>NC_134235.1:32478883-33948883 GCF_965152275.1 Natator depressus
CCAGTGCCTCCACTCATTTCAATCACTGGTTCCCAGTCTCCTTCCCAAGTTCCAGCCTCTCCTCCTCCATTGGCTCCCAGTTCCGGTCACCTTGTCCAACCCATCCCAAGCTTCTCCCACTCTGATTCCCAGGTCCAGTCTCCTTACCCATCCGGTCTCAGTCTCCACCTTCCCTAGCTCCCACTCAGAGATTTTTTCATTCAGTTGCAGTCATTTCTGGATTCATCCACCCATGCAGGTACTGTAGCTAACAGCTTTTGTCTGTATTTATCCTGGTTGCTCACCAAGGTTTTTGAACAGCCCTGTTGGCAGCCACATCAAAATATCCTTTGAAAAGGGTGCTTGTGAGATTGGTCATCCTCATGTCAGTGGGAATTCTTATCTTTCAATCTTCATGTGTTTGTGATACTCCTTTTGGTGGAACTTTCCTCCACTGCATTGCACTGGCAGTGTGTTAATGCAATTTAGCACCCAGGATTTATCTTTGTATGTGTTTGTACAGCACCCAGTACAGCAGAGCTCTTATACTGGTGGGTCCTCCAGTCACTGCTGCAATATGAATATGAAATAATTGAAAAGTTTGCCTAGTTCCTTTCCTGTGCCTCTTTTTGGTAACCATCTTGCATTCTCTCTACAAGCCTGGTTTTGTGAATTGATCATTCTGGTGGTGATAGCACCTAGACTAGGGCACTGCTGTAAGTTTCATAACACAGCAGAGCATTGCGAGTGCTGGCCAGCGCTCAAATGACTCACTGTGGAATTACCAGCTCCTGACACCCAGCTATATCCCTAAATCTACACTAGGACATGGAAAGTTGCCACTAATTCCTGCAACTTCTTAACCCTGCTGAGAGTACCAGGAAATGAATTGCCTTTGGATAGCAATAAGATTTACACATCAGCTTTTCTTTTTATATCTGTCTGTGGTCAATTTGACTATTTGGCTTGCTTGACTGTTCTCCATTATCTCTGGCCTTTTTTTAAGTGAATGTTTATAATGTCTAGAGGATGCAAACTGTAAATCAAATGTAAATGTCCAAGCATCCAAGCTTTTAGGCATGATAGTGCCAAGTTTTAGGAGCTACCATGCCAATCCTGCCTCTTCAAAAATGTTCTCTTGGCATGTTTCTCTCAATTTTTGATCTCTCTAGTTATTCTGTGGCCAAAAGGGCTAATGTGATTTTTGGATGCATAAACAGCATAAATCTTGAGTTAGAAGTACAGAGGCTATTTTACCTCTGTATTTGGTACAGGTGCAACTGCTGCTGGAATATTGTGTCCAGTTCTGGTATGCACAATTAAAGAAGGAGGTTGATAAACTGGAGAGGATTCAAAAGAGCCATGAGAATGATTAAAGGATTAGGAAACATGCCTTATAGTGAGAGACTAAAGGAGCCCAGTCCATTTAGATTAACAAAGAGAGGGCTAAGGGGTGACTTGATTACAGTCTATAAGTACCTACATAGGGAATAAATATTCAACAATGGGCTCTTCAGTCTAGCAGAGAAAGGTATAACATGATCCAATGGCTGAAGATTGAAGATAGACAAATTCAGACTGAAATAAGGTGTGAATTTTTCACAGTCAGAGTATTTAACCATTGGAATAAATTACCAAGAGTGATGGTTGATTCTCCATTACTGGAAATTTTAAAATCAAGAGTGGATGATTTTCTAAAAGATATGCTCTAGAATTATTTTGGGGAAGTTCTATGGCCTGTGTTATACAGGAAGTCTGACTAGATGATCACAGTTTGTCCCTTCTAGCTGTGGAATCTGTGAATCTCCAACTTCTCCCCATCCCCTATTGCTTTTACGTTGTTGTTGATAGCTGATTGTAGTTGATACGACACTCAAAACGACATGATTTGAATGGAATAACCACTTCTTGCTCATCATACAAAGGAAATACTGCCCCAAGTGTCCAATTTAGAACTTCAGCAACATGGCAGAATGATAGGAATGATTTACAAATGTAAAAGCACTGAACCCTCAAAAGCAGAATTGAAACAGAGGGAAAGATCAGGAGGAATATATTTAGAAAGATCTGCCTCATGCCCCAGCCACTGTTGTTTTAACTTAATACTCATAGCTGCCAACATGTGAAACCTCTGAATATGTAAATATGTGGATGGGAGTGGGAAGAATAGGGATGCACCTTTATGCCCTATTGATAGAGCAATATATTGAAATAGAAATTTAAATTCTAAATTTTAAAGAAACAGCAAGAGCAGTTTAAATATTTTCCATATATATTATATAAAAGAAAAAAGAACAGCCGCAGCAACAACAACAACAAAAAACAGTTGGCATGTATGGGCACCCCCAAATTATAATAATCTGAGAAACAAATCATGCATACTAGAAATAAATTGTAGTTACAGTCACTGGCTTTATGCTTTAGTATTGTTTTTAAATTCAAATACTTACTGCCCTCTTGTGGAGAAAAGCTGTATTTTATCAATCTAGAGAAGCCAGATGGAGAAATCTTATCATCCATCCATCTTTCTGCATGGGCAGAACATTCAGTTATTCCCCAGATAGAGGATGGATCAGACACTAAACTGATACTACATGTCATAATAGCCATGGAATTAATCAGATTATAATAGCTCCATGAGAGCAGTTTCTTGATAAGCATATTTTATACATTAACAATGTTGTCTCAGGCTCTGAGCACATGGCTGGTGACGGCACTGTCTGTACTTTGTTTTTTGGAATGTTGTGGATACTCCTGTTTCAAACACCCCTCCCTTAAAAATATGCATTAGGAAGATCACCTCTCCTCTGAAAAGGGTTGGATGCAGCTCCCTTCATTCTGAGTCTAGTAACATGTATCCTAAACTAGGCAGACAGGTCCATTCAGAAGCATGTGCAGCGTTTCCAAAGCCCGATGGCTCAGGAGGTGAAACCCCTGAGCAGGGAACTGAGCACGATGTGTCTTGCATGGGAGTGTGCAGCAGTAACTACAGGACTAGTTACTATAGGACAGTCAGATGGTCAACAATAAAATCCTGATTCATGAATAAAAGTGTCAGATTAGGTTTGATGCTTTGTGGGGCCATTATTCACCGGTATAGGCTCAGCAGCTGCTTATTCGTGAATATTAGCACCAGCAATATTATTGTGAATATTAGCACCAAGAATGATTTGTCCAGAAATACATGCTGGAAGTGCATTATTCCCTGTTTGCTACTGACCTGCTGATTGGTTTGTCATCCAGGCAGGGGGCAGAAGCAGTACACTGCAACCTGAGTGACCAGCCACACACTATAAATAACCAATACTGTACAGTTAGTGAACAGTTCATAAGGAACACTACAAATTATTAGCTCAAACAGCTTTGGCTAGTATTTCTAAATAACAAATACATTAGTAGAAAAGAAGGATTGATTCATGTATAATTTGGCACTGAACAAAAAAGCAAAAATTTAGAGCTGCCAAGCAATTAAAAATTTAATAGCGATTAATCATGCGATTAAGAAAATGAATTGTGATTAATCATGTGATTAATCACACTGTTAATAATAGAATACCATTTATTTAAATATTTTTGGATGTTTAAAAACGAACATGTGCTGGGTCATCATCTGAGACTGCTGTAACATGAAATATATGGCAGAATGCGGATAAAACAGAACAGGAGATATACCATTCTCCCCCAAGGAGTTCAGTCACAAATTTACTATATATACTATATGTTACTATACCAATCCATTTTTGAAAAGTGTTTAATTACCATGCAAGGAAAAAGATCTTAAAAATAAATGTGTCCACACACACACACACAGAGAGAACAGTCTGGGTGATCCTGTCTTTGCTTTGTTCAGTTTAATTTGTTGTTCACTCTAATTCCATTGGTGTAATGCATCACAGACTTTCAAGGAGAATTTGACCACAGTAATAAAATAATTATTGAAGATTAGTCTTGATAAGGAGACAGCTATCTTGGAAAACAGAAACAATGGCTATGGCTATATGCCAAATGACAGGCAGGGGTGTTATTACTAGAAATAGTGAATAGCCACTTAAAGAGCAGAGCTGGCCATAGATCCTAGCCTGCTGTGCCAAACTACTTGCATGCTTGAATTCCTTCTGAGAAAGATGGTTTTATAAACAGTGTGGATCAGATTTAATATCTGAGCTATTGTCACTTTCAGTCTCATGCAGTGACACCATAAGCTAAGATGTATAGTGGTGCCTTGGAGTCATGTTGGGAGGAAAGACTTAGGGCCACATTGCAGCGTTTAGACACTAGCTGGATTGGAGAGTGGTGTGGGGCACACTACCACATAGGGGATGTTGAGGGGGATTGTACCAGGCTCCCCACCCTGAGGAGGATGCAGGCTGTAGCACCGTTTAGGGAAGCTGAACCATCCTTTAGAGAGGTGCAGCTTGTTCCCGCCACTCTGAAGTGTGGTGCTGAGGAGGGGTTGGAACAACCATGCTCCTCCTCCTCCTCAGCCCCTTTGGTGGGGACTAAAGGTCCATGTGGTTTCCTGAGTTCAGAGACTCCTCTTGCCCTCTCTCCTATGTAGCCTCAGGAGGGCCTGCCACAATCCAGCCTTTAGCCATTTCTCTCTGTGTAGTGTGCTGGGCGATCTGTATATGTAATGGACCCTTGGTAAAATCTAACGCTCACTTCAGCAGGCCCCAGGAACCCCAGGCCCTGGAGCCAGTGTTATTCTGCTCTGATGGAAGGGGCTTGGATTCAGGGGGGCTCTAGCAGCCCAGGTCCTTGCTCAGCAGCACATAATGGATGGGAGCAGGACATGGGTGGAGTTGTGTCAGGGTAGGTGCCAGAGTATATTCACGGCTGTTTCACATCCTCCCTCTGCACCAAGGTTACCTCACCCACACAGCTAAAGAAACTGCTGCAGTGCAGTGGCAGGGTCTCTCCCTGGCTATGCTGGGGAAAATGCCTTTTCCTCCTTCCTCCTACGTGTCTCCCTGGTGCCTGCAAGCTAACAGGTTGGCTGAGATTTCACATTTTGTGCTTGTGTGAAGACCTACTTCCTCTACCATACATACAACACCATAACACCCTGCAATAGAACAGTCTGTAGCAAAATGTAAGGAAGTTCCTTCTCTTCTTCTTAGCATTTGTTTGCTGACAAAGTAAACACCCTAAGATAAGTCTGAATTCAATGAAACTTTGCATGCATGGAGGCATTGGCACCACACTTTAAATTCTGTAGCCTTCACATTCAGTACTTTTTCCACTAGTCTCTAAGAGTCTATTGCATTCTAGGAACAAAACGGGCTAGCCAATAGAATGCCTTTTAAATTACCAAGAGCTCTCCATCTGAAATTCTAAATGGACTTTGGGGCTGTGTGTGTGCAGACAGCTCACAGAACTGATGCTTTCCCAAGGGAAAGTCTGTCCATTGCGCTAGGTCAAAAAGGTAGTGTGTGGTGTGAGGAGGGCCAACACAGCATTACATGGGGGCACCCCAGAGCTGTAACTCTTTCCTTGACTCAACCCCCTCCTTTCCAACCTGCAGGAGTTACTTCAGATCTAGGGCTATTTTCAAAAGGAAAACCGTGAAACTGTCATTGTTTTTGTCAAAATCACTGTGTTTTTAATAGACTAGCTGAATCCCATCAAAATACTTGAAATGGTCTTTGTTGCAGCTCTGTACAATGATATAGAATCACTGAAGTCTGTTATATTTCACTGCTTCTTTACCATGGGGTATCATTCACAGAGCATGCTAGCAATGTGATTTGTAAGGGGAAAACTATGATAGAATGCTGAAACAAGTGGATACAGAGTAGTCCTTTCTCTGTCATTTTAGCAGTGAGTTTCAGAGTTCACAGTGAAAAAGTTTACATCTTTTACTGAATTAACACTCCACACAGCATTCTGTTTACTTCTTTGGAGGGGAGGATAAAGAAAACAAGATGTGATGGTGAGCGCATATTATACTTCCTTTTCTGAGTGGTGTATGCACTCGTCCCAGTAAAGTGATAGAAGAGTCAGGTACTGATCAGCTTCAGTGGAAAAACTCCAGTGAAGGCACGAATGCACCCCCTGCTCTTCTGACTAGCAGCTTTGTCACCCCTTTCAAAATTACTTCTCTCCATTTGCCAGTTAATAATTGAACTCCAAGATTCAGGCTTAAAAACTATTTTGAACATGTAAAATATGAGGAAAAAATACAATATGCAACTGTTTAAACATCACTGTTTTGATCCCTGGATCAAACCAATATAATTGCATGAGAAAATTATGATAGTATAGAAATTTTTATAATTGAAACCATCTCTGTTTTAATGCAATTTAGTGTCAAGTTTTTCATCTTTCTGACCTCATTAGATGTGCCTGGTCATTACATACTGTGTTACTAATTAGTTTTAACTTAAAGGCTGCTCCGGTTAATGATTGGTTGGACTAAGGTTTTACTGTGTAAGATTAACTACATTTAAGGATGGCAAAATGCCATTGTAGCATTAATGCCAGACTTTAATGAGAAGCAGAAGTAAACTCCTAGGACTCTGATGATTTTAATGTGGGACCACAGTTGTGCTCTCATTATCTTAATGCCCTGTTATATTTTAAAAATAAAAATAAGTATTCTTCTCCCTGCCAACTCCTAATGATGATTACACTGAATGGTATAATGCTCAAGAATATATAAAGTCTTAAAATCATATGTGCATTAGATATATAACCCCAAAAGCTGTTTCCTTTTGAACCATATCCTTTATCTAAACTCTTATAATCAAATGGAGAAAATGTTTCATAACTTCTCATCGTGTCTGCCTTCATTACAAACCATATGAAAGCAACACAAGATCATACTGACAATCTTCTCTACTGCTAAAGAATACTCTCTCTCTCTCCCTCTCCTTATATTTTACTATTTTTTATATTATAGGACACTTTGATTTTTCTCCACTCTCATCCTCTTAAGTGAATTAAGTATTCCTGAAAGGTGCTGGATTCGCAGGTCTAGAGACTGAACTCCTCAGTTTTTCCACTGATCATATACAGCAGTATAAATGTATCCTATACTCCTTACACAGCATATCTCAATAGGACCTGGAGGCTTCCATCTAAAGCCCTATTCCTTCATACCTAAAAGCACATTAAGCACATGTGTAAGGCCCTGATTGAAGAAAGCATCCTTATTCAGAACTGCATTTTAGCACCTGCTTAAGAGTTTGGTTATTCATGCACCACACTGAACAATTGCCATTCTGGTGACTAACATACTAACACAGTAGCTGTGGGTATGTCTACACTGCAAAAACAAAGTCACAAGAATCAAAATCACAAGAATCAAAATCACTGTCTGCATGTGTAAGGGCCTTCTCTTACTGTGACAGTCTGAGGCCATGTTCTTAGGCTAAGATCTTTGGCTAAGGAGCAGAGGCAGCCATAAGCTGGGAAGCGTATGGTCACATCCTCACATTTCAAACTAGTCACATTGAAATAAGGCAATCTGGGGCTATTAGAAATGTGATCTGATCTATCACCTCCAGAGAAAGAGAAGAGCCTAGAAGATTTAAATTCTTGTTTTGTACCTCTATAACTAGCTAAGTGATAAGAATACATCTAAATTCTTAAAGTATAGGCCTTTACAGACAGACCTGAATACCTATATCCTAACAGGGTTTGTACCACAGGGCTAAAAGTAGCCATACAGACATTCCAGAGAGGGGTGTAGATCTCAGAGCCTGGGCTCCAGCCCAAGCAGGAGTGTCTATACTGATATTTTTAGCCCCGAGTCAGTTGTCCTCGGCTCTGAAATGTGCTGCCACAGGGCTTTTTTTCTTTTCTTCAATGTAGATGTACCGTGTCAGCATTGCCACACAGTACATATTTTCCCAGCAACTTCTAGAATAATTTTTGCATTCTCTGAAAAACACAACATAACCCTTTACCTAACGATTGTTTGTTTTATTTTTGTGCTTTTTTTTTTCCAATTAGGAAGGAGGACAGCAAAAACAAAGGACAAGAGAAAGAAGAAAAAGAATTTAATGGAAAGGGCTCAGAAGCAGCACAGCATCTTCCTAGCTACAGACAGAGCTAGCCAGTAAAGACTTTTCTGTTTGTTATATTTTTTGCAAAGTGCACAAAAGCTGCTATATGCTCCTGCATATGGATGAACTGCAATTCAGCTGCTTTGACAGTATTGGTTGCAAATAACTTGTGAAAAATGTCCACAAGTTTGTTTGTGTTATTTATACTTTTTATTTTTTGAACCTGAAGACTCCAAGGGCTGGAGTGCACTGAGTTGAATCAGTGGAATTGGTGCCGAAGTGTGTCAAAGACTTTGCATTCAGTGCCTGGGAAATGGAAATGGCCAATGTGTAGACATAAAAGTGAAACAGGAAAGAAGGCTGCAAATCACCATTAGATAATGGACTTGTGCATATTTATATAAAAGAGGAGGTCTGGGTGGTGTAGGTACTCTTGCATTTATGGCCTTTGTTTCTCATATTTGTACATTTCAAGAGTAAATGTATATGAATATCTTAGTGTTAATGTGCATTATTCTCTGTATTGAAACAGTTGTGTGCTTTAAGAAGATATACCACAGGATATCACAACATCAGTTGTGTGCTTAAGAAGATATACCACAGGAGTTACTGCTTAGTGTTCTAGGAGCACAATAGTCCTCATGTGTACATATTATGCGGTCTATGTGTAAATAAACTTATTTACTGTACATTTGTGCTTTCATTCTCATGTGTAACATGTTATGTATGTTTAAAGTTATGTCACTTTGGTTCCAGTAATTTCTAAACATAGTCCAGTAAACACTTTTTACTATGTTTTGAATGTTTTTACAGTTTATCATTAATTTTAAGGAAGCCAGGTGTGTTTCTCATTTGTTAAGGCACTTTCACATAGCTAAACTAGGTTGTATTGGCCTCAGAACACAGTGTCAGATTTGGAATATTCATGCCTAAGTCTTTCAGTAAAACTAAAGTCTCTTCAGTTACAGTGTAACCTTACCTTGGTGTTGCTTCTCACAGAAAGAAATCTGACATCTAAGAGTTAAAGTAAATTATGGCGGTGACGGATGTTCAGGGAAACAAGATTGTGAATGGGAAATTATATGAATAACTCTCATTATCCATCACAGGAGTTTCATGCATAGCTCTCTTCATACTGTGACCAGTACTTTATCCCCACCGGTCCTAATAATGATTACTTCAAAATCCTAGCCTTACTGGTTAGCAAAAGAGGCCTTTACCATGGGGATTAGAAAAGAAATTGCCACCAAACATTAAAAATTAGATAATTTGTAGGTGAAGGGGATTCATTTCCTGGCGCTGGCACTCAGTTCAGGAATTTGTAGCAAGGTTCAACCTTGCAGTGCATCTGGATCTGTTTATTTATTGCATTTCCGCATTTAGGGAAGGAGAAATCTCAAAGAGTATATTTCAATAGTCTTGCATTATTGGGCCAGCATTCCAAGTGAAGGCTTTTGAAGGTCTGACTTGGAAAAGCCTGCACTAACATTGCTACCTGCCTTCACTCGTGGATGTTACTCTGGCTCCAGAACTAAGATTGTATGTGCATCATGACCTTAAGAACTAGAGAAAATATAAAGCAAAGAAAAAAGGCTTTGCCACTTATCTCTTTAGAAAATAAAACAGTGTTAGTTTTAGGTTTACTGGTTCTACTCTTCACAAATAAACTATGAAAGAAAAGTATAAACAAACACAGATATCGTATCCATGCTTAGCTATCTAGGAGTATTTTTACTACAAGAAATACACAGTATTAAGCCATATATGAATGTTGTATGAAACTTCTCATGGATTTTCACTTAATCCTGAAGTTCTCAACTCTTGTCATTCTAGAGTATGTTCCTATTTAGCTTGAACAAGTTACATATAGTACCTTATTGTTGAGACTAATAAAATTTTTCTATTCCTGGGATGTTGTTTTGGGCATTAATAGCTGACTTGAAAAAATGTAGCTGCCTATTTTGATTGTTGGTTATCAAGTTTGGTTATAGATGCAGTGAACACCTGAGCAGAATTCCACTGGCAGAGATTACAAATATTTTATTAGCCATGTCATGAAATTTATTCTAAAAAATATAATAAAACTTTATAGTCAACCTCTGAGTAAAATATGTTGGTTCTTTTTTAATTTAAAGAATGAATTTCCTATTAATGGAATCCAGAAAAAATATTCAAAGAAGTTTGGTGAGTAGAAATGTGTTTGCCCACGGAAGCTGAATAATTAAGAGATTTTTAAACCAAACAAAATTTTGTCAGGTTTCAGAGTAGCAGCCATGTTAGTCTGTATCCACAAAAAGAAAAGGAGTACTTGTGGCACCTCAGAGACTAATAAATTTATTTGAGCATAAGCTTTCGTGAGCTAAATCCACTGAATGCATCCGATGAAGTGAGCTGTAGCTCACGAAAGCTTATGCTCAAATAAATTTGTTAGTCTCTGAGGTGCCACAAGTACTCCTTTTCTTTTTGCAAAATTTTGTCAGTTATTTACATGGTATTGTAAATGGGCCTGGCACCTTAAAACAGGTTCTGTATGCTAAACATAAGCTAAAGAACAATCCTCCTTTCCCAGTGATCTTATACTCAGAATGCACCTGTACAGTGTAGATAACACATAGAACAACGTCCCAGATTCAGGACAGCATTTAAGCATGGGCTTAAGTATATCCTTTTTCAGGATTCATTGACTTCAATGGGACCTAAGCACATGTTTAACTTTAATCACACAATTAAATGCTGAATAGGGATGGTTTCTTGAATTGGGTCTGTCACATTGTCTGCAGTGGCTCACTACTCTCAGAAACAGGGCAGAGATCCCAAACTGGAGGTTCTAGAATTAGGTTTCGCTAAGCCAGTAACAAATGTGAATTCCTGGGTCGCTATAACAGTCTTACCATGGAGTCACAGCCAGTCCCTTAGACTATTCAGTCTATCTTGCCACCCTGACAAACTGGACTTAGTTATAAATGGTCACTTCCACCAAAAATCACACCACATTCAGGTTGCTTCCAGTCCCAGTCATTTACCCCCAGATCAATTGGTGCCCAGTTTGGTCTTACACCAAAGACAGTGCCTGTAGCCAATCCTGTAACAGACTTCTTAAAGGTTCATTAACTAGGACAAAGAAATGAGAGTTATTTACAGGTTAAAGCAAGCTAACATACCCACACATGAGTTACCATCTACATCCTCAGAGTGACAGAGTTATAGTGATCTGTCCATTTAAAGTGTCTTTCAGGGCAGACTAAAGTGTCTCTGGCTCAGCGTCTCTGGCCCTTCAGAGTTCAAAGAGCCAAAAAGATGGAAAATTTTCCTGGGTCTTTGTTTTATTTCTTTCATTCAGCTTCCAAGCCAAAGGACAAGCTTGCTTGCACATGGTATTGCCCAGGTGTGGTAATAAGGCCATTAACCAATCCTTTGTATTGCGCTGATCCTTGATGACCCTTTTGATTTTGATAGTCCTTCTGGATGGGTGGTGGGGACAATTCCTGTGCCTAGGTTCACAAGTTCAGAGCAAACATTTTCACAGTTATAAAACAAAACTTACATATTTTCTTATTGCATGGAATACAGACATTGCAAGTGAGATTAAGGCATACAGCAATTTACAAACATTTCCTAGAGTATAAACACTAAATACATTCTTATAAGACTAATATCTCTTTTGAGCAAACTAACATACAGATGAACTGACCTGGTCTCCAGTCCTTAGCTTACGCTTACAGCCAGGGCAAAAGCTGGCATCTGGCCTTCCACGGTCACAGGGTCCAGTGTGAAGAAAGTGGCCAGATGTTCAATTGTAGAAGAGGAGCCCTTGGGATGGTTGACCTTCTTTGCGCCAGGCCAGGCCCCAGGACAGATTAGAGCTGCCTAAGGTTGCAAGACTTCAGAACAACCTACAATTAGATAAACATTTTAAAAAAGTTAACCTGAAGTCGTTCTCTGACCTCAGCTGTTGCATGGAATTCTGATCAAAATAGGCCTGATTCAAAACCCACTGAAGTCAATAGGATTCTTTGCAGTGGCTTCAGCAAACTTTGGATCAGGCCCACTGCGATCAGGCCCAGGGTACTTGTTTCTTCCACTATCTGGGGAAGCACCAATATCTACAGTTTCTCTTGGCCAGCACCTGTCAGGCCTTCTCCAGAGCTCCACAGTCCCAACTAGCAGATGGTAAGAGAGCACTCACCTGGTGAGACAGAGTCCATCTCAAAGAACCAAGGAAGAGAAGAATGAGGGGGGATTTGATAGCAGCCTTCAACTACCTGAAGGAGGGTTCCAAAGAGGATGGAGCTTGGCTCTTCTCAGTGGTGGCAGATGACAGAACAAGAAGCAATGGTCTCAAGTTGCAGTGGGGGAGGTCTAGGTTGGATATTAGGAAAAACTATTTCACTAGGGGGGTGATGAAGCATTGGAATGGGTTACCTAGGGAGGTGGTGGACTGTCCATCCTTAGTGGTTTTTAAGGCCCAACTTGACAAAGCCCTGGCTGGGATGATTTACTGGGTGTTGGTCCTGCTTTGAGAAGGGGGTTGGACTAGATGACCTCCTGAGGTCTCTTCCAACCCTCATCTTCTATGATTCTTTGATTCTATGAAACCATGCAGCCCTCTTTCCTGCTGTGTTTGTCTGGATAGTTCACTTTTACTTGGTGTTTACTCTGACTGAGATTCTTTTCATTTTCCTTCTGAGAAACTGAGTAAAAAGCTGGTCAGGTGCACTATTGATGTAAGCAGGGTTTGAATGAGCTCTCCCCTAACATCTAGTGATGCGCTAGGGGAAAAGACTTCAGGAGCAGACTGTGCATGCATACAGTGCCTATTCTATCTAGATGCATGGCAGCTGGAGCTGCTTTGCCAAAATGGTCACTTTTTGGCTGGTTTTGGGTTACAAATCACTCTAGTGTTTGAATGCAGGGGCAATGGGATGCTGTTATCCTTATTGCAGGAGTAAAGGGTCACAGAATTGTGTTTACCATGCCCTGATTGAGGGGGGTCACCCTGAACCTCACATGCTAATCGGGGGGTAAGGATGCCAAATCACAGTGAAGATGTGTGTGAGTGAGTGAGTCCTGGAACTAACTGCAATACTGATCAGGTCTAAGGGCTAAGCATTAGATCTTGGGTGGGGACAGTGTTGCAGTGAAAGAAACTGCACTGGCAGTGAGGTTCTCCGCTACCTGCTGAAATCACTGAAAGCTGGGTCAGGTGGCGGAACCTCAGAATGTGACGTGAGAGAGGTGGCGGCAGCAGCAGCAGCCGTGGCAGAGAGACAGCGGCCGCTGTGAGCCAGTTGCAGATGTGGCAGCAGCAGAGGCATTGCTCAGGCCCCCTCACCCCAGGGTGGGAGGTGAATCCCTGTGAACGCACCTCTGAACTCTGGGTCTTTGCTAACCAAGGCCAGCCTACTGTAAGTGGGCTACAGCAGAGGGAGAAGGGAGTGATGTGTTAAGGAACATATTTTGTCAGATTTTCACACCACAGGTGAGAAACTGAGGCAAAGGAAACTGCTCAATGCACTGTGCTGTGGGTGTTTGCCTGTAGCAATCATGGTCCCCTTTTCCTTTTAAAGAGAAATTCTCTTTGTTATACACAGACTCAGTGCTCATGAGTGGAGAAGTATTGCCTCTAAGAGGTGCCTGGGGTGGTGTTAAATTGTCCCAGATTACTGGGTGAGGTCTTGAGCCAGTTCTGTTTTGTATTGTTAAGGGGGACCCTTAGATAGTGAACCCGGCCCTTGTTACAGCCGACTCTACCTAGCATCAATGTCATCTTTCTGGCTATTTCCAAAAGTCCTTTGGCATTTGTTTGCATCCTCCCTTTATCCATCGGGATCCCAACAAAGTATTCAGAACACTGACTGGTTATCAAGATTTGCCCTATGTTTCCTTGTGCTTGTCTGGATTCCAGGAGTGATCCTCTCAGGGGCAGAGACTGAGACATCCCACATTCAGCCAAGAGGATGTTTCAGGGAGTATCTGTGAGAGAGGTTTTGTCTACACAGATATGAATTGTAAAGATTATTTGTGGGAGGGGGCAGGAAAGGAGGAAAGAAAAGCCCATCTCTCAGAGGTGAAGATAGAAACGGTTTGTGTTACTCCAGAGGCTAAGCCTGCTTCCTGTACAGATCAGAAACAGGCTCTTTAAAGAACTTTTCTAATGAATGGCTTACTTCCCCTAAGGCAGATTCTACCTTTTTGTTTTGTATGAAGAAAAGTGACTATTGAATCAAATGGTTTCTCTCTTAAGACAGGAGAACAGAATTTTTTTGCTATTTGTTTTGTTTTTGTCTGTTTGGGTTTTCTTTTGTTTTTTGTTTTGGGCTGGGGGAAGTGGCTACTCACATCTTCACAACAATTTTGTATGTCCCCAGGTCAGCAAGCTATTGATTGTTTGTGATCCATGGTTTTAGACTAGAAAAGATTGATGGTGTTATTAGAGAAAGCTTCAAATATTGAATATGAGCTTATATTGTTGTTAATTTTAAAATATCACTGTTGACATAAAGCACTTTCCCCCAGGAGTCCCTTCTTTTATGCTTGGCCTTCACTTACTCTTTCCAGAGCAGGTTTGCCTTTCTTTAAGAACTTTCCCCCAGCATGCCTTTCTGAGAGCAACTCTTTAAATTTGACAGAGTCAAGCAGCTGCAGCACTAAAGCAACCATTTTGTGACTGGCTACTATTTGCTTCATCTCTTCCTGCAGGTAACTTGTTATTTTTAACTCTTGGTATGTTTTTCCTTCCTTACTCCTAAGGTAACAGGTCTCTAACTCACACTACTTCAGTTCTACCTTTCTGTGCTAGGAATACAACTGTTAAGAAATTATTTTTAATTCATGTTTTTCATCCTGTAACTTAACTAAAATTTGTGATATGCAAATGGTAGCTGCATCTTTAATCGTAAAGGCTTCTGTGCGATAAAATGGAACATTTTAAACACAAGACGCAAAATCAGCCGCTTCCTTTAGTTACTTCCTCTGGAGCTGTTTTGGAAGGAAAAAGTTTTTAAAAGTGGATTTTCAGCAGAGCTGGTCAAAAACGCAGCAACAAAGTTTTACAAAATCTCCGAAGTCTTGTCTTGCTGCTGCCATTGCTGTTTTTTTCCCCCAATTCAAAATTTTAGTAAAAGTGTTAAAGGAAATTTCAAAGTTCAGAAGATTTTGATCAACTCCAATGTTAGGGTTAGTGGTTCAGCTTTCTTTGTTGCCACATAATAAAATAAAATTTGGATTTTAATTTGACAGCATTTGAATATCTGACTTATTTTATCATCTGCTTTTATACCTTATATAGTACATGTGTTCACTGTGAATCTGAAGAGATTTTTGTCATTAAAAATGCTCTCTTTCTTTCTTTCTCTCTTTCTATTTCAGGAAACTGTGTGTGTCTCTGAATTGAATTCCTCTTTCATTTCTACTGGTTTAAATCAGAGAGACTCCAGCTACTTCATTAGAGTCATTCTGGATTTACACCAGGGTAAATGAGAGCAGGATTTATCCTTCTGATGTAACCTGCAAACCAATTGCCATGAATTGACTAACTCTTCACTAATGGACCTACACTGCACCTGTAATTGGATTGTTCATGCCAGCTCTCCCCCCAGGAGTGAAATAACTGACCTGGCAGCTATTAGAGTAACCTGATCCCCTTGACACTTGCAGTGTAGACATACTCTAAAAGAGAATTGAAGACCAGTGTTTAGAGAGCAGTGTCACAGAAAATGACCTCACAAATGACATTGTGGGACTTGTGTTTGTTTCTCATTCTTTCTATTATGCAAATTGGCTCAATTTACAATTTATTTTTTCTCTTTTTCTAATTTTCTAACTTCAAGCCTGTAAATCTACTTTGAGCTCAGATCAAGTTGGGATCTCTCTTTCTCCCACACCGTCATTTATAATAAAGGTTCTGTGG
The DNA here is from genome assembly GCF_965152275.1 of Natator depressus. Taxonomy (NCBI): domain Eukaryota; kingdom Metazoa; phylum Chordata; order Testudines; family Cheloniidae; genus Natator; species Natator depressus. Next base: position 32,494,781 of record NC_134235.1, read on the forward strand.
GCCAAATTATAGCCTCTGCTACGTCTGTGCAACCTCTTAGTTTTCAAGTGTTGCATTTGTGTCACCTCTGCAACCCTAGTGCTTTTGCCTGGGTTATACAGGAGTAACTGATTGGAACTTAGTAAACGAGTTGAACACACCCCCAGAGGATGGATCCAGTGAGTCAGAAGGTACAATTTTTTCCAGTCACTTTTCCAGATAGAACCACAGGTTTAAGCAAATGAAGCAATTGTCCAAGCAAAGGCAACCTGGCAGTAGCATGAGGCAGGACTACACATCCACAGAAACAGACGATAAAAGGAGAGTTGTGAGGAGAAAACCAAGAGTTTTCCTCTGCTTTGTGCTCTGTCAGGCTTCCCATTTGCTTCTGGGTGAACTGTAAGGTATTGGCCTTCATCTGTAAAGCTCCATATGGTGACCAGTCCACACAAGAGACCATGTCTCTCCCTCGGTACCAACACGATAGTTGAGGAACTCCAGCTAGCAGTAGCTACATTTTAACTTGAGAGTTGATGATGGCAAGGTCTGAGGAACTATTCTCTGCCCCAGTGGAAAAGCCCTGGAGAATTTAAACAGGGATGAAGCCAACAGGAATCAACAGAATTTGTTCTTAAAACATAAACATGATAGCCTTTCTATGTTTTTGCACCATCCTGTAGAAATCAGTGGCAAATTGTATCCCTGCTATATAATTCTATTCTTCCTTTTTCCTCCTGCAACCCTCAGTTGAATCGGGTATCTACCAGTTTCCTCAGTTTATTTTGTTCTTATGCTGGTCTGTTTAGACTTCTGAGTGTCATGTTGATCGATTTGCCTTTTTCTCTATTGTTCTGTGTAGTGTTTCTCTAGGTCACACTCTTTTCCTCTTCCCAAGTGGTGTCCATATTATCTTGTGATGTGGAAGTTGTGGTGGTGGCATCCTTAAAGCATGCCCTAAATATGTCCATTGTCACCTTACCATGTCTGAACCTTTAGGTTGGTTTGCTGTACTCAGAATTTCTGATGTTGCAAGAAACTCTTTACAATTGACTCTGAAAATCTTCTTCAGCCTGCATTTACTTTGGAATGAGTTGATCTTTTTATGAATTTCTGTTGTAGATTTCCCTAGCTCTCCTCCACAAAGGATGAAAGACATGATGGCAGTGTTAAAAATTAGTATTTTTGTCTCAGTGCCAGTCATGCTAATTTTCCAAAAGTTTTCAAGTTTGTGAAAATTGTTTGCTGCTTTGATTTCCTTTCTCGACATCTAGCATGGTGTCATCGTCCTTGCCCATCACACTCTCTAGACAGGTAAAACAGAACACTAAAGGATGGTTCCAAAGTGTATCGAATGGTTGTCAATTTCTATTAAATTCTATAGGGATCCCTCAGAAGGGTGTGGTACTTGGTCTTAATCCAAAAGATACCAAAGCTTTCCTGAAATGGTACAAGGCTTATCTTCTCAGCCACGCATGTATTTGACCTTGGCCTAAAATTAGGGAGGGTTTTTTAGCTTGAGTATTGGGGTGGCTTATAGGAAGATGGTAGTTGTTGCTGACAAATGTGAGAGAGGCAATGATTGGTTAGTGTTTTGTTTTAAAGGATGTTATGTGGCCAGCACAATAAACTGTTATGCTCTGATCTCCTTACAGCTCCCTTCAGCTCCTTCTCCCAGTTGCTGTATGTTTCCCTTCATGCAGTCCCTGTGCTTGGTTCAGTCACTCACTCCTCTGCTAAGTACCCCCTCAGTTCTTCAGGTCCCATCTTATTGGCCACTTTCCCATTAATTCTTCTTCCACTGACTCTTCTCACCCTTGTGTAGATGTTGAGTGGTCCCATGTTTTGTCCTATCTTTTAGATTGTAAGCTCTTTGGAGCAGGGGAAGCTCTTAGGGCACTCCTGTGTGGAGAGTCAGTGTGCAGCAAGCTGGGGTGTAAATCTTCCTAATGGGACATCCCTTGCTAATGGGACATCTGGACCCTGCGACTGCACACACAAAGTTCTATTTGGAAGAGCAGTAGATCAAAGCACACTATGGAACTTTTAGTGTGCGGTAGCAGGTCCAGATAGCCTGTTAGTGAGTGGTGCCCTGAAGCACTGTAGATTTACACTCCAGCTTGCCATGAACTAACTCTCAATCTGGACAAGGCCTTAGTCTATGTTTTGTAAAGCTCTCTGCGCAGTTAGGGTTGTGTGCAAAATATTGCTGAGTGGCAATATTAAGATACCTGGAGTAAAATGCCCACGATTCAAAATTGTATTTCTTCTTCCTTTAAATAGGAACTACAAACACTAACAAGTTGATGCAAAGTTGTCATGTTGAGCTATTGCTTCTATAGCCCTCTCTCCATTCTCTGCCAAAAAGCTATTTTGTAAATTTCTGGAGCTGTTCTTAGTGAATCCGTATGGCACCTCATGCTAATAATGTAATATGAGGATTATTTTTTCTTTCCCTTCTCCCCACACCTAGTTCTCCCTAGGACCATAATTCAGGGAGCTCCCATGAGCAGTGTGTGCAGATGCTTCATAGCGCATAGCTGACTCACAGATGTTTTGGCTTGTATTTTCTAGGTAGGCAGCCAGCCACTCTGGAGGAAATCCAGCTCTAATGCAGAGAGAATAGAGGTGTGTACATATGGTGAAGAAATGTATTAATTCTCACTAGCTCTCTGGTCAGCATCATTTTCTGAGGTGTGATGTAAAAGGAAAGAGCAGATGTGGAATCTGGGAAATGTCTAGCTTCATCCTTTTAAAAGTGAGACCTTTGACAATAATGTGCCAAACAGTATCCTCGTGTCTGTAGAAATAGCACCAGCACCACTGAACAAGTGCTCTGAATATGTGTAGGAGGTGAGGCATTCAATTAGAGAACAGCATTTTCTACCATAAATAGCCATGGCTGTAACATCAAACTTCCATTTCCCTATTCTAAATAACTATTTAACAGGTATAGATACAGATGAAGTTTTCCTTTATGTTGAGGCTGCCTGAACGGAATACTAAAGATCCAACTACATCCTAAAAATATGGGGGCTACAATCTACCTAGGAGCATAGGCTGCACCTATCATCATGGTCACTGGGTGACCAACATCTTCCTGATGCTGGTGTCAGTGCAACTATTGCTTTTTCATTAGTCTAGTCTGTCTGGGCTCCCTGATGGAGGAGGGAGACGTTGGATCTGGCAAAAGGAGGGAAGGATGCTCTTACCTGGGGAATCTCGAGTATGAGACAACTGTTTTGATATGATTTAAGACCATATTTATGCTGATTCTACCGCTGCTGCCCTTGAATTATAGACCCAGCACATACTCCCATACTCCATCCTCTCAAACTACCACTCATCCTGACCCAAAGCAGTTCTCCGAGTTACGTCTACAGTGCTGCAGTTGTGCAGACATGCTAGAGCATACACCCTTTCTATATTTATGGAAAGGGTTTTGCCATGGATGTAGTTAATCCACCTCTCCAGGAGGCGGTAGCTAGGTTGATGGAAGAATTCCATCAAAGTAGATGCGTGTACACCAAGGGCTGGGTCAACCTAATTAAGGCTCTCAGAGTGTGACATTTTTCACAGCCCTGAGTGATGTAGTTAGGTGGATCTAATTTTTTAGTGTAGACCAGGCCTTAGCTAGAAGGTGTTCTATCAGCTCGACTGTACCTGCATCTCTTTTAGTTTCAAATTGATTTTGAAGAATGTTTCCCAGCAAGCACTGCAAATGAGGAAGAAGAGAGTAGAGCACTGGACGAGATGTGCTTTCGGTGGCCTGCATTTCTAAACAGCTGGGCTGTTATACTCTGATGCAGCTGTAGGTTATTTAAGGCTGGAGGACTCATTCTTAGTAAAGAGACTTATGTGCATTCCAGCCTTGATTATTGTCTCTCCATGGCTAAGTCGAAATAAGACAAAGTCATGTAGCCAGCACGTGTGTTCTTTAAATGGCTAGCAGGATGGAAGTTGGGAGGGGTCTGAGGAAGGCGCTAGGCAGGAGTTCTATAATGAAGCAGAGAGGGAGGCACTTACACATGTGCTTTAGGGATTATGCTGTTTTCCTTCAAATCAAGGTCCTTGTTCAATGTTGGAAGAAATGCATTATTTTTTGTCATGTCAAGCTCACAATGGGAGCTCCTTCCCTTAAGCTCACATTTTAGCGAGCTTTCTTTCTGCAACTGTATCTCATTCCTTTGGCCTAACTGGATAGCAAAAGCGTCCACATTCCACAGGCTGTAGCATTTACCAAGCCTCACTTATTTTCGTGCTACGGTTACTAAGCAGAAGCTCAAGCATGACCAATATGGCATGCATCACTTTCCTTTTCTGCAGAAGCTGAGCTGCCACCGCTGTCTTCTTCAAACAATTTGAGACTTGTGGGTAGATGGCACTCCAAAATAGTGCTGCACTCTTGCTGTTGATTTACACCAGTGGTGGGCAACCTGTGGCCCATGGGCGGCCCACCAGCAGATTACCCTGACGTGGGCCACACTGACATGCTAGCCGCCGCTTCCTGCAGCTCCCATTGGCGAACTACAGTCACTGGGAACTGTGGGCAGCCATGCCTGCGGACAGTCAAATATAAACAAACTGTCTCGTGGCCTGCCAGCGGATTACCCTCATGGACAGCAGGTTGCCCAACACTGATTTACACCAATGAGGCCTTTTCCAAACAGTTGAATACATAGTACTGAATGTTTTCTGCTCATGTTTGGAACTGGGCAGGGCAGGGTTGACCTGGCGGATTGGAACATTTGGATATACATATTGAGTCAGATTTGGAACTCAGTGACGCTGATGTAAATTGGGAGTAACTTCATGAAAATTAATGAATTCAGATCAGAATCTGGGTCATAATCTTCAATTTACATGGTAATGTATTTCTCTTCATATCAGGCATTGTTTGTATGAATCCCTTCACAGAGCACTCAGAAAGGAAAAATTACCCTCAGGCATACTACTAAGGGCAATGATTTTACAATTTATATAGCACCGTTCATGCCTTAGGATCCTCAAGAGACCCCTCCCCAACTCACCCACCTATACCCATTTGCAACCAGCTCTGTGGCGAAACACAGCAACACTACACAATTGTTAGGGCAGCAAAGTGAAGAATAGCTTTTCCAACTGAAAGTGTACAGAGAATTTAGCAGGGCAGAATTCAATTACCTTGCTGGAATTTGGCTAGTGCATCAGTGATAACACTTTTCCTGGCCTGGCTTGGATTTAAAGGATAAAGAGGAATTAGCATGGCCTGTTTAAGAAAAATAGGGCAAAACTAGCATTGTCCACTTAAAAGATGATGTGGTGAGAGTGGAGTTAAAATAGCAATGATGAAACCCTACTAATTGAAAGCTAAGCAATTTGTAAGAACATTTGATTGCTTGAAAGGAATGCTTACTGAGTTTGTAAACCAAATTAGGAAGGGCGTGGCTGTGGCCAGAGAAACAGAACTGTAGTGTGTAGCAGCTAACATCAGCTTCACGCGGATACCAGTATGGCTACACCAATGTGGAAGATGTGGCTGAGACACCATTGCCTCTAGCTGATCTGCCAGTGCCGGAGTGGTCGCTTGGGGCTATAAATATCCGGGCATGAGTTGAAGCAGCCTGAAAGTTGTTCTAATAGACACTGGAGCCTGATGCAGTCACTGGTGTCCTGTGATCACCCCCATTCTCCAGTCCTGGTCTTAGAGAAGCTTGCTTGGACCATAGAATCTGGGCCTACATTTCTACAAAAGTCTATAGGACATTTTCTGTAAAAGTTTTCCTCTTGCATGTTCAAAAGAACAGCACGGAGAGTGCAAGCAGCTGAATCCCTCAAAGCAAAATTCCTTTTAGTAGCAGCCATCCGTTCCAAAAGCCATAGCTCTTGATCTTGTTAATTACCCTGATCAGAAAGAAAACACTGCTGGAAAGGACATAAAATCCAAGATGCGCCATTCTACCCTTGGCAGCAATATGTGTTCAACACCGAAACTATAATGCCTGTGTCTTTAAATTAGTGCATTACGAACACAAGGTCATAAGGTTTGGGAAAGGCAGAGACGTGGTTAACTATGTGTTTCATCTTATTTTTGAACTGTTATTTTGGGGAACCATATTGGATAAAATGGATGTCATGCAGGTTTCCCTTTATTTAACTCCTCAGCAGCAAAGCTGCACTCTAATTATCCTGTTTCGTTTGGGCGGAATTCTATGCCATTAAACTTTCAAAACCCTGATTAAAAAATCTGTAGAAGAGGAGTTGGAAGGGCCACAATTGAATTTTGGCACTAATGAAATACAACTTTTCAGTTCAAATGGGAATTGGTAGGGGAAATGGATTTAGTCATTTAAAATGTTAATGTTAAGTGTTTGATACAGTCATGCTACTTAAGCATCAGCATCTTGTTCATATATTGGAACAACACATTTATATTCTCTTCTGCTCTTGCAATATATGCTTCATAGCTGGGCCTAAATATACCTAGAATAGGTCTTGGAATGTGTATGAAATTTCTGGAATTAAAATTGCATTGATTCAGGTGCAGGTAAAATACAAAGCCAAATACAATCTGAAAAACTTCTGCCCATGATGAGGAATGGTGCAATCCTTTGGACCAGGAAGTCCTTCTCCTAGCCTCTCAAAACATGTTGGTGAACTAACATTAGGTTGAAACCAAAGGCACGATCCTGCAAATCCTTATTCACACAAATAGTCCTACTGAGTCAATGAGATTTCTCTTATGAGCAGCAGTTTGTAAATTCAGCCCCTATAGAAAGAAAATAAGAGAGAAGTGTAGTTATAATTACACCTGTACAATGGAATAACTGTGCGATAAGGGTACGTAGGTTAGGTATATGACTATGTTGGTAATGGAAGATCCAATCCTCTAAGGTCCTGAGAAGTCAAAGGGAGACAAGGTGACTCAGCGCCTTACAGGCGAGGCACCTCATACACCTATATAGTAGTACAGAGCTATGCACCTATATATTATCCACCTATCTAAGTATTTATATGGCTCTTGTAATATGTTGCACCGATGTAATATGTTGCACCAACTTTGTGCATCTAAATATAGTGCCTGCTCTGTGAAATAAAATACAGCTTCCTCTTCAGAGTGCCTATAGCAGTACTGTAGGGACATCGTATACTTTGGATGGAAGTGCAGCATGATTTTTAAACCGATAAATTTAAATACGACTTGTCTTTTAGAAAGCTGCACTGCCTGCATTCTTGGTTACTCCTTCAGAGATGCAAAGCTGCCAGTCTCCTTGTAAACACAATCACCTCCCTGATGCTCAGACTAAGATCTCATTACTAACACAATTATTAAACCCAGGGGTACCAATAACAAACATACCAAGCCCTTGAAATACTGAGAACCCTCCCATTTCATCATAATGGCTTCACTAGAAACATCTTTATGATGTCGCAATCAATATGGACTTACTTGGCTGCAGTAGAGAGAGCAAATGCATGCACTTACACTTCCCAACAAAATTAAAACCATGGCATTGTGTGCAATATGTTACATATTTAGGTCAATGACAGTTTTGCAAACTACTAGTTAGATGATTGTAAGCTTCATAATTGTTGCTTGGCTTTTAGAAAGCTGACAAGCCTTTAATTTATGCATTTTTGTTCATACAAAAGGAAAAAAATATTTTCTTCAATGAGTTGTTTGCTTGAGGAAATGACTCAAAGGGTTCTCATTGCTAGCTGCTAACTACAATTTAGTTATGATTGATACCTGTCAACTGACAAATTCTTTACATTGTAAAGAACAAAAAGCCCACTTTATAAGTACATGAGAAATCAAAAGGATTCTTTTGAATTAAAGTAGTTTTAGAGTGTGAAGCGTGTGGCTATGGCATAAATATTTAGGCTTTATATAAAATGCAACATTGCTTTCACAGTAAGCCATCAGATGTAATTACTCTCTTCTTTTTAAAAGTCTCATTTTGTTTTCCGTTAATTTTCCAGTGTTGGCACAGGATAAGCAGCTAGTGTTAATAGAAGCAATAATGCTGAATGCCCAAAATTCAGATATGCTTGTTTTCTTTTTTTTTTGGCCACATAGTGTTTTATGTTTGGTTTTGAGAAATATTCTTTAAAGCTGCTGAGTCTTCATGGAAAACTTTGAAAGACATTTGATATAGAAACTATTCTGCCTGATACATGCGGTACATTCTGCTCTCGTTTCAGTGCTATAGGCACAGTATTATGGATTGCACAGATTCTGCAAATTCTTATTTGTGTTAATGTGACTACTTGTGTCAGTTTGCAGGATCATTCCCTGTGATTTCTGGTTTATATAGCTCAGAAGTAGTTTAAAGAAATGGATGAATGCAAACATCCCTAGGAACAGATAAGGGCAGCAAGATTTGCACCTTACTTAGCACTAAAATATTGCAACAAAAGTCTTACAATCAATGGCAATGGTATTGAGTTGAGTGCAGCTGATTGGTAAATTCAGACAAAAGCAAACAGACAAAAATCAAAACTAAAGTTCACAAGCATTTTGTAATTTCTCCCTGTGTTCTGACCATTTCAGCTAAGGATAGAGAAATAATACAAAGGGAGCCAGAAACAAGGGCAGAAAACAACAAAATGAGATTAAATCTGAAAATATTAAGACCAGTTTAGTTACCTAAGTGAATAGCCCTGGGTGAATAATGGATTTTTCAGTTCACTGCCCATTCTGGGGGGAAAAAAAATTTTTGTTTTGGGTTAACCGAAAACGAAAAGTTTCAAAAAGATTTGGGAAATTGAAAAGCAAAAAAGAAAAAAAAATTATTTTGATTTTAGACATTTGGGTAAAGCCAAGGAGGTACTAGGTTTACAATACCCTGGGAGGCAGAACTGGTCAAAGGGCTCCCTTACAGCTGTTAGCCCCGTGGGGAGGGCTCTCAACTGGGATGTGGGAGATCTAGATTCTAGTCTTCTCTCTCTGCCTATTGAGGAGAAGGCATTTAAACTTCGGTCTTCCTCATGGCAGAAGAGTGCCCTGAACTGTGGGATATTCTGATCGGGCACTTTCTCAATCTCCTCTCCTGAAGCTGTTCCGCATTTTATGAATAATTAAGTCGTCCTTAGAGCCGGGCCCTGAACTTGGGTTTCCCACGTTCTAGGTGAGTGACGTTAACCCCGCCGGGTTTTAGAGTAATTCTAAACTCTTTCCCTGGCCTCATAATCATTCAATGCCTTTGAATTCCTACTATGAATAACAAACTGCTGAATTTTTTTTTTTTTGCCCAGGTCTAGAAGTAAGAGAGCTATGTTTCAGTTTGCTGACAGTCTAACTTTTATTTCATTTTCAGTCTGCTTAAATTGATATCCGAGGTTGTATGTGAATATTTCCACCTACTTTATGATATTTAGTAATGCATTTGGCAAGACTGGGTTAAAACAGAGGGATTTTAATCTCGAAGTGCAAGTCTAACAACAGTGCTGAAAACCTTCAAGTGTTTTTTATAAGAGACTCTTTAGTAGTTCTTCATTTCATTGGACCACAATATGTGTCATATAGTTAACAAGTAATATTTTTCACTGACAGTAAAAGGCTTAGGATGGAAACAGCTGCTTAACTTTACAAAAAATAATGCTATCAAGTGCCCTTGTGTTACTGGATCTCTGACTGTGTTACTATGGCTGGTAGCTGTCCCAATTCAAATGGATTTAGCCTATAAACACAATTTGCTGTCTCTTGCTTGGACTTGCTGTATCTGAGGCATGGCAGCATGGCCAAATCATAGAAGCACATTTGTAGTCTGCAAGCAACAGCTTGAGTAGGTGAGGTAATTGGAAAGCTCCCACTGGCTGAGCCAGTAAGGATTGTGCTAACTTTTCCCAGCTGTGGGACACTGCAATGTTAATCCCTTTCCCACAAGTCAGTTGCTCTAGTGAGTAGAGGGAAGCCACAATGGTCCTCAATATAAAGCTTGTACAAAACTGTCAGTTTATTTAAAAACCCAAATTAAAAGGCAATACAAGATTGAGGAAAGTGTGGCTGGATCCTGCATACAGCCATTAACAAACACTAACTAGCTTAGCTGGCGTTCTCGCTGTTAGGACTAGTTTTCACACACAGTTATGTCAGTTTGCTGTGATGTTGCACCAGTTTAGTTTAACCGCAGCACATTGGTGTGTGGATGCTCTTATATCATTTCAAACTTGGCTTATATTGGTTTAGTTAACATTGGTAAATTTATAGGCACAAGCTAAACTGATATAACCAGTTTTAAACCAATAAATCCATATGCAAAAGTTGCACTAGTTTAAGTAAACAAATTTAAATTAAGCTGGTACAAGTTCGGTGTGCAGATAAGCCATTAGGAATGGCAAGTATCAGAGGGGTAGCTGTGTTAGTCTGGATCTGTAAAAGCGGCAAAGAGTCCTGCGGCACCATATAGACTAACAGACGTATTGGAGCATAAGCATCCGACGAAGTGGGTATTCACCCATGAAAGCTTATGCTCCAATACGTCTGATAGTCTATAAGGTGCCACAGGACTCTTTGCCGCTTTTAGGAATGGCAAGACCTTCTTGCCAAATCTGATAATCTTGGTATGAGAGTTGTTGCTTATGCTCCATGTAACTATAGTTGCAGATTTCCCATCCACCCACGCCCAATTCAGATAACTCGCTGTTAGCTAAGGCTTTAGAGCAGACTCATTTAATCTCTCTCTCTGTGGTCTCAGTGCCACTATCTGGGACAGAACACCACACCCAGGAGGTGTGTGGGTTACATTTGCATGGCCCAAACGGAGGTATTTTTTTAATTGAGTTAGGCTAATATGATTGCAAAACTCCCATAGCACCTATGTAGATACAATTTAACAAATTTTCAGTCAGGTGAGCTGGTGAGTTCTTAAACAGTGACTGTTTCTTCATTGCAAAATTAAGTGTGTTTTTACATTAAGATAGTTATGTCATAATAAAAATTACACTGCCTTTCCCCCATTATGATTTTATATAAAGATAGCTAAGTTGAGATAGGCATCTCAGTGAAAAAACACACCTTTTTTACTGAACATCTTGCCGGAGTCTATACTAGGCACAAGGGATGTGTCAAGTCATGTTACTGTTAAAAAAACAACAACTTTTTTTTGTAGTCAGGAAAAGGCAATGAGTGGTATTGGTGACCTCCCTCTCTTTCACCCACTTCAAATGTGAAGTTTCTTCTTTCAGGTGTTTTGACTTATCTGGGTGAGTGCAATGTACCAGGATAAGGGAAGTTCTTTTTGGAGGGAAATATAAAGAAATTCAACTCATTTCTTGAACTTAAAAAAAAAAAAGCCCTAAACAAAAACAACCATGTTTTGGCTTTGGGTGAAAATAAACAGTAATTTTAACCCCAAAGGAGTTTGTGTGGGAATATGAGCACTGACAAAGCGATGTGCCACCTTAGATAGATGTTGGAACTCTACTGCAACTACAGTGTATGCTGTCACAGCCTGTTATCTAACGTGTCATAGAAGATGCTAAATAAATATATTTTAAAATTTATATCAGACCTATCAAAATTAGTGATAAACAGAATTATTCAAGAGGGGGGAAAAATACTTTTTGTCAAAGCGTAGGACCGCTTTAAAGAACATTATTATTTGATAATTATTATGTCTCTGCATCACTTTTTCCAAACAATTCAAATGTCTCACATCAGAAAGAAACATTATATTTCATAAGAGCCCACATCAGACAAATCTTCAAAAGATAGTTTCAAAGGGGCAAGGCCTAATTACACACTTGTTGAAAATAAGTTAGTTGATCAGAACTGACCACTGCTTCTTTTGGAGGTGATCAGACCAAGATTTGTGGGTAATAAACATCCTGTGGAGGCAACAACAGTGTCTTCGCTTTCACAAAAATATGTCTATTAATGAAATATTCATATGTCCCTCATCCTATTAGAGCCAAATTAGAAAAGGCAATGAAATATTGAATACAGAAAATAATTTTCTCTTTCCATCCCAAGGCATCACTGCTACTGTAAAAATGTAATATAGGTTTTAATTTTTTGTTTGTTCAAGCTTAACTTGTGCACAAACTATAGTCAAGTTTCTGCCACCATAACGCCTTGCCTACCATGTAGTCCTACTGATTAAAGAAAAGTACTATTCACCATGAATAAGGGTGGCAGAATCTACCCCTGTATTTTTGATACCTAAACAGAGCCTTGCTTTTGCTTGGAAAAAAGCATTTTGATAAAAATATCACTGAGCCTTGAGGTGCCTGATATACCTTCTAATTTACCATTCACTAACACCAGAAAAGCTAGGATGAACTTTGCATTGTGTAATGTGCAATGGCACTGTCTGTAAAATACGTTGTTAAAGCTAACTTTAGTAATACCTAGCAGAGCATTAAAATATCTTATGATGAACACACCTGGTATGTATAAGCAAGCTCTGTGACCAGTCCATATCTGGTATAGGAACATGACACGGAGTCAGAAATAAACAAATAACAGAAACAGAATGAAAACAGCAATAAAGGTTGCAGGATCTCATCAACATGCCACACTTCAATGCCCCAGAGAACTTCAACTTGGACAGACTGGAAATAATATTTTGTAAGGTTTTGCACTGCTATCAAGCTCCACAAAGGAACTGGAGATATACAGATACCTTCTTTAATTTGGTTTCAGAGTAACAGCCATGTTAGTCTGTATTCGCAAAAAGAAAAGGAGTACTTGTGGCACCTTAGAGACTAACCAATTTATTTTACTTTAATTTATGCTTTGGGGAAGTAAGCAGAACAAATCTTTAAATCCTTTGACTTTACTGAAGACAATCACAAAGATGTCTGTGAAGGGGTTTTGACGATGTTTGATGCATAATTTATACCCCAGAGAAATACGGTTTATAAAAGAGCATGTTTTCAGCAGACAATTCAAGTATCAGGGGAATATGTTGAATGTTTGATAAGAGCTCTATGCAGTATAGTTGTAGCTATGTTAGTCCCAGTATATTAGAGAGACAAGGTGGGTGAGGTAATATCGTTTATTGGATCAACTTCTGTCAGTGAGAGAGAGATGCTTTCAAGCCACACAGAGCTCTTCTTCAGGTCTGCATACACTGGTTGGAAACTGATTTTTGAGAATGCAAAACGTACAGAATATCTGAGACAGGCTGTTTATTGGGTTAACAGATAAAACCTTTCCCTGCAGCTCCAATAAAAAAAAGAGACCTAACCTTACATACAGCTATTCAAATAGCAAAGCAGTCTAAGCTGGTGAGACAGCAAAACCAAGAACAACAGGTCAAACTTGAAAAACAAGAAACTAGTTTAGTAGCAGTAAAGAGACTCAACATACTGTTAAAAGTTAATATCATAAAACCCCCGAGGCAAGGAAAAAGAACTCCCAGGCTAAGAGGGAGAAATTCCAGTCTACATGCATAAGGTGTGGAAAAAGTCAGATCCCAAGAGATAATGCATGTCCACACAGAGGCCCATGGTATAATACATGCAGGAAATATGGATATTTTGCAGCTGTTTGCTATACCAAAGCAGTCAGGGAAAAGACTCATATTACAGACAATCAAGAGCTATTGTTTCTGGGATCTATCAGTTATGGGGACACACAGCCCACCTGGAGAGAGAAATTGAATATTCATGGCAAGATTTCAGAGTAACAGCCGTGTTAGTCTGTATTCGCAAAAAGAAAAGGAGGACTTGTGGCACCTTAGAGACTAACCAATTTATTTGAGCATGAGCTTTCGTGAGCTACAGCTCACTTCAAGTAATGAGCTCACGAAAGCTCATGCTCAAATAAATTGGTTAGTCTCTAAGGTGCCACAAGTACTCCTTTTCTTTTTGACTTTAAAATTGACTCAGGAGCTGACAACACAATCATCTCAGAAGGGATTTACAATCACCTTCAACCGCTCCCAGAGCTGAAGTCACCTGACACAGCTCTGATTAGCCCTGGAGGTATTCTGAACTGCATGGGACAGTTCACCACAGAAACAACTTACAAAGGCAAAATGCTCCCTTGAAATGTGTTAACTATTTATGCTAAACAAACTGTCCCACCTTGTATTTACCTGTGATGCTCTGAGTACACTTCCCAGATCTGAAGAAGAGCTCTGTGTAAGCTCAGAAGTTTGTCTCTTTCACCAACAGTCCAATAAAAGATTTAATAATTTTATTAAGATGTTGTTGAAGTAAAAAGAAAACGGTACAGAGTTTAAGCATAGAAGTTTCTGGTTATCAGGGAATAAGGTACAGATTATCAAGGGGTGCGAAATTTGGTTTAGGAACGGGTGGCGTAAGGAATACATAATCTGCAATCTCCCTGATTGGGGGTAAAAGTTTAACGGGTCAAAGTACAGACATTGAGATATGGGGGTATGTTGTTCATATAATGGCTATGTTCAGGTGTGGAGTATAATGAGTGGATAAGATGATGAGGATGGATTTACCCTCATTTGGTGGGATTTAATGTTAGTGAGTTTATGGTTCCAGTTCATATGGTCCAATGGAAAAAGTCTCTCGGTCCCTTTCCCATAATTGATGCACGATGTCGTACCGGCTCACGCCTCCTGGTACTGTCGGTGACCGGTGATGTGTTCAATGTAGATGTCCCTGGACAATCGGATAGTGTCCGAGACCATGAGGCACTGCATGAGCCGTGTGTAGCGTCAACCGATCCCACAGGTCCGCAGCACACGCTCGTTGCAGGGGTCCCAAGTGCCCAGGGCTCCGACGATCAGGGCATCCATCAGCGCCTCGTAGCCCTTTGCTCTCAGAGTGTGGGCCAGGGGGGCGTATTTTTCCAGTTTATGAGCTTGGTTTTCGCGGGAGACCGGGGTCTTGTTCTCAAAGGAGACCGTGATGTCAATGAGGATGATCTTTTTCTGGGCTTCGTGGGTGACGACCACTTCAGGTCGCAACTGGCTGTCAGTACCGGGGATGGCACAGTTCACGGCGACCTCCCCCAGGCGCGGTGCGATGGCTTTCACCAGACGGTTCTGGATGGGGAAGGAACAGCCACTTCTTCACCAGCTGCCAGACGATCTTGTCTGCGTTGTTGAGGGGTACCTTCGCCATGGCGGATCCCCTTAGGACGAACGAGATGCGGGAGATCAGGAAGGTGTTCAGGGCATTTATCTTCTGCCACGGTGCTAGCAGGGAGGTGTAGATCTTGGCGGCATCCTGCAAGATCTCCTGGATGGTGTCCTCAGGTATCTGCCAAACATGGAAACCCGTCGGCATGCCGAGGTGTTGGTACGCCTGCCCCTCTGCCAGGGTGATGACGGGCTCGCCCTGGATCTGGAACCCTGTCGTCTGCACCCAGTCCCTTTTGCTACAGTCGATGTAGAGAGTTGCGCACTTCTTTGCATTGAAGTGGATCCCCATCCAATCGGCAGCTCGACTGGTGGCATCTAGCATACGTTGGAGGTTCTCTGGGTCGTCCGCCGTCAGGACCAGGTCATCCGCGTAAACCAGGACTCCACACCGTGGAGGTTGAAGCCATCTGCGCTATTGGAGATCGCTCACAGCAACAGCTCCATGGCGAGGTTAAAGATGATGGGGCTGAGGGGACAGCCCTGCTTAACTCCGCTCTGGATCAGGATCTCGGAGGTCTCACCTTTGACCGAGTGAGTGGGGGTGCTGCTGCATCCCTCATACACCTCTCGGATCACATGAAGGAACTTCTCTGGCATCCCAAACTCCTGGAGCGTGGCAAAGATGTGGTCGTGGGGCATGGACCCAAAGGCGTTAGCAAGGTCGAGCCACGCTACCGTGCACTGACTCCGCGCCCTTCTGGCCATTTTGATGGTGGTTTGGAGGACAAAGTTGTGTTCATAGCAGCCCTCGCAGGAGATGAAGCCTTTCTGGATGGAGCTGATGGCTCCCCCACTCACTGACCACTCAGTGATCCTTGACGCCAGGCAGCTGGCATTGAACTTGTACATCGTGGAGCAGAGGGAGATGGGCCTCCAGTTGCTGGGGTCATCCTGCTCTCCCTTCTTGTACACCAGTACCATCATGGCCTTCTTCCAGGAGCTGGGAGTCCGGCAGAATCGCTTACACTGGTTGAAGAGCGTGGCAAGGACCAGGCAGCCGGGATCTCGCTTTTTCAGGAGGCTGTAGGGGATGCCGTCTTTCCCAGGAGCTGTGTTTTTTGTTTTTGAGAGTCTGGCCATCACTTCCTTGGGTGTACAGTCAGTTTCCAGGTCTGCTTCGTCGACACGGGGCAGGGGGCGGAGGCACTATGGGCACTGCGCGTCATTCCAGGCTATGCGGTTGAATACATCTTTGAAGTAGCCGTAGAGATGCTCAGATGGGATCGTGCAGTAGGGCGAGGGCCCATCTAGGATCTTCCACATGGCCTTGGAGCGATTTGTCCGGTACAGCTTTTGGATCCTTGAAGCCGCTGCTGGATTGTAGCGGCGGATGGCGTCTCTACTTCTGGCTCCCTGGTGGTGGTGTTGTGGTTTGGAGCAGGCTTTCAGTGGGCAGGTAGGGCGTTCTCCTGGTTTGAACTTCTCCTGGGAGCGATTTCTGCAGACAGTTCTTGGGTGAGCCTGTCTATGAGGAGGTCGAAGTCGTCAAAGGAAGCTGCCACTTGTAGCTCCTCGGTCCAGGCAGTCTGCCACGGAGTGGCAGCCTTCACCATCAGCTGCTGGCCCTCATGGTCCTCGACCTTGTCTGGTGAGCCTGCGTGGTTGGCCTGCCGTCTATCTCGTGGGTCAGGATCCCTTTCGGTTGGGTGCTGGGGCGGGATCTCTGGCAGGATGCTGGCGTTGCTAGTGGTCGGAGAGACACGGTCTGGCTCAGGGGTTGCTGGGACACTGCTGGTCCTTCTACGAGTGTCTGCTGCCTGGGTGGTTGCTGCTGGAGCGTGAGATCTCCCGTAGGCAGTGTCCCGCAGAATGGACTCGGGGGCCGTGCTGGGCCGTCTGGCAATGAAGGCCCGGTGCTTTGGTGTGGCTGTGGGGCTGGTTCCTCCAGTAATGTCTGGAGCTCGCAGGGCGGTCCGAGGGGCGGCGCTGGCTCCTCCGGCGGCAGGATCTTGAGCAGCTATGCACGGTGGGGTGCTGATCCTTCTGGGGATGGGGACGTGCTGGACAGGTGGCAAGGTAGCACTGAGTCGTCTCAGCATGGAGATCTGCTTGGCGACATGAGAGGGTGAGATGGGCCTCCTCCTGGCGAGGACCTGGGTGATGTTCCCCGAGGCAGCAAGTACCTTCTCGATCGCAGCATCCTGTTCCGCTGGCCTGGTGACGAGGGTAGGCTTCCTCACCCACCTTGTCTCTCTAATGTCCTGGAGAGACAGGATTGCAACAGCACTGCATAAAAGCAAATGCTATGCATCAGAGTGTATGTGATCAAAGGCCAACAACTTACTCAGATGTAGCCATGATGGGCCTAATGAGAGAGGCTGACAATCTCAACTGGGGTTTTGATGGTATTGGACTTTTGAAAAGAGATCTGTACAAGTCAACTTGAGACAATGCTGAACAATACAGTGTACAAACACCTCTACCAGAGAGACCTTGGAAGAGACTAGCTGTAGATTTATGCAAATTCAGGGGACATCATTGCCAGGTGGTTTTGACTATATTTCTAGGTATATAGAAATAATGTACTTGAAAGATATGTCACAGTGTTCTTAAGAAACTGAAGTGTGACTTTACTCATTTCAATAGTCTAGGACAAGTAGCAGTCAACAACAGAATAAAATTTGATTTTCATCATGCCACGAGCAGCTCACTTTACCCACGAGCAAACGGAGAGGCTGAGAGAGCTGTGCAGACAGCCAAGAAAATCCTACAGCAAGAAGATCCATTCTTCCTCTTTTGAGTTACAGATCAACACCACTAGCAGCTACTGGATATAATCCAGTATAATTCCTGATGGGAAGACAACTCAGAACTACTGCTCCAGTTGTGGGAAAGAATCTAGCTCCAACATGGCCAGCCATGAGGAGAGTAGTCAGATCATATAAAAAGAGCTAAAAGAGCCTATGAACACTTTTACAGCAGACATTACTCATTTAGAGAACTGCCAGGTCTAGAACTTGGTGATCATATCCATGTCAAATTGGATGGAGAAAAACAATGGACAACTCCAGGTGTCGTAAAGAAAAAAAATTCAGTGCCCAGATCATATGTGATGGAGACTGACACTGGAGAGTTCATCTGAAACTGTCAACGTCTGCCATTGGTTCCTAAGAAAGAACAATCAACAGAGCAAGCTTTACAGATGCAAAGGCAGAATACAAAGAAGACGACTTAGATTGCAAACTGACCAGAGACATCCATTGCAAGTAATGACAGCCAGATTACCAAATTGTTAAACATTCATTTAATTAAAAAAAGTATGATTCAGAGACACATAACAGACTGATACATATTGAACTTCAAAGAGAGTGTGATAGTGTAAATGGTAAGAATGTAGTATTTAAAGGGGGAGATGTAATGAAATCCTAAACAGTATTATACGGATCATCCACTAGGTGGCACTATGTGCAGAATACCTTATTTAAGCTAACCTTAGCCATACCTGGCAGAGCATTAAAGATGAGCACATCTGGTGTCTATAAGTAGTATCTGTCCAGTGCATCTCTGGTACAGAAATACATGACATCTGATTACAATTTTAAATTCAATAAATGAACTTTCTGCATATTCATGTGTTGTGCATTTTTACAGAGGATGAGGGGAGCTATTTCTAACAATATAAGCTGCTATCTGTCCCTTCAACTTTCTCTCAGACCAAAACAGACCCTTTTTTGAGGATTGAAAAATATCAGAATACTATGGGAAGATGTTCTCTTGGCACTTTCCTCTTGGCCAAAACTAAATATAAAAGACTTATTGCAAAGTTACCACATAAATATTTTGTGTTTGCTTTAGTTATATAGGGACAGTTCTTTTTTAAAAACCCCCTACTAAGGCTGAGTTTCCAATGGGAGAAGGCCTTTTAGGGTAGGAATGGAATGAATGGCAAACTGATCTTTGGAGAAACTTCCTTCTCTAGAGAAGTCTGAATCTCCTGAGCAGTGAATGGAGTGTTAGTGACACTCTGTGGCAAAAGAGAAGAACTTCAGTTCCTGAATCTCCCTGATTTCAGTAAGCCATATTATGGAACTGAGACTATTTTAGATGTGTAGACTCCCTTTCATCCAGAAGTTTTTTTGTTTGTTTCACACGAGTAATAGGAGAAGATCATGTCTCTTAATCTTTTATGTTCACCTTTCTTGTCAGCGAAGCCTGATTAACAATTCATTCAGCAGTATCCCCACAGAAATTAAATGTTGAGGAAGGGACCCTTTAAACTAACTAAAAATAATTCATGGAGGTCCATCACCTTGCATAGTCAAAAGTAACATATTTCACATAAAAAGTCTTTGGTAAAGTGTGGTGTGCTATTTTAACCTCTTATTTCCAGGTTTCACAATGCTGCACAAACATCCCCCTAACTGACAAACATCACCAAACAGTTCCTAGCATCCACCCCTACAAGAACATACGTATTGGAACACTTTGTACAGTCACTTAATTTAACAGATGTTGGCTACTTTACAATGGGGCCCTGCTTTCATGTTGATGGTATTTATTGTCTTACCTGGCCAACCAACAAATGTGCACATACATGCCCTGTATGCAAAATATTATGATGAATGAACAATAGGCAACATACAACTATGGTAATTACTAAAAAAGGACTAAAGTTTTGAAATCTTGAAAGGCAACAATTTTCCTCATGGTATCTTAGCATTGCTGTGCGTGATTGTTTTAGGGCCCCAGTGAAAACAAGGCTCCATCACTACTTAACTCACATGGTAGAATTAAAAACATTGTATGTTCCTTGTATGGTTTCTTGTAAGTCTGTCCTTGTCTGGATAGGAATTGCCTTATCATATTTGTTTGTAGAATTCCCAGCTTTGATCACGGTAGATGGAAACTTTGGGGCTCTACTTAAACAATCAAGAATAAATATTCAAAAGTAAAAAGTTATGCTACATAGATATTTTTCTCCTTTAAAACTGTCTGTTTTTAAAGGCTTCGCTGAGTTACATGTTTATTGGCAGGTAAGTTGTCTGTGGCTTGCTGATCTATTTATGTTTGAGTGGTGGCACTTTTCCTAGTGTTCCAAATGCATTGCAGGAGGATTTCCTTGCTCAGCTCTTGCCTTTGATTGTTTTGTTTTCCTTCCACTTAATATGACAGCAGTATAAGAATATGTATAATGTGATTCATCATATTTTTTGTTCCCACATCCTTTTCGGGATATGACTTGGTATTACATTCACAGAACCTGTCATAAATTCATGAGGTTTCTCATAAATTATCTCCAAATGACTTATGCATTCTGTCACCTTAATATCATGGCTTATATATCGGTCCAACACATACATTTTCTTTCTTAGAAGGCAAAGATACTCGTGTTTGACATGATTCGGGCAACCAAATTAATGAAAATCAACTTATGCCTGCTTTATGTTCTGAAAATCAACTTGTGTGTGGGAGATACAGACTGAGTATAGCACAGCTTCCCTCCCTTCATTGCTTTCAGTTCAGCTGTGTGGCATTACCTCTGGGTCATCAATATCTGCGCCCAAAGGGATGCTGCCTTCACTGCTTCTAACAGAATCAGAACTTGGCACTTGTAAGGCTTGTTTATTGTAAAATGAATAATACCGTGGCTGGCTAGAACTTTTAGCTCTGTTATTGTATCTTGTTTCTGACTCTGCTCTCAGTTGGTCTGACATTCTTTGGTATTAGACTAGTGTTAGGAATCTCTTCTATTTGAAATGCACTCCCAAGGGGAAAGTGCGGGGGGGTGGGGTGGGAAATCGATCATTTCACTTGCAGAAGAAAGGCACTAAAAAATTGCGGGCAGCAAACTTGGAAGAGAGGTGATGGTTCTGTTACTAGTTAGTAGATATTTATGATGATTATTGCTACAGCATTCTGTAGATAAATTGTTGTTGGATTATCTCATTCTTTAAAACTTTGACGTATCTGAAATCCAAACAGCTGTAAATATATATAACTTAACTCTAAAGTCATGGGCTGTTGGCTTGCTCTTCCCCCATCAGATAAGTACTTCCAAAACCAGAATATATGCTACTTTCAGGATCTTTGCAAACAAATACAGTAGGCCATATTTAAATGATAGCTATGCATTTTATTTGTCTTTATGGATGAAATCCATGGGGCAGAATATGCTGCCCCAAAGAAGTCTCTTCCTTTTTATGGGCCACGCTCTCTCCCCTAAACCCAGTCCCTCTTCAGAGTCCAAACCCCCCCGAAGGAGGTAAACACAGTCCTTTTTTCTCCACTGATTTTAGTTTCAATTTAGTATTTTAATTGAATTTGTATTTGTAATAAATTGAAGTATTCTTGTCAGCATGATTGAGGGCTGGCTGGAGAAAGGGGAGAGGAAAATGATTTTTGCTCATTTTGTGCACCTTCCTTCCAACTTTTGTCAACACTTGCAGCTCACCCTTTACAAGGAACGCAGAGTGAGTTAGAGCGGATACGTATTGTGCAAGCTAAAGCTTACTCTAGCCTCAGACTAAACTATTGGGACTCCTGGCTGTGCGGCAGACAATAACCATGACATGCAACAAAGTGACTTTCCTGCCACGTATGGATGCAAGGAAGAAGAATTGCTTTTTTCCCATTTCCAGTTGGGGGACAAAGTATATTTTCCTTGCACTACTGTATTAGGAGTAAAAAATATACCTCAAGAAATCATCACGATCTATTTCTTGTTTGTTCAAGTGCAGACACGTTCATGCACCCAAGGACAAGGAGACATTCGATCCCCGGACCTGGGAAAGTTAAAATCTGTGCTCTACCATTTTCTTTTATGTCAAACCTCAAAGAGCTTTCCAAAAATACACATACATGAACTCAGGCTGGCTTCAGACTCTAAAAACTGTAGCTTGGGATGATTTCCTCAAATGTTCTGTTTATCCTTCATCCTTGTAAAAAATCTTAAATGAAGTTGAGGGAGGGGATGTCATTCCCTTGCCCTCCCCCGCCCCCCACCAGATATTAGGAGGTATTCAGAGGCCAGAATCCTGGGAGATCAAGGAAGCTGGCAAAGGCTGAATGTATGGTGTCCAGATAGCAAGTGTGAAAGATTGGAACAGGGTGAGGAGAAGAGAGGAGGGATAAGATAATAGGCGCCTATATAAGACAGAACCCCAAATATCCAGACTGTCCCCATAAAATTGGGATGTCTGGTCACCCTACCTGAGCAGCAGGTCCAGGAGAGTGAAGGGGAATGCTAACAAGCTGATGGCAAAACAGGAGGTTTGCAGAACTAAGGAAATATGCCATAGTGTAATGGAAGGAGTCAGCCAGGAACTAGAGAGCAACAGTTCAGTGGCCATGACAGAACAGAGCAGCAACCAGATTTAGGGATTCTAAGATTTTGGAGATAAGTGAGCTGCCCCTGCAGCCGTCCAGAGAGAAAGAGGGAGTGGCCAGAGGCTAGGTTCAGGCCTCCAGTCAGAATTACTACAGGCCTCAGGCCATAAAGTAGGTGTCCCTTATTCCTACCTATGCCTCAGATCCAAATCCTACCTGATGAGAAGGACACACTGCCTACATCACAGACAAAATCCAAGGGGGTCTCACTGAAGGGAAGGTATCGAAACCTGAACCAGGAAAATCTCCCAGCCATATTGACCTTCATGAGATTTAGACATTTTAAGGAAAGCCATCCCCCCAGTGAAGAGCAGCCATTACTAAAACTGAAGCAGCACGAACATCCACATTCCATTGTTCATGGGGAAATAAAGACAATAACACTCTTCATTTTGGAAGCTGGTATTTCTTTATAATTTTGTACAGTGTTTAGGTACCAAGGTGAATGCACCTCCACAAATGTCACAGATAGGTTAAGGACACCCAGGACTAGCAGGCTACGACAAGGTGAACTAAGCCACAAGCAAAACATAGTTAACGTAGCCTGAGGCAAACCCACAGGTCAGCTCAAGCTGATAACAGCAGAGATCTGGGGAACATTCTGACACCCATAGGCGTAGTGATGGAGCGTATGGAAGGAACAGGTTTGAAAAAGAATCATTACTTCTATCGTCCATGTAGACTTGAAATTCTACTCATGGCTGTGAGTGATCATTTGAGCAACAGCTGTTGCTTTGATGTTTCTTCTATAAGAAGCAGCAAATATTGCTGTTGAGACACCTGCAGAAGTTGTTGATTCATTTGGAAATATAGGGACAGATTTTGTTCTCATTTACACCAGTATAAATCCAGAGTAACTCCCCTGCCTTCAGTAGTCATTCCAGATTTACACTGGTATCAGAGCAGCACCTTTCCCTGCAGGATTTTGGGCTGGGGGTGGGGGGAGGAGAGGAGCGGGAGCAGAGACTGTATTGAATTACTCTGCAGGTCAAACCAGGCCTCGACCGTCTCCATGATCAGGAAACCAGAAAGGGGGCTTCAAACCAGCTTTGCCAACAAATAAGTGCTGAGAAAAACAAATTTTGGCCAGGCCTGAGGATCTAACAACCCACGTTCCCAAGAGTTAAACTAAGTACTGACAACACCAGAGAAAATAGTACTCTCTCAAGATGAGGAGTCTTTTGGTTTGCAATGAAAGATGAGTGTTTGCACATTTGTGTTATTCAAAACAAGCCTGGTTTTTATTTGCCAAATTGTGTCTTAGCTCTCCAGTCTAGCAGCCTTACTGGCCACAACTTGTGTCATCAAAAGCTGTTTTCCTAAAGTGACGGAAATTAGTCTTAGCATAGGTGTGGTGCCACAGCAGCTCAACAGCCTCCTGGTACTTGAGATAGCTCTGATAGCTTGGGAAGCTCTCTCCGGGAGAGGGACCTTGTCTCTGTGTACACTCTCCACCCACCCCAACCAATGCTACTGACAACATATAAAAAAGCAGAACAAAAATGGACAAAGAGAAATGATATTACAAGTGTCCAGGACAATGTCTGGAATACTGCAGACTGTGGCCAGAGCAGGTGTCGTCTTATTATTTGTATTATCATCCTGGACCAGGACCCCATTGTGCCAGGTACTGCACAGAACAAAGAGATGATCTTTGCCCAAAGGCATTTACAATCTTGAAATGGCTATTGTCAATGGTACAAAAGTGATTTTTTTTACTCTATTTATTTTACACTTTTCAACACAGCCCATCACGGTAGTATCTAAGCTCCAGTAAGTGTGCCTATACACATCACATTTTGGGATTGTGGTGTACCTTATCACTTATCTTTCTGTGACCCCCCACTAGAATCCAACTTGATGGGTATCCTGTTTTTATTATAGGGCATTACTTTTTATTTTTCTGGATGACCAATGTGTCTGTATGGAAAGGAACTCGAGTGTGTTCCAAAGCTCACTGATGTAAAAATAGGGCTTTTACATTGACTTCAGTGGGCTCTGGATCCACTCCTCCCCCTAGTGTGTTAGCTGGGAAACAAATTGGGGAAATAGTTTATCATTTTAAAATAAAAGTGCATCACTCTTGTAGTGGAAAGGTTAACCACTAAATTGGGCTCTTTCTTTGAGAGAACACCAAAGGAAACAGACAAGAAAGGCATTAGAATAATCAGTAAAAGCATTTGAGATTTAATTTTAAATAGATTAGGAAGAATTTATAGCCCTCCATGCAACTGAACAGAAATGTATCAAAATTGTACTAGGATTTGCTATGTTTCTGGGATTTATATTGTATTATATTTTGAGACAATGAGATAATTAAGTTCATGTGCTTCTTTTGGAGTGGGATGATTAGTATCTGCCAAAATTAACTATGAAAAATAAACAATATCTATGGCATCTTGGCTACAGTTAATTTAAATGGTTTTTGGTTTGTACATTGCAATAAATCTTCTACAAACTCTTCAAGGCATGACTTGCTTTTTCTTGAAAAAGTTGATCTGGTTTTAATTGTGACATTAAAGTGACATTCATCCCTTTCGTTTGGACAAAACTGACACTGACTCCAATTTTTGTCTGTTTATTAGGAGTAAATTAAAAGAACATACTGCGTGACTCAATGGCTCTTCATGGTACAAAGTGCTACAAATACTAATTAGTACTTAAATCGAAACAGTTGTCAAGAGACTTAATTCTTATAAACAATGCAGCATTGATAGTATAATTCGGAGAAGATCTGCAGGGAATATACGATTTTTTTTTCAGAAAAGTTAAAGTCAGGGGTCTCACTACAGGAGGTAGGGGATGCAGTGATAATTTTCCAAGCTCTACCCACAAGTCAACCTCCACTTACTTAAGGTGTCCCTCGGTCAATTTGCAGATGTAGAAATCCTGAATGTGCACATTCTGCTTGGCTCTTCAGGACTGACTTCCAATTGGTCACACTCAGATGGCTTTGCTGGGGTGCTTCAGTTTGGCTCCCGCTTTTTGGGAATAAATACCCTGATGAGCTTTAGTAGGCTCCTTTTTGGTTAAGTTTAAAAAAAGTGCTGGTTCTCCCAAGCACCACCGGCTTTAATGAGGGGTGTCTCACAGTAAATTGTACGTATCTTCATATTAAGATCTTCCCTGCAGCTTTCAACAGTGAAATAGTCAACAATGTTGACATTATTATAATTGGGTAGAACTGGTTTGAAATTTTTGCAAAATATTTTCAAAAATTTTCATGAAAACTATTTCCTGTTTTTGTGATTAGTCAAAAATTTTCAAAAATTCTATGAAAGACTATAGCAAAAAATCAAGTGTGTGTGTGTAAATTTTCTGCACTTCTTGACCAGTTCTGTCAGTGGGTAGCTGAGTTCATAAGGATGGGAATGGGAGAAATCAGTCTTTCCTGACTGATGCTGAAATGAGCTGTCATTTCAGACTCTGCAAACCCAGACAGATATCACTGCATTGGTGGCACTTGCTTCATGTTTTCAAAGCCACCTTTGCAATCATAAGAGCCAGAGACTTATTTCTGTAAGTGTTTCTGGAACATAAATGGGAGACTGGAGGAGGTGAGGTTATGCCAAATACTCATGTTACCCGATAAGTTAGCACCATCAATCAACCCAGTTTGGCATCTCACAATAGCTAGTTTAGGCAAAAGAGCCACCTAGCATGCTGGCCAGGTTAATGATCAAAGATCCAGAAGTAACTCTTGAGTTATCATACTTTTGAAAAATAAAAATTTGAAAAAAGTCAGAATTATTGGTTTAAATTCTGACAAGGTAAGAAGTAGGGGTAAATTACATCAGCTCAGTGGACAGATAGACCTTTGCTGTGTTTCTGATGAGCATCTGACATCCAACTGTTCTTTGTTACAAAAAAATGTCATCCAGATTATCCAAAAGGGGAGCCCTGATATAGAAGAGCTCAGGCCAGTGCACTCCCCACAAAGAAAGACTAACAACTGTGCCACTCCTGTATTAAATAATAAATTGACTTACGCTCTTGAGGAAAGTAAACTCACTTTTTTAGATTAAAGAATTAAGCCACTTGAAGAAGAATATGAAGAATTAACAGGATGAAAATACCAGCACATTTTGAAACTGATTTAATCTTATATGTTTAATTACAGGCTATGACTCTATTGTATATTTAGTGAGCAACATTAACTGCTACAGGAATAATAAAGATCTGGGAGGAGATCAGCAGGGAACATACCACTTAAGGCCATATTCAGCCTGATTTAATAGTAAGAATCTTCAACCTTTCCATACTGTATAACCCTTAACTAAACCAGTTCAGTTTCTTGACCTACAATATGCATAGGATCTCTCCTCTAGATCACAAAATCTATAAATACCCAATTAAACAATTCATTAGAGCCAGGGGTCCTCCTGGTTCTCCTACCTCAGTGCACTATCTAACCACGAGGCTATAGACTCATTCCCATGCTTGCTCTCTCTCTCTGGCCCAATGATTCTTTCATTATTTATCCCAACTGGAACAACTTCAACAGGAGAGACTGAGGGAGCCCCACATCAGAATATTCTGTAGCACAGTGGGTAAGGCGCTTACCTAGGATGTGGCAGAGCCCTGTTCAAATTCCTTCCCCCACCTCAGGTGGAGGGGGGACTGGAAATGGAGGTCTCCCACATCCCAGGTGACTATTTGAACCATTGGGTGAGAAGTAATGAGGGAGGTTTTCCTCTTTCCCCCACCAGCTTTTTGCTAAGGAAAACTACACAGGTGCCTAATGCCAAGAGAGAGTTTGCAGCTGAGAATCCCAAGTAGCCTCCCTGCAGCCCTGACTTGGGCACCTATCTTTGAGAGAGGGGCAGAGCTTAGCGCAACCCTCCCTCCCCCCCCGCCCCCAAGTTTAGCATCTCCAATTGGCTAGCTTAGGCACGGAGCCGCCTAGAGTGTTGGCTTTTCTGAAACCCATTCTGAGATCCTCTCTCTGTTCACTGAGCTGTAGTGTAGACACAGCCTAAGTGAGGAGGGATGGCGGGGGCGAGGGGGAAGAATGGGGTAAGTTAGGGATTTACCTCAGAGTTTGCTCTGTACAAGGAAAAATATACTCATTTTAATAAACCCATTGGTGTGTATTGTGCTCTACTGGTTAGAATTAGATCAGTTCAACTGTAGGTCATGCTAACTACTAACACCTACTGGGGATTCTTCAGTAGCTCATGTGGTTGGGGTTTGTACTTCTGAAATTAGAGGTTAAGTACTCTGTCTCTGCGGCTGCTGCAATGTTCCAAACGACTGTGCTTTGCACTATCGAGATGAGCGTGAAGTGCTAAGTGGCCATGAAATTGCTACAATATGTGTGTCATATTCAGATCACTCTAAGAATTACAGATTGTGACTGTGTGAGCCCTGAAAGAGTTCTCTTTGTTTATAGATATTTCAGTTTGTTCTGACATCAGATAGGGGTGAACGTGTCACATTAACAGAGTGAAGAGGAAGCATGATTTATGAAACAATCCAAATAAAACAGTGTGCCTGTAAATCACAACTTTTACAAAATGTTAGTTTGCACTTCAAAGACTTTTGTGAGCACCAAAGAAACTTTATTAAGGGCTTTTCAGTCTTTGTTTTTGCCAACACTGGTTGGGGTATAACAGCTGATATAACATTTTCTAACAACAACAACATTTTGCCTTTCTATAGTGTTTCAGGCAAAGATCTTAAAAAAGCTTTACAAACATTAATGAATTAAGGTGTGGATGCAGTCAGAAAAGTGACTGTCAACATAGTGATGTGTTTCAGAAAAAATCTGCTCTCACTGTCACTGTTATATCAGCTTAATTTTCTGACAAAAATAATTTTAAGATGCTGTTTGCTCCTAGTAGCATTTCAGAGCCAATACGGATATGGGAGAATAAGCAGTTAGGTTATTTCCTCTGGTAATAAGTTCCATAGTCTTGGTTTGGCTCCTCAGAATTTTGCCTCCCTATTGTCAGCAGTTTCATTCCTGCAGAGGCATGTAATACACAGGAGGTTGTGGAGCGAGACAATCCTTCTAATATCTAGGACCAGTTCCATGACAGGCTTGTAGCAGGGCAGAGGAGAGCACAAGGACTCAGTTCTACAAGACTTGCACAGGGGGTGTAAGAGAGGGGAAGTATACTTGCGTCCTTTGTCATCCACTTCCCCCCGGACACCTTCTCACAGCCCTGAACAATCCAGCCTTAAACTTTTCTTAACTAATTTTTTGTGTCGTCTTAAGCCTTTCCCTAGACTCAAAAACTTGAAAAGATTGTTTCTCTTTTTAAGTAAAAAGACACCCAGGAAGAGATTTTAAAGCTTTCATAATCTGCAGCCATGACTTTTTCTCTTTAAACACATTTTCTCAATTGAAAATACGAGTAAAGCTCTCATAAGTTCAGAGTTGACAATCAGAAGGTTGAGTTGTCTATGAACACATGAATATCTGATGTGTCTAAAATTATTGTGTTAAGTTTATTTTAGTTGTAGCATTAGCTTCTTTTATTGTTTTATACAAGGACAAAAAGCTGGAAGTGACCACAAAAACATCCAGTTGCAAAGAACATGAGTTCTATTTCACACTGTCTCACTCTATCTAGTCATGCAAATAAAATACATACTAAGGTTGTATTTTAGTGGACTTTCGCTGACTGGAAATTTCAGGAATCAATGTCTATAACTTCTATGATTTCATTAATTGATTGACGTTTTTATTTTGAGGTTCCTTCTCTTTTCTTGTCTGCAACTATCCAGAAGGTCTCTGTGTTGCCAAATCTCACAATATTTTGTTAGAATCTCAACTTTCATTAAAAAAAAAAAAAAGTTTCTTGCCCTCATGGTTGTGAAGAAAAGCAGAGAAATATGACCTGAGTATACTGAAAGACTCGAAAGTCAGAAGCCAAATAAAAAGGACCTGAACGTAGTATTTTTATCAATGTCATGGGGGGGTGAGGTGGGGGACAAGGGTGAGTTGGCTCGTGATTTTTGCTTGGAGTGGCAATTTCCTTCTTCTCACCCTGGCTCAGTCCCTCTATTTTTCCTGCCTTCTCATAGTTTCCAACCCCATTCTGACAGTAGCCCCAGAATGGCACCTTCCATATAGCTTTCCATATAGTGTGGAACCTACCTGTGTGGTTGTTTAATTACAACCAATACAATCCCACAGTGTTATGACAGTGACTCAGTTCCTTCAGTTACATTTTCCAGACAAAAGCACCTTCACTGTTCAAGAGACGCATCCTCAATCACAGCTCTAATGCCTCTGTTTTCCATGTAGTTTCAAACTTCCTTTTTGTCTCCACTGGGCCCGAACTCAACTCTGATTGCTCCTATGTTTTCTGAAAAATTGCTCCTCTGTGCCTCAACATTGACTAGAACTCTGCTGAAATAGTCATCCAAGCCTTAGTCTTGAAAGCTATTCAAAGGTCTCCATATATCTTATATGAGGTGTAGTTGTATTTTACAAACCAGCTATTGTATGATTTCATACTCCCATATAGCAAGAAATTAGAGGTTTGTTATTTCTTTGAATTCTGATCCATCTCCAGTCTACTTTGTAAAAAGCTAGTAGTAAAAGGCTACATTGCATGCCGCCAAGATATGTCTTCAATAACCTTACCAACTTGGCTAAGGTCTGTCAATGGCTGTCTTCCATGAACTTCTCATTCATTTTTGAACCCAGTTACACTTTTGGCCTTTACAAGATCCCATGGCAATGAGTGCCACAGGTTGGCTGTGTGTTGTGTGAAGAAGTACTTTCTTATGTTTGTTTTAAACCTGCTGCCTATTAATTTCTCTCAGTGATTCCTGGTTCCTGTGTTATGTGAAGGAGTAAATAATACTTCCTTATTCACTTTCTCCACAGCATTCATAAATTTATAGACCTCCATCGTATCTCCCGTAGTCATTCCTTTTCTAAGATTAACAGTCCCAGTCTTTTTAATCTCTCCTCACATGGAAGCTGTTCTATACCCCTCATCATTTTTGTTGCCCTTCACTGTACTTTTCCAATTCTAATAATCTTTTTTGAGATGGGATGACCAGAACTGCATGCAGTATCCAAGATGTGGGTATACCATGGAATTATATAAGTGGCATTATGGTATTTTCTGTCTTATTATCTATTCCTTTCCTAATGGTGCCTAACATTAGTAACTTTTTTGACTGCTGCTGCACACTGAGTAGATGTTTTCAGCAAACTCTCCCTGATGACTCCAAGATTTTTTTCTTGAGTGGGAACAGTTAATTTAGATGCCTTCATTTTGTATGCTTAGTTGGGATTATGTTTTCCAATGTGCATTACTTTGCATTTGTCAAAATAGAATTTCATCTCCCATTTTGTTGGCCAGCCAGCCTGTTTTGTGAGACTCCTTTGTAACTCTTCACAGTCAGCTTTTGGACTTAACTTTGAATTTTAAAAACATTTCCAGTCATAATTACAACTTCTTGGGGAGAAAGGAGGCCAGCAATGGCATTCTCTAAGTTTTACAGTCATGAGAACCACCACACTCCTCTCAACACTCATTTTTCTTGCCTTAATGTTCCACCCTCCTGAAGCTCCTTTGTTAAGCCAACAGAAAGCCAGTAGGAACACTGTGAGCATCCCAGTAGTGTAGGCAGTTATAAAAGGACACAATGCATAACAGAGCATACTAGAATACTACAATCCTATGGTAAATTTAACTAGTCCAGTGTGTAAATATTGAATGATGCCCGCCATCTTTAATTAGCCAGAGGAGATATTGTTGAGTGTCAACACGCTTTCAGAATAGACCTATCCAGTCTTGTATTTGTCTGTCTATAACACTCCCTTTTCCACTTTGTGAAACGGCAGAAATTCATAGCAACTTTCTGTGCTTTTGGGATGTCCCAGATGTTCATGATATGGGCAATTTTACGATCACCTTAAAAAAAAAAATCTCTGTGCAGTATCCTCCCAAAAGAAGCAGAATTCCTCTGCCTTTGACCTACCGGATGTCATTTCATTTCAGCCACCATCATTCTGTCTGTAATAATGTGTTCTGAATGACACTGTCCTCCCATAAGTACTATGTCTATACTCCTCAGATGGAGTGCATACCCTGTGTCAGTTCAAATTTCAGCAGTCATCTGATTTCCGTATAGATGCCTTGAACTTGTCATCATTAGTGAAATAAATCCACATTCTTTGGCTCTTGACTAAAGTTTTGTCAAAGAATTTCTACTCCTGTGCCTTTGACGCTCTTCCTATCCAGCTGCATGTTTCTAACTTTATAACCATTTTCTTTGTTCTTGACTTCTATTTCTTTTTTCTGTCCTTTGACCTTCCCTCCCCCCCATAAAAACATTCCTTATTTTCCCATCCTGACTATCCTTTGGAATCCAGTGCCTATTGAAATCAATGGCAATCTTTCTCTCAGGTTCAAAATGCATCTCATCAGGGCCTTTATGAACAGCTGAGATGTTGGGTGGTTTAGGTGGTCATACAGTGGATTGTGCTTAGGTATTGGGTTGGCTCTGTGCGCTTTATAAATACCTTCTAAATCCTGATCCTTCTGGCTAGTGAGGAAGGATGGACTACTGGTTCAGGTACTAGTGTAAGAGACCTGCGTTCAGTTTGCTGCTCTGCCACTGACTTTCTGCTTGACCTTGGGCAAGACTCTTGAGCCCAGATATTTAAAGCATTGCTCTGCTCAGTGTTGCAAATCCTAAGTGACATAGATGGTTAAGTCCCATTTTCAGAAGTGATGTAGGCACTTAGGAGTCTAAATCCCCTTGATTTTATGTGAAACTGAGGCTCCTAAGTGTCTAAGTCACTTTTGAAAATGGGACTGAGCTATGCTAAGACACTTAGGTCTTGCCATGCTGAGCAGAGCAAAGCCAATACCTTTAAAAATCTGGGCCTTAGTCTCTGTACCTCAGTTCATCAACTACAAAATGAATAAAAATAGTGCCCAAACTTCACAGGGGTGTTGTGAGGATAAAAGCATTAAAAAATAATTGGGGCTACATAAGTACCTATGATAGATTCTCCATTCACTGCTTTATACCCTGCATAGACATTTATTCACACTTTGCACTGGTGTAAAGATCAACCCAAGGTGCAAGTCACTGGATAATCAGACTCTTGAATTCTAGTGCCAGGTTTGCCACTGATTCACTATGTGACCTTGGGGAAGTCACTTAACTTCCTTAAAAAGAAAAGGAGTACTTGTGGCACCTTAGAGACTAACCAATTTATTTGAGCATAAGCTTTCGTGAGCTACAGCTCACTTCATCGGATGCATACTGTGGAAAGGACACAAGATCTTTTTATACACACACAGCATGAAAAAAATGGGTGTTTACCACTACAAAAGGTTTTCTCTCCCCCCACCCCACTCTCCTGCTGGTAATAGCTTATCTAAAGTGATCACTCTCCTTACAATGTGTATGATTGGAAATGGCCCACCTTGATTATCATACACATTGTAAGGAGAGTGATCACTTTAGATAAGCTATTACCAGCAGGAGAGTGGGGTGGGGGGAGAGAAAACCTTTTGTAGTGGTAAACACCCATTTTTTTTCATGCTGTGTGTGTATAAAAAGATCTTGTGTCCTTTCCACAGTATGCATCCGATGAAGTGAGCTGTAGCTCACGAAAGCTTATGCTCAAATAAATTGGTTAGTCTCTAAGGTGCCACAAGTACTCCTTTTCTTTTTGCGAATACAGACTAACATGGCTGTTACTCTGAAACCTGTCATTATGCTTAACTTCCTTATTCTCTTTACCTATCATGGGATATTGTAAGACTTAATTAATACTTGTAAAATGTTTTGAGAGCTTTGGCTATGAGCCAGTTTATAACTGGAAAGTATCATTTATTCATGCCTTCTCTTTGTCATACAAAAATCTGGAATGCTGTCACTTCTAGCAGACAAGACCTATCTGCACTTCAACATCTATCTGGATTGCCTCTCTCAGTAACACAAACAGTGATGTTGAAAGACAGGAGTTGATTGCTTTGGAAATGTTTATTACTTGTTACATTGAACCATGTGTCCTATAATCATTACACTTCTTAGACACATTTTACACAGTGGCTCTTTAAAAACAGATGTGCAAGGCTTCAGTACAGAGCTATTTACTTTTTCATTACTAAGTCAGGCAGACTTCAGCTGCATGAGAAGATATGGATCCCAGTGTTACGTTTGTCAGACCATTCACATGTGTCTTTTAAATAAGTCAAACATTAAAATAAAAAGCACTTCTGCATGCCTTTCCCTTTCAGTCTGACGGACAGTTGGGATGGGTGAATTAGCCCTTCCATAAAAGCTGCCCGGTTTGAAGATGTTTTGGGGGAGGCAAAGACAGAAGGAATTCAGAACCTGCTGTATGTAGCCACTGAGTGTTATTCCTATACATCTGGGTTAGTTCAGAATGTTTTTGCATCAACAGAAAAGCTGGTCTCCAGAACAGGCATCAAAGGCCCTCCTAACAGTACATTTACATGAATTTATTAGGCAGAACTCAATGTTACATTCAAGCTGATTAAGTGATAGAGACACCCCCCCCCCCCGCCCCACACATATACACAATCTCCCAGGCAAAAACTATGTTAAGATGGGGTGAAGACTATGAGTACATAGAAGTAATTTAGAGTACAAAGTCTGAAAGAGATGTTGTTTGCAGTGTTGCTGTAGCTCTGTTGATCCCAGGAGCGTGGGCTGGATGAATGCACTATAAGGTGGATAGAAAGTTGGCTAGATTGTCGGGCTCAACAGGTAGTGATCAATGGCTCCATGTCTAGTTGGCAGCCGGTATCAAGTGGAGTGCCCCAAGGGTCGGTCCTCAGGCCGGTTTTGTTCAATATCTTCATTAATGATCTGGAGGATGGTGGGGATTGCACCCTCAGCAAGTTTGCAGATGACACTAAACTGGGAGGAGAGGTAGATACGCTGGAGGGTAGGAAAAGGATACAGAGGGACCTAGACAAATTGGAGGATTGGGCCAAAAGAAATCTGATGAGGTTCAACAAGGACAAGTTCACTTAGGACGGAAGAATCCCATGCACCGCTACAGACTAGGGACCGAATGGTTCGGCACAGTTCTGCAGAAAAGGACCTAGGGGTTACATTGGATGAGTAGCTGGATGTGAGTCAACAGTGTGCCCTTGTTGCCAAGAAGGCCAATGGCATTTTGGGCTGTATAAGTAGGGGCATTGCCAGCAGATCGAGGGACGTGATCATTCCCCTTTATTTGACATTGGTACTCATCTAGAGTACTGTGTCCAGTTTTGGGTCCCACACTACAAGAAGGATGTGGAAAAATTGGAGAGAGTCCAGCAGAGGGCAACAAAAATGATTAGGAGACTGGAACACATGACTTATGAGGAGAGGCTGAGGGAACTGGGATTGTTTAGTCTGCAGAAGAGAAGAATGAGGGGGGATTTGATAGCTGCTTTTCAACCTGAAAGGGGGTTCCAAAGAGGATGGCTCTAGACTGTTCTCAGTGGTAGCTGATGACAGAACAAGGAGTAATGGTCTCAAGTTGCAGTGGGGGAGGTTTAGATTGGATATTAGGAAAAACTTTTTCACTAGGAGGGTGGTGAAACACTGGAATGCGTTACCTAGGAAGGTGGTGGAATCTCCTTCCTTAGAGGTTTTTAAGGTCAGGCTTGACAAAGCCCTGGCTGGGATGATTTAGTTGGAGATTGGTCCTGCTTTGAGCAGGGGGTTGGACTAGATGACCTCCTGAGGTCCCTTCCAACCCTGATATTCTATGATATGAGAGAGAAAAGGTGGGTGAGGTGATATCTGATCAGTGTCTGTCTGTGGAAGAGGCAAGCTTCACAGAGCTCTTCTTCAGGTCTGGGAAAAGTACTCAGAGTGTCACAGGTAAATTCCAGGTCAGACAGATTGTTAAGCATATTGTTAAGCATATGTTGTGGGGGACCATTTAAAAGTGGTCAATTAACACCTCTGCAGTCAGAGGACAAAGGAGGCTTAGTATGTTACAAATTGTTGCAATGAGCCATAAAACCAATGTCTCTGTTGAGTCCATGATTTTTAGCATCTAGCCGAATTATATATTTAACTTCCCAGTCTTGTTGTTTGAAGGTGTTGTGCAAGTTTCCTTTGAGAATGAGGACTGAGGTCAGATGTGAGCCTTTTGTGGAAAGTGTTTGCCCACGGGTGATAGGGTGTGTTTGTCTTATTTTTCTGTTTGAGTTCATTCAAGAGCATAGTGACTGGTTTCATTCACATAGTTATTGTTGGGGCATTCGATGCACTGGGTGAGGAACGCCACATGTTGTGATAGCCATGTGTAGGACTCATGGATCTTGAAAGGTGTGGTGTGGATGGTTCTGAGCATCAGAACTGCAGAGATATGTCTGCAGGTTTTATATCTGTTGTTCTGGTTGTGTCTGGTGCCACTTTGAGTTGGTGTATCCTAGTCTGTGGGGAGCTTACTTCTGATGATGAGCTTAGGGAGGTGTTTGAAGGCCAGGAGAAGTGGTTGGGGAAGGATTTCTTTCAGACTGTGGCCCCCATCAAGTATGAGTTGTAACTGATGATACCAATATGGGTTCTCGTGCGTAGTGGTTACTAGGAGCTATCATGGGATATTTGTTCCATCTAGGAGGGAGAGTTGAGGCTGGCTAGCTGGAGGTAGGTTTTTCCACAACCTGGCTGAAGATGCCTGGAAGGAACTCTAAATTACTTTGTTCCTGGGTTTACTTGTAAGAGTTTGTTAAACAAGTCTGGGGTTGAGCTTAGGCCAAATCCATTCTAAATATGTATTGAGTTGGATCACATAGTCCTGAACTTTCCACTATGCCGCTTATCTACTTCTGATGTCAGGATTGCAAGGTGTTTTGGCCCTGGCTTTTAGGCTCTGATCCATAGAACTGGCTGTGGAAAAAGTAGAAATGAATTTATCTAACTTGAACGAAACCTCTGGTGAGGTTTGAAAATGTTTTGATAATGATTCCCCATTCTCTTGTATGTGTGGGTACCTCACAAATGGACACAAATCAGACATCAGGAATGGTAACATACAAAAGCCAGCCGGAGAACACTTCAATCTCCCTGGACATTCTATAACAGATTTAAAGGTAGCTATCCTTCAACAAAAAAGAACTTCAAAACAGACTTCAAAGAAAAACTGCAGAGCTACAATTCATTTGCAAACTTAACACCATTAATTTGGGCTTGAATAGGGACTGGGAGTGGCTGGCTCACTACAAAAGCAATTTTCTCTTTCTTGATATTGACACCTCCTCATCAATTATTGGGAGTGGACCACATCCACCCTGATTGAATTAGCTTTGACAGCACTGGTTCTCCACTTGTAAGGTAACTCCCTTCTCTTCATGTGTCAGTATATTTATGCCTGCATCTGTAATTTTCACTCCATGCATCTGAAGAAGTGGGTTTTTTACCCATGAAAGCTTATGCCCAAATAAATCTATTAGTCTTTAAGGTGCCACTGAACTCCTCGTTGTTTTTGTGGGAACCTCTGCATCCCTACTATCTGCCCAACTTCCGGTAGTGGAACTCTCACAAGAGGTCCTGTTCATTGTGCATTTCTAGTCCAATTTTGCCAACCCAAGAATTTCTGCTAAACTTCCTAACTTCTGGGAATCAGATTTTGAACCCCTTACTTTCCCATTGGTCTGAACGTTTACTTGCACGCACAGACTCACTGCAATCAGTGGGACTACTGTTGTGAATAAATGCCTTACTAAGAGGAATAAGGGGTTCACAATAGAGCCCTGAAACCAAGCTAACCTACTAAATCTCCTTAGGACCTCTCCACCGTGAATTTCTGTGTAGTAGGTTGCTCCATCATTGATCTTATCCCTTTATGAGATGTGGGAATTTTTATAAAGGACTGAACTGTCTTCTACAAAATCCTGTTTCCATATTCTTACATATTCCATAATCCTAGATGTGGATCTTAATTGTAAAAATAAATGGCATATCCCGGCACTGCAAAAAATGCTATGTGTTTTCTAAAAACCAGACACTAGAGGGCAGTGTGAGAATGACTAAGGTAGTCACAGAAAGTGTAAACTGTCCGTAGTTTTAACACTGTGGCTAGATCAAATCAATGGTATGAAGATTGCTATAACCAGCTCTTGCACAGTGATTCCATCACATAGGATTTTCTATTTAGTGCATATTAAAATTGTTAAGACTTTTAATGTTATATTTTTACTGTTTTTGGTGCAAGTCAACCTTCTTGTTACTATGTCAGTTGATTGATTTACCTCAATCACACTAGCAATTTCTGTCATTCTTGCGATACTCTGTACATACTGATTAGAGGAAGGTATATTTGAATACTGGGGTGGGGAGGAGGAAGGGAAGCATTAGGGAGAGAATGTTATAGAAAAGTTCTAGATAATTTAACTTGGATGAAACCAAAATGGTGTATAGAAACTAAATTGGTTTTTACAGAAATTACTCTAAAATGGGTAGGATCTAAATCTTTATTAAATTCTTCAAGCTGGAGTAAAAATTGTATAGAAAGCATATTTTTTCTATAGAATTTTAAAACCAATGTGTAGAATTTAATAGTTATATAGACTTTTGTAGAAAATTATTTATAAAAAAGTTATCATGCTCTATTAAATTCTATAGGACTTTTCCCCAACGGCGGTAAAAGAGCCTGCTCTCAGGAGTGGGACACCAAGAAGTATAAAATGGAATTCTGAGCGCTGAGGAAATTGATCCCATTAATTATCATTAATGCTTGGCAACTTCAGCCTCTAAATTACAGTAGGTCCCATTAAAGGACCACAGAATTTGGCCCACTTTCTGTGTCCGTTTCTTTTTTAAAATTAATACAGATCCTAGAAATCACCTTATTGATGAAAATGGAAAATAGACCCTATTTAAATTCAGTTGGATTTCATTCCATTCTTCTTTGAAAACAAAATTTTGATTTTTCAGACGTAAGTTTCAATGAGAACATTTCATTCATAGCTTCTTTGGGAAGTCTTCATTGGCCCCCCCCTCCCCCCCCGGCTTTTAGGGGAGTTCCACACGGCTCCATCCTGGCCACCTCTCCCCCCGCATCACCCTCCCCACTCTGTTTCTGGTCAATCTCACTCACAAACATGACTTCAACTATCATCTTTATGCTGATGACTTACAGATGTCCCCTCCACTCCAGATTGGTCTTTTGTGTCTGAACTAAAATGTTGGTCTGTTTGTCTGAAATCTCCTCATGGCCATATAGAAAACAGCTTAAGCTCAATATGGCCAAAATACAACTCTAATCTTTCCATCTATTCTTTCTCAGTTACCATGGGATAACACCACTCTGTCACTCAGACCTGTAACCTGGGCATTATCTTAAATTTGCCTGACTCTCTAGATCCTGACATCCAGCAGCAGTGTCCTGCTTGGTGTCACAGCTAAAACTCTCATCTAGGCCCTCACCATCTCATGTCTTGACTACTGCAACCTTGACAGATCCCATCTCGCCATACTTATATCCATATAAAAGGCTGCTGCAAAGATAATTTAATGGTTTATCACTTTGACATTATCACCCCTCTCTCCGTGTTCCTCCATTGGTTCCCCTTTCTCCACTGCATTTCATCCACTAGAAACTATTTGTTTTCACTGTGAAAGCCCTTCATGGTCTATCCCTGACCTGCCTATCCTCTCTTACATGCTCTTGGAGTGTCAATCCCCACGTAGGCTCTGCCAGTGATACCGGCTTTCATTCCCTGCATTTTCAGTCATTCACCTTTGTAGTTTTTCTCATGCCACATATGGAAGGATCTCTCTGTGAACATCTGCAAAGCCACCTCATTCTCTGCCTTCAAATCCCTCCTTAAAATTTCCCTCTGCCTAGCAAAATAGGGCTTAGATCCATGATTGGGACCCTTACCTGCTATCAGAATACAAATAGTACAGAATAATAATAAGCATTACATTATTACATTTATATCTTTTAAATATAGAATAAGGTTACATTTTTGTAGTTCTAAAGCTTAGGACAAACCAACAAAGAAAACTTTATTGTCCACCTAATTATTCTGTTAATAAACAGGCATGGAGTTTTCCAGCATACAGATTTATTGAAACATATAACATTTTCTTGGACATTTTTGGCTTAGTGTAACAACTATTAGGATGGTCTGACTAGTCCAGTATCCTTATCGGACCTTGGTCAATATTAGAGCTGGGCAGGAAATGGTTTTCCCATCCTGCAAATATTTTTGAGATTGATAATTTTTGCTAATCTGAACTGGGATGAAAATCAAAATCTCAAATGTACACAAATAAAAAAACAAAACGGAAAACACAAAATAATTGGGTTGGGTCAACTGAAATGTTTTTAGATTTTGACTTTTTTCTATTTTTTCTATTATTTAGGCCAATTAGTTTAAATTTCTAAATGAAAAAATATTTTGAAACTTTCCCCCCAATCTTTTATATGCCAGAAAAGTTGTCAGAAATGACCCCATTTGCACACAGTTCTAATTTGATGGACTGACATTTTTTGATGAAAAATGATTTGGTGAAAATGTCCTGAACAGCTCTGCTAGTGCCCAGTACTTTGGAGGAAGGGGGAAGATACTTTGCAGTAGCTAGTTATGGAATAACCTGCCCATAGGGGAAGTTTCCAATGCCACGGAACATTGAAGGAATGTTAGAGAAGGTGACAAGAATGATCCACGGGTCTGGAAAAGCTCTCATGAAGAGAGACTGAAAAGATTGGGATTGTGTTTAATCTTAGAAAAGGGATGCGATGGTACACAGGTGTATTGTGTAGAGAAGGTAGATTGGGAACTTTTGTTCTCCCTGTTTCAGCACAAGAACAAGGGGACAGTCAATGAAATTATAATGTGGCAAATTCAGAACAGATCATGGGAATTTTTTTTCTTGTATGAAATTAAATTCTAAAACTCATTGCCACAGGATGTCACCAAGGCCAAGATTTAGCAAGATTCAAAAAAGGATTAGACAGTTATATGGATAAAAAATATAGCCAGAGCTACAATAGTTAATGCTACTGTTAACATAAATTTTGGAAGAAATATTAAACCTCATACTTCAGGGGGTATAAACCAATCTCTAGCTACTAGGAATTAAGAAGTTTCTTGCACCTTCCTCTGAAGCATCTGGTGCCATTCACTGTCAGACTACACGGACCACACTTCTGATCTAGTATGGCAATTCCTATTTTCCACACTTTATATCCATTCCAAAACACTTGGTGGTTGTTGTTTTGTTTCCTTGCTAATGTAACTCTCTCTCTATCCATATCTAATCCTTTTAAAAATTAAATATTTTAGTCTCATTGGCATGTTATGGCAATGAGTTCCAAAATTTAATAGTTCATTGCACTAACAAAAACTAACCAAACAAAATAAGTATTTCCCGTTATCAGTTTTAAATTTGCTGCCTTTCCGTTTCATTAAACGTCCTCTAGTTCTTGTGTTCTGAAGAACAGTCGATCCATCTTCAGTTATAGAATTAGAGCTTGCTGGGGAAATTCTGACTAACCATTTTTTGGGTCAATTTGTCGATCCATCAAAATCAATGCATTCAATGGAGACAGTTCAGTTCCAATGAAATTCTGAAGAAATGCAGTTGGGCATCTGGTAGAATGCTGTCTGGTTTGCCTGTTCACCCACCTGACCTTTTGGCTGCCTGCCATGCAGATTGCTTTGGAGTTGGGGACCTCTGGGGTAGTGTGTGGGGACCCATGTGGACTGCTGTGGAGCCAGGGATCCCCTTTCCTTTCATGGAGAATTGTTGTTGTTCTAAATTGGAATGAAACCAAATTTTGGAATATCAAAATCCTTCATAAACTGGAATCACTTTTCTCCACGCAGCTTTAACTCAAATGTTACACCTTTTACTGATTCTATGCATTAAAGTAGCTTAGAAACTAGCTCAAGTCCCATTTGAATTAGCTGGTGCATAGGCAATGTACTGTTCCACATGTGTGCAAAACTAGTCAACAATATATTTACCACTAGCAAACAGTTATAAACTGGAATGTAGCTACATAGTCTACAAAAACGGAAGGGGAGGGGAAATAAGAGTTGCACAAGTGTTTTCTCATCTGGGTAAGTTCATGATCTTATTGTTTTCTTATTCTCCCTTCTGTCTTTCCCCTTTTATTAGTATTTGTGACCCTCTTTTGTCATACTGTATTTAGATTGTAAGTTCCTTGAGTTAAGGGCTGTGTTTGTGCTTATTTATTGGAGGCACCTATTGTGATGGGTTGGACTCCCCTTCTGGGTTGCCACCTGATGTACTGGGATTTCACTGAGCCTGCCCTGCTCAATCAACCTGGGTTCCCTCTCTTTGCTTTGTTGAATTAGGCTGTCCGACCTCTTGCGGCACACACACACGGGTAGGGCCATACCCCATTGCAGACAAAGACTGAAGTTGGCTCTGTGTGAGAGGACTCCTCCAGCACCCACGTACACACCCCTTTTTGGGAGATAAACCCAAAATAATATTGTCTTGCATTGTATAGAAAAATCTGTACAGCGCAAGCTCATAAAAATCCACCCTCTCCCTCAATGTGATGAGAGATGTGCACGACTTCTTACCCCTCCAGTTAGGAAATTGCATAAACTGGGTTTCATTATAAACAAGAAATAAGTTTATCAACTACAAAAAGTGAATTTTAAGTGACTATAAGAGATAACAGACAGAACAAAGATTACTGAGCAAATAAAACAAAGTATGCAAGCTAAGCTCAATATACTTAAGAAACAGGTTACAAAATGTAATTTCTTATGCTAAATATTATTTTAGGCAGGTTGCAAAGTTTCTGTGTTCAGAGTTCCAGTTATATTTCTTTTCAGACTGGACCCCCTCCTCAGTCTGGACTCCCCCCTTGCCTTCCCTTCAGGTGGCTTTAGAAATCTTTCTTCTTTGGCAGACAGGCCATGGAGAGGAGGAGTCCTGTTTGCCTTCTCCCCTCCTTAACTGGGATTTACATAAGGTGGGAATCCTTTGTTTCCCAAACTTGAACCCCCTTCCCTTCCAGTGGAAAGTTACAAGAAGTCCCAGGTAATATTTAGTATCAGATGACAAGAGCACCTGACCTAGTAGTGTCACAGTTACATCCTGGATGCCTCCCAGGAGGGAGAGAGATTGGTATCTTCATGGTTTTGTTCCTTCCTGATGGCCATCAAATCAGATGGCCTATTATCTGGTGGGTATCTTTCCAATACAAGCCCAGTTGTAATTGTTACATATTCCATATTCCTAACTTCAGATACAGAAATGATACAGGCAAACAAATTGGATAATTGCATTCAGTTAATCATAACCTTTCTAATGATACCTTACAAGGCCCATCTTGCATAAAGTACATCTCAGTTATGTCATATTCATATCATAAGCATATTTTCATAAGGAATATGGAATGTAATGTCACACTGTCAAGGTTCCTTCCCCACTCTGAACTCTAGGGTGCAGATGTGGGGACCTGCATGAAAGACCCCCTAAGCTTATTCTTACCAGCTTAGGTTAAAAACTTTCCCAAGGTACAAACTTTGCCTTGTCCTTGATCTGTATGCTGCCACCACCAAGCGTTTTAAACAAAGAACAGGGAAAGAGCCCACTTGGAGACGTCTTCCCCCAACATGTCCCCCCAGGCCCTACACCTCCTTTCCTGGGGAAAGCTTGATAAGAATCCTCACCAATTTTTACAGGTGCACACAGACCCAAACCCTTGGATCTTAAGAACAATGAAAAATCAATCAGGTTTTTAAAAGAAGAATTTTAATTAAAGAAAAGGTAAAAGAATCTTCTCTG
The DNA here is from genome assembly GCF_965152275.1 of Natator depressus. Taxonomy (NCBI): domain Eukaryota; kingdom Metazoa; phylum Chordata; order Testudines; family Cheloniidae; genus Natator; species Natator depressus. Next base: position 32,537,881 of record NC_134235.1, read on the forward strand.
TAAAATCAGGATGGTAAATACCTTACAGGGTAATTAGATTCAAACCATAGAGAATCCCTCTAGGCAAAACCATAAGTAACAAAAAGACACAAAAACAGGAATATCCATTCCATCCAGCACAGCTTATTTTACCAGCCATTAAACAAAAGGAAATCTAACACATTTCTAGCTAGATTACTTACTAATTTAACAGGAGTTGTAAGGCTGCATTCCTGATCTGTTCCTGGCAAAAGCATCACACAGACAGACAGACCCTTTGTTTCTCCCCCCTCTCCAGATTTGAAAGTATCTTGTCCTCTCATTGCTCATTTTGGGTCAGGTGCCAGCAAGGTTACCCTAGCTTCTTAACCCTTTACAGGTGAAAGCATTTTGCCTCTGGCCAGGAGGGACTTTATAGTACTGTATACAGAAAGGTGGTTACCCTTCCCTTTATATTTATGACTCACACCTAAATCACATTTTTAGGTGCCTGAAAACTAATAATGACAATATACATAAATTATTTCAAATGACAGAAAATGTGTTTCTTTGTAGTATTAAAAGAAGACTATACACCAAAGGTTTATCTTCTAGTTTGTTTTCTTCTTCTTTTTATTTTTCCCCATCTAGTGGTATGAGATACTGGAAAGACATCACTTTTAATAAAAATCTACTAAGTGTTTGCATTTCTTAGATGTCCTTTCTTAATATAATATTGGCAAAGCCCTATCAACTTTCTGCGAAAATATTGGCACAGCATCCATTAGCACAAGTGTTAAAGCAATATTGCTTAGACAGAAAGCAAAACTGGATCAGGGATTACCATGAAAGATTAAAATAACTTTTTCCTTTCATTTGTTGAGTGTGCTCTCTATATTTGACCACCAAGAATCCCCCCAACCCCCACTTTAAATTTGCAGTAAAAATGGATGATTTTAGAACTTTTTTTGGATAAAGCCATAAAATATCATGGATCAAATCCTCAGTTGGTGTAAATCAACATAATCTTCTGACTACAATGGAGCTACAACCAGTTCAGTTTACACTAGCTAAGTATCTGGTACTATCATCTTAATTTACATGATTCCAGTCATCACCAGACATTTTTTTTCAGAGTGGATTGCTCTCTGGAGCATGTAATCAACCTTGGGACAATTTGTCTGTGACTCAGTTTTTTAAAATCAGAAATACTTCATTCAAATTTCTTCAGCATTAGCAAAAACTTGAAAGCAGACTCCTTGATTCACAAGCCAAGAGCCCTTACCTGCAAATATCTTACCACCAAGTTTAGGCTCCAGTCCTGGAAAGACAGGCATATGCTTGGTTTTTTTCCATATGAGTAATTTCATTGACTTCAGTGGACCTACTTGTGATTAAAGTTATGCAAAGTGCTTAAGTGTTTTGTTGAACTGGGCCACATGAGTTCAATAGTAGTAATCAGTATGTGTGGTAATAAAGGTTTGCAGGATCAACTTCAGCTTCTCAGCACCACCCCATGAAACAATGCCACTAGTAATCTAAAGATGCTGCCTTTTACATTGAGAGAAAATTCAGTATTTGTGCTAGGATACCCATTATTATCCGGATAGGTTCCACTAGCTATGGGTCTAACAATTGTGATTTAAGTTGGTGGTAGCTTGTAATCTGATCTATAGCCTTGGGGTATTTTGGCTTAAACCACACAACTCATTTCGCACTTAAATTATTCCATTAACTTTTTAAGCCAGTGTCCTGAGGTTTAGTGTTTTTAAATCTCTGATTATTAGTTATTTCAAAATTATGCCTCCATCTTTCTTTAACACCAGACTTGGAACTTAAGCAGTTTGAATATTTTTATCAGGATTTGTTAATTATAAAGTAGGTTAATGATTGAATTTATCCAAAGAGCCAATAACTAGTAGTAGTCTTCTGTCAGAAAGACAGGTGTGGCCTTTAATGAGGATGAATTTTGCTTTTAGTTTAGCCTGGGTAGCCCTGTTTTTAATATTTAAAAATGAATAGTCTCTTGAAAGCGGAGAGAGGGGGAACAAAGTTTTTTAATGAAATTCTGTGTGGAGGCTCAGCTCACTGGCACTTCTTAATAAATGCTCAAAGATTTATAAGACCATTAAGATAAGAGTATAATGAAACAATTATAGAAGCAGACTAAATGCCTTATTCCACAACATACAGAAACTAGACTGAAAATCTCCATTCATATTTTTAATCTTCCAGAAATTTCAATATTTGTTTACAATACGTTCAAAGATCTTTTGTCTCCTCACTTTGAACTCCCTCCAAAAATCAGGAAAATTGTTCCTAATGACTGAAGTCTGTTTATCTTTAAGCCACAGGTACAATAAGGGTGGGCGTAATGTGATCTCCTCCTTATTGCTGTGCAAAGGCACTTCACTCACAGCATGGGAGGCCAATCTGTTATGGACTCAAAGGGTAATTCATTTTTATGCTTATTTAGGCCTGTGGCTTTTATTAGCTACAACAGCTTATCATGGTGTATTGTGTAGCCACTTGTTCAATAGCAACTGAGATAACAGCAGTGAACTTATGGCCTTAGTTCAAACCTGGCCCAAGAGGAGTGAAAGGTCAGTGCATAATACTCTATACCACCCAGTCTATCTTTTTTTCTTTTTTATGGACAAAAGGCAACGAGCATTAGATACTGGAAGTGAACCATACAGTAACCTCTTGTAAAATCAGCTTATCGTGTCAGAAAGGAAGCTGGCTTGGTGTATCAAAAAGATTTATGATGATCAAAAGGAAGAGTGTACACATTTTCCCTTGGTGGCCCTCTAGGCTTTACTCTATTTTTATTTTTTTTTTGTAATCAAACATTTCAGTTTATTCATGGACTGTGTACAATGCTACGATTGGAAGTCTTGTTTTCTACAGATTAGGTTCATTTTTGTCGTGTGTGTGCACCTTTTTAAAAAACTGGTACAGGGTAATCTGTGAACAGCCCTTGCATAAGGAAGGAAAGATCACCTGTGTGCCCCACACCAGGCACAGTCCCATTCCTTGCACTCTAATTAGCATGGAGACTGCTCCTTCCATTTACCCCCAGTAGTGCATGTTCCCCCAAAGGGGGAAAGAGAAGGTGGGATAATGATATCCCCATCCCTTGACCACAATACCTCTGCAAGTTTCCTGTGTGATGTAGTGCTGGGCCAACTCCAAGCAGTCCACTGGCTTAATAGCACAATTTGGCCCTATATGTTGTGTGTGTGAATGTGTCTGTGATTTCTATTGTTCATTATGGGGAATTTTGACTACACTTAACAGTATCTGGGATGGAAAATAGTTTAGATAATAGATTATACTCTGTATTGTTTCCTTAATACTGCCATAGAGCAGAATGGTATTAATTACTTATTGTGATTTGATGTATATCTTCAAAGTAAGGCATGCACATATCTAAATTAAGAATGAAAATACCTGACTTGTGTATACACGTCATGTACTTCCATGGATCATTAGGCGTTCACCTAACTTTGAAAAGCTGCTGTCTCTTGTCTCCATTGCATAACTAGAAAAAAGTATTGCAGGGATAACTCCTGCTCTCTTTACTTACATGAGTAATGTAGGCACCTTGACTTCAATGTTTTTGTATGAATAAGGCAAAAAAGATTTGACGTTACCATTGGTGAATGTTAGATGAGAACATCTACTGGGTATATTTTATGCATATAATAACTGTTACAGTGACCGATAAAGTCAGTGGGGTCCTTTCCATTGACTTCAGTGGTATTGGGTCAGGCTTTGAAAGTGTTTATATTCCTCAATAATATGAATAAAAATAAAAGTGAAATAAATTTAACTAGAGGCTAGTTGTGGGGTCTCCAGGTAAAACATAGCAAACCTAGGCAAAGTTTAAACCAGTTTTCTGAGTCTCAGATACCACTATTGATATAGATAGTTTCTTTTGTTCATCTCTTGTCAGAGTCTATTTAAAATGAGTGTTGACACAACAGAAACAATACTTTTAATTAACAGTCTTCTTAGTGAGCCACTCCAGATGGTTTTTTTTGTTTTTTTTTTTTTTTTTTACATTGACTTGATAGTTTGAATGAATGGAATTTCTCATATAGTTTTAAGATAAAAGCTGTACAACACCTCCAACTGTACATAATAAGGATGTAATTTCAGGGTGAAGTGGCATACTGGGCTTCTGTGTCTGTTTTTGATCTCTGGAGATGTGAACTCACATTCTGACTTTGATCTCAAGTGAAAATGAGTTTGATGGGCTCGTCTCAGCCTTGTGTTTTCTACAGTACAAACCCTCCCACAGTTCAGTACAATTGGTATTCTCTGCTCGAGAGAGGCCCTAGGCCTAGTGTTCTGCGGGGGGGTAGGAAGGTCCAACATTGGAATTGACTGGCATAGCTGAGAGGGGAAGTTTGCAAAATAGCTTACATGATATCTGGTTTAGCATAGTGTTATTTGTCCCCCACTTTCACAAGTGCAAAATTTACTCACTGTTTTAAACAAATGCTGTAATTTCATGTGAGGATCCTAGTGACAATAAGAGTCATTTGATGTGTTCATGTCAACTGACATAGAGAATTATATACTCTTATTGTGTGTGCTTAAAAACTCCTAGCTTCCATCTGCTTTTCCTTAACTTAAACGACAGTATCTTAAGTGACATTTTAGGACTGTCTGTAATGTATTTTTGCCCGATGATAACACTCTGGTAAGCCAACCAGGAGCAGTCACTCTGTGGATTTCCATCTAAAGATTGATAAATTGTATCATGGTAGGTTCTGAGGTATCTGCTGAATGTACAACTATGTGTTTGCTCGCTTTACACTTACCTCACCCCTTTGTATGTGTTATCCATATATTGTGTGCTGTCATAGCAGAGGCTCTGATCCTGTAAACACTCCCTTGGTCAATGAAGTCATAAGTAAAGTTAACGTACTTGTGTTTGCAGGATTGGAGCCCCAGTTTATGCACTCTTTGGGCAGGGGCTATTATTTTTCTGTGCATCTGTACAGCGTCCAATAAAATGACCCTGATCATTGACTGATGCCTCAGGTGCTAATGCAATACATAGAATAATAATAATAATAATAATTAATAATTAATAATAAAAATATTAGCATCCGTTGTTAGCTTTGTACAACCTTGAATCAGTTAAAAAGAAGGTGGTGATATGAAGGGTAAAGGGTAGGTGGTATAGCATGATTTCCAGTTCAGTTTGACAATAGATATAAATCAAATGAGGTTAACAAGCTAGAAAAAAGGAACCAATATTTATGAGAGGTTATAGGGTAATGCCCATATACCCTCGGTGTCATATAGCCACACTTTGGATTCAGTTTACATTACATGGTTAAGAGGCTAAATCTGGCCTTAGCACAAAATTGAGGCTTGATTGGCATGACGCTGGGAGCAGAAAAGGTCTGGTGGATGTCCAGTTTCCAGTGTCATTCACGTTGGTGTTAGCAGAATCCAAAATATGGGGTATAGTTTGACCTTACGTGATGGAAAACAAAACAAAAAACAACTTTTCCTGCATCCAGCATAGCACACAGAGCAGCTTAGGATATTGTTACCCCTTTTTGGCCCAAACAGTTAGCCAAAATCTGGGGGCTCACTCATTGTTTCCATTAAGAGGAGAAACTGATGATGGAGCCAGGTATCTTTGATGCCATCCTGTTTATTTACAAAGAATGTACCAAATCTTATTTATCTACAGGAATCTAACAGCAGGAGACTCTTTCTTTGTTTTTTTTGCTCACAGCTTTAAGCCTCTTTCCAGCCAACTGTTGGCCCTAAAGCTTTCTCATAGATTTTTCTCAGGGCCACTCTACCAGTGCTTCTGTGTTTGTATCTGGTGCTTCCTTGCTGCCTTCTGTCTCTGTTCTCTAGTCTGTTTGTAATTTCTCACAGATACACACATCTTCACAAACCAATGCTTAGAGAAAACCCTTCACCCACATATGCCTGTGTTTTGGATGAAGGTTTCTATTGTTTCCGCTATCTGGCTCCACAAAGGAGTTTAACTGTTTCTTACAATTATCCCAACTGAATATCAGTGGTTAGACCTACCAGTTTCAATGAGGTTTAGCTCAGCCTATAACAATATGCAAAATGTATATGCCATGTCACTGCAGCCAGGAAGTTATTTTCTTGCTTGTAGTAAAACAGTTATCTTGTTAGAAAGAGGAAGCCAACCAAGACAGCTTCATCCCATCATCTTCAAAATAAAAGCAGCTGCTAAAGAGCAAATGTAGGATTCTTTCTTGTATACCTCTATTACTAGCTAAATGATAAACATATACCTACATTCTTAAAGTATAGGCCTTTACAGGCAGGTCTGAATATTTATATCCTAACAGTGATCTGAGTTAGTAGTTTTCCAATATAATATTACCTGCCACCTTTTGGGTATATATCATGACAAGTGTTCCAACTGGCACTGGAGTAGTCTTAGGGTCACAGATAGCTTCACTTTTCAGAGAGTATTTAGTGTTTCCTATGGCTCAGCCCCTGAAGAGGAGTTACACTCATTTGAAAGCCCCTGAGTATGAGGTAGGCCTCCCTGTTTTTTGTAAGACGGGCAGTTTGGCCCTCTTCAGCCTCAGTTCTGCTATTCAGAAAGTGAAGATGGTTTGTTATAATTGCAGTGGGACAGTTCATAGAATCATAGAAGATTAGGGTTGGAAGAGACCTCAGGAGGTCATCTAGTCCAACCCCCTGCTTAAAGCAGGACCAACCCCAACTAAATCATCCCAGCTAGGGCTTTGTCAAGCCAGGCCTTAAAAACCTCTAAGGATGGAGATTCTACCACCTCCCTAGGTAACCCATTCCAGTGCTTCACCATCCTCCTGGTAGTCTAATATATTAACTGTTATCAAATTATCTTGCAGCCTATTAACAATTAATTATAAAACGTTATATGCTTTGTTCATGCATATTTACAAAAAGTTCCTCTAAGGTGGGGAAAGAATCCCCACAGACTGTGTTTTATAGAGTAATATAGTCATTTGGCATGTTCAACGGCAGAGTCTAAAATCCCTAAAAAATGAGAGGGAAGTGACAGTCCCTTCCCTCTCATTTTCTGTGTTTTCTGTAGGATGTAGGATAGGAAGTGACTTTATTAACCAGTATTCAATGGACATGAATGGACCAAAAATGCAGATCCATACATCTCCCCAGTTTTGGAAAAACTTAAGCTCACACTACATGCTAAGCTCCCACTGAAATCTGTCTGCCTATCTTCTGTAGCCCCCATCTCTGCAGTGTCTGAGTGCCAATGGATGTATGCTTGAGGAGTACATGCAGAATTGGGTCCAGCCCTCTATTTCTGTGCATGGTACTGTTGGTATAAAGCAGTGGTGGGCAACCGGTGCCCCATCAGGGTAATCCGCTGGCGGGCCACGAGACAGTTTGTTCACATTTGGATGGCTGACTGCAGCTTTCAGTGGCCATGGTTCGCTGTTCCCAGCCAATGGGAGCTGTGAGAAGTGGCGTGGGCTGCAGGGACGCCCTGGGAACGGCGAACCGCGGCCACTGGGAGCTGCTGGCAGCCAGGCAAATGTAAACAAACTGTCTCACGGCCCACCAGCGGATTACCCTGATGGGCTGAGCGCCGCCCACGGGCTGCAGGTTGTCCACCACTGGTATAAAGTGACTGTAGCTTGGTATTTAATGTTTTCATTGCCAGCTTATTGAGGGCAAGATTGTCACTTGGTTTGTTTGTCCGCTTAGGAGAGTAATCGGGAGTATGGCACCCCCTTACGCTCCTGTGTGGGCTTCCTTCACCATAGGTAACAGTAGCAGGTGAGGGAAAACTCCTCTGTAGGGCAATGGCTCTTCCTCCTGGCCAGGTGATTGGGGTGGACAGAAAGGGAAGGAAAATGTGCAGAGCCTTGACTTTGCTCCTACCTTCAGCAACCCAGTCAAAGCAGCTGGGCTGACACAGAGGGAAGGAACAATCTATGCCTGGCAAAGGGCTGGTTTAGATTATTTCCTCCCTGGAGCAAGGGGAGAATATAGGGAGATTGTGACTTAGTCACAATTCCTACCTCTGATTTGCTTCTGGGCAGTGTAGCTAGGGTGACCAGACAGCAAGAGTGAAAAATCAGGACGGGGGTGGGGGATAATAGGAGCCTATATAAGAAAAAGACCCAAAAATCAGGACTGCTTCCTATAAAATCAGGACATCTGATCACCCTAAATGTAGCTTCTCACTGCCGCTTGCACTGGGCAGGTGGCAATCGATTGAGCCCTAAGTGTAGTATGGGTGAGTTGACAGTCTGTTGCACTAGGCAGTTAACCTCCATTTCCAGGACTTTCTGTTTGTAAAACAAACATGTTACAGGAGGGTTTTTTTTACAAATGAATATTGATATTGTCCTTATGTTTTTGACACTGAGAGTTTAGTATGAAAGATACTTAAATGCCCACTGTCTCCACGTTTCCATCATGTCGTCATGTTTTAATACCTCCAGAAATAGAGATAAATGTAGCAAGGGTGATTGCGGTGCTAGGTGAGTAAAAAATAGGAAACAACATACTTGCCAGCACGTTGGAAGTAGAATATACAGCTCCTATTCAGACAGATCTTTATAATGTATCTTGAAGGATTTGACAGTGCCAGTCATGGTTTTGTTTTGGTCGGGGAATAACATTAAATGTCAATTTCTGATAAACACAGATTGTGATCGGGCATAGGGGTCTGTGTTCAGGCTTTGGCAGAGAAAAGGTGAATAAGCCCCAGCTGAATACATTAATGACCACAACTGATATGCCCTAGGCACAGGTGTTGTCCAAGTAACTATCCATGGGGGATGTGTGACTGTGTAGAAGCGTGGGAATATTGCACCTAGGAGGAATGTTCTTTGAAGAATCTGGGCGAGTTGCTCACATGAACCTATCTTTTCATATGGAGGAGAGGAAACACTTGCCAGAAAAGCTCTCTTTTGAGTCACTTTGGATGCACATGGCTATTCTTCTGGTTAATTTTACTTAGGAACCAAGATAAAAGAAGCAATGTAGAACCCTTAGTTTAAAACTTGTTGTAGGAATCAATTTTTGAACAGGCTCTAAAAAGTTCAGTTACAGAAGACAGATGGATTTCATCCCTCTTGGGTAATGGTCCCACACCCAACCATGACTCACAATATCTGTTACATTGTCTTAATTTCTTGTTGGTTTTTGTAGTTATTTTCACATTGAACTGATTCTTATTTTCTGTATGATATAAACCAATTTAAAATAAAATGCACAATATTCACCGCAGGATGGGCCTGACAAGTTAAATTGCAATGGAAGTGCAAGTTTTGAGAAACCTGAATTAGGACACTTGCAAAAATGTGTTGCCAGTACTTGGTCTTGTTAGAACTTAATACCCAATGGGCCTACCTCTGACAGACTCAATTTTATTAATTTTTCATGTTGGTTTGCTCAGTTCACCTCATCTGCCAGGACTGCTCAAGGTTTGTTCAGATGAATGTACACAGTCAAAGGCAAAAAATTTTCTTACAATATATGTTGTGATGTGAAAAGCCAGAATAACAGGGACTAATGCTTACAGTTCTATTATTTTTGCAATAAAGTACAGCAATATTTTAAAATCTTTTTCTGTCATCCTCAGTATTTTCAAGATACATAGAGGATGTTTACTTGTGTAAAGGTTAGTGCAGTTATACTCTGAAAAGCGACTATGTGGGGAAAAATGGCATTGTGGGGGAGAGTGTCCATATTTATTGTTTTTCAGTGCTGCCTGCATCCGATTTGCTTCCTTTACAAGTAACTAATTGTTCTTCTAACAGCCATCCATGCAAATTCAGCCTAGAATCTGAAAATCAAACTGGGTCTTTCTGGCTTATGTGTCCATAATAAAATTCTGCACCAAGGAACATGCTTAATAATACTATGGAGATGTGTGAACCCCGTAGGAATCCGAGTCCCTGTATTGGAGGCTGGATTTGAAGGGCTAACAGGAGTGAAACAGTGAAACATTTGTCAGAAAAATAAGCAGATAAGAGACATAATAATGTAGAGGGAGCAGATTCATTGAATGAGATTTACATTAAGTTCCCGAACATAATTGCACTTTAAAATTGAAACAATGAAAACTTACTTTTCCCATAGTAATTTATTTTAATAACCAGAAATGTAGTTTTATGCAAGTGGAGAGAATGTCTCCTGGCAAATGACTCCTGGAGAATGCCCTCTTGACAACAAGGAATAGGGAAGTATATGCTGATAAATTGTACACATACATATACACACACACTTTTTTGTTTGTTGTGTCTTTTAGAGTCTTTATCTTTGAACCCCAGTCTTATTGTATTTCACTTTTTCCTCTTCCCAGTTGCACTCCTTTGTGATGGAGTTACAGCACATTATTTCATGTATAGATTGTACTTTCTGTATGGAATAAGGGTGGTCCCATTTGAACCATCTGGTCTAGGAGTAACATTTTTAAAATTGCCTGCCACTTAGGAGCTTCTGACTCGTTTTGAAAATGGGACACTCCTTGTTCATTTAGACGCAGATCCTTTAAGGCATTTAGGTGTTTAACTCCCATTGATTACCTTAGAGGATCTGGACCTTAGGCACTTTTGAAAATCCTACATATTGTTTTTGTTCATTATCTCTTGAGTATGAAAGTAGATGTATTGCACAATTAACTTTTCTATTGCAACTCATGACAAACAATGTTTGCTATAAACTTCTATTTAGATTCTTAAATCATACCCATCACGCTGGTATCTTAGTGCTAGTGGCTTGAGTACCCCAGATTGATTTTCCTTAAAAATTTGTTTTAAAACTCTTATGCACTGGACTTTTGACAATTCCCAGCTTGTTAGAAGACAAAAAGAAATACTTTGAAAGGGTCAAAAGTTAATGTAGTTCATGTTGTTTCACGTATAAAATAGAGTTGGTAGTCACCTGGTAAAAGGCCTCAGACATTGGGTAAGCTGTACTGAAGAAGGGAAAGAGTAAACCCATGCCAAAACATAAGAGAGGGAAGGATAAAGGGTAGTTTTGGTTAGGCTGCAAGTAAGGAGAAAACTAATTTGAAAATGAAACATTAGCACTCTAGTATACCAGCATAAAAGGGATCACAACACCAAAACAATATCAGAATCAGAAAACCCTTGGGTGCCCGTCACTCTCCAGAAGTGTCCTTCTAGTCACATCATTAGTAAATATCAGAGTGAGGGTTCACACACTCTATAAGATCTTGTTACAGATCATAAATCAATGTATTCTGAGCCTATCAGTGTCAATGTTACAAAATGGAACTAAAAGGCTTTTTAAACATAATATGATCTGACTTAAGATAAACATAGAAAGGCATAGAAAGAATGTTCATCTAGAGGCAAATGCAACAGGGCAAATGCATCATATTTTCATGAATCTACTTTCATGCATTAAGATGAAGGCAACCAATAAAGCATCTATTCATGTGGAACAACAGGCATATTCTGCTCATGAAACCACATTGGCATGGCTTCAATTTAAGTAATAATATTAAGGAAAAAATAGCACAGTAAAAATCAACATGTCATAAAAATCAACATAGCTACATAAATGAAAAACAAACTTGGGAGAATCCTCTTCCAGTTGTGTGCTGAAGGCTGGCCTGCATCAAGATATGACCAGTGTTGTTTGAAATCTGTAGCGGGGAGCTGGAAAGAAGCGGGTTGGTGAAGGATGCAGTCTGTGAATGTAACAAGTGGCACTTTTCAATACCAAGAGCACCTCCTCTGCAATGCACTTTCTCTGCCTATAAATTGGGGTTGGTGATATTTATGCAGTTTAAATATTTAATGGATAAACTGAAGCTCAGAGAGGACAAGCAATGTGCTCAAGGCAACATAGCAAGTGAGGGTATGGCTACACTGCAGCTGGGAGCGATCCACCCAGCTTGGGTACACAGACCAGTGCTAGCTTCATTTGAATTGGCATGCTAAAAATAGCAATGTGGACACTGTGGCATTGATCAGTGGCTCAGGTTAGCCACCCAAGTTCAAGCCTGCCTAGCACGCTTGGTCTGAGCACAGGTGGCTAGCCTGGGCCAGTGCTGGTGCTGCAATGTCCCCACTGCTATTTTTAGCACACTAGCTTAAAACCAAATTTTCCAATCGGGTCAAAACATTGGGTGTCCAACTTGACATCCCTAGCGCTTGATTTTTTTGGATGTGCTGATCTCATAAAGCTGTGACTGAAATCAATGGGAGCTGCTGACTATTAGCATCTCTAAATATCAAGCCCCGTGCAATTCAAGTTGGGCATGTAAAATTAGTAAACCCTTGAAAATATTGGTCTTGACCTTTGTCTTTCAGTTGGCCCATCTTCAAATGGGGATGATAGTGAGAACACTGACCAATTTCAGGGGGAAGTTTTTAATGTCTGTCAAGCAGAATATCAGTGTCAATAAACGTTAGGTGCCGTTTTCAGCTTGGGGAATAGCTAGCAAGTAGAAGAATCCTGTGTGAGCCAGAGTTTGGGTCCCTTGGATGGAATTATATGGAACGAAGGGAAGCCAGTGACTGTAGAATAGAATCTTCTTTCTCCTTTCCATGCTATCTTATTCATAGAGCAGAACTCTTCTAAAAGTTGTTATGGTCTCTTACCAATTATTTTGTTGGCAATCAATGATGGGGAGGAAAATGTTCAAAGTAAAAATGAGTCTGTTTGCCTAGAGACAATAGTGACTAAAAGATCATGATGAATGGGGAGGAAACAAAATAAATGATAATTTTTAAATACACATGGAAATAATACAGAATTTCAGTCCCTTTGGGGAGTTTTAATAGAAGAAGATACTTTATTATAAAATAGAGATGTTGGGAAAATAATGGCAGCAGTCCAAGAGAATGCATTTGAAAATGTGTTGAAAGATAAGATTCAGCAGAGGCATTGCTTAAATCACTGGAAGCTTTGGTATATTTGATCCAATTTGAACGTTCAATGTATATTTCACATCCCTATTGCATATAGGAAGTTTGTAGTGCACTTAAAGGTGAAACAGAGTAGAGTTAAATAGACAGTGGAACACTTGTTTCCATCCAGTGGTGAATGAGATTATGTTCTGGTTGAAACATAAAGAAAAACATTGTTCTCGAAGCAAATGGTAAAGCTGATTTATTTTTTTAAACAAATAGTTTATTTACAGAAAAAAAGGACACCCCTTGAAACCATTTATAATCTTTAGCCCATTTACCTGGGTTATGGCAGACCCAGGTTTGAATCCTACTGTACAGCAGGGACTTGAACTCAGATCTTCCCTTTTCTAAGTGAGTTCCTAACCACCAAGCTACAGGCTATTTTGGGATAAGGTGTTCTCTGTCTCTCCTATGGAAGCTGATCTACTTTGAATAAATATTTGAATTTTCTTGGGCCAGAGAGTAAGAATATGACTCTAGAGCCTGATGATTAAGGCACTTACCTGGGAGGTAAGAGATGTGGATTTACAATCTTTCTTTTGAATCATGCAGAGAAAAGATCTGGATCCACATCTCTTAATCCTAGGTGAGTGCCTTAATCATCAGGCTCTATAGTAATTCTCTCTCTATCTCTCTTTGGCCCAAGAAATATGATTCAGTCACTAGAAGGGGAAAGACTGTCTTTACTGAGACCTGAAGAAGAGCTCTGTATAAGCCCTAAAGCTTGTCTCTCTACCCAACAGAAGTTGGTCCACTAAAAGATATTGCCTCACTCACCTTGTTTCTCTATGTCTGATCGGCATTTTTGCAAGTTGTACTCTTCTCAACGTTCAAGACTTAGTTTGAAGTACTTTGACTTAAAAACAAAATAAATCAAGAATTATTGGACAGGGTACACTCAGGAAGAGCATAGATTATCTGGAGTTTCTCTTCCTCTTCTAGTAAAGAAATTTTAGAAGCCATTAAAAATACACTCTTCTTCTCCCATGCTTCTTTGTTCAACACCCCTATCTACATTCTCACACATTCTATGAATCACTCCACATCCATCTTAATAGAGTCAAACTTCACTCTCCTGCCTTTCAGCACCATGCATACTCTACATATTCCTGTAGGTCATCAACTTTCCTAACTATCTTAGAACTTAAAACCCTTAGCTCAACTGCATTTAATTGTACAACAGCACTAAAAGCCCCAGCCAGTCATAATTAATTACTTTGCTTCTTTTTCATTTGAAATCAGTGAAGAAATTATGCCAGCCTCCCACCATATTTTAAACAATCAATGTGATGATACTTGGTTTGATCCAGAGCAACATCCCGGCAAAGGGGACTTTTTTAGCCCCTTCTGCAATACCTCTAAATCAACAGCAATATTAAATATACCGTTGTATCAGGATTTTTAAATCTCTGATGTAATCTGGCATTCTACTGATTGTACTATGTTACTGAGATACAAGTGATAGCTACCTGTGGAGGGATATGGACAGAGTGCTAGAGAGAGAATGTAAATTAGTTTGAGAAAAGCAGAAAAAAATGGTGCAAATGTATTCATTTTCACTTGTGATGTCATTAGAATGTGATTACTAGTTCATATGATTATTTGTAAATGTAGTTACAGGAAGAAACTCATCCAAAGGCAAATACAGACTCTGCTTACTAGAGAGGATGCAGTATTTCCAGACAGACATGTTTTTAGAGGAGAGCAAGTCCCATTTAAAACAAATATCAGGTGCACAGGCACCAGCCTGATCCCAAGATACCTCCATTATTTGCAATAAAAATAAAGTTTATAGGTCCAGAACAATCTTGTCTTTCTATTTTATGAAAGAAGCAGCTATCTGGTTGTTAACACCTTCCGTGAGTTGTTTGGGCCACCCAGATGAAATGGCCACAAATCAAAATGGAACTCACATTATGCTGTTAAACACTCCCAGAAGATAAGAGTAACAGGCCTGTTACATCAATTATCTCTCCAGTAACAGACAGCAGTAGGGATTCACAATATCCTGTTCCTCTGGCAGTTAGTGGCTGTAGAGCTAAAATAGAACTGGTAGTGGGGCAAAGTGTGTTGAAATTTTAGAATAATACAGGAATCTGCCTGCATACTGTACATATAAAACAAAGCAAATATGATTCAATAATGTGTATGTAAGCACACTAGAACATACACCCATAAATACACATATATTACAACACTAAGGATGCTTCAGAGTTGGTTTGTCAGGATGGACTGCAATCTCCATTATCTCGCTTTGCCTCTGCCCAGTATCATGGCATGGCATATTCACTTAACCAGCCTTGGGGTTATATATCTATTACAGGGGGCAGGCAAAACTGCTGAATCATTTTCTGTGATGTTTTTCACAATCTGTTACCCCTCAACTTTGCAGTCTCAGTGTCGGGGTTTATAAAATAGAAAGGCCTTGACACTTTTCCCAGTGGATCATATGAATACTAAAAAAGCTCCTTTTGTTTGAAATGCTATAAGTTAAATTCAGATAATTATATTCACCAGAGATGAAATCCAAAAATGTACAGATTGGAGATGTCCAGAGTCACATACAAATACAGCAACATTCCTCTCCCATCCTCACATTTGGCCACAGCTTTTCCTTGAGCTGCTTCTCCTGACTTTCCAAAGATGCTGCACAGTCTTCTGAGAAGAAAAAATAAACAGACGCGCGATCCTGTCCTTTGTCACTATGACTGCCATAGCTTCCTCTCGCAACTAGAGCATGGCAAAGAACAGATTTTTCAGTTCACTGGCAGTTAAAAATTTTTTGCTTTGGGTCAAAGAAATCAACTCAAAACAGATTGGAAGAGGACCGCTTCCTTTATAACTTTTAGCCCAGTAGTTAAGGCACTCCTTTGGGCTGTGGAAGAGGTTTGCATTTGGATCTCCAAAATTGCAGGAGAATGCCCTAGTCACCGGACTATGGGATATGCTGATGCCCAATGGGGCTCTCTCTATCTCTCCTGTTCAAGTTGTTTTACCTTGTATAAATGATAAAATGGTCAGTGGAGGAGGACGGACTTAAACTGTGGTCTCCCACCACCCTAACAACCAAGCTATAGATTCATTCTCTCTCATCAGTTGTGGCAATATGTAATCATCCATAATGACAACAAATAGTCCTTGTCCTCCTCCTCCTTCCTCACTTCTGAGACCCTAACATATTTTTTGTTTTGTCAATTTTGTGGCTAGTTTGGGGTCAACCCAAACTGCATTTTTCAGTGAATAAACTGTCTCCAAAATGTCACTATTTACTAGATGCCAGGGGTTTATTACCAGCATCTAGGCTACTCCAGCATTGAGTATAGGGTTTAGCAATGGGATCAGACTGCAGTGGTACTTGCTACCATTCTCAATAGTGTCAGAGGCTTGGTTGGGTATTGGGAATAGTGTCCTAGGACTCCTATGGGCAATGTATGTAGTACTGTTGCTTTGCCTCTTCCTCAGGAGCATTTACTCTAATATACCACACTAGATTAAAGGAGCATCCTCTCCCCTGCCGCTCTTCCGTGCCATACCATTTTTAATCACGTACAGCCCAAAGCTTGTGCTTTAGGTACGTGCTGAGAGCTGAAGCAATCTGTGTTTTGATATCAACATAGCCATTGCATGACACAGTGAACGAGTGGCACATTTTGAATTACTTCTGAAGGAGGAAAAAGAAACCTATGCCCAGGAATTCTGCTTTGGACTTTTGTACATGCTGTGTATTTTGTCGTGCTGCTGATACTGTCGTTGGATGCGTTTGAGAGGTAGCCAGAGGAAACAGCTGGAACTGCCACTCTTCTTGCTACTTGCTGTGGTCTCTGTTCTTCGAGCTGTAGCTTCTGTGCCTATCCAATGCTGTGTACATGAGAAATAACAAACCTTTCATAGATTCACAAATTCTAAGGCCAGAAGGGACCATTGTGCTCATGTAGTCTGACCCCCTGTAGAGCACAGGCCATAGAACTTCCCCAAAATAAATCCTAGAGCACATTTGTTAGAACGACATCCAATCTTGGTGTGAAAAATTAGTCATGGAGAATCCATCATGACCCTTGGTAAATTGTTCCAATGACTAATTACTCTCACAGTTAAAAAATTAGGCCTTATTTCCAGTCTGAATTTGTCTAACTTCAATTTCCAGCCATTTGATCATGTTATACCTTTCTCTGCTGGATTGACGAGCCCATTGTTAAACATTTGTTCCCCATGTAGGTACTTGTAGACTTAATCAAGACACCACTTAACCTTCTCTTTGGTAAGCTAAATATATTGAGCTCCTTGAGTCTATCAATCTAAGGCATGTTTTCTAAACCTTTAATCATTCTTGTGGCTCTTCTCTGAACTCTCTCCAACTTGAAACATACCAGTAACAAATTATGAACGCATCACATTCCAACAGCCTATGAGGAGTAATAAATACTTTCCCCCTCCCTTCATTGAACTCATCTCAATCACTCAAGATATTTGGTGATTTTTCTTGAAGCCCCAGTTCCTGGAATCATGTAATTACATGAGAATTTCAGCTTTCATTTAGGGGAAAAATAAGTTTCTAGCCCTCATGGTTGCAAAGAGAGCTTGAAAATGTGACCCAAATGTGACCTAATGGTCCAGAAACCAGAAGGCAAATAAAACAAACCCCAAATAAATCTTTTTAAAATCTTATTATTTTAAAATCAATTTAACAATGTCCTTGACTCATGATTTATGAATGTTTGAGCTTGGTAAATATTCCTGAAGTGACCTTCAAAATACTAATTAACAGCAATATTGCATTCTTTATCAGCTCATCTGCAAGATCTACTGCTCAATGTGTGATTCTGTATTGTAATCCTAAGTAGCTTGCTTCTACTTCTGTATATATTAATAGGATGGGAAACACTGTGTGATACTTTCATCAAAAGCAAATAGTTTAGAGCTAAATTATTTTAATCATGCTGAAGAACAAAATAATCAGACACTGACATTGCTTGATATTCTTTGAAACATATTGCAGTCTTCACAACTGCAATGAAAATGTTCCAGACATTAAGGATGTAATGTCACCATCTCACTAGCACTGAATTATTCTTTGCCAAATTATGACCGTGGCTATCAAAATGACAGGTTTGGGCAGCCCCTGAGGCCTCATTCACACTCTTTCTAATTGGCAGGCTCCCCTTTGTGCTCCTATGTAGCACTGGTAACATTTCTTTAAAAAAAAAAAAAAAGAAGACAACTTGACACTGTAAATTTGGCTTGGAGCCTGCTACAGTAGGATTTCTTTGCATCCTTCCTCACTTGTCAGCATGGTTCTTACCCTCCAAATTCCAAATCTCAACAATGTACGTAGCCTCATAAATCACACGTCAGTGTTTCAAGTCTTGGTAATTATAGTTGTATATAAAGCACAAGCTCTTATAGGCTGTATTACATAAAAGATAGCAGCGTAATTTTTCATGAAAAATAACCATATAAACCTCCTATCAGTGTTTCTGGTCTGCATAACACTAGACAGCCGTGTGACTCTCCACTTTCAATGTGATTTTGAAGGCAGGCTCTGGAAAGCTGATAGCATATTTCATGACCTTTGTGACTGGAAGCAGTTTCCCTGATTGAAGACATATAAGTTCAGCTAACTTTGAGTGTGTTGTAAATATTTATCTGGCAGTATGACATGTAAAGTTGTTCAGAAATTACAAAGTACATTCCTGTCTTTCATGTATTACTACCTAATTTTTTTCAATACTCTTATGGGTGATATTATGTAAAGTACCTTTTATAAGTGACTTATCATTGCTTGTTAAAGTTCTCACACTCAGTTGTAAGGTAGGTTTCTTAAGATGGTAGTTCTGGAGTTGTCACTTTCCTATCTTCAAAAAATAAAAAGAATTAAGACTGCTTCAAAAGCGTCACAAGAAATCTACTTAGCACTGAGGAAAAAATCACTGGTGCATTTAGTTTTAAGTATGGTTTTTGTAGCACTTTATTCCACAGTGATGCTCCAGCTGCTTTCCATTCCTGGGCAAATCTGAAGGTTTGAGGAGTTCCGTTATCATTGGCTCCTTTGCCTGTCAAATAATTTGTAAGTAAGCAACTCTCTTGGGGCAGCATTCTCCCCCAGCGGATTTTCAGAAAAAGCAGTTTTTTCAACTTTTTTTCCCCCTTCAGGTTTTGACTTATTTTTTAAAGTGAATTGGGTACTACTGAAAGGTGTTGGGTTGACAGACTTAAAGTCTAAAGTTCGGCAGAAAGCTTCCATGCTAATGTCTGCAACTTGATTTGGAAGGACTACTTTCAAGCAGAGAGGGTACTTCACTCTGAGTCTGCTCAGTGCCACACCTCTGAACCTGTTCATAGATACCATTTGCAAGCAATTTGTGTTATGTGGACAAGTATCCTCTAGGAACTGGGCTGATACCTCAACTCATCTCATATGGACAAATTTCACGGCTAATCATATTAGCAGAATCATGTAGTTGACCGGCTAATCCTAGAAATTCCGCGTCTCCTCAGGTACCTAAATCCCCAACAGTCCCCGATGCAGCTGCATAACTCTCCATTCTTGCCACTGACAACTGTTGGGATGCAGTTATTGGTTGTCAATCCACATTTCTGAGACATACTGAAAATGTGGGGGTGTCGTCACATTGAATATCAGAAAAAATAGCGCAACAGCTAACAACTGGGCTGCGTGTGTGGAAGGCTTTGACTCCATTTCTCATAATTTGGCTTGGAAGGATTAGATTTTTATTGGTAAATATCAGTAAATGGCAGTTTCAGCATACACACACAAACCAAAGCAAAAATGTTCCCATTGATGATGATCAAAATTTACAGAGAGGCAAAATAAGGAAAAATGCTGCTTGAGAACTTTTTCAAGTTGCATTTAAGGATATTGACTGTGCATATTTTGATGCGTGATGTTGCCAATTTATGCTTTAATGGCTATAAAGCTATATCTTTTAGACTCTCTACACCTACTGACAATAAATATTTACTGTCTGATACCGCTCCCCCAATTTCCTGCAACTGAAAGTTTAAATTGATAAAAATAGAAAAACAAATGCTTAAAAGCCATAATTTTGTGGAACTGTGAAAATATCAATAGAAAAAATGCTTAAAAATAAACATTATTTGTTGAGATTGCATATACAAATTGAATTCTGCCAAGCCTACTCATGATGGGTTGAAACCATTTTTGTCTATTCCATTCCAAATATTAATTTGTCAAAATATTATTTTTAAAGTGGTCTACAGAGCCAGATTCATATTTGCAATGACTGGGGTGGTCCGGCCTATTGACCAGAGCAGGGGGTCACAATCAAAGATAGCATCAGGTACCAAGCCAAAGGTAAGAGCCAGAGACAAAGTCAGGTGCTAGGACAGGGGTCAGAGCCAGAGACAGCACTGGGGCTAAGGTGGAGGAGCAAGGGCCCTGGAGTAGGGCAGGACAGCACGAACAGGGAGTAGACAGGGATCTGGGTTGTGGAACCAGGAGCCAGAAGCGGGCAGGGAAGCAGGAACTGGGAGCAGCCAGGAATGCAGGGACCAGGAATAAGGTAAGCAGGAGTGGGGTCTGTTATTGCAGCCAGCCAAGGATTCCTCTAGTTGCTCAGGCAACTTCCTGGTATATATGGATCTCCTCAGCCAATTTGGGGGCTGAATATTTCCCTCAATCGGGAGCTTTGGGGCCGGGGCCATTGTGAGCTAACCCTTCCCTGGTTACTCAGGTGAGCTGTTGGGAGGTGGTCGTGGCCTGGGCATTGCCTGTGGACACGTGGGCCTGGGTTCGAGGCCTGTGATCCCTCACAATATTCTTGCAATGGCTAGCGACTATACTTGAAAACCCCATTTCCCACTGAATTAAAAGCATAAATACTCCTTAGAGCTTGACATGTAGGAAAATATAAACCTCTCTGGAAAAGTTAGGAGACAATATCTACATCAATATGTACAGTACCTGTCTCTCTTTCAACATAACAGTAAATCTCATCTGTAATCCAATTAGTTGTTTCAAACTAGAGAAACCTGATGAATTAGTACAGCATGAGCAAATCATTAAAAACAAAGCCAACAATTCTGTAGAGCAGGATCACCAATCTATCATTTCAAGGTTACAACTAGTTTATATCTGGCCAAATATCTCCCTGAAGAGTTTGCTGCTTAACTGAGTTACCTTTCTAAAGAAATCAGACCAGTCTAACAGTCTAATAGCAATTCAACGTGCTATCAAATGAGGTCTCTCCTTCAGTCATTTGCTCTCAATCTCACAGAGACTGGAAGGGCTTTGGAAATAGAGCATTTATTCCCTGACTGAGTGTGAGGAAGTGCTTTGCACTGCTGTCTGGTGATTCCCTTTTGGGTGATCTATGACCATCATTGACAGGCTTTGAAGAGACTTGCATCTGACCCTTTCCATCCAAAGGGAGGATCTCCTGGTACAGGACCATTCAGGAAGAACAAAGTGAAAAAACAGCTTACAATTTGAAATGATGAGAAGGGAATGGGACAATAAGAGAACCTGTTTGAGGAGAAAATTAACAGCAGCTCAGTGCTCACCATGAATATCTCCACAATTTTTAAATAAAGGGTTTGTGTACTATGTGGGGATGGTACATTGAGTGGTAAGCAAACAGATTTCAAATTCAAGATTCTAAAGAGAAAATATGAGCAACAGTGAGAAAAAGATTTTAAAATTCTAAAAGCCACCTTGACCTTGTGTCCTCTTAACAACTCAAAACAAAAACAAAACAAAAAAAAGATGGTGCTCAGATAGTGTCTTCTGGATTTAATGCTGTATTGAGCATGGGAGTCATTAAATGGTCTATTCTGAGTCCATCTCCCTAGACTATACTGTCTTAACTTATCAGCCCTCTGAGCTAGTAGAACTCTGGATGACCTCCTTCAATGGCAGGGCTCTGTGAAAACCTTCATGATGCTTTATGGGGATAGGAGCAATGCGCATCCAGGCTTTATATTGAGTAATCCCCCTGAAAACAACTTCGTCGCTTTGCAATCATTTCAGATATACCTAAAGGGAACCTTAAAACAACATGTACACACACACACGTGTATATATAACAATCTCTGAGAATTTAATAGAAGACATTGAAAGAATGTTAGGCTTGGCTATCTTCAAAATTGGCCATGCGATCTTAGGCTTTTTGAGGGATAGTCTGGTTGTTTCCAGCCCTGATGAGGAGATCATGTTTTGGTGACAGCATTTATTATTGTTTTATTTATTTATTTATTATAATTTATTATTTTAAATTTTATTTTATTATTTTACTATTTCATTATTTTTAATAATAATCTTTATACATTATAATGAGAATTAAAATAGTTTATACAACATAAAATAAAACCTTTTTCTAATAGTTATAATTTATGACAGACCCGATTCAACAAGATATGGAAGCATGTAACTTGTAAGCATATAAGAAGCCCCACAGAAGTCAATAGGATTGCTCAGACACATGCAATATTATGCCACATACTTGAGTACTTTGCTGAGTCAGGGACTTAATGTTTTAGAAACAGGCAGTGCATTAGCAATATGGATGATGGTTAGTCATTTAGCCCTTGATCCTGCAAAGGGAACCACGTGGCTGATCCCTTCACCCATTTGGTTCTTTTTGCAGAATCAGAGCCTGTGTGTTGAATGCCTTTAAGAGTTCTCTGGCTGGAAGAGTATCTGTTTGTAGTCTACATGTGCTTGAGGAAATTCTACAAATAACCCCCCACATATACCCCACAAAGCTGTCATGTGACCAGATGAGAATGTGGAATCATATTTGCAAGAATGTAGAATTTGCATTCTATTGTATTGTATGGCCTAACAATAGACGTTCCAGAGGAAAAATGAGCACAAAATCAGTGTATTGCGGTGGTTTCAATTTTGATCATGTAGGCATTGTTCAATAACACAGACCTCAGCACAGTAAATAAAACAGGAACTGCTTTAATCAGAAATTCTTTGTTTTGATATTATTTCCAAAAAAACATTGCATACAATTAAAGGTATGTGTACCATGAAGCAAAGCATGACGTACAGGTTAAGGCACAGAATTTGAAATCAAGTGGTCTGCCACCTATTCTTTGCTGTTTCACTGAGTTGTTATATAATCTTGGACAAGTCACTTAACTTCTTTATGCCTCTTATTACCCATTTTGCAGATGGCATAGTAATATCTCGGTTTGTCATAGGGATGTTGGAGTATGTTAAATAATGTTTTTAAAGTGTTTTGCAAAGTTCAGATGGAAAGTGGGAAAGTTTTGGCTTAAGTTATAGAGCTATAACTCTTTGGCTAAACAATTAAAGATCAGGATGAGACCTAATGTGGGAGCGGATTACCCACCTTTGCCTACTGCAGGGTTCTTACACCTTCCTCTGAAGCATCTGTTGCTGGCCACTATCAGAGATAGGATCATAGACTAGATAGACTCCATGTCTGATTCCACATGACAAGTCCTATGTTCCTAAAAACAGCTTTTTATATTGTAATGGGGAAGGTTAATGCAATAAGTTAAGATTTTCTGGGCCAGATTCTCCATGACTATGATGATTGATTACATTGTAGTTATACTGTCATACAATTGATATAACAATGGAGAATCTTGCCTCCTTTTATATTTTCTTCATGGTAGTCATAATGTTCCAGCTTAATTGCTTTGCTGTAGCCTAATATACAAACTTTGTCCAGTAAACATGCATCTTTTCTACTAATGAATGTGCTCACTATTACCTTGAAATTGTATTGATTCAGCCAAGTAAGTGACCACTGAAGAATAAATAGTCTACCTGACAGGGTTTAATTAGCAAATTTGTATGTGACATTACCATTATCACCCGAGCCTTGTTTGATTCAGGAAGAACAATGGAACTTGAAACATTTCTGTCCTGGTAATTAGATATACAAGCATCCTATGAAGTCTTTTCATCTTGACTACTGGAAATGCTTTCTGTCCTCTGGCTTGCACTGTGTGTTATCCTTCTGGAATCATCTTTTGCCCGAACAGGCACTTCATTTATCACTATTTATCATGGAAAACCATTAATCTTAACTTCTATGATTTTGTAGTTAAATGCCTTTGTATTCTTCATTCAGGCCTTGATTAAGGACAACACCTAAGCATGTGCTTACAATTAAGCACATACTTAAGTGCTTTCCTGAATTGGAGTCCACAAGGATAGTTTCATTCTCAGATATACTGTTTACAAATGCTGCCCTTTTAAAGGCAATCACTCTACTATGACAGTGTTTAAATTCTCACTGTTGTGATCCTCATTTAGATTTACGACACATAATTTTTGGCTGTGTGTGCTTATCCTAAATCCCAGTTCTTTAACCGGGATCTTGATTACTTAAATATGTTAGGGAGTTGAAAAACAGTCTTGTCACCTGTATAATTTTGGTACCATAAGGTACTCTGTTGGTTGGGACATCCTTCCCTTTCCATTAAAAAGCAATTAAATTGTACAGGCAAAGGCAACTGACTGAGAGTTCTGGTGTAAAGTTTTTTTCTCTATCTGCATGTTTCATTTTAAAACTATCACTGTCGTCGTTGAGCTTAACTTTTGTTTGTAATAGTATAATAAAGAGAAGAATAGACAATTGTGTTTTACAGCAATAGCAGAACCCAACAGTCGTATTATCAGGACACAGTAATTTGTTTTGCTTTAGCAATCATCACTTCCAGTTATGTCTTGTGACAAACAGGTTTTACGGGCATATTGCTGAAAAAAATAGTCCCAACTATCCATAATATTGGAATAGTGAAACATATTTATATTAGAAACATCAGTGGGCAAAATTCACCCTTGAGGCTATGCTGCTGTTCGTAAACCATGTGATCTGGCAGTTTATACGGTAAATTTTAACCTTTTAGTTGCCCAGGGACCTGCTATCATCTTATGTAACGAATATATTCAATGCCAAATGCAGCAAAATATTCACACCACTTATTGTCAAAGATAATATCAATGTCAAAGTAGATATCAATTTACAGTACTTCTGACCAGATCCTGAAATTCCTATTTAGTTCTTATTTAGTCAAACGTGTACTGACTTCAGTAGGAGTTTGCCTGATAAAACTAAGTAAGGATTTCAAGATTTGGCCATATGTTACGTCCTGTGAATCCTATATATCTTTTTATTTTTTCCTTTTAAATCAAGTAAGTGGCTTCATTATTATTATTATTATTTTTTTTTTTTTAAAGGAAAATCCTTGCTGGGTTTGGGATCACATCAGAATGCTGTATATCATAGGTCTGGTCCTAATCCAATTGGAACAAATGAGAGCCTTTGACTTCAGTGGAAGCAGGATCTGTCCCTAATGTAAACTGTCCACATAGATGCTTATCCCAGCCAGATCTCCAAACCAATAAAATATGCCCATTGCTAGTAATATGTAACTACAAATCTTGGCATGAAATACTGATCAGCTCTTTTTAGGTGTCTCCATTTTAAGCTCCCTATTTCAGCTGCTAAAAACAAAACAAAACAAAGCACGTAATCCAACCTAAACACTATTGTAACTGGAACAATCCCCACGCTTCTCAGACGGTCTAAGCACTACCTTTTATGCCAGGCATAAACTCCCACACCTCTGCCCCTTTATATAATATTACTGGCTCCTGTCCCATGCCCACAAAATATATACACTTTGTCACAACGATTATACCAATTTTGAATGAATGTGAAGTGTACCCTAGAGCTATGAACTGACCTGGGTTCCTTCCCCTCCCCCCAACTCCAAAGACAAACAAATTTAAGATTATGCTTTGGCTGCAAGACAATTGTGAATAACCAATGGTCTTTCGATGAAAGCAGTGATCAGTTTGTATCAATTTACATTGTTTTCCATTTTCAAGGCTATCTGTGCAAGGAAAAGGGCCTGAAGCATACTTTGATTATTTAGAAAATGAAAATTGAGGTTCTCCTTTACCAGAATAGGCCTCCCAAGCTAGGAAGAGGACTATGGAATCCGATTTGTGGCCCATAATGTCTGGTTCTGCTGGTTCTGGCAAAAAAATACCTTTTGAGGGTTAACAAGACTAACATTTTACCTTGCCCTGAATAAGAAAAATGGCCTATTATTTCTACAAACAACCCTTAACAGTCCCTCTGCAGCTGTCTTGGTGAAATGTAACAGGATCAGAAATGGGTTGTGATTGCTGTTAAAGATTAGATGAAAACATATTGGGGAGTCTCTTCTGAAATCAGAGACATGTTCATTTTATTCTGTATTATAAACAGTGCTGAATTATGCATTACTGCACAGTTCCCAGAGGATTTAGTAAAACTCCTTGCAGATATCTGGATGTATCTGACAAAGATCAAAGGGGAACAAAGGGTCTTTTCTTCTTCTTAAAAAAAAAAAAAAGAAAGAAAAAGACTGGCGGCGTCTGCCTTGAAGATTTAAGTGTGAAGTTCTGGGATGTTTCTTTATCTGCCAGAATATAATGATCTACAATTTTTAGTGCTACTGTGCTGTTCTGTTTCAGATAGAATAAAAATATGGCTTTCCTTCCCTTGTATTTGATGTATATTGTACATTTTCAATGAGGCGGTGCATGTGCACATGTGGTTCTGAATGAGTGAGGACTGAGAAGTTGGCACAAAGGGAGAGAAACAGCATAGCAAAAGCTAACCCTGTCATTAGCAAAGCTTATTGTTCCTGTCCACGGCTCTTCTACCAAGATGCAAATAGGTAATGTTTGGATGAAAGTTCGGTACATGATTAACCTGCTTTCAGATAGAAGAGCAGTGAGATTGCCAATGTTTGGGGAATGTTGCTTCAAGTGGTTGTTGTGTTTTATTTCTTAAAGTTTAACTGTCTTATTGAAATAAATATATGATACACTGTGACACTTCATCTGTGAATCTGGCTTTGTCTGGAATGTTTCCCAGGACCTACTTAGAAACAAGATTTTTTTTAAATGTCAGGGGATTCCTTCTCATTAAACAACTCTAAATATTGGAAATATATTCATTAATTGGCCATATGTCATGATGTCTCGTTATTATCTAACAGATGGTTTACTGAAAATCTGGTGCATTGCTTTTATGTCAAATCAAATTATAAGCGAGAGCTAATGAAAATTAGGTCTGGAGAGGTCATCTGAGTATGTGCTCTTCTAATTAGATTGATGTTTAGATAATTTAATGCTGAGGTAGCCAAGGCATTTTGACCTGTGGGCCCATGCAAGCATTACACTCAGGTTCAGAGCTGGCTTCTCTCTCTGACTGATAAAGTGGAACCTCTTTTATATGCACTGGAGACAGGGACGCCCACTGCACATTACCATATTTTCTGGTTTGGAAAACGTGGGAAAAAGGTAGTTTAAAAACCTCCCATGAATTTTGTATCCTGGAAACTGATGCTTCCCAGGGTCGAGCCATCTTGGTGCCACCTGCTCTTAGAATAAGGAAGCCTGGTCTGTGCCTGCAAGGGGTCAGCTCCTTGACTCCACCAGCCAGAGGTGACACAAGCACTCCCCTCCCAGTCAACACAGGCTCTGCTGTCCCACTGTAGGTTAAAGATAGGCATTCTCCAATCTCCGAGGCCTCCAAGTATCCCCCCGGAGCGCCCAGCCTGTGTTCGACTGGGCACTCTCAGTATTTACAAATACATTGTTCCCAAAGGAATAGTGCACACTAGCTTACCAGTTACATCTTAGAACACAGCTCTGCTTGCAACACAGCACTTGGATATGTTTATAGTGAAAACACGTAAAAGTTTATTTAATGAAATACTGAGATTTGAATAATAGCAAGTCACAGGATTGGAAACAAATGGTTACATCTCACAACCCTCTCAACTAGTCTTCTCAGTAAAGGGTCCTGGTAGGGGTGCCAGCTTTGTAATATTTAAAAACCAGAAACTCCAGCAGGAGTGCCGGAACCTCCCCTGCCCCTCCTCTTCCCTCCCAAGGCCCCGCCCCTGCCCCACCTCTTCTGCCCAGACCCTGCCCTCCATTCACTCCTCTTCCCCCATCGCTCACTACTATTCTCCTCTCTCACCTGCCCGGGTCGGCCTGACACAGGTAGGAAGTGGCCCTGGCTGAGTAGGGGCTAGCGCAGGTTATGACCTGGTGTGTCCCGCTGCCCCATCTCCTCCTCCTGTAGTAACCGGACTTTGCATATCCAGTCAATAGATCTGACCAGACACTGTCAGGTCCCCTTCTCAATCAGACTTTCCGATTGAAACCCAGGCACTTGGCCACACTAGATCCTGGGGGTCTCTCTGCATTCTCCTGATATACCAGACTAATTCTTTGATCTTAGCCAGAAACAGGACACCCTCCTGCTGTGTGTTCCTTCCTGTTGATTTTGTGATGTCGTGTCAACTTCACAGTCTTGATTAGCTGGTGGCTCCATATACAAATAGACTTACATTGTAAGACACAATGAGCCAGGGAAAGAGAAATGTCTCCTATCCGCACCTGAACAGGACCTGTTTATCACCTTCAGGTGACCTGTCTTAACTTACCTACCTTACAAAAGTAGTTTTCAGTATAGATACATAATTCCTTAAATGATCTTCTGTACATACAACTCTGAATGATGAGGAGAACAAGTGTGTTATTGGCTGTGGGTAGAGACCTCACATGCCACCCTTTGGCACACTATTATGTAGACATCTGACCCAGGGGATCCCTGCAAACCCTTCTGCACCCCTTCTGCCTCTGCTGGATGGCACCAACGGGTTTCTGGGTCATAGAAAGATAGCTCAGAACCTCATTAATAGGGAAAACTCGGGGTGGCAGATTGATGGAATAGCAAGTGCTGGAGGTGGGGAGAAGCACTAGTACTACTGCCCAATTAAAAGGCTATTACTGAATGACAATGACATGGTATGGGCAAGGAAGTGCTCCCTTATTGGCATGCAGGGAACATGACATCAACCACACTAATCCCATCAGTCTGTGCTTCTGCAACCAGCAAAGACAAGCGAGTCAGAAATTTTCCTACAAAAAAGGAATTTAATGAAAATTTTCATTATTTCCTCCCCCACCCCTTGCCATTTTCCTACCAGCCCTACATGATTCATGATATTCCTTGTGGTTTGGGCATGCCACAGTCCAATAGCTCTATATTTGGCTCATTTTAATTAGTCTAGAAACTCCTTCTCTCTCCTCCCCCCCCCACAAACTCAGTTATCTGTGTCTGTAACATGAGCGAATAGTATCCAGTAACAACATGTACAGCTGTTATTCCATGGTGAATCCAGGGAGCAGAAGGATTCAGGAACATTTCTACAGCATTATTAAGCTCTGTTTGGGGACATATTTGGACCCAGATCATGCTTTTGCCATTTCTGATTTGGAAAATAAAAACTATTTACAATCCTTAAGACTCTCAGAGCACAAGACTCTCACAAATCCTCACTTGGCTCTTCTTAGAGAGTGGAATTTGGTAAGGGAGGGTTAAGGAGTCATCTCTGTGGGCAAGCGAGAGGGAGTGAAAGAAAAGAAGATAAAGGCAGGAATGGTGGGAAAAGAAGAAGAAGAAAGGTTGGGAGCTGATATAATTCTGTTCCCAACCTTCATTTTATAGCCTCAATCCTCAGCTTAGTGAATGCATCCTTTTTACTATTTTTAACATAATGTATTTTTTTAATTCTCAAATTTAATTTTTATATTTTCAAATTTAATTTAATTTTTAAATTACAGCTGTTTTTAACATCAGGAGTGCTTATCTTATTCAAAATGTCTCCTGTTTGATGTTGTAATGAAACAGTTTGACACTTTGCCTCAATTAGAGTAGAGCTGTTTTTAATATTCTTATGTTAGCTTGGAATTATTTTTTTAAGGTATTAAAAACAGCTGCTAGTGTAATTGATCCAAAGTGTCAAACTGTTTCATGACAACATCTAACAGGCTACAGTTTGAACAAGAAAATAAGGTAAGAACTCAGGATTCTGAAGACAAAATAGCTGCTGTTTTGAATATTTTTAAAAATGAAATGAAAACATAATGTAAAAATGAACTAATATTGAAATTGTAAAATTTCTAAAGACGTTGAAGTTGTGTAATTTTGAAATTTTTCATAATTTTGTTTCAAAATGTTCCTAACAAAATGTTTTTATCAATGTGAAGTGAATTTTTTGTTTGTTTGTTTGTTTGGCTTTTCTGGAAGTTTTGTTTGGAGAATTTAAAAATTTTCAGTTTTTGTTCCAAATTAGAATGAAAACAAATTTAAAAATTTTGAAATCCTCCTCAAAACAGAATTTAAGTTCTCTGCTTAGCTTTAATAACTAGCCAGAATTAGAATTTTCTAAGGCTGTACTGTGCTAAGTAGAGTTTACATTGGCTCCAAGTGCATCCTAGGGAATAATCAATGTCCTTCCAGATACCCATTTGCTCAGGATTAGTTTCTCAAGCTACATTATGTTTTTCAATCATATGTTTGCTGTAGCATTACCAGCTCAATACATTTGCTTTTGAGAATGGTCACAGAGGGCAACTACCTTGGGATGAAGCTCATGAAAAGCAGGTTGAGTGAAAATGAATAAAATCTGGAAAACTGAAGCTTTTATTGAAACATGGAGAGCTAGCTGTGGAACATGTGTGTGGTGAAACTAAAAGCTGTTGTATGATCATGATGTTTCCATAATATATTCACTGCATTCAGGGGGGTCTTGTGCATTGGTTGTGTGTGTATGTATATATGCTATTTACTTACAGGGTAGAATCCCCACTTTGGAATAGGGATTTAAACTCAGATGTCCACGCTTCAAGGTGATCATCCTAGCTACCAGGCAATCAGCTATTCTGGGACGGGTTGTTCTCAGTCTCTTCTACTGGACGTGTTCCTGTGGTAGTCCAATAATATAAAGACCACTCAGGTTTAAATGCAAACAAGAACAAACTTTTATTCCAGGAGTCTTATGGGCACACCCTTGCTAGGTTTCTCCATGACTCACCAGGGCTCCTCATCTCCCCCTTCTGGGCTCCTGTCATAAATATAAAGGGAATGGTAAACACCTTTAAAATCCCTCCTGGCCAGAGGCAAAACCCTTTCACCTTTAAAGGGTTAAGAAGCTAGGATAACCTCACTGGCACCTGACCAAAATGACCAATGAGGAGACAAGATACTTTCAAAGCTGCTGGAGGGGGGAGAAACAAAGGCTCTCTCTGTCTGTGTGATGCTTTTGCCGGGAACAGAAAAGGAATGGAGTCTTAGAACTTAGTAAGTAATCTAGCTAGATATGCATTAGATTCTGTTTTGTTTAAATGGCTGATAAAATAGCTGTGCTGAATGGAATGTATATTCTGTTTTTGTGTCTTTTTGTAACTTAAGGTTTTACCTAGAGGGATTCTCTGTGTTTTGAATCTGATTACCCTGTAAGGTATTTACCATCCTGATTTTACAGAGGTGATTCTTTTATTTTTTTTTCTTCAATTAAAATTCTTCTTTTAAGAACCTGATTGCTTTTTCATTGTTCTTAAGATCCAAGGGCTTGGGTCTGTGTTCACCTATGCAAATTGGTGAGGATTTTTATCAAGCCTTCCCCAGGAAAGGGGGTGTAGGGTTTGGGGAGGATTTTTGTGGGAAAGATGTTTCCAAGTGGGCTCTTTCCTGGTTATATATCTGTTAGACACTTGGTGGTGGCAGCAATAAAGTCCAAGTGAAAAAGGTAAAATAGTTTGTACCTTGGGGAAGTTTTAACCTAAGCTGGTAAAAATAAGCTTAGGGGGTTTTCATGCAGGTCCCCACATCTGTACCCTAGAGTTCAGAGCGGGGAAGGAACCTTGACAGCTCCACTTCTGGATTTTTTAAAGAAGCCGTGCTTCATAAGCAGCCATTCCCAAATGTTGCTTCCCTGCCATCCCCCTCCCCCCCACACATTTTTTTTGGTACAACCATACAATGACAAACATTACAATTTTCCAGTAATTCCAGTAACTCCTTTGTATGTTAGACCACACAGCCCTTCAGCCAATACGGGGCCCACAGGAGCATAAATGTCTGTGTGTCACTGTTGGGACACCGGCAGCCCCTGGAGGTGGGGTTATAAGCTAAATTGGAGTTTTTACTGGAACAGACAAAATCTCTGTTGGGGAAGGCAGTACCCCTTCATAGGGTAGAAACACAAATAGATGATCTTGTGGGCACCTGTATCTCCACATATGTCTAGCTGTATGGACTGCCATGGCCCAGGGTTGGGGTAGGGATCATGGATACACTGATTGCCTTATAGGATTTACCACTAAGTAAACAGAGCTCACAATTTCTGACCAACTCGTCAATGTTCCCTTTGTGGGGGGCACTAGCTAGCACCTCTGCCAGCAGGGCCTCTTGTACTGCCAACTGGGAGCCCAGAAGTAGATCATATTGACCCTAAGGGGACAATTCATGTCTCACATAAAAACAAGCCCCCAAATAATCTGAAATCATTTTGATCAACACTGACAAAGATATAAGGGAACTTCTTGTAACACTGCAGCCTGGGGCAGTGCCTTTAACAGTGATTTGGGAGCAATAAGAGTGGGTCAGTCAGGCCATTATTATCTTAGCTTATAACCCCCTTTACTGTGGATTTATCAGGAAAATCCCAGGACAGGTAATCAACCACCTGACTGAGTTTACCTGGATGATACTGTACTGAGAAGTTGTACTGATCTAGACAATCAGCCCATCTATATATACAGAGGTGTTGGCGCCATGACCCAGATGGCATTAACAGTATAGTTAACGCCTGTGGTCGGTGTGTAACATGAAAATTCAGCCGTACCAATAATGTTGCAACCTTTCACATGCCCATATGCATGCTAGGGCCTTCTACTTCCCTGCTGAGTATTTCTGCTTAGCCGAGGACAGTGCTCGGGAGGTGAATGCCCCTGAGTATTCCATCCCCTGGTGGATCAGGGAGAGCAACAGGACCAAGACCTACAGCTGAGTCGTCATAAATGACAAAAGTAGGGGCTTGTAAGTCAAAGTGCGCCAGTGTGGGAGCTGATGTAATATGTTGTTTGAGCTGACACACTGCCTGTGAACACTCTGGAGTCTAGTTCTAGACACCATCACTGAGCAACAGGGCCCATAAGGTGCAGTAAGCAGAACATAACCTTTCACAAAACAAAAGATAATAATTAACCCCAGAAACTATAGGAGTTCTGGCTTATCTGTGGGGCTCTGGCAGTTGAACAATGGCATCCGCATTGGACTGTAATGGGCTGATTCCATTTGCTGACAGATGATGGCCCACAAAATCCCAGTTGATCCCAATGAAAAACTCACTTCTGCATGTTCAGGGTCAGATGATGGTCCTTAAATCGGGTTCGTACTGAATGTAGGGAAGTATGATAGTCAGAATAAGATGATCCATGAACCAGGATGTCATTTAGACAGATGATTGCCCCAGCAATGCTTTCTAACACTGAGACTGTGACTTTTTGGAAACAACTAGGGGCCAAAGATAGACCAAAAGTCATCCTTCTAAAACCAAAAGAGGTCCATATGGGTGAGAAAGGCCTTGAGATTCCATGAGTAAAGGACTAATGGCATCTGGAACTATCCCTGGTGTAGAACCAATTTAGTGAACATGGTTGAACTGTGGCATTGCGTTGCTAATTCCTCCACTGCTGGAAGAGGATAGCAGTCAGGTATGACTGCCTTATTCAGTCAGTGCAAATCCACACAGAAGCGTAGCCTCCCGTCCCCACCCCCTTTTTAATTTGTTGCAACAACAAGGTGAAGAGTTAATGGCTTCTATAATGTCCTCCTTGAGCAAGCAAGAAATCTCTGTGGCTACAGCATTCTATAACACCATGGGAGGTCTGCAGAATGGTTGCATAATTGGGGAGGCCAGGGGCTCCACCTTTGGAGAGGCTTATAGCTACAGCAACAGGCGAGACCAGAGGAGACCTTGGGGAGTACATCAGGCCAGTCATTTCCCACAAGGCAGATTTCTGTGTTTTACGAGTGTAATGTTTTAAAGACCAGTGCCCAGAATCGATCCAGCCAGAGAAGGTTGGCTCCAGAATGGACCATGTAAAATGGGAATACTCCCGTTTAGCATTAACGCTATGTCAAGGGGAGCTCCACCATCCCCAGCAAAGCAATTTTTGAATTGCCATATGTGGATAGTGTGGACTGTGCTGGTCTCAAGGCAAAATAGACAACTATCTATGGTATGTGGTGTAGTTTATTAATGAGACTCACTCTCCAGTGTCCACCAGCAGCAGTATCTCCACATCTGCTAAATGGCCACGGCAGATTTTAAAACTCTCCCACCCACTCCCTTGTCACTGAGTTGTCTCCTAAGTCATGGAATCTTCCTCCATCTCCTGATCATCCATATAGGTGATGGCTGGGGCAAAGCAAAACCGTCATGTCATGTCACGTTTGTCCCTGGGCTAGACAATCCCAGAGCCCTTGATGGTGACAGGCTCGGCAACAGTTGCTGCAGTGAGGACCCATGCCAGCACTCTGCTCCTACGTCCGTTAGTGATCAGAGTGATACCCTCTGTCACCCACATGGTTACCGTAACCTCTGTCAATATGCTGGGATGGCTGCAGCGGTGGATTGTGTGATCAATGCCCCTGAATTAGAAGAGCGTGGAGGGGTCCGGGTGTGAGCAAGGGTCTGAACCTCTTGGGTTGCAAGTTCAAAGCGACAGCCAGTCTCCACCGCCCTGTGGAGAGTCAGGGAATCTGGTTCCAGCAGGAGGTGCTCCCACAATTGTGGGGATGAAATCCGCTCCATAAACTGATCCCGAACATCTCATTGGTTAGCAGTGGCAGACTGGCAGACTGATTCCCTGCGGAGTTGTGCTTGCCACGAAACTTAATGTGTTCAAGCACAGTATTGGGTGTGGGGTGAAAGAGTGCTGCTCATGCCCTCACCACCTGCTGATATGATGTGTCGGGCTCCAAAGAGGAGAAGATCTGAAAGTTTTTGATTCCTAATGCATGAAGTAGGAGTGCTCAATGGCGAGCTGCAGGTGTCATTTCCAAACCAGCTGACATCAAGTACAAATGCTCCGATCCAGCTTGTCCATTGCAACGGTGAGTCCCCTGGTAGCATTAGGAATGGGGCAGATATAGTCACAGAGACTGGGAATTGCACAGTAGCTTGGGGCACACTTGGGTCCAACATCCTCGTTGCTACTGTGGTATTCCAATAACTTGAAGACTGCTCAGGTTTAAATGGAAACAAGAACAGACTTTTATTCCATGGTTCTTATGGGCACACCCCACTAGGTGTCTCCATTAACCCCGCTTCCTCCCATGGCTGCTTCTCTTCCCCTTCTGGGCTTCACGTCGTCCTTTCTTAAAGGAGCCATCCCTCATAAGCAGCCATTATCAAGTACAACACTTCCATTTCATATAAGTGCTTAAATATTCATTGGGCCAGAGAGAGAGTGAGCCTTGTGATTTAAGACACTCAGCTGGGAGGTAGGAGTTGTGGATTCACATCTTCTCTCTGCATGATTCAGAGACCTCAGGTCCCTGCGTTAGAGTGAGGAATCAAATCTGGGTCCTCCACTGTGGCATTCTATACGTTGGGGGAGTGTCCTGTAACCCCCATATTCCTCATTTATATATAATTGTGATATTGCATATAAAGCATGCTATGTAAGGTATCGGGGAAAGGTTATGATCTGCTGAAAGTCACTGTTCTATCTAAATATGTGTATCATCAATGCATATAAAATTATAAGAATTATGTTGTATAGTTTTCACTAAAATATGCTGTGGGTTTGGGAGGTGCCCAGATACTAGCTCTCCAGAGACAATGACAAGGGAGGTAACCAACGCCCGGGTGGGTGCTGAAGAGACATCAACAGCCATTGTCCAGCAAGGGAGCTACAATTCAATGACTCACCTGCATAAGGCCACACCAGGGGAATTGCTCAATCTTGCCTAAGGACTCAGCGGTGCCCACCAGACATGCCTGGACTTGTATTCTCCAAGCACATAGGGTATAAAACAGACCCCGGGGGCCCATGCTTGGCTTTTCTCCTGTCCTCACCTATGCTGAAAGCAACAAAGACACACAGACGACTGAAGACTCCAACAGAGGAGACTGGCCCAGGTTTAAGGGACAAACCTGTATATTAAAGACTGCAATATCCAGTGGGGTGAGGAAAAACTGCTTAATCTAGATGTTGCCCAGTCTAATAGGGTTGAGAATTTAGACTGCATGATTATATTTTATTTTATTTTATTTTATTTTGGTAAATAACTAACTTTTTGGCTAGCACCTATAATCCCTTAAAATCTTTCTTTTGCAGTCAATAAATTTCTTTTACTGCTTATCTTTACCAGACAGTTTGCCTGAAGTGTGTGGTAAATCTGCTCAGGTTTGCAAAGGCTAGTGTATATCCACTTTCCATTGATGAAGTGGTGAACCAATTAATAAATTTGCACTGCTCGTCTTGAGCAGTGCAAGACGGTATGTTCTTGAAGCACAAGGCTGGGAGCTCGGGGGATCTGGCTGGTGCCTTTCTCTGTGTGATTCATGAGTGGCTCTGGGAGCATTCATGCAATCTAGCTGGGTCACATTACGTCCACATCCCAAGTAAGTGCCATAACCGTTGGACTAAAAGTTATAGATAGTAAAGGATGGATGGATGGAGCCCCTCCGCAAACACAAAAGTGCTCAGCAAAAGTGCCCAAGCATTGCTGTGTGGTTCCCAACTTTTGGCAAAGTGTGGGTTTCAATATTAGGTGAAATTTGCACATAGCATGCTGTTGAAGTAATTTTTTCCATTATAAGTAAAATATATGGGTTGCTTTATCATCTTACTGACACAATTAGATACTATTACATCACCAAAAATAGTTCACATGCACGATTTGTTAGTGCACCTTCTCATCAGAGCAAGACAACTCTCATAATGTGTTATTCAGATGGTATCTTTCTCTAGGAAGAAATATTCCAGCACAAAATGAATAACTTGTTTCTTGGTAATATAATTTTAAAAAATGGACGCGGCAAAAAGTTTGTTTTCATCCTACATTCTTTTTTTAGAGAGCAATACAATCATGAAAGAATATCTGCATTAAAAACCTTATGCATTTTGACACTCAGGGAAATGCGGAACAGACTTTCTTCCCAATATGCAGCCAGCTGTCCAGGCAGATATAGATAATCTAGCAAAATAGAACTACAACAGGAAGGAAGGGATATGACTGAAAAAAAAAGCTAGCAAGTGGGTCACAGATGGCTGCAAATAATTTAGCATTTTGCCCATATAAAAAATTATATATTTCCTGTACCAAAGAATCATTACATGATGATATTATTTATCATTTGTGTTACAGTAGCACTTAGAGGAAGTCCTCAACTCCTAGTGCTCGATACATTGTAGACACTTAGCAAAACACAATCCCTGCCCTCACAGCCTACAATGTAACTAATATGATATTGTAGATGATCACATATGACAGTCAAATTTGTCATCTTCCATCTACACATAGTCTGTACTTGTTTCTTTCAGATGCAGATCTTCCAACTCTCACCCATGCCTTTGTCACCTTGAGATTAGATTACTGCAATCTGCTCTATTTGGGGTTACAACTTGATCTATTCAGAAACTGCGTCTGGTGCCAAATTTGGCAGCTTGCTTGTTAAGTGGGGTCTCTTGCCATGAGCAAACTAATCCTGTCCTCTACAATCTGTACAATCTTTTTGTGGGTTTCTGGATTGATATTAAGATGCTGGTTTTGACCTATAAAGCCCTAAATAGACTGGGACCTACCTGTCTAAGAAACCGCCTTTCTTGCTGTGACATACTGCTGCAGTTATGGTCAGCAGAGGTGCCTGCACTGAAGCCCCTTTGCTATAAGAGAGAGGGGATGTCTGACAGTGGCTGGGCATTCTCTATTAGGGTCACAGACCCTCTCTCTTTGGGTCCATAACACCTGAAGTTTGTCAGCCTTCAGAATGCACTGCAAGGGGCTTTCTCCCTGACTTGTTGGGTAGGGCAGGGCACAGTGGTGTAGGACTCTGGTGGAGATCATGTGGAGAGGTTGATTTTTTTTTTTTATATTAATGTTGGCACTGGGTTATTTGATCTGGAGTAACTAGTGGCTCTATCTGGCATTCATGGACTCTGTCTTAATCAATGACTCAAGAGACTGACATCCTTAGTCTCTTAGCAGAGGTGGCTTTTTACTAGCAATGGGGCAAAACTGTAGCTGGTACACTTGGAGATGTTGCAATGTGGTTTAAGACAGGACGGAGGCTGGTATGATGTGGAGGGTTCACTCTATAGTACATTTTAGATTGTTCTAAAATGCATTTCTACTCTGAAAAGAAACCCTGTAAAAATGGTGTTGTAAAATTTCATTTTTATTGCCCTGCCTTGGTTTCAAAGGATGCTCCAGAAAGATATTTCCAAAAGACGCTCCCAACACACACACACACTCAAAAATTGTCTTTCTAACTGCCAGCCCTGTAAATACAGCCTGGTCTGTAAGACTCCAGCTGGGCTCTATCCATCCTACCTACTGTTACTAGTAGTTAGTAATAATGGTTCTATTGACTGACCAAATGAGCTCCCCCAGTTCCATCTGTGCAACCCGTTGCCTTCATTGTTGTCATGGATCAGAAACTGACTAGGAGTCTGGAAAACAAGAAGAGGAATAAATGGCCAATTTCCATGATGGCAAAAGGTTAACAGTGGAGGGCCTCCATATTAGTTCTGGTGTTGTTTAATATATTAACAATCTGGAGAGGGGAGTGAGCAGTGAAATAATCTCAACTGATGCAACCCTCTCAACTTCTAAAACGTCAGAATGCTTACATGCAGTGGGGCTGTCGTCATGTTGGCCCCAGGATATCAGAGATACAAGGTGGTTGAGGTAATATCTTTTACTGGACCAATTTCTGTTGCTGAGGGAGACAAGCTTTTGAGCTTACACAGAGCTCTTCTTCCTCAGGTCTGGGAAATGAACTCAAAGTGTCACAGCTACATACAAGGTTTGAACAGATTGTTTAGCATAAATAATTAACACATATTTCAAGGGACCATTCAAGGTGAAATGACTTGTTAACACTCCTCCAGTCTTAGGCAGGAAAGGAAGGGATGGGGGGAAGTAGCTGGGGTGCAGGGTTTTTTTAGAAGGTTACTGATTGTTGTAATAAGCCAGAGAGTCAGTGTCTCTATTCAGCCCATGATTTTTAGTGTCTAAGAAAGTTATGAATTTAAACTCCCAGGGTCATCTTTTGAAAGTGTCATGCAGGTTGCCTTTGAGGATGAGGACTGAAAGGCCTGATGTAGAGTGATTGCTCTGCGAAAAGTGTTTACCCACAGGTGATGTGGTGTTTTTGTCTTATCATTTTCCTGTGTGAGTTAATTTGAGAGCATAGTGATTGGCTGGTTTCATCCACATAGTTGTTATTTGGGCATTTAGTGCACTGGATGAGGTACACCACATGTTGTGATAGGCACGTGTAGGAGATCAGGTGAATCCATAGTCTGACCATCTTTAGGAAACATTGCAAGGCCTTCCTCTTTGAAAAAGCCTTTCCACAATACATGATGCTCACAATTAAAACACAACAGCACCTGAAAAAAAAACCCCTGACCCAAAAAAGGAAGAAGTGGCAGAAACTGCATGAAGCCCACTCAGGACTTCACTGTTGTTATTGTTTTTACATGGAAATCACTCAGATACTATGGTGATGGCTGGCAGTATGAAATCCTAAAATAGATAGGTAACACAATTTGTAGATGACACAAGGTTATGCACATTAGTAAGATCGAGAGAGGACTTTGAGGAACTGCAGAAGCACTTAACCAAACTAGGTTAATGGCCAACACAATGTCAGATGAAGTTCAGTGTTGATAAATGAAAAGTAATGCACATGACGAAAAAATTTTGAACTACTTATACATCTTACGTGGTTCTAAATGGATGGTATCTGTTCAAGAGAGGACTTGGGCACCACAGTGGACAGCTCAAAAAGGACTAATGCTTAAGGTGCAGCTGCCTGGGGTGTAGGGTGTATGTGTGGAGAGGAACCAAGGTATCTGGATTCATAAAAAATGGGGTGGACAATTAGATGGGAAAAATGTATTGCAGTTATCTAAACTGATGGCAGATTTTTCATCCAGAACATTGTGTATAGTACTGGTCACCTTATCTCAAGAAGATATTGTAGAATTAGGGGAGTGTTCAGAGGATGGTGATGAGATTGGTTAGGAACATAGAAAAATTCTCATAAGAAGAGATGGAAAAGATTGGGATTGTTTTCCTTAGAAAGGAGTCAATTAAGAGGGAACATGATAAAAGTCTATAAAATAATTAATGGCCTAGAGAAGACAGATTGGAAACTTCTGTTCTCCTTGTCTCAGAACACAAGATCAAAGGGACAATCAATGAAATGGAAAGGTAGATAATTCAGAAATGATAAAAGTAAATATTTTTCACATAGTGTGTAACTAGGCTGCAGAACTCACTGACACAGGATGTCATTGAGCTCAAAAGTCAGGAAGGGACAGGACATTTTATATGGTGAACAAGAATGTCCAGAGTTATAATAGTTAATAGTAAAATTTTTTTTGAGACCTTTATGAGTGGGCAGTTTATCTCACATCTGCCTACTGTGGGTTTTCTGGACCATTTATCTGGTGCTGCCCACTCTTAGAAACAGGATATCACATGTCTGACCCGGGAGGCAAATTCTTATGTTCCTTTGCCAGGTGCAACTGATTAGAACTCAGTAAATAATTAGTGTGATGCACAAGATGGAATAGAATCTGCATCTCCCTTTTAGCTGTGGTGGCTATACATGTAAAACAAAAGTAAAAATAAATAAGAAATTATTTTTGTTATTGAAGCCAGGAGATATGACTTTAAATCCAAATCCCTCTACAAGATCCACTAGTACCATGATGGCGATAGAAAAACACCAATAATGACAAATAAGGATTAGTGGAAGAAATAGTTTATGCAACTGCAAATCCTTATTACTGTAATCCTAATCCTCCTTCCTATTATTTGTTATATTTGCCAGTTGCATCTTGTTTTAAATTAGCCTGCAAGACCATTGAGACAGGATCATTGTGTCTTCATATGTCACCTAACAATAACTGATCCTGACTTGCCACAATATAAATAATATTCAGTGACCCATTTTACAAGCGCCCCCTCCTGGCCACTCACTAGGACTGCTGTTAGGGGAACCCAAGCCTCTGTGCTCTGGATTTCCCCTGGGGTGTGTTGGGTTTCTGGAGCCTGAACAGAGTCCAGCTACTGCCCCAATCTTGGGTTCTCTAGGCACGCTCGCTGGGCATAGACTGGTACCTGGCACCCCTCTTCCAAGTGTTGGGGCATGCTCTTCAGACAAGAGGAGGAAGTGTCTTCTTCCAGCTGGAGCAAACCTATGGAGCCAAGGTATTTTACTTTGAATAGATTATCCTTGAGTACTGATCACGCACCATTACACAACCCTGTTAACTCAGGGTGGATCCACATACATGTAGGCTTTCCATGACAACAGTAATTACATCATATAATTTCATAAAATCATCCACAATTCAAAAATGCTGCAGGCAGAATCCCCAATTCATCCAACGTGTTTGGAGAACTAAAGCATATCTGAATAACAATATTGACTTTGTCTCATATTATGGCATGGTAAAAGTGGAACTTTACTTATCTGATCACGGTTTTATCAGTAAATGATTTCCCTTGGTCCCTAAGTCATATCTGCAGACCCCAATGAGCAGGCAAGAAAAGAGCCAGTCTAAATGATTTTTCACTATTTAATAGAACTTTGTGCCAAGTCTAGTCATGTAGGTTTCCAGGGGATACAAGGCTGCCAAATCTTTCTTCTTAAGTAAATTATTCTGAAATGCCTGGTCTGTAAATAATCAAAGTGATGCTTATCCCCCTGCATTACATTTTCTCTGTGATTCAAATGGGGTATTTTAATTGCCACACACAGAATCTTTGTTACATGAAAGCCTCTAATCCTTGCCCACTCTGAGTCTGTGCTGACAAGTTCAAAGGAAAAGTGGGATTTCCAGACATACTTGATCTTAAGGAAGCAAAAGATTTCAACCCACTAAATCCTTCATACTACATTCCAGATTTGTAGAGTATAAGGTTATGTCTACACTACCGCTTAGATTGGCAAAATTTATGTTGCTCGGGGTGTGTGAATATTCCACCCCCAGAGCAACATAAATTACACCAGCATAAGCGCTAGTGTACACTATGTCGGTGGGGGAGCTTCTCCTGCCAACATAGCTTCTGCCGCTCGTGGGGTGTGTTTTTATGCAGACAGGAGAGCTCTCTCCCATCGGCATGCAGTGTCTTCACCACATGCACTGTACCAATACAGCACCGTAAGTGTAGACAAGATGCAATTTTGCAAAACAATTAGGGGATTTGATCAAGGGACTGGACAAACAAATTATTTTGTGTTAATGGCGTGGCAACATCCCACTCACTCCAAAGTTATGCGAGATCCCCCATTTTAAAGGAGCCAGCTTAATATTAAATGGAAACCTGGGATAGTAAGAAGTGCAAGGTAAAGCTGAGAAGTTAAGCTTTCTCTCCTCTGAGAAACAGAAGTTTTCCAAGGACGTTGGTGGGTGTTTTGCCCTTGCATATAAAAATGGTAAAAGCTGAATATAACTTTGAGTCAAGCTCTGATGTAAATCTTATGTGAATTATCTAATTATTTCTATGAGAAGTTTGTCCAAATTTCAGTATAGTACTTGCAGTAAAGAAGCAAAATCCAATTGCTATGAATTTTAAAATGCTATTTTTTTATTGTGATGTGGTATTTTAACCACAACTAGGAGTGAAAGGGTTAAGGAACAACTCTGGGCCCAGACAAGCCCATCCAGCTGCTCCTGCAGAGCAGGTGGACGTAGAGCTTAAAAGGTGCCCAGACAGCTCAGAAGAGGGATGACCAGTCAGGGAGAAGGACCTGCCCTAGGAGCTCCTGAGGAAGGATATGGAAGCTGCTCCTCTGAGAAGAGAGGAACCAACCCACTAGAACCCAGACTGTCTAAAGGTGCTGTGTTTGTTCCACATTATCTTGGTTACAGACTGAAAAGTGGAGGAATAGGAAGTGGGCCAGAGAGGACTGTCTTAAGGTGCTCCTGCATGCTTGACCTTGGCTAGCACACGGTCCGGGCTCCCCTACCACCCTGTGACCACTAGGTGCCAACTCTGTCAAGTGCCAACTATTACACTTACTTTGATGCCCAAATATTTACCCCAACCTGCTCTCACTGTATCTTAATGTAGGGTGTGTAGTGGTAGAAGTTCCTGAGTTGAATACATCTTGCTGTCTTACTAAATGAGCTGACCAAATGCACCCTTGTTGATTTATAAGAGAAGTTAAATCATCAGCACAGAAGGAAATTCTACTCTTATTACCAGTTTTGCAAATGGCCAATATATCACACTGAAATTCTACTCAATGTATTTAGACTAGTAGTGCCTTTGGAAGGCAAATTGTATGAGTAAAGAGGGCAGGATCTGGCTCCTGGTGAGTTTATTACTTCAGTGATGAATTCAGTCATTGCTTTGAAGAAGAGAGGGAGTGTAGCTGTTTTATTCCCACTGGTAGAAATAAAAGACATTATTTACTGTAACTGACACTAATGGCTTCTCATAGGCCAATTAATCCCCTGTATGGAAGGATCACATTGAAGTCAAGCTTAGGACATGCCTTAAAACCTTACTACTACTCTATATGGCAGAAAGGAATCATTTATGTACATGGATCAAATCAAAGATTCTTCCCGTCAGAAAATTAAGAAAAAAGGCATTTAAAAAACCCAGTTAGAGTTGATAACTGGCAATAACATACTTAATTGTATCCCAAAAACTTAAAAGCAAATAAATGAAGCGCTACTGACATTATGCATCTTTCACTGCCCACATCATAAACACCACCATTGTTAGTAAGTGCAAGGAAATGTCTATTTCATCACAACACAACCTTGACTCTGACTCATTTATTGTTCTTTTAGGCTTGGAATTTCAAAGGAGCCTAAGTGAGCTAAATGGCCAGTGAGTTTTGGGTACCTACCTTCTAGAGGCTCCTTCGAAAATCTCAGCCTTTATATACGATGTTTGTAATCTTGATTTCCATATCAAATGTTTTCTTTTAAGGAATAATATTGAATGGGAAATATCAGTTTTTATCAACCAACAGCAGAAGATTTTGGTAAAGTACCTAGAATTGCTGTTTTTTGAGAATAACTTTGTATGTGTTCTTTAGTAGGACAAGCTCAGAACAATATCAGTTTAGGGTACAATTATGGTGAATACATAGTTCTTTTTACTCCTGAACAATGATGTTTGTTTTTTATAGGCCACTTCATGGTTGACCCTTGTGTAGCTGTGGAGTAAGAGTTAGACTCAGCCCTGCACAGCTGTGTTAGGAGGATTGTTGGCAGGAGAGGGGAGAACGTGGTGTGCATGTGAGATGCTTTCCATGGGCATCCAGGGTTGTGAGGCACCTTGCTACCCCCTGCGCTCCGTGTGAGGAAACCTGGTCTGTGCCTGCCAGG
Organism: Natator depressus; assembly: GCF_965152275.1. Lineage (NCBI taxonomy): Eukaryota > Metazoa > Chordata > Testudines > Cheloniidae > Natator > Natator depressus. Next base: position 32,582,254 of record NC_134235.1, read on the forward strand.
GGTCAGCTTCCTGACACCTAGCCACAGCCTATGCAGCCTATGTCAGCCTATGCAGGCTCCACTGTTCCCGTGCAGGTTAGTGATGGGCACACTGCAACCCCTGAGCCATCCGAGTGTCCCCTGGAGTGTCCAGCCCCTGTTCCACTGGGCACTCACAGAAGTCACAGATCTGCTACGGTGCAGTACGCACAGCTTACCAGTTACACACAGCTTATCAGTTATACCTCAGGATCTGTGTTCCACTCAGTGCACAGCACTTAGGGTTATAATAAAAAAGAACAATTTTCCTTAATGAAGAACAGAGTTTCAAGGAGAAGCAAGTAGCGGAAACAAATGGTTACGTATAAAACAAATTCATTACACATTTTCTAGAACCTCAGCTTAACTAACAAGACATTCCCCTGTCTCATCAAAGTTAGCTCACCCAAACTTTGTCTCCCAGCATCCAACAGCCAGACCAGTTTTGATATTCCTTTCATAAAACAATCCAGCTGGCAGCTTGTCCCCTCGGTGAATGATAACTGGGTATACCTCTGCACTCCCAGATATAATAACAATAATCCATTGACTTCATTTGTAAACAAGGGTAACCTCTTTTGCTTGTTTTTTTCCTATCTAGAATTTCCCCTGGAGACTTTGCTAACACTTTATTAGCATTTTGCTCCGACTGTAAATAGACGTTCATTGTGAGATATATGATACTTAAGCTACATATATCTAGATTGGTAGACAAGAATCTCCTGCCTGAAAGAAACTTGTTTCTCACCTTATGGTGACTAGCCCTCACGGCATAGACCATAAGAATATAATTTTTAGTATATATACAGAATTCCTTACTAGTGCTGTCAAGCGATTAAAAAACTTAATTGCGATTAATCGCAAGATTAAAAAATTTAAGCGTGATTTAATCACATGATTAATCGTGCTGTTAAACAATAATAGAATACCATTTATTTAAATATTTTTGAATGTTTTCTACATTTTCAAATATATTGATTTCAATTACAACACAGAATACACTGTGTACAGTGCTCTCTTTACATTTATTTTTATTACAAATATTTGAACTGTAAAAAACAAAAGAAATAGTATTTTTCAATTCAGCTAATACAAGTACTGTAGTGCAATCTCTTTATCATGAAAGTGTAACTTACAAATGTTTGTTACATAACTGCACTCAAAAACAAAACAATGTAACACTTTAGAGGCTATAAGTCCACTCAGTCCTACTTCAACCAATCGCTCAGACCAATAAGTTTGGTTACAATTTGCAGGAGATAATGCTGCCCACATCTTGTTTACAATGTCACCTGAAAGTGAGAACAGGCATTCTAATGGCACTGTAGTAGCTAGTGTCACAAGATATTTACATGTCAGATTCATATGTCCCCTCATGCTTCAACCACCATTCCAGAGGACATGCATCCATGCTGATGATGGGTTCTGCTCAATAACAATTCAAAGCAGTGAGGACCGACACATGTTCATTTTCATCATCTGAGTCGGATGCCACCAGCAGAAGGTCGATTTTCATTTTTGGTGGTCCAGGTTCTGTAGTTTCTGAATCGGAATGTTGCTCTTCTAAGACTTCTGAAAGCATGCTCCACACCTCATCCCTCTCAGATTTTGGAAGGCACTTCAGATTCTTAAATCTTGGGTCGAGTGCTGTAGCTATTTTTAGATGTCTCTCATTGGTACCTTCTTTGTGTTTTGTCAAAACTGCGGTGAAAGTGTTCTTAAAATGAACATGTGCTAAGTCATCATCCGAGATGGCCAAAACATGAAATATATGGCAGAATGCAGGTAAAATAGAACAGGAGACATACAATTCTCCCCCAAGGAGTTTAGTCATAAATTTAATGAACGCATTATTTTTTTTTAAAGAGTGTCATCAGCATGGAAGCATGTCCTCCAGAATGGTGGCTGAAGAATGAAGGGGCATACAAATATTTAGTATATCTGGCAAGTAAATACATTGCAATGCCAGCTACAAAAAGTGACAAACAAAAAAAATCTACATTTGTAAGTTACATTTTCACTATAAAGAGATTGCACTCCAGTCTGTATGAGGTGAATTGAAAAATACAATTTCTTTTGTTCATCATTTTTACAGTGCAAATATTTGTAATAAAAATAATAATGTAAAGTGAGCACTGTACACTTTGTATTCTGAGTTGTAATTGAAATCAATTATATTGAAAATATAGAAAAACATCCAAAAATATTTAATAAATTTCAATTGGTATTCTATTGCTTAGCAGTGCGATTAGTCGCAATTAATTTTTTTGAGTTAATCTCATGAGTTAATTGCAATTAATCAACAGCCCTACTCCTTACATATTTTCCATCCATACATTTTGCAGTGGTTATGAGTGGATTGGGACACAAATTTTCAGTACAGACCTTACATGACACTCTTTGGCAAGGTAATATGTAGGATTCCTGTAACCCATATGCTCCCTTGTGCCCTCTGCCAGTTAGCACCAAGAGGTCCGTAGTTCAGAATGTGCACCTGACACGTACCTCAGGCCACTTTACTGGGGAGGGGAGCCAGAGAGGGGATTAATTACTCTAGATCACTGCACATGGTGCTGAGCATAGAAGCAATGCACAAGATCCAGAGTGAGGACCAGAACTGGGCTCTCCCAATTCCTCAATGGGATGAGCCACAGTGAGTATATTACCCCTGTGTTCCAATCCCTCCACTGGCTACCAGTTTGCTTCCATTGCCAGTTCTGAATTTTGGCTTTGATTTAAAAAAAGCTAGCAATGGGCCAGGATCCAACTACATTATGGACTACACCATCCAAGACCCACCAAAACATCTTCACTCTACTGGAACAGTGCAGGTTGCAAAACCCAGGACAATGCATGTAAAAGCTTGGATTATTCTTAGTTAAGGAGATTGGGCTGTGGAATGAGCTCCCACAGGTGGTCAGACTAATCCAGAGCCTGACCACATTCAGAAGCATATTATAAGAACCTCCTCCTTATGAAAGTGGTCCTATAATAACCAGAATTGTAGGGGAAGGGGAAGGGGGAAATTATAATAAAAATTATGGACCAGATCTTCAGCTGTTGCTCCACTGAAGTCAAGGGAGCTATGTTGATACCAGCTGAGCACTTGGTATATATAAGTGTGCATATCCCATGCAGAACCCCCTATATCATGGAAAGGAGAGGGGCAGAATGCTCTGTGAAAACCACTGAAGACCTTCCCTTCCCTGGGATGTGGGATGTGATGATGGATGCTAGAGGAAATTTTTACACAATGATAGATAGGTAGACAAGGAAACACTGGCACTAAAGTAGAAATTTTAACTGAAAAAACAGGTCCTGGTTTTTGTTGTGTGGTTTTTACATTGTGGAAATATTCATCTTTTTTCAAACTTATTTGGGCAACAATCGCTCTTCTGAGACTTCTGATCATGCGAGACACAACCTCTTTCTGTTTTTTGGCACTTCTGCTTCTGTTCGCATCTGGAATCAGAAAGCAAACCAACAAGAAAAACTCTTTTAATTGAACTGCATAAGGATATTTGGTTCAGGTCTATTCTTATTTTATCTGCACCAGTCTGCCCATCCATCTTATTACCCTCTTTGAGGAACAGAAGAGAATCTATCTTTTTGGTTACTTTATTGGTAACTCGTGTGAGTGAAAGGAAATCTATAGAAGGGGATGAACTGTGGAGCCCTGTCCTGGGTGTAGTCCTATCCCTACTATATTTGACTTGATCTGAATTGTTGCTAAGGTTTTTGTAGGTGTCTAGCCAGTTATCACAGAATCACAGAAGATTAGTGTTGGAAGAGACCTCAGGAGGTCATCTAGTCCAACTCCCTGCTCAAAGCAGGACCAACCCCAACTATATCATCCCAGCCAGGGCTCTGTCAAGTCGGGCCTTAAAAACCTCTAAGGATGGAGATTCCACCACCTCCTTAGGTAACCCATTCCAGTGCTTCACTACCCTCCTAGTGAAATAGTTTTTCCTAATATCCAACCTAGACCTCCCCCACTGCAACTTGAGACCATTGCTCTTTGTTCTGTCATCTGCCACACTGAGAACAGCCTAGTTCCATCCTCTTTGGAACCTCCCTTCAGGTAGTTGAAGGCTGCTATCAAATCCCACCTCACTCTTCTCTTCTGCAGACTAAATAAGTCCAGCACAGTTATGTGCTGTCCCTTGCACTGGGTTGGGTCAGACACATCATTAGCTAAATTTTGCTGCCCCTCTAGAGTGGGCGTTCGCATTTTTGGTTGGCCTATGAAAATTTTTTTTGTTTCTGTCCCTCCCCAAGTGCACAAATATAACTGGCTCCTGTCCACTAGGATTAGGACTGGCCTGAGGACTTTGGGATGGCTTAGGCAGATGATTCCTTGTGATATGCTCCAAATGTTTGTTTGTGTGTGTGTGTGTGAGAGAGAATATTTAGGCCTATAATTTCCCATGGTCCCCCCCCGACACGTTCCCAGTCTACTGCAGAGCAGAAGTGGAGCCTCAGCTGCATGTTCCTGTCAGCTTTAGTGGTTTACTTATATGTGTTCACGGTAATGTTCATGAACAAACCCTGAAACTTCAAGTGACAGCTTACAATTTCAATGCAGTTTTCAATACACCACATTTACGTATTCCATTTCACATGGGAAAGAGCTAGTAAAAATGTATTAGAAAGGAAAAACTGAGATTGTACTTTACATTTCTGGTTCCCTCAAAATGTACTGGGGAGGGGAGAACATGACTGCAGATTTCATGGGACTCATTAAAGCGTGGAAGAAGGCACAGAAATGGGAATGAGATAAAGGAATTAAGGGGCATTAAAGCAGGCAGAGTGGGTTGGAGGAGCATGTTAAGAAACTAGACTTGTGAGATATAAGCTTTTGGGGGGAGTTGTGCAGGGTCATGCAGAAGAGAATGAGATGTTTAAATTTGAGACAGAGGGGCAGATAATTTAGTATCTGATCCTTTTTTACAAATTTAGTTGACATTTTTGGTGCTATAGATAGGGCTAGAAATCTCCCTGAATCTCCCAGTAATGGCTGTGAAAACTTCCTTTACACACTGCTCTGTTCCATTCCTGGGTGAAAACTAGAAAGTGAAGAGGCTCCTGAAAATAGAATTAAATGCACTTTATAACTGTTGACCCAACTTTGAATGAGGGGTGTGACTTGGACTCAGCTTGGTTTTGGGAGAAGTTTCGAGTTTGTTCTTGAATACTGTTGCCTGTCCCTACATCATAACACATGAAAACAATAAAGTTCCGTATGGTAGAGAATTTTGTTTTATAATTGTTGTCAACCTTTCCTTCAGTTCCCAACGTTTGCTGCAGGACAGTCCCATCAATCTTCACCAGCATAGCAAGTACCGTACGTTTGACTGCATACTGGTCGGGTCATTACATCGGAGAATGCACACAGTATTTGCAGTGTGTTTGCATACACATTACAGTAACTTCTGATACATTCTAGTCACATTTTATAAGCCGATTCTAGTACCCTGTCAAGATGAGCAGTACCTTACCATGTGAATAGTCCTGTTGAAACCAATGCAGCTACCACTGGAGTAGTAAAGTATGACTGAAAGTGAGAAAGGTGTAACAGAATCTTATGTTTTCTGCACTGCAGCTAAACATTACAGATTATTTTGTTCTGTTTTTTTGAAGTGATAATGTCCTCAGTACAATCACAATATGTTACACAAGTACAATAACATATTCATCTTTTTTCCTAGCAACACTCTGTTTTCTTCCTGTCAAGGTCTTGACCTCCTCAAAGCTGAAGGGCCCAATCCATGTCTCATTTATTTCCATGGAAAAATTCCCATCCCTTCTATGGAGTTAGATCAGGGAACAAGGTTTTAATTGTATTCATGGTCACGTTTATACTTTGGCCAAACTTTTAATATTCTTTTTCAAAATCTGACTAATCAATCACATTATTTCAATTATATATTAAGTCCATGATCTAACAAATAACCCTTAGCCTTCAATTCTGTTAGAATGCCCCACAAGGCAATATTGACATCCTTTACATCACAACAAAACCTTGTGTCATGGCAACAAGAAGCAATACATTTGTTTTGTGTTTGAAATTTGCCACGGTCATTTCCATGATAATATCTCTTTTAGTTATGAGTAAACTATTGTTAAATGCCATTTGTAACTTCAAGCCATCTTTCTGGAGTTAAATACCATCTCTGAACCCAGTTTAGTAAAGCAACAAAAATTGGATCTGTTCACAATGAATGTTTAAAGTGGAACACACAAATATACATGGAGAATATTGGCTGTTCTAGACAACACAATGATAAATGACACACCCTCGAGGCATAGCATAGAACAAAAAAAATTTGCAAGGTCTTCACCTCTCAAAACCTGCAATTATGACTGATACCACTGCTCTAGCAGTTAGAGTAGATGTGTATCTTAGTTATGAATTTTTGACAAAAGGACTAAAAAGGTCAAGAAAAATAATTAGTCAGAATGAAATACATGACATCAAGCGTTGCTAACTTGAAACATTACACTGCTGATTCAGAAATTAGATATTGGGGAAACTAATTTTGTGTTTTTTATCCTTTGCCAGTAGGAATAATCCTTTGGCAAAGAAATACGGTATAAAATAAAAAAAAGTCCTATTAGGATAAATGATCCACAGCAACGTCAAACATGTTGCTTTGTCATCAAATTAGGATAAATACTATCCTGCAATGTCAAACTAGTATTATTTTGTCATCATACGTAAGTAGAACAGGCAGCAAAACTGTTTGGTATTAAAGTAACCTCTTTTTCCCCAAGGAAAAGTAAAGCAGATTGTTTTGGTTCATACTGTAATTGTTGCGGGAATATAAAAATAGAGCTATTATTAGATTCTCTGTGGCTGATTTAAAACATTCAAAATTTCTCCAATATTTAAGCATTGTCAGGGCCTAATTTTAAGTAAAAGCAAAAAGGAGAGTATTACCCAAGAAGTTATTTTGCAATTTGAGGGTGCAACAAAAATAATAATACTTCCGGTAGTCTGGTTTTCTTCCTAGTAGTTATTCTGAATCTTTATTTTGCCTCTTGGATACAAGCGTAAAGTTAGGAGATCAATAGCCCAGGGAACGTGCATTCTTTTTGTCTGCTGAGTGAGGATTGCACAGGGAGCTCCAGCGTGCCTCCTACCACACTAGCCACTCTCACCTGTCACTATCTGGACTTGGAAGCTAGATTGATCACTCTCTTGTAAAGCTGAAGGTCAGTCATCATTTAAACCAACCATTTTCCTGATGGGAAACAGCCCGTCCCCGTCCCCCCTTCCAATACACACACAGTGAAAGTGATGTCGATGAAGAACAAGTCAATGCTGCTTTTTTTTTTTCATTTTCCAATGGCTTTGATGTTCAGGAAATTGCTTTGCAGTGGCTTGAAGGACAAGAGGAAAGCAACGCAGTGCACCATACTGCAACATATGCACCATACATACTGTAATTGTGAGATGTTTGGTTTTATGAACTCCTCAGTCCCCAATTAGTTCATAAAATAGGGTCCTGCTGCAATTCCTAACTCTTAAATAGCACTTTTCATCAGTAGATCGCAAAGTGCTTTACAAAGGAGGTCAGTATCATTAGCCCTATTTTGCAAATAGGGAAACTGAGGCACAGAGCTGGGAAGTGACTTGCACAAGATCACCCAAGAGGCCAGTGGCAGAGCTGGGAATAGAACTCAGGTCTCCTGAGTTCAAGTTCAGTGCTGTATATGTTTGGCCACACTGTCTCAGAATTGGTGTCCTGTGCAAACTTCTGCAAGCATCAGAAGATGCTTCTGCAAGACTAAAAGAATTTTTCAACAGAAAATGGCTTTTTTGTTAAAATAGAAATTCTACAGGAAATGTTTGGTTTTGATTACATTTGTTGTGATTTTGGAAAAAATCCCAACCCCCCACCCAAATTTTACAATTTTTGTCAGCCAGAAACTAAAACTTTTTGCTAAACCTCCCAAATGTTGTGATTTTTAGCACAATTTCTCAGTTCCTGCTTGCCAATATTTTTCAATTAAAACATGAACAAAAATCTGAAGAAATGTTTCATCAATATCAATGTTTTTTGCACCAAAAAAACCATAATTATAATCGTGCCATTCAAGCCATTGTACTTCTGTTTTTGCCAGCATTTCCTTTTATAAACACTAATGATCAAGGCATCATCTCAGGAAATTTAAAAAGTAATGAAAAATTGGGTGCCTGTTTTCTAACGTCTAAAAAGAAAAAATATGGAATTTTCCAAGAAAATACACTCATTAATTTGACCGATGTTAACTAATTGAGTCTATGAGATGAAAGTCTCTTGGAAACACGTTTTTAGTTTACTACGACAGAAGTACTTTTTGTTCAGTTCAAAGTCTAACTTGAGTACTGAAGTAATATGCTAGATAGACAAAGAAGTTTAGGCCATATTCTAGCCCATTGTAAACACATGCAACTGCACTAAAGTCAATGGAGTTGTGTACTCGCTTACACAAATGGCTGAATTTGAATTTGGTGGCCTCTCATCTGTAAATTAAAAAGGAAAATTCAACACATTTTAAAGAATTTGGGGATTTTTTTTGTTTTTGTTTTCTCTACAAAAACACTTGAAACTTTAATATGACATTGTTCTGTCTGTAAGTCCACAATGTGAGTTAGGCCCATTAAGGACCCAATAGGAATTTTGCCCAAGTGAAGAGAGCTGAATCAGCCTGTGTGTATTTATATTGTGTCAGCAAAATTATCAATGTGTTAAAATGGGTAGCACCTATACACCTCAGTAAATATTTTGCAAAGGCTTATGGACATGCTTAACTTCATGCGCTGTGAATAGTACTATTGACTAAGCACATTGACGTCAGTAAGACTAGTCATAGTGCATACAATTAAGCACACGCACTGGATTTTGCAGGATTGGAGCCATAGTAATTGTTTACTGTACCTTTATAATTGGCCTGTCCTTCAGGATTCATGCAATATCATATTGAGTGAGGTCAGCTGAATCACTCTTGCTAACTTTTCCTAGAGTTGACTACATGGGTCCTGATGGTAGGTTTATCTAAAGGCTTGTCTACATGAGAAAGTTACACAAAGGTGTGAATTATAAGCAAAGGTGTGAATTTAAACCAATATAGTTACACCGGTTTAACTCCCTCGTGGACACTCTTATTAAAGTATAAGAGTGACTTTTTTGGTTCAGCTTATGTCACTTTGGAAGAAGTTTAAGCTCAGCTGGAAAAAATCCACTTTTATTCTGGAATGAGTGTCCACGTGGGGCGTTAAACTGGTATAATTATATTGGCTTAACTATACTTGGATAATTATACCAGTAACTGGTAAAACTTTCAAATGTAGACAAACCCTAAGTGAAGTATCCTGGCTCTGGAACTCATATTCTCCGCTGCTCCGACAGAGCCCAAACCTGTCAGTCAGTAGAGCACTGTAATGTGACCATCTGTTCTCTCAGTGTGAAAGGCCTATGTACCAATTAAGTCTTTAATATCAGCTATGTTTTGAGGATGTAACTGGTGCATAGGCCTTGTGCTGGCCCTGCCCTATGCACAGGGATGAATTTCACTTTGTCTCTAGGCTGAGGGAAGTTGACAGAGATGTGGGTCTCAGCACCTCTGAAAATGAGGTTACATAGGTCAGTGGTTCTCAACTGTGGGGCCGCAAGAAGGTTTCAGGGGGTCTGCCAAGCAGAGATAGTGTTAGACTTGCTGGGGCCCAGGGCGGAAACCAGAGCCCCACCGTACAGGGCTGAAGCCCAGGACCCTGAGCCCTGCCATCTGGGGTTAAAGCCAAAGCCTGAGCAGCTTAGCTTCACGGGGACCCCTGTGGTGTGGGGCCCCAGGCAACTGCCCTGCTTGTTACCCCCTGATGCCGGCCCTGGCTTTTATATGCAGAAGAACAGTTGTTGTGGCATAGGTGGGCTGTGGAGTTTTTATAGCATGGGGGATGGCGGGGAGGGGCTCAGAAAGAAAAAAGTTGAGAACCCCTGATTTAGGTGCTCAATTAGGGATTTATGTTCCTATTTATTGTATGTGCCTAGATAACCAGTTTAGGTAGCTAAATTTGGACATAGATGCCTGTAGCGGGGTAAGCACCTGCTCCAGCCCTGAAGGGGTTGGAAAAGCCCTGCAGAGGGCTGGGGCTGGGGCAGGGAGTAAAACCCTGGCTGATTGGGGGAAGTGGCGGCAGCTGGGGGCGACGCCCCAATCAGGGCCCAGCTGGCTCTATAAAGGCTTTGAGGCAGAAGTTCCAGTAGAGACTTTCTCTAGCTTGGAGAGAGAGGGATCTGGCTGCAAGGGCTGAGAAAGTACCTAGCTTGGGAGCAGGGCTGGGGAAGGCCAAGGGAGCCGGGGAGCTTGGGCCTAGGAAAGCCCCAGGCTGCAGGCCTGGGAAGGCCTATTAGTACAGGGGTTGCAAGGGCAGCCACGGGTAGGCAGAGGCAGCAGATCCAAACCCCCTCGCCTGTGATGAGTGGCTTATACTGCAGTCTGACCCAGGGAGCGGGGGCTAGTTGGTGACTGGCAGTAGCCTAAGGCTGAGGTGAGGTGGGGATAGTGGGTGGGGGTTCTCCTGGGAGGGGGAGACCTAGAACTGTGGGGTACTGCCAGGAGGCAGCACCCAAGACAAGGGCACTGGGGTCTGGGAGGGACATGGGGGCTGGGGTGGTGAGACACTGGCCTGAAGGAGGAGCTCTGGAGGCTGGATGCTAATTCCCTGAGATGACCAGCAGGAGGTATTGCTGGGTGAGTCAGCTTCCCCGTGACAATGCCTTAACATTTGAAAATTGGGTTAACAATGGTTTAAAATACATTAGCATGATGCACAATAACATCGTCCAAGGGAATCATTGTTACAGGTGGCAAATTAAAAAGAACAATGTAAATATTATGTGACTACATACAGCTTTTAAAAAAACACAGTATACTTCTGTAGTTTCAAAGGAACCGTTATGGTCAAGAAAAGTAAGAAACCTTTTAGAGTTTGGCTAAACTTGTATCTCCCGTCTGTCCTAGCTGTTGACACACACGTACTTACCAGAGAGTTTAAAAACCCCAACAACTCTCTCTAGTAAAAAAGAGAATAAATTACAGAAACACTAATCAGTGCTGGATGCTCATACTACAGTTTGCAACTCTAGGATTTTCAGAGAGGCCCTGACTAGCATGTTGCAGAGCTGTATGAATTAGGTGAATTGATGGCATTTTCTAGGCAGGATTATACACTGAATTAATAGTGAGCCCTGATTTTTCAGAGTTGAATGGAATTTTGTCACACAACCTCCACAGGTTTTTGTGGGTGTTGAATGGTTAAATCCCATGCCCCTTTGAAAATATAGGGTTAACAAAGTCTGACAAACTCATACAAATAAGGAAATTCATAGTGATGGGTGGCTCTAAGGTTTGGACAAGCATCCCAAAGTTCAGATGCTTATCTGAATCTCTAGAGTTCATACAACTGGGCTGGAAGTCCTGCAAGAACACATTTCCTTGTGAGATTTCTAGCATTTGTGCTTCTGGTCATGGCTTGGAAATATCCCATGAACAGCTTTTATTGTTCTATTTTGTCCTCCTAGTTGCATCTGGAAACAGGATGTAGAAAGAAAACAAAATGTATCCAGATGTTTCAGAATCTGAGAATGGGGGGTAGGCATGAGTGCCTTCTAAAAATGTGTGAAGATCTGAGGAAAATGGGTAACAAGGTAAATATTTAAACACACTGATTGGCCTCTCTTTATTCTTAAGCACAATGGGGGAAAGCAGGTGTTGCAGCCATTTCCTAAAAGGTGACCAATATGCTGTTGTAATTGAATGAGGAGCTAAGAATACAGAACCAGCATCAGCCAACAACTTCTTGAGTTGTCAGTTGTTTGTTTGAATACACGGTAGAGTTTCTTAGTAAGAGCTGAACCCTCCAAAGTGATAAACACAATGTTTCTGGTGCATAGAATCATAGAATATCAGGTTTGGAAGGGACCTCAGGAGGTCATCTAGTCCAACCCCCTGCTCAAAGCAGGACCAATCCCCAACTAAATCATCCCAGCCAGAGCTTTGTAAGGCCTGACCTTAAAAACCTCAAAGGAAGGAGATTCCACCACCTCCCTAGGTAACACATTCCAGTGCTTCACCACCCTCCTAGTGAAAAAGTTTTTCCTAATATCCAACCTAAACCTCCCCCACTGCAACTTGAGACCATTACTCCTTGTTCTGTCATCTACTACCACTGAGAACAGTCTAGAGCCATCCTCTTTGGAACCCCCTTTCAGGTAGTTGAAAGCAGCTATCAAATCCCCCCTCATTCTTCTCTTCCGCAGACTAAACAATCCCAGTTCCCTCAGCCTCTCCTCATAAGTCATGTGTTCCAGTCCCCTAATCATTTTTGTTGCCGTCTGCTGGACACTTTCTGATTTTTTTTCACATCCTTCTTGTAGTGTGGGGCCCAAAACTGGACACAGTACTCCAGATGAGGCCTCACCAATGTCGAATAGAGGGGAATGATCACATCCCTCGATCTGCTGGTAGTGCCCCTACTTATACATCCCAAAATGCCATTGGGCTTCTTGGCAACTCATATCCAGCTTCTCGTCCACTGTAACCCCTACATCCTTTTCTGCAGAACTGCTGCCTAGCTATTCGGTCCCTAGTCTGTAGCAGTGCATGGGATTCTTCCGTCCTAAGTGCAGGAGTCTGCACTTGTCCTTGTTGAACCTCCTCAGATTTCTTTTGGCGCAATCCTCTAATTTGTCTAGGTCTCTCTGTATCCTATCCCTACCCTCTGTATCTATCCCTACCCTCATACTGGTCTTAAAGAACACAAGTAGTCTGATTGAAATCCCATTGAACCTAGCAGGATCAAGTCTAGAAACCTATAATAATTGTAAATTTATATTTTTCCCCTCTTTTGACTTTTTCTATTCTCCCCTTCTGCCCCCCCCCCCATTGGTCATTTATTACTTAGGTTTCAAACAGTTTAGCAAAGATGTATCATTGTTTCCTTGTGACAAAGATGCTATTTAACGTTTGGCATTAAATATGTCAGTGAACTTCCTCTGTCCAATTAACCTTCTGTCTTTGCCTAGAGACAGTACACAGGTGAGGGGGCAGTAGCCTTATATGGGTGTCTGTTCACTACTAAGTCCCTTTCATGGTCACACACTAGTTTTATACAAGAAAGCTATGTTTAAGAGCTTTATATGAACTGTTTCACAAAGGACCCAGTGTGGAATTCACTAGAGGTATTTGTACTTTCTCCCTCCTACCCCCGCCCCTTTATATTTCTGGTATTCTCCACAGTATGTGCAAATAAAATTCAACAAGTTTTCTGTGTTCTTAAAAAAATATTAAAATGTGACATTTTAATATTGTCTAGATAATAATTAGTAATAAATACAGAACCCAAAAGTAATCATAATGCATCTCTGAGGTGCTTTTCATTTATAATCTGTTATGGGCACTATTTAGCTGCAAAGTTTCACTACACAGTTTTGTAATTTGATCATTTAAAACCACACAAGTTTTCTTTTTCTTTTTTTCCAGATTATTTTGTTACATAATGATTTGATACAATGCTGAGATAAGTCACTGTATCCCCTAGAAGTATCATATTCAAGGAGGGTTTGATGGTCACATTTCAGGTGACCACCCACACCTGAATTAAAACAATTATGCTTTTTGCACAGGTAAATGTTCTCCATTATTCTTACTGACTCAGAGAGAAAAAGATAAGATGGCATAGAGGAAGCACTGCTATGAATGTGACTACAGTACAGTTTTTGTCTTGTTTACATTTGACTGTAGCTATATATTTATATTGAAGAATAAAATATAGTCAAAGTAAAAAAAGAAAAAAGAAGATAGTTTTAATGATAAATAATCCCAGACTAGGATAATGATGTACATAAAATTGCAAAAAAAATCAGTGCAATATCACCTACTGTCATGCTGCTGTTTTACTCATTTGAAACATTACAGTTTGATATATTGTTTGAGTTCATTCATAAAATTAAAATGTAGTTAAATATTTCAAAATATATTGATTGAGCTAAAGTACCCACCATACTGCTAAGAACAAGCAAAGTTAGTGACCGTATCAATTTAAAATTGAGCTCCCAGTCCTTCAGCTGTGTTCCCATTTAAATCAGTGTGATTCCACATAGGCTCAAAAGTCTACTCATGCCGATCTTATTGCAGGATTGAGATCATAATCAATTTTTTAAAATAGTTAAACAGAGTTTTAGGTACTATATCTACCACTCAACTCCTCTGCAAATTTTTGTGGTTTTAGAATGACATTTTCCTGCTATTTAAAGAAAAATTCTCCCCTCTTATGTGAAAGACCCTCACAATCGGGAGAAACTGACTTGACTGTACAGAGGAAAGAATAAAACGATGACTATACACACAAAGAAATAGGAATATATATAATAATAGGTGTTACTCTGGAGAAAAGAAGTAGGTACAATGTTTAAGATCACATATGCTAGGGATATCCAAGTGAAAACATAATGGTTTAAAAATGAATTGTTAGCCCTATAAACCAATATCCTCTATCCACAAAACAGGTATTCCACTGGGCTTCTAAAGTGCAAAGTTTTCTGTACAGTCCTTCTAATCTGTCCCAGCCTTCACTTTAGTGATGAGAAGACCATTCCGTTTTTATAGCCTAGTCAATCCTTGATGTCTCTATTGAGACTCCTTACGGCGCTGACAACTCTGAGGATTATTTTGTGATTTTGACACTTTCCTCTATGAACTGGGCTAAGACCCCCCAGTGGTAGTCAGGCACATTAATTCTGAAAATAGGTTGTCCAGCAAATAAGATCTTAATCTTCTCATTTAAGTCTTTATACTGTGCTCATCACTCCTGTATTTGAGCAGCTAGAAATCGTCATGTGCCTCTCACAACCTTACATATTGATAGAGATTATGGAATACCTCTAATCATGCTAATCGCTGTTCCTGAAAATACTGCTTGTTTAAATGTAATATTTGAATATTCTCTAGTGGCCTGATCTTCTGAGGTGCATCTCTTCCTGCAAAGTGCTAAATGCCCCCAAATCCCAATATCCCACAGGATTTGGACCCCAAGTAGAAAAATGAATCTATCACAGGAGAGAAATGTTGTTTTTACAAGTTCTATTTGGAGATGAGCCAGATCCTCAGCTAGAGTAAATAAATTCAATGAAGCTGAGCCAATTTATGCCACTTGAGGATCTGTCCTGGTATTCCTGGAAATATTGCAGTGCAATGGATCGGTGTGAAAAACAGACTGGGAGGGTGGAAGACACTCAACACTATTTACATGGAATTGTCAAGGTTCCAAAAACATTCCTTCCAATACATTTCTGGTAATCTTCAGAACATGTTTTCATTTTGCTATATACATATGTATTATTGCAGCAGCTATTTTGCTGCCATATTTAACGGTGTCTAGTCTGGATTTTAAAACAAACCCCAAAAGCACAGGTGTGACCAGATGACGTTTTATTTGAAACTGTTTTCAGTTCACTGAAACCATTTAACCGCAATGAAATTATTTTTTCGAGATAACATCTTTAATCCAGGAACATGGGTGTGTGATTTATATTCACTAAAAACAAGGCCAAGAAGCCTAATTTGAAATGACATACGTATTTTACAATGTTGAAGCCATGTTGGTCCCAGGATATGAGAGAGACAAGGTGGGTGAGATAATATCTTTTTTTATTGGAACAACTTCTACAGGCCCGGAAGAAAAGTTCTGAGAAGCTCAGAAACGTGTCCAATTCACCAACAGAAGTTGGTCCAGTAAAACATATTACCTCCCCCACCTTGTGTCTCTCAGATATAGCTTATGTTTTAAGGGGGAACAATGCTGTTTAGATTGGTATGCTGGCCCAGAACCAACTGTTTCAGATGTTGTTTTTTTGTTCATATCTTATGCCAGATCTACCTACTTTTGATGTAACGGTGCCCTTTGTGGAAGAGCTACCGTTATTGTTAATGTAGGTTAGAATGGGTGAATTAGATTGTAGAAAAACAGGAACAGACTTGAATCTTTATTTTTAAAAAACTTCAACTAAACGATTTAGTATCCATAAAAGTTTAGGTGACTCCTCATTTTTGCTCTTCCTCTTCCCCTGTACAAACACCCACTTGCTTTTTCTCTTCCTCGCAGCAGGCATGCTGAAATACCATTAGACTACAGTGCCCTATTTCCAATTTGTCTGGAACCAGAAATTTTATGAGGGACAGATCTGGTTCTCATCAGATTTTCAGCCCAGTTTCCTAGATCAGCTGCTTATCTGAATCCCACTGAAGTTTTAGATTGCTTAAATAAGCCTCTGAACCTTTTTGCAGTTCACTTGTTGTTAATATGCATGGCAAGCAGGACTGGTGACGCACTTTGAAGTAGATGGTAGAACCCAAGTGGATCAAAGTTTAGTTCTGAGGCCAGTGGCAACCTTTCTAATGCATGTGGCTCCACATTTTGAAAAACTGGAAAGCAAAATCTTTTGTCATGAGTATAAGCAGCTGTTGAATTCATGCCAGCTACAGATTTACATTATATGTTCATTTACATGCTCTGCTACTAGAAAGTTTTCCATTCCACTTCACTATTCATAAATACTGTGTGTAAATCTGCAATCTCTTTATTTTAGACCCCCAACCTACAAACAGAATTGGGTCCTTAATTTGTATCTTTTAAATATATATATATATCTTTGTAAACTCTATACAATTATGTTTTACTTAAAAAAATAAAATAAAAGAATTTTCAGACAGCTCAGAGTTTCAGTGTTTATCGGGTCTTGGAAGTCACCTTGATGAGGCACCTTGTTATAGGTATGGTCTTCTCTATAGATCCTAATTTTCCCTCAGGCTGTGTCTTCTATTTGCTTTGGTAAGAGTTACACACTTGAATACTGTGTGTAAAGGTAGGCCATAAGTGAGCTGTTCACTGCAACTCTATTGTTTTTCATTCTTGACTTTTTGGTGCTAAAAATTGTGAAGTAATTTAGAGAAATTCCAAACTGGCTGGTTATTTGGCCTCTTAAAGACATAATTGTGCCTTAAAACTTTACATTGAAGAATGAGCTGAAATTCACATACCCTGTGCAAAATCTGAGAACATGAGCTTCATGTGCACCATCCCTAGGGTTAGGAATGATCAAGTCCTCCCAACCTACAGACCAGGCCAAAGACATTCCCTCTGCAGAATCATGGTGGAATCGTTGTTTAGTTTTCCTGGGGCAAGAGGATCCACCTTAAGAATTTCTTCACTGTCTTGGTTTAATTAAGTGCAATGCAGTAGAGGGTCATTATGTTAATATTTATTTTAAAGGCTGTGAAATGGATAATTTGGCTTCCCATGTTCCTTTGCATTAAATTATCAGGACTAATGTGAATGCATTGGTGTTCCCTGCATGTTAATCAACTAAATGGATCAGTGTCTGAGCTTCATGTCTTTCACCATGGAGGCCCATGCTTTTAAGGGGTTTCTGTCTCTGTCCATTTTGTTTAGCTATATTACGTTAGATTTCTGAGCATCTTTCAACTGAACATTAATGCTATAGGTCTAAAGTGAGGACTGGGGCTGGTGAATAGAGCTGGCCAGAGGGTGATAGATTCATTTTGTGACAACTTCTAAGTTTTCCAAACTTATTTCATTCTATCTTGGAACAAAACCAAAACCTTTTGCAAAATGAAATTGTTTTGAAATGTCCATTGTCAGATTGAAAAGGTCAGGTTTTCAATTTGGGTGGGTGTCTCTCTGGCCAGAAGTGACCAGAGAATCCACCCTGGTCCTCAGAAACCTTCTAATTGAAAACTTCATCAAAACTGGTACATCTTTGCAGAATGTTTTGGCTGTGACAAAATATTTAGTCAAAAATACATTTAATCAAAAATGTACAGCTCTACTTATGAATCTGGATCAAATACTTAGAAAAAAAATCCTGAAATGGTTCTCTCCAAAATTAACTTGATCCCAAAGTTTTAGAGGTTCAGAGACTCAAAGCATTAGAGGCTCATATAATACATATTTCCCTGACTATTGTTCGTTTTTCATGTGCCTTGTCCTTCCACTTGCAGCTGGAATCAGACACACAAATGCCTTATATCATATGGAAGGCCCTTGATGTGGTATTTTTGTCCCAAGTAGGGCAGGAAGTAATGGAAATATTGTGAGAGACTGTTCTCAAGACGGCCAACCCAATTTTGCAGACCCAAGAGGGATCTTATTGTTTAGATAAACCATTTAAGGTTTGCCCAGAACTAGTCTCAGGTCACTTAAGGAGGTAAGAAAAAACTTCTGTTACATGGGCAATTACAGCTGCACTCTGGCAATCTTATCTCTTGTGTAGGATTTTTTGTCAAAGTGCTCAAAGCTTTCCCTTTTAAAAAGGGCATAATTTGCGCTTTGGGACTGTGAAGGATTATTCTCTAACAAAAACTGCCCATTTTATAACCTGTGCACCAGAAAGGAGTAATCGGGGCCGGGCTGGCTGTTACGCCTGACAGCTGTGCAAAATCACAAACTTGGCTTTTAATTTACTTTGGATATAAATCCATGCAGAAAGTGAACTCAGTACTCTCAGTCATGAGTGGAGATCTTTGTTTCCATCTTGTACATTTTACAACAGTGTGGCTGATACTTCCAGGCAGAAAGCAAGCATAAAAATGAAATACATGTCCTCTATCTTTAAAGCAACAAGTAGAGAAGATTCGAAAATACCTCTGGAAAGACTTATATTTGGAATCAGGTGCATTTTCAGATTCATCTCTTATCCTGCCTACAAAATTACAGAAGGATTTACAAGTCTTGCTGTGAAAGAGAACTGTAAGACCTGACTCAAGAAAGACATACTTGAGAGCTTCATTCCATTTGCTGAGAGCTTTCTTGGCAGGCAGCTATCATCACAATAAGGTGTTCAAAGAGAGGGATTTGCTGTCAACTGGCAAATTGTAATGATGCTTCACAGGCATTGTATGATTTGTATTAAAGCATCTCAGTATTTAAATGATATTCCAGTGCTTTTCACAGTAATTGACTGTTTCAAGCAATACTTTACTCTAGAAATATATAAACATGTTTAGAAGATACATCTGCCTATTTAGGTGAGTATCTTTGTTAAATTAATACATCAGAGTTTATTCAAAATCTATTTATTTTAAATCATGTCCTAAAGGCAGTCCCACTGTTTAATCACTAAAAAAAAAATCTCACTACATTAAAAGATCCATAGCTAAACATGTACATGCTATAGCTTCATCACTGCTCTTATTGTTACAGCTACATATTGTATATGCATTAGAAATAAAATAATGGAATAAGAGCGTTTGCTCATACTATATATCATATTATACTCTTTTGGTATTGCGGGAGGAAAACAGTTAAACCTTTGCAGTATTTAGAATAGGATGTGTCACAGTTCCTCAGATTGTTTCTCCAGTAAGGCTGAAATCCTGCTTCCAGTTGTGTCTGATACCTGATGCTTCAAAGACAATTTGAAAAAAACTCATTGTGCAATGGAGAGTGTTCTGGTTCCAGACAAATTGGAAATAGGGCACTGTAGTCTAATGGTATTTCAGCATGCCTGCTGCGAGGAAGAGAAAAAGCAAGTGGGTGTTTGTACAGGGGAAGAGGAAGAGCAAAAATGAGGAGTCACCTAAACTTTTATGGATACTAAATTGTTTAGTTGAAGTTTTTTAAAAATAAAGATTCAAGTCTGTTCCTTTTTTTCTACAATCTAATTCACCCATTCTAACCTACATTAACACTACATGGAGAGTGTTACTCCTTAGTAGCAGCAGTGATTGGCTTAGACTTGAAGCGTGATTACTCTGGAAGGACTCAATTCCTACAGTGACTACTCAGTTGCAGAAAGTAGAGCACTCACATATGCGTTTGCAGGACTTGAGGCCATAGTATGTAATATATAACGTACATATAAATTCATCCTAGCTGGCACAATGTGTGTGTACAAACTGTTCCCCTCACATGCCAATGGGTGCAGCTAGGACCAAGAAGAGAATCGCTCTTAGGAAAGGGTGGTAATATTTGCATTGATGAGGCAGGGGGAGGCAAATGGTCTGCCAGAGGAAGTCAGATCTAAATTGTGATTGGGACTTCATAGAACCTTCATTAATGAGACTGCAGAGGGGTTGCACACTGCTACCAGGTGCTCTGGCCAGATTCCTCCACAGCTGGTGTTGCTGTCTCTTAGGGCTGTGGTTGCAGGTTCTTCCCATCTCAGGGAGAAGAAGTTATACAGATGACTTGCATCATTAGGCCATTTACAACGCACAGATCAGCGGCACTGCTATGGGTACCCGTATGGCCCCACAGTATGCCAACATTTTTATGGCTGATTTAGAACAACGCTTCCTCAGCTCTCGTCCCCTAACGCCCCTACTTTACTTGCGCTATATTGATGACATCTTCATCATCTGGACCCATGGAAAAGAAGCCCTTGAGGAATTCCACCATGATTTCAACAATTTCCATCCCACCATCAACCTCAGCCTGGTCCAGTCCACACAAGAGATCCACTTCCTGGACACTACAGTGCTAATAAATGATGGTCACATCAACACCACCCTATACCGGAAACCTACTGACCGCTATTCCTACCTACATGCCTCCAGCTTTCACCCTGACCACACCACACGATCCATCGTCTACAGCCAAGCTCTGCGATACAACCGCATTTGCTCCAACCCCTCAGACAGAGACAAACACCTACAAGATCTCTATCAAGCATTCTTACAACTACAATACCCACCTGCGGAAGTGAAGAAACAGATTGATAGAGCCAGAAGAGTTCCCAGAAGTCACCTACTACAGGACAGGCCTAACAAAGAAAATAACAGAACGCCACTAGCCGTCACCTTCAGCCCCCAACTAAAACCCCTCCAACGCATTATTAAGGATCTACAACCTATCCTGAAGGATGACCCAACACTCTCACAAATCTTGGGTGAAAGGCCAGTCCTTGCCTACAGACAGCCCCCCAACCTGAAGCGAATACTCACCAACAACCACATACCACACAACAGAACCACTAACCCAGGAACCTATCCTTGCAACAAAGCCCGTTGCCAACTGTGCCCACATATCTATTCAGGGAACACCATCACAGGGCCTAACAACATCAGCCACACTATCAGAGGCTCGTTCACCTGCACATCCACCAATGTGATATATGCCATCATGTGCCAGCAATGCCCCTCTGCCATGTACATTGGTCAAACTGGACAGTCTCTACGTAAAAGAATAAATGGACACAAATCAGATGTTAAGAAATATAACATTCATAAACCAGTCGGAGAACACTTCAATCTCTCTGGTCACGCAATCACAGACATGAGGGTCGCTATCTTAAAGCAAAAAAACTTCAAATCCAGACTCCAGCGAGAAACTGCTGAATTGGAATTCATTTGCAAATTGGATACTATTAATTTGGGCTTGAATAGAGACTGGGAGTGGCTAAGTCATTATGCAAGGTAGCCTATCTCCCCTTGTTTTTTTTTTTCCTACAAACCCCCCCCCCCAAGACGTTCTGGTTAAGCTTGGATTATTGCTGTGCACATTGTAAGATGAGCTATTGCCAGCAGGAGAGTGAGTTTGTGTGTGTGGTTTTTGGAGGGGGGTGTGTGTGTGTGTGTGGGGGGGGGGGTGGCGGTGGTGAGAAAACCTGGATTAGTGCTGGAAATGACCCACCTTGATTATCATGCGCATTATAAAGAGAGGTTTCAAAGAGGGATGGGCTATTACCAGCAGGAGAGTGAGTTTGTATGTGTGTCTGTGGGGGGGGCGGGGGGAAGGGTGAGAAAACCTGGATTTGTGCTGGAAATGGCCCTCCCTTGATGATCACTTTAGATAAGCTGTTACGAGCAGGACAGTGGGGTGGGAGGAAGTTTTGTTTCATGGTCTCTGTGTGTATATAATATCTTCTGCAGTTTCCACAATATGCTATGCATCCGATGAAGTGAGCTGTAGGTCATGAAAGCTCATGCTCAAATAAACTGGTTAGTCTCTAAGGTGCCACAAGTACTCCTTTTCTTTTTTCTTTTTGCATCATTAGGACTGTTCCCAAAGCCTTTCCAGGAAGATTTTTAATAGCAATAATTCAGGACTGTATCAAGCTAGTGTATTTAATCACCTGAGAAGCTGACTACTGTGTCTATTTACCACTGTTTCACTGAGATTTTTATTGTGCATTTATTGTTTGAGATTGTATACTATACATTGGAGTGTTGATTCCCCCATACGCTGTTCACATGCTTAAATCTACATTGACTTCAGTGCAACTGCTCACATGCATAAAGTGAAAAAGTACATGGCTGGCAGGATCAGGGCTTAGACTCGGTCAGAAAATTAAAATCAATGAAAATCTTGAAGATTACGTCATTCTCCGTTTTCAAAGAACTTTTTTTGGAGGGAGGTTAACATGTTTAAAGAATTTAAAATATGGGTTGGTTTGTTTTGTTTTTTAAAATTAAGGGGTACAAGAAATGTTTTTCAAAACTGAACTCTTTTAATCTTGAAAGATCCCACTGTGTAATAAGGCGATTACTCAAAATTAGCAATGAAAAAAAATCAGCATCAAATATTGCAAGTGAAAACCAAATACAGATAAATTAACACACACAAATGAAAAAACATCCAAATATTGCACAGTCGAACTGAAAATTCAGAAAACTGAAAAATGTTCATAAACTTTTCTATTTAAAAAAGGGTAAATGTTATCAAAAAAATGAGATCCGCTCTACTACACATGCTGTCTATAGCAATTGATTACTCCAGTGTAACGCTATTAACTTCAGTGGACTTAGTCTGGATTCACATAACATTACAAAGCAGAATTTCTTTCTTTTGTAGATGTAACATATCTACTCAGACCATTTAAAAAATGTATATATTTAGACCATCTACACATTGTGGTCAATTATCTCACTTCTCATGTACTTCAGTGACAGAACTTTACTTTCTGCCCAGAATTTAAAATAAAGAAATTCAGGCTAAACAGAAATGTGTTATAATAAAAATAAAAGTGCCTGGCTCAAATGCGCAAAAGCCATGAAATTAAGAGTTAAGGATGACCCTCTTTATTTTAACTCCCTCCACTTGGGAAAGCTTACCTAATGAGAGGTCCAGAAAGGAGTATCTCTAAATTCCTGCTGTATCATGACATTATAGGGATTTCTTAATTCTTTAGCAAATGTTATATTAACAGTACATATGTTAAGAGGAGTGTTGTACCCATTCGTGATATCAGTGTTTAGACAAGTGGCACATTACAAAGAAGGTCAAATGCCTTATGGATCATAACCCACAATAACTATTCTCTGTTGCTTAAGAACACCAATGTTTTTCATTCTCACTAGTGTCCCGTTAGAAGGATACAACAAGTTTCCTTTATTAAAATGTTACATTCATTCCCAGGACAAGTCAATTTCCTTTGCATAGCATGCTGATTCTGTTTATTGATTTTGACTTCCTCCTTTATATGGGCAAAAGCTGGATTTGGTTTCTTTTCTCTTCTTTCTATATTCCAACAGCACGATTTTTCAGGCAGTATTTGCACTTTTGTATTTACATGTTCCAATGTACAGTTAATAGTGGTTCAAAAAATCCTCAAGCTCCTGGTTTATTATGCTTCTGTCTTAGCTGCTTCTGTTCTTTCAGTTGACTCTTAATTGGTTCCATCAAATGGCAATGCTCTGTGTTTCTTCTGTGTTCTTTCCCCTAAATCTCTGTCTTTACTTATCTCTAATACTGTTAATCTTAGTTTAATTTTTCAAGCTGTTTGTTTACTCTTGGGTGAGGGGAGGGAATTCTACTCCTCATTTTAAAATGAAAAGAAACCCATAATCTCAGTGAAGCTTTCACAGATTTCTAGAATCACATAAAATGAGTTTTGAAGAGCTTGCTGCCAGTTGGTGAGAATCTGTTCTTTTCTTAGTTTTCCTCAGACCTGTAAACTGACAGGTTGTGGCTATTACCAGATTACAGTATCTGTATCTTTTATTATTTACATTTGTTTATTAAAAGCCTATGGCAGGCTCTGGAGAAAAAAATATATGGCTGTTGATGAAGTAGAAAGGAAAAGTTATTCTGAACAATCAGCCTTGCTTGGGGGTGGGTGTGTGTCTGTGTTACAGTTGGATGGAAAATGTTTTTTTCCTATAGAAAATTTGCATGAAAATTATAATAAACTGTTTTTGTCAAAATTTTCCCCAGTAAATTTTGACTGTTCATCAAAAATCTAACCCCCCAAAATTTTCACCTGAAAATTTCTGTCACGAAAATTGATGAAATATTTCATTTTGGATTAGATCAACCTGAGTTGAAATATTTTGATCTGTCAAGCCTCATCAAAACATTTTGGTTTAGGTTAGTTCAACATTAAACTGTATTTGCCTGCTCTGGGACAGGATGGCTGTGGTGCATCATGGAAGGTGTAGTCCAAGTCAGAGGTTTTGGCCCATAGAGAATAATGGAGGTCATGATATACCTGAGCTACAATGGGTAAAAAGTCAAATTTTTGGATGCGTCTCTCAACTGAATCCAAATTCTAAAGATTTGCCTGTCACAAGTATACAATTTTAATCATGTGAGTAACCACAGCTTAATTGTTTCTAATAGCCTTATGTATTGCATTGAGAACTTATTCTCACTAGAAGAATCTATCGACTAAGTTAGGAGACTGACCTATTCATTTTATTTTGCTTTCCTTGTTTCATCTATGTAGCTTACATTTGTTTAAAACGAAAGATCCATCAGTAAAGTATGAAAGGCTCCAGGCTTTCCCCACCCTAGTGTCTAATGTTGCTTCCATAAGAAGGAAATCCATAAAAGAAATCAATGTGGTCTTATGGGTTGGACTAAACCTAGTTGAAACTGGGGCAGAAAGTGATGTGTGTAACCACTTCCCATAATTTAAAATAGCAATAGTTAACTCCATTTATGATACAGTAGCCATCTTCACCCCCAAACATAGGCATGTCACCATCTACCAAAACAAAGGTGAACATAAGGCTGCTCAGGAACTATATGGGCAGAGGGGCTCAACTGGGTAGTGCTTTTAGTAGAGGTGTATATGTATGAGAGAGCCAGAGAAAGTGAGAAGCAGGAGAAACACAACAGACTCAGACACTGAGGAGCAAAAAGCCAGACATAGCATGAACAACAACTGAGTGGCCCTGAAATAAACCTAGAGAGAGAGGTATTGGGATGAGTGCTGGGTGAAAGGGGGTTGGAACTGTGAGCAAAGAAACTGTCGCCTGTTTGTTTCCTCCTGTGTTCAAGGAAGCCACACTGGGTACATATGTTCCTCGTAAATAAAACAGGATTACATGAAAGATAACTGACTCTATCAGTTTCTCCTCCTAACAGAAATGACCCACAGGACCCTGAGCTTTGGCTCACCACTCAGGTCAAAAGGGTTAACAGTGCTAAGAATCCTACTGTGAGACACTTAAAGTTCATGAATATAAATTTTCTAGCAATAACATGATCATACTGAGGCTTCTTACAGGTGTCAGATGGTACATATCTGCTGGATGGGAAAAAACATGTATGATTAAGGAGCACAGGACAGATTCTCAGAACAACAGAGTGAAGGTAGGAAGAAATATTTTTGTTTCCTTTATAACTACAACTTGAAAAACACACAAATTTCACTTCATCTTGCCCCAAGGAAATAAGGAAATGAGAAAATGCTAAATGGATGGCAGCAGGTTCAAAGTGTGCCAAACTTTCTCAGCATTTGCTAATTCCAGCTCACTGTAATAACTTCTCCCCTCCACCCCAGACCAAAAGTTGTATATAAAAATATACTGGAAGGAAGTGTAGTAGCCAACGGAGATCTCATTGCTTTCAATCTACAAAAAATAGCCATTTCCCCCCTCTTTAAATATTCATTTATATCTAGAAAATGTAATATGTAAAGGTCCAATCCTGCCAGTGTGGTAAAAACTGATGAAAGTGGGGAAAATATATCTACCAAATTTACCAGAATACATGCAGAACACTTCAGTGGCCTAGGGGGTCTAGGTCCCCTGCTTATTTGGACTATTGTTCCTGTGCTGCATGCAGCCAACTAACTAAAAAGAGAAGGTTTCCATTCAATTTTCTCTATGTTGCATCTCTGAAAGTTGAGGACTCTGCCTTGTGCGAGAGCAGCTGTGAGGCACCTACCAATTTGTATTTTCGTTCAGAAGCAGTGTTAGATTGAGTGATTGTGTCCATTTTCTTTCTCTCTCACACACTCTCACTCACACACACACACACACACACACACACACACACACACACACACACACACACACACACACACTTTTGATTTGCTCTGTTTGCTCATTTGATTTCCTTGAGCTGAAATAAGTCATTCAGATGGAAAAATAAGTGTATTGCTCTGGGTGTGAAAACAGAGCAATCCCTTGCAAAACCACTTGAAACGTTGGCAGCTGTGCACATAACCCAGAACAAGCGTCTGGACTTGATTTCAGCACTGGAAGGTGTGAGGATATACACACACGCAGACACTCTCTTTGTCATATACTCTGCCACATAAAACAAGTCAGTTAAATTTGGGATGTATCCTAAATAGTCATCTTGTGAGCCCTCCCTCACAGACCTTAGGCCAGCTCACTGTATAGGGTGTGAACACAGGACTTGATATTGGGTATGTTTCGGAAAAGGATATGTTGTTTCCAGGCACACCCTAAGGTGTTATGGCCATGTCTGGATGTGCAGCAAAATTGAGATTTGGCGTTCAGGTAGCTCACCAATGGGGCATCTCATATGCAGATTAGACTCATAGACTTTAAGGTCAGAAAGGGATCATCAAGATTGTGCTCCCCCCCCCCCCATTTACTTTCAGTTGATAACTACAGATGTCAGCTTTGAAGCACTTGAGTATGAAGCACAATAAAAGAAAAAATACCCCATTTAGCATTAGTGTTAAATGTAAATTGTTTATACAATATATATTGTTAAAAATATGGAGAAGCTATTTCAGGGCAAATTGGTTTTGATATATATCCTATATGACACATGTTAAACAGTTACACTATCACTTCAAGCTTTTTTTCCATAAAGGAAAAGGTATTGTTGTATTTTCATAAATTGTACAGGAATATAACCCATTTATGAATCATATGAACTCAAAGAACAGTGGGAAAGGGAACATGAAAATCTTCTTTTCATTATGCAAAGCCATTAAATTGGGAATTAATACGTATGTAAGGTAGGTGACACTTGATAATATTTTTCACTACTTCTAGAACATTTTGATTTGGGGTTCATTTCTGTTTTAGCCAGCCTCTTCCTATTCTAATAGAATATTTTTACTGAAGTGAGCATTCAGTGTTCGGATTGGTTTGTTTTGTTTATTTCTGGGGCATGGGGCAGTTTGGCTCATGGAATTGTATTCCTTGTATCATTGTGTTTTCCACCATGTTGTCCTTTTGCTGTTTCTTAAAATATTGTCACTTCAGACATTTACTAAAATGATGCATGTGTGAAAGATGGTTTCTGTGAGGTCTGTTGCTCGGAGGGAGCATCATTTTGTCTGATCACCTAATATATATATGAAAAGTTAGTGCTTCTGATCTAAACACCCCATTTCCTGGATACACCCTTCTCCCACTCTTGTGTGGAGTCAAGCCAAAGGCAAAGTGGCCTCAATCCCCATCCAGTCTTGATTTAAAAATTGTCAGTGATGGAGAATCCATCTTACCCTTTGAAAGATAAAGAATTTGGTATGATGCAGATTGTTTTTGTCATAAACAAGAGCTATAGATTATGGCATGGAAGGTCAGCTTGCAGGATTCCATCCAAAAGCTAGTTAATTTTAGAAAGCTTTATAAAATATTGCTGGAAAAGAAAACGTCGGAAGATCATGGCTTTGAGGCAGGAATTTGACTCTGCTGCCAAAATGAAAAATTTGGCATATTTTTGGAAACTGGTGGCATTGGGCGCCAAGAAGATTAGGAGTAATATTCAAGTACTGATCCCTAAGCATTTATGGGAGAAGTATTTTTCTGCACTCTGTAATGATATGCCATGTATTAACTTTTTCAACATAGTAGCCTACATTCCTTGCTGCCTTTCAGAATGGACTGCAATATCTAGTAAGGAGGTTAAATTTTTAATCGATTAACAACATACTGATAAAGTGCCTAGGGAGGATAGTAATGGTCCAGGGAATTATCACCCCAATCAGTTTATTGGACATTGTCTTAAAAATTTATACTAGATATCTTTGGGGGAGACGAGAGGATTGACCAGAAAATAGAAAATTATTTGCTGAAAAACAAGCTAGTTTTTGAAATGGCCACTCTATGCAGCTAGTTTTATTCTTTATTTCATCAACAACATATGTCCATCTTAATGCATGAAAACTGTATGCATGCTTTGTTGATCTAAAATTGGCTTTGATTAGTTTGAGTGTTTGTGGGCAAATTTGAGGTTACTGGAATGGATCCCTGGTCACTTTTTCTTTTAAGAACTCGTTACAGGCAAACAGAGGCCAAGATTAGGATAGGTTTGTTTGGGGAACTAACTGATTCCATCCAAATAACAAAAGATGTTCATCAAAGCTGTCTTTCAACCCCTTTTTCTTAACTTTTACATAAATGATTTTGTTTTAGTGTTAAAGGCGAGCAGTATTTTCCACCTGAAATAATGAATTGCCCTGGGTCTGTCATATTATTTGCAGACAATATGGTTCTACTATCACAGACACCTTAGGGACTGAAGCATTTATATTATGTGTTTGGCTCATACTGTCAATGGGAGGCCCGTTCAGTAAATTACTCCAAAGTGAAAGTAATTGTGTCTAGTCAAAGATGGTGGTTGTATAAATGGAAGATTGATGGGCAATCTATTGAAAAAGTTAGTTCTTTAACCTCCCTTGGTATCTGGTTCTCACAAAATGGGTTGTGGGCCAAACACATCCAGGTAACAAAAGAGAAGGACTCAGATTCAATGCAAGCTGTGTTATATTTCAGCTGGACTCATGTGGGCAACTTAATTACACAGCCCTGAGAGTGTTTGAGACCAAGGTATGCACTGAAATTTTGTATGCTGCAGAAATATAGAGATGGAATGAGCCTATGGGATTGGAAACTATCCAAAACAAATTTCTTAGGAAGATTCTTGGTCTCCCAAATAATACTCCAGCTGCTCATCTTAGTGCTGAGACAGGCATGAATATTTTTCTGTCTAAAGTGCAATAATGTAATATAAATTTTTGGTTTTGCATTCATCGTATGCATCCACAACGTTTGCCAAGGCTATGCTTAGATGAGAGACAGTTC
Source organism: Natator depressus (assembly GCF_965152275.1). Classification (NCBI taxonomy): domain Eukaryota; kingdom Metazoa; phylum Chordata; order Testudines; family Cheloniidae; genus Natator; species Natator depressus. Next base: position 32,611,573 of record NC_134235.1, read on the forward strand.
AGTCAGACTTTTTCACCTAAATTTCCTAGAGTATATTTAGAATTTTGTTTTGTTCTCTAGGCGTAGGCCTCTCCCAACTGGAAATGATTAGATTTCAGTTTAAAAATGTGAAAACCTTAAACAAGATGAGATGAGATTAGAGGATGTCAACAAGCAACTAGACATGGCAGTTGTTTACATTACACATATGTCTCCTTGGTTCCCTCTTATTAAAAAGACATAGGAATGCCACTTATATAGACAATTTGTCCAATAACAAGTTAAGGTTTTTCAGCTCATTTTCAGTCTAGGCAGTCAGCTTACTTAGAAGGCCAATATACTGAGAAATGTAACCATCTCTGTCCACATGGCCCTGGCCAAGGGGAAGACGTATCCCATAATTTATTATACTGTAATTTGTATTGCCAGTTGAGGTCGAAATGGCTTTCCATGTTGCTGTCGTGGAACCCTTTTTCTACAACCTTTTAGAAAATAGAATATTTATTAGGAAATTGCAATGTATCTGTGAACTGAGCGGTTGCCCTATTTGCTTGGTCAGCCACTAAAATAAGGAAAAGGCAAGTGGCACAGTGATTACATATGGTTTTATTGGTTTGATGTTCTTTTTAATTAGTATTTATATGAATTTTAATACTTAAATAATTTGGATTTAGTTTTAATTCTATTGTAATATATTTTGTTTTGGTACATTGACCTTTGGCTAAATAAATTTGAATTGACTAGAACTTCCCCAGAATAATTGCTAGAGCATAGCTTTTAAAAAATATCTAATCTTGATTTAAAAATTGCCAGTAGTGGACAATCCACCATTACCCTTATAAGTTGTTCTGAAAAGACATGTATAGTGGATAAGGGGCTATTGCAGTATGCTTTCATCCCAAAACATAACACCCATTTAAAAATGGAAGATTGTGTCAAACCACTGCCATTTTACAGCCAGGATGGAGGAGTTCCCCACTGAGATACCAAGTGCATAACCTTGCCACTTAGAATGTGGCCCTTAGTCATTGTTTAGCCAAGCTCCTATGCACTTTGTACTTTCAATCTCTCCTCATAAGTCAATGCCTCCATCTCATTAGTCAATTTAAGTTGCTCAGTGATGTGTTCCCACACTGACTGTACTACCCAGGTGATTAAAACATTGTTTCTGAATGATCCCCAATCTCATAGTTGTTGTTCTGCAGTCTGTTCACCAATATCTATCCTGCAATATCCCTGCTCCTGTTCTGCACCTGCATCCCTGGCCTCTCTTTTTACTGAAATATGCTAAACTGTATGGTGGTTTTGCTCTGTAGCCCAAAGGACGAAAAACAGGGTTAAGACTATCAAACTGGAGTATTTGTGACTTAGTCACCTTGAAACTCAGATCTTCAGAGGAGAAAGTAATCTACTTCCGCACTCAGCACAGAATTCCACCACACTTTTTCATTCTTTTGTTCTCCAATCACGTTTGCCTTGAATTCAACTCATCCCACTATAAATTTCTAAAGCAGTTTGAGTCTGACACCTGACCCAAATGTTTTTCAGGATATTAAAGACAAATATTGTTTTAAAAATTCTGTCTTTCAACAATTTTATTGAAAACCACAATTATTTGTGAATTTCCTGCACTTGATGCACGGTTTGGATGATTGATTATGCTTTTTTTTATAGTAGGAAAGAAATTGAAAAATTCTCTATGTATAATGTATTTGAGTTGTAGTAATTTAAGATAAATACAATATACAAGGTTATAATAAATATAGTTTTGATATTTTAAAAATATATATAGCATGCATTTACTCATGACGCTAAAATGCCATCTTTGGAATTTTCCCCAAAGCATGAATTATTTTACAGGAGTACCCATGCTGGCTTTTATTATTTAATTTAGAGCAAGCATCAGGAGTGACACTGGGTTAAGTGATATGAAAGTAATTGTACTTATAAAACTAAAGTTAATTCAGAAAAACAAATATAAACCTTGAATCAACTTTCAGCTCTTCATTCTGGGCCCCAATCCAGCAAGGCACTTAAGCACATGCCTAAGAGTTTGGCTGAATCACTGCCTCTCTTAGAAGTGCACAGGACTTTTCAATTGACCTTTAAATGTGTAGATGAACAAAATCCATCCATAATCATTGTCTTGAAAATGCACCATTAAAAATGATTTAGGAACTGTGGGAAAAAATGATTTCAAGCCTGCACCCATATATCATTTTATTTGTGTCAAGCTGGGCTTGACTATAAGGAGTCTAGTTGATAGAAAGGACTTTGTACAAACTTGGGCTCACATTCTACTGGGTGAGATTCTGTGGTCTGTGTTATGCAGGAAGTCCAGACTAGCCTTAAAATCTATTAATTGTTCCTTTTGTGGTGAGAGATCCATGGGAGCAGGGGAAATGGGCAGAAAATCCCAGTGAAGTTGTCCTAACTTGCACCAGGGTTCAAATCAGTCCCGGGCAGGTTAAGGGATTATATATGTGTGTGTGTGTGTGTGTGTGTGTGTGTGTGTGTGTGTGTGTGTGTAAATGTGGTTTATGATCCAAGTATGAATTTAGAATCCTGACTTAAACATCCATTTTTTAAGATCTTGGCCTTAGTGTCGGGATGCGCCCCACCCCAAATTATTCCTATGGTAAGAGCTGTCAGTCCCCGTGGAGCCATCCCCACTGCAGCCACAGGCCCTGGCATCTCTCCTACCTAGTCTGTTCCCCATGTTCAGTCCCTGCTTTCCAGACTGGCCTGCCCAGGTACAGCATCACTCCCAATCCGTGAAAGGGAACGTGAGCTGCTGGAAGCAGGGCGAGGCCAGGTGGGCTCCCAGGGGAGAACTCTGTTGCTGGGAGGCTAGATTCTGCACCAGAGACGGGGGAGGAACAGCACTGACCGTCCCGCAGCCCACTCTGTTTGGCCTGCCAGCCCTCTGTCAGGATGGGGGTTGGCAGGGCCAAAATTCAGTGAGTGGCTTTGTGGCCCAATGCACAGGGGTGGTCTAATTCCTTTCTAGTAACATCCCTGTGCACGACACTAAATAATGTCCACACCCAAATATTTGAAGATTGTTGTGTCCTACCTACCCTTAGTTGTTGCGCAGCCAAGAGAAACACATTTAGCTCTTATTGTTTTAACTTGCAAGTCAATCATTTTTATTGCTTTTCTTTCAAGTCCCTCCAATTTGTAATGTGGTGTCTGGAATTATCCTCAATATTCCAGAAGATGTCGTTTCAGCAGAACTGTACAGAGAGCCTGTTTCCTCCTTGCTCCATGACATGATGCCTTTTACAGACTCTTCCCAAAGTTGGATTTTTTTTTATAAGCAGTAATATGGTACATTGCAAACTCATGTCTCCTTTGTGGCCATTATTACTGCTAGATCTTTTCCTGTATTGTCACTTACCTGATTTCTTCCTTTTGCTGAATCTGTATTTCAATTTATTTTCCCCAGATTTATAATGTTGCAGTTTTCCAGACTGAATCTTGTTTTTTTTTTTTCATATTTTCTCTTTCCGAGGGCCCTTTCACCAATTTTTCTGTTCTGACTGGTATTCACAACTACTTCCAGTTCTATAATATCTAGGAAATTCACCCATGTTCATAAAATAAAGCCTTATATCAATATTGCTAGATACCTCTCCCAACATCGTACCTCCTCTTTATTATTATTATTATCCTTTGTTTGGTCTTCTAAATCTGCATTTATATCTGTAATTATCCATGAGAATTTAAATTAATATTTCAAGTAAAATTTTGGGGAATACAGTATCAAATGCTCTATAAAATATGATTATATCACATAGTGCAATCATTTTATTCACTGATCTAGAAATGGTATCTAAAAAGCAGTCAAATTTATTCGTCAAGATACATTCTTTCGTAACCCCTGCTATTTATTGCTCATTTTGTCACTATCTCCTAAACTAATATTTTTATTTCTCTTAATGTTTGCCACATTATTTACTAGGAATAAAGTTAGATTTATGGGATGGTGGTGGCCAGGTTCCCATATTCTTTCCTTTGAAAATAAGTGCACTAGTTGCTTTTCCCCAGTTTTTTGGTACAGTCCCTATTTTCAATATCACTTAAAAATAATTGCTCATAAATCTGTTACCTAATTCTCTATTTCTGTAAAATCCCAGAAAGTAAAACAGCCCAAAGTCCATAGTATAAAACAATATAATTATAAATAGACTTATTTAACAGTTGTAATGAAACTGTTTTATGGAAAGGGGATGTATTGGAGGGAGTTGGGGGAAAGATTAAAATTAAGTATAATTTCAGTTTTTCCTAAAGGCTCCAGCTGGTTCTAAAGGGATAGAATTAGAGCTGGGTAATTTTTTGTGTGTGCATAGTTTATTTGCCAAGGAATGCATTTTTCAGTTGAATTAAACAATTCGTGAATTTGGGTTGAACTCTGTGGAAAATTTTAGACAAATAAAAATGGAGAAAAACAAATTCTGAAAAAGCTGGAATGTTTTATTTCGACATTTTTGGGACAAAGGACTTTTCACTTAGACATGATGTTGCATTTAGAAGTGTAGCTAAATTTAACAACAACAACGAAGATGGGGGGGCCAAAAAAAGCCCCTCCCACAACCCAAAATAAAACAAAACATTTCACTTCTGCTTGAACAAAACACGTTTAGTTTTTTTTCATTTTGCCAAGGAAAAACTGAATAGTAGTTGTTTTTGGTTTGACCTGAAACCTTTTTTTTTTTTTTTTTTTTTTTTTTTTGGGAGGGGGGGTTGGCCACCAAACTGAAAAGCCAATTGTAAACCCAGCTCTAGATAGAATAACCTCAAAATGAGGAAAGCGAGAGAATGAAAAACCACAAAAACTAACTTTAAAAGACAATTGAGTTTGGCAGAAGTTTTTGTTGCGGTATATTGTTTTTTGCCACATCTAAATTAAGTATTGCTCCCTCTCTGTTGGATTCATACCTAACACACATTGACAGTGGTGGAAATGCACATCAGTGATATTGCAACAATGTGCAGAAGGCAAATATTTTAAAAATTTTCAGATTCCTTTAAATCTGTTCCGATTCCACAAGGCCAGAAAAACTTCGAGACCAGAAAAAGAACTGAAGTATAAAGATTTCATAGTATCTCTTTGCAGATTGCTATAGAGACACATTAGAGAGGCACTTGCTCCTCACATTTGAAGGCTTTTGTAAGCTGTTGGGATCACATATCTCTTCATTAAAGTTCTTAGGGGCCAACACAGCCACTATATAAAAAGGGATTCCAGTGAAATGGGAATGGAAAAAAATCTGAAAAAATAGTGTTTTAATAAGATGTTTTCCTAAATGAGACAGCTCTCCAGGGAAGTGCGTTACTCATCCTAGGGGCTGACCTAGCAGTAGTTTTATCATCTGCAGACTTTAGGTGTGGTGATGGAACCCTCATAAGGAAAGTGATGTCAAGAGAGCCAGCTAAAATCAACTCACTATCTCAAAGGAAGCCAGCGTAAAGAACACAAAGAACATGGAATGTGAAAAGAATTCTAGCCAGAAAGAATAACGGTTATCTGTCGTATTTCTTGGCTTTTCCTTTTGCCATTACCAAGGACACCTGGGATCTTTAAAGAGACCTTAGGTAGCTAGGTGGCCGTATGCTATTGAATTTTAATGAGAATTGGTCATCTGACTCCCTGAGTCTTTTGAAAATTCCAGGCTTTGCTCCTTGCAGGCTGAATTTTCAAAGGGGCATCATCCCAGCCTCTAATTGTGTGTACCTCATCATTTGCCTATGCAATGGTTTTGTGTATATGAAATGTGCTCTAACAATAGAATTAAGACACTCAGAATCCCGTTGGTACCCTTTGCACACACATGAAAGATTCAAGTGATAATGCTTGATTGTGCAGGCAAAGCTGTGTGTTCATATGAGCAGGGACCTGTTTTGAAATTTTGGCCCCAAAAGGTCAGCTACTTCAGCTGAGATTATAAATCTCCATTCCATAAACATCATAGTTATTTCCACAGCAATGAATTACATCCATAATGTTACAAAGGAAGAGTGTCTTTATGGGGGACACACAGACTAGGGGAAACTGAACTCTTTAAAACAAAGACTCTATTTGTATTGCAAAATTTTCTCATACCAGAAAACGAGGGAAGTGGAATATAAAAAATAACGACATGGGGATAACATACCCCAGGGTGAGCATCTGCTTATGCTGCTTGGCAGAAAGACTATGAAGGAGGAGTTTGTGGGGACAGAACCTAAGAACATTAGAGCTGCTGTACTGGGTCAGATCATGGTGCATCTTGTCCGGAATGCTGTCTCCACAACAGTGGCCCATATCAGAGCTTCAGGGGAAGTGTATAGATCAGAGCAATTATGGAGTAATCCACCCCTGTCTTCCATTCCCATCTTCTGGTAATCGGAGGTTTAGGTTCACCCCAAGCACAGGGACAGGTCACTGACCATCTTGGCTAATAGCCATTGAGAGACCTATCCTCCATGAACTTATCCAGTTCTTTTTGGAGCCCACTTATACTATTGGCCATCACATCCCCTTAGTTGTCTGTTTTCTAAGATGAACAGCCCCAATTCTTTTTCTCTCTCCTCATATGGAAACTATTCCATACCCTTGATCATCTTTGATGCCCTCTGAATCTTTTCCAGTTCCTTTACATCCTTTTTGGGATAGGGTGACCAGAATTGGACATAGTATTTAAGGTGTGGGCATACTGTGGAGTCATAGAGTGACATTATATTTTCTGTCTTATTTCCTATCCCTTTCCTAACACACTGTTAGCCTTTTTGACCACTGCTTCACATTGAGCAGAAGTTTTCAGAGCATTATTTACAGTGACTCCAAAACTCTTTCTTGGGTGGTAATAGCTAATTCAGAACTAATCATTGCATATGTATAGTTGGGATTATTTTTTCCAATGTGCATTATTTTGCATTATCAACACTGAATTTCATCTGCCATTTTGTTACCAAATCACCCAGTTTTGTAAGATCCTCCTGTAACTCCTTCCAAACTGCTTTGGACTTAAATTTCTTGAATAATTTTGTATCATCTGCAAACTTCACTCTTCACCCCTTTTTCGAGATCATTAATGAATATGTTGAGCACCACAGGTCCAGTATAGATCCTTGAAGGGACCCCTGCAGCTCTCTCCATTGTGAAAACTGATAATTTATTCCTACCCTCTCTTTCCCATCTTTTAACCAGTTAGTGATCCATAAGAGGACCACCTCTCTTATCTACTAGGTTTCCTTAAGAGCCTTTGGTGAGGGATTTTGTCCAGCTATGCTGTATCAGCTGGCTCACTTTTATCCACATGCTGTTGACTCCCTCAAAGAATTCTAATAGATTGGTGAAGCCCAGGACTGAAGTTAGGCTCACAGATCTATAATTGCCAGAATCTCCTCTTTTTTTCAAAAATCAGTGTTACATTTGCTGCCTTCCAGTACCAGAGGCTAATTTCAGTGACGGGTTACATACTACACTTAGTAGTTCTGCAATTTCATATTTAAGTTCCTACTGGTCGTGGTAACTTATTACTGTGTAGTTTATCAGTTTGTTCTAAAATCTGTTCTTTTGACACATCAGCGTGGGATAGTATTTTAGATTTATTACCCAAAAGGAATAGCTCTGATGTGGCTGTCCACACATCTTCTCCAGTGCAGAATGATGCACAGAATTTATTTAGTTTCTCAGCAATGGCCTTGTCTTCCTTGAGTGTTCTTTTAACATCTTTGTTGTCTAGTGGACCCAGTGCCTGTTTTGATAGGCTTTCTGTTCCTGATGTACTTGCAAAAACTAACTAATTTTATTTATCTTTAGCAAGTTGCTTCTCAAATTCTTTCTTGGCCTCCCTTATTATACTTCTACATTTTACTTGCCAGAATTTCTGCTCCTTCCTATTTTCTTCATTAGGATTTCACTTCCAAATTTTAAAGGATGCCTTTTTGCCTCTCACAGCCACCATTATTCTTCTGTTTAGTCTCGTGGCAGTCCTTTGGTTCTCCTACTGTCTTTTTCAATTGGGGGTATACATTTAGTCTAAGTCTCTATTATGGTGTTTTTAAGTAGTCTCCATGCTGCTTGCAGGCATTTTACCCTTGTGACTGCTCTTTTTAAATTCCCTCTGACTCATGTCCTCATTCTTGTGTAGTTCCCCTTTTTAAAGTTAAGTGTTACTATGGTGGGTTTCTTTGGCATTCCCCCACGCCAAGGATGCTAAATTTAATTACATTATAGTCACTATTACCAAACAGTTCAGCTATAGGTTACCTTTTGGACCAGATCCTGTTCTCCACTTAGCACCAAATCAAGAATTGCCTCTCCCCTTGTGGGTTCCAGGACTAACTACTCCAATAAACAGTCATTTATGGTGTCTAGAAATTTTTGTCTCTGCATCCCATCCTGAGGTGCCATGTATCCAGTCAATATGAGGATAGTTGAAATCACCCACTGTTATTGTGTTTTCTGTTTTTGTAGCCTTTCTAATTTCCCTGAGCATTTCACAGTTCTTGTCTCCATCCTACTCAGGTGCTTGGTAGTGTATTCCTGTTGCTATATTCTTACTATTTAAGCATGAAATTTCTATCCATAGAGATTCTATGGTACAGTTTGATTCATTAAGATTTTTACTTTATTTGGCTATGCTTTTTTTTAAACATATAGTGCCACTCCCCAAGCAGCATGGCTTACTCTGTCAGAAAGGTAACTTCTTGTGGACAGATGGGAATAGAAGGCCAACACAAGCTCAACCCCCAAATGGGGGCATGGTATGGATACAGAAGCCAGAGGCTGTACTGCAATCAATCCTTGGCACCCCTTCAGCAGCCTCCTCCAGCAGAGTTCCTCTGGAGCCTCTGATGGGAATTAGAGCCGCCCTTCTTATCAGAAAACCCAAGGGAGGGAGAGAAAAGTACAAGTGCCTAGATTCTCTGAACGGAGTCCCTTCCCCTCACTCCATGATGGCACAGCAGGTATAATTTACTGAATTTGGTCCATGGTACCTTGTAAATAGAAGTGGGGATACGTGCAGGGAAAAATACTTTCCAAAATGAAAATTTTAGAATGTGTAAAAAGTGAGTGAGTGTTACGGCCAAGAGAGGGTAAAGAATAAAATATGAAAGACTATTAAAATATTTATAACTGCCCCATTAATGAGGGGCACCTGAATGTGCTATCACCTCACAGATACAATTGAGGACAGAGGCTGCCTCTTCTCCAGGGACTGGATTAATTTCTTGTCCCTCTCTAGCAAATCTGTCTGGCCAGCAGAGGAATGATGTGATATTGGTACAAGAGAGAGCTATGTTCAGCTCTTCCCCAGTGGAGAGAGGTTTGTTTTGACATGAGGATTTTACGGCAAGAATTAAAAAAAGGGGTCGGGGGAAGAGGCATAGGGAATCAAAGGATCCCAGAAGGCTCCCATAAAAGTGATTGTCACAGCCTCTGTTGTATTTATGTAAGATTGTGAAGACACATGGTGTGACATGACCTAATCCTTTGATAACACCTATGCCTGTGAAAACACCCTTAGCATTGCTATGTATGATGTACTGTTTAAGGGTCATGTGACCTCTGAGTTCATAGCTTTGCACAAAAACAACTTATAAAAAGCTACTGAGAAATGTTAAGGGAACCACTTATATGTGGGGCTGTGACCAGGGATCTTTTGAAGTCCTGTAGTGGGAGTTATTTTTCAGAGAGGAGTCACTGAATGGTCTGTCTCTATGGAGTTGCGCAAAAAAAAAAACCACCCCCAATCTTTTATTTTATTCATTTTAGTGTTAACAGCAGAGTTGTCAAAGTGAAGTTAAAGTTTTTGTTTCCTTTATAAATCTGATTTTGCGGGGTTTGCCATGTGGGATATTTCAAATGACATCAAATCAAAGAAATCTTGTATCTAGGTTGTCAGCACAAGTATGATTTAAAAAAAAAAAAAAAGCTAAAAATGCTTAAATCCATTAAAATATTTAAGCTATTGAGTGGGAAAATATAGGGCCTACTCCCCTGAGGTCAATGGGAGTTTTCCCATTGACTTCAATAGAAACAGGATGCTGGCCATAACTTGTAATCAGTTTCAGAAGTCCCCAGTCCCATCCCACACTCCAACCTATTGGGTTAATGTTTAAAAGCTGGTACTGGGGTGTGTATGTCCATGTGAGTGCCCTCTCCCTCTCACTTTTCAATGGGATTTTTGTGGTATTTTGACCCTAGCTCATCTCTAGTTACAATGTCAGTATACATCTATTGAAATAACATTGTGGTGTCAGAACAATGGTAAACAATTCCAGCGCACGTCTCCAGTGACCTAGATGTGAGAGATTGGTATCCCATTTCCAATCCCCTGAAGCATCCAGTCATAGACTTATCGTAATTAGAGATGGAAAGGCCTAGTACTAGGTCACATGGGCCTTTCCCCTGCCAGTCTAGGATTGTTCCCTGCAGTATGCAGTCTAGTTTCAAATAACTTGAGTATTAGGGGGCTCCCCCCAGCTTTACTCAGGAGTATATAACACAGTTTAATAGACCTTACTGTTAGGAAATGCATCCAGATAGCTATCCAAATATCCCCTGCCCTCAGTTGTCTCCTAACTTCTTTGACCACCATAAACAATCACTCTCCCTCTTTGACTCTTAGGTTATGTCTACACTACAACTTATATCAGAATCATTTCTATTGCTCAGGGGTGTGAATAGATCAACCCCCATGAGCAGCATAAGTTACACTGACATAGGCATCGGTGCAGACAGCACTATGTTGGCGGGAGAGCTTCTCCCACTGACATCACTTCTGCTGCTCGCAGGCGTAGTTAAGCCAATGGAAGAGCTCTCTCCTGTCAGTTTGGAGCGGCTACATTAGAGAGCCACAGCAGCATAGATGCGTCAGTGCAGCTGTAAACTCTTGAGTGTAGCTGTGCCCTTACACTCTTCCAGTTCTTGTTGTACGGGATCATTATAGCTCTTTCCTCTTACCCCCTTCTATCATTGCTTAACCAAGCTCTACATAATGCAAGTCTTTTAGTCTTTCCTTAGCTGGTTGGTTATATTTTAGCTTGGGGATGAGAAGCTTTTCTTTTGATTTGATTGTAATTTTTTTTTGACAACTGCATGTAGGACAGGCACTTTTAAAATATATTTTTATTATAAATAAAAATTCAGTAGATTCAGCCACCCATGGTTAATTTGTTGAAATGCAGGATTTTTGCACAACATTATATCTTTGTGTTCCCAGCTTTTATTTGCATAAAAACGGAGTGTGAAATTTACTATTCAAAAACATGGTTGGCAGCTGAAATAACATGTAGCTTTTCCCTGTACTCAGACATAATGCTTTATGTCATGTAGTATCTTATGTGATTTACTTGGAATAATGGAGCACAAAGAGGTCATCAGAAATTTGAGTTGCTTCTTATCTTCGGCATTAGATACCTGAACTAATTAGAGGATAACATGGCTTATAAGAAGCATGTGTTTTTGGGTGAGTGTGTTGCTCAGAAAGGCTGTGCTGTCGTTGTTGTAATAATAAATCTTGTCACCACGGTGCATCCCTTAATTCCTCTGTTTCCCAGCCACGGGTCATTTGGTGGAGCTCTGTTGCTTGGGACATTTTAAACAAGTCTGGACAAAGCACTTTAGCATCCTGTAGTGAACAGTCCCACAGTGACAGAAATATGGTCTGGGCATCACTGGCAATTTTTAAATCAAGACTGGGTGTTGTTCTGTAAAAGATCTGCTCTAAGAATTGCTCTGGGAAAAATCTGTGGCCTCTGTTAGACAGGAGGTCAGATTAGATGATCACAATAGAACCTTCTGGCCTTAGAATCTATGCATCCATGATTTCTTCAACATCAGGGAGGTGTTGGGCATCTGTCCTTCCACTGAAGTCAATGCAACTTGCTTAGGTGCTTACCAACACTCAGGTTATAGCTCAGCAAGCCTCAAAATTTGGTCCAATAATGATTCCTTCTGTAAGCAACCAAACCCAGGACACCACCGGATATAAAGTCATAGAATATCAGAGTTGGAAGGGACCCTCTGGAGGTCATCTAGTCCAACCCCCTGCCCAGAGCAGGACCAATCCCAACTAAATCATCCCAGCCAGGGCTTTGTCAAGCCTGACCTTGATATTTCAGTCTGCAGGGTTTTGTGTCCAAAGCTCACTAGCTATTGAAGGTAAAAATATTGTCCCTTAAGGCCAAATCCAGGTTCCAACAGAAGTTTTGCCCTTAACTTCAATGTCTCCTGGATTTAACCAATAATGTATATGGTTTGACTTCTCAGTAGTAAGCATTGATGAGGTTATGGGGGAAAACTTACTGAAATCTGAAATTGTTGGTAAAATCCTGGCCCCACTGATGTCAATAGGATTTCATTTGGTTCAGAATTTCACCCCTTGAATACAAAAAGTATTACTATTTCTAACCCCCTGAGTGAGAGACTGAGGTACATCTAGAGGGCCTAAACTTACTCCCATTATAGTCAATAGCAAAACTGACAGTGATTTCAGTGAAGCATAGTCAGGTCCTTAACATGCCATTTGCAGAGAAAATGTGGGCAATATATTTCTCTGTGCAGTTTGCAGTGCTTCAGACCATGTTCTGTGGGTCAGAATCAGAATGGCAGGTCAGAGAAGCACCCTAGAACATTTAAAGAATATTCTTGTTTCAGGATCTTTCAGTCTAGTTTCATTTGTCCCCCCAGCCTTCAACGTTCCAGGCCTGTCACCAGTAAAGAGGTTAAACAAGCATAAAATTAAAAAGGGAGCTACATATTTATCAGTTTTGCCTCTCTCATGAAGAGGTCTGATCTGGCATCTTTAACCTTGTTATTTTATTCTGTGGATCCCGAAGGGGCTCGTATAACAAGCAGCCAAATTCTCTGACTTTCAGTTTCTTTAAACAATTTTAACATGGCTGTCACCCACTGCATGCTGTATGTCAGTTAGCACTTGTAGGGTAAAATTGACAAAGAGCACTTTGTGTACCTTCACAACAAGTATATCTTCGCCAACACTTTGGAGCTATTTTAAGTTTGTAAGCTGTAAGTATCTCCCTCTTTCTAGAATTGATAACAGTAGAACCAAGACTGCAGATGAGTAGCACCTGGCTAATTAAGCATTCGGGTAGTCTGTGGTCTTTAATACAGAGGGCACTTACAGTTTAAAAAGTTCTGAGCCCAGGAGTCACTCCTCCAGATGCTGTCAAATATTCACATTATAATCTAAGGCAGGGCTGTTTTCTCCACCCGTCCCCTTTCTGTTGCTATATAATGGTCTCTTAGATGTTTATGAAAATCACAGAAGATGAACCCCAAGATGAAACACTTAAAACAAACACACTTCTTTTTGTGTTCAGTTTGCAAGAAAAGGAATGTGTTTTACCATCCAGGCTCATGACAGTATTTTGCTCTCAGTATGTTCCAGTTGCTCCTTTTCATATCACTTTATTCTCATCCAGACCCAGATTCAGGAAAGCATCCTTACTGAAGAAAGCACTTCAGCTTGTGCTTAAGTCACAGTGACTTTGATCTGTGGCTAGATTCTGTCTGTACTATGTGGCCCTGGTAACTGTCCCTATTGCAGTTGTTTTCTAAGAGAGAGGGAGTGAAATGGGAAAGTGAAGCCGCTTCTCTGCCTTGATTGCTTCCCAGAGCAGCAACATTTAAGAGTTGTCTAGATTTTCTTCCTGTATTTCAACTTATTATTACCTGTTATGGGTAGATCCTGAAAGTCACCTATAATAGTCTAATAATTCTGATACACATAGTAGCATTCATCCTTCACTGCTTGCAGGTGGGAGTGTACTCTGACATGTTAGACTGATGTAAAACAAATATTGATCTCTTCCTTCCCATGCACTTCCTTCCCATGCAGCCTCTCCTGGGTGCTGCAGGTCTGACGTCAGTGCTCCTGACACTGGCAACTCTAACCTGACCTAGTCTAACAGATCTCACGCTACTCAGTCAGGATTTTGTCTCTGGTACTTAACATACCAAACGCTAGTGTGTAGTCCATTGCTCCTGCCAGTGCCCTTCTGCTCTTGTAGACAAGAGCTGCTGCTGTCCAGGGCAGTTGCCGCTGCCTGGTGTGCTGTGGCATCATCTCCCCTGCTATCCATCAGGACATTGTACCTTCGACTAGGAAAAGGGGGGAGGAGTCTAATTCTTTTAATGGCTGGATACTAACACACAGAAATTGATATGTCACCTGCCAGATGTCAGCTGCTCTAAAATTTATTGGTGGATCTATCTTACTGTATGCTGGACATTACTATGCTATGGTCGATTCTACTGTACTGTACTATGATCCTAATTACTGCCATTCTATAAGCGCTCCTCTTTCAGTATCTGCCCTCACTCCACTCTCCATCATAGTACTCCTATTATTTCCTTTATAAATTTTCCCTGAATGTAAGGGTTCCCAGATAGGCGCCTTCCCTTCTGGATCATAGATGTGAAAATATCAGACTCTGTGCACATCATTACTGGATAGAGGGGCTATCATTTTTTTCTAATAAAGCAGAATTTTGAGTGTCTTTTAGATTTAAACGTAGAAGTAAGTACACACCTACCTTTCACACCAAACAATAACACTGGCCATTATTAGTCCATTGATAAAACATAGCAGCACCAGAGAACATTCTATTATCATTATTTAATATTTGTATTATGATGGTGCCTTGGCCCTAATCAAGGGTAGGAATCCCATGTGGTAGGCATTGTCTAGACACATTTAAAAATATTTTCTACCCAAGGAATGAGAATTATGATGGGATGTAACAAGTGGAAGAAATAGACAAATGAGTATTGGGTCTGGAAAGAAGTGAGAAGAAAAGCTAACAGTACAATAAGCATGTTTGCAAGAAAGCAGTAATCTAGGATGGTCATGCCTAATGTCAGATGGCACTGTTCTGAATGCAGCAGAGTAGAAGTTCTGTTCCTAGCTTTACTGATTTTCATAAAGAAACAGACAGTGCAATCTTTTGTGGATACTGAGGCTCAGTTCTTCCCATTATCTTTTAAAAATAGAATAATTGCAGTTCCTGTAATCCACTGTCCCTTTGGCCCATGGCATGAATTAAAGCAGCCCCAAGGCAACACTAAATTAAAAAAGCACCACATCACTGCGTTGGTCTGCTCCACAGTCCCAGAATAGCTGGCAGGCAGGGTGTTCCAGCCATGCCCCTCCCAGCTCCATTTCCCCTCAGTAGGCTCCTATGCCAGCAGTGGAGGCTGCCTATGTTGGCCCTTTGCTAGGATAATTCCCCCAGAGAGCTCTTCTGTCCCTTTTACGCTGCTGAAACAGTGTTAAAGGGCCACAGGAAGGGACAGAATCTATCCCTATATCAGAAAGATAAAGGCCATGCTCATGTGCCTAAAAACTCACATCTACAACATCCCCTGCAAGAATGGATCTGCCCAGAATGAATGATTGGTGTGAGATACATATGTAAAAACTAATTAAAAGTAATATAAGTGGAATCTATGACTAATCTGAATTAACCTATGATTTTATCTGTGTAAACATCCTGCTCTCAGCCCTTACGTCTGTAGCTGTCATCACAGGCTTTTCACATCTTAAGGAAGATTGTAAGCTTTTTGGGGCAGAGGCCAGCCATCTTCCATGATTTCTTAGGGCATGTCTACACTTAAAATGCTACAGCGGCACAGCTGCACTGCTGCAACACATCAGTGTAGACCAGTGGTTCTCAACCTATTTACCATTGTGGGCCACATATGCTGCTCTCTATGTTATGTGTGCCTCATCATATATATATAATATGTGAGCAGAGTTAGAATGAGCTCTCCCCTGACATCTGGTGGTGAGCTGTGGAAAAGAACTTCAGGGGCTGATCTCGTTTGCATGGGCACACCCACCCTGCCTCGCATGTTGGGACTGCTTGCCCACATGGTCACTTTGGCTGCTGTGGGATTCGCTATTCGCACACTTCATCAGGTGTTGCGGAACTGTATTCTAGAAACCAAAAGCATGCTGAAATATGCTCTCTATGAGAATGATACCATAATCAATCTACTGGCTGTATGAAAACAGTTACTGCCTGTATTAGAAGAATTCAGCAAGCAGAGTTTTCTAAAATCAGTGAGAAATCTGGTCAAAAATAATTGCCTGGGGAGATAGAGAAGGACAGAAACAATTCCAGGAAAGGTTTACATTATCAACATGGTCTTTCTTAATGTACCCTGTAGTAAAACAATATATGCTGCTTTATTCAAATTCTTAGATTGCACCCAACACCATGGTATGATGGCCTGTGATATTATATTATAGACTTTGTTTACAGTGTTTTGTCTCTCAATAAAATGTGAAAAAAACTAAAATCTATTACACTTTTGATAAGAGTAGTATTTTAGTTTTGTCTCCAACCAGAATTTCCTTTGCTGATTACTAATTGTCTACTTGGCTGCTATCCTACACCATGGACCTGGTGGTATTTTGGTAGTAAAGAGATTATTCTGTAAACCACCACTAAAAAGTCAGCATTTGTCCATAGTTACTGTGGCATTTCAGCTGTCTCTATGTAGTATCTGCTATTCTAAATATGGGGAAATACAACAGGTAGCACAATGTGGTAACTGGTGGTACATGCTGGCTTTGTTATGGTACCCACTGTATACAGATGTAAGGTTTTATCTGACTACACTGTCCTCTTTAGGTAGAATAAGAATATTCATCCTCAGAATAACTGAGGTACCTTTCCTGAAACCATGGTCCCATCAGAATCATTTTTGGGTAAGCTACTCATGGGAAAAGCCTGCAAACCCTTACAATGTCAATCAGTTCTTAGAAGGGAGCACAGGAAAATGTCCATCTCTCAATCTGCAAACACCCCTGCATTCAAAGAGTTTTGATTTTACCAAAAGGATTTTGCTCTATTTGAGAAAGGTAGCTTTATTAGAAATTTGATAGGCCACAATGTCTGTTGTAGCCAAAAGACAGTCTGAAAGGTCTGGATTGCATTTAAGAGGATCACTTCTTTTATTGCTTACTCTGCAAAGGATTTAATTAAACAGAAGCTAATGAACTTTATTCATAAAGATACTCTGATATTTATAAAGGCCCATTCTCATAAAGTCCCTCCAGAGTACTATTTTACTTTTGTTGCAGAGGTAACTTAACTGTCATTCGCTGCTGCTTCACTCTATTTGCGGAAGGCATACCCAAATGGTTGGTATCATTTTAAATAGCATTGTCCAAACAGAAAATTCAAAGAGATCAAGGGTTATGCCGCTCCTCCATTCCTCATGCCTTTTCCCTCTCTAAATCAAAGACGCTGCGGAAACTTAATTGCACTTAGCCGAAATGCTTGCAAATTATCCGTTGACAAAAAAATAACCCACCCTTATCTGATTATTGTTTTGTCAGGATTCTAGGTTCTCTGTGTTCTTTTTTCACATTTCAGTAAACCAGTAATTTTGTTAATCTGAATCTATTCAGAAAACATTCACTGCAGTCTCCAATTCTGTGGAAAATCCTTTTAATGCATAATGAATAACTGAGTCCGTAATGAGCCAACACCCAACATGTTGCTAAGGGGCATGTTGCTGAAGACACTGGACCAGATTCTGGATCAGAACAGACTTGGGGAAGGAGGAACAAAGGTATCCTTTGTAATCCTCTGATCCTGCACCCTCTCTGCATTAGGTCTGAGGGGTGCTGCTCTAGCTGGCACTAGTTGCCTACAGCCCTGGAGAAGGATGGGACACTTTGCCAGTGGGTTTCAGAGATGTTTGCTTAGAGTGGAGAAATTATCAGAGTCAGGGGTCTTGGGTTCCATTCCAGGCTCTGAAGGGGAATGTGCTGTTGTGAGCACAGTCTCTTCTGACCATTGCCCCCCAAATGTGACATCTTTGGACCCATCCCCTCCAAGCTGTCCCTGTCCCATTCCTGTATCTTCTTCACCCCTGACTTCTTGTCATAGTTCCATTTTCTTCAGATAGCCAGCAGCAGTTTCTACTCAGGCTTCTCATCCCAGTTCCAGTCTCCTGGCTCAGCCAGTCCAGTTCCCCCCATTCTTCCCAATTTTGTGTACCACACTCCCACGTCCCTGCTCTCTGTTCCCACTGGCTTACAGTCCGAGTCTCTTTGCTCAACCAGTTGTAGTCCTCCACTTCATTCTAGTTCCTCAATTGTCTCCTCTCCCCACACATTCTTGTCCTGTTCTTTCCAAGTCTCCTGCCCAATCAGTCCCAGCTCTCCCCCGGCTCCTCATCCAATCTCAATCTCCCCCATGCCCACTGGCTACCAGTCTCCTACCCTGTTTTCCCCCAGCTCCCACTTCTACTTTTCTTGCCAGCCAATCCCAGTCTCCCCCATTACAGCTTCCAGTCCTGTTCTCCATGCCCAGTCTCTCCAATTCCACCCAAATCCTTGTCCCAATCTTCTCTCCCACCCTCGCCCCCCTCTGAGATCCCCAGATCCACCTCTTGTCCCCTTTGCAGTTAGTCAGGCAGCTTCTTCCTTCAAGCTGCCTGAATGACATCCGGGGATTGAGAGCACAAGCATAGGTGCCATCTTTGTGAGCTGCCCGGGGGGTGTTTGATCCCTGCTCTGCCCCAGGCCCTTCCTCTACTCCACCCCTTCCCGAAGCCCCCAACCTGCCCTGCTTCTTCCCACCTCTGCTCTGCCCCTGCCCCTGCCCCCTCCCCTGAGCGTGCCCTGCCCTTGCTCCTCCCCCTCTTCCCCAGCCCCTCCTGCATGCTACAGAACAGCTGATCCTTGGTGGGCAGGAGGTACTGGGAGGTAGGGGGAGGAGCTGATCTTGGGGGCTGCTGGTGGATGCTGAGCACCCAGTTTTTTTTTTCCATGGGTGCTCAGATAGGTCCATCAATGGCTATTAGCCAGGATGGGCAGGAATGGTGTCCCTAGCCTCTGTTTGCCAGAAGCTGGGATTGGGTGACAGGTTATCATCAAGTGATCCATGCCCTATCTGTTCATTCCCTTTGGGGCACCTGCCATTGGCCACTGTCAGAGGACAGGATACTGGGCTTGATGGACCATTGGTCTGACCCAGTATGGTCGTTCTTATGAGTCAGCGCCTATGAGCATAAGAGAGACCGGCTCTCTGCTCTCAGTTCCAAGGCCAGGCTTTACTTTGGTCACAAGCAGCCATTATAGGAAAGTTTGGCTTTGCCTCTGTAGCCCTGAGCTTGAGCAAGCATGGTCAGTTGTTCTGTGTGGATGATATATGCACAATCTGGTAACACATAGAAGTTGTGAGGGGAGGAAGCATGCTCGGTCACTCTGAGGATGGCACATGTGCAGTCTGGTTAGCACTAGGAGCTGACATCTTACTAATTATAGATTTGAAATAGGTTTGGGGGACATTTTAAAGTTTTGGGAATAATGAACATTACACAACAAAAGTATAATATTCACTTGCAACTACTTAAGTAATTCATAATTTTAACAATTATTGATGGCTTTAACACTAACCTTTCTCACCCTAACAAGCAGAGATAATTAAAAATATCTTATATATCCAGCCTTGAAATTTCTCCCTGATTTCCTTCTAGGGGAAAAAGAGAGCTTTACTAAAGCAATAGATAAACAGCACCGCTTCTTTATAGGGACTTAGAATGAAAGGAAAGATCCCTGTAAATAAATTAGCCAGATAATCTTTTAGAACTTGATGGGAATATGGAAGCAGCTATTATTCTTACCAGCACAGTAATACAAAACATATGGCTCCCCTAATTAAAAACATGGGGCAATAGAGCTACAGCTATAAAAATACTAAATAGCTAAGTTCATAGCAGGTTTTGCAGGACTGTACACAAATTCCACTATGGAAACTGAAATAACCATTTGTGTGGTGTATTAGAACTCATATTGCAATCGTTTCATTGTCAATAAATGCTGTCCCAGTGTAATGTCAAAAAGGTGCAAACTTTCATCTGACCTTTTTTAAAACAATGCTCTGGACATTCCTTGTGCTTTAGTATGTGTTAACTTTTTATCCAAGCCTGTTTTTCCTTATTTTTTTAATGTCATGATATCTCTTTGGCTTGGAAGAGTTAAGTGTGCTACTCTACCATCACTGGTGGTCTTTCAGACTGTTGAGAGTCCTTTTCTTTTGAGAAAAGTTCAATAGAAAACTTACTAGCTGCTGGAATTGAAATTTAAAGTTTTCTGGTTTTAAGACCTATTGAAACTACACTATGTACACACTTTTAAAATTTATTGAGGGCTGTTAAGAAAAATATTCCAGATAACCCCTTCTCCTCACTTTTTTTTTAAATTCCTCCATCTTGTATACATGCTCTGTTGCCATTGTGAAAGATGGGTTTAAAAATACATAGGTGGGCAGATATTTGTATGCAATACTTTTTTTTTTTTTTTTTTTTTTTTTTTCAAACAGTGGAGTGTGAACTAGTCTTCATCCTCAGTTCAAACAGAAAGCAAAATTTTATACACTTTGTGGAAATTCCACTAAATCTTGTAAATCATAAAAAAAAATCAGAAGAAAAAACAGTTTCCTATCTTCATTTATAACCAAATGTCAACACTGAATCATAATGACTTACACATTTAACGAACAGTGTGCTTTAGATTGAGTGGAAAATGACAGGGAAGGTAGAGGTAGGACTGCTAATCCTATAACCTAAACAGGTAACTAGGGCAATGGCTTATATAAGAAAAAAACTTCTAAAAATGAGGATTAGCAGTGATCTCAGAACTACTAAAAGCTACCACAAAACCCTGTTAATGGGAGTGCTGGTCAAGGGAAGGAAGCTGGATATGAGAGGTGAATAAGCTGAAGTAAAAGCTGTTTGAAAATAGAATGGAGTTCAGTGTTGCTGATGGGGAGAAAATAAAGAAGCACATACCAATAGATCACCAGGTAGACATGTTTGCAGCACATTATGTCTGTTTGATACAATACAATAAAAAGGTAATGGGTTAAACCCCGTTGAGAATGGTGGACATAACAGCCACCTTTCATTCAGAATGAATGTAAAAAGGAATCGACTTCCTTCATGGAACAGATAGCTGAAACAACAGGGCCCTCCATCCAAAACACACATTACATGCCACGCTGGAGTAGGAGTTAGCAGTATGGTCCAAGGGAGGTTCTACTGTGATCAGATGATAAACTCAGGAGCGTGTGATTGATTGGCCTGGAGTGTGAGTGTGAGTGAGTGAGACACCACACACAAATCCTAAGCTATGGAGACAGCAGAGCAAGCACTGAACGTGTGAGCCAGAGAAAATGCCAAGACAAAGCTTTTTGGGCCAAGTGTTGGTTGAAAGAGGCTTAGTTGGAACTGTGAGCAAAGAAAATATCTCCTGTTTGATTCCTGCTGTGTTCAAGGAAACAAAACTTCATTCATTCCTTGTAAATAAGCAGGCTTGCATCAAAGAAATACCTGGCTACATCATTAATTTCTCATCTTAATTAAAACTACCCTAAGGGTCCTTAATTTTGGCTAACCACTCAGGCCAAAAGGGGCACCCGCATCAGAAAATTTGCAGAAGCATGTCCCCTCAGAATCTGCCAAGTTCCTGTCAAATGATATAAGATAAACCTGGCCTGCCCATAGCCCAGAGCAGTGTCATTCATAAAGATATCAAATGGAGCGTAGCTTGCTGTTAGAGCTTTGTACAAGGATGAGATGATTTGAAGTGCAGGTGAGGGCAATAGCATTTCCAAAATTTCTCAAGGAACATGCCCTTATGTCTCTCATCTGCTCACTGACGCTTCCTGCTGTGTTCTTCTCTCTGGCCCCTTGCATGTGATTTATATGAATTTAGATGCACTTAGAATCAGTTGGCCATATGTAGGGATGGTTTATAAGAGGGACAGTAAAATACAAGTTGCCAGGTGGGCATGAGTCTAAGGCTATGTCTAGACTATAAGCTAGGGGTGTGATTTCCAGTTCACATACACATACTTGGCTTAACCATGTTGAGTACAAACCTGCCTGAAACGTATGAGTACTGCCAGTGCCCAGGCGACTTTGGCTACACTACAATTTACACTCGTGCTAGCTTGATGAGAGCTAACACAAGTACGTGTCTGTGCACTGGGACTCACAACCCCAATTTGAGGCTTAAATGTAGAAAGAGTACATTTACACTTAATCTGGAAGTGTAATTTCCAGCTTGGGTAGAGGTACACACCCTTGCTCTGATTGAAAATAGAAGTGTAACTACAGGAGCATGAAAGAAGAGATGGGCTAGCTGCCCTGAGTACAATCCCACCCAGTACTCTAGGTGTTCACTCGGTAGACTAACCCATCCTACCACCTGTACCGCTGTGGCTACACTTTTATTTTTAGTGCTCTAGCTCAATCAAAGCTAGTGTGGTTACATCTATCCAAGTTGGAAATTATACCTCCAGATCAAGTGTAGATGTACCCTAGATAGGTAAAAGTATGTTTAGAATGTAAGTTAGTGTGATGTTTTCTTCTGGCCCCTTCTATATATATGTAACTGAGACACCCTCTGGACACATGCAGATTCACCTCTGAATTTAATCCAATGAGGCCCAAAACTGTCAGACAAAGATGGCTGACAATGCTATGCTGGGACTTAAAAAAAAAAACAACAAAAAACAGTAATGGCCAGTTATTTCAACTTGATGCGACATTGATCTAAAAATGTTCCTTTTGATGCTGCACAAATAATATCACTCTGTAAAACTGGCTTCTGCAATCACAACATTACAAGCTACTGTGTGGGGACATGGCACTGTAGATTTTACTAGACATGCGTAGTCATGTTTGGCTCTAAATTAGCTGTAGAGTAGGATTCTAGGATTAGCTGTAGAGTAGTAGAGTTTGGGGTTAAGGATGCATCCTACTCTCACTGAAGTCAGTAGAAATCCTCCTGTAAACTTCTGTAAGAGCAGGCTTGTGCACAGCAGAGTTCATGAGGGTATCACTGGGTATAAAAACCTAATCCCTCAGTAGGAGAGTCCTGGAGTTAAATTTACTGGCCAGAAAGTGAGATGGCTCTTTCCCCCAATTTTTCCTTCTGTTAAAAGAAAGGATAGGCAGATATTTTACCTTTCTTCATTCAAATTCTAGGAGAACTATAGTTATGGCAGTAAAACTATGCTTAATTGTGACCTGAAAATCATACATTTTAGCAATGTGCTGAATGCTCCAAGTAACAAGAGTGTGAAGAGCCTTCAGAACATTAACTTAACACTTAACTCTTTTTTCTTCTTTCTCTGGTTCCATGCTCTCCCAATTTGTGCAATGTCTCAGCATGTTCTATGCTGGAATGTTGCACCAATTCATAACCCTGCTGGAAGCTGGCTTTTGAGATGGATTAAGTGCTATAGGTTTGCTTTTCCCAGTCATGCATAGTTTGACCTTTCCAAATAATATTTTGAACGCTAAGGAACATTAAAAAATTGAACTGGGCTCTCAGCATATTTCTGAGCTACATTCTGGACCAGAATCTGCTCTCTGTTCCTTCATTGACTTCAGCAGAGATGTTTCAGATTTACAGCTGGTGCAAGGGAGCTGAGAATCTGACCTAGTGTATCAGCACACCCAGGAAAAGGAAACATCTGGATCCAAATCTGTACAGGTAACTTGAAGAACTATTTTAGAGTGCACATGGAACTAAGTAAACACTGACAATAGCAGTCACCCCAACCTCAGCATAAAGGCTGTGAGTGTTTTTCCAATGAATTTGTCTTAAATAAGAATCTCAAAGCATTTGTTATGAGTACAGTCTGTATGTGTTACTATGTAAAATGGTCATGCTACAGGCTAATAAGTTTACATAGTAGACTGTGATATATATGTTATGAAATGAGAAGCTAATGAGTACAGCCCTGGTAAAATGTACCACTCACTCAGTATGTTTTCATAACATTTATGCAGAAAAGCACATGAGAATTGGCATGCTTTGAACTTGTGTGGAGGCAGACTGCTGTCATGACTGAATTCAAATGAATGTCAAGTGGTAATAAAGCCCAATAAATTATTACTTTTATTTTATGTACATAAATAAAAGATCACCTATCCTATGAGCTAGGCATCCTCAACATCTTCCAAACCACAAAACAATAACAGATCAAGCAGCATAACTTCACCCTGATTGGCAAAATTAAATCTACCAAAATACCCCACCCTATCCTCAGGAATACCAAACCTCATCCAACTCTCTTTTGTAAAAGCCAGAGCAAATAGATTGACTTTGCAGTGTGCCCTGAAGATCAACAGAATCAAGTTATTTCAGGCTCACATGGGCGTGAATTCCAAAGTTGAGGGGCCTTTCTAGACAAAATGCTGCCAGGGGCACCCTCCATTTTAAACTGAGGGAGTTCCGTTTAAGAGCCTCCTCTGACCTTAACTGTGGCAGTGTCACACAGGGAGAGAGGAGATCTCTCAGATATACAGGTGCTAACCCACTAGTACCTTATAAATTGAAACTAGGGATGATCACAATTTTTCTACCAACTTTCCCTATCTATTTTTGACAAAAAAAAAAATGGCTTTCCACTGAAAGTTTCTACTTTCTATGGAAAACTTTGCCTTTTCACCAAAAAACCGCAAATTTTCAGTTCTTCAGTCAAAACTTTTCTGTTTTTGGTTTTGCGATGAACAGTTGAAATTTTCAATGGAAATAGACACTTCTGTTCTTCTGTTATGAGACTGGGAGAATACTTGTAATCTGTTTCCTACCATTCATTCTTTTGTATACTTTTAGATACCTTTATTTGCCTCTAGAGGTCCCTTCCAGCCCTACATTTCTATGATTTCTTTATCAAGTCATAGCTCATCACCACCGTAACTACTTGATTAATAAGTTGTACCACTTGCCCTCTCCTCTCCCTCTCCCCCCCACCCTCCCGCACTTTGCCCTGTATCTGTCTGTATTTTTCAGATTGTAAACTCTTTAGGGCAGGGACTGTGCCTTCCTATTTTTTTGAGCGGAAAGGAATAATAATTTATAATTAATAATCCTAAATGGAAGTACATGTTTTTGAGAAAACAAAGGTACACTGGGCAGTTATGGTAATTGTCTGTGGCATAGTGTGTGTGTGGGGGGGAGGGGGCGTGTTTTATGTTTTTGTTTACAGGCCCCAATTTGAACATAAGAACAGCCAGAGTGGGTCAGACCAAAGGTCCATCCAGCCCAGAATCCTGTTGTCTGACAGTGGCCAATGCCAGGTGTTTCAGAGGGAATGAACAGAACAGATAATAAAGTGATCCATCCCCTGTCGCCCAATACCAGCTTCTGGCAAACAGGCTAGGGACATTTCAGAGCATAGTTTTGCATCCCTGCCCATCCTGGCTAATAGCCATTGATGGTCTTATCCTCCATGAGTTTATCTAGTTCTTTTTTTAACTCTGTTATAGTCTTGGCCTTCACAACATCCTCTGGCAAAGAGTTCCACAGGTTGACTGTGCATTGTGTGAAGAAACACTTCCTGTTGTTTATTTTAAACCTGCTGCCTATTAATTCCATTTAGTGACCTCTAGTTCTTCTGTTATGAGAATGAGTAAATAGCACTTTCTCATCTACTTTCTCCACAGCAATCATGATTTTATAGACCTCTGTCATATCCCCTCTTACTCGTCTCTTTTCCAAGCTGAAAAGTCTGTCTGATTAAGCTCTCCTCATATGGAAGCTGTTCCATATCCCTAATCATTTTTGTTGCCCTTTTCTGTACCTTTTCCAATTCCAATATATCTTTTTGCAGAGGGGGCGACCGGCTCTGCACACAGTATTCAAGATGTGGGCATACTATGGATTTATATAGAGGCAATATATTTTCTGTCTTATTAACTATCCCTTTCCCAACATTCTGTTAACTTTTTTGACTGCTGCTTCACATTGAGTGGATGTTTTCAGACAGCTATCCACAGAAGAAGAAAGGCAGTTTAGATGCAGAGAAAGTTTCTTGCTAGCTGTCATCAATGAGTGGCAAGCTTATTCCCCAAAGCATGCATTATAACTCATTTATGATATTTCAGTACCAAATCCATAGGCACCGACTCCGTGGGCACTCCAGGGCTGGAGCACCCAAGGGGAAAAAGTGGTGGGTGCTGAGCACCCACTGGCAGCCCCCCTGTCAGCCCCCCTCTCTCCCAGAATCTTCCGCCTGCCGGCAGACCCTGCAGATCAGCGCCTCCCTCTCCTTCCAAGTGCCTCCCACCCACCACGATCGCTGTTTCGCGGCACACAGGAGGCTCTGGGGGGGGAAGGGGGAGGAGCGAGGATGCGGCATGCTCAGGGAGGGGTGGAATGGGGCAGGAATAGGCGGGGTGTGGGCGGGGACTTGGGGGAATGAGTGGAGTGAGGGTGGGGAAAGTTGGCGCCTGTGACCAAATCAGGATCACTACTCTTTTGTGCTAGGTAATGTACAGAAAATATGAAGATATTACCCCAGTCAGAAAATAATACAAAGAGATTCAAAGACTTTTATGGTTGGAAGGTCAACATAATGATGATCTTGTCTGACCTCCGTTATAGAACAGGCCATAGAGTATCACCCAGTAATTCCAGCATCAAGTGCAATAACTCGTGAACTACACCATCCAGTCTTCATTTTAATATTTCAAGTGATAGAGAATCCATCACACCCCTGTGTAAGCTGTTCTAGTTGTGACAAATGTGTTCCTTGTTTCCAGTATGAGATAGCTGAGATAACTATTGGTTTTTGTTCATCTTGTTAAAGTTTAAAATGAATTTAACTTATTAAAATTTGGATCCTTGCCTGTGATGAAGGCCATTTTAAAGGTCTACAAATACATATTTTAAAACCAAATATTATTACTCTTCCTTAGGCTACCTACCCCCCATTCAGATTTATATCTTTCATCCTTGTATTCAGCCCCAAATTTTCTAAAAAATCTTATAATTTTAAGTCTCCATATACCTTCCCCCTCATCTGCAGATTCATACCTCTGAAAACTATTCTGTTTTCAAATACAAATAATCTTTCTACATTGTCCTTCGCATTCTTTATCTAATTTTCACCTACACCCATTGAGAGCCTCAGGACATAGAAATAATTTCAAAGATTGACTTTTTCCTTTGATTTGTCATAGATACATTGCTGCTCCTTTGTGCCAATTTTTTTGAAGTGGTTTGGGCCAGGACCATACTTGAGTGCTAACTCTGTGGCTTTCACACTATCATGTATGCCTAAAGCAATCAGGAAAACATGAGCGGTACAGCAAATGGGGAAAGGAAAGAGGTTACATCATGGTTTCTTGAGTGCCTGCAGGGACTACTTCATCAGAATTTGAATTTGTAGTATGAAGCTAAGGAAAGGTCCGGTTTAAACATTGGAGCCTACAGCTACTCTACACATCTAAATCCATAGTTAAGCACAGAGGCGATGCATGGCTTTCCCATGGAGCTTAACTGCCATAAGATGCTGCCTTGGCGTTTCTGGCTCCGTTGCTGCTCCTCAGCCCAGAGTAGGGTCGTAAACTTTCTAATCAAAACCAAACACCCCTGCCCTGCCTCTGCACTGCCCCCTCCCTGAACCCCCACTCCTGCTCTGCCCCTGCTCCAAGGCCCCACCCCTGCTCGCCCCATCCCTCTGTTGCTCGCTCTCTTCTACCCTCACTCACTTTCATTGGGCCGGGCAGGGGTTGGGGTGGTGGTGTGGGGGGGTGAGAACTACATCTGGGGGTCCAGGCTCTGGGGTGGGGCCAGGATGAGGGGTTTGGAGTGCAGGACGGGGCTGGGGCAGGGTGTTGGGGTGTAGGCTCCAGGAGGGAGTTTGGGTGGAGGAGGGGACTCTGGGCTGAAGCAGAGGGTTGGGGAGTGGGAGAGGGTTTGGGGTTTGCGGGGTCCCAGTGGCACTTACTGTGGCTCCTGGGAAGTGGCCGTCAGGTCCCTCCAGCCCCTAGATGCATGGGCAGCTGCCCTAGAACCCGTAGGCGCCGCCCCCGCAGTTCCCATTGGTCGTGGTTCCTGACCAATGGGAGCTGCGGAGCTGGCCTTTGGGGCAGGAGCAGTGTATGGAGCCTCCCTGGCCACCCATGCATCTAGGAGCTGCATGGACCCAGAGCAGGCAGGGAGCCTGCATTAGCCCCAGCCCCCTGCTGTGCTGCCGACCGGACTTTTAACAGCCCAGTTGGCAGTGCCGACCAGAGCTGCCAGGGATCCTTTTAGACCCCCGCCTGTGCACAAACTTTAAATTGTGCCCCCGACCCCCCACCATCAAGAGTTATGGTCATCTCTGGTTAAGCACCTTAAAAATGATATTCAGAAGTGTTGAGAACCTGCAGTCCTACTGTATTCAGTGGGAGTTGCAGTCACTTCAGGCCTCACAGAATCAGGCCATCAGTATCCTAAGTAGTGTGCTACAGGGAAGGCTACTTCCTTCAGTATTACTGAATCTTACAATTAGGTGGTAGATATCACTGATACTGGTTTTTAGTTAATTTAGAGAAATAATCACATTTTATTTATAGTAGAGTATGTCAGGTTAACCGAAATTATTGTGGGGATTTATATCAAGGCATGGGGGATCTTGGAATAAGTAATAAACTGGGCTGAAATAAAAGAGGAAAAAGAGGAAACCAGACAGAGCAGAGAGTAAGATACAGGAAGGCAGAAGAAAAAAATCAACGTAACTCAAAAAGCAGCTGTGGAAACATCATATAAATTGCTTTCTTGAAGAGTGATTTTATTTAACTGCTAAACATAGGACTAAAAGCATGGATTTTCAGCTGCTTTTGCAACATTTTTGCACTGTGTTTGACTACTGAGAGTTAGGTTTCATGTACTAATGTCTTGTAAGGCCTGCACTAAGCTGCCTTGTTGTATAAGGTGACTTGTGTCAAATGATTTTTAATAGCTATTTCAAGACATAAATATTTGAGATTAGGAGAGGGAATCAACAAACATTAATTTAATTAGATACACTTAAATCAGGTTTAATTACAAGGAAACAATATTAAACACGAAAACTGAGCACTGGAAAAAATATTTACCCATTCCTGTCATAGAAACAGATAGGAAAATCACCTGCTATTGAAAGAATCCATGATGCATTCGATGAATTTGATTACAACACTGTGATGTCAGCCCCCAAGGGTATGTAAACTTCTTTCGTGATGAATTAGCCTCACACACATTACACAATCTAATTGAGTTATTGGCATGTTTATTGATACAAGTATCAAATGTTTTTGTCTATACTAATTGGCTGATCCAAGCATTCCTAACCTATCTGTTTCCCTAAGCATAAATCATGCCCAATTTATCTCATGTTTAACCTTCACGTTTTCTGATAAAAGTGACAGGCAATGTGACATTTACAATAATATGTAGATGGCAACAATATGATTTCAATGTTTTTATTCTCAAATAGAAAGGCCACAAATGTAAAGAGCCCACAATATTCCAAAGTAGATTTATACAATTATCCCAGATGCAGAAGAACTGTGCAAGATCCTCCTCTTCATTTAGCCCCATAATGGAGCAGAGAAGGGGTAGACTGGTGGAATGGTTACACAGAGAACCCTTCCTTATACCACACTCAGTGCCAAGGATGTTCCAGAGATTTTGGTGAAAAGGAGCCAGTTTGGGCTGGGCTGGGGATGGGGCCACGGGAACTATTTTTATATTAATCCAGTGGGCCAAAATCTACTTTCTAGTGTTTGCAGAAGGGCAGTGGTTGCTGTTCAATCTCACAGGCTGGAATAGCAGCCACATGAGGGCTGTATCACTACCCTACAACCTGTCGCTTGAAGAGGAAATGTATGTTCTATTCATCAATTAGCAACCTGCGCTAAGCCCAATTGCTTGAGCTCTGTGCCGTGTGGCTGAATTTCACCCATAAGGGAAGTTTGCTTTTCAGATACAGCTGACAATGTTAACATTTGATAAAATTCCAGCATCTGTTTGCTAGTGTCACTGACATAACTTAAAATTGCTATAAAATATAATATGCCAAGCTAATTATTTGGTGTCAGTTTTGGTTTAAAATACTGTCAATTATATTTAGATGTGCAGTGAAACTAATCCATTTCAGAATAGCACTTGGGCCCTGAGTCTGCTCCCACTAAAGTCAGCAGGAGGAGTGGGGTGTTAATCTCCAAAAAAAAAAAAAAGAAAAAGAAAAAAATCCCTTTGATGATGGTGGAAAGTAAACACTTATACAGTACACTTATTGATTTACATATACTTTTTTACTTAATTCATACATGGAAGACCATGGGACTTATGCTTTGAAAAGAACAGCGGGATTGAGCCTTGTAGCATGCAGAGGAACCTAGCTATGTAGGTGCATTGCAAACATCTATTGATTAGAGAGGCGCTTCTATCTTCTAATTACTCAGTGAATAGTATATATCATCCAATGTTCCCAGACGTGCTTGAAGTTTGTCAAGGTCAAACGAGCAAACACAGCTGCATTGTTTAGCCAAAAAGAATATTTACTCAATAAGAAAGAGTGCTGAGATGCATGACATACTGAATAATTGAGGGATATAATGAATTCCATATTTTACATTTGAACACTGGAGAGCCCGATTTCCCAGCATTCTTGTTTTATGATTGGAATAATGTCTTTGCTTTCAATGGAGTTACACCAGTATAAAACTGGAATAATATCGTGGTGAGTTAGGTCCGTTGTTTTCAGGATGCACGTACTGTATTACAATTGGTCTTAATTATGATCTGTCTGATCGTTTGCATATTTACACTAATTATAACTCATACGGTTACATAGTTCATCATATTTAATTTCCCTCTATGCTGTAAAAATGGCAACACCTATAAATGTATCCATAAGAACAAAAGAAAGCTTATGTATCTCTAGCAATGCATTAGACTGATATGTGAAAATATTGCATTTTTTCAGGTGTATTACCAACTGTTATATTTTCCTAATGCTTTTCAAATAATGAAACCTTAGTTCATTCTCAAGACTCCATAATACTATTTTCATAATACCTGTTTTTAGCCAGGAAAATTGCTCGTTGTTTCTTTGACTTTTCTAAAAGAAATGAAGTACAAAGCCATCTATTATAGCCAGAATCCTAAACAGTTTCAATTTCTGAGCTTTAAATTACCATTAAGACATTTAATCAGTTTATATTTCAAAGACTTAAAATTAGCAAGATTTAGATTTACAATTGGTCCTATGACAGAGCTGTAATTTGCATCTCTGTGGATCCCATTGCCTAGGCCCTATCACATCTGAAAATACAGCAGTAATGTGGAGGACTGGAGAATGCTATGACAGCAGCATACCCAAGAGACAGACAGACAGTTGTAAGTGGTGGTTAGCATCCAAGTTTTAAAAAAGGTATTATGTATTTAACAGATTTCCCCAGATTATAAAGTAAAGGAAACTGTACATTTGCTGAAAAGAAAATGCACTTAAACAATCTTTTCCATTAGGGCCAAACTCTACCCTAACTCTTCCTCCATGCTTCTCGATGGGGGTTGCACAGAATGTAGGTCAGGACAGAATTTGACCCCTACATGGGGTTTCTAGATGCTTTCACGTTACAGATAGGTAATAATACATTTTGCTCTCAGATATGCACATATGGTATCCCATTTAAGTTTCTGGGAGACCCAAATGTGACAGAGTGAGGATCTTAATGGTCCAGATTGTTCCTGATGCTAATTGGCTGTACACAAGAGTGTTGGAGAGTAAACTCTCCCCAAGTCCTGTGTTCAGCTGTATGTTCCCTGGACCTTGGGTCTGGGAGAAGGGGAATAACTGGGGCCGCAAGCTTGGGACTTCTCCCACAAAGGCACTGATTCTGCAAGAGATGGAGAGCATGCTATACCTGGTAAAGGACTATAACAAATTACTTCCCCTCCCCCCCAGAAACAAAGGGGTAGCGGGGAATAAACATGGTGGAATAGCAAGCATGACTGGAATACAGATATTAAAGGTCATGCGCAGTTTAGAACAGATAGAAATACAGGGAAAGGTGGTAGGCATTAGTGTACCTCAATGATACAGTAGACTGTGAAGAAATATGAAGTTCTGAAGCACTTAGAGGAGAGGAAAGTGATCAGGAACAGTCAGCATGGATTCACGAAGGGCAAGTCATGCCTGACTAATCTAATTGCCTTCTATGATGAGATAACTGGCTCTGTGGATGACAGGAAAGCAGTGGACATGTTATTCCTTGACTTTAGCAAAGCCTTTGATATGGTCTCCCACAGTATTCTTGCCAGCAAGTTAAAGAAGTATGGGTTGGATGAATGGACTATAAGGTGGATAGAAAGCTGGCTAGATTGTCGGGCTCAAAGGATAGTGATCAATGGCTCCATGTCTAGTTGGCAGCCGGTATGAAGCAGAGTGCCCCAAGGGTTGGTCCTGGGGCCGGTTTTTGTTCAATATCATTATTAATGATCTGGAGGATGGCGTGGACTGCACCCTCGGCAAGTTTGCAGATGACACTAAACTGGGAGGAGAGGTAGATACGCTGGAGGGTAGGGATAGAATACAGAGGGACCTAGACAAATTAGAGGATTGGGCCAAAAGAAATCTGATGAGGACAAGTGCAGAGTCCTACACTTAGGATGGAAAAATCCCATGCACCACTACAGACTAGGGACCAAACGGCTAGGCAGCAGTTCTGCAGAAAAGGATTTAGGGGTTACAGTGCATGAGAAGCTGAAAATGAGTCAACAGTGTGTCCTTGTTACCAAGAAGGCCAATGGCATTTTGGGCTGTATAAGTCGGGGCATTGCCAGCAGATCGAGGGACGTGATCGTTCCCTCTATTCGACATTGGTGAGGCCTCATCTGGAGTACTGTGTCCAGTTTTGGGCCCCACACTACAAGAAGGATGTGGAAAAATTGGAAAGTGTCCAGTGGAGGCCAACAAAAATGATTAGGGGACTGGAACACATGATTTATGAGGAGAGGCTGAGGGAACTGGGATTGTTTAGTCTGCAGAAGAGAAGAATGAGGGGGGATTTGATAGCTGCTTTCAACTCCTTGAAAGGGGGTTCCAAAGAGGATGGCTCTAGACTGTTCTCAGTGGTAGCATGACAGAACAAGGAGTAATGGTCTCAAGTTGCAGTGGGGGAGGTTTAGGTTGGATATTAGGAAAAACTTTTTCACTAGGAGGGTGGTGAAGCACTGGAATGCATTACCTAGGGAGGTGGTGGAATCTCCTTCCTTAGAAGTTTTAAGGTCCGGCTTGACAAAGCCCTGGCTGGGATGATTTAGTTGGGGATTGGTCCTGCTTTTAGCAAGGGGTTGGACTAGATGACCTCCGGAGGTCCCTTCCAACCCTGATATTCTATGATTAAGTGATAGCATGGATAAAACAGAAAAGGTTTAAGTCAAAAGCACTTTGGGGAAAGACTGAAAAAGAGGATCAGTTGGGTAGTGTTAAGGGTCTACTATGGACTCCCCGGGACAGATTTGCATATGGATACAGATTGCTTTAATAAAGAGATAAACACTATGGGAATTGTCATTGTGGGAGATTTCAACTCTTTAACTTCCCACATATTAACTGGATAATCAATATTACTAGTAATGGTGGGGTCCCATTATGCCCGGATGTGCTACCTGACAGATTTCTTCACCAAATAGCATGGTCATGAATTGATTCAGTTTAAATCAAATAATAAAAGGACAATCAAAAACAGGTCAATAAGTAAGCAATCGGAAAAAAACTTGTAGGGAAGGGCTCCAGACCTAACTGATAAACAAGAACCTCAAAAAGGATATTAGGAGCAAGCAGAGAGCCTACAAGGAGTGGAAGAAGGGATTGATTAGCAAGGAAATCTCTGTCTTGGAGGTCAGAAGGTATTGGGATAAAGTGAGAATTTCCAAAAAGTCAAGCTGAGTTAGATCTTACAAAGGAAATTAAAATAAACAGAAAAGGGTTCTTTAGCTATAGAAATAAAAAAGAGAAGAAAAGAAGTGGGGCTGCTATGCAGCAAGGATGAGATAGAGATTGAGGGTAATCTAGGTATGGTCCCAAAACTAAATGAATCCTTAGTTTTCAGTAAGGCTGATAATGTAGAATCCAGGAGAAAAGGCAGGATGATTAATGGAAATAAATGTATAGAACTGGAAATTACCACTTCTGAAGTGAAAGAAAAATACGAAGTGCTTAATGCATTCAAATCAGGGTCCTGGATAATCTCCATCCCAGAATACTGAGAGAACTGGCACATGAAATTGCAAGTCCCATAGCAAGGATTTTTAATAAATATATCAACTTGGGTTGATATTTAATAGAATAGCAAATGTAGTACCAATATTTAAGAAAGGAGAAAAAAGTGATGTAGGCAACGCAGACCCGGTTAGTCTAACCTCAATATAGAAAGCTTTAGGACAAATTTTGAAGGAAAGAATAATTTCAGACATGGAGGTAAACAGAAAATGGGATAAAATGCAATATGGGTTTACCAAAGGTAGATCTTGCTAGATTAATCAGATATCTTTCTTTGATAACTGATTTTTTAGATAAGGAAAATGCAGTAGACTTCAGTAAAGCATCTGATATAGTACCACATGGGAAAGTATTAGTTAAACTGGAGAGGATGAAGATTCATACAAGAATTATATGAATGGTAATGCACTGGCTAAAGGGGAGATGACAATGGATTGTGCTCAAAGGAGAACTATTGGGCTAGAGACAGGTTACTAATGGAGTTCCTTGGGAACTGGTTTGGGACCAATCTATTTTCATATTTCTCATAATGATCTTGGCATGAAAAGTAGGCATATTCTTGTAACAGGGTGGTGAGTCAGCAGTTGACTCAGCACCCTGACACTCAAATCCCCCCCAGTATAGATTAATTGGGACCTGACTGAAAGAC
Source organism: Natator depressus (assembly GCF_965152275.1). Classification (NCBI taxonomy): domain Eukaryota; kingdom Metazoa; phylum Chordata; order Testudines; family Cheloniidae; genus Natator; species Natator depressus. Next base: position 32,646,296 of record NC_134235.1, read on the forward strand.
AGGCATCTGGCAGAGGGTGACAATTAACTGAGTAGCGATACAGCTGAGGGGCTAATTGGGAGGAAGTAACCCCAGCAACTGGAAGTATATAATAAGACAGGAAGAAAGTGCTATGGAGGAGAGTACGGAGCCTGGAGGAAGGCAGGACTGATGGTGGTGGCGGCTCCTGATACTGTACCCTTCCCCAGAAGTAAGCTGGGGAAACTGGCTACTGACCATAAATAATATGTAAATAACACTCCAGGCTGTGGCCTCTTAAAAGGGTATACTAAAGGACAGTGGTGGTTAAGAACACCAGGAGTTGTGATGGTCAGTTACTGAGGCTGGAAAAGATTCTCAGGTCACCTCATGTGACAGTGCTAATGAAATTTGCTGCTGATGTAAAGCTGGGAGGCATCATCACTGCAGAATATTATACAGGAAGAATTTGATAACCTGGAGGGCAGGTTAATTAAGTAATGAACATTAATTGTACAAAATGCAAGTGTTCCAGGATGACTCTGGCCTTTTCAGAGGGAGGAGGCCAGTGCACCTGTGACTTCACCCCCCCAGTTAGGCTTGAGAGGGCAACTGGGCCCTAGAGGGAAAGAGCCCTGGGGAGTCAGAGTCTGAGAGGAGTCAGACACAAGGAGGTGCAAGTAAGAGCTGCCAGAGAGAGAGAGAGAGAGGAAATAGGTGCGGCAAGGAAGAGATGGCTGGAGGTGCTTGGGAGAGTCGTCAGGATGCCAGCAGCATTGCTGTGCTGTCGCTACCTTTGTGAGTGAGATCAACTAAAATCACCATTGCCTATGGAAAATGGTGTCAGCATTCAGTGCCATTGCCGTCTATTCATAGTTTCATGCAACTGAACAATATCCCTTGTCCCTGGTGTGCCATATTCACTGATGACTGGTGCTGTGAGTGGCACCAGGCATAAGAACTCCAAAGCAGGAGTGTCAATAAGCATGTCTTGTGTAAAACTTTAGGGGAACAAGGGAAGGAAGTTCTGAACCATAACTTTCACTTTCTGTTGTGCCTAAACTGACTAAACTAAATGGTATCTGTGTGTGTTTTATCTGCAGCTGCTGCTGTTGCAGCCTTGAGAGGTTCCCCCTCAACACCGGGGAATGCCTGAACCAAATGAGGAGAAAGAAGAGGACTCAAGATGACATGTTCAGTGAGATCCTGCAAACCAGTGATGCATTGGACCATGAGAAGATTAGGGCCTTGGAGTGTGTATTTCAGGCTGTATGGAGAAGGAAAGAGCAGATAAGGAGAAAAGCGCAGAAAAAGGAGAGGGAGGTGCACTGGGACAAAATGGGGCTTTTTTGGCAGTAAACACAGATGTTGCAAACTCTTGTGGACCTACAGGTTCAATGATTATGGCCTCATATGCCTTTTCAGTCCACGGAGTACTACATTTTAGCACTTCTGTACACCTGCCCTCAATATTCCACATGGTATCAGGGCCATATCCTTGTCCCTACCACTCCACACTAGAGGATAGTAAGGACAGCTACATCCTCGCATAAACTGACTCGTGAGACCCACGATTGCTGTATGTGTAGCCAAAATGGACATGAATGTTCTTTCCCCTTATTCTATTATTTTATTAAATTTTTAATGTTTGCTTTAAAATTGCAGATTTTTTTGCACTAGTTTTTTTTTTTTATTCAGTAAAATTCTATATTTGGAAAATAATTCATTTTTATTAGTTCACAACATATGCTTCATAGTGCCTAGTGATACTGAAAGCACCTACTCATTTGTTGTTGTACAGTGTGACAGAACTCACAGGATCAGTGACAAACACAGTGTTATATTCCTAACATACAGCAAGCATCACACAATTCCTGAAAGGCTCCAAAACTGCAAGGCCAGGTAGAGTGCAGTCCGCCACAATGCATTACTGTGGCTCACTGTTAAAGTGCTCTTTCAAGGCTCCCCTCAGCTGTATAGCTCTGTGTTGTTCAAACTCAGCAGACTGCTGTTCCACCTCTGCCCTCTACTACAGTGAAAACTCCCTCCCTTTACCTCAGAGATATTATGCAGGACACAAAGGCAGCTATAACTGTTGGGATATTTTTCTCACAGAGATCCAATCTGTGAGTAAACACCACCATTGTCCCTTCAATCTACCAGAAGCACATTCAACCGTCATTCTGCACCTAGTGAGCCTGTAGCTGAATCTTTTCTTTGTGCTGTCAAGGTGGCTAATGTATGGCTTCATGCACCAAGGGAGCAAGGGGTAGGCTGGATCCCCCAAGATCACTATTGGCATTTCAATCTCACCAGTGGTAATCCACTGGTTGAGAGAGAAAATCCTGGCTTGCAGCTTTCTGAATAGTCCTATGTTCTTAAAGATATGAGTGTCATGCACCTTCCCCGGCCAGCCCACACTGATGTTGGTGAAGCCTCCCTGTGGATCCACCAATGCTTATACAACCATAGAGAAGTAGTCTTTTCTATTGACATGCTCTGGGAGAAGGTGGGATGGTGCCAAAATAGGGAGATGCATGCCGTCTATCGCCCCACTGCAGCTCAGAAACCCTATTCCTGCAAAGCCATCCACTATGTCCTGCACATTCGCAAGAGTCACAGTCCTGTGTAGCAGGAGGTGATTAATGGCTGTGCACCTTTACATCCCTGCAGTGGATTTTCCAATGCAAAAATGATTTTCCACTGACCAGTAGCAATCCAGCATTGCAGTTTTCCACAGTGAGATTGCCATTGGCTTCTCCACTGTCAGTACTCTAATTTTGGTGTCCCTACACTGGAGGGCTGGGGTGAGTTCAGCACACAGATCCAGGAATATGGCCGTTTGCATCCAAAAGTTCTGCAGCCACTGCTCATCATTCCAAACCTGTATTATGATGCAATCCCCCAGTCAGTGCTTGTCACTTGGGCCAACAGTGGTGCTCCATCATCTGTAGCTGCTTCATGAATGCCACGAACAACTTTGAATTGTTTTTCATTATGTCCTTCAGCAATCTGTCCTCCATGAAATTTTCATGTTCCCCACCACTGATATGATGGTTCTTGCAGCTCTGCAGATACCAGAGAATCATACATCTGTGCCTGCAACGCTCATGGAAGTAGTGCAGAGACGTTCAATTTCCATGCTTCTGTTAAAGATGGCAGACAGTGAGGTGAGCCATTGGGTTTGTGAGATTTTATAAAATGGCACAAAAGTTATGGGATATGGATGAAATTATGGGATGGAGAAAATTGCATGCTGGGAACTTTACCCTGTTCTCCCAGTCACCCATGCACAACTAATTTCTGCCCTACCATCCATTACCAAACCTTTCCAAAAACCACTGTTCTGGATGGTGGCACATTGCATACTGGGATACTCCCTATGGTGTACTGCACTGTGCATTGACACAAGCTCTTTTGTTGAGTGTGCGCAGAACCGACACAATGCACTCAGGTGCCATGTACACAGCGATATAATTGCTGCGGCTTTATACCAATGTCACTTCTGGTGGTCAAGTATTGTAGTGTAGATATGACCCACAAAAATGCTTCTTCATGTTTTTATTCTGCACAGCCAAGCAGATAGGGCATGTGGTTGCTGCTGCTTCAATTTATATAATCACCACAAAATAATAATAGTATCTCATAAAGAAACTGTTCATTGTGAGATAGCATTAGGCTGCATTCTGGTATATTTCTAAACCATGTGTCAAACCATGAAAATGTTTGATCTGTTTTCAGCCTTAATAAAATAAAAATCTCAGTGCTAAAGAATTAGCACAAATATGCCAAAACTGCAGAGTTAATGGTGAAAATACTAATACTAGCACTTATATGTGTCTTTTTATATGTAGATCTCAGAGCTTTTCAAAACTAAGAACACAAATAATTTTCAACAAATAGTTTAATTGACACATTTAGCCTCCCTTTCAGCTATAGAATATCTATGACCAGATTGCATCTTCCTTAAATTAATTAATAACTTCTAGGAAATGTAATTGTTACCTAAATCAGTAAGTGTGGAATCATTTTGTTATAAATGTTAGCTTGAGTGAATCTAGAACTTCTTGTCTGTGATCGTTAATGTGCAATTTTGAAATTTTGTTTTCTGTTAGCACTTGTGCCAATGTAACTTGATTGAAAAACTACATGAAGATACTGGGATTACTGTAGGTAACTAATTGGTGAGTGTTCAGTCCTTCGTAAGAGTCTTTCATGGTACATGCTATAGTGTAATGTTTTAGAATACTATATTTAATTTTATTTATGGATCTGTAATGTAGCAGAAGATTGGAAATATTGCCTTCTGTGATTGCATACACATTGGAGTCTTAATTATTGCAACAACCCTTGATCATAAATCTAAAGTTAATGGTATGTGTGGTTTTGCATGGGGAAAGTTATTTATACACAAGCAGATTATGGCTGAGCCCCTTCTAATTCCACAGCACAGGACATGTATCAATTCTCATGTAATTACCAAAGACAATATAAATGAAAAGTAAGACAGAAATAGAAATTAATGCTGTGATGCCATCTTAAGGAATCTTCAAATAGAACTACAGTACATCAGAAATCTTAAGAAAATATGCACCAGGATATTCTGAAATGGGTGCTGCTTCATTTGGTAACACCATCCTATAAAACTGAGTGTATTCCATATGACACATTAAAAGAGATTCTTATAACCTTTGCACAGGTATGTTGCCTTCTGCATATACAGTCAAAAACTGGTAATACCTCATGGTCACTTTTAAAAATGCATAGAAAAAAGAAGCTAGCTTATTTTTAGTTGGCAATAACATATTTTTATGACAAAAAGAATACCAAGCAATGGCCCATAGATCAAAAGCAGATGCAAAGACAAAAGCAGAAATATGTTCATATAGATGGATCATATACCACCAACTTCTCAGTCTGAAGATGCTAGGTGATTCTAAAGTATATCATTAGTTTGAATCACTTTGAAGAGAGTTTGCATAAAAACAGAAGCTCTATATAAATTGTACATTATTTTTCTCTTCAAATTAAGTGGAAATTTATTAAGAAGAAAGATAATTTAAAATACTTAACAAAATATTTTTTTCCACTCACTTTCCAGAAATAAAAAACAACATTGGAAATATGGCTAAGATTATGTAAAATCTTTCTCTTGTAATGAAATCAGTAATTAGGCAAAGTTCCACTGTTTTGGACTCTTAGCTAATTCAAGACAATTCAGGAGTTAATCAGTGATGTTGGGCCATACTAATTCCTGATTTTACTCCATTGTAGTCCATGGAGTTAAACTAGAATAAACTTTCGCTCAGTAAGTTTTAACCTTGCATTAAGTGTCTCTAGTCCTCTGCTAGAGTGTTTCAGATTCTTTGTAAAGTTTAGAACAGGCAGAAAAATGTTGGAAAATGGTTGTAAACATTTATGATACTTTTGTTTACCATTATATAAACTCATTGAAAAAGACACAAATTGCATTTTTGAAATTGAGAAAAAATTATGAAAATATTTTGCTCTATCTTGCTCTAGTAAAGATATCCATCTCCCAAATATTAGTCTCCCTGTGCAATGCTTTTCCGACCATCATAAACTAATAGAAAAATTTAACTCCCAATACAAATTGCAATTATATCATATATGAGTTTTGCAAGGAATTCAGTTTAAATCTATTCACAATTTCCTTTGTTTGGGAAAGCTGGGTTCTAAATACAATACAGGTCTGTCTAACCCACATTGTCACATATAATAGAACTACTAGGTATAACATGAGAGGTGTAACATTAGATGAAGGATGTAAAGTTCTACATGATAAATGATGTTTTCTCAGTTGTACACTCCTAATAATGAGCTGTTTTGATTTTGATTTTCTTTTTGCATTTGGAATTTGATGATTTTGTGAGTCTTCATTGTTTCTCTGACTTGTAAGAGTGGCTAGTCAAATTTCAGGGCCCTGGGGATGTTCCAGTTGGAAGCAGAAATTGATGGAGTTTGGTATTTTCTTTGATGCAATCTTGTTTATTGACAAGGAATGTACAAAGTCCTGCTCCTCCAAATGCAGGAGGAATCAAAAACAAAAAAGGAACAGTTCCTTAACTTACAGCCTCAAGCTTCTGATGCCAACAGACCCAACAGATCCCTCTCTAGCATTTCTCAAGATTATACCAGGCTTTCAGGTTACTGCTTGGCTTTCTTGCTTGTCACCTCTGCCTCTCTCTCTGTCCTCAGTTTCTGTGTGTTGATGCTATACTGACCCAGTATCCAGTCTTCCAACAGATGCTTCAGAGGTAGTGGCCAGTGCCAGAAGCTTCAGAGGTAGTGAACAGAACAGGGCACTTTATTGAATGATCCACCCAGTCTTCCAGTCCCAATTTCTAGCAGTCAGAGGGTTAGGGACACCCAGAGTATGGGGTTGCATCCCTGTCCATCCTCGCTAATAGCCACTGATGGACTTATCCTCCATGAACTTATCTCATTCCTTTTTGAACTTAGTTGTATTTTTGTCCTTCACAATAAGATGATTAGAAAGTGGGAAGATGAGAGAGTTCCTCAAAAGCATTTTATGGCAGTAGCATCAATGGATGTTGACTCATAGTAGCTTCTTGGGACCCTTCATTGATAGTACAGATAGTAACAGTAAAAAAAGTGCCCCACTATAACTCCCTTCTATCGGCCAGATTGCTAAAAGGATAAAGCCTTCAAAGCAAATTTAAATAGCTGGTAAATAATATCATCCCCTCTTTACACGCTGAAAACTGAGTTGCAGAGAGTGACTGGCCCAAGGTTGCAGAGTAAATCACAGGCAGACTCAGATCCCCTGACATCTACCCAGTGGCTACACTGCACCACCAAAGCAGTGACACACTGTTTCATATTATCACTTTAATTTTTTCCACATACCTTCAAATATAGACTTTACAGTTCTGTTACATTTTACTACCGACCCCGCAATGACCAGGCATTTTTAACACCTTCCTACACTATTCAGGGAACTTAAGAGCAGTAGTCTTCTAATATCTATCCCTTAGTTTAGAAATTACTTTCTGTCATACTTTCTGTCTCTGTCACTTTCCAGTTATGTTGGCAGTGATTTCAGTTTGTCGTCTCTCTTATCACTGGGTAAGAAAAAAAACAAAAATAACTAAAAAGTGAGACAGAATTAAATAGATACCTTTTAAATGATTATTAAAATAAAACATTATTTTATAGAAAAATGGTATAGGCTTTTAAAGAAAGATATGGGGAGGGTTCATTTTCCAGATGGAAAAGGCTTCTGAAAGAATTTGCCATTGCTCTGTTTAGTGTTTAAGCTTTACTTATGACTGAAATGTGGAACTAAGATAGGTAAATGCAGACCAATTTGCAAAAAGTAGCCTTATTTTTGTAAGAGATTGCCTAACTAACACTAGCTGACACTGTGGGACAGTGGAATAGTTCATATTTCATTGAAAAAATGTATATAATGTGTGTGTGTGTGTGTGTGTGTGTATATGTGTATATATATATATATAACATATATATAATGTATATATATAAATGTATATAATGTGTATAATGTACAGTTTTGCACGGGCTGTGGGGGGGGGTGGGGTTCCTCCTGACATCCTACAATAATAATAAGCAGATACTTGGGTATATGGAATATTCTGCACAATAAACAAATAATGCGAGCAAACTGGTGTATGATTATATTCTCTAGTCAATAGCTTCGTAGCTTGTTGTGCTTGCTTCTTTTGAAAGTTTATGTTAACGCAAAATTACAATGCCATTAGCACCGTTGTTTACTTGGGCAGTTCAATCTATGTAAAAGCTACCAGATCATAAATATTTTATATATTGTTCATTCTCTGTTTATTTTCCTTTTCAGTGACTGTTTTTATTGCATTTTTCACCTGGTATCAAATATAAGTGTACAGTGGTTGCTATTAAAAGATCTACATTCTCCCACAGTTATCATACAGTTCTGAACATAAGGAAATCACTGTGGAATCTCAGATATAGCTGTCAGCAAAAGCTGACTTTTTTATGGAGAACTGTATTATTTTTCAATTGGCCAAGAATATGACCCTAATTATAATTCCTACCAACATTTCAGTTTCAGCTTAAGAGGTGTAACCCCTTCAAACCGATCTGAATCCATGTATGTTGTTATGCCATTGTGAAGGTAAATGAGCAGACCAAGTGACAGATGGATAAAACTGAATTTTATCCCCAACTTTGATACGCCACTTGTTGTTAGACTCCAGTCATGTATTGTGATCCACACAGGTGTCTGGCTGTGCCAAGGCAGAGCCCCAGTGAAGTCAATGGGTTAGGATTGGGGTACCATTGTATGTGTTTCTGAGGCACCTAGCACATCAGCTAGCCACTAGCTATTGAAGGTTAGGAATAAATTATTCCAGGGACAGGTTATTCTATAACTGTCCATTGTCGCATTTCCTGATCCTTTGTTGAAAGTATCTGGTACTGACCACTGTCCGAGACAGACACTTGACTAGATGGACTATTGGTCTGATACGATGAGTGCCAACAGTGTTTTTGGATCAGAAGGCACAGAGTGCTATGCTGATAGTGTGGCAGGGAGAGCAGGATAGGGGATTGGGCATCAATTTGTTAGAACATTAGCATAAATGCTTTGTAAGTTGAAATGCTGGTCCCATTCACCATTCTGCAGGGCCAGGATTGAATATTGAGTGTCCAACTAATACCTGATAAAATGGGTACTGTGTTCCTTAAGTAAAAGGCCACACTGAAGAGAGATGAGCCATTCCCCAGCATCAACAAAAGGCTTTGATTTATTCTGGTGTAAATTAAGAGAAACTTCATTGAAAAGAACAGGAGTACTTGTGGCACCTTAGAGACTAACAAATTAATTTGAGCATATTTCTTCATTGAAAAGAAATTACATCAGGGTAAGAACACCTTCTGGCCTAATTATGACAAGAACATTTTGAACAGATACTGGGCTAGCCGTTAAAGTGGAGTTTAGTTGCCGCTATAACAACTGGTTTCAGAGTAGCAGCCGTGTTAGTCTGTATTCGCAAAAAGAAAAGGAGTACTTGTGGCACCTTAGAGACTAACAAATTTATTTGAGCATAAGCTTTCATGAGCTACAGCTCACTTCATCGGACGAATTCAGTGGAAATGAAAGCTTATGCTCAAATAAATTTGTTAGTCTCTAGGGTGCCACAAGTACTCCTTTTCTTATTATAACTGTAGTTCCATTGCAGAGAGAGCAGCATTTAAATATATTTGATCAGGAAGTATTCAGTGGCATGATGGAATAGGAGAGATTGGTTCCAGAACGAGAAATCTTCTGATAATGGTAGTTGAACAACTAAAATAAAAAATATAATTGCTTAAAATTTTAGGTAGCAATTATATATTCTGAAAGAAGAGATGAGAGGAGTTGGTAGGAGGTGTAGAGATTCTAAGTGATAGTCTGCTTTTTCTGGTAAGAATTTCACACCTTCCACACCCTGAGTTGTCACAAAGAGGAAGCTTAAATGACAGGAGAAAGTGTGCAGCGGAGAAGATTTAGTTCTCTTTAAATACTCTGCAGAATTTGCAAATCAGGAAGATCCAAATCCTTGCCCAATTGATGTCAAATGTCAAAACTCCTATTGAATTCAGTAGGGTCAGGATTTGACCCGAAATGAATAAGAAATATGTTCTAATGTATTTATTTGTTTGAGTCAGGAAGACTCATGTAATTGTTTTTTCTCAAGCTGCTTTGTGATGTGCAGTCTCTGTCTCTCTCGTTCTGATAGCCCACACCAAAAGCAGTTGTTCTGAATGTTTACAGACAGAGGAAGTGGTTACCCTGACAACAGGAACCACGGACCACATGTGACCTCTCAGAACAGCTCCTCCTTATTTTGTTCAATTGATTCAATATTCACTCATTTTATTTTTAAATCTTTTTTTTTTACTTATTAAAAACACAGCTTTCCATTCTGACGTTGGCATTTCCCCCTCATTTTGAAAACAATAGATCCACCTGTGTGTTTTATTCTTATAGAAGCCAACATTTCTCTCATTACACTATTGAAATTGATTACCTAGTCTCCAGGAGTGTGCACTGCTCTAGAAGTAGCTTTGGTGCAGTATTGCTACTGAAGAACCAGCAGAGGGAGTTCACACATTGTTTTCGGTGTCACACTAACATAATGATTTTTTTCTTTTTAATTTCCTGGCAATGGAGGTGATGGAATTCCTTTATTTATTTTATTAGGGTTTTTAAAGCATCTATCACATTGACAGCTAAATTCTACAAAGCTACCTTAATAGTAATAGTAATTAATGAGTAGCTGTCACCAGAAATATGCAAGCAGCCAGACAGCAAGAAAAAAATACCACCCTGACTAGAAAATAAAAATTGCTTAGAACACAAAGACTGGTCTCAACATAATAATAAACTTTTAATGAAGGTAAAATATTTCTGGCCAAACAGTTGACATTCTTTGTTCCATTTAAAATATGTTTATTTCAGAAATAACAATCAGAAATAACCAAGGGAGTACTTGTGGCACCTTAGAGACTAACCAATTTATTTGAGCATGAGCTTTCGTGAGCTACAGCTCACTTCATCGGATGAAGCGAGCTGTAGCTCACGAAAGCTCATGCTCAAATAAATTGGTTAGTCTCTAAGGTGCCACAAGTACTCCTTTTCTTTTTGCGAATACAGATTAACACGGCTGTTACTCTGAAACCAGAAATAACCAAAAATAGTAAATCAATAATGAAAATATTGTTAACTCATTTCTTGCATTCCACTTTTTACTACAAGGGTTTTAAATACTCGTTTCAGAATTACAAGGGCCATCCTCCAATATATCACAGTATTGCTACATTTCAGGAGAGAGGCTGGGGTGAGAAATTCATGAATATTCTAACTGCCTCAACTAGTGCTTCCGGAGTGTTATCTCTTATAGGCACAAAAGGCTATACTAAGGACTATATTTTAAACTGTGGGTATACCTGTACAAATATACACGCACCTATTGCATCAATGAAATCCCACATTCAAGACAGAAGTGCTTTGAGATCTATTGATTTTAAAAAGTCCTATGTAAGATCTGGGTGTCATTGTTATTATTTTATTAACAATAAAATCAGGCCTCTCCAGGGGCAATTTGCTTAATTTTGTGACTAACTACATGTTTGCATCTGCATTACCTGCTCTGCTGGTTTTTGCAGTGTATCAAGTGCATATGCATTTTTACTAACACAGATTGTGCCAGCATGTGAAAACATAGTCCTAAAACTCTATGTAGCACCTGTTCTGTTCATACCAATACTGTGTGAAGAACAAAGAGCACAGAAAGAAATTCTCATTGTCGAACATGACTGTTTGTGACACAGATGTACCCAAATATGCCCAGGCACGTGCTGGCAGGAATATTATGTCTGTGTCTGATCATTTTCTTGATATTACAGGAAAGGGGGTAGTGTTTGGTCTCTGCTTAAGCTAAGGGTCTAGCTGATTGTCATGGTTATTGCAAGATGTTTGTTTAGGGGGAAAATTGAGTTATGTAGATGTTGTGTTCCTAATCTGTTGGTAGTGAAACCTATTACCTGAGGAGGGGGAGTCTGAGAGCTGACCCAATCAACATTAGAACAATAGACACTCATTGAGAGTGTCTATGTTTACTGTCTGGAGTCCAGGCAGGCTGGAGACTATAAAGACAAAGAAACCTCAGGAGAATTCTCAGAAGAGGGAGCCCCCTCATCTGTATGTATGTAAAAGACAATAGCCTAGGATTGTATAAGAGCAGAAGATTGGCCCAAGTAGGCATCTGATACAGGAGGAGGTGGGGTTTTCATGCATGGTGGATCCCAGCTTTATGGTCTGGACAGGTGCTGGAAGAACTAACCAATGGGTGAGAAATACCTTATTAGACAGGAAAGTAACTTGTAGATAAGCATAGGCTATAGATTGTGTATTATATTTTTCTTTTACCTGTAACCCTGTTTCCAAATCCTTTTACTTGCCCATATTTTGAACCTTTACCTCCAGCTCTGTTAAATAAAATTCACTTTGGTTTTACTATAAACCTGTGCTAAGTGGAGTGTTGAACTGAGGTGAAACCAGTGAACTGTGGTGCAGTGTTTCCATGGAGGCAGCAGATTGGTGTAAATTGCAGATGTCTGAAAGACAGGGAACTAGACACACAAATGGAAGAAATCATTTTGTCTAAATTGCTAGCCTGCATTGGGGTAGAGCAGAACTCGCAGAAAATGGAGTGGAGCACTTGTATTGCCAAGCAGCCAGTGGCTGGGGAGTGTTTCACTTGGTGGCCACAGACATGGCTCCTTCCTGCTGTGGCAAGGTGGTATGATTCACCCTGCACCCCTCAACTAACCTCCCAAAAGTAGCACACAACTCCCTAAATACAGGGACCAAATTTATAAATCTTCAGATCATATGCAATTGAGTTGACCATCAAAAGTAAGAAAATGATAATGGATGACTTGCAATGTTCCTTTACTATAACGATTAGACTTCTTTCAGAGTAACAGCCGTCTTAGTCTGTATTCGCAAAAAAAGAAAAGGAGTACTTGTGGCACCTTAGACACTAACCAATTTATTTGAGCATAAGCTTTCGTGAGCTACAGCTCACTTCATCGGATGCATACTGTTGAAAATACAGAAGATGTTTTTATACACACAAACCATGAAAAAATGGGTGTTTATCACTACAAAAGGTTTTCTCTCCCCCCACCCTATTACCAGCAGGAGAGTAGGGTGGCCTGGATTTGTGCTGGAAATGGCCCACCTTGATTATCATACACATTGTAAGGAGAGTGATCACTTTAGATAAGCTGTTACCAGCAGGAGAGTAGGGTGGGGGGAGAGAAAACCTTTTGTAGTGATAAACACTGATTTTTTTCATGGTTTGTGTCTATAAAAACATCTTCTGTATTTTCCACAGTATGCATCCGATGAAGTGAGCTGTAGCTCACGAAAGCTTATGCTCAAATAAATTGGTTAGTCTCTAAGGTGCCACAAGTACTCCTTTTCTTTGATTTGACTTCTGTGTAGCTTCAAACTAGGGCTTTCCCATCCTGACCCATTTGGTTCAAGTCCACTGCATCTATTACTCTCTTCAGTGAAGCTCTCAAGACATAACACACCTGCTACTGCAGATGTGTTCAGTCTGTCTCTTTTTCTAGCACACCTGCATCATTACAGGTGTGACCCCAGCTTTGCAATGCACTCACACTACATCCAGCCATCCTCTGCTATTCCCATTCCAACTCCCCTAATAATGATCTCAATTCCTTTCTCCTACGTCCCCTACCTGGGATGGATCTACTGCATCTGCTCCCTTTTTATGATCCTCCTCGATAACCAGGACCTGTTTCTGTTGCCTTGTCTTCAGGCTGTTCCTCCATCAAGGCTTTGCACAAGTGGTGCATAAGTCCCTGAGATCTCAGCTAGCCTGCGTCTAGCCTTTTAAATAGTGTAATTAGGTAGTCTTTTCCTGAGTGCTAAAGGAGTTGGCGGATGTGATTGCAGAGCCATTGGCCATTATCTTTGAAAACTCATGGCGATCGGGGGAAGTCCCGGACGACTGGAAAAAGGCTAATGTAGTGCCCATCTTTAAAAAAGGGAAGAAGGAAGATCCTGGGAACTACAGGCCAGTCAGCCTCACCTCAGTCCCTGGAAAAGTCCTGGAGCAGGTCCTCAAGGAATCAATTCTGAAGCACTTAGAGGAGAGGAAAGTGATCAGGAACAGTCATTATGGATTCACCAAGGGCAAGTCATGCCTGACTAATCTAATTGCCTTCTATGACAAGATAACTTGCTCTGTGGATGAGGGGAAAGCAGTGGACGTGTTGTTCCTTGACTTTAGCAAAGCTTTTGATACGGTCTCCCACAGTATTCTTGCCAGCAAGTTAAAGAAGTATGGGCTGGATGAATGGACTATAAGGTGGATAGAAAGCTGGCTAAATTGTCGGGCTCAACGGGTAGTGATCAATGGCTCCATGTCTAGTTGGCAGCCGGTATCAACTGGAGTGCCCCAAGGGTCGGTCCTGGGGCCGGTTTTGTTCAATATCTTCATTAATGATCTGGAGGATGGTGTGGATTGCACTCTCAGCAAGTTTGCAGATGACACTAAACTGGGAGGAGAGGTAGATACGCTGGAGGGTAGGGATAGGATACAGAGGGCCCTAGACAAATTGGAGTATTGGGCCAAAAGATATCTGATGAGGTTCAACAAGGACAAGTGCAGAGTCCTGCACTTAGGACGGAAGAATCCAATGCACCACTACAGACTAGGGACCGAATGGCTAGGCCGCAGTTCTGCAGAAAAGGACCTAGGGGTTACAGTGGATGAGAAGCTGGATATGAGTCAACAGTGTGCCCTTGTTGCCAAGAAGGCCAATGGCATTTTGGGATGTATAAGTAGGGGCATTGCCAGCAGATCGAGGGACGTGATCGTTCCCCTCTATTCGACATTGGTGAGGCCTCATCTGGAGTACTGTGTCCAGTTTTGGGCCCCACACTACAAGAAGGATGTGGAAAAATTGGAAAGAGTCCAGCGGAGGCCAACAAAAATGATTAGGGGACTGGAACACATGAGTTATGAGGAGAGGCTGGGAACTGGGGATGTTTAGTCTACGGAAGAGAAGAATGAGGGGGGATTTGATAGCTGCTTTCAACTACCTGAAAGGGGGTTCCAAAGAGGATGGCTCTAGACTGTTCTCAGTGGTAGCATGACAGAACAAGGAGTAATGATCTCAAGTTGCAGTAGGGGAGATTTACTTTGGATATTAGAAAAAACTTTTTCACTAGGAGGGTGGTGAAACACTGGAATGCGTTACCTAGGGAGGTGGTGGAATCTCCTTCCTTAGAGGTTTTTAAGGTCAGGCTTGACAAAGCCCTGGCTGGGATGATTTAATTGGGGATTGGTCCTGCTTTGAGCAGGGGGTTGTACTAGATGACCTCCTGAGGTCTCTTCCAATCCTGATATTCTATGATCCTATGACTCATACTTCTGACTGTTGTTCCATCCTGAGCTCTCTCAATGTGCTGCCTTTTCAAGTTCCTCTGCATAGTCATCTGTATGTATTAAAGTCTTTCATAACATCTGGTGGGAGCAGGGCCCTCAGAGGTTGAAAAGTTGCATTACTTTGGTGCCTTTCCAACTCAGAGGCTTAACTCCACGGCACATGCTGTATAGGATGGTGTTATCTGTTTGACTAGAATTTTAACTCTTCAGGATAGGGGCAGTCTTTCACTATTTGTGTAGTGTTTTGCATAATGGGCACCCCGTTCTGATTGTGGACTCTGTGCTCTGCTATAATACAAATGATAGATAATATAATTATCCTCTGTGCCCAGTGCATGGCCAATAAAAATAGGTTCCCCCTAGGAAAGCAGAAGGGGCTGCTTGAAATTCCCTGGGTTGCTGTCTGAAAAACTCACAAGTAGTGGCCAACTGACACTTCATATTTTAAAGAGTCCATTCTTTGCCCCAAACAGTGTTCCTGACCTTAGTGGATAGGGGGAAGCAGTAGATATGCTATATCTTGATTTTAGTAAGGCGTTTTACGTAGTTCCATGTGTCAATCTCATAAGAAAACTAAGCAAATGTGGTCTAGATCAGAGTTTCTTAATCCATTGGTCAGGATGCAAAATTGGGTCACCAGACTGTTTCAAAGGGTCACGTGGCAGCTTCTCTGGCTTCTGTCCCACAGGGCTGGCTGGACTCATCTCCCTGCTCCAGGCACTGCCACCTTTGGGGTCCCAGTGCTACACAGGTTTGGCCTAGCCGTCACGATGAAGGGAGTCTGGGTAGGCCAAATTTGAGTGAGTGGCACTGCAACCCCATGAGCCATGTCACAATTCCACTCTCACAGATTTGGTTCAGTTAGAGGAGCTGGGCCAAACCTGAGTGGTGCTGCAACCCCGGAGATTGCAACACCCAGACTTGAGAGCCAAGGTCAGTGGGACCCACAGCACAGTAGCTGCAGGAACCACCCCACTATGTGTGAGTGCTGGGCAGGATCCAACCCCCCTGAGGGGCAGAACCCAACTGAAACCACCTCAGATCCTCCACCCCCAGACTATTCATTGGGTCACGATAGAACATTAACATTTACAAATGGGTCCTGAGCCCCAAAAGGTTGAGGCTGGGGACCGACTGGCTAAGCAGGAGTTCTGCAGAAAAGGACCTGGGAATTACAGTGGATGAGAAGCTGGATTTGAGTCAGCAGTGTGCCCTTGTTGCCAAGAAGGCCAATGGCATATTGGACTATCTTAGTAGGAGCACTGCCAGCAGATTGAGGGAGGTGATTATTCCCCTCTATTCAGCACTGCTGAGGCCACACCTGGAGTATTGCATCCAGTTTTGGTCCCCCCACTACAGAAGGGATGTGGACAAATTGGAGAGAGTCCAGCAGAGGGCAACAAAAATGATTAGGGGGCTGGGGCACATGACTTACGAGGAGAGGCTGAAGGGACTAAGGTTCTTTAGTCTACAGAAGAGAAGAGTGAGGGGGGATTTGATAGCAGCCTTCAACTACCTGAAGGGGGGTTCCAAAGAGGATGGAGCTAGGCTGTTCTCAGTGGTGGCAGATGACAGAACAAGAAGCAATGGTCTCAAGTTGCAGTGGGGGAGGTCTAGGTTGGATATTAGGAAACGCTATTTCACTAGGAGGGTGGTGAAGCACTGGAATGGGTTACCTAGAGAGGTGGTGGAATCTCCATCCTTAGAGGTTTTTAAGACCCGGCTTGAGAAAGCCTTGGCTGGGATGATTTAGTTGGTGTTGGTCTTGCTTTGAGCAGGGGATTAGACTAGATGACCTCTTGAGGTCTCTTCCAAACCTAATATTCTATGATTCTATGAGAACCACTGGTCTAGATAAAATTACTATAAAGTGGATGCACACCTGGTTGAAAGACCATACTCAAAAATAGTTATCAATGGTTCACTGTCAAACTAGGATGATGTATGTAGCTAGTCCTGGGTCTGGTACTAGTCAACATTTTCATTAACGACTTGCGTAATGGGGTGGAGAGTATGCTTATGAAATTTGCTGATGACACTAAACTGGGACGGGTTGCAAGGACAAAATTAAAATTCAAAATGACCTTGACAAATTGGAGAATTGATCTGAAATCAACAAGATAAAATCCAGTAAAGACAAGTGTAAGGTACTACACTTAGGAAAGAAAAAACAAATGCACAATTATAAATGGGGAATAACTGGCTACTGCTGAAAAGGATCTGGGGGTTATAATGGATCACAAATTGAATACGATGCAATTGTGAAAAAAGCTAATATCATGCTGGGGTATCTTAACTTGAGTGCCATATGTAAGACACAGGAGGTAATTCTACTCAGCATTGTTGAGGCCTCAGCTGGAGTACTGTGTTCACTTCTGGGGACCATATTTCAGGAAAGATGTGGACAAATTGGAGAGAGTCAAGAGCAGATCAACCAAAATGATAAAGTATTTTAAAAGCATTAAAATATTGGGTGTGTTTAGTTTTGAGAAAAGAAAATCGAGGAGAGACCAGATAAGAGTCTTCAAATATTATAAAAGAAGACTGTGGTCAATTGTTCCTCATTTCCACTGGAGGTAGGATAAGAAGTAATGGGCTTGATCTGCAGCAAGGGAGATTTAGGCTAGATAGTAAGAAAAACTTTCTAACTATACGGATAGATAAACTCTGGAATAGGCTTCCATGGGAAGTTGTGGAATCCCCATCATTGGAGGTTTCTAAGAACAGGTTGGACAAACAGGTCAGGGATACTTTAGGTTTACTTGGTCCTACCTCAGCACAAGAGCTGGACTTGATGACTTCTTGAGGTCCCTTCCAGTACTCTCTAAGTTTATAAAAATATGCATAATAATTCAATAATGGATTCCTGCTTGTGTTACATAGAAAATAAATTATGTTCTAGTTTAGCACTGTCCTAGCATTAGATTTACAATCTGGGAAATATTCTGGTTTCAGATTTCACAATTTTTAACATTCTAATATGGCCCTGTTGCCTCTTTGATTGGGGGCGAGATTGAATAAAAACCAGAAACAGTGAGTGTTTTGTATATATATGTGTATGTATGTGTGTGTGCCTGTGTGCATGTATATAAAACAACGGAATATATAAATTGTATTTTGGTAGCACCCTCAGTTTGCTGGGAACTGTGCAAATAAGTATGAAGCCACTTTGTGCTCTGTAGATTTTACAGTCCAAGAAAACAATTGTCATATGAAGGGAAGGAGGTGAGAGGAATAAAAATAGTGGAACTACTTACAGCTTTCTAAATATAATTACGAATGTCAGCTGCCCCAGTCTAACCCCTCTACAGCACTGTCTATTTTTTTGTACATGCCACATTAGATGAAGAACTTAGGAGGAGGGTGTTTAGGGGCTGTATGAACCAGCTCACAGAAGCTTTCCATGTTTTGGGAGTGATGTAGAAGATCGTATAAATTTGGAGATGTGGACACGTTTGCAGTTGAGGCTAGAATTGCAGGTGAAGTGGTGGGGATAGAGTGACATGGTAACGGAAAAGTTTGTGCATGCTGGGAAGGGCAGAGTTGTGAAGGTCCCTGATGCTGAGCAAAAGAAGCTTAAATATTGAAAAAGGGCAAGCCTCTGGAGAATGAGTAGGAGGGATTTCATGGTCAGAGAAGTAATGGGTATCGTTTTAAATAACGATTCAGTGGGAAATGCAGGACATGTTGATCCCTGCCTATTTCCCTCACACTGTTAACGCTGCAGTGATCATTCTGTAACACAAATGACATTCAATGTGATGTACGTTCCATAATACACATTTGTTGAGCCTGATTGTGCTCCCATTCAAATCACATCAGGTCTTGCTATTGACTTGAATAGGAGTGGGCCCTGATATACAGGTGCTGTGATAAAATCATTCAATCAGCAGCTTTCGACACATAAGCAGAATTCACTGAAATCTTATTTTATTATCTGTTTGATCTGTTACTCTTGAACTCCTGGAAACCTAATATGTTGCATGTGGAAATTATACACAGCAGAGCAACTGTCACCTGTTGCACACAGCTAAACATTGAAGCTTGGCTCAGACCTGCTACGTGAGCTATATGAGTTTGACAGGTCCCAGTAATATATACACAGATTACACCTGTTATTTTAAATAGCGCTGGGTAAAGCATGAATCCAGTGTGCTAATGAGTTTAGATTCTCTTTTAATTAATTAATTACATATATTCAAACAAGCGAGAGCCACACATTTTGATGCTTATGTAGTCTGAGCTGTACACCCAGGGAAGGAACAGAGTATTAAGCTGCTACCTCTGATATGTGTAGGCAGCAGGAGGGGTGCAAAAGAGATTCCTCTGCTAGCCCCAATTTGGTGGGAGAAGATGATGTGTAAAGAGTAAGGGTAAAAGGGACCAGGAGGGGCAGCTTAGATGGGTCCATGGGGTGTTAGAGACAACCTGAGCCCTGCACTCAGAGCTGCTTTGTCCTTTCCCCTCTAGTTACTCATTGACATGCTCCCCATTCCTTTCCCACCTGAGCCTAGAGAAGTTCACACCCAGCCCCACCAGAACCCTCTTCCTCCAAAGCCCTGGCTGGGAATCACTCCCCGCTGCCCCACCCCTCCACACTGGGCCCTTCTTCCAGGGACAATGTTTGTGGAGGTTTAACTGAGAAATCTTGGGTTTGTTACAAAGAGTCCAGCTAGCTCCCCATCTGGATCCCTACTTCTCCCCCCACATCTCCACTTTCTCCACTCCCGCTCCCTGCCTTCACCACTCACCCCCTCTAAGTCCCTGGTTCCTTCATCACCACCAGCCCTCTCTGCTCTGCTTCCCTGCTTCCCCCACTGTGCTCTCCCTTGGGTCCCCATTTGCCTCCCCCATTTCCAACTCCACTCCTCCCCCCTGCAGGATTCCTGCTTCCCCATCATCACCATTCCCCTCTCACACACACTTCTTTCCCCACCTCACACACACACACACATCCCACCAGGTCCCTGTTCTTCCCCCACTCTGGGTTCCTGCTTCCTACCCCCACTCCTTACTGGGTCTCTGCTTCCCTCACCACCAATGCTCCCCCAGTCCTCTCTGGCTCCCTGCTTTCCCCTCTCTCCACATCCACTCCTCCCCCTCCAGGCCCCTGCTTCTCCCAACACCACTGCCTCATCACTCTGGTACCTGCTGCTTCTCCCCACCTCCATCCACCATCCCACTCCAAGTCCCAACTTTTCACCCCAATCAGCTTTCCCTCCCTGCCTGCTTCCCACCCTTAAAATCCTTCCTTTAAGCCCTGGTCTACACTACAAACTTATGTCTGTATAACTACATCACTCAGAGCTATGGAAAATCCACACCCCTGAGCAACGCAATTATTCCAACCAAACTCCCAGTGGAGACACTGCGTCAATGGGAGGGATTCTCCCATTGACATAGCTACCACCTCTTGGGGAGTTGGAGTACCTAAGCTGATGAATGAAGTTCTCCTGTTGGCATAGGTGATGGTATATGTGGGATGGGGGAGACATGAAAAGCCCTGCATAGAATATGTCATCCATTGGCTCCACAGCCTAAAGCCATCCATATCCTTAGACCTTAGTTCCTTCTGTGCCATGAACACATCAGGCAGTCCAGTTTCTCCATAGTTTAGTCACTCGTTAGTTGTGGTACTCCTCCCAGGTGATGCTAGTGCATTCAATATCCTCTGTCATTGTCTTCTGACAGTTCTTCCTTGATCTTTATCACTTTCTCTTTCTTCCTCCAGGTACCCAATTCAATGCTTGCTAGGCATGTCTCTCATCTTCCATATGGTATATGAGTCCCAACCCCTGAGTGTTCTTTCTCTGATGATACTTCTAAAATGTCCTGCTCTGTCAGCTCCCTTACTTTCGTGTTTGTTATTTTGTCTTTCCATGACACATGTAGCATCTTCCTCAGCCATCTGTGATGGGCAGCTTCTAATCTCTTTTTGTTAGTCCATCATTGGCCAAGTCTCTGCTCCATGAAGTAGTGGGATCAGTACAATCAGATGCTATAATCTGACCTTTAGTTTGTTGTGGAGACCTCTGCTTGACCAAAAGTGATGTTTGCTTTTCCTAATCTTATATGAATATCTTTATCCAACACCTTCAAATGTCATCACACTGCCCACATGTCAGAACTCTTCTCCCTGTTCGATTTCTTATCCATCCACCCACATACATCTTAGCATTTGTTGTCCAGCTTCCTATCTTCATAATCTTGGTTATCTCTGCATTTATGTTCACTCCAATTTTTATGCTTCCTATTCTACCTCTGATGTAATGGCAATTGTGACACTGCACCCCATATTCATCGTAGTATTATTATAATATGGTTATGGCGTAATTATGATGCATTTTGTATGAGCAAAAAGAAAAGGAGTACTTGTGGCACCTTAGAGACTAACCAATTTATTTGAGCATAAGCTTTCGTGAGCTAGCTCACTTCATCCGATGAAGTGAGCTGTAGCTCACGAAAGCTTATGCTCAAATAAATTGGTTAGTCTCTAAGGTGCCACAAGTACTCCTTTTCTTTTTGCGAATACAGACTAACACGGCTGTTACTCTGAAACCTGTCATTTTGTATGAGATAAGTCATGTGAGGTGTCATTGGAAAAGTTTTGATTTGCTGAATATGATTATCCTATTTGTATGCATGTATCATTTTTTATCTGAATTTATAAATACTGACTATGTATCTGTACTTCAAATGTAGTTACATCTGGGTAACTCCAACTGTACAAGATGCTTTCAGTCAGATAGCTGGTTGGGAAGAGCCTGTTCAGGGCAATGCGCCGTTAGGGAAAATAATAGGCTTAGGAGAAGCTTATCTCCTGCCTCCTGAGCCTTATTGAGAACACTCCAGACAGCCGTAAGTAATGGCTGCTATGACTCTACAAGGATATGTGACCAGGCCGTATGATTCTGGACTCCATTTTGGGGTGTCAGTATTTTTACACAAACATGTCTGGGAACCAAATTTTGAAACAAAGGGTTCCCACCATATGCTAAATCTATATAAGGCAGGGAGTTACATCATCTGTGGTTCTTCATTCCCCGCACAAGACAACTCCTGGAAAATACCTGAGGAACAAAGACTGAATGGGGGGAAGTGCTTTACCCAGGCTAAAGGGATTTCTACTTTGTGTACGAAACACCTGGGGATTGCAAGTTGCAAAGCAAATGCAGCTTTCCCCTTAAGAATCTGCAGCCTGCTTTTTTCATCTCTTAGGGTGAGAATCTGCTATTCATATCCAATCTATCTAGTATATTAAGCTTAGTTTGCATTTTTGTTTATTTATTAAGTAATCTGCTTTAATCTGTCTATCACATATAATCACTTAAAATCTATCTTTTGTAGTTAATAAATTTATTTTATGTTTTAATCTAGACCAGTGAGTTTAGAATGAAGTGCCTGGAAATCTTAGCTCCAAGGGCAGGGGCTGTTGTATATTCCTCTCCACATTGAGTGGGAGGCGAACTGGATAATAAATTCATATTGGTTGGGGTTTGGACCAGGGCAGGATGGTACTGCTCTGGGGTCTTAGGCTGGAAAGCTGAGGGTTATTTTGGCTGTAGCCTCTCTCTTGTTGGTTCACATGCAGTGGCTGGTCAGAGAGCCTGCATGTAACTGCAGCTGGGTGTGTCCCTACCTGTGAGTATGCTAGTGGAAGTGGAAGACTGGGAGTGTGTCTGCAGCTTGTCACAGCAGCACAGTGTGAGACGGAGCCGAGCCTCATGGGTCAGAGGGCTCAATAGTACCCTAGTTCCAAGTGGCACTCCTGGCGGGAACCCATCATAGCAATAATTCTATGCCACATCATACTTAGTAAAGCAATGTTGTCAGCAAAGTCAAAGTTGGGTAACTTGTCTCTGCTAACCCATTTGATACCATGATGCCTTTTCTTGCCCACTTCATCAGCCAGTCTATTGCTAATGCAAAAATAATTGATAGCACACACCCTTCTCTAACTCCAGTCAGAATATTGAACCACTCACCCAGCCTGTATCTATCTTACTGCACCCATAAGATAAACTTTTTGTTATGTTGATCAGCTTATCTGGTATGCTAGATCTTCTAGCAATATTTCACTGGGTCGCTCACACTATCAAACTTTTTCTTAAAGTTGATTAAGATGGGTTTTTGCCAAGCAGTAGCTTTTCAGTGATCTGTCAAAAGGTGAATATCTGTTCACAACATGATCTACCTGAATCATGAATCAGGTCTGTTCTTCTTGTAACATTTTGTCTACTACCTTCTTTATTTTTTTCAGCATAACTGTAGCCAATACTTTTCCCAGGACTGATAGCAGTACAATGCTACTTTAGTTCATGCACAGAGAAGATCACCCTTTTTTTGGTAATGTCATGCTGACACTGTCTTTGCAGTTTTGTGGCATGTGTTCATTTTGTTAGAGTTTTATTAGCTGCTCAATCAGAATTTCGCTTCCTGCCTTTAGTATCTCTGTTTCAGTTCTGCTCAGGGAGCTTTTCTGTGTTGATAGCTTCTTTGCTTTCATTGGATGTTCTTAGTCCCTCTTCTATTCCTAATTTAGCCTTGGCATTTTTCTCCAACCTGTGCGTGATCATCAGCTCTGCACAGTTTAATATGAAATAGAAATGCTCTTCCGATCATCTGGCTTATCCTTCATGCCTTTTCAATCTGTTCATTAGAGTCCCTGATGGCCATTACCTGTAACAGTCTGGATCTGCCTGAGAAGTCTTTCACTATTCTATACAGCTTGAAGTCTCCCCTCTGTGCTGCTGCTTCTGTAGCTTTCTCCTGAACCCAGGCACTTCTATCTCACCTGCATCTCACTTTTATTTCTTTGTTATTTTCTCTGAGTCATGCATCTGCCTCTAAGAGGTCTGCTCATGCCTTTTTGCTTTTTTGCCCATGCTTTCAGGACTTTTTGCTCATCAGTCATGGCCCACATTTCAGGTACAATCCATGCATCTTTCTTCCACCCTCTCTGGTGCCCCATTATTTCCTCTGCTATCTCGACTACCATCTTTTTCCAGTTTGGCCATCTGTCTTCTAGACTGTCATCAGCCTGGTCCTGTAAAACATTGAATCAGTTGCTAAATGCAATCTGGAATCTGATCTATGTTTCTTTGCTCTTCAGCTTCTCTGTTGCTATAACACTCTTTGTCCACCTTCAGGATCTTTTTAGTAAAAATTGTAATGTGGCCACTAAAAGATAATGATTTTAGCCAACTTCTGCTCCTCTGCTGACTCTGACATCCCTCAAAGAAGATGCCCATCTCTTAGATGTACACACATGGTCTATCTGGTTGACAGTTACATTGTCTATTGATCTCTGTGTGATCTTATAAATCCTTTTGTTCTGGAAGAGACTACCTTCTACCTTTAGGGTGTCTGTGCCACAAAGAATGCCCAGCCGTTCACCAATATCATTTTGGATGTCTTCTGCTGCCATACCCATGACTTCTTCCCAGACAGTAGAGCTGTTGCCAGTTTGTCCATTGAAGTCATCTATTAAGTTGATGTCATGGTTAGGGACATCATCCAATGCTTACTGCATATGCTTGTAGAATGTATTCTTTTCACTGTTGTTTGCTATGGAATGCTTGGATTATTGTACACTTGACATGTCCGGTTTGAAGCCTGGCTGTTGTTGTTCTGGCATTCACTGGTTCCCATGACAGCAGGGT
The DNA here is from genome assembly GCF_965152275.1 of Natator depressus. Classification (NCBI taxonomy): domain Eukaryota; kingdom Metazoa; phylum Chordata; order Testudines; family Cheloniidae; genus Natator; species Natator depressus. The sequence goes on from NC_134235.1 coordinate 32,670,927, forward strand.
CTTCTCAATGATGTCATCCAACATAATTTCAACAGCTCTTTCATGCATTCCTCCTAAGTATAAGGTTATATCACTATTGGACACCATCTGGCCACTCCCTGTCCATCTCATCTCATCCGACACCAAGTATGTTCAGAGGGTATATTTGAAATTCTTATATAACCAGTGAAATCTTTCCAGTACTATACAAAGTACATACATTCTGAATGCCTACTCTTGTTAGACATTTGGTTGTCAGGATTCAGTGTCTCAAGATATCAGCTTCTTTTTGGCTTTCACTGAGATCTGTCATACTTGGGTTTTGAGCTGCATCACCTACCATCACCAAGTTTTGGTTTAACTGGACTGTTTCTGTTGCAGTGAGTGACTACCTGAGTGGGTGGGCAAACCCAACTGCAGAACCCTCCTCTTTTATCCCAGGCATGGAACAGGCACTCTCACTAAAGGTGGCAGAATTTCCCTCTATTTCACAGATGAGAACACTAAGGCACAGGGAGACTCTGTCCTGCAGTTTCAAAAGAAATTGCAGATATTGGGTGGCCTAATTATCATGAATTGTGACAAATTGTAGTTTGAGGTGCTGACTACTAAGACTACCTGCAGTACCTAATGATTCAATTTGGAATCATTGGGTACTGCAGGTGATGAACACCCTTAAAATCAAGACGGGTGTTCAAAAATTGAAGGCATAATAAAAGGGCACGTTGAAAACTTGACATTTAGTGACTTGGAAAGGATTACACACAGAGTCAGTGGCAAAGTAGGAAAAAGAACCCAGAACTCCCAACTCCTCAAACCATGCTCTAGCTACTAGATAATGGTCCCTCCCAACCCCTAATCCCTCTTCTCCTCCCCCATCATTTCTGAAAGAGCCAAGGATCACATTTATCTAAGCTCCTAGGTGATAATTTTGGAGGTGATAATCCAGGGATTCATTGCCGCTTTAAACTGGCAGTTAACAGTGTAAATAAATTTTTTACTGGCATTCAGTAGTTAAATTCATAGTAAGGTGCTGATGGGTTTACGGTGATCCAAGTGCAGAATTAAGAGTTCTGCTTTGAGTTACAACTGAGGCAACAGGTCACTCAAATGCTGTAGCTTAATGTAAGTGAAAAATATAGTGACTGGAATACATAGAGAATAAACTGTACATTATTAAATAATGCCTTATGTATTCTTTCCTATTCTATTTATATGAGGAAAGGAAATTGTCTGACCACTAGTGCTCTAGTGCACAAGCACACATGCTCCAATGGACAGATTCCAAGAACTGGTGCTCATATTTCAGTGCTTGGGTCACAGGATGCAGTACTATTCATTTAAGAAGTGCCACTATAGCATATTATGTGACCTCTGTCATCACATTCATGACAGTAGCAAAGAACTTGCTTAAAAGAATATGCAAAAAAGCTGGTGACATTCAGCAAATGGGCAGCAAAGACACTGTTTAAATTCAGCAAACAGTGTTTAAATGGGCACTGGCATTTTAGGAATTTGAGGCCCCATCCTCAGCTGGTATAAATTGCTAGCGTTCCATTAACTTCATTAACTACACCAACTGACAGCAGCTGAAGACATGGGATAAAATTTTCAAAAGTTTCTAAGTCACTTAGGAGAGCAAGTGCCATTTTCAAAAGTGACTTAGGTGCTTAGGCGTTTAAGTCCTAGTGAACACGAATGGGACTTAGATTCCTAAGTGATTTAGGCATTTTTGAAAATTGCATTTCTAGCCCATAAACACTGCTGAAAGTATTACTATTATTATTTATCTATATTGCAGACTATCTAGGAGACAGTCATGGATCGGGGTTGTGCTAGGTGCAGTACAAAAACAGAACAGAAAGAGGGCCCCTTCTTTGAAGAGCTCACAATCTCAGTATGAGATGAGAGGCAGGTGGAGACAACAAAAGTGCGGCCCCCCTGAGGAAACTCAAGAGGCTTGCAGTGTACTGCATGGAACTAGGAAGGTTATTTGTGCAGTGTAGCACAGTGTATCCTTACAGTAGTGAGTCACGTGGACACCCTTAATGAATCACTCTTAGCCTTTTTCATCGTAACTAGTCAAAGTCCTTTTTTTATTGTCTGAAGTTTTTATTTCTTAAGCAAAAGAAGGTGAACTGTATAGTTAACCCATCAAAGTAAAAGGATTTGACTAATCTTTAAAAAAAAAATTTGGATCAGTTGTCAAGTTTTTAACCAGTTAACCAAGCACATACGTATTTTTAACGTACCCCATGTTGGCACAGAGCTTCAAGTCATGCCTCAGCATCAGAACCATACATAGAACATGTAACCAGAGGCAGCTTGCAAAAATAAACAGATGTGGGGGAGAAAAAGGGCAGTATAATAATAAAAGTGATATTTTAGTTATAAGCCACCTTTCTTAAATAAGAAATAGCTGTAATTCTGGAATCCAGACTGTCTCTGTCTCTTTCTCTCAGTGTGTGGATGGCTGTTTACTTACCTCCAGTAACCCTAGGTGGCTGGGTCCCAATGCCAAAATAATTAGTAGTTGAAACTGAGTCTGAATGAATAAATAGGCTGGAGGTGCCACAGTCCCAGAGGCTGTAGCATTTTAGGCCCTCTCTGAGGCTGAGCATGGTGGGCTTTTCCACTCATTCTCAGTCAATCAAGTATTTTTTTTCTCCTTCATTTCTGAGCATATTTCTTAGTGCCAGGCTGTTAGATGAAAATGTTGGAATATTGGCCCTGCAGTACCGTACCCACTTTGGTGTTTAGCAAATTTGTCTCTCAAAAAATGCTACCCTCATAAAAGTAATGTGCCTACGCCCTTCACCGATGGCTAAGAAATTTTTCCAAGATGAAGCTTGATTGTAACTAGTGTAAATTGCGTATTCTCTGTAACTTGAAGTCTTTAAATCATGATTTGAGGACTTCAGTAACTCAGGCAGAGGTTAGAGGTCTAAATACAGGAGTGGGTGAGTGAGGTTCTGTGTCCTGCAATGTGCAGGAGGTCAGACTAGGTGATCCTGATGGTCCCTTCTGACCTTAAAGTCTGAGTAACTAGCCTGAGTAAGCCCCAAATCCAGGTTCAGCTGGCCATGGCAGGCTTGTGTCCTCTGAATGGGCTCCAAACACAAACTTAATGCTTTTCCCTCCAGTTCTGAATGAATAATCTGTTGTCTTGTTTGTTTGATCTGGTGAAAATATTGCCCCAGCCCTGTTAGTAACCTAAGGTGACTGGGTAGTTCCAGGACCAGGTTCTGTGGAGTATAAAAAAGAAATTCGGATCAACGTGTGTTTTAAACATCCTATAGCTGGTGGTCACTGTGAAAGAGTGTCCATTTGTTAAAATAAAGCCAGATTTAGATTTAAGCAGTTTAGAGTTAGCTCCAAAATTGGGGTTGCTCAAACCTAGGATTTTAGTTCATCTCTCATTTACAGAGAAATATATTTTAAAGGGTTGTTTTATTATCTTTGCATTTCTCTTTCAAAAAACATTTTATGCCCACTCTCCCCAAGGCACACCCTCATCATAACAGTTGGCTATACTCTTAATCTGGTGTTTGGCATAGGACCGGAAGTTGGGAAGCTAGATAGTTTGCCAATGTCATGGACTGACCACTATCTCCTACAGCTGGAGGCTGGGCTTTGCCTTTCCTGTTGGGACTGAGGACTTGTTTTTATTGTTTGTCCTGAAAATATGTTACCAAACCACTTTCACAAGGTCTTTGGGGGCAGGAGGTGTTTATTCTTGCAGCATTTATTGTTATTACCATTTATTACTTGAATTACTGTAACACCTGGGAGCGCAGGTCAAGAACCCAGATCCCATTGTGCTGGGCACTGTACAAACACAGAACAAAAAACAAAGTCCCTGCCCCAAAGATCTTACAGTCAAAGAAAACAGTGAGACAATATTGCTCAGCATGATAGGCAGTGGTATCGACGTACCAGAGGCCTAAATATTGTAAAGATTTTTGTAGGCATCGCATCAGAAGAGAATTTTAAGGAGGGTTTTGAAGGTGGATAATGTGTTCGTTTTGCAGATGTGAACCAGGAATTCCTCACCAGCAGCATGGAAGAAAGCATGAAGGTGTTTGAAAATTTAACAAGTGGGGCAGGGGCAAGGGAAGCTGTCACCATGGGCCAGCCACAGATGAAGGTCAACATCTTGATATTGAATGGAGCAGGTCCTCAAGGAATCAATTCTGAAGCACTTATAGAAGAGGAAAGTGATCAGGAACAGTCAGCATGGATTCACCAAGGGCAAGTCATGCCTGACTAATCTAATTGCCCTCTGTGGATGAGGAGAAAGCAGTGGGCATGTTGTTCCTTGACTTTAGCAAAGCTTTTGACACGGTATCCAACAGTATTCTTGCCAGCAAGTTAAGGAAGTATGGGCTGGATGAATGGACTATAAGGTGGATAGAAAGTTGGCTAGATTGTCGAGCTCAACGGGTAGTGATCAATGGCTCCATGTCTAGTTGGCAGCCGGTATCAATTGGAGTGCCCCAAGGGTCGGTCCTCAGGCCGGTTTTCTTCAATATCTTCATTAATGATCTGGAGGATGGTGTGGATTGCACCCTCAGCAAGTTTGCAGATGACACTAAACTGGGAGGAGAGGTAGATATGCTGGAGGATAGGGATAGGATACAGAGGCACCTAGACAAATTAGAGGGTTGGGCCAAAAGAAATCTGATGAGGTTCAACAAAGACAAGTGCAGAGTCCTGCACTTAGGACAGAAGAATCCCATGCACCTCTACAGACTAGGGACCAAATGGCTAGGCAGCAGTTCTGCAGAAAAGGACCTAGGGGTTACAGTGAACAAGAAGCTGGATATGAGTCAACAGTGTGTCCTTGTTGCCAAGAAGGCTAACGGCATTTTGGGCTGCATAAGTAGGGGCATTGCTAGCAGATCGAGGGATGTGATCGTTCCCCTCTATTCGACATTGGTGAGGCCTCATCTGGAGTACTGTGTCCAGTTTTGGGCCCTGCACTACAAGAAGGATGTGGAAAAATTGGAAAGCATCCAGCGGAGGACAACAAAAAATTTTAGGGGATTGGAACACATGACTTATGAGGAGAGCTTGAGGGAACTGGGATTGTTTAGTCTGCGGAAGAGAAGAATGAGGGGGGATTTGATAGCTGCTTTCAACTACCTGAAAGGGGGTTCCAAAGAGGATGGCTCTAGACTGTTCTCAGTGGTAGCAGATGACAGAACAAGGAGTAATGGTCTCAAGTTGCAGTGGGGGAGGTTTAGGTTGGATATTAGGAAAAACTTTTTCACTAGGAGGGTAGTGAAACACTGGAATGCGTTATCTAGGGTGGTGGTGGAATCTCCTTATTTCGAAGTTTTTAAGGTCAGGCTTGACAAAGCCCTGGCTGGGATGATTTAGTTGGGGATTGGTCCTGCTTTGAGCAGGGGGTTGGACTAGATGACCTCCTGAGGTCCCTTCCAACCCTGATATTCTATGATTCTATGAATGAGAGAGGATAGGTAGGGTAAGGATTAGGATATGTAGGGCCTTGAAAGGGAAGATAAGCAGCTGATATTTGATTCAATGGGGAAAGGGGAGTTTGTGGAGAGATGCAAAGAGAGAGGGTTGACATAGTCAACGTGACAGGCTTGGACAGGGATCGGCAACCTTTCGCATGCAGCCTGTCAGGGAAATCCGCTGGTGGGCCAGGACGGTTTGTGTACCTGCAGCGTCTGCAGGTTCGGCCGATCACAGCTCCCACTGGCTGTGGTTTGCCGTTCCAGGCCAATGGGGGCTGCGGGAAGCGGCATGGGCCGAGGTATTTGCTGGCTGTCACTTCCTGCAGCCCCCATTGGCCTGGAACAGCGAACCGCAGCCAGTGGGAGCTGCAATCAACTGAACCTGCAGACACTGCAGGTAAACAAACTGTCTCGGCCCATCAGCGGATTTCCCGATGGGCTGTGTGCCAAAGGTTGCCAATCCCTGGGCTAGGAAAATGATCTTTGCAGCAGCATTCTGAATGGATATGAGTAGGGCCAGACTGAATTTATCAAGGCCAGAGAAAAGGATGCTGCAGTAACTGAGTAATCAAGATGTAAGATCAGGGTAGTTTTGATTTAATCATGGATTTCTATGTAAAAGTGGATTCTTGTTGGTTGTTATAACCTTAATACATATTCTTCACAATTCAGAGATAGATGTAGGTTTTATTTTTATTTTAAAAACGTTTCAGATAAGTTTTACAGCTATATCAGAAAATGAATGATTGTTTGGTTATTTCATTTACCAAAGGTAATTGAAGCAGATATTTATGATGTCACTGAGAGGTGAAATATCTCCAATTCAACAGGTTAATTATTAATATTTGGAGGATTTTCTTGCCATGCTGTATTAGAAGGAGAACATCACCAGACAGACATTTAAATTGTTTTATTTAACTAAAACAACAATGTTATGTATTGTGGATTTTTTCTTCAACAACAAACATATAATATTTTAACAAAATAAGCGTATGAATGTTTGAATTTAGTTAAACATTCAAGCTTTTTAAAATCAGGTTTGTTTTTGTTAAAATTGTTTTTAACTAAAATAGTTAAATGAAATATTTAAAAAAAAACAACAAAAATTAAATCGACTATGTCAGCCAGGTCAACATGAGAAATTTAAAATATTGGCTTCTGCAGCTAACTCTGTTGTCTTCACCTTCATTTTCCTGTTTGTTCATAATCTGGAAAAGGAAAAACAAGCTTTCCTGCTTTTTCAGGTCCCAAACGATTTCTCAATTTGGAATGAATTAGTCCAAAGGAAGAAAATATTCTTTCTACACCAGCAGAAGAAGCTACTGCTGTTAAAAGTGAGATCACTTCAACAGTTTCTGAATCCAAGTGTTTAAGTGACTTCCATCAGTTCACTGATGTGACTTTCTTTAAAACATCATCAGCAAACATATATTTCTTGAATGGTTCTTATTCCCAAACTGGGCCTCTTTTACAGCCTGCTGCCATTATAGGTTTTCCCTTCTAGTGAGAGAATGGTATGGTACATCTCAAATCAATGAAGGCTACACTCAGAAAGACCTCAAGACTTCTTCTGGAATATGCTGCTCAAACCGTTTCACTTTTATTTCTACTGCCTGTCCCTCCCTTTTCACATTTATCTCCGGACTTCTTCTCCTTGTCCAGACCTATTCCATCCCCAACAATCTTCTATTCATTCAACTTTCTGAAACTTTGCACTTTTAGAGAGAGGTAAGGGATTGACTCTGTGTACACAAATTTGCAGAGGGACAATAGGGTTGAGGTCTGTTATTTCTCACCTCTCTATATTATTTATTTATTTAAAAACATTTTTGCTGTTAACAAGCATGTTACCTCTGGGGAGACAAATCCACAGTCTGAGAACTGCAAAACTAAGCATCTCTGATGGTATCTTCTAGACTGAACACTGAGTCCCATTGGGTAGATAGAAAGATTAACCTAAATAATCTATACAGAAGCCCCTGGAACCCCATAAGATTGGGTCCCTAATCCATGAGCTATTGGAACTCCTTTACAAAACTTTTCTTAAACATTACATGAATATATTGTCTCATACTATAGAATTAGAATTTATAATCCCTATTCCATGATGAGATATCTTTGAGCTATATCTTAATTAAAACTATCTTTAGATAGGTCTTTCCCTCAAAAATCAGTTTATCAAAAAATCTGATTTAAATAAAAAAAATCAGATTTTTTAATTTTTTTTAAATTGATTTTTATCCACCCTGTGTAAGATACACCACTCTCTCTAACTTTTACAACTACCCTTTCTTTCACCACCATTGATAAATGGTCACTAAACATCCTTTTCCCATAACCTGTGAGGCTATGTCTAAACTAGCATTTTTGTCAATAAAACTTTTGTCAGTCAGGGGTGTGAAAAAACACACCCCTGATCGACCTAAACTACACAGACAGGAGCGCTGGTGTGGACAGCACTGTGTCGGTGGGAGACACTCTCCCGCCAAGATAGTTACTGCCACTTTTTGGGGGTAGTTTAATTTTGTTGATGGGAGAGCTCACTTCCATTGGCTACATGGGAGATTTTACAGTGGTGCAGCTGCATCAGTGCATGTTATAGCAGAGGAAGGGAAGGCGAAGTGGCAGAAGAGTCTTATGACATAGCAGTGAAAGAGGCAAAGATGAGGTTCTGTGCCTCCATCATGTTGATCAGCTGATTTGTTTTCAGATGTACAATCTTAGCTGACTCCATTCAGAGACTGATAGAAGTTCCTCCCAGCATGAGGAAATTTTATTTTACAGAGAAAAAAAATCCAGATTTGGAAGGAAGTGTCTGCATCTGATGAGTCAGGACAGAGTCAAGGGCTACGGTCAAGAACTTCATCTCTGCATAAATTTGGCCAGATACTGGAGGTCTTGAAGGATGTTAGTGCTATAAACTGTCCAATGGATCCCTGCCTTTGTGTCTGAGAAACACGAGGGAGAAGAAGCTGTGGTCAGGGTTAGTGGAGATTATCAGCACCTCTGTCCAAGGAGGGCTCAAAGCTTTTCTTAAGCATCGGGGTAGGCTACCCTCAAGATTCCATTACTTCACAGTGACAGTCTGGCCAACTATTGTCCAGTGTCTAATCTTCCCTTTGTGGTTAAGCTTAGTGAAAAGGGTATGGTGAGATAGTACCTCAGAGCCTCAAATTTCCTTGACCTATGTCAGTCTGGTTACTAATCTGGATATGGGAGAAAGACTGTATTAATTACGCTGGTTCATTTTCTAGGGTTGGACAAATATTAGGTATCCGTCTTGATATTATCGATCAGCTGCCTTTGAAAATGTTGATCCCCAGAGGCCTGCAAGCATAAAAACATTGATGTGCCTGCAGACTTCTGGCGGAATGGATGGAGCTTTTCTTAAGGGGCTGCATGCGACTTTCTCAGATCAATTCTGTGGGTATCCAGCATATATAATAGAGATGTTCAGAACCTGCTATGTGTCTATAAGGAAAACCCATACTTTATGGGAAAATCCCTGCCTGGTTGTCTGCCCCTCCCCATTCTCTCCATTGCTGCAAAGGCAGCCCATCAAAGATCCTACACGTGATGAGTGGTTGCCCTTTCATTTGAGCCGGAAGAGACAAAGGATATAACTGAGAACCTTCCCAGTGATTCATAAAGTCTGGGACATGAATGACAGTGACCTGTGTGAGGCTCAATCCAGCTAAAAAAGAGGTTGCCTGGGGAAAACAAATGGCAGATTTGGTGAAGAGTATATCTGCTCCTCTAATTCAGGATGTTTGTCCACCAGGTGTTACTCTTGGTATTAACTTGGCGTCAGGTTAGATTCCCAATCATTGCTGCATGACCACCTTTTGGCAGTAGCCAAGATGACTCTTTTAACATTTGCATCTGACTAGGGGCTTGCAACATTTTCTTTCCCACGCAGATCTCAATGCCATGATTCATGCCTTCATGACCTCAAGAATAGATTAATGCAGTGCAGTCCTCTTGGGACTACATCTTAAATTCATTGAGAAACTGAAGCTAAAGCAGAATGCAGTGGCCTCTCTGATTGTCAAAGTAACTTGCTGGGAAAAAAAATCGTGTTTCTGATTTTTATTTAAATAGGAATTAAAAAACCACAAAGCTATCAAGAATATTAGGATATATAGAACATTCATAATATGGTAATTCCATATTTAAATCATATACCATAGTCACTTTTGTATTCAAAATAGCTGGACTTGTCATAATTTAAATGCTAATCTTTCCATATGAACAAAGACCATAAACTCAATCCCACAAAGTAATGGCATGTTGTTTTCTCACATTTACTTTTCCCCAGTGGGGAATAATTCCTGGAAGTAGTTTCTGCAATAAATAAAATCTTCAGATGTACTGTGCTGTTGGTCAATACTCAATTGTGGGCAAAATTTTCAAAAGGCTGCAATTTGAACCAGCAAAATGTATGTTTGTGTGTTGCACACACTGTTCAGTTTCAGATGCATAAGAACAGCCATACTGGGTCAGACCAAAGGTCCATTTAACCCAGTATCATGTCTTTCAACAGCAGTCAATGCCAGGTGCCCTAGAGGGAATGAACAGAACAGGTAATCATCAAGTGATCCATTCCCTGTCACTCATTCCCAACTTCTGGCGAACAGAGGTGAGGCACACCATCCCTGCCCATCCTGGCTAATAGCCATTGATGGACCTATCCTCCATGGATTTATCTAGTTCTTTTTTGACCCCTGTTATAGTCTTGGCCTTCACAACGTCCTCTGGCAAGGAGTTCCACAGTTTGAGTGTGCATTGTGTGAAAAACTTCCTTTTGTTTGTTTTAAACCTGCTTCCTATTAATTTCATTTGGTGACCCCTAGTTCTTGTGTTATGAGAAGGAGTAAATAACACTTCCTTATTTACTTTCTCCACACCAGTCATGATTTTATAGACCTCAATCATATCCCCCCTTAGTGGTCTCTTTTCCAAGCTGAAATGTCACAGTCTTATTAATCTCTCCTCAAACGGCAGACGCTCCATGCCCCTAATCATTTTTTTGCCCTTTTCTGAATTCCAGTATAGAGTTTTTGAGATGGGGCACCCACAACTGCACGCAGTATTCAAGAGGTGGGTGTACCATGGATTTATATAGAGGCAGTATGATATTTCTGTCTTGTTATCTATCCAAAATTGATGCAAATCAATACTTGCACCTCTAGCTTCCTGACTGTGAGCACAAATTGGATTGTTTGAAGCACGGGCACTTAGATTTGTACCCACAAATCATTTTATGGGCACCAAAAATGCAGGCATAAAAAGGAAGTTCAGCCCTGTAAATGTATCCCTATATAACATCCATCCCTTCAAGTGACAGTTAATAATACCAACATCAGGTTGCTTTTGTTATAGGCACACAAAAAGAGTTGCAGAAGTGTAGGATTACCACTATTTTTCCTTTAAGTGGCCATTAAGAATCAGGAAATCTATTCTGGTCGTTTGCAGACAGTTCATGTGGATTAGCACCCACAGCTTCTCTGGACGGGAATGGCAGGCCCATGTAAGGCCCTGTGCATTGAAAGAAATGTGAGTCCAATAGGCACGGAAGGTGGTAAAAAGAACCTATGTTAGAAGGCAGTTAAGGGTTTACTTTGGTGGGTTTTCCTGTGTAATGAATGAGAACCAAGTGAACTGGATTTGTCTAATTGACTTTTTCTGACCATGTGCAAACTGGACAAGTTCTTAGGAATATAAGATTTCCTCCTTTTTTCTTGCATTCCACAGCATGAAATTAAGTTTTCAGGAAATAGGGGCGCAGTGTTCCTAACCATCTACTCATTTGGAACCAGTCAGATAAAGTAAGGAAGCCAAAGACAGCCCCAACCAGCCTCACCATTTTTGTGTGAGACATGGAATCCAAATGGGACACTTGGCGTAACCAGTAGCTGAGTAGTTTCTTTGGCAGACCCTTGCATTCTCTTAAGAGCTACTGCTTTTTTGCCAGTATGTCAATCTTCCCCGCTGTTTGGCTGTTCCCAGGTGTGAGATCAGATGCTGGAACAGCTGGGGCGGGAAGTAGAATGACTCAGTGTACATCAGTGTGTTCCTTTGACGGAATGACCTGGTATGCTACATAGGATCCATGGCTTGAATATACAAATGTAAATATACACACTTCACTCCTGAAGAGTAATTTAGTTGAAACCACCACCAACCTGCCCCCAGGAGATTAACAAATCAAAACATTCAAGTAGAGGGAGAAAGTGTTTTTAAATAGTAAGTAACTCTTCCCCATTGGCTAACTGAATAGAATTTGTGTTCTTGACAACCACATATTGGAAAAAGGAATCTCTGTAACTCTACCTCACATAACACTGGTGTAAATCAGGAACAACTCTATTGAAGTCCGTGGAATAACCCTCATACAAAGCTGGTTTAAGTGAGATCAGAATCAATACCTCATTTCATTCACTTGATTTTGAAATTCCTGATATGTATTTTGATTGAGATTAAGTACACTGTTGGGCAAGTAAGATGTCAATGGGACTGTGCCAAATTCCATTGATTTAGCTGGAGATTATGTAGGAGCAGGATTTTATAATTGTACTACAAGAATAGAGGTACTAATGTATGTCTTGATTTCATTTTACCAGCCACCCTTTTTTGAGTAGCAGAAAGGAATGACCCTCTGGGACATTGGTAGGAATGCATCTGACAGACTGCCAGTGTCTGTACTGATGAATGTATTGTTTCTTGACTTTAGCAAAGCTTTTGACACGGTGTCCCACAGTATTCTTGTCAGCAAGTTAAAGTATGGGCTGGATGAATACACTATAAGGTGGGTAGAAAGTTGGCTAGATTGTGGGGCTCAACGGGTAGTGATCAATGGCTCCATGTCTAGTTGGCAGCCGGTATCAAGTGGAGTGCCCCACGGGTCGGTTCTCAGGCCGGTTTTGTTCAATATCTTCATAAATGATCTGGAGGATGGTGTGGATTGCACTCTCAGCAAATTTGCGGATGATACTAAACTAGGAGGAGTGGTAGATAGGCTGGAGGGCAGGGATAGGATACAGAGGGATCTAGACAAATTGGAGGATTGGGCCAAAAGAAATCTGATGAGGTACAATAAGGATAAGAGCAGGGTCCTGCACTTAGGACGGAAGAACCCAATGCACAGCTACAGACTAGGGACCGAATGGCTAGGCAGCAGTTCTGCGGAAAAGGACCTAGGGGTGACAGTGGACGAGAAGCTGGATATGAGTCAACAGTGTGCCCTTGTTGCCAAGAAGGCCAGTGGCATTTTGGGATGTATAAGTAGGGGCATAGCGAGCAGATCGAGGGACGTGATCGTTCCCCTCTATTTGACATTGGTGAGGCCTCATGTGGAGTACTGTGTCCAGTTTTGGGCCCCGCACTACAAGAAGGATGTGGATAAATTGGAGAGAGTCCAGCGAAGGGCAACAAAAATTATTAGGGGTCTGGAACACATGACTTATGAGGAGAGGCTGAGGGAACTGGGATTGTTTAGTCTGCAGAAGAGAAGAATGAGGGGGGATTTGATAGTTGCTTTCAACTACCTGAGAGGTGGTTCCAAAGAGGATGGTTCTAGACTATTCTCAGTGGTAGAAGAGGACAGGACAAGGAGTAATGGTCTCAAGTTGCAGTGGGGGAGGTTTAGGTTGGATATTAGGAAAAACTTTTTCACTAGGAGGGTGGTGAAACACTGGAATGCGTTACCTAGGGAGGTGGTAGAATCTCCTTCCTTAGAAGTTTTTAAGGTCAGGCTTGACAAAGCCCTGGCTGGGATGGTTTGATTGGGGATTGGTCCTGCTTTGAGCAGGGGGTTGGACTAGATGACCACCTGAGGTCCCTTCCAACCCTGATATTCTATGATTCTATGATGTTAAGGCAAGGACAGAGCAGAACAATCTTTATGATTGATTATGGTCACCCTTTTGTTTTAGGATAAGTTATAATGTCTACTATGGTTTCCTATATGTGTTACAAATTAGGCACTCTAGTTAAATATACATTTCATTGTTTTTAAGGTTTAGTAAGTAAAAGACAGGATCTTGTATTGTGTCTATGTTAAGGAGATTCAAAATAAACTGACACTGTTTGTATTCTCAAAGGTCTCTGTAAAAAGACTTTGTGTGAATGAGGAGTGTATGCATCAGGAAAAGATAAGGTGTGAAGGCCATTGTTATAGCCAGATGGTCAAGGAAAAAGGAGTAAGGAGACCTAACGACACCAGAAAATCATCAGCGCACATCCATAATGAAGGAAGGGCAAATTGACAACCCTGAGGTGAAGGCTGACACCCCTAAAGACAGGACAATTGATTAAATCGGACCAGGACTGGATAACCCTCTTGGAGGTGTATTAGAATGTTTACATAAAAGATACACCAATTAAGGAGTAACTTGTCACAAACTGACACAGCAAAATCCATAGACTTCAATAGAGAAAAAGAACTATAAGAACAGGGTGCTTTGCCATGGGATTTTGGGTTCGTCTTGCCACTACTCCAGGAGCATCGGATCGCGACCGACAAAGCCCAGCTTCCCTCTGCGACCAATCTGGCTAGCCACTAAATTGATCCAGGCTCCAGACTGGTAACTATAAAAATATCAACTGGCAGGACTGTGTATGTGACTGAAAAGCATATGCTAACTGTTGTATTCTCAATAAATATGGCGTATTTGCCTTCTCTCTTATAAAAGATCCTGTGCAGCATAACAGTAATTCACTGTAAATCCTGCACTTGGTATCTGGCAGAACCTAGTTAGTTTCTATAGGTTTTCTGTTGTGAAGATGAAGAGGAAGTTGGGCTGGAGCAAATCCAGTTACATTGTATGACATGCTGCAACTTAATCTAACACACATTGCAATAGAAATGTAAAGAAATCACATTGATTTTGTTCATTGTGTATGTAAACTCTGTGCATAAATATCGTTCTATGACAAAAGGCATCAAATTATTTATATGCGTATTCAGTACCATAAATGTGTGAGTGTAACCTTGATCTGGACAAAAATCCTCATGTTTTTTGTCTTTAGGATGGATTACCTGGTCAACTGCTGAATTTCAAGTGACAACTAAATAAAAAAGTGGGCTGGGGAGGGAAACTTCTAGGGCCATCCCAACCCCATTCAAGGATTTTGTAACAGGGAAATTGCAAGGGGAATGAAGAAGACAGCCATTGAGGAAGTGTTTTTGGGAATGCATTAGAGTTTTGAAAGTACATTCATACCTGGGGTCCATTCTTAGCTCTGCCACTGACTTCCTATGTAAGCTTGGACAAGTCACTTAGTCTCTGTCTGTCTCTGAATCTGTAAAACAGGGATCATTTATACTTAGGAGAGCTGAGTAAGTGATTGTGGATGAACGACTTACTCAACTGTCTAAATGGGCGATCTTGATTATCACTACAAGAGTTTTTTTCTCCTGCTGATAATAGCTCATCTTAATTAATTAGTCTCTTACAGTTTGTATGGCAACTTCCATCTTCTCTGTATGTGTATTAGATATATATAATCTTCTTACTATATGTTCCATTCTATGCATCCGATGAAGTGGGCTGTAGCCCACGAAAGCTTATGCTCTAATAAATTTGTTAATCTCTAAGGTGCCACAAGTACTCCTGTTCTTTGTACTCAATTTAGTTCCTTTTTTTCCTTGTGGAATGTCAGTCGGCAGATGGAGAGTTCATTCAAATGTATTTGTTAGTCACAATTACTCAACACATTTTGGGGGCTTTTTCTTGTCCTCTCTGGACTGAAATCACAAAGTGTTGGGTGACCGTATTAAATCCTTTATATTCAAAATCTGAGCCACGTTGGTTAATTGGAGTTGGTCACATAAGTCACAAGGTATTGTTGTTTGCTGATTGGATGAATGTACTCTTGTAATCAGGAGGAGGACTTGGAGATCTCAGTGGTCCCTGAAATTCTCAGAGAAGGGTAGCAGTATAGAGAGGGGTAGCAGATACTGTAGGTAGGAATAGTGAACTTTAAAAATGTTAAACCTTTTACTGTCCGGTCCCACTGGCCTTATACAAGGCATCATGCCTAGAAAAAATGTACAGTAAGATTATACCTGTATTGTATGTGCGCATACGTGGCCACAATTGTGTTCATAAGGGCTGTGAGCAGATCCTGGACTTGCTGGTTCAATTTCCTCTGTGCCAGGTCTCTGCTAAGGGAATTGGGGAACTCTGGGGCAAGTTCATCCCAGGCACTGAGGCAGGTTAGAGAAGGGAGTTTGCTTGTGTTTCCCCTATTCAGGGGCTCTAGGGGTCTGTGTAGGCTAGATCAGCTCCCAAAGCCACTCTAAATTGTGCTTCTGTTTCAGTGGTCCCAATGGACCATTATCGGAGTGCAGGTCCACCCCATACACTCTGCATTCCTCTGAAATAACTCTGCTCTGGCCAACGATCCTGAGCCACGGGACCCTTGCAGAAGTGGGGCAGAGCTTTGCACAGCCAGCTTTGCACTTAGTACAGAGGCCCCATGTCAGTACTATCTCCGGGGGAAGACCCTATGCCTTCCAGCTAATGCAAAGGGGCCACAGAACAAGGATGAATTGGGCCCCTTGCTGTGTGAAGCAGAGTCCTTTCCCATCTAAAAGGTATCACTTCCAGAGTGAACCTGCAAGCTTTTGCACTTGTTACCTGCAAGCATTCGAGCGAGTAAAACTTGATGGCTGAAATATCTGCAGAAAGTGAATGCAAAGATGGTGTGAGCATAGCTATAGCATTTTAAAATTTGAGCTGATGCTTCTGGGAAGCTTCCTGCAGTGTTCACCCACCTCCAGTACTTACCCTCCTTTGAAAACTGCGTTGAGATCTTCAGATAAAAGGTGAAACATACTTTTCAGATTTGTTTATTGTTATCATGCTTGTGCTTTGTCATATTCTCCTTCTCAGCCTCATGGGGTGGATCTTATTCATGCTGATCTCTCATTGCTGTGTCTGCTCCAGCAGTATTTCTTCTGATCAATGCTCTGACTTTACTATCCATGTGAAGCAGAGACCTAGTTACTCTATATAACTACTGTAGAAGTAGACCTGGTGATGTTGGAGCAGTGTGAAAAGTGCTTCCAGTACCATGGGCCCTATAAAGTGAATTTTTAAAATAGGTACATAAGCAGAAAAAAGAAAGGTGAAGTAAAGGCTGGCTAGTTCTGGGAATAGAGGGAAGTTCTTATTTTGCCAAAATGAATTGTAGTTTTAGTGCTCCTCTTTCCTTTTTCTTTTCTAAATTCTGAATAGTCCTGCTTCATGGTTCTCTCTCTCTCTCTCTCTCCCCCCCCTCCCCCTCAGATCAGGAAGGTGTTATCTTGCTCTGAATGTTCCCTTGTGTTCTCTCTCAGAAGAAATTTAAATTTCCTCCTAGTTCAAATGCATTGGCTCCTTTTCAGGCTAATGATGAAAGGTGAGGCTGAACTGAGCAAAAAGACTAAGTCCTTGGCTCTGAGTGGCAGTAGCTTCTTCAGGAACAGCAAAGAATTCTGGCGAACAGCTCCTGAAGCTTTGTTGGATCTAAGTGGAATTCCTATAGAAATGCTTGTGACATCCACACAAGCCCCAAAGGTGAAATCTTGCAGCCTTTACTGATGCAAATAGTCTTTTTCCTCATGTATTCTGTCTTGTTATCACCAATAACATTACTAATGTTAGTAAGACCTACTTCCATGAGTAAAGTTTGCAGCAGTGGGTTCCAAAGGAGTTAACTGTGATTTATATAATTACACCATATACTAGAGATGTAACTGGAACCTGGATCCAAACTTCCCTGAAGTTTAGGAATTTTTAGATTGTTTCCAAATTTTGTGTCCTGGACCCATCTCCAAAGGCATTATTAAAGGCTTAGGATATTATTCTAAATAGTTATCACAATGTTTTTACTAAGGAGGTGCTATGAGGAAATGCTACCTAGAATCACAGAATTATAGACGTGTAGGACTGGAAGGGACCTCAACAGGTCATCTAGTGCAGTCAAGGAAGGAATACATAATAATATATCATATGATGTAACATACACAAAATAATAAAACATATAATGAGGAATGCCAGTATAACTCATGCAAACTTTGACTGGTAGAAATATTTTCCATGAGACCACTGAACGCACCCTGTACCAAATAACACCCTTATATATGCTGGCTCGCACATCCAACTATTATTTTTTTAATTATCCATATTATTCTATTCATGGAACATGTAGACACTCTTCTGCGGAGCACATTCTGAATGCTGTTTGGCAGTTCTGATTTCAAGCTCTGTCTTGTACAGAGAATCTCTGTAAATTCTGCTCAGAAATGTCATTGTAAAAAAAGAAGCCTGGGGAGGGGCAGTTAAATATTAATATTTTCCAGAAGTGTCAGTCTTCTGCCTTAGCATTCGCTAACGGAAACAAGCCAATATCTAGTACTGAATATTTTTTATTTTCACTGCTCTGTATATTTACTGAGGGATTACAACAAACTTCTACACTTTATCTACATTTTAATAGGTCAGTGGGAACATAGGAAGTATATTAAGGTGGACTGCCCCACTTATTAAACTTATGTGAATCCGTCAAAAGCAGTTATATGCAGTAGGGACCTGACAGCGATACGTGATTGAAGTCATGCATCTAGCCAGTTTGTAAGATGATCCCTCTGTACTGAGCCATCAACCGTCCTTAGCATAGGGGCGCACTCATACACACATTCCTGTCAAGTCATCTTGTGAAAGGCAGCCTGCTTCCAGCTTGGCTTGAATGTGCAACCTTAATAAAACTCTCTGAGGTCTGGGAGAAAATAGCAGTTCTGCAGCAGATAGTGTAGGGGAAAGAGACTGGGACATGCATATGCAGCTAACTAAGGAAGGCTACATGCTGGACTGTAACAGGGAGGAAACAATAAATCTTAGCTACTATGCAATAAATATTTCTAATTTTAACTAAGGAAGCTATCATTATAGTGAAATAAAAACCATTTTAGCCAAAGCTGATATTTAAATACTCTTCTCCAATTCTCTTTCCAAAGATTTTTTTTTCTATAAAATAAAGAGCAAATTAAAAGACAGAGGAGGTAAAAGTTTCTATAAGAGCAGGAAAGGAAAGTAGTAATAACATGACAATTTTTCTTTCTTTTGCTTTCCTGGCTGCTCTTCTGGCTCACATAGGATGCAGTAACCAGCGCCGGGGTCCAGAAACCACTGGTAGAAGATACAACCGGATTCAGCATGGGCAGTGCACCTATACTTTCATTCTTCCAGAACAAGACGGGAACTGTCGTGAAAGCACGACAGACCAATACAACACAAATGCTCTTCAGAGAGATGCTCCTCACGTGGAACAGGATTTCTCTTCCCAGAAACTGCAACATCTGGAACATGTGATGGAAAATTACACACAGTGGCTGCAAAAAGTAAGAGTTTCCCTTTCAAATTCTCATTGAACTGATTATTTATCGTGCTTCCCTGTGTTGTTCACAGTTTGCATGTCTTTCTCTGAGAACTGAGATAATGTGGATTTGTCTATTTCCACATTATACATGGTGAGAAATGTTGCAGCTAGAACTCACCCTTTCTTCTTTGGGCTTGCTTTTGGGAGCAAAACTTTCTTCACATTGCTGGGATATGCATCTTTTTTAAAGCGTGATCCCAGGGGACTGAGAATGTTTTGAAAGCCACAGTGTATAATAATCCTTCAGAGACTTCTAATGATGGAACACTTTTCATTAAGTATTCTCATAACCTCTATTTATAGTTCTGGGCTTCAGATCAGATGTCATGAAGGATACCTGGTACCCACCGCAAATGTGTGCACTTTTAAAGAAATACTAACATGACTGCCTAAATGTGATTAATAATTTGAAGGCAATGTAATAAGAATATTATTATTCTCCCCAAAACATATTCAGTTGTACTACCGCAGTCAGCTAATTAGTAAAAAGCAACAATATAATATTTTTTAAAAATCAAGTATGACTTTTTAAAATGTATGGATTACATTGGACATAAAATAGTCTATATAAAATAGTACTGAAGGAATATCAGGAGCTTTTCTGAGTAATACAAAAATAAATTCTTTTTAGTAATTTGTGCTCAAAGTGTAAACTCTCAAATGAACTTTTTTGTAGTTAAAATATGATTTGGGGCTTTGGTCCTGCAAAGACTGATGCAGGTGAATAACTTTACTCATATGGGTAATCCCACTGACTTCAATAGAACTACTCATGGGAGTAAAGTCACCTGTGGAAATCTTTGCAGGATCAAGCCCACAGCTTGGGAATGAGAATTGGCAGTGAGTTATGATCCTGCACAGCTGATAATTTCTATCAAAAATTTTTCACTGTATTGGTGGACACACAGATATTACTGCTGTCCCTAAGACCTGCTTAATGTTACTTTGCCAAGACTCTGCAAGCCACTTAAACAATTGGTGAAATGTTTAATCAGCTAAGACTGCACTAACAAAATTGTCTACATCTTTTGTATTCCATGAGTTACATGTTTCAGTTGTAATAAGAGTTCACATTTAGAACAAATACTGGATATGCAATAAAATGCATATTAGTGTAATTGTTGACAGCTGTATCATTTACAATTCAAATCCCTGTCAGCCACTGCAGAAAAGATTTAATGCCTTTTGTTTACAGTTCTGTAGTTAGTGTGCTTATTTTCTTATCGATTGAACTGTAGTTACTATGTGTTTGGTGCTAACGATATAAGGATGATTATGTGCAGTAAACTCGTGTGTAAAAGAAAATATACATAATAAGATAAACCCAGTTATGTATCTTTCACTTTTTATTTCAGTCTTTCTTTCTTTAAACTGTACATGGAATTCTTTAGAAAGATGAAAGATTAGAACTGGAGGCTTGTCTCTTTCTAGAGTGTAAGATTTCTCATTCAGTTATCACTCTACCTTTCAAAGCAAACGCTATGGAAAGGAGAAATGTCGTCTGTGTTCCCGCACGCATGATTTTACTTGAGCAACTGCCTGCTGAATCATGCTTATGAGATTGTTACTTATTCTGCATTTGTCCACTAGGGACTGAACTAAGATCACTGTTTCACTTGTGCCTTGAACAAGAAGAAAAATCTATTAGAGTATAAGCTTTCGTGGGTTACATACCACTTCATCGGATGCACTGGTGAAGTGGGCTGTCGCCCACTAAAGCTTATTCTCTAATAAATTTGTTAGTCTCTAAGGTGCCACAAGTACTCCTGTTCTTTTTGCAGATACAGACTAACACTGCTGCTACTCTGAAACCTGTCAAGAAGAAAAATGAGTCTCTAGAGTTTTAAAGTCTGAATTAGAGCTAGTATTCACACTTTAGGGAGAGATGGATTAACAGGTAGATAGTCAGTGTAAATGTTACATTTGAGGTCTGTGCACTTTGTCAGTGATCAGAACTTGGGCTGCAGGTGAAACCTTTGCCACAGTTTACATGATACATGCAGCAGTGAGCACTTATCTGCATGTGTCAGTTTTCCACTAGAATGAAAGGGCCTGTTTCTCATTGTGAAGGCAAATGAATCTGACCTGACTACATTATTACAACTCTGAATATTGAATTTGCTTTGTTGCTGCTGCCATTGCAGGGCATTTCAGCAATAACTCATCTCCCTTTCAAAACAAGGAACATATAAAAAAACACCTCAGTTCTATCTCCCCTAATGATTTTCCCCTGAATTTGTAATGTAAGATGTAGTTAATATACTATTTGTCCAATGTTTTCTAATGCACCTGCCATGAACATGGTAAATGAGAAATAGTAGTAGTTATATGGCTATGACCCAAATCATGCAATTATAATCATTAGAAAATATATGTAGAACTGAGCATTTATATCTTGACTTATGTAAAAGAAATGTGTTCATTACTCTACAAAGTAATATATAACATTCATTAAACTGTGTATAGGCAATGTTTGCCAGAACACTGTATTTGTAATAGAATATATACAAAACACTAACTTGGTCATTTTGGAAGACAGATTGCTAGCAACGTTTAGTATAAAAAGAATTCAGTATACATTGTTTAATTAGTAAGTGGGTGCTTTTAGTTTATCTAATCAAGAATAAATGTATTTTTATCTTTTTTTTTTTAAATTAGCAGATTTCTGAAAACAAAATAAATCTTAGAAAAACTTTCTTGCAATGAACCGCCAGTCCAAATCTAGCTGAAAATGCCCTTGCCTGGA
This sequence comes from Natator depressus, assembly GCF_965152275.1. Taxonomy (NCBI): domain Eukaryota; kingdom Metazoa; phylum Chordata; order Testudines; family Cheloniidae; genus Natator; species Natator depressus. The sequence continues at coordinate 32,692,560 of NC_134235.1, forward strand.
GAGCTAACTACAGGCAATTAAGTTTCAGCATTGTCCAATGGAATTTACATATGTATTGTTAGCGTTACTGTGACTCATTGGCAATCCAAGGATGCAGCAAAATGCTCTCCATAGAAATTACCAAGAAGATAGCTTGGTAAACATTTTCAGAGGTTTTCTTAGAACTGTTTATTTGAATACTGGATAATGTTCCTCATTGTGTAAGCTTGGGTTTCATTTCTGCGATATGTTTATTTTAATAGTTGAAAACAGACAGTGCATGTCATTTTTTTTTCTGACAGTAACTGGCTGGCATGCTTGGTATTGAACTGTTCAGTACTTAATGATGGTATTTAAATATTCTCAAAGGAGTCACGTGAAATTTTATCTTGGTAATCTACTCAGGAAATATTTTTCGTAGTCAACTAGTGTGAATTTATGGTATTGATGGGATAAGAATACATTCAGAATGGCTGCAGATTTACGTGTATGGAATCCATTTAGCAGTCACTGTGCATAACAGTGGTAATCACTTTGAGTGGGTGAAGCTTGGCATCATAAACAGTCTATATATCTTCTTTGTTCTCTCACTTAAACTATTTTATAGTATGTTGAAACGGCATATTTGATCATTATACATTATAAAATTCTAATGCCAAATTATAGCCTTGGATTTAAAGGTCAATCAAAATCTTTCTAACCTGCCAAGACCCAAATTCATGATTTTGTCTTTCTCTTGCAACTGTTGATTAACCCCACCTAAAGCAGATGCAGGGAACTTCTTCTTTCATTTCTCTCATTTATTAGTGCTGTCATCAGCTGTAGTGGAGGCATGCTGAACTTGGGCCCTGGCAAGTAAGTAGCAGAAGAAAGAATCTGCAACTATATTATCTTAGTATGTATTTATTTAAAATCTACTCTATTTATTTAAAGACTATCCTTACTGTATGTCTGGCCAGTTATTTGTACAAGGCAATTGCTATCCTCACAGTTCATCATAACATTTTCCAACAGCTTCTGAGCAATGTGCTCAGATTGTAAGTGCCTTTCCTACAGTGTGAAAAGAGGCTGGCTTTTAGGTGTGGCCTTATAGGACAAGTAGAGGAGGCTGACTTTTGAGAAAGTGGCCTTATTTGCAGTTTACATGTAGCCAGATTACCTTTAAAGGGCTCAGCTAAGGTTGCCACCTGTCCTGTTTTCCCAGGTAACTTTTTTGTGGTAGCTGTCCTGAGAAATCTGTCCTGTTTTTTTGTACCTCAGAGGTGGCAACCATAAATGCAGCATGCTCTCCTCTGTCCCCATGCCCATACACCGTGGCCGTCAAGGTCCACTTTCCATCATGGAAAGGTGGAGTTATGGCTCCATATGCTCTCTGTCCCTCTCTGCTCTCTTTGGGGCATTGTGCACTGTCAGTAATGTGTTAGTAACCCTGCACTTCCCTGAATGCACCAGCTGGAATTCCGTTTGGCCTGCCTATGGGGTACTCAAAAGCGGAGGAGGCTCCTTATACACTGACCCTGCAGTGCAGACATTCAAGGGCCAATCAACATCTAACACTAGGAGCACAATGTCTTAAAAGCTGGTGTAATTGACTGAGAAAAAGTGTACTACCGTGCAATGGCTATCTGAAGTATAAGGACAGAAATGCGAGTCATGGCTACTGTTGTGACTTACCTATGAATCCCATTTTCCCAGGTATCCACAAAGATTCCTGAGATCCCTGGGGTTTGCCTTAGCTGAAGTCTTGGGCAAGTAAACAATGTGGTTCTTTCATTTTGCAATTTAAATGCTATAAAAGTGTACTTGCATATGCTTCAGGCATTTGATACAATAAAAAGTATTCCTCTTAAACGAGATTTCTATGTTTTGGGAAGACATTTACTTATGAGATTTTTCAGCACCCTTCTGATGTTTGTTTGTTTTAATGTGGAACTTTTAAATGGTAACCTGTTTATGTGCAAAAAGTAAAGCTGTATCCTGCAAAAATGTACATTTTACTCATGTGAGTAGTGGGTTCTGCTTCAGTTATTCATGTGCCTAAATGTTTATAGGATCATCCCTTAACAGTTCTGAATGTGCATCATCCCTGGTGAAGTGACTCAACTACTAATTTTCACAGGAGCAGAGCAGGCCCTTCATGGACAGATTCTCTCACCCTTAGTATTGTGTTAATAGGCCCATAGGGTGAAGTCCTGGGCCAATTGAAGTCAATTGACTTCAGTGAAGTCAGGATTTCACCTTTAGTTCCATTGAAATCAATAGGATTACTTTCATAGTAAGGTTCTATGCAGTGGAAGTAGGGATTTAGGAATCTGGCCATTAAAGAGCAACGACAACTATCTGGAAACAAATCTGTTCTATTTGTGTCCAAAAATAAAACTGGCTTTTTTACACTTTAAAAAATATATTTTTCTTGCATTCATATGCCTGCATTTTGTTAAGAGCTTTATACACTCAAATTCCTGTAACCCCTAGAGATGCATGGAGGTACCCACAAGAAAGACATGGGACCTCAAGCATGGAAATGTCTGAGAACTGCTAAGTATTGGGGAGTTATATATTTAGCAATATTAAAAAACAAACAAACAGAATAGTAAAGTTCAAGCCAGTCTCTCTTTTTTGCCACATTTTTCTAGCAAATGACTTTTTAAAATAGTTCCCCGGCTTTGATAGAAAGCTGTATCACACTGTGCAATGTAACCTAAATGTGTGTATTTTCATTAATAGCAGCCGTAGTTAGGAACTTTGGTAATAATAAAGCATTAAAAGTATTGGTCATCCTTAAAAATGTCCCACCAACTTTCCCTTTGGTAGATCTCGCCTGTTTAAGAGCACTGGTATATTTTAAAAATCATATAGCGATATAACATAAGGCCACATGATAGTTCAGATGCTCTGAGCATTCACAGTTGCCATTGACTTTAGTACCTGCTGCAGGCAGGCTGTACCTTTGACAGGCTTGTGTGCCTCGGAAAAAGGGCTAGTCCATGTGAGAAAAGGATAGGACTGGGTGTCAGCAGATTTAGTTTCCATTCCTGGTGACCTTAGGCAAGTCACGGTCTGTAACCTCTTCATGTTTCCCCACCTGTAAAATGGATATAATGATACTTCCCTACTTTCTAAGGGTGATAGGAGACTTAATTCATGAATATTTGTAAGGACTTTTGAGATTATAGCACTATTAGCAGTATTACTTATTAGAAAGACGTGTCTAGTGTTTACTGAAAATGATCATTTGAGATTAGGAATTTTTTGGAGGGGAAAATAATTAAAATTATGTTCACTGCAAACAAATAAGAATTAAAATCTGTGGCTGATTCTGTAACACTGAATTAGATTATCAATATGTTCTACAGGTAAAGCTTGATTAAATGGCCTCTGGTTAATGTGTCCCTGCTGTCTCTGTAGGCAGGGGTGCTGAAACAATTTGTATATTGCGGGTGCTAAGAGCCAATGATCCAAACTGTAAACGCTGTTTACGATGGAAACCACATCAAGATAGGGGGTGCGGCAGTACCCACAGCACCTATGTCTGCAGGAGTAATCTTCAGCCCTCTGGAGACCTAACCCCAGGAGAGCCGTTGCCTGCTCCTTCCTGTACAGCATGTATGTGTTGTGGGAGGGGAACAGAAACATAGTTTAGCCTTGCAAAGTTTAGGTGCTCCACAGATCTGGAACTTCCAAGTTCTCCAACCTGCTACTCTGAAAGTTTTCAATGTACTTTAAAATCTTCAGATAACTGGGATTCACCTATATACTTTATCAAAGAGTAAATCCTGAAGCACATTTAGATCAGCTTGTTATTAGCCACGAAATCTACAATCCAGCATGGCTCGATGTATTTTTCTGTGCTTGAAATATCATCAACCAAAGTAAGATGCTAGTAAATAAAAACTGATAGAAACTTTTAAAAATAACATCACAGTCTTTAGCAATGTCATGAACCTGATCCTCAGGAGCAACAGCTTAATCTGAAATAGGCATTTTGGATTGAAAGCCTTCCCAGTGGGATGAGGTTTTCACTCTTGTTCAAAAGGTTAAGAGTTGATCAGGAAAAGGAAATTGAAATAGTATCACATTTCTTAGGAGGTTTTTCTTATGAAACATCTTGTTATTTTAAAACAAGGTTTTTCTTCTGTAACCTGATGTACATAATTTAGGAAGTATTATGAAACATCAGGGTGGCTTATATACAAGGGTGACAGATTCATTAGAAATAAAATGCCATAGACAAATGTACATTTACACTGCTGTACCATTTTTCATTATTGTTATTGCATAAGGATCAAACTTTGCTAAGATAATGTTAGTCTTTTCAAAACAACTCATATTTTAAAAAAGGGAACAAAGAGGGCTACTACACAAAATATATATTGTAAAATATATAATTGTGCCATTAACGAAGTCTCTTCTGAACGCTTCAGTCCATTAAAGGTAGCAATATCCTGAATAATCTGGGTAGATATTTAATTTTAACTGTATTTATGAGAAATTGCTCTTAACATGTGTTGCAGTGTCAAATCTCATGTCAACATTTTATTTGTATTCATTGTTTATATGACAGTACTGTCTAGAGACCCCCAATCAGAGGGCTGTCTATATGAGAAAGTTGTGCTGGTTTAACTAAAGGTGTGATTTTAAATTGATTTTAAAAAGTTAAACTGGTACAAAAGGCTGTGTAGAAACTTATTCTGGTTTAAACCAGACATTCTTCTGGTTTATCTTAAGTCAATTGGGAATCACTTTAAGTCAAACCAAAATCAGCCACTCCTAAATTGAAATGAGAGTATCTACCCAGGGGGATGCACTGGTTTAACTAATCTAGTTTAGCAACTGATTTAAATTGAACTGGTGCAATTTTCTTGTGCACACAAAACCCAAGATTGGGGTCAGTGGGGAAAGATGCACAAGCCGCATTATTGCGCATTTATTTAAATATATTTTGCTTCCTGAAAACTGTTGGCCTATGAGAATTTTACAAATAGAGCTAGAGAAATTTTTTTAATTGAAACCTTGTTCATCAAAAAATGCAGGTTCAGCAACACTGAAACATTTTGCTAATTTTTTTTTATATTTAAAAAAAACAATTTTGGGGGGGTTTAAAATGACTTTTTGTTTACAAATTTCCTTTCATTTTATTTTTGAACATTAAAAAAAAACATTTTAAAATGCTTGATATCAAACTTTGTGAAATTTCCACCAAACAGAAAAATCCATTATTCACTCTGCTCTGCAAATGAAAGTAGCGAGGAGTACCAATATTCAAAGCTTTGGAGGTACGTAATTGAAACACATTGCTTGTGGGCTTGTGACAAGGTGAAAGGGTAAGAAATGCAAGACACCCCATGGACAAAAGGGGGCAGCGTTAGAAAACGCTGTGGATTTGTGTAAGTGGGAGATGAGTGTTTTGGTGAGTCACTTTGAAGGCCTGTAACAATTTCACCTCTTCATAACAATTTCATACCCCTCTCCCTTTCTTTTAAGGGCCAAAAATAAACCAAACTTCCAAATCTGACCATACTTGAACTTGGAAGAAGTTCTGACTTAGATCCAAGCTCTGCGACTAACCCCTGTTTAAATAACAGGTCAAAGCAAAACTCTGGAAGAGCATTCCCCCTCACATACCCCTCAACACAACCCTTCCCACACACACCTGAGCTTTGCGGCGAAAATCTGCTTCTAAACTTTGTGGCTTAGCTCCAATTCTACTTTTTATGCAGGCTTGACTGCTATTAATCACTTGTCATCTTGGCATTGGTTCTTTGGCTCAAAAATGTAACGGAAGAGTTGTTAGTAAGATGAGACCTTTGCATTTAGAATATGCATTAATCCTATCTGTTCTAGTTCTCTTTCTATACTGCCTATAAATTAAAAGCATGCCTTTCATGTAGCCCATTTCATATTACAAATGGGTGCAGATACTCTAATTCTTTATGGAAAAAATACTGAAACCTTGTGCTCTCCATTCCTTGGTATGCGGTTGTGCATATAAAGCTGTGGACATGTCCCAAATGAACTAGATGTTGTGTACAACTTTTGTGATTCACATCTTCTTTACAGAATGGAGCTCAAGTTAATGCAAATGTGTATGTGTTTCCTGAGGGTACTTGGCATAAAATACTTTTAAATATTTTTCGGTATTTGCTTTTTAGTTGTTGGAATCAGATTTTGTCATTTGTCAGATTGTCTGACTGTTTACAAATAATGACCCAGGCATACCTTCTGCAGGCCAAACCCATGGAGGGGGATGAAAATTCTTGAGTTTCCACTCACAGAATTGCCATCTGATCAGACATTCCATCTAAAGGTCTTGGTTAAAAATTTCTTACTGTGGATTGAAGAGGGGACATGGCCTCAGGAGGACTTGCAGAATGAGGATAAGCACTATGGGCCAGATCTGTAAAGTTATTGATGCCTAAATCAGTGGGAATGAGGTGCCAAAATATCTTTAAAAATCTGTCACTGTGTGCTCCCCAGGTCATAACAGCAAATCTATGGCACTGTGGAAGTACAATGGAAGGCTAATGGGGAGAAAAACTGACCAGGATATTTTGGTCCTTCCTGATAGCACATTTTCTTTAAGATTTCAACACTGGCAGCCAGATGGGAGCCAATTTAGCTGAGTACTAAACAATTTGGAAAATTGGGCCCAGCAACAACACTTCTATGTGCTGTGTGTTGTTATGGGACCCCATTGCCAAACCTCCAACAAAGCCAGTGTTTAATTTGTAATGAAAGAGGTGCCAGGGCTCAAGCAATTAGGTGCTGTGGCATAACTGATGCAGCAAACCCAGAAGTGCTGGGGCTATGAACTGCCAAGCCTAGAAGTGCCGGGGATCAGCCCTAGTAAGCCCTGACACAAATTAAGCCCTGATCAAGGGTTTCCTGTGTGAAAGGGTTTTTTCTTGTAAGATATTATCAGCATTATGGTAGGAGATGTATTTTCACAGGGCCTGAGGGGGATAACATTGTAGGATGGCCATTCTTCTCACAGAGCCTCCTTCTGCCCACATCATAGTCCTGAACCTGCAGAGGGAACTTCCATGAGCGTCAGGAGAACAGTGCTGATGCCATTTCAAAGCCTCTACTCACCCATTCGGGGCATAATGGCCAATTACATGATTTAGGGCCCAGAGTCTACAAAATGGCACTGGATTGAGGGCCCATGGTCTTCAAAGTGGAACTGGTGCTTGCCCTAAATGGGTAAATTTATTTGATTATTTTGAGATGTACTTTAAGTCTTGACCTTTAGGATATTCCAGATCCATGGAACACATTTTAACAACCTAAAATGTCATAGGAATAACTTTGTGCAATCTCCAAACCAGCTTTTTAATTTGCCCTTTGGGTAGGTAGCGAGGGGAGGTGAGGTACCTGTTTCCCCTTTGGTTCATGTTATTTATGAATGCTCTAAAATTGTCAGCCAACGTGTAGAAAAGTTATCTTCTTTCCTGAGATACCATGTCATCATTAAATACTGCCTTACCCAAAGTAGTAGTAGAGAGCAGTTGTCTGTGGATATCAGTTCACTCTTCACAATGTAGAAATGGAGCCTCTTGAATGAGGGCATTGATTACATTCCAATATAGTGAAAGGCTTTCATTTACTAGGAGACTATTCTTTTTCGAAGTGGAGATATAAAGTGGGGAAAAATCAAAGTAATTGCTGTTAAATTGTGATTCTATAGTATTAAAAAATGTATCTGTCCTTGAATGGGTTTTCCTGCGATTGGAGGAAACTTCGGGTTAGGTTAAATCAATAATCTCCTCTGTTTAAATGTTGATTTTTAGTTTCCTATGTGGATAGCTCTAGGTAGCTATAGCAACAAACTTTTCTCTTATAAGTTAACTCTCATGCAAAGGACTTTTGCAAAGGGAAAAAAAAGCTGCCTTACAAATCAGTTAGTTGTTTTAAATTTCTCACCAGCTCAGTACTTGGGTAACAGTGAAAGGAGATGAGTTAAATTAATAGATATACCAAGCCGAAGTTTTCCAGCAATGTATCATTTGCTTTTGGCCAAAAGTTTTAAACCTAGCAGCCCAGACTTAGGCTCTTCATAAGTAAGAATTTCAAAAGTGAATAGTGGTTCTGAGTGTGTCAATTTCTGAGTGCCCAATTTGGGACATTTTAAAGGGGTCTGATTTTTGAGAGGGCGGGTGCTATTCTTTTTGAAAATGAGGCCCTCTACGGTGTCTCAGTTTAAGCATGCAAAATCACTAATGGCTGTTAAAAATCATGGCTTTATTTCAACACCTAAATAAAAGTGGCCTGATTTTCGTAAGAGTTAGGCAGCTATCAAAGGCCATGGGAGCTGGAGTTGCCTTTGAAAAAAATCAAGCTACTTTTACCTTTGTGTTGATACCTATGAGTGGATTTAGACAGGTTTGAAAATGTTGGCTTTTTGTAAAGAATTTTTCTACTATTATCTGTTAAGTGCTGAGTCCATTTATGAGGGGGATAGTCAAATACTGCACGTTACTGTGCCAATTCAACAGGAAATTCCTGTGGCCTGCTGGGCCACACAAGCCTCAGCTGGCCAGCCCATTAAAGGGCAAACCCCTGCACACAATGCCTCCAGCAGGAAGTTGAGGAGCTACTTGGAAGGGAAGAGAGCTCAAAGAAATGACCTCATCCTCTCTATTTTAAAGCCATTCCTCTATGTTCCTTGTGCAGGAACTGTAAATCCCACAGGATTTTCTGCAGCCCTGGGATCATCATTCTCTGTGTGGCTTACCAGTGTGGAGGGGAATCGGAAAGAGACATTCCCACATCACTGGTCTGCTGCTAATAGAAAAGGTGTTTCCTCCATCAATGATCTGCTAAAGAGGCTTCCCAGTGGCCAATCTTCTTCATCAGTCTGGCTGTCAGCTCTACAACTATCAGCCAGGGAGATCTTAATTCAGGCTGTAGCCCTTCAGATTTATTCTCTGAATGATACATACAGACAGCCTGCCGGGCGAGGGGAGGAGGGGGTATTTCCCATATTGGGAATTTTGGCAGACTTGCTGAACATATGTAATAAGTTCCCTGATGTCATTCCAATGATGCCAGTAGAGGACAGTAATAAGGTACTGTGTAACACCATTTCAAGCATCACATGGCTGCTACTAATTACCCAGAGAGATGTGTGAAACGTTCACAGTGTCACTTGATACATTTTCATGGCTTGAGGATTTTCTTGCATTTCATTACAAATGCAAAAATTAGCCTGTAATTTGTCCAATTTGTAACTTGTACCAATCTGTCCGGTCTTGCAGACAATAACAAAGGTTAGACACAGGTGACATAACAATATTCAATTAAGTGTGGCTCAAGTTTCCAGCTAGAGATATTCATGCCATGCTCTCTGAGAAAATAAATCAAAAGAGTCGGCCTTCCCAATTTGGTATTTCCTAATTCCACCAGCTATGAAAGATAATATATTCCAAAACTGAGACACAATGAAGTATGTACTTGACATCAACACCACTTTCTCAGATGATCTTGTGTTTGCCTGGAGCACAAGGACAAGCAATATCTAACCATCCATACCACTGGAGCACATGATGAATGACCTGTCTTTTTTAGGATCCTTCAAGGTATTATTATTTTTTAACATATTGAGGTAGCACCTAAAGACCTCAACCAACTATTGTCCCAGTGTGCTAGACACTGTACAAACATATAATAAATCATAGTCTCTGCCCGAAAGAGTTTACAGTCTAAAGGACAAGATGTAGGAAGCAGATGAAGAACACAGAGTGGCCGGAGCTGGTTTGTGGAGATTCAGAGATGCCAAGGCCAGAAGGGACTCATCTAGTCTGACCCCCTGTATAACACAGACCATAGAACTTCCCCAAAAATAATTCCTAGAGCTACATGTCTTTTAGAAAAACATCCAGTCTTGATTTAAAAATTGACAGTGATGGAGACTCCAAAATGACCATTGGTAAGTTGTTCCAGTGGACAACAAGTAGATATAATAGGATGTACGGAATTCTGAGCTAGTCAGAGGTAGCTCCCCACGTGCCTAGCCTTTATCAGAATGTACATTACTATATGTATCATGGCACAGGTGAGTTTGAAGAATGACTTGAATGAGAATAAAGTGGTGGTTTTGACAGGGAGCTTTTCCCACTTGTAAAGGGCAGCATGGAAGAAATTGCGCAAATGTTTGTCAGAGATGTGGAGAATCAGGTAACCTAGGCTGGCATCACTGGCAGAGAGAAAGCAGGAGACGACCTTGTGATAAGATAATAGGTTGGATTGATAGGAAGGGACTAACCTATGGAGGGCTTCAAAGTAAGGACAAGGAGCTTGAAGTTGATGGTGGAAGAGGGGGAGCTAATGGAAGGATTTAGAACTGGTGAAAGTTGTTGTGATTTATTTACTATATTTGTTTTCTGCCCTACTAAATACCCTGTTTAAGGTATAAGGAAATAAATTAGGCACAGAGTAGATCTGAGGTGTGGTAAAAGAACTCCGAGTGCAGTGACAGAAGAGTCGGAGCAAAATATTCAGGTGTGTAACAGAACAATCCCAGTGCCTGTCTCACTCTGTTCTTGCAGAAATACAGATAGAGCCCATTTATGGGCTGAGTCATTTTACAAATGCTCTAGTAGCTCCAAATCTGAGCAAGACTATAGTCTATTTAAAAAGAAAATTAGGAACTTTGGGGAATTTTTTTCTCAAAAATAGAACCATTTTGAATAAAAATAGACCAGTTTTTCAGCAGAAAGAGTGTTTCCAGGTGAAAATATTTGGGGGCAAAGTAATCTTTGCAGCGAAAATATACAGATATGTATTTGCATGTTTACAATGAGAACAGTGGCCATTTTTCCAAATTTCTGGAAAAGCCAGAAATTCAGAGGAGCAAAATCCCTCAGAATGAAATGAAATTCACATTTAATAACTTGAAAAAAGTTCACTGCTTTTGTACAGCTCTAGTGTTCCCCTTGTCAGGATAAAGAACACCATTTGTGATAGCACATAGTTCGTGGACTGTTAATATGTTTATTTCTGCTAACCGAGCATGTCACTGCCCCATGTGATATTGCTTCCCTATCCACTTCTGGTTAAACTAATGGTATCTAGAAGAGTCAAAATTCAATTCTGGGTTTTTTACAAGCAGATAATTCTAAAAAAGCACATAATTTACAAGCAGATAATTTAGCAATGACCTTCCAGAGTTCGTGGAGACTAAGAAGGCCAGCAGCTGTAGGAGGTGCATTTGGGCTGAATAGGGCTCCTTCAGTTTGTTTGTTTTCACCAATATATAGGGGTTCAATGTTCAAGGGTGCCAGGTGCCTCCTATTGAGTGGAGGATGCTTAGCACTTCACAACAGGCTTGGTCTATATATAACAGATTGCTCACAGTACTTGTATGTGATAACAACTGTGCCTCACAATAACAAGACTGCAAATTGTTCAGTATCATCAGCTATGAGAGACATTTCAGTATTGCTGAGTTTTTATTAGGGTTGAACTGAGAGGAAATGGAGGGTTCCACAAGTATCTGGTGTTTAGATTAATGACATTAATGTGCTTAGCGGGTTGTACCCAACCCAAGTTCTGTAGCAGGACATGGTGACATACTCCCAACGGAATAAAGCCAAATATTTCAATGAGTCAAAATCCATGGAATTTCAGTTTCTTACATAATTCACATCGGAGATAACTTGACCCAAATATCTATACTCCTAATGCGTTCCAACCATGTTGGTACATACTGTTCTTACCGCTTTGCCTCTAAGAACAGTTTTAAAGGCGGTTTGTTTTCTACACATCCAGTGGATACTTTTTAAAACACATCCACATGTGCCAAGAAAAAAAGAGCTGTAAAATTTAACACTGAGAGAAATGAAGGAATTGCTGTGAAATCCAAACCTTTACAGCTAGCTTTATTGCATTCATTTTAGTATTAACCAGACACCTCAAAAAAGCAGCAGCTCTTACCTTTATAAACTTTTTGGAGACTTTAAGCGTTTTTGCCCTTTCACTGCAACCCTCCCTTCCCCAAATTAAAAAAAACTGTATTGTGATCTCTAGAATGAGAAAGCATGTTGCTAGATTCAGTATTGCAAATAAACACTTTGCACTCCCACGCATCTTGGAAACATTTAGTAACTTAGCCCTCTGACCCTCTGGGGTATTTCACAAAAACAGAATTGAGAAAGACTGAAAATGTCTTTGTCACTGTGGTACAAATATAACAACATGACATGCATGTTTTAGAAATTATGTGAAGTATGGTACATTTTTTTGTAGATTTCAAAGGGCACTTTACCATTGTCATTCACTATATTGTTGCCAAAAATCATGCTGAAGATATGAAATTTATGAACAAAAATCTCTTGTCCTGAGTCACTAAAGTTTTCTTTGTTCTTTATCTCTGACCAGTAAGTTAACATGCTGAGAAATTAGAAATATGTTTTAGAACAAATATCCTATTTTAAATTCTTGCTAAGCTCCAAACTGGATTTCCTCAGTCTTAGATATGGCAGTGTGGTTTTGAATGTTGTCATGTTTTCACTCCCACTATAAAGTAATTCTGAAAGGGTACAAGAAAGTTGCAGTGACACTATTTTTAGAATATTATATGCATTGCCTTATAAGCTTTCTATTTTACAGACCACTTTCCACCATAAATCAGAATGATTTTTATGCATGCATAACAGAAAGGTAGCTGCTTTTGGATTTTTTCTAAAACTTTTAATAGAGTTGGTACTTTATAAGGTGTTCCTACTAGGAAAGCTTCTGAGAACCTTAATAAAAAAGTACAACTAGGGGGGAAAAAAAAGAATTTCCTTTAGCAATATGGTCCAAACCAAATCTTAGAGCCAATCTAAAAATCATTAACTCGTCATCCTTAAATAACCCCCTGACAAACTCACAAACTGAAAAGGAAATAAAAATGTCTTAAGTCTCACCAAGAAGGATGGCACTGGCAAACCCTGGTGTATTTAAGACCTGATCCTGCTCACAATGAATCTGCGGCAAAACTCCTGTTGGCTTCAGCTGGGTCTGGACCATAGAGAAGGAAGCATTCCAAAATTGCGGACCTTTAATGAAGATGATCCCACCTGCACTGCTTTCTGGAGTGTATCATGGGATGGCAAGTAGTTCCAATCCTACTTTTTTTCAAGTGCTGTCCCTTTAAACCCAGACCCTTTAATATCCCTGTGTCCTACAGTAAAGGAATGTCTTGTTATTTGAACTCAGTGCCGTTCAAATTAATCGGTAGGACAGGAAATCCCCTGGTAGTAAGGAGGAATTTTAAAGGGCCAAGACTGAATATGGCAGGATGCTAGTCCGACAGTTATGGATTCTGAAGTCCATCCACAGAACAGTACTGCCTGGACACCACCAGCGTATGTGTTCCCACAGTCTTCTCTACAGCTGCACCGGTGTGTTTTAATAATACTCTATTGAGGCCATCGCAGAGGGAGAGAGGATAGTTCAGTCTCCATCCCTGTTCAGTTCTCTCCCAAAAATGCCCACAAGGTTTCCAGTTAATGACAGTTGCAGTGTCAGTTTTATAACATGGACACCTGTCTACTGAACACTGGATTGTTTCTGACACTTACATCACAGTAAATTAGACGTAACTTCACTGACTTCAGTGGAGTGACCGCAGTGTCGAACTGGTGAAGCTGAAAGGAGAATCAAGCCCTATCTGTTAAATGCAAAAGTACACAGATAATAATGCAGCTTTTTCTTGACTTAGGAAACAAAGGCTTGTGCATACAGTGATAGCTTATGTGTTCTGTGAACATCAGACCATTGGGAGGTTTAATTCAGATAACCATCCAAAACGTCCATGCTTCTCCTAAACCTTCTTGGTCTTGAAAATGGGCTGCATTTTCTTATGAAAACAATCTTTCTTTAGAGATTTTCAGTATTTCCTCATTTTAGTCACATCAGAAATACCATAAAAGCAACTTTGCTTGTGATCTTTTTCAGTATTTCTGTTTCCTAACCCAGAAAACCCCGGCGGATCTGAGGTGCATATTATAATCCTGTTCCGGAAGTGACCCATACCGCTAGCCATCCACTAGATTGCAGTGAAGGCTCCCTTTCTGATGGATCCCCAAACGCTTCAGACATCTGGAACCTGAATGGAGCTCAGCCAATAGAGAAGGCAAAAGGGCTGCATGGTCAAAATGGTGTCTGTAGCTTGACAAAGGTACATACAGGGAGTTCATAATCTCATTCAGAATTAATAATTGATACAGACAGATCCCCCACATCTTCACATATGCACATAAACAAAATAAACCAGAATCTTTTCAATGTGAAAAACCTTTTGGATACCATTTTCTTTGAAATTTTAGAGAATATTTATGTTGGTTCTGATTGTACCTGGGCTTGTTTGGCCTCTCATGCTAAAGCTAGTCGGAAAAATGTTTGTTTTTTTCCTTCTAGAATATTCTAAAACATTTGTTATCATTGAAATTTTTCCCAGTAAATGCTGACTGAATATTTTCAGCAGCATGAGAGATGTAGTCTTGCCAGGAAGCCTCACACGTAGAGAATGGAGACACGAGGCATTCAAATTGCAGTTCCCATGAGGCACCAGGACAACATTCTCAATAAGAAATTTTAGGGTTTTCAACTAAAACTTTACAGTTGTCAGGTTTTGTTTTTTTTGAGAAAGAGTCAAAAGCAGACATCTTTCATGGGAATTTTCATTTTGTTGAAAACCCAATTTTCCCTAAACAAAAAAATGTTTCAACAGAAAATTTTTGACCAGCCCTATTTCATGCCCATGTGGATGAATGGACAATAACAGACTTGGACTTCAGTGAACTATGACTCTCTAGACTCTATAGTACTAGGCCAATAACTGAGATTTTAAAGAGGGATGCACTGCACTGCTCTATACTTGGGCTCACTTTCCTGCCTTTTAGCTGGGAGTGTTTGCCTCTTTGTAGCTCTTTTTAGAGAGAAATATGCATATGGAATGTTGTTGATATAGAAAAGATTATGCAAACTATCCCTATTGAACTAAAGGCATCCAGTTCAGAGAGAACTATTTGTAACTTTTCATCCACTGCCCTGGTTCTTGTTTTAATTAAGAAAAATATTCTTTAGCTTATTTAGCTCATGTTAAAGGGAGAAATGCACCAGACTGCCTAAGAAAAGCCTCCCCTAACTGTGTGGAGAAATAAACAAGTAGATGAATGATGAGTGTGCAGTAATATGTCGCAGCTCTGTTCAATGCTGTTCTGAAAATGCATACTTGGACTTGTTGGAGAAAATCTGAAAATGAAGGGCCATATTCTGAACAAAATTGCATCGTATAAATCTGGAAAACTCATTAATTTGAGTAGAGATCCTCTGTGTTTACACCAGTATAATTCAGATTGGAACAGATGCAGTGTGGAAACTCCAGGACCAGAAGCAATGAATATCATCTTTCTGGCATCTTTTTCTTATGAACATGTCCCTTTTAATGCTTCATTCCAATCACAAAGCCATGCATGTTTTGCCTCTCTGTTTCCCCACTGCAAAAATGTTGACAAAAGAACCTAATGTGGGGGAGGCTTTCAAGCCAGATACAATCATAAAGATGAAAAGAATCACTTGTGCAGAATGATTCTCCCAACTAACTATCCCTTTTAGCACTCAGATTATTATTCTTGTTTTTCATCTTGTGTATCCTTGCTCACAGGAAAGGGAATGCAGACACTTTCCAATAGCTTCTGAGATTCTCTAATGGACATAATGGCTTTTTGCAGAATGACTGCTTGGCAAAAGCGGCATCTGCCAAACAAAGCCTATCCATTAATACCTTCCTTTAGTAAAATGGTTGCCCAGTTGAGATAATAACCCCTTAAAATAATCTGGTCCCTTGAAGCAAGTAACTATTTTCCTATTTACTTGATTTTGACACCATGCAAGGTCAGAATTACCTTTTACACACGACAATTCAGAACAATTAAATAATGTACCTTAAATACAACATGTGGGAGGCATGAACACCTCTCCTGCTTATCCTGGTGATTTGAAATCGCAATAACAATTTTAAGGATTTTATCCTAGTACAAAGTATAGTTAAATAGCCACATTTTGAAGTTAAATATGATAGGAAAAAGGTTAGACTGATTGTGTCTCAGATTAAAAAAACAATTTACTCATATTTTCTAATTTATTAAAATACAAGAGGTGAAATATTCCTCCCAAAGAAATCAGTGGCAAAACTCCCAATGACTTCAGTGAGGTCAGGATTTCATCTTAGGGTTTGCCAATTTAATTCCAGGCTTTTAAAAAGAAGTAATGCTTATGCCCCACTCTCAGTGCATGTGTATGATGCAATTCTTGTTAATTTTAATGGAAGTTCTGAACTCACATTGAAATTTTATCCTTATTGTCCTATATTCAGTTTATGATTTTTATAATAGCCACAATATTTTACACTTATATAGAGCATTTTGCCATTGAGGATCTCCACACACTACAAACATGAATGAATTAAGTTTCACATTCCCCCTGTCAAGTAGGTATTTTATTACTCCCCATTTTCCAGCCAGAAAAACAGCGGCATAGAGAGGTTAGCTGACTTGTCCAAGTCATACACACAATCCATGGTGCAGCCAGGAATAAAATTTAGATCATTGGAGTCCACTTTTGGGACCTTAACTGTAAAGTGCATTTTCTGTCACTTTTAGCATTTAAAATCTTTGCCTACGCTGAAAATATTGTATTGTATAACAACTCATTGCTTAGTATCACTGTGTAGTACATTCAGAATCACCTCCATCAGGATTAATCCTTAAGCTTTTAAAATGAAAGGCAAAACCTGGAACTTGTTGACAATACTTTACAATATGCTGTATAATTTATTATAAGCAATGAAATTATTCTCAACAGTGGTTAAATGTGGTGACAGATAAAATATAGAGTATTTGCAGCCTCACACAAATCACACAACTTCTCAAAATGATTCATAAAATTAAGAGACTCACTGTAATGTAACCTAAAATATGTATAGTGTAGCTCTATTTAATCAACTCTAGGAAAATTACACAGTTCAGCTGCATTTTTAAAGCAACTTTTAATTTTTTCTTTTTAATTTGTACTGGTTTTGGTTTGGGACTATTTAAAGAAGATCCCATCAGGTCAAAAAGCATGAAATCTGTGAGGTAAAAAACAATATAGAGCATGATTTTCAGAGAAGTTTCTGTGACTTCAACTGAAATTTGTTGGGTGTTCTGCATTTCTGAAAATCAGGAACATAGGCTTCAATTTTTAAATATTACTAGTGATTTATGCATGTCCTACCTTAAATGGTTTAAAGGAGGCTGACCATCAGAAGGTAGGTGTGAGCAGTTTCTGAAAATAAGGCCCTTGAAGAATTCTCAGGTTGGGTACCCAAAAGCAAAGGCACTCAAAATCACAATTCCCTTTTGAAACCTTAGACCATCATGCAAATCTTGCAACTGGGTGGGTTTACTTATACCTGTTAGTTTTATTGCTTGGTTCTCAATTTTAAAAAAATGTATACATGTGTATGAAAAACTGTTTTAAAAATTAATGCTGGACATAATTGTCAAGATCTATACTCCCTCTACTGCACAGAGCAGAGTGGGGCAGCAAACAGCCTAATTGTGGAGACTGGGCCAGGAAGTTTTCATAGAGCACAATGGTGGCTACCCCAAAGCCTCCACAAGACTGAATTCACACATTGTCTTTTGCCGGCTTCCCATCTATGGTAAGGGGATTGAAGCAAGCACTGGGCAGGGACTGTAAACTTTGCACAGTCTGTGGATCTACGGACAAATCTCTCTGGTCATAGAGTCTAGCATCAGGAGATACTCCCTGGTCCTCCACTTCTCAAACTGGAGAAAGTCCAGAGAAAAGCAACAAAAATGAATAAGGGTCTAGAAAACATAACCTAGGAGGAAAGAGTGAAAAAAACTGGGTTTTATGTAGTCGGGAGAAGAGAAGACTGAGAGGGGACAGTTTTTAAGTACATAAAATATTGTTACCAGAAGGAGGGTGAAATTTTTTTCTCCTTACCCTCTGAGGATAGGACAAGAAGCAATGGGCTTAAATTGCAGCAAGGAAAGTTGAGGTGGGACATTAGGAAAAAAATCCTAACTGTGGGTGGTTAAGTCCTGGAACAAATTGCCTAGAGAGGGTGTGGAATCTCCATTACAGGAAGTTTTTAAGAATAGGTTGTACAAACACCTATCAGGAATGGTCTAGCTATTACTTAGTCCTGCCTTGAGTGCAGGGGAATGGACTACAGGACCTATTGAGGTTCCATCCAGTCCTGCACTTCTATGATTCTCTTCCTACGGTATGGGAACCATTTTGCCATTACCGTCCCTGATCATCCTTGCCCAAAGGTTCCCGCCCTGAAAGGTACAGGCATGCAGAGACCATTACTATGGCTTGAAGCTACAGTAACTCCCCATGAATATATGATCTGCTATTTACCTGGTCCCCAGGGGAGCTGCCTTGGAGAGTAGCTGCTTCCCTGGCCATACCCCTGCATACCCCATCTTAACCTGTAGTCCCCAAAAGGAGAGACCTCTGTGGACTCAGGGTCAAGGAGAGAGCATGCTGCAGAGAAGCTGCCCTCCATTACATGCTCTCTGCCTCAGTTACTCCTACTTCTGCTCTTCTCAACTCATGAGCTGAAGAGGAGAGGTGAACTCATGGGGATTTTCCACAAAAAATAAAACATAACCAAATTGGATTATTTGGACCAAATGCATCCTGGTGCAATTCTTATGAAGTCCTCAGAGTTACACCAGGGATGAATCTGGTACATAATGTTTTAAAGAGACAAAAATCTTTTATGGGACTTAACTCCAGCCACGCTGTGGCCCAAATTCCTCAACATTATTCTATTTAAACACTATTGCCTGATTAATAAAAACAAAAATTAATTTTGTTCCAGGAAAGGAAAAGAAAATCTATAATAGTGTGGAAATTTAATCTAACTTTGTTTCATTTGTAAGGGTATCTGAGGAGGGCAGAAATTCCTCCAAGGTCCCCATTAAATGCATCATATTTAGTGAGTTTTTAGACACTTAAGGGGAAACTATGTATTTCTGTACAGTTACTGTGTACATCTTTCTAAATTAAACACGTTTATTATATCATGCTCAGTTTCAGCACATACTTCAAATGTGTCCATATGTATTCTATTATAGCAAGTACATAAGTGTTTTAATGAAGACAATGTCTCCAACGAACTAAAGCTCAATTTACAATATTTTCACAGTGATTTCTGGTTTGGGGGGAAAAAGAAGTTTACTTCACTAGGCCAACACATTGTCACATGCCATGAAAGCAAATGAACTGTGTAAAAGCAAATTACCTCAACTCCAGAACACGATGCTAAAACTGTACTGAGCTTCAGCAGACCCTTGGAAAAGACATGGCCCAACTGATGTGTAGAAAACATGTCAAACTGATCCTAACAAAGAGAATGCTATTTGGAACTTGTTTATCTATGTTTTTCTCAGTCCAAAGAAATGTTAAAAACTTTTCAGCCATCAGTACAAATTTTAGTCTTTTTCTTCCATGTCTCAAGGTTTTCTGTAGAGAGAGTCCTGAATCTGTCCCTATTATTCAATATCCATGTTCATTTTGCCTGCTCAATGTCATTGTGAATAATTTCACAGTAAGAGCAGAAGTATGCTTTGTATTGGTTTAAATTGTCACTAAAATCAGTTTTTTGGTTTTTTTTTTTCACAATTTACTATTTGCAATGACCCTGCTCCATGTTACCCATGAATCAGTGTGTCCAATTTAACATTCTGTGATTTGGCAGGATTCTCATGCCTTGAGATCAGGCCCAGAGCTATTACTGGGATGAGGATTCCACTGCACCCAGGAAAGTCGCTCACACTTAGGAAAGACCACCTGATTTTATATTGGTTTTATTAGCACAGTTAGCAATATCACAAACATTACAAACCAGCAAAGTAGACTGATATAATGCAAATGTCCCCCACCCTCCTTTGGGCGGACCTAAAACCGGTGAGACAGGTGATTGATTTGTCCTATCTTTGGCATGCCAGGAAAATCCCTTTGGGTTAGGCCATGGCTAGCCCTTTTATAGGCTTATATGGCTGCCCCACTATCCATGTCTAAGCTTCCTCACCCTAACAATACTGGGATGTTCTCCTGTCATACTTTATTATGTCATTTACCTGAAGCTTATTAGCATATGTGTCAATTGGTTACAATAGCATTTTTTCAGTTGAACATCTACTGATGTTCTTATCTTAAAAGATACAAAACTAGCATCAACTGATATTTTGGGGTTACCTATCAGCAGTTTAACCATACTTGTTTGTTACAACATTCTATCTTGTGACATCTTGTGATGTGGGCCACTCTTGGTTAGTTGCTTATGCTCCTTTTAGGCCTTATGCTTCAATTAGTTTGGTTAACTTATTGTCCTACAAGCTTTAAGACCTGTAGGCTTTTTGTCTGACTGCCTTAACTCACACCTGCACCCAGGGGTGTAAGTAAAGCCAAAGACTTACCGGTACGGGGGCCGGCTCCGGCCCCCAGAAGAGGATGGGGCCTCAGGTGGAAGGGGCGGGGCTGGGGGGTCTGGCCCTGGGGCATCTGCTCCTTTTGCCCCCGCCCCCGTCGGCGGCCCTGCCGGGTCCTACCAGCAGGGCCGCCAACAGGAGGGTGCAAAAGGGGCAGCGATGTTAAAGCACTGCCACAGCAGTGCTTTAAAGTCAGCTGGGTACAGGCTGGTACTGGCGGCCACTCTTTACTGGTATGCCCTACCGGCCTGTACCGCTTTACTTTCACCCCGCCTGCATCCTACCTAGCAAATACTTATACCTATGCCTGCATTTAGCAGCATCCAGGGGACTGAAAATGACCACAAAGGGGCATCTGGTGAATTCCATTGAATAGAGGCACCCCCAGCTGGTGTAGAAACAGCACAGTTCTTCTATCATAGGGGAGAATACTGAGGGTGATGGAGAGATCATAGAATATCAGGGTTGGAAAGGACCTCAGGAGGTCATCTAGTCCAACCCACTGCTCAAAGCAGAACCAACCCCAACTAAATCATCCCAGCCAGGGCTTTGTCAAGCCGGACCTTAAAAACCTCTAAGGATGGAGATTCTGGCCACGTCCCCAGGTAACGCATTCCAGTACTTCACCACCCTCCTAGTGAAATACTGTTTCCGAATATCCAACCTAGACCTCCCCCACTGCAACTTGAGACCATTGCTTCTTGTTCTGTCATCTGCCACCACTGAGAACAGCCTAGCTTCATCCTCTTTGGAATCCCCCTTCAGGTAGTTGAAGGCTGCTATCAAATTCCCCCCCTCACTCTTCTCTTTTGCAGACTAAAGAACCCCAGTTCCCTCAGCCTCTCCTCATAAAGTCATGTGCCCCCAGCCCCTAATAATTTTTGTTGCCCTCCGCTGGACTCTCTCCAATTTGTCCACATCCTTTCTGTAGTGGGGGGACCAAAACTGGATGCAGTACTCCAGGTGTGGCCTCACCAGTGCCGAATAGAGGGGAATAATCACTTCACTCAATCTGCTGGCAATGCTCCTACTAATATAGCCCAATTTGCCGTTGACCTTCTTGGCAACAAGGGCACACTGCTGACTCATATCCAGCTTCTCGTCCACTGTAATCTTCAGGTCCTTTTCTGCAGAACTGCTGCTTAGCCAGTTAGTCCCCAGCCTGTAGCAGTGCATGGGATTCTTCCCTCCTAAGTGCTGGACTCTGCACTTGTCCTTGTTGAACCTCATCAGATTTCTTTAGGCCCAATCCTCCAATTTTTCTAGGTCAGTCTGGACCCTATCCCTGCCCTCCAGCTTATCTACCTCTTCCCCCAGCTTACTGTCATCTGTGAATTTGCTGAGGGTACAATTCATCCCATCCTCCAGATCATTAATAAAGATGTTAACAAAACCAGCCCCAGGACCAACCACTGGGGCACTCTGCTTGATACCAGCTGCCAACTAGACATCAAGATCTTGATCACTACCTGTTGAGCCCAATAAATTAGCCAGCTTTATATCCAGGCATGTTTGATTTGGCAATCCTCACTAGTATAACAGCCCCTAGAGCGCTATTACAAACTAGCATTAAAGTTATTACAAACTACATTAAAGCAGCTTGGGGGCTGCTCTAACTTTCTCTGGGGCTAAACTGATCCCCAGCTGCCCACAGGACCAGGGCATGTGTGTCCGTGTAAATATGGTATAACATCAATTTTCAATCCCCATCCTACCAAGATGTGCTAAGCAGAGCTCTGGTATACCCAAGGAGCTCCCAGTTTTAAGGAGATATTTTAAATGTAGGGAACATTTTTCATTTTGGACCAGTGCATCAGAAATATCCAAATTATAGTATGTTAGATGTGCATGCTTTCTATGGGGTCATGGGCAAGAAATTATATACCAAACCTGGGAATGTATGCACATGGTGTAAGGAGACTATTCAGACTGAAGATAAATGTCTAGAATTCTAGATTAAGGAAAAATTTTCAATATGTAACTATTAACATGTGCATTTACCTACAAGAAGAAAACCTGGGTCATGACTGCATGAAAAATGTCAGGTTTGAGTCTGAGCATGTCTAGTTTTTACCAATATTGATGCTTGGAGTAATGTTAACCAATCATGTCACAGAGATGAAGGTGTATCTCTTAATTACAGCTGATTTCAATGAAAACTGGTATTTAACTCTAAATTAATCAGAAAGTATATGCAAATCTCTGCTTTCTGACTAGTTTATTAGAAGTGAATAATTTGTTTTAGTTGTTACACTTAAAATTGAGAGCTGTAATACTGTTTTTTCAGTTACCTTTTTAGGAAAACCTTAGGAAATTATATATGAAAATACTATGTTCAACGAATATTTTTAAGTTTGCAAAATCAAGCACTCGGATGTTAGGAAATTCCAGAATTGCCTGGGCAATCACAATTCCATCCCCTTGTGTGTATGAGTTATGATTCAGTTGTTAATTAAATGATTCCATAGTATTTCAACATTTTTTCCATGGGACCCCTCTCTTATTCACTGCATAGAATGGACCTGCTCAGGGATGAGACCCCAGAGACTTTGGGGTCAGATTTACATGGAAGCTGGGCATTCACAGCTTCATCTGAAGTCAAATGCAGTGGGGCTTTGAACATATGACGGGCTACAAAGTGCTAAGTATTTTGAAAAAATGAGGTCTGAGGTGTCTCAAATTGGTCACCCAAAATTAGTGGATGCTTTTGACCCCAATCTCTCTGTGACTCAGTTCCCCATTTTTTAAAATAGGGATAATACCACCCCCTCACCTCACAGGGATGTGGTGGAGATAAATGAATTAATGTTTGTGAAGCACTCAGATACTACAGTGATGAGTGCCACAGAAAAGTCCATGAGGAAATTAATAATTTGGTATTCAGAAAAAGGTTGGAATAGTCTACAGTAAGTAAAGCCTAAGGCTACACATTGAACAATGAACATAAAACAAAATACAGAGTAGCTGCTCATTAACTGAGCACTGTCCATTCTGAGCACTGAACGAGGCTGGGGTCCTGTGGAAAAAATAGTGTGTGATCATGTAATTAAAGACCATATCAAGAGCTGTGCAGAGAAAGGTCATTCCATGTTATGGAGGATTTTGAAATTGGGCTTTGTTCCGATTTGGAATGAAAACAAAAAATTTCAAAATTCTCCATGAACAGGAACACAGCCACAGATCCAGTAACCCCTAGGATCTCAGGTTCAGAAGTGGTCCGTCTGGTGGGTTGCCCTGGAGCCATAGATCCTGGAGAGATGTCTACGCTTCAGCTGGGAATGAGCCTCCCAGCCCAGGTCGACAGACTCGTACTAACTGGGCTCAACCTAGCATGCTAGCATACTGTATCTGAGCGATCTAAATCTCTTGAGTCTGTGAAACTTGGGCTGTAAAATCATGAAAAAAGCCTTTTCCCAGCAGCCGAGGGCCTGGTGGGCTTAAGAACGTGAGCTGCAGCCTGAATCACAACATTCACCTTGCTATTTTCAGTATGCACCTTGAGCCCAGGTAGTGCGAGTCTGTCTACCTGGGCTGGGAAGCTCCCTCACAGCTGCAGTGTAGACATACCCTGGGAATCCATGCTGCTGAGTTGCATGAGTGTGGGAGCCACTGCCCCCAGAACAGTCAGGCTCCCAGCTCCTCAGCAGCCTGCCTAGCATGGCAGGAAACCAAGGAGGTTCTCTCAGAACCCGGCCTGAGTATCATCACAACTTTGCCAAAATGGAACCATCTCCAGGAAACATTTCAGTTTGAATGAATCAGCATTCTCTGGTGGAAAATTGTTCCGCTGAAGAAATTCCAACGGGCACTAGTTGTATGAGAATGCTCACACACAAGGGGCTGAATTAAGGTTGTACAGGCAACCTTAATTCTGGCATATCCTAACATTTGAGTGCTTGATTTTGCAACCTTAATAATGTTCTTTTAACATAGTCTATTTGTGTGTAATAAGTATTTATGTAAGGATTCCACATAAAGGTGCCAATCCTGCTCCCACTGAAGTCAACAGTAATTTAGCAATGGATTTCAATTGTAACAGGGTTGGACTTTAATTCAGAAATGAACAGACCATTATTTTGAAGTGACAAGCACTTCTTTTCATTGTGATTGTATGGTTTTGCTGCTGTTTAAATATGGAGTCTGCTTTGTATAAATGTACAGATATAAATAAAATAGGACACAGAGCTTGAAAATGGAAGTGGTGGGGTTGTTAATGTACCAATCACTTGAATAAGTACTCTTTTTTTAAATAGGGAAGGGAGAGAATGTTTTCTTTTCATGAAATTGAATTGCTATAATTACACATGGGCCAGTCACTCTTCGGGATAGGATCAGAGTTCAACTTCAGTTTGGATGAATATCCAAACATTTGGATGCATACTGTATCTGAGCTATCTAAACCTCTTGAGTCTGTGAAAACTGGGCTGTGACTCTCATGAGAAAAGCCTTTTCCCAGCAGCCAGAAACCCTCATGAGAGCAGACTTCCTTGCTGTATTTCAGCGCTCTTACCAGTCCTTGCCAGAAACCAGGGAATATGATCTGATTGGGGCAAACAAACCCAGCTTCAGTAAAGATAATTTGTGCCTTTCTGATCTGGGAATTCTTTGAGGGGGGTCAACAGAATAGTGGTATCTGCCAGCGCAGGGCCTTGTGCTCCAAGACCATGCCTCTGGCATCCTACAGCTATCTCCAGCTTCCAGGAGTTCCCTTCAGGCTGGAGGGAGTCTTCACAGGAAAGTTAATACTACCCGTGTATTCCCAGGCAGAGACAACGTGTGCTCGCCTGCTCCACCTCTCTCCGTGCATCCAGTCTACAGCAGCAAGAGTTAGTCAAGGATAGATCTGTGTGAGTAGTGTCCCCTCCAGGAACATCTTCTTGTGATCAAATGCCACTTGTGATCTCAAACACAGGCATTTCAATCAAGCTCAGCTAAGAATTGTATTTAGCAAACAGATCACCATCAATTAAAATAGTACTACTTGGGATCTGACTGTTCACAGGCAAACAATCTTTATAAGCAGTTTTAATACAAATAAAAAGGTTTTCTTGGACATTTGTTTAAAAATCAGCAACTGGGGAACCAACTAAAGTCCTTGGGAGGCACTGAAAACCTGTTCAGAGACCTCATAGGACTTTTTTTTTTTTTTTTGGGGGGGGGGGGGAGTGTGATGTAGCATGAGTACCTAGAGCAAATGTTCAGGCTGTCCAAGCAAGCAATGTAAGCCCATATATGGAGCCCTGAGGAACAGAGGGATAATTGTAGCTTAGAAGAGGCCCCCAGAATTACCTGTGGCAGAATGTGATTACTAAGATGGATATTAAAACAAAGTGCAGGGAATGTACATTTTGTGCAAAAGCAAGGAAAATGGAATTAACTAAACAAAGTGTCTTGGATAAGCCACAAGTCCAGTGCCAATTGCATCATTTTCATCTTTGTTTCTAAGGCCCCAGGTCAGTAAAGTCTTTAAGTACAAGTGTAACATTTAGCATGTGCTTAAGTCCCGTTCAAGTCAATGTCATGTGCTTGAGGGATTTGATGAACTGGGGTTCAAATGAATATCGGTTGTAAATTTTAGAATTGCCACAGTAGGGTCTGATTTAAATACAGATTGATATGTGGGGTGAAATCATTGAAGTTAGTGGTAAAGCTCCAATTGACTTCAGTGGAGCCAAGATTTCATCCTGGTGTCGGTATAAAAACCTAAGAATATATCCTCTTCCTGTTAAACAAATTCCCATTGTCCTGACTTTAATGGAGCACTGTATGCTTCTAATTAAGGATGAAAATAATTCAATGCAAAATTAAGTTTGGAATCCGTTGTAATCTCTTCCAGTTTACTCCATGGAAATCATCAAAAATACTGTGGTCTGGGGGATGGGTTTTTTAAGACCAAAAACAAACAAACAAAAACCTGGAAGAATGATGCAGGACACCAGAAATTACTACCATTATTTGTATTAATGAGCCAGCACACGCACTTCTTAATTTTCTACACTGATTACTTATCGAATCTCTCATTGGCTTAAAAGAGTTTTACTTGAGAAAGGACTGTAACATTTGATTAATTACTGTTATGATACTACCTATAAAAGCATAGAACCAGTGACAGTGCCTTAGGCACTTAGGACATAATTTTCCTCTCCATGCAGATCCATATGGCCCTACTTTAGCATTGAGCTCAACCTGCATAAGCAAGGATGTCAGTGGTAATATTGTCCAGTATGCAGATGGACATTCTGAAAGACCTGCGGCTGCATCATGGAAAAATGTAGAAATCTATCTATTGAGAAACAAGTCTGAAAAGGCAGTATATAGCATTCCAAATACTTAGCACACATCTATGCCCTTTAACCCACACAATGGCAAAATAGCAGGTAGAATACACAAGCAGAAAATGAGCACAAAACTCTTAGATGTGTGTGTATAAAGACAAAAGATCACAATGGTGTGTTAGACTCTTAGGTCTTGATCCATCACTACATTACTCCAGGTTTTTTTTTTGTTTGTTTGTTTGTTTGGTTTTTTTTTGTTGATATAACTCCTCCTGTGGTTAAAAACTGGTGTTAATCAGTGGTGAAGAATCAGGCCCTTAAACATCAAGGGATATTTTAAGGCTGATTTAGACACAAAGGGCTAGATTCTTTCCTGTGCCAACAACCAAGATACAGGATGTTAAGAAAGCTAGTAAAGGCTCTCTTTGTGGGCTCATCTGCTCCAATCTCTGTATGAGAACAGCCTAGAACCAGCTGGGATATGGATCCTGAGGGATCAGCCACCAGATGAGAAATAGTGGAGCTTGGGTGTGCTCCATCCCCACCTTCCAACATGCCTCCTCCTGTTTCTGAACACAAGGCCTACACTATGGGGCCAAGTAAGCCTGCTGGGACTCCCCTTCTGGATGCATTCCGATGGCCAACTATGACCAGATTCCAGCTTCTGGAGCTGGTTTGGGAGGAGAGAGTCTGCCCCCACATCACTTCACTGTATTAAAGCAATCTGCAGCCATTCCCCAGCATTGCTGGAAATAATACCGTGATATTTTCTAAACACTCAAGGGAAATTGTTTATATTTAAAGGATTAGATTCCTCTGAATTGGTTTCAGACCAAATGCTGCAGTGTTTTTCTAACCCCTACAGATTACTCTGGCAGGAGGCTCTATCCCCAAAGAGCACATTTCCAGATCTTGATGAGTGGAGCAAGATGGTGAACTCTAAGGCAGTGCTCTTTGAGTAGTTAAAAAAATAGAAATTGTGGGGTACTAGTAGCATTAAAACAGCCCGGAAGTCAGTGGGGTTTAGTGCAGATGAAGGGATTTATCTATGTGGAGATCCTTTCAGGAACAGGGCCTAAATTAGCAGCGTACCTTCTTATCCACACAGGTGAGCAAGGAATTAGAAAAGGGTCTAGGAATTACGGGCTGGATTATAAAAAATAGAAAAGAGCAGTGACAAAGACGTAGGAGTGACCTAGCATTGGGATAATGATGGCTTTTCGAATATTTAGAAGTCTGTGCAAAAACTTCTTTTGATTTGTTGCACCTTGTCAAAATGTATCAGACTTTTTCTTTTGTGTAGCATTTCCTCCTGTTTAACATACTGTTGCCAAGTACATAATTGACCAAACATTATACAAACAAAGTAGCAATCCCCCAAATATTCTTTGAAGTGTGCTTTGTGCTGGATGCCTACATTAATGGATATGTCATTTTTTGTTTGATTGCTATTATTTTGGGTTTTAGAAAAAAGATTACTGTTTAGGAGGACCTTAAGAATTCCTTGCATTATTTACAATATTTGCACTCTGGTTTCTGTCAGTTCAAATAAACAGCAGGAAAACATCCTCCCTCCAGTTCATTTTCAGTATTGTGAGCATGTTAATTAATGGCAATTCCTTTAAAAGTTTCTAGACTATGACCAAAATCTTTGTACACTAATATTAGGTCAATTAAATTTTTTTTTTTTAAAAGTGGATTGAACAAATGCTTTGGTTTGCCATGCTCTCATTGACTGGGACTGAAATCATTTAATGTGTATGGCACATAAACAGCCGAGTCACTAGGAAATCACTAGCCATGAAGAGATATGATTACTAGAAAAAATTGAGGAAGCTGTATATGGGATGCCACTTAAGTAACAATAATAAATGTCCACTTTAAATAAGACACAGCGTTAACATGCTTCCATACTTCCCATCTGTGGCTATGAAACCACTAAAGGAGGGGAACAGGTTAGTTCTAGCTGAATCTTTCTTGACATAGCCATTTAGAAAGTCAATCCTTCTCTTATTTGGCTATTCATACAATAATTAGCATATCTTTAAATAGCAAACTTTTTCTTTTTTTAACTTTTTATTGGTCTTGCAGGATTTGAATATAGGAAACACATTTTAAATGATATAATGGGAGAGTATAACATTTTGACTTAACTTCCAAGTTCAAACTAATTATAAAGGGCTACTAATCTTGACCTGCTACAGTTTAAGATTCATAATATTTTCCATTACAACCATTTGCTTTGAATTGCTCTTCACTGTCTGGCCTACACAGAGTATTATGCAGGGATACATGATACTTATGCATGTTCATTTTAGAAAAAAAAAGACGTTATATTTTATTATTTTAGATGAAATAGTGATCAGTAATGGATATGTGATTTTATATGTGATCATATAACCACAGTGTATATTCACACGGAGGCATGTGTAATTGTAGTATTGACCTTCCTGATTTTGGGGTGCTTACTCTCATGTTTGAGTCATGATGTGCAACCTTAACACAGTTGTGGGTGTGGAATATAAAAGGTGATCACAAATGTACTGCAAGTGACTGGCTACTCTAAGACATAAGAAAAAAAAAAAGTATTTCTTGGTGTGTCTGATAACAGTCCAATATGTTGAAAGATTTAGGAAAGTTATTTTTGGATCCATTTGTTCTGTGTCTATCTGTCAGGAAGCAGGGCCTGCAGCAAAGCCAGTCTCCAGGCAACCTAATGAGTGCAGCTAGCCTGTAGAAGGCTGCCTGATTGGCTGCAGCACTTGATTGGTGGGAAGAGTCAGCAGACCAGCAATAAAGCACAGCAGCAGCAGTTGTTTGGTGGCTGCTCAAAACATTTGCCCATGGCTGTGATTGCTCCTGAGCCTGCTTGTTCCCAGCCTTGCTCCAGTCCCATTTCAGCCCTGCTTTTGCCTGGGACTCAGCCTTGCCTCACTCCAGGTGACCTGGCTCTGGCACTTGCCTCTGACTCCTGACCTCTGGCTCTGACACTTGGCTCTGCTGTCTGACTTCAGCTCTGACTCTGACCGTGGGCTTCTATTCCTATCTATCAACTGGTGCTCCAACCACTAGGAGTGACCTCCCACATCCCAGCCCCTGGCACTATCTGGAAAAATGCCGGATGTTCTTGTGACTAGGCTATGGGACTGAGAGTCAAGATGCCTTGGATCTTTGCCTGGATCTGCAGTAGACTCCTACTCCATTAGAGAGGTTATTGTGATACTAAATTAATTGATCCCTATCAAGTGCTTAGAGACCTTAGCCAATGAAGGTGCCAAAGAAATGCAAAGTATTCTTTTTCTTCACATGGTTGTATTCATGAGTATTGAGTATGTTAGGTCAGATCCCACTTCTTGATGAGAGCATAGTCATCGTATTAGACAAAGTAAAATGCATAAATTAGGTCTGTTAAAAGGAACTTGTCCCCAAGAGCTTATATGCTCAACTCACAAGCTTCTCTAACAAAGTCAACTACAGTATCCACTGGGCTACTTACATTCTTCAGTTAAGGGAAGCCACAAGTTTTCACATAAATTCACCTCCAGGGAACACCCACATACTGCACAGTAGCCTCATAAAACTGAAAGCAACTTATTAACAATGCCAAAAATGAAGTTAATTAACTTTCAGTGCTACCGAATGTACTTTAAGTACATCTTTATGGACCTGTGATTGTAATGAAATGTAGATATGATGTTATATGTACATAAAGGATTTAATTAGTAAAGAGGTGAAATATTTTGTCTTGGAGTTATATAGTTCAAGCACATTAGATTACAATTTCTGAATCAATCTGATACTATTCCGTATAACTAAGGGTATCTTACTTGCTAAGTAGATCCACTGAAATCAGTTTTCAGAGTAGCAGCCGTGTTAGTCTGTATTCGCAAAAAGAAAAGGAGTACTTGTGGCACCTTAGAGACTAACAAATCAGTGAGACCACTCATGGAGTAAGGTGCTGCTCAACATGCACAAAGGTATCAGAATCTGTCCATCTGTAAGTAGGTGGGCAATTTTATTAGATTCAGACTTAGTTTACTATGTTTAGAAAAGGGTTAAACTATTTTCATCAGTTTCTTTTGTTGCTGAAGATAATCCTGCAGCCCAGGTTCCTGAGAATAGTCCTACTGATTTCAACAAGACTTCATGCTATTAGGGGTAGGAAAATAATTTTTAAAACATACTGCCAATATTCATTCACACTTCAATTAATTAGCTTTGGTTGAATTTTAATTTACTTTATGTGATCATTTATGCAATGGGGATTTTCTGTCATGAATGCTCATGAAATATGAATACGTTTGAATACTCCTGAAAAGGAAAGTTTAAACTGAGTTTCCATGAACATTCATCCTATAAACCTGATTATGTGAACTGTTCTCATCCAATCAGGAAACAGAAATAATATCATGTGACTTATTAGCCAAATCACAAATAAGCAATGCCTCTCAGATTATAATTTTAAAACAGCAACCCACAGTGTAAACAAATTTCCATCGTGTAAACTAATTTCCTGAAAAAAAATTATTGAATGTTTTTAAATAATGTTTATATATGAGAATTCAAATCTGTTCTTAGACATTGTACAAACAGAAAAGAAGGCAAAAATTAGTACTATGCACATATATAGGATTTCACATATATTAGTAATATATTAGTACTATGCATACGTGTGTGTGTGTGTGTGTATATATATATATATATATATATATATATATATATATATATATTCACAGATACAGGATTGAGACCCAAATAATGAGTTTTAAGTCATCCAATATCACATGGGAACAACATCTCCCCTACCCCACTCCACTCACCTCCACCCCCAACACCCCCCAATAAGGGATTTTGATTAAAAATATAGTCCTGACAGGATTTTGATTCACTTAGGCTATGCAGCAGTTAGTGAATTTACTGCAAATTTAGACTTGTTAAACAGCAGAGGGCACCATGTTTTTCTATGAATGCAATAAAAGCATATCTTAATTGCAAAGAAATATTAATAAAAAAAGCAAATGTGAAAGCTACAGCAAATGAACAAAACCCAATATCAGTACATGTATCATGCTCTATAAATAATAGAAACACTGCCAAGATCCACTCACATTTGAAAAAACAGACTTAATTTACTGTATGTTGTGTTTAAAATAAAAAATGCTGAGTAGGAAAAATACTAATATTTACTACTTTTTGGCATCTATATATTCTGTCCAAAAAAGGCTTTTTGTCCATTTAGTTACAGTGAATAGGTTTATACAAAACCACACACATACAAAAGTTCCAAACACTTATTAGAGTCAAAGCAATACATAGGTTTCAGAGTAGCAGCGGTGTTAGTCTGTATTCGCAAAAAGAAAAGGAGTACTTGTGGCACCTTAGAGACTAACCAATTTATTTGAGCATAAGCTTTCATGAGCTACAGCTCACTTCATCAGATGCATTCAGTGGAAAATACAGTGAGGAGATTTATATACATAGAGAACATGAAAAAATGGGTGTTATCATACACACTGTAAGGAGAGTGATCACTTAAGATGAGCTATTACTAGCAGGAGAGCAGGGGTGGGGGAGGGAAAGAAAACTTTTTGTAGTGATAAACAAGGTGGGCCATTTCCAGCAGTTAACAGGAATGTCTGAGGAACAGTGTGTGTGTGTGGGGGGGGGAACAAACATGGGGAAATAGTTTTACTTTGTGTAATTATCCATCCACTCCCAGTCTCTATTCAAGCCTAAGTTAATTGTATCCAGTTTGCAAATTAATACCAATTCAGCAGTCTCTCTTTGGAGTCTGTTTTTGAAGTCTTTTTGTTGTAATATTGCGACCTTTAGGTCTGTAATCGAGTGACCAGAGAGATTGAAGTGTTCTCCGACTGGTTTATGAATGTTATAATTGTTGATGTCTGATTTGTGTCCATTTATTCTTTTACGTAGAGACTGTCCAGTTTGACCAATGTACATGGCAGAGGAGCATTGCTGGCACATGATGGCATATATCACATTGGTAGATGTGCAGGTGAACGAGCCTCTGATAGTGTGGCTGATGTGATTAGGCCCTATGATGGTGTCCCCTGAATAGATATGTGGACACAGTTGGCAACGGGCTTTGTTGCAAAGATAGGTTCCTGGGTTAGTGGTTCTGGTGTGTGGTTGCTGGTGAGTATTTGCTTCAGGTTGGGGGGCTGTCTGTAGGCAAGGACTGGCCTATCTCCCAAGATTTGTGAGAGTGATGGGTCGTCCTTCAGGATAGGTTGTAGATCCTTGATGATGCGTTGGAGAGGTTTTAGTTGGGGGCTGAAGGTGACCCCCCACTGTTCCTCAGACGTTCCTGTTAACTGCTGGAAATGGCCCACCTTGATTATCACTACAAAAAGTTTTCTTCTCCCCCACCACCCCCCTGCTCTCCTGCTGGTAATAGCTCATCTTAAGTGATCACTCT
Organism: Natator depressus; assembly: GCF_965152275.1. Classification (NCBI taxonomy): domain Eukaryota; kingdom Metazoa; phylum Chordata; order Testudines; family Cheloniidae; genus Natator; species Natator depressus. The sequence goes on from NC_134235.1 coordinate 32,725,754, forward strand.
CCTTACAGTGTGTATGATAACACCCATTTTTTCATGTTCTGTGTGTATATAAATCTCCTCACTGTATTTTCCACTGAATGCATCCGATGAAGTGAGCTGTAGCTCACGAAAGCTTATGCTCAAATAAATTGGTTAGTCTCTAAAGCAATACATAGATGCCATTTCAAATTCACTCCTTATAAAAAGTACAGACGACAGTAGTGTTTAAAAAAACCCACAACAACACATACACAACCTTGGCAACTGCAGCCAGTAGTGTGACTCAGCTAGTTAAGAATTTCATACCATTATTAGCATTTGGACACAATACTGCAAGTCTCACTCAGGCAAAACTCCTACTGAAATCAGCAGGACTTTTGCCTAACCAAGGGTTTCAGGATCAAGCATGCTGTCAAGCAGACATGCAAAAATTCCTGGAGTTTAATTTTCAAAGCAGAAGGTCTGTGTCCTGTAAATAATCCAATATTTTAGCTTATCCATTTATTGGTTTGTAAAATTATAAGTAAAAAAACACATTTATGACTAAATCATTTAGAAATGAACATCTGGAAACTTTGGACAATGGCAATTTGAGAGTAAGGTGGTTGAAGAAACATCTATGTCTGTTCTTTCCATTATCTGATTGGTGCTGGAGGAGATATTGAATTTGCTTCCCAAAGCAGGAATGCAAGCCAGAGCAATGGTTTTCATATGTGTACAAATGGTGCATGAAGAGCATCGTTATTCATCATTATTTAGTTAAGTGAGACCCATAGGTTGTATGCGCAGCATGGATTTTTCCTGTTACAAGAGAGGATAAGCACATCAGGTCTGTTAGGTCAGAGGTTGGATCGGAAAGGCAAGAGACCATGCAGGAGTTCCCACCACTGTGCCCCACTTCTAAATTAGTAGAAGATTTCAGTTTCCACTACTATCAAGCCTTCTCTTTTCACAAACGCTTAATTCAGCAGCACAAATAGGGTTGTGTGTTTTTTTTATCTTTTAAAGGGAAAAAAATATGTAAAGACACCTACAGGTCTTCTTCTGTGTCTGCCGGTGCCTATCTGCCTTTCTTTACCATTTGTGATGATTGATTGCTTCTGTGTTTCATCAATTTAAAAATGTTTTTGAGTACAAAGTCTTCAGTGATACTCTTCAGCATGTTTAATAGAGTCTGGTTAAATAAACATCCTCCACGAAAGCAGCAAAAGTAGAGCTTAAAATAAATACTGCTACTGTGCCAAGTTCATAATTACTTGCACATTTAGCACTTTACCATGTCCTAAGCATGTCTGAAGCATCAAAACCAGATTTGTGTACTCACTGTAAATGTCTTGAAATCATAGTCAGTCTCAAATACTGTAGAATGTTTACATTTTTGGAATATTTGTTCTTCTAGTTTATATAATACCCAGAATTTGTTTCAAAGAGTATCTCTTGGGATGATTGGTGATACAATACCAGAGTGCTGTGAGATTAATTTTTGTTAGCCCAGAAAATATATTTCCAAGGTAAGAATGTGAAATAATCACACGTATCTATCACTCTTAGGGCTACAGGGCTCAGTTAAAAATATAGCACCAAGAAGTCAAGGCATAATTTTTCCTATTGGTCTCTTTCAAGATTGTCCCTTTCTGGAGGCTTTCCACCTGTTAGGAGTCAGACAGCCCACAGTGATATTGACAATTGGGTCATCATATTTAAAAATATCTCATTGAGAAGTTTCATGGTTAATTTTCTTTGATATATGAGGATACACAAAGTAGAAAGCTGCTTATGCAGAATATTTCATGCCCTTGAAGTAATATAGCTAAATATTAGCCTAATTCTCATTTGCATTACAGCATCCTGGCAATGCAGAGGAGTCTTGGTGTGTGTGTATATGTGTGATAATCTAATCATCTGACCTACTGGGACTTTAATAGTAATTAAGAAACAATTCTAGAATTCAGTCACTTGCGGGGTGGTGGTGGTAATTATTAGCATCTTAAATGAAGTTTTAAATCTGACAGGTGAATGAAAAAGTTGTTGTTCAGACCCTTTAATAAAAAGGTCTGTAATTAGTATGTGAACTGGTTGGGAATTTAACAGACCTAGTAGTTGTGGGTAACACTTTGATATATTTAGATGTTAGTGTAAAGCATTTGATACTGTGTCACACAAACTTTCACTTGAAAAAATAGATCAGATGGCTTTGGACGAGGACACTGTTAAATAGATTGAAAACACACTGATGGACCTTAAGGCAACAATAATTATGAATGGTAGTTTAGTTTAGCTAATGTATATTATGTGTAATGCCAGCCTCCTGGGTGGGTTGTTGACAGCAGGAACTGAACCTGGGATTTCTTGTTCTTAATTCAGGAGCTTCTACGACCTGAGCTAAAACACCCAGCTTTGTTAGCCATGCCTGTAGCAGGCTCTTCGGTCTCTACTTCCCTAGCCAGCACTAGAAGGAAACAGAGTGCCACAGTACCAGGCGTGACTTACATACATCACCTGGCTGGGGATGCACATCCCAAGCTACAGAGGCATCCCAGTTCAACTCCTCCTACAGGCCACCACTTGTAACACCAACACCCCTGAGTGGGTCAGCAGCAGCAGGGATTGAACCTGGGACCTAGGCATGGCTTACATATGGTACTTAGGTACTGACATATTGGATCAGCCCCAAGGTTCATTTAGTCCAGTCTCCTGTCCCTGAGCCTAGCCAGTACCAGATGCTTCAGAGGAAGGTATAAGAACCTCGCAGCTCGCAGATGTGGGATAATCTGCCCTGGATATTGGATCTCATCCTGATCCTTAATAGTTTGACTGGCTGAAGCCCTAAAGCATGAGGTTTAAAATTCCTTCCAAAATTTTTTCATAATTAATTATGATGGTAACTCTGGGTATTTGTGCTAAACAGTATATGTCCACAAGATACAATGATGGGTCCTATTTGTTTTGTAAATGCATCAATGAACTGTAAAAAACATTTCAATTAACTTTGCAGATGCTCAAGTAGAAGGAGCTGTAAACAAAAAAAAAATGAAAAGAGACGCCTTAGTTAATTAGAGACACTGGCATAATGCAGTAAATGAGATTAAACCTGGAACAATGTAAGATCATAAATTGGGCAGGGAGGAGCATAGCTGGAAGCACTGAAATACAGTGAGAAGGAAAAAGAAAAGGAGTACTTGTTGCACCTTAGAGACTAACCAATTTATTTGAGCAAAAGCTTTCGTGAGCTACAGCTCACTTCATCGGATGCATACTGTGGAAAGTATAGAAGGAGATACTTGAAAATCAGAAATGCCAAGAAAGCACTAAATGTGATATGAAAAAACAAAGTAGAAATGAGCTTGCAAAGTAATAATATGACACCCAAAAGAGAATGATATATTAAGCTATAGATGCATTGGTGTGTATATATAGCACGTAAACCAAGGAGCCACTTTTTACAATAAAAGAAAAGGAGTACTTGTGGCACCTTAGAGACTAACAAATTTATTTGAGCATAAGTTTTCGTGAGCTACAGCTCACTTCATCGGATGCATTCAGTGGAAAATACAGTGGGGAGATTTTATATACACAGAGAACATGAAACAATGGGTGTTACCATACACGCTATAATGAGAGTTATCAGGTAAGGTGAGCTATTACCAGAAGGAGAGACAGGGGATGGGGGGGAAACCTTTTGTAGTGATAATCAAGGTGGGCCGTTACCAGCAGTTGACGAGAATATGAGAATGTGTGAGGAACAGTGTGTGTGTGTGGGGGGGGCGTAAACATGGGGAAATAGCTTTACTTTGTGTAATTATCCATCCACTCCCAGTCTTTATTCAAGCCTAATTTAATGGTGTCCAGTTTGCAAATTAATTCCAATTCAGCAGTCTCTCATTGGAGTCTGTTTCTGAAGTTTTTTTGTTGAAGAATTGCCACTTTTAGGTCTCCAATTGAGTGACCAGAGGGACTGAAGTGTTCTCCGACTGTTTTTTGAATGTTATAATTCTTGACGTCTGATTTGTGTCCATTTATTCTTTTGCATAGAGACTGTCCGATTTGGCCAATGTACATGGCAGAGGGGCATTGCTGGCACATGATGGCATATATCACATTGGTAGATGTGCAGGTGAACGAGCCTCTGATAGTGTGGCTGATGTGATTAGGCCCTATGATGGTGTCCCCTGAATAGATATGTGGACACAGTTGGCAATGGGCTTTGTTGCAAGGATAGGTTCCTGGGTTAGTGTTTTTGTTGTGTGGTGTGTGGTTGCTGGAGAGTGAGTATTTGCTTCAGGTTGGGGGGTTGTCTGTAAGCAAGGATTGGCCTGTCTCCCAAGATCTGTTAGGGTGAGGGGTCGTCCTTCAGGATAGGTTGTAGATCCTTGATGATGCGCTGGAGAGGTTTTGGTTGGGGGCTGAAGGTGATGGCTAGTGGCATTCTGTTATTTTCTTTGTTGGGCCTGTCCTGTAGTAGATAACTTCTGGCTCTGTCAGACTGTTTCTTCACTTCAGCAGGTGGGTATTGTATTTGTAAGAACGCTTGATAGAGATCTTACAGGTGTTTGTCTCTGTCTGAGGGGTTGGAGCAAATGCGGTTGTATCATAGAGCTTGGCTGTAGACAATGGATCGTGTGGTGTGGTCTGGATGAAAGCTGGAGGCATGTAGGTAAGTATAGCGGTCAGTAGGTTTCCAGTATATGGTGTTTTTTATGTGACCATCGCTTATTAGCACTGTAGTGTCCAGGAAGTGGATCTCTTGTGTGGACTGGTCCAGGCTGAGGTTGATGGTGGGATGGAAATTGTTGAAATCATGGTGGAATTCCTCAAGGGCTTCTTTTCCATGGGTCCAGATGATGAAGATGTCATCAATGTAGCACAAGGAGAGTAGGGGCATTAGGGGATAAGAGCTGAGGAAGCGTTGTTCTAAGTCAGCTATAAAAATGTTGGCATACTGTGGGGCCATGCGGGTACCCGTAGGAGTGTCGCTGACTTGAAGGTATACATTGTCCCCAAATGTGAAATTGTTATGGGTGAGGACAAAGTCACAAAGTTCAGCCACCAGGTTTGCCGTGACATTATCGGGGATACTGTTCCTGACGGCTTGTAGTCCATCTTTGTGTGGAATGTTGGTATAGAGGGCTTCTACATCCATAGTGGCTAGGATGTTGTTTTCAGGAAGATCACCGATGGATTGTAGTTTCCTCAGGAAGTCAGTGGTGTCTCGAAGACTGTAACAGAGACTTTTGGCCAAGATTTTCAAAAGTGACTAATGATTTTATGCCTTGATTTTTGGAATGACCAACTGCAGACATGTTAGAGACCTGATTTCTGAAAGGTAGGTGCTCAGCACTTTCTGAAAAGCATGCTCCACTTTACTCTGGCCCTTAATGTCAGGTAATTTATAAGGACCATTTCCTACCTTTTAACTTTGTACAGACCTCCTATTTTTATCATTGGGGAAATCTGCTGTGGAAGAAGTGTAGTACATAGCGCTAATTTTGTAGAGTTTGCCTATGGGCCACGTTAAAATCATGTTACTCTGTCTAGTGAGACTCTCTGAATTAGTCTCTGGAACAGTGGTAGAATCTCTGACACTGAGGATCTGTGGACCAACTTCATCCCATCTATGGAAGCCTATGTATCCAGGAAAGATGGACCCAAATCAAAACTCCAGGGTTGAGCACCCACCACATTTTGTAGAAATTTGCCTGCAGACTTAGAGCTTTTCTAAATTTAGCAGTTGTAGCTAAATGCCTCTCTGGCATATCTGCATGGATGACTCAGTATTCTACTATCATGTGAGACTGAATTTCTCATCTTCCCCTCCCAAAACTGTCCCACTCTTCCCATTCTTTGTCACTGCTAAGATATCCATTATCCAGAGTTGTAATCTCTCTAGTCCACAAAATGTTGAGATACAAGTAGAGAGTATACAGGGAAATAGAGAGCCAATAGAAATGGGCAGAACATAAATATAGAAATGGGCACAATATACATATCTAGAGTGTGTTACGAGAATGCTCTGCAAATTAAACATGTCTGCATATACATAAGTAGTTAGTTAATAGATCAGGTGCCAGTGGATGGCATTCAAGCACATGTAGTCTAGTTTCTGGGGTTTGTAGAATCAGTAAAACTATTTGTTGTGCACTGCAAATGGCTACTTGTGTGCAGTTTTAGATGGAGACATAAGAGAGAGAGTGTATGGAGTGGAATGGAGAGAATTATTAAAAACCAGGAGGACATTAGCTAAAGTGACCAAGTTATACGCTTCCTTCTTTCACAGAATCTATGTTAAGAAGCATTGATGCCTCAGGACTGCTCTAACTTGGTCTGCTTGGTAACAGCCTTCGTGGGGCCATTTTGCCAGAGCACTCTACCTTCTCTCCAGTCATGCCTTTCCCATGATGGGGGATTAGGGAGGAGAAGTTAGTGTCTATGGATTCCTTAGGCTGGGGAAATCCTCAGCTGGCCCATTAACCATCTAAGCCAAGAATCTAGACCCAGGTTCACTAAATAATACATCAACTCTTGTCCTAGAAGTCTGTACAAACAAAAATGTAAATGTGAAATTGACTGCTGTTGACCAACTCTATGTTTTTGTTTCTGGTTTTGTTTTCAGTGTCCAGTTTCTTACTCATGAATTTAACTCTGTCACACCTTGTGTAATTTGCAGTCCAAGGCAGTAGAGGTGGGGAGAGCTGTTTTGCAGCAAAAGCCATTGACAAGTTAATTTAAGACAGCCTAAGATAAAAGAAGAGGATATAAAGATGACTCATTCTATCTTTCACCTTCTTTCAACCTGCTGTTAGCTGCTTCTCCTGCTTTACCAGCTCCTCTTCTACCCTCCTTCCCCCCAACCCCCACCTTGGCTTGTAAATTACACTAACTTAAACAGTCCTACCACCAGCGAGACCTGAAACTCGTCACCACACACAAAACCCAGAAGAAACTAAGCAAAAAATTCAGTGTGGGATTGTCTTGACTTTGTCTTACAGCAAGAGAGTATATCACACATCTTTAAATGTCCTCCTGGTAGTTGCTGCTGCTGCTGCACCCTCTTGTTAGTCCCTCATGTTCAGGTTACACTGAATTACTGATGTGTACCTTACACCATCATTTATCATTACCTCTGAATTTAACCCAGTGAATCAGTGTAGTGTTAGAATACTCTACATTTCCAAATATTTGCAAAAATCCACTCAATGAAAATAATATTGACCTACAAGCAGGTGCTGTGGGGTTTAAAAGCAATGACGACTCCATGACTTAGCATTCATAAAGACAAAGGAAATCACACACTGATTTTGTGTAGCTCACGAAAGCTTATGCTCAAATAAATTGGTTAGTCTCTAAGGTGCCACAAGTACTCCTTTTCTTTTTGCGAATACAGACTAACACGGCTGCTACTCTGAAACCTGACACACTGATTAGGGATCCAGCACAGGGAGCAGGTTTCCAGATTCCGGGGTAGACCATCTTACTTTTGCTCAGGGTCCCAATTCCTTTCCAAAAGATAAGTACAAATAGAAGAGAAATAATTAACTGTGTATTAAAAAACATTTCACTACAGCCCCTTCCTGCTGTGCCTATGTTACATATACAGAAAAACCTTCTTTAGGAGCTTCTCATTCACTGTCCTCATTGATTAGTGACACTCATTCTCTTGATAAAGGTCCTTGAAACTTTAAGCTGCATGGAACAGGATAATTAGAGAGGCAGTTTTCAGTTGCTTTTTGTAAAAATTTGTTAACTGACCTGTTAAGCAATGCAACTGTGATTGCCAAAGCCTCCATTCACTGCACTTCACCAATTTCTTTCACTCTGTGACTACTAGTCTCATACTCTTTCTTCTTTGTGCTTTTTTTTAAAAAAGCAGATGCATTGTTTCATTGCAGAGCTGTGAAATTGCAAGATACAACATGTACGTGCTTTTTAATTAAAAGAATCAATTGCAATGCTTTCAGTTGTCCTTAACGAACACAATGCTTCCTTCTGCTAACAAAATATAATGGTAACAATTGGATAGAGGTATTTGTACTACAATTAAGCAAATGGGTAAAAGCACATGAAATAGAAGGCTTTTTTCCCTGACACTTTGTTTTTGTATTTGCCAGAAGTTATTGTATATTTAAACCAGTCCCATGGCTAGTGTCCTATATTATCTCTGACTAATATAACTGTCCTATTATTTGGAATGCAGGCCCAGCATACAATGAGCAATGACTTCCCCAAACATGCTTTAGACATGGTCAGTGGGAATTCTTACAGTAGTCTGTATTTGCAGTAGTTGCCTTTGTATTCATGCAGATGCACTCCTGCGTTGCATAAGCACTACCAGATGTGCACATGTAAATCATTGATTTGGTGAAGTCAGGGTTAGATAGATATTTATCCAGCCAAGTGTGTGCACAAACGGGGAATGTGTGTGCACATGCGTGTAGGCCTACATCTGTTTGGAAATAAATGGGCACCTACAAACTTACTGGAAGTCACACCCAAATATGCTTTTAGCTAAGAGCTCCGGAATTGGACATGGAAATAAACACAATTGTCACGCTGGGAATAATAGTTCTTGGGGAACACTGGAGAAAAAATATTTATCTTTGAACTCAAAGGAGGGAGAGATGAGTGAGGCAATTGCTTGGAGACAAACTCATAGGGAATGGAGTCTTCTATCTGCTATCATGAATGATGCCACTAAATAGCTGGCAAAAAACAGTGTGAGGCTGTCATAAATATAAAGGGAAGGGTAAACATGTTTAAAATCCCTCCTGGCCAGAGGAAAAACCCTTTCACCTGTAAAGGGTTAAGAAGCTAGGATAACCTTACTGGCACCTGACTAAAATGACCAATGAGGAGACAAGATACTTTCAAAGCTGGAGGGGGCGGGGGAGAAACAAACGTTCTCTCTGTCTGTGTGATGCTTTTGCCGGGAACAGAACAGGAATGGAGTCTTAGAACTTAGTAAGTAATCTAGCTAGATATGCGTTAGATTCTGTTTTGTTTAAATGGCTGATAAATTAGCTGTGCTGAATGGAATGGATATTCCTGTTTTTGTGTCTTTTTGTAACTTAAGGTTTTGCCTAGAGGGATTCTCTATGTTTTGAATCTAATTACCCTGTAAGGTATTTACCATCCTGATTTTACAGAGGTGATTCTTTTACTTTTTCTTCTATTAAAATTCTTCTTTTAAGAACCTGATTGCTTTTTCATTGTTCTTAAGATCCAAGGGTTTGGGTCTGTGTTCACCTATGCAAATTGGTGAGGATTTTTATCAAGCCTTCCCCAGGAAAGGGGGTGTAGGGTTTGGGGAGGATTTTGGGGGGAAAGACGTTTCCAAGCGGGCTCTTTTCCGGTTATATAGCTGTTAAACGCTTGGTGGTGGCAGCAATAAAGTTCAAGGGAAAAAGGAAAATAGTTTGTACCTTGGGGAAGTTTTAACCTAAGCTGGTAAAAATAAGCTTAGGGGGTTTTCATCAGGTCCCCACATCTGTACTCTAGAGTTCAGAGTGGGGAAGGAACCTTGACAGAGGCACAAGGCAATACCAGTTACCTGAATTGAGCAAGGCTTTGTTACAGTGTTTACAGATTGCGATTTACATATTTTATTTGCTGTTTCCTACCTTGCATGCAAACATATGAAGCATAGTATTATCTACCTAAAGTACAAATTAGAACTTTAAAAGAAGTGATTAAAAGTGGAAACCTGTGTGTGATTCATACTTATATGTAATCAGCTGTAACAAGCAGCTAGATACTAAGGGCCTGAGCCTGCAAACACATGATTAATTTTGTCCCATGTAAATATTCCCATGGAATTCAGTTGTATTGTTAATGAGAAAAGTATACAGATGGTTTCAGGACTCAGCCCTAAATCTGAAACTACAGCAGTCCCCGATGGAACAAAGTCTGGGACTCAACCCTGAATTCTTTGTGTTGGGCCAAAAGCCCTAACTTGAAACCGAGGATGGAGAGACTTTGACTGTGCCCAAATTTCCCTTTGAAGTCAAATTGTTACATTTCAGTGGGAATTTTGGGCATTCAAGGAATGCAGGTTGAAGCAGACCTCAGGACAGAACTTGTCACAGTGTCCAGCCAAGCAGCAGCAGCTTGACTCTGGGCCAGACTGGTTCTCAAGTGCAAGTTAGAGCAACCTTCTTTGAGGTAGAAAGATGCAAAATTGCCCTAAAGATCTGCTCTCTCCTCCCTCCCCCTGATAGTGTTTAAAATACTTGAGTTCCTTGGGTGAAAGTTATTAAATAGATGTCACTATTATTTTAACTATCAACAGACAGCCACAAATACAATTTTCATGTATTTTAATTTTATTGTACAAGTGCCCCAGTAATAAGTGGCTTGTGTTTATTATAAATATAAGCAGCATGTGTTTAGCTGGGCAATGTAGTATACGACAGTGTAGAGCCAATAAGATTAATCCAAAATGCCCACTTCTTGCTTAATACAAATACTGTAATCAAGCCACTTCCTTTATGAATGGTCACAGTGCTGCTCCCTATCTTCTCATTCTGCTTAACAGGAAAGGCCTACTTTGAGTTACGATGAGAATGTGCTAACATGGTACAGACAGTGCTTTTAAGCGTGCAGGGTCACAACAGGTCGCAGACCCAGGAAATACAATTTCTAAGTAGCAAGTCAGGTCACTGAGGGTTGCACGTTTTTCTTACTGTCTGGAGGAAACCTTTCTGACTGCCTTCTTTCCCTGCTTGCCCAGTTTCTGGGGAAAAGCAGCCAAAGAAGGCTGCTGCAGGAAGCAGACAGCACTCTCTGCTGCCCTCAGGAGATGACCCCATTCACACAGGAGGGGCCCCGGAGAGGAAGGAGCAGAAAAAACCCAGCAGCTTCGCTTGCTCCTCCCATCTTGCAAGCAGTGGGACAGCTCCTTTGATACTCCCCTTTCCTTCCCTGCAACACCCAGCCTGGAAAGGATGAGAAATGGACTCCACTGCAGCCCCACCTCCAGGCCTTGGAGATGGGGTGGGGAACCCTAGGAGCTGCAGAAGGATCAGAAGTGAGGCTGTGGGGGGCAGCTGCAGGACTGATGTCGGAGCAGAATTGAAGGGGGAAGATTTGATAGGAGGCTGGGGGGCTGAACAAATGTAGAAGCAGAGTGAATGTGGGGATTGGGGGACTGGATGACTTTGGGGTTGATGGACAAGCAGATGTACAGGTTATGAAAATTCTTTTTCAGATGGCTTTGAGCACTGGGTGAAGTCTGTGTGTTCTGTGTGTCATTTTTCTGAGTTCAACAAAATCCCACTTTTCTACCGACTTACATGGCCCACTGCCCTATAGTATCTGAGTTCCTCATAAATAGGAGTGACATTGTCCTTATGTCACCCCAGTGAGGTGCGGCAATGTTATTTTTCCTATGGGGAAACCAAGGCACTGAGAGATTAAGTTCCTTGCCCAAGGTCACACAGGAAGTCAATGGTAAAGCAGGAGATGGAATCTAAATCTCCTGACTCTCAGTTCAGTGATTTTAACCACAAGACCACCAAGCGTCAGCCTTGATCAGACCTTCCTGACTGAAAGAATTCAAAGCCCACCCCATGAGTTGAAACTTGCAGGGTTTCCAATTTCCGTACACAGTTTATTCCCAAGCAGGGCTCGGTGGGATGCTTGGATAGGAAACTTAAAGGAAAAAAACAAGGGCTCTACAGAAAATGGTGTCAGGGATTCAACAGATGTCACTCTTTCTCATGAGACAGCATATGAACAAGGTCATAGCATGGTTTTCATGGACTCTGCTGCAGAATGTGCCTGCTTTCAGATGAAATATCAGATTGGTTTCTGATCGACTGTGGTGATTAACAAAAATCCTATTGGACCCAGAATCAATCAGAATGGTAGCATTCTACATCTACTTTGCTCAAGTGTATCTGAGTACACTGGGAAAAGAAGCAGAGAAGCAAGCCCTGGAAGTCTTGCAGCCCTGATGAAAGCCGAAGCTTTTTGAGATTCACCATCTGGCATGCAATGTGGAGTTGAGTGACACAGAAGATACACAATATGCTCTGTTTAGGCTCACTGTGAACAATCAAATATTTATTACTTATAAAACACCTGAATCCAAAACTGCCTGGAGAACTTCTGGTTTCAAATTCAGCTCAGACCCTGTAGCCATGATTAGATAAAAGTTTAAGATGTTTTAATTTACTAGTTATTTTGATTAATTATTTAGTTCTGGATAGTAGGAGACAAGAAGATACAGCCTGTCCAGATAAACTAAATTAACAGAGAACAAATGAGACACAATAGCAGTTTCTCCAGTTTCTTTTTCTGGGACAAGGTTAGTACAACTTGAACCCCTTTTGCTGACCAGCTATTGAATTTTTGTTCTGATTTATAATCTGTGAAATGTAATGTTGTATTTTTATAATACTACGGCAGCTAATTAGTTCTTGGTTGGCTGCAGTGGTTTAATACAGCAGAAAGTGGTGATTAGTTTTTGTTTTGTTTTTTGTTTTTCTTAAGAACTGCAGCAAAGTACTAAAATGATTAATCCTTGTCTGCAGTGCCCAGGAGATTTGAGATGACACTGAGAGTCAGTACATTCTCTCTCCATCACATCCCTGAACTTTCTAAAACTAATTAATTGGCAAATCATTGTATCCACAGTACAACCTCACTACATATGGAACAAACTCATGGTCAAAAAGTGAAGTCGAACACATACAGAAGCAGTGTTCCCAACTCTCATGATTTTATTGCAAGCCTCCCAGGTTTTGATGATTTTTCTCAAAGCCTCCACTCCTAGTGTCCTATGACAATGAAAGCTGATTCTTTCATCTACAAATTTAAAAGTAAGTTATCTGACCGTCATGTTGCGGAGAAAAGCATGAAAAAGTGACCTCTGGGTACTCTAAACCCTAAAATACAGAAGGGCAAATTGAAAAATAACAATCAATTTTCAGTTTTTATCTCATGATTTTTGGAGAATAGACTCTCAATTTCTGAACCATTGTGGTGAGGAATGCTGCAGAGGGTACCATTAAAATTCTGTATTTCCTGCACAGTATATCTCAGATACCATAGTATTTTCTTATTCTGAGTATGGGGAAATGTTTTGGTATTTCAGGCACTATCATGTAGTAAATTTTGCTAAACATTAACTTTTAATGGCAACCACTGTGTACATTGCAGACACATCTTTATATTGTTCCAAAATTCTGTGCATATAATTCCTGCCAGAAGCATGGATATTCTGTTCAGAGAATAGGCAAATACAGATCATACCTGATCCCTCACAGCTGCCCCAGAATTCTCTCTCTTGGCTGCTCCTAGTGCAAAGGCCTGCAAAGTGATCTCTCCGTAGACTTTGGAAGAATCGTGATGAGAAAGGTGGTAACTTCTCTATAATTCCTCATCGGTGCACAGGTTATCTTATGTTCAGCACCTGCCAGAACTTGTCTTTCTTAAGTGGTGGCTCAATATGAGAACAAACATTACAGTTTAATGTAGTACACTGAAACAATTCCAGACTTTCATTCTATAAACTGAGTTTTACCATCAGTGGAGTCCACCGTTTCCCCATACCGCTCGTTGATGACCAGTAGTCCTTTTTTTAAAAAAGCTCAGCTACTCATCCAATTGGAGATTGTCTAATTAATTGGAGTGTATTAAATCTTGATGATATTCTGAATACTAAAGTGTCAAGCCAACTTGAGTGCCTCATTGAGAGTCAAAATAGAAGGTTAACACTGTACACCAAAACACTGAAAATAACACTTTGAAGGATATTTTCTCAATAAAAAGAACCAGAGACTAATTCAAATCCCAGTGACATGAATGGGAGTCTATCCATTTCATATCAAGAGCTGCACCAGGTACTAACTAAGAGGAGAGAGAGGACAGCAGGGATTAATAACGTCAGGTTCATAAAATCGTCAAACATGCGTTTTAGACCTTTAATGGAGAGATGTCAATACAGAGATACTGTATAAAATCCAAAATCTAATTAATTCAAATAACAAATTGAAGTCTAACTTAGCTGATTTTTTTTAGCTTCCCTTTGGAATTTAAAAAATCTTCAGTGGTAAGGGACCCAAACCAAAGTTCTAGATCTCAACACCGACGCACTTCTTAGGGTTTGCAATCTGGGTTTGGAATCTGAACCCAAGTCCAAAATCCAAATTCTAAAGTAGAATAAAAGGTACTTTCTAAGCCCAAAGTTTTGGGACAGAAGCACTCAAAATTCAGATCTGGATTTGAATGTTGTAGCTTGGCACTGTTTCTGACAGTTGCCAGTACCAGACGCTTCAGAAGAAGGTCTTCGTTTATTTTTAACTCTGTTGATAGGAGCCATCTGGTTCCTGAATATCTGAACTAAAGAATAACTCGGCTGTGTACTTAATAAATAACTGTAATTAGCTTAGCTGAGCTGAGCAACTTCAGATTTATCTAAGCATTTTTGAATTGCTATTTTTTTCTTTTGGTCATCTAGCTATATAACTTGTCTTAGTGTATGCATTAAAGACATGACGCTATAGATGTATTCAATATAGCTGAAATTTGGAAAAGAGTAAAACAAGCAAAACTAAAACATTTTTATATACTGTATAATATTGTATCTCAACTGATGTTCTGACCCCTTACTCACATCTAGTGATCAGAGTTTGAAGAAGTGTACCAAGGACAAAACAAGCAATTCTGAGTATCAAGTATTTCCTTTAAATTAAGACAATCCCCAACTCTTTATTTAGGAAATACCTCTTTCAAATCCTGAACAGGCATCCCAACTTCTAATTTCTCTATATAGACTGAAATGTGCTCTTTACCTGTAATGGTCTAGCTTTTGGGGTAAATTGATTAATTTATAAGTATCTGCATGGGGAACAAATAGTTAATAATGGACTCTTCAATCTAGCAAAGTAAGATATAACATGATCTAATGACTGGAAGTTGAAATAGACAAAGTCAAACTGGAAATGAGGGTAATTAGCCATTGGAACAATTTTCCGAGAGTCATGGGGGATTTTCCATGATGGACAACTTTAAAATCAAGAATGGATATTTTTCTAAAAGATCTGCTCTAGGAATTATTTTTGGGAAATTGTATACCCTGTGTGGTACAGGAGGTCAGACTAGATGATCAGAATGGTCCTTCTGAAGTTAGAATCTCTGAATGTTCTCTGCTCTTTCTATTGTGTTTGGCAAGTTGTTTTATTCAAATCTGCCCTGGTTTGGGAATTCTCTGCAATGAGTTATGCAATTCTCACCTAAACCCTGCAAATTTTAACCTTTGTTATTTGAATAAATACTCTATATCAGTGGTTCTCAAAGCTGGTCCGCCGCTTGTTCAGGGAAAGTCCCTGGCGGGCCGGACAGTTTGTTTACCTGCCGCGTCTGCAGGTTTGGCCGATCGCAGCTCCCACTGGCCGCGGTTTGCTGCTCCAGGCCCATGGGGGCTGCGGGAAGCGGCGTGGGCCAAGGGACATGCTGGCTGCCCTTCCCGCAGCCCCCATGGGCCTGGAGCGGCGAACCGCAGCCAGTGGGAGCTGCGATTGGCCGAACCTGCGGACACGGCAGGTAAACAAACCAGTCCGGCCCACCAGGGGCTTTCCCTGAACAAGTGGTGGACCGGCTTTGAGAACCACTGCTCTATATGACTCCAGCCAAAGCAGAGTAGACTTGTTGAGTCCCATGAAGGAGTCAGTGGCCAGAAGAGGGAAGTGGAGGATGGCAGTATTTGTTGTGGTTACAGGCAGGTACATGACCAAACTAAAATGGCCCAATGAAAATACAGAACTGGGGGAACAATAACAATATCATCTGCTCGCAGAACTTCCACTGATCAAGGGCAGTTTTTAGTCCTTATTCACAATGCCCACAATATGCAAGATTTCCTAATCTATTTAGAGACTTCTACCCTATATCCATCATGTGATTGAAACTTTTGGTAAGTTATTTGGTACTTGATTCTTCAAACACTTAGGGCTTGTTTACACAAACTGTTAGTTTGCAGCAATATGGGGTATGAGTCTATCCTGCACTAGGCTGCCATGGACTAACTGTCCATATGGACCCTGCTGATGTGCATCAACAGTTTGTTAATGTGCTTTGACTAGTCCCATTTCCAAAAGGACTAAATCAAAGCGCATTAACAAACTGGTAATGCATGACATAAAGGTCCACACAGTTAGTCCACATCAGCCTAGTGCAGGGTAGAGTCACACCCTAACTTGCCATGAACTAAATGTTCATGTAGACAAGCCCTTATTTAAATGTTTAACTTTAAAGTCAATGGGACTAGTCACATGCCTAAAGTGATATGTGTTTGTTAGATCAGGACACAAGTTAACTGAAGCAGATCCAATATCTTTCCTATTACTCAGCTCCCTCAAATCTGCTACTTAGAAGTTCAAATAGTTAACTTTCCTGTAAAGTTAGATTGACTTTGCAAAATAAGATGGTAGATTCTTAGTACAAGACTGACTATACCCGTGATTGTTCAGCATCTGAACATGCCTAATGTAAACTAGATCTTTCCAGAAGTCTGGGCAAACTTCAGAACGGTTGGATATTATGTTCAAAGTTTGGATGTTTCTTAACCACTTCACCTATTTAAGTGCCTACATATGGCTATCTGATTTTTAAAGGGGCTCCCACTGACTTCAAATAGTGTTTTTGTGTCTCTGAAAATCAGGCCAATTATTTATTGGCCAAACTTCAGCAAGTTTGAGAAAGTGGCTGCACTGTTCTTAAATATTGGACTGGAAATCTCATGAGAACAGGGAAGATATCTGGCAGTTCCATCTCAGAGCCCAGCAGGAATGGAGGGGAACAAGAAAATACAAATAATAGCAGGAATGCTTGCACAAATCTCCAAAATGGCTTGGTTTGAATTGGGGGTGAAGGTTCAAGTCAGTTATTTCTTTGATGAGAAGTGATTTGCTCATCTATGGATGTTGTCCTCATGATTTGGACATCCCTACGGTTCCTTTTAGTAAGAGAATCTTACTATTCCTAATCTCCTGTACTTTTATGCTCTCTGTATATCATATACACCAGGAGCTGTATATGGCCTTTATCGATCTGACCAAAGCCTTAGACTCTGTCAGCCTTGAGACTCCGTGGAAAATTATGTCAAAATTTGGCTGCCGAAGCAAATTTATCATCATTATAAGACTCTTCCATGACCAGATGACTGCCTCTGTCCTCTGCAGTGGCTCTGCCTCTGAGCCCTTTGTCATCCGAACTGGCGTAAAACAAGGCTGTGTACTGGCACCCACCCTTTTCTCCATTTTCTTAGTAGCTATGAAAACACTAACCCCAGACCATTTACCACTGGGCATTGACATCCAATGTCGGACTGATAGCAACCTCTTCAACCTTTCTCGTCTCCATGCCAGAACTAAAGAAATATTGGCAACAATAACCGAATTCCAGTATGCAGATGATTGTGCTGCAGTTGCACACTCAAAGGAGGATCTACAAACGACCTTTAATTGTTTCTCTGAAGCTTACAAAAGGCTAGGGCTAACTCTGAACATGGGCAAAACAAAAGTTCTCCACCAGCCAGTCCCCAGTCAAACATCAGACCCAGCAAGGAAGATCTACATCGACAAAGAAGAACAGGAAAGTGTAGAATACTTTGCCTATCTTGGCAGCCATCTCTCACAGAGGGCAGACATAGACGTCAAGATTCAGCACAGAATTCACTATGCCAGCCTTGCCTTTGGCAGACTTTCTCATTAGATGTTCAACAATCACAACATCAGAACACATACTAGATTCATAAAGCGGTGGTAATCCCAACTCTCCTCTATGGCTGCGAGACTTTGGGTGACCTACAGAAAACACCTGAAAAACCTGGAACACCAGCATTAGCACTTTCTTCGGAAGATGCTCAACATAAAGTGGGAGGATCGTTGCACTAATGTCAGTGTCCTCACAGAGGCCAACATCTTCAGTGTTGAGACCCTGATTATCCAGCACCAGCTGAGGTGGAGCGGGCACTGTGTGGACATGCCTTATATATGCTTACCAAAACAACCGCTGTATGCCCAACTCACCGAAGAAGAAAGGAAACAATGAGGCCAAAATAAACGCTTTAAAGACACCATCAAGATAAACATCAAGAGATGTGGCAGCAACACCACACACTGGGAGACAGCAGCCCAGGATAGGGATAACTAGCGAAGACTTGTCAGAGAGGGAACATCCACTTTTGAGGAAAATCGCCTTGCCTCGTTCACAGAAGAACGCCAGAAAAGAAAGCAAAGACAACTGTCATGCAGCAATTGCGGCCCACCTCCAATACTATCTGCAATGTCTGCCAATGAGCTTGTGGCTCAAGGATCAGACTCCTCAGTCACCAAAGGACCCATGAAAAATAAAACCTGTGAAAGAGATCATCTTCAACCTCAAGGGATCACTGACAACGATATCATTTTGATTGACCTCATCATCATATGATTGCCATTTTTCAGTTTAATTTTACACTTCATTGTAATTTAAACCAGGAGGGAGATCTTAATATGTAGCACCTCCAGGAGACTTGATCCTTCTCCAAATTCCCTGCTGTGCGAGATCAGGTGCTCAGGTCATGCCAACCTCCTGCTGAGCCCCAGCTGAACTGGCAGTGTGTATCCACAACAGTGATAGGGATTGCAGAGATAAGCAGCTATTGTGTGGGGCACAGGGGCAGAGAAAACTCCTTGTACCCTTCCCTACTTTTAAACACCCACACAAAAGCCACTCATGATCTGCCATGTATTTAGCCAACTATTATGGAATCATAAACAGGGAAAAAACTCTTCAACTACTCTGAGTTGCCCAGCAATGTCTGGGAATTGCTAAGTGTTCCATAGACTGACACAATAGCAGCTCCGTTCTGAAGTCTTTACTCAGGCAAAAGTTTCCATTGGCTTCAATGGGAGTTTTGCCTGACTAAGCACTGCATGATGGAGCCCCAAGGAGATAGAGAGGCAGGTGAGCATGAATAAATACCACGCTGAGCTTTTTTAGTGGTTGGTGTGGACGGTGAATCTGTACAGTAGGATCAAATTTATGGAGTGAAATCAAGACTGACTTAAACTTGCGTAAAAACAATAAAGCAGTGGCACACAAGGAATTTCTCTGTGTGACAAGTCTCTTTGAAAAACAACTTCAGAAAGGAGCTCTGCATGGAGCTCATTAAAATTCTGCAGTCATGGTCCACAAAGAGAGCAGGACAAATGATGAATAAGGGCCAGCACAAATAAAAAGATTCAGGGGAAAATAAGATATCTCTGTTACAAAATGAGGAGCCCAATTCTAGAGACCATACCCTCCAAGTATTCCATTGGCTTCAATCACATCGCAGAGCCTCAGTATTTGCCTACGAAAAATAACTGTCAGGCTTGCAATATTATCATGAAGATTTGCCAGCCCAAGCAAAATCTATTTGCTACTCTGTCACCATGAAAGATAGTTAAAAAAAAATGTTTTTTCTCAATCAGCCATAAAAAAGAATTGTTCCAGTTTGAGCATAATTTTGCAAGTTAGCATTATTTTCTGTTGCTCTGTAAAGAAGCAGGAGTAGATTTTTTTTTTTGATCACTTAAGTCCTGATCCTGCAACACTGAGTTTCTCATAGAGTCATAGGTTTTTTTTAAGGCACAAAGAGAGCATTGTGATCATCATTCTGACCGTTTGCCCAATGCAGGCCAGGAATTCCTGCATCAAGCCCATATCTTATGAGTAAGCTAGAACATATTCTTAGAAAGACATCCGGGCTCCCCTTGACTTCAAAGTAGCCACCATCTGACTCCTCATCCTGATTTAAACACTTCATGTGATGGAGAATCCACATCTCTTGACATTGGCTTCATTGGGAGAAGGATTAGATCCATGCATTGGCATAAATCATAATGGTGACATTTTGCACTTACTTTGTACAGGCACAAATAACTATACAAGATGCAAGGCAGTGAAGAATCAGCCTCAGTGATTGTGCTTGGGTTTAACTGAGGATAGAATTTGTCCCTTAATTATATTATAATAAATTATAAGCAGAATAATAGTTGGTGTAAGTAAAACATTTTTGTGACAACTAAAACACAACAGGGTCCTGGAAGTCCCGTTCCTGTTTTCCTCACTCAAGCAAAACCCCCATTGATTTCATCTGGATTTTGTCTGAATAAAGGATCGCAAGATCTGATCCTATGGACTGCAGATGAAATAAATCCAACAGGATATCTCAGTAAGAAAACAAGTCAAAGATAATTTTTCTGTTTGTACTAAGGGAGATATTGACAGAAGCTAACCTTACCGGCGAGGCTGTTTCAATGCGAGACTGTTCTCGGTCAGACTTTTTGGAGTATGTTGCTGGAGGGTTTTGGCAAAGACTCTGGACTTGCCACGGCTGCTACATTTTAACACGGTTTGTAGGCTCTTTGAAAGTTGTGAAGCAAAGTGAGACTGCTTTTTTTCCCATTTTGCCAGTTTCATTCTGGTTTGGCTGGTGGTAAGGGTCAGTTTCAAAGCCTAGCGGACATTTTTATTAGGTTTTCTACAGAAGCATTGCTTTCCTTTCCTGGCAGAGAGCAATGCCTCCTGTGACTAATGCAGCCTCCATTGTTGTTTGACAAGGAGAAAAGGGGGGGGGGGGGGAAGACAATCATTTTCATTCCCAAATGAGAGAAGCTGTCAGCTACCAGAAGAATAAAGACTTCAGTGTTTACCTTTCCACACAGTCCAGTGATTGCATAGCAACAACAGGACATTTTTAATGGGTTGAATGGAAGAATATGCAAAATGGCATCAATGGACTGAAAAAGTAAATAATTAACATATTCATACCAGCCATTCCACCTTTTATTCTGTGGCACGTTGCTATGGAGACTGGGAAATATCAAATCCGAGTGGACAGAATTTAGCATTTACAATCAAAACGATCACCTAGGCAAACCCCCAGGGCAGGTCGTTATCTCAAATGAATGTACTAAAATGAATGCCAAAGTGTCCATACTGCTTTTCCCATTTGATTTACCTTTTTATGGCCTAGCCATGTAATCTTTACCTAGGCAAAACTCCCACTGAAATCAATGGGGCATTCTGACTGACAGGTGCTGGAACAATTTGTATAGTGGGGGTGCTGTAAATCCTGTGTATAATGAAGTCCAGTTCAAGCCACAGGGTGCGGCAGCACTCCTAGTTCCAGGACGTGTGCTGACTGATCATCTACTCAGTGCCCAACCCTAGTAACTGGTTTGGACCCTGGACAGATAAATGCAGGTGGGGAATCTCAGCTCCTAGGCCACAGAGCAGCGCTACAGCTGCTAGATTAAGGCTAATACATTCCTGCACCTGGAGGAAAGGATGGGGAAACAGGATTTGCACAATAGTAGATCCCCACTTCCAGACTCATTCCCTTCCACTTCCATGCATGCCTCTGCTTAGGGATTTTACATGGAACAGAGTTCCTAATCCTGTAGGGGCTGTGCACCCTTGTGCATTCCATATCCCCACCCAGACCTTTTCCTCTTGCCCAATGGAACTGCATCACTTCAGCTACAAGGGGCCATGTGCCACTGGAGAAGCTGAATTTGCTCCTTAGTGTGACTATGTAGGGACTGGTTTCATCAATCACCATTGAAAACAATGGGAATTTTGCCCTAAGTAAAGCAGTGGAGGATCAGACACTTTATTTTGGGAGAGTAGATAGGACAGGTATACATGCAAATAAAAAAATGATTCTGATGAATTTATGATCTCTTCTTTACATTCCTGTGGGAGAATTGTATTCTTAGGGGCTAGGCTGTGGCAGTTTCTATACATGTGAGCAATAGTAAGGACATGAAGAATGGCTGTACTGGATCAGACCTATGGTCCATCTAGCCCAGTATCCTGTCTTCCAACAGTGGCCAATGCCAGGTGCCCCAGAGGGAATGAACAGAAGAGGTGATCCATCCCATGTTGCTCATTATCAGCTTCTAGCAAAGAGAACCTAAGGACATTTCAGAGCATGGTTTTGCATCCCTGCCCATCCTGGCTAGTAGCCATTGATGGATCTATCCTCCATGAACTTATCTAGTTCTTTTTTTAACCCAGTTATACTTTTGGCCTTCACATCATCCCCTGGCAACAAGTTCCACAGGGTGCCTGTGCATTGTGTGAAGAAGTCCTTCCTTTTGTTTGTTTTAAACCTGCTGCCTGTTAATTTCATTGGATGATTCTTGTGTTCTGTGAGTTTCTCCTTTCCCTGCACAAGAGCACAGCTGCAGTCCTTACGCCCCCTGAGTCCCCGTGCACACTACTTACCCTGCAATGGAAGTAGAGTAGTCAGGACTCTTGGCTCCACCCCATTTTTTGTTCCTGGGGTAGTTACCCAGGAACAGAAGCATGTGCTGTATGGTTCCTACAATGCGTAGCAGTGTGTGCACTTCTCTTGCGTGCTCGGGAGCTCCCAAAGGTACAGTGCCTCCTGCATCTCTTGCTGAGTCTGCCCCACACAATGCAGGTGCCTTACAGGGACCATGCAGTCCTGCGGCAGGGTTTTTCAGAGCCAGTTTTAGATTTTATCGAAATGATTTTTACGGCTGAGAAGGTGTCCCATTATTGAGACACTGCTCGTGTTGCCAGTTCTTATTCAGACAAAACTGCTAATTGGCAGGGTCAGGGAAATTTACCCGAGCAGGATGTGGCAGGCTGGGCCCACAGCGTTTATATCCTGGCGTTCAAGCTACTTGCTGGCACCATGCCAGTGTTTGGGTAAATCGTGGGTGTTCCACCCTCTTCGCACCCATTAGGAACCGGGAAAGGAAATGAGGCTGGTGTAGGTTCAAATATTCCAGTACATTGTACTAACGTCTGTCTTGGGTGGTTTGTTTTTGCATTTATTACAATTCAGAAGAACTTTTATTATTTAACAAAAAGAAACTCCGTTACACTTTAAAAAAGAAAAGGAAAATGTAGTTTTAAACAGTCGCAGCTTATCATCGTTTCTATAGAGCCCTTCTGCCAGGTGGACGCAGCAGCAGCAAGGGCCAGGGTTCCTCTTAACAATACAAAACAGAACCAGCTTGAGCCCCCAGCCAGTACTTGGGGACAACTTACCACGACCCCAGTGCTCCTCTCAGAGGCAAAACGTCCCATCTCACAAGCTCAGAGTCTGTGTATAACAATCGAGAACTTTTATGAAAAGGGAAAAGGAGCCAAGCATTTATTTGGGAGAACACCACAGCCACTTTCAAAATCATATGACCATAAGCAAAGCTGACCTCACAACACATTAGGCAGTGTCCCTTGCCTCAGTTTCCCACCTGCGATGGGAGAGCCTGACAAACAACTGTCCCTCTAACGCATCACTCCCCTCTTCCTCCACTGCAGCCCACTCACAGTTGGCTGGCTGTGGTTAGCAAACACTCTGAGTTCAGAGGTGCATTCACAGGGTTCGTGTCTGACCCCTAGAGGGGGGAACTGAGCAATGGCTCTGCTGCTGCTGTGACATCACATTCTGAGATTCCACCACCTATAGCTCTCAGTGATTCCAGCAGGTAGTGGGGAACCTCACTGCCAGTCCAGTTTCTGTCTTGCCTTTCACTGTTCCCACACAAGGTCTAAGGCTGAGCCCCAAGACTTGCTCAGCAGTGACAACAGCTGTAGGAATCACCTACTGAAAAGAGAAAAGGAGGGCATGTGACACCTTAGAGACTAACAAATTTATCTGAGCATAAGCTTTCATGAGCCACAGCTCACTTCATCCAATGAAGCTCACGAAAGCTTTATGCTCTAATAAATTGGTTAGTCTCTAAGGTGCCACAAGTCCTCCTTTTCTTTTTGCGAATACAGACTAACACGGCTGCTACTCTGAAACCTACTGAAAAGAGGGATCCTTAATTGAGTCTACTCTTCCTCTGCCATTAAACACTGGCGAGGAAGAGGTCAAATAGTGTCTCTTTAGGAGAGTCCCACCACCAGTTCAGAACATCTGTTCCCACCCTCTCTCCTCTTCACTGAGGGTCTGATATCCCTACTCCCTGCTTACCCCCTCCATCAGGCATGCTAAGCACACTTCTGCTGCCTTTTACTCCTACAGTAAGAATAAAACCATTTCATTACCCCTGCATTCAAATACTAGAGTGATTTGTAACCCCAAACCAGCCAAAATGGATCATTCTGGCAAAGCAGCTCCATCTGCTGCACACCTAGGCAGGGTAGGCGCATGTATGGAAACAGTGTGTTCCTGAAGTCATTTCCCCAAGGTCTTCACTAGATGTCAGGGGAGAGCTCATTCAGACTCTGGTGTTCTAAAGTTTGTATTGTACAACTATTAAAAAATGCCCATATTACAAATCTTAGCTAGGGAGCTTATTGGGCACTATTCCTTTTAGGTTGGTTTAACAATGAGACAGGAGAAATATTTGTCTCCAAACTAATTTCTATAGTTTGTCACTTTAAATATGTGCTAATTACTATTGGCAGATTGTTGAGAAATTGACACAATTAAAGTGAAAGATTTTTCATGATCAGTGTTCATTTTGTTACAAAAACCGTGTTCCAGAATTGCCGTTCAAGCTTGTTCCACAGACTTTTACGTTCAGTTTAAGAACCCACTTGGGTGATTACTTCATGGTGTTTCAGCACTCCAACAGTTCAAATATACTGGTGTGGAGAAGAAATGAAACTCATCCAAGCATAATGCACTCATGTCAGAGTTAGAAATGGCTTGTTATACGTTTTGTCTGCCTCAGTTAACTTAGTTTGTATCTCTGGCTGCAAGTTATAAATGTGTTTTGCTGAGATGTAGAGCATACCTATAAATGGAAGCCTCCCTAACTTTCAGTTTTTTTGGGTGTTGTGTGTGGAATTGCCTACATTTTAGTGCCATGCCAGTTTGATTTTGACAACATATAGTTTTAACGGTCAGAATAGTTTGAATGTTATTGCAAAATGCTAGTAAATCTGCTCCATTCTGGGATTTGGAGTCCAAATGTTTGGTCCCTTGCTAATTATATTTGCAGAACAATACAGTGGATCCAAATTCTGTGAAAATATATATAGCTGCAATCACATTGGTGTTATTTACTACAGAGTCGATCCCCTGTTCTTAGGGGAGGAATATGTCTCACATCCGATGAAGTGAGCTGTAGCTCAGGAAAGCTTATGCTCAAATAAATTGATTAGTCTCTAAGGTGCCACAAGTCCTTGGTGACCACAGCAGGGTTGGGGGAATATGTCTCACATCCGATGAAGTGAACTGTAGCTCACGAAAGCTTATGCTCAAATAAATTGATTAGTCTCTAAGGTGCCACAAGTCCTTGGTGACCACAGCAGGGTTGGGGGTCGAGCCCTCCAGGAATCCTGGGCCCAGCCTTGTTGGGGTTATGAGGACTCTGCCAGACAGGAGAGTGGAAGGGGAGTCCTCAAGGGCAGGGAGGCCTCTGGGTAAAGGAAGTGGGAGCGAGGACTCAGATGCTTTCGCTAGCCCACCTCACCGGGCTAGTGCAGAAGCCAGGAAAGTTCCCCAAAGTAGCAGGATCATTCCCCTGCTTACATAGGGAATGGAGTGAAGAAGCAGGCACAGCTCACAGCATGCACTGATATAGGTCTGGTTGCATGTACTGGGTATGACTTTAACAGACTCTCAATATGCCCCCTGCTGTGCTCCATGCAATAGCGTTCTCTATTGCACAGTCCATTCTTCCTCCTTCGCAGTAGAAACGTGGAGTTTGCTGTGTCTGAGGGACGTTGGGGGTTGCAGGATTGGTCTGTATGTATGCAGAGCCACACTTTGGATCTAAAATTCCTCGTCTCCAGATATTCGTTCTTTGACTTCCTTTCATTTTCTGATATGAAAAGTGCAGAGTTATCCTATCTGCATACTTGCATGGCCCTTGTCATCATAGCATCTGAGGACCTCGTAATCACTCATGGATTTTTATCCTCGCTCATCCCTCTGAGGTAGGGAAGTACTATCCCAGTTTGAAAGCTGGGGGATGGAAATACAGGGTAGGGTTAGTTGCCCAAGGTTACACAGAAAGATGTCTGAGCTGGGAACTAATCCCAAGTCTCTTGAGTCCCAGCTCATAAAACAAATAGTTAAATGACAGGCTAGTCATGGAAACTGATGCAGTTGTGAAATGTGGAACTGTTTTTTTGATGGTTCACTTTACATGCCTTTGGGTTTCATTGTATTGCATATTTGTTAAATTGCTTCCCACCAAATGATGACATGCCATGACAAATGGAACACAATGTGAAGTGAACAACATTTGTGACATTATTACCAAAAAGTGAAGCAGAGTGTGGTTATTATCAGACTTCAGCTACAGATTTAGACAAGGAACCCATGATCTGCATTGTAAGTGGATTTTTAATGGATAAAGCCAAGTATTTTTAAGGAGGGTTTCAAAAAGTTTTTGAACTCAGTCATCATGCAACATACAAATCTCTATTAGGGAAAATTGGAGTATGGTCACTAAAAGATTAAAGATATATTCTGACGTTTAATGCAATATTTCATTAGGCTAAGATGTCATTCCATGAAATACTACTCTCATCTAGAAAATATAAAACCTATTCCCTACTCTTGGATATTTGGAGAGTACAGTGAAGCTGCACATTTATTTATAGTGCAATAAAAGTGGCAAAGATGCAGCCACTTTTGCAAGTTTTATGTGTCCTTTGTGAAATATAGTAATCTTGACCAAAAGAAGTACTGAAAAATTATTTACCTTATTTCAATTTTGATATGAAGTGTTCTGTAGTAATATTAATAATAAATTACATATACTTCAAAACATCTATTTAGATAGTATGGCAATGGACGCTTTACAAAACTCTACAATAGTCTGAATGATTTGGCAAATGTTGAAAGTTTTGGGGCAAAACTTCTTTTCACCAAAAAATGCAGATGTGGGTTGATTGAAACATTTAATGAATCTGGGTCAGTTTTGACAATTCGTTTCAGCTGAAACAAAAAAAAGAAAGAAAGAAAAAGTTTTGGAAATTTTGGGTTTTTTTTGACAATTATCAAAACATAATATTTTTATTTCAGCTAGATTCACAAGAGGATTTAGGCATCATTATAAAAACCAGAGGAGGTGGTGATGCTGCCACTACCCTTACGCTGAATAGCCCAGTGATTAGGCCATTCACCTAGGATGTAGGAGACCTCTTAGGCATCTTGGTGTCCCTTCTACAAGGTGTGTGCCCTAACTACAAGACTTGAGTCATTCTTGCTATCTTTCTCTGGCCCAATGACTCAAGTATTTTTTACAAAGTGGAACAGGAGAGATTGAGAAACAGTCACCCCAGAATACCCTATCGACTGATGGTTAGGATGCTAACCCGATGGGGAGAGAAGTAGGTGTAAGTCCCTGCTTCAGAATGAGGATTCATCTGTGGGTCTCCCACATCCCAGGTGAGTGCCCTAAGTGGGGAATAGAGTGCTCACTAGAGTTTGGACATAAATGGGATTATGTCAATCACTAATTCTTATTTTCTATGCAGACTAAATGATCCAGACAGCGTAGAGAAAATTAATATCCAGGGGTTAAAAAAGAAAATGCTTTAGAGTTGTTACTGGTTCTCCAGGGCTATCAGGATATGCCTATACAGCTCTCAGAATGAGTCTCAGAGCCCAGCTGGACAGACACAAGCTCTCAGGGCTGTGTAGACATTGTGGCTTGCGCTGGAGCTCGAGCTCTAAAGCCTATGGACAGAAGTGGGCTTTCAGCACCGGACCACGAGCCCTGCAAACCTGTTGACCCTGTCTCCCTGGTTATGTCTACAGTGGGTATGTCTACAGTGCAATTAATCACCCACGTTTGGCCCATGCCAGCTGACTCGGGCTCATGGGGCTTGGGCTAAGGGGTTATTTAATTGAGGTGTAGGGGTTTGGACTTGGGGTGCAGTCCGAGATCTGGGACCTTCCCACCTTGCAAGATCCTAGAGCCTAGGTTCCAGCCCAAGCCTGAATGACTATGTGGCAGTTAAACAGCCTCTTACTCTGAGCCCCATGAGCCCCAGTCAGCTGGCATGGGCCAGCTGTGGGTTTTTAACTGCAACGTAGACATACCCTCTGACCTGCTGCCACGGGCTGCTGCTGGCTGTTTAGACGTATCCTAAGTGTCTTTAAAAGCTCAAGTGTTTTAAGTCTAAACATACCTTTTGATATACTTTAGGAGGAAATCTTCAGTGTCTGAAACTCTACTGTACATTGATGTTGGCACTTAAAGCTATTTGCAAGGGCCAATTAAAACATTTTAAAGTTGTTTTTTTTTTTAAACGGATCTGGTTTGTTTTGGGAGCTTTGGTCCCCCAAGTTCTTATTCAGGATCAAATTAATTTTTAAAAGGTTGCTAAACTTCGTAGTCATTTCATTGCCACTAGCTACATCAGAGAAATGCCCAGTTCTGAATAACAAGATTTAATAAGAGCGTTTTAATTGTGCTTAGCACTCGCCCTCAGTCTTACATTTTCAGATGGCTGATCCAAATGTTAACCAGTTAATCTTTATTGTTTCAGATGGGAAATGGAGGAAAAGCTAAGTGAGTAGCTTAAGACCACATAGGGAGACAGTAGCAAAGTCTGGTTTAGAACTCAGGAGATTCTGACCTGTGCTGCAACCACTAGACCATACTGCTGCTCCCCGCTAGGTAAAGATATAATTTGCGTTTCTATAATGCCTTTCCATCTCAAAAAATCACAATTTTAACAAACTATACGCAAGGATTCCTACTCCCCCTCTTCCTCCATCCATGCAGATATCTCTGGTGACACACGCAGCAACAATTAATAACACATGATAACATTACACAACAGGTTAACACAGGAGATGACTAACAGCATATCTGTGTGTAAACATAGAGGGATTTAGGAAAGCAGAATGTAATTACCCAAATGAAATTTACAAGGACAGCAGAGTTAACACATTCATACACTTGTGAAAAGTGCCATCAGATCTTTAATGAAGGCAAGTAATCAGATGTCAGTTTTGCATCCCCTCCAATCATGGGAGTCTTCGATTTGGAATCTTTCCACGTTACATAATGAAGATAGAGTCTTTGCTGTCCATCCACCTAGAGAAAGCTCTCCTCCAGACTCTCATTATCTTGAGTTCTGATTACTGCAACATCCTTCTCTCTGGCCTTGAGAAATGCAGTCTTGCTCTGCCCATATCCATATCATAAAGATCATTTTCCTAGCCTGTTGCTTTAACCTCATGACAACTCTCTCTTTGCATCCCTCCCCTGGCTCCCTCATCTCTAAAACCTGAAACATAAGTTACCTGTCTTCACTTTCAAGGCCCTTCTCAGTCTATTCCCATCCCACCTGTCATCTCACATCCAGTATCAAAAGGTCAGTTCCCACCTCTGTTCAGCCCAGGATGCCAGCCTCCATTGTCCATGTTCCATTTACAATCAAGCATCTTTGTGATTTCTCCCATGCTCACTAGGAGAAACGTAGAGAAGAATGGCTTGAAGAGAAGTACTGCTTTACAAGCACCCTTGTGAGTGTTAGGCTACTGCTGTCCACTTACCAAGTCACACATTTGTGAGTGGAAATTAAGTAAAATCAAAGTCTCCCATGTATATTTATTGTACTAAAACACATGGATTTTTTTGGTTCATTATGTGACTACTTCAAAAAGGACAGACAGTAGTGTGGGAAAACATGCTACTTACTGCACTGGAGGCTCTCTTCTGATCTGCCGTTAAGGTCTATGTTGCCTGTTCGTGTATTTCAATAGAGAAAAGTTTACAATGGGACTATCCCATCAAATTGCCATGATATCAGGATATATTTAGCCACTTGAATTTCTGATTGCGCTGGATGCACATCTGGCACTTGTTATGAGCTACAGATGTCCAAAAACGAAGAGAGAATGCTGACAAGGCTCCAAGACACATTACAGCTGTGTAGACCTCCTCTCCTTATTGAACATTGTCAGCTAAACCCTCTGGGCCAGATTTGGAGTGACCTCTGCATGGTTACAGAGTCGTGATCAAGATCAGCACCCCCTCTAAGCAGCATTGCAAGCACCTCCCACAATAGCAATGCCTGTCCTCAGGGCAGGGTAGGGAGGGGACATAGGGATTTCTAACTCATTCCTGCCCCCCTCTGGGGACGTCAAGAAGTTTTAATTTATGAATGACCTAATGTATTTGAACAGTAACAAGAGAACAACCTCATACACTGTAGCAAAAATAGTTAAATCTGTAACTGCATATAGTGGTGATATTATATATCATAGAATCATAGAATATCAGGGTTGGAAGGGACCTCAGGAGGTCATCTAGTCCAACCCCCTGCTCAGAGCAGGACCAATCCCCAACTAAATCATCCCAGCCAGGGCTTTGTTAAGCCTGACCTTAAAAACCTCTAAGGAAGGAGATTCCACCACCTCCCTAGATAACACATTCCAGTGCTTCACCACCCTCCTAGTGAAAAAGTTTTTCCTAATATCCAACCTAAGCCTCCCCCACTGCAACTTGAGACCATTAGTCCTTGTTCTGTCATCTGCTACCACTGAGAACAGTCTAGATCCATCCTCTTTGGAACCCCCTTTCAGGTAGTTGAAAGCAGCTATCAAATCCCCCCTCATTCTTCTCTTCTGCAGACTAAATAATCCCAGTTCCCTCAGCCACTCTTCATAAATCATGTGTTCCAGTCCCCTAATAATTTTTGTTGCCCTCTGCTGGACACTTTCCAATTTTTCCACATCCTTCTTGTAGTGTGGGGCCCAAAACTGGACACAGTACTCCAGATGAGGCCTCACCAATGCCGAATAAAGGGGAAAGATCACATCCCTCGATCTGCTGGCAATGCCCCTACTTATACAACCCAAAATGCCATTAGCCTTCTTGGCAACAAGGGCACGCTGTTGACTCATATCTAGCTTCTCATCCACTGTAACCTCTACATCCTTTTCTGCAGAGCTGCTACCTAGCCACTCGGTCCCTAGTCTGTAGCGGTGCATGGGATTCTTCTGTCCTAAGTGCAGGACTCTGTACTTGTCCTTGTTGAACCTCATCAGATTTCTTTTGGTCCAACCCTCTAATTTGTCTAGGTCCCTCTGTATCCTATCCCTACCCTCTAGCGTATCTACACTCCTCCCAGTTTAGTGTCACTGCAAACTTGCTGAGGGTGCAATCCACGCCATCCTCCAGATCATTAATGAAGATATTGAACAAAACCAGTCCCAGGACCGACCCTTGGGGCACTCCAGTTGATACCGGCTGCCAACTAGACATGGAGCCATTGATCACTACCCATTGAGCCCAACGATCTAGCCAGCTTTCTATCCACCTTATAGTCCATGCGTCCAGCCCATACTTCTTTAACTTGCTGGCAAGAATACTGTGGGAGACGGTATCAAAAGCTTTGCTAAAGTCAAGGAATAACCCATCCACTGCTTTCCCCTCATCCACAGAGCCAGTTATCTCATCATAGAAGGCAATTAGGTTAGTCAGGCATGACTTGCTCTTGGTGAATTCATGTTGTCTGTTCCCGATCACTTTCCTCTCCTCTAAGTGCTTCAGAACTGATTCCTTGAGGACCTGTTCCATGATTTTTCCAGGGACTGAGGTGAGGCTGACTGGCCTGTAGTTCCCCGGATCCTCCTCCTTCCCTTTTTTAAAGATGAGCACTACATTCGCCTTTTTCCAGTCACCAGGACCTCCCCCAGTTGCCATGAGTTTTCAAAGCTAATGGCCAATGGCTCTGCAATCATATCTGCCAACTCTTTTAGCACCCTTGGATGCAGCGCAATCGGCCCCATGGACTTGTGCTCATCCAGCTTTTCTAAATAGTCCTGAACCACTTCTTTCTCCGCAGAGGGCTGGCCACCTACTCCCCATGCTGTGCTGCCCAGTGCAGTAGTCTGGTTCTATTTTACGGATATTTGTGGATTGGAATTTATTCTGAGCAGAAGACAGTTTCAGTTGAAGTGCTAGAAGCAGCAGCAGTAAAGTAACCCTGGGAACCATGCTTGCGTGTAATACCTGAATAAATTATTGGACCTGAGCAGTTCATAGGGAGGCACCAGAAATCTTACAAAAGCAAATTGCATAACGTTTGCAAATGGGGTGACCAGAAGTCCCAATATTGGGAGCTTCGTTTTATTTAGGCGTCTATTACCATTCATCCCGGTCCCAATTTTTCACCCTTGCTATCTCGTCACCCTATTTGCAAAGGTTTTTTAGAATGTTTCACCCCAAACAGCTGTAATTTTTTGCAGCTGTTTACATAGTGCCAGGCTGTGAGTCCCTTAATCACATGGGTGAGCAGTTATCCATCTGATTTCTTTTTCAAATGAAGCCAGTGGCAGTACTCATGAGAGTTAGGAGTCACAATCTGGCCATTGCAGACGCAACACAATTGCAATTGTGTTGATCTTGACAGCATTTCATGAGCATAAACTCTTCTAGAATAAAATTCCTCCAACCTATTAGGCTGCAAGCAGATTTTTTTAAGATCAGGCCTGAAATCTTCTGTTCTAGCTTTTTATTACTTATTATTATATTTGTGTTTTTATTTATTTATTCCTTTATTTCTTAAGAAAATATTTGTGTTGTTGCCAATGCTAAACTTCCACGGTGAGTTTTTTTCTTTAGGTTCTCCTTTGCCCTACTGGCTTTTCCCCAAAGCAATGATGTAACAGAGAATCTTACTAAACATCTGTCTGTTTTTTAAAGCTTCCCAGCTTCCCAGGCTGTCACTTTTGAGTCTGAGTGGTGGCAGCAGCCATCTTGCTGAAAAAGTGCTGTCATCAGCAGTAAACACGTTTCTATTCTGAGGCAACAGTTTAGTCAGAAGAAATGCTTCCGCGTTTAAAGGAATCAAATATTTTGTTATATTATTAAACATTAAATTTGCCCATAACAGGGAAGTTTGTCTAAGGTCTCTGTACATTGCCCACCCTCTACTCAGTGAAAAGAATGAAATCACATGTTTAAGTCAAAAGGCTGCTACTGGCTGTAATTCAAGGGGTAGATCCTTAGCTTCTGCAAATCAACATAGCTCCATTGACTTCAGCTGAGCTATGCAGATTTATACCACTAAAATTTTAATCATCAAATAGTTTCCAGTTTTTTCATGGCACTCCATAACTTTCAAAGGTGGGAGAATACTTGGGTGAGTAAATGTTACAAATATTTTTAAATTTTACAAAAATGTACAATAGATTACAAAATTAAAGAGTAAAATTATTAGCATGAAAACACCAGTTGGAGAATTTTAGGGTGAGCACCTAAGGGTATGTCTACGCTGCACACTAAGCCCAGGTCTGTGGGACCCTGGTTTGTGGACTCGGTGTTTCCAAGCTCTTGCCTGAGTGTCCACAGTGCATTGTAAACCTGGGTTTACAATTGTTGGCTCTGGGTCTCTCAGAGGTGCCAACATATCCACACTGCACTGTGCAGATCTTCTGACTTGAGTCTGTGGCTTGACCTGTATCAGTGCTGCAAAATGACAATGTTTGGAAGCCAGTCTCAGCGGGAGTCAGGCTTTGACCTCTCCATCCCCAGCAGTGTCCTGAGCCACTCAGGATCTGGATCCTGAGTGCTTGCTCACCTGAGTCAAGCTGAGTTGTGTGTAGATGGAAGGGGGGCTTTGGCTCAAACCTGAGCCAGAGCCTGGATTTAGGTACCCTTGTGTATGTCTACACTACACACTATTTGTTAAATTTCTTAGGCCCCACTTCTTCTACCATTAAATACAATCTCTCTCTTGTTCTTGCACCATTATAGTAACTTAATTGTCAAACTCCCATTGATTTTAATGGGAGCAGAATTAGGCCTTTAGTCTCCCTTTGCTCTTGTAATAGAATCTTTGGGCTCTGTTTTTTTAGAATTGAAGGGCCATAGGTTGGCCTCCGTCCATACAAGGAGGGTGCTCCCGTTGACATCAGTGGGAATTCTGCATGTGGTTGCAGGATGCTAACTATGTAACTCTTATTGGCATTAATGGGATTTGCTCTGTAAATCCCCATGCCATGATTGGAGAGTAGATTCTTTTGTTTGGATATTTAATTCAAATAGCATTAAATAACCCGAATCCAAATGTCCCCTAGGAGGCAGAATAAGAAATTGACAAGAGTGAATAAAGTATTTGGTATTCAGAGATACAGTAAAGGCAACATATTCCATGATTATGCACTTAAACAAAAGCTTTTCATTCTCAGTACATTTTTCCATTGAATACAATTTCTGTCTTGTTCTCACACCATTACAATAAATTAGTTTTCAAGATAACAAATTGTGCTTTCACTAAGAAGTGACAATGAGATCCCTACATAAAGAGAGATAATGATGTGTTGGAAGATAGTGGGAAACATTTTTGTTTAAACACACAAATTTGGATAGATAACTGGAGAGATAACCAAGGACAGAATGTAAGGGGGAAACTAGAGAGAGACGCTTGTCTTAAAGAAAGGAATCTAAAACAATAATTGTTAATTTCATTAGAGACATTATAAATAGCAGGGGACCAATGATCTCTTGAGTCAAATGCCAGTAAATTCATGCTTTAAATTCAATCAGTATATCTTCTAAATGCAACTGTCCTGGCAGCCAAGAACAGGGGAAAACAGCACACATGCCCACCCAGTTTGGCACAGCCTTCTTTCAAAATTCAAACTAAAACCTCGTAGGTTCAACTAGCCTGCTCAAACCCAAACCCTGAACACATCATCCCAAGGCCTAATCAAGTCCTCCAGCTTGTCCAATGCCTACTCAAGGCCTGCAGCCCATGGAAATCACTGAACCAGTCATGAGAACTCAGGTCTCCATGTGAATTCATCCTCTTTTTGGCACTGAAGGTGTGATGCTATCTAATTCTTAGGAACGGGCTTTACCTGCAATTCTGTGAGGTCTGAAGAATCAGCAACGACCCAATAACTCTGTCTCCATGGAGAACATCTGCTCATGGCTGCTAGGGTCTTAGGATAAATTTTTCAAAATCTCCCAAGACACTTTGGAGCCTAAGTGCCTATGCTGTATTTCTTCTTGTACCTTTGAAACCATGCAGGGACTTTACACCTTTTGGGGGTGGGAGCACCATGCAGAAATCCAACATATCTAGAATCTCCTTTCTGTAATGAAAATATATTTAATATAATAAGGGACTATAGCATAAAGCCGCATGATGGACAACAGATCAAGGTCCAGTGCATAGGAATCTTATGTCAAAGACATTGACGTTGAATGACAGAGTAACCTACGATGTCCTGATCTGCGGATTACAGTGCTGCAATCCACTAAAGATTTTGACCTACATTTTGTAATCCAATTTGGGGATTTAAACTTATGCCATAATTAACTTTCAGCGGCGTGTCACCTTTTGCATAAGCTACCAACTATTGTGCAGTGTTTCTTAAAAATTGCCTTTTTGCTATGAAAGAACAGTCAATATTTTTACAGTACTGCTTTGATAGCTGAAAGAAGCCATTAATTTCTAGTGGTCCTGAGAGTATTTTTATTTGGAAGGGAAGGGGATGGAAAGAAAAGTTCAGGCCTGTTTTACATTTAGTGCAGGGTAAAGGAATGTTGAGGAAAATGCATGTTCCACATTTGCTTTAATGACAGATAATCATCTGATATATATGAATTATACAGAAATACAAGAAAAAAAATAAGCAGAAGAAAAACTGTGTATTATCCAGAAAAGCTGTTAGAAAGACAGTTGTTGAAAATGTCTGTGTTTTGTGCTCCAATGGGAAATTCCTATGGGCTTTAGGCTTTGTGCCATCAACAAGCTGCAAAATGTATTACTGATACAGCCTGAAACATTTTACAGTATTATTAGAGATGGCTTCGAATTAGACACTTTCTTTTTTTCAGGTCAAATAAATTATTATTGTGCCAGGAAAAAGGTTTTGATAGTTTTCATTCCAACTGGTAAATTCCTAATCCATATTATGGGCAAATGCTGAGCTGATGTATCCTTGATGCACTTTGGCCCCTTTATTTGGTACAGTGGGCAAACTTTTAAAGTTACTTCCAGTTCTGGAGAAAATCTGCATTTCCATGTACAGTATTTGCTAATGGGTAGTAGAAGTGTATAATGAGTTTATGGATTGTTCTGTATGTAGAGAAGATCACATCTCTCATCTGAGCCACATCCTACACTAGTGTAAATTGGCTTAGATCCACAGAATTCAATGGCACTACAAAGATTTACACCAGCAGAGGATCTGGCTCTATCAATAATTTCACAAACCAGCCCTTTGATAACTTGTTCAGCAGTAATCCTGCCATCATGCTGAAGTTGAATGATTTAGCTACAGTCTGGTAGTCTGCTCAGAGTTATTTTCCTCCACATTCAGTATCTGAATCACAGGAAACAAAAGCCCCCCTACACATTGACTACTGAATGTCTTAAAAAAATTACATGGATATTTTGAATCATAGTGAAATCTTTTACATATGAAATCTAGACACTGATGTCAGTTTGGTTTCCACAGAGTAGTCTTATGTTGATAACATAACTTTATAAAAGATCCCACACCAGGAATTACACTATTTGGAAAAAAGAAAGCCTGCAGCTCTTTTTCATAAAATGTTAACTGATAAAGGGCAGTTCATCTGAAATCTGTTTGTACTGGCCATATCTAGCCTACCCTTTCAATGCCCCTTTTGTACAGAGAAACTATATTTTAGTAAAAATAGATGCTGGATCTCTTCAACTGATACGTGCGTGACTCAGTACAGAATGCTGTATATCTTGGAAGGTGGACATTTCTGATGCTGGTTCTCCTGGTCTGAATATGGGTGGGAGTATAGATAGGCTGATATTTCAAAGGAACCTGTAGGAGTTGTGTGCCCAACTCCATTTGAATCTCTCTGGCTAACTTCATTAGGCTCCTTTGAAAATTCCAGCCACAATAATAAATATGTTTGTGACTGTTTGTTTGTTGCCCTATTCATCCCGGATATCTCCATGAAACGGTATTGTCAAAAATGACTGGAATGCATATGTTGAATGTGAGAACTTGAGATCACAAAATTGCAAGCTGAAGTTTGAATTTTGCTAAATTAATCAGCAAAAATACATGTTTGGGGTCCTCTTCTCATAATCTATCCACTTCTTCTGGTGCCTAATGAGGAATTTAGCTCTTTTGGAAACTTGCACCTAAAAGCTTATCCTTTTTCTTGCTAATTATCCTTTTGCATTCTATGTAAAAGATGTGACCATTTTTTTAGCAAGTTGCTTCTTGTTTGTGAAAAGATGTACTGATTAGAATATCTTTTGCGCGAAAGTGGAATATTTCATTCATTCTAATGACAGATAATGGAGACTTTCCTTTAAGTTAAGCAGTAGAAGCCTGTTCTTTGGCAAAAAGGTCATGTATTCTATAATCAGTGCAATTTAGCTTGCTGCTATAATATATGTCTGTATCTGGAAATTTATTTTTACAACATAACTCACTATCCAACAATAGTTTTCCAGCTTTAGCCCAGCAACTGTATCACTACAGGATTTCAACAATTGTCTCTGAAGCAAGTAATCCAATCATTGCTACTACTGTCTGTGCCCATCAGTGTGTACCAGTGTGAGGATCATACCACTACTGAGTAGGTCCAATAAAAAGAGGGGGAAGGAAATAGTTGAACAAATTAATTAAACATTAAAAAACAGTAATTTAAATGAATATCCTTGCAAAGGAGGTGAATTAAGAGAGATGATTATGACCAAATTTATCATAATGACTCACATCATTTCTCTGTTTAGAAAAGCAAACAGCATGGGCAAAACTCTACCCTCTGTTGCCCTCTTGCATAGCATCAGCAGAACAGAGTAGAATTTGGTCCCAAGTGTACTTTAGCATTAATTACATGATGATTAAACTAGTTCTGACACATTTTGAAATCATGACAGATGCTGAAAGTTACCGATCGTTTTCAGTGGGTTTCCAGGATGTAAGATAGAAAAGATGTCTTATGCCAAATAACACAACATTTAATTATTTTTAGCTGTGATTCAAAAGAAGCAGACAGATTTGTGGTCACCAAAGAAGTATTTGCATCTGTTGTTTATGTTCTGACATCTTACATCAAAGCAAAGCTCTAAACTTTGAGCTTTCCAAATTAATAGTGAAACTCTGGAAAAATTATTCAGACTGAAGATAAGTGGAGGAAAGAGCCACAGAATATCAAATATATCAGGTGCAAGTATGAAGTTAAGGGATTGTATAGGATAAGGAGATAGGGCTCAATCCTGCAAAGGTGCTGAATGCTCTGGCCCTGATCCAGCAAATCGCTTAATCCCATGCTCACCTTTAAGTACATAAATAGTCCCATTGATTTCAGTGGGACTACTCATATGCTTAAAGTTAAGCATGTGCTTACGTGCTTTGCTAGATCAGGACCAGAATGTTCAGCACCTAGCAGGATCATATCTAGATACCTAATTCTGCTCTCATTTAAATCCACAAAATCCTGGTGTAACTCCACTTAATGGAGTTACTCTGGAATTATAGTGGTGAGAGTGAGATCAGAAACAGGCCCAAGACCTGAGTCCAGATTATCTCATGGATTTTACCATAGGAGGGGACTTTTGAATTAGTAAATGAAGTCCACCCCCTGAAACACAAAGAGAAGCCACACCAAAATACGGTGGCTCCTCCAAACCCCACGGCTCCATGACGCCAGTGGACCCATACTATGAGGGATTCACTAACTAGCTTCTCAGGTTTCCAAGGTAGATAGATGAGAAAATTTTGAATTGTATTAATATTTTCATGGGCCAGAGAGAGGACAATGTGCAATTCCCTCCCTTCTGCCACCCTGGATTCCTCGTACTCAATGCCCTTCCCTCCATGGGTCCTGGCTGGCCAAGGAGACTCAGGCCTTACTAGTATTAGGGCCCCCTTTCTACACAGATGAGGGTAGATCCATGCTGGCGGGGTCCTTTGTGTGGAGATCTTGAGTATGGTGCCCTTGACATTCCTCTGTTTTGTTTAGCAATGGTAGAATCTCCATCCTCCCCTCTAGATCCAAACATCCCTGAACTTTGGGAAAGTTTGGATCTGGATTCAGTTTTATGGCTTGTGGTCATCTCCACATTTGTTACTGGCTGAAGTTATGACTTGGCTGGCCTTTGCCTCTACTTGCAGTTTGAATAATAGTTCATGCAACCTAGCTGGAGTAGGTAGGACTGTTCACACAACTGTGATTAAAATCTTAGTTGGCCTGATTCCCATTTATACTAATGCCACTTTACACCATTCTGGAGTATAAAGTAGCCTTAAAGTGGATAAAACAACATTTAC
This sequence comes from Natator depressus, assembly GCF_965152275.1. Lineage (NCBI taxonomy): Eukaryota > Metazoa > Chordata > Testudines > Cheloniidae > Natator > Natator depressus. Next base: position 32,764,947 of record NC_134235.1, read on the forward strand.
AGTCACTTCATGGATGCTTTACACTGCTAGAAAGATGTAAAGCGGCCTTAGTCTACATTAGAATTTGGCTTAATAATTTATAATTTTCCAGTTGCTAGCATTGAAAACAGTAAACTAAATATACCCATGGTTATTAATTACTTTTTGCTCTTTCCTAATTTGAGAGAAACATAATATTCTCCTCCCCGCCCCAAGCTTATTGCAAATGTTTCTGTCTGAATATTAGATTACATCTTTATAGATTTAGAGGTTCTTACTTATTCATACTTAATAATGCAACCGCCTCCACCATCAATTGACACACAAGTAAGAAGCTGTCTCTCCCCACCTCTCATCAAGGCTGACTAGCAGATGCTGTTTTTTCCCAATAAATATAAATTAGTGAAGTTCTACTTGGTCTTTTTTAATAACTCTTTTTCTATGGCTATCTAGAGTCAGAAAAGTTGTATAAAACTGCCTTGTAAAAAATGAAGATGACTAGTAAAGAACAAATCACTTGCTCTGTTTAGATTGGTGGGATTTTGCCATTGTCTTCAGTGGGACCAGAATTAGACCTTTTATGCAGAGAAATAAGAAAAAAGAAAGCAATGCATAACTTCATGACTCAAGGAGATTATTAATGGGCTAGAGATCCTTTCACAATCTAGCTCTCCAGGTAAAATCCAAGCCAGGTCAGTAGTGGTCAAAAGTCTTTTCCATCTAGTAGTTATCCGATGGCTTTAATGCAATGAATTGGTGGTCTAACTTCAGTTCACAGAGCACGGTCCTGTGATGAGATATGCAGGGGTGGGCCCTGCATATGTGCATGTGCATTCACACACATACATGGAGTTCATTGCAGATTGGGCCCATAGGGGAAAATAACCATCATACATGACAGTAATTTGTACCCTTGTTGGCAGTGTGAATAGAAATAGCAAGTACAGAAAGGGCATAGAGTCTGATGCTGCCAATTTAGGATTAAGTGTGGCATATCTGAGGCACACTGACATGGAGTAGATACATAATGCCCAAGCATGTAAAGTAAACAAAATGAAAATGCTGCAATTTTCCCCTCTTCTCTTTCACATATATCCAGTCTTTGGTGTTTTAACCTACTAAGGACAGTAAGTTTAAAAAAAATTTCCAAACAAAACTATGATTTCTAAGGTGATGGCAAAATATGGACTTAAATTCCTACAAAATGTTCAGTTCTGTTCATTGGTGATCATATTTTCTGAATGAAAATATTGGGTTATTTATTTATGTTGGATAAACTGTACACATTTAATCTTCTTTAAGTTATTTTCATGAACAGATTTCATTTCCCTTAGTTACAGTAGGATCTTGATGTTTTTACTGAACTTGTGGGAACAAATGCGATTTTAAACAAATTTTAAGGTACCAATTTTCATAGTTTATTTGATCCCGGTTTGGGCATATTGAAGTAGAGTGGCAGGCAAGTCTTCAGCAGCAACTGTGGTCTTCTGTGATAGTATTTTAAAAATAGAAATATCTTGTTTCAGTTAGAAACAATGACCTCCCCTTTGCATTTTACATATTTACATATGATTTTCTATCCAGTTCTAGAATCATTAGAAAGTTGTTATAATTTATAATATAATATTTAGGACTCATTTTCTTTTCCATGTTTTTTCTTAAAATAACTTTGTAATTATTTAAAATTAGCTAAGGTGTCCAAGCAAGAGAAGGTAAAATTTGTGTCATTCTTTGGTCACATTTTATATAAAACTAATTTTTTTGAATTCTTTTTCAATTAACAGTACTTCCTTAAATCAAGCATTTTAAGTATTCCTTTTGTTGATGTACTAAAAAGCAACTATTCATAGTATCCTAGAAATTAGACATGGACTAGACCTATTAGGTCATTAGTTCATCCCCTGCCAATGCAGGATTATTCCCTTTAGTATATTCCCAAATTGCCAACTCCACTGGAGCCAATTATATACTGTACATTTATTTTCTAACATTCATCTTGCTCCTTTCCCAATAAAAGCTGTACAGCATATGCAAGAATTCAATAGACTTTAAATAAAAGGGAAATAACATGAAATGCCAAACTTATTAACATTTCAGAGACAGTTTATATTAAAAATCCTTTTTTACTACTCTTGCTCTCCAAACCATGTGTTAAAAGATGGAGATTAGCAAGAGCCTTTGCAGTAAAGGATTTGAACATTCTTCTTTGTGCTGGTTCGGCTGATCTACCGTATGATTTGAGCCAAGTCTGTGGCTTTGTTAAAAGCATAAATCAAATGTATCCTAGAATTTAGCCATACTTCACATTTGCCACTGCTGGCTTCATTGTCATTAAGATGGGAAATAATATTTAAAGGGTCTGATTTTATATCTGAACCAAAAACAAAGTACTGAGACATTAAATTCATGTTTGAGACTATTTGCAAACCATGCCAAAACAATATATGGCTAAGTAACAAATATCTAGTCTCCTATCACCACTTATGTGGCATGTTACTCAGGTTGTGTGATTGTTTGTGTATGTGTCACTCCACACAGTGTTGATCATTAGGAAGTCGGCTTTTACCCTATATTTTGAAAAAGGAAATCAGAGCTCTCAGGTGTACTACAATTTGTGGGATGTTCCAGGTTCCTGTTCCACAAGAGAAACAGAGCCAGGCTCTTCATCAAGCTAACTTTTAGGCATGAGAAAAGTTCACAGTGACAGGGCTAGGAGCCAAGGGTTCAAATCTCACCTATTCTTCAAAGTGCTGCTTATATTTCCGTGCACTTCACAGCCCTTCTTAGTACGCAAGGCCCAATTTAGGAGGTGGCCAGGTATCAGTATGAGCTTCCCCGCTCCATTTTACAAATACAGAGACAGAGCTATTGCACAAACTCATTTCTGGTAGGGCTGGAAATAGAAGTCGAACTGTCTAATATAACAGAATCAAGTCTCTTCCACTCAGTCATCTTGCCATTCACATGGAATGTGCCAAATCTATGTGCTTGGTTAGCTCATGTGTAATCACAGCTCTAACCACCAAACTACACTCCCCTCCCACAGCCAGGAATAGAACCCAGAGATCCTGAACCCCAACAATGCATTACAGTCTTGCAAAAAGACCACTATGATTATGAATTAATTGTATTTAATTTGGTAAGCTGCTAACTTGAATACTCATTAACAGGTCTCTGGAATGGGTGTCAGGAATCCTATAAGGGCTAGGGGAAGAGTGGCTGGATGCTTCTCACTCTCCTCTCTCAAAGAGGGCCAATTGAAATCTGGAGGGAATCTGGATAGGATCTGTGAGGCCTTTTCCTTCTACAGCGCTTGAATTTCGGCTTTCACAAATGCCGGCTGAGTGGTTCCTCAAAAATGTCTGTGTGACATGGGGAGGAGGCCCTGCCCTGTTCCTGGTCATGCAGGCTCACACAAGTGCTCATAACAGCAGCAGAACAGAAAGAAAGAAATGCCACGTCCTCTGATCCCAGGGCTGTAGGCCTAGATAAGGAGCTTCAAGTTTGGGAACATATTTTTGTTACATCTTGAGGTTTGTTATCTGTCTGTCTGTGGCCATGCGATAGAGTCCTCCCTAGAAATGAGGATCTGATTGGCTGACCTTACGTTTTCTTCTTGCTTCACTGCTTCTTCAGCTAACAGTATGTTATCAGCATAATGGTTAGAAAGAAAAAAAAAAATGTCAATTTCTTGTCCCGCTGCTCGGTAGATGTGGTGGCTGCTGTTGGAACGGACCCTGTTTTGGCTGAGAGAAAAAAAAAGGCGGGTAATTCCTGCTGCCAGCTGTGTTAAAGGGCTGCCAAGAGAGCTGCAGAGTGTCTAGAGACCGGCCTTAACCCCGACCCAGGATCCAAACACCACTGAACTTTGGGGGAAGTTCAGATACAGTCTGGAACTTTGCAGCTCCGGCTCATCTCTATATAATCATCTCTATAGTCTTCCCTTTTAAAGAAACCCCCTGAATGGTGGACCCTCCAGTCTGTGAATAAATTAAAGAATCCTGCTTGGTAGCATGATTTGCCGCAGATTTGGATCAGGGTAACATTCCATAAACATTCCTGCCACCTTCGTCTTCATGATGGTGAAAGTCATGAACCATTTTGCACGGCATGCAGAAATTTGCCTTTCCCCTCTCCTCACAGCTGGGAATTCATGGAAGGACTTACTTCAGCTGGAACAGAAGCACTTACTGTCTAGCTTCCTTTTTATGTTTATTCCAAATGTAATAATGGTTAAAAATCCCTCTGCAAACATTTGCACTAATGTTAACAGCATCCAGTGTAGGAGAAAATAATCCTGGATAACACGGTAATAGATTTACAGTAGGATGAGAAAACTCATTACCAAATACATTATACTGTACCAGGGAAGATGGGAATTGCAGAGGTTCACTGTATATTAAAACAATGGCATTCTGATAAGCTTTGAGAAACTATTTGGGCCAGGTTTAGAACAGAAAACTAAAATGCAAATAGCGTAAAGCATGAAGAATGAAGTCCTGACCTTACTGAAGTCAGTGGCAAAATTCCTAGTGACTTCCATGGGGCTAAGATTTCACTCCTTGTCTATCTTTCATGTCTTGCTCTGATACAGGGGCCACTTGTTTTCTTTCCACAGATACATTCATAACTAATGTAAGCAGGCTCCCCAAATTTAGAACACACAGAGCTGAAATCACACCTTCCCCTTAATGCAGAGGACTTTGAGCCAGCACAGAAAAGGAACCACGGAACCATATGTCCCTGGCCTATGTCCATTTAGGGCCATGCTCTCCAATTCTCTCCTTAAAGCATGGCTCCCTTGGCTCTGGTACATGCACTCCATGTTCTCCTCCAAGAGGTGCTGCAGGCGTAAAGGCGAGTTAATGCTAGTTCCATCAGCAATGACACCAATGTAGATTTTTGCTGGAAAAAGTATTCTCTGTAGAGTGGAGCATGCTGTGTCCAGCAGCTAATCCCTGTCCCTGGAATACCACCTTTAGTCTCTCAGAACCCTGTGGATCTCATACTCAGGGTCTTCTACTGAGTCTGGAAGCAAGAGGGAACGTGATGAAGGAGACATGGTTTCCTTTTCCACAGTTTATGGGCCTTTTCTGAAACACTTTGCTGCTTAGGGTCATCAACAATACGTGGTTTGCAAAAACAAAAGAAAAACTAATATACAGCTTGCCTGGGGTACCTCAGAGGGGACAGAAAGTACTGAGACAATATTCCTTCAAGAGATTTTATGTATCAGCAGTGAAGGGGTTAGCACGCCTTAAAGTTCTAACTAATGGGCATGCATATTACTGCCACCTAATGGGCAGTATGCATAAATATTAGTGAATATGCAAACTACTGCTTTCATTAGGATTCATGATCACATTCTCTCTCTTTTTGTTTGCTTGTTTGTTTTTTGTTTAGCCAAGAAAGAAGACACAAATGGTTTTAAACCCAATACTAGTGAGCAGTAGAAATAGAGATTCTTGTTTAGCTGACATGGCTGTAGCCATAAGAATTTTCGTCCTAATTCCTAGCCCTGGTGTTGAATGTGTGTGGTTTAGCTGATGACCATGACATTTGCATTTATGTACTGCATTCACAGATTCAATGAAATCAAAACTAGCAGCTGTTACTCATAAAGAAGCTCAGTGCAACATGGCTATTGTTATAGAAATGAGGCAGAGCCACAGTCCTGCATCCAAATACCTAGAACTGTAAGAATATCTGGATGTGATTCTGAACTTTGCTACTCAGGGCATCTCTGATTCTGAAGTGTAACAGTGAGCTCCAAGGGCTTTGAATGTTTTCTTTTTATGTAACAGTCCTATTATCTTGAAACAGTGTTTTATGTATTTCCGATTACATTGTAAATGGTTCTGAGTGATTACAAAATGGATCGTCTGGATGAGGTTTTACTTGGCAGTATAAAATAGTTTTATTATTACACACTATCTAGTTTTGGTGTATAGTAAAATTGAAACAGACTGTAGGAGAAGGGTCCAGGAAAGTGAAGCCAATTATAAAAGCTAGATGTTTATACAAGATCCAAGTGAAGGGACTGAATTGAAATATTAGTGACCTGTATCATCTTTAACTTTTAGCTCTGTCAAGATGTTGTCACATTAATAATGTCACAGGGACTCTTTTATTCTATATTTGTAAACTGTGTGGCACAATGGGACCCTGAACTTACTGGAATACAAATAATAAAGGCATCCTCATTATCACTGAGAGATCATTGGAAATGTTGTGAGGATTCAAAAAACAAACGTGTAGCATCTAAATAATTGGTTGAGTGAGTTTTGATGACTCGCCTTCCTGCTTACCTAGGAACAGTAGGAAGATGGTTGATGACAGCAAAACTGTGAACCTATTTCTTTGTTCAGTGGGAAGATGCTCACATTTAGAATGATATTTGGAATAGATTTCACTAAAGAGCTGACAGCTGGATGCCCATAGTCTCCTCTTACTGCAGCAACACATAGCCAGTGACTATCATAGATCTCAAGTAGGTTTATACAGCTGTTACCCAACAAATCTCCTTATTTCTTATGGTGAGTAATGGTCTGATTGCTATTTTAGAAGCCAATCTGCTGTACATTTAATTAGAATGTATTCATGTTTTCTGGAGTCATGTCTCAATTTGAGTTTATTTACAGATGATTATCTTCCACCTTTTCTTGCTGTGCACAGATCTGGTAAATGAGAGACTGGAATCAATCTTTTTATTTTTCCTGATAAAACCAGATGTTTTCCAACGGTTACATGCCACAAGTGTGTGTGTGTGTGTGTGTGTGTGTGTGTGTGTGTGTGAGAGGGAGAGAGAGAGAGAGAGAGAGAGAATCTATATCTTTGTGAAACTCTGTATTGATGTTCACAATAGTAACAGGAACCACACATTGGTATCAATGAGGGGAGGAAAAGACCATTAGCAGTGGGAGACCAGATATGGTATTGAAGCCTAAAAGCTCTGGCTCTCTAGCATGGGATTCCATGTGATGCAAGGTGAATTCCACAGAATAACAGGAGTTCCAGGTAAAATTTTAAGGCTTCTGGACCAATTGTTAAAGTGGGTTGAAATTTGGGGGGGGAGTTCTCATCCCCAACAGTCAAGGGAAAGGGGAAGATGTTGAGAGAGTGCTGTTCTCCTGAGCCAGGGAGAGGAGGAGGTGACCTCTCCTTCCTTCTCCTGCACTTCAGCCACTGCTCACAGGATTCCCCTGGTACAGTCCTGAGGTACATAGGAGGTTTGTGTGCCTCTCCAATTATATTTTGAGTTTGCAGAACTTACGTGAATTCATAGACCTTACTAAAAGGCAAGAAGGAAGGCAGGAAGGAATGAAAACTGCCAAACCAGATTTCTCCTAGTTAAAAGAAAGTCTGTGCTAAGAGTTGGGCATAGATGAAAACCTCCGCTCTCTCACAAGCTTAATGGAGAGCCCACGGAGCCCAGACACAGGGCCATTAGCACCTTTCAGCATAATACAACTTTCTTTGCCTTTTTGAACCATCATATAGAATTTAATTGAGATGAGAGCTTTTTAAACCTATTGGAGGGTTGTCATTTTCTATTAAACTCTACCAGTTCTATGGAATCCGACTGGTTTCATCCTTATTAAATTCTGTAGCCTTTTCCCTACAAGAATTGGGTGCTTGATATTCTGATTGTGTAGCTCAGCAAACGTCAGGTCTATACCTCCTGATTGCACAGGGATTCTCCAATCCATCAGCCTATACCCATTGATGCAAGTGTGCGCTTGCTTATTTTATACAAATCTGCAAATCTGACCCAGCAAGTCCAGCAGGTAGAATAAGCTGAATTCACTATATTGATTTCAGCACTTTGAGATTTATATGCATGTTTCTCATTCTAATAGTTATAAATTATATTTGGCTGTATAATTACAATGAAATTCTCTTAACTCATCAATTGTCACAGACTTAGGAAATTGACTCCACAAAAAAAAAACAACGTTGTTTCTACGGTACTGTGTGTTATAACACTGGGCAAAGAGTTACACATACAGTTTTCATTAAAAGTAAATGAAGCCAGGTCTGGCACTTAGAGGCTAATATAAAAATGTAGAATTTTTGAGACTGAGAAGAAAAAGTACTGTGATTGCCACAAGTATTTAACTTTTTTTATCGTTCTGTGGAAAGCTGAAATTACTAGTTTACTGCCATAGTCATTTCTGGAAGTGTTTAGTTTATTTGTGCCTTACATTTATAAAGTGATTCCAGCAGAGGTGTATTGAATTTGATACCATTTTCAAATATTTCTCATAGAACTGATGTAAACATTAACATGTATCTAGGATGTTCGTCATTAAACGATTCGTGCTTCAAATTGTTGTATCAAAAGTTGAGAACCATTAATATGTGCAGGCTTTACAGGACACCAACAAATTTTACTATCCACCAATTTTAAGAAACTATAATTAAGGTGTGTTATGTATAAATTCATGAAATTATGTGTGCACATAAATACTGTATGTGAGAATAAATAATCCTTTGCCTAAATGTTCATTGCTGATGATCTGAAGTAGTTCAGCAAACTACCTATGTACCTCCAGGGATTGAACAGAGGCAAGAATTTTACAATCTATGCAGCCTCTACCCATTGCCATATTAGGTGCTAACAGACAAAAGAAGATCAGTCTTCAATGCTAAGTGAAATTCAAGCAAGTGTTGAGTGAGAAAGAGACTTGCTTACCATAAAATTAAACTGGTGAGCATTATGCAAGGACAAGGAGCATGAATGAGCAGGCCTCTTTATTAAAGGCCTCTTTCTCTCATGCACTATAAATAGAAAGTTTTTTCCTGGGCATTAGATTCTGGAGCCTACCAACCAACCCACACTTACTGAGCAGAGGAGAGCTCAGTTGCCTACAAATACTTTGGCTGCTGTGATATTTCCTAGCTTGTTTAGGGCTTTGCCACAGGGAAGCAGAAACATGGTGTGCTGCCCCAGGAGCAGACTATGAATCACATTGTGACTCTGAATCACACTCTGTTCCCCCATTTCCTATGTGAAAAAAAAGTTATCTGTACCAACACTATGCCTGGCAAAGATAACTTCCCCTGATATGCCAGCTCTGCTGTCCTGCCTGACACGTTTGGGTTGGCAGGGGACACAACCCCAAAATGTTTTGACGCTTTTCAGATCATTGTGGACCAGTGGGGATGTCACACACCTGCATGGCTCCATAGTAAGGATCAGAACTCCATCTCTGGCAACCCAGTGGCATTAGTGAACTGAATTTGTTCGTGTACTGTGGTGAATGGTATGAACCAACATTACTTTTGCTTTGAAAATTACAAATGATTAATCATAGAAACACATTCAAGAGTGAACTATAGGCTGTAACTATGGCATGTAGATGGGGCTGTGTCTGGTTGGGGTGCATTCTGTTCACACATTCCTACATTACACTAGCGTTCCAGTATTTGTAAGGTGGGACTTGTGCAATTAAGCTTCTTTCTTATTTATACTTCAGCAAGTACTCAAAACTGAGGCTGTAGTCTGCTGGTGCTCATCACCACTTATTATTGGTATTGTGGTAATGTCTAGGGGCCCCAGCTGAGTTTGGGGTCCTGTTGTGCAAGGCACTGTACAAATGTACAGGAAGACAAATCTTTGTCCGAAGGAGGTTGCAGTCTAAATAGTCAAAAGAGGCAAAAGGGTAGCAGAAAGGGAGCATTATTCTCTCCATTCTATAGACGGGGATCTCAAGCACAGATTATTTCAGAGCCTGATCCAAAGTCCATTGAAGACAATGTAAAAACTCCCATTGGCTTCAGTAGAGTTTGGATCAGGCCCAAAGTGACTTGCCCATCACATAGGAAGACTGTGGCAGAGCCAGGAATTGAACCCAAATCTGAATTTTAGTACAGTGCCTTACTTACAGGCTAGCCTCCTTTGGCTATGTCTATGCTATGAGCTAGGCATGTGAATCCCCTGCTCGTGTACACAAAGTCATGATAGCTCTCATTGAGCTAGCACAAGTATAAGTAGCCACAGTAGCACAGGTAGTGGCCGTGGAGGCACGGCTGATCTGTGCTGAGCACAAACCTACCTGAAACCACGTGAGGAGTATGTACTCGGCACAGCGCAGCCGAACCTTTGCTCTCACTACCTCTGCTACCGTGTCTACTATGTACAGCTAGCAGGAGTGTGTGTACACGAGCAGGGAAATCAAACCCCTAGCTCAGAGTGTAAACATAGCCTCTGAAAGTGTTTGCAAACATCCCTTTGGATGTCAACAAGGCACTTAGATGCCATGGTAATCGGCATGGCATAAGAACCGGAACAGAATAAAAAACAGCAGCAGCAAAAACTGGTAATGCTATGTTAGCGAGTACAACATAAACTACCATCAACCAAAAGTTACATATGGTAGTCCAATCTATGCTAAAATTCTCCCTGGTTCAATGGAAGTTTAGATATAAGTTAATAGTGCTGTATGGCAGCCAAAACAACATACGCACCTTGGGACTGCATACTTCACAGGCCTCACACAGTGAAGCAAGGAGGCGATTTCATCTGGACTAACCTGGTGGGAAGCACTACATTCAGTAGCAAGCATTTGCAGGATCAGGACCTAAGGTATTCAATATTCATTTATGTGGAATTCATTCCAGAATAAGTCACTTTCAAAAAACTATTCTTGCCATATATTTTGAATATCTTTGCCAAAGGGAACTGGTTCTTTGTTGTAGTGGATAAATACTGTGTGAAATAAAACAACTGTTCTTCTTATTTATTCAGGGTGAGATGTTAGGCATGTTGCCTCATCTACACTTAATGCCTCCCACTTCATCGTACACTAGTGATGGGTCATACTTGCAGCCAACTGTATAATCAGAGATGAGTTGTGTTTATATAATTAAGTGGTTTGGAACGTTAGATGAAGAAAAATACAGTTGGCCCTCTAGCAGAATTTGTAAAGGTTAATATTAAACTGGAAATTTCTTTAAACCATAAATTCACTAATGGCAGGATAAATATGAACATGTTGTTCTGGTTTCTTTTTTTAATAAATGGCTCCCATACGGGATCATTTCATCACGTCTGACATGATTCTCAATTATGCTGCTCATTGATTTTATTACATTTTAATGATAAATAAATAAGAGATGCAATATTCTAATAAAGGTCATTGAAACTGGCCCTTTTAGGTTTCATATGCTGCTTGTAATAACCGCTGTTAATCATAATTTAGAAATAGCAGGAAGTCTCCCAGTTTTCTAGGTATTAGCCCAAAAGCAAGGAGGCTTTCTGGGTGTATTTCCCTTCTCCAATACAGGGCCTGAATAATTGGGTACCTACCGAAGATGTCCAAATTCCTTCGAGACTTACACAGAAAAGATAAGATTGAATCATCAAACTGGTACAGACCAATACTCCATCTAGTTCAGTGGCCTGTCCTTGGATGTGCCAGATGCTTTGAGAGGAAGTGAAACTCAACCTACCCAAACCCATAAAGTATCCAATTATTATACCATAGGGTGAACCAAGCTGGGGATCTGCTCATATCCTGAAACAAGAGGATTGATATTCCCTCATAACTTTATCCTGGCTAGCGTTACTAGAGGTGCTGTTAAGACATTGAAGTCTAATGATTAAATAAAAAGCACAAAGGGTCATATTACAATACTTTTACTCGCTTTGAGTAGTACTTTTACCCATGAATACTGACTTCAGTGGGGTACTCTTTGGTGTGAGTAAAGTTATCATGATCTGACCCCAATGCATTGGATCAATAACATTCTGCCGCAGAAAGTTTTACCCATTAGTCTTGTGTATTGTATAAAACAGTATCCTTTTATCCACTTAATATTTGTTGTGTTTTCAGTGCATTGAGAGTTCTCTTCTTGTATTACATACAAGAGAGTAAATAAAGGCTCCTTATTGTCTTCCCCATGGCAATTTTTGGGAGCAAAATACTTTTGGTGTCAAATTTACCAGATTTGTTCTTAGTCTAAAGATGGTTTTATTGTGGAAATTTTGGTTTTGAACTTTGACACTCTGAACTTTGGACTGAAATAAATCAAAAATGACCAAACAGAGCTATTTATCTGGGCCTTAAAAAAATGGATTGTTTTGCATGATTTTTTTTCTTTCATAACAAAAGTTTTACTTAATTCAAACTTACTATGGATTTAAGTTAGTTCTCCATGAGGACAAGTGCCTTTAATATATTAGAAGTCATCTGGCTCAGAAATAACAAAGCAATATGTGTTTGAAAATCACATATTGCAAATGCAGCTGTGTTTATTGCAGTGATTACTTATTAAAATAAACACAAAGTGATTATTTGTACATGTGATCCCATATACATATGAAAATATTCAGACAAATGCACTCAGTGGGTTTATTTAAATCTCACATTAGAGATACAAATCAAACGTGTGATGAAGCACCACTCTTTTTTTGGTAAACTAATTGTAATTCTACATTAATGCAATAGTATGAGTGTGATTTTAAACATACATAATGCCAAGGACTTAGTCCTTCCTAGGAGCAAGTGCCCTTGATACATCTGAAGACACTAGGCTTAGAAATAACCCAACTTGATTATCATACACATTGTAAAGAGAGTGGTCACTTTGGATGGGCTATTACCAGCAGGAGAGTGAGTTTGTGTGGGGGGGGGCGGAGGGTGAGAAAACCTGGATTTGTGCTGGAAATGGCCCAACTTGATTATCATACACATTGTAAGGAGAGTGATCACTTTAGATAAGCTATTACCAGCAGGAGAGTGGGGTGGGAGGAGGTATTGTTTCATGGTCTCTGTGTATATGATGTCTTCTGCAGTTTCCACAGTATGCATCCGACGAAGCTCACGAAAGCTTATGCTCAAATAAATTGGTTAGTCTCTAAGGTGCCGCAAGTACTCCTTTTCTTTTTGCGAATACAGACTAACACGGCTGTTACTCTGAAAAAAGTTATGAATGGTTCCATTCAGAAGTGTATTGATTTAAATTTGCAGTGGCATGGACATTCAAGCACACTTCATGCATTTATTTAAATCTTAACATAAAGATGTAGCCACACTGGGCCAGATGCTCAGCTGGTGTATACCATGCTCCACTAAAGGCAAGGTAGTGACATAATTTACATTGGCTGAAGTAGCGAATCCATTTATTTGAATAGGTAAATGTCATTTGTTCATTTTTTTCTCATAGAATATCATTTGGAAAACTACATTATTGTAGACTAGGGTTACGTTTTTAAATGCACAAAAGTGAGGTAATTTGAAGTGATGGTTCTCTCAACAGTATTACACATATTTATTAAGGTATTAGAGCGAATAGCAATGCAAAATAATACATGGCTTGAGTACTTTAAGAATAATCTAATATCATGAAAGAATAACTCACACAATCCAACAAGGCTTACTTTTATTATTACCTTAATAAAGACTTTGAACTCTGGGTATATTACAGTCAATAGAAGTCAAAAGTAAATAGAGTTTCTATAGCCAAACCTCTCCCAAAGCAGGAGTTTGGCTATAGTTAGAGCTACTGATTGATTGGAGTAGTTCTTTTTCTGAAATCCTGGAACTCAAAACCACAAACGCTTAGGTAATGTTTCATAATCAACCATTCCTTTCTAGTACTATGCACACTGTATATCCCAGTCGTCCTTTCTTAGAGTCTAATGTGCATATTAGTCCATTCATAATTTAGTCCCAACAGCAATAAATACATTGGAGTATAGTTAGTGTGCATCTCCTTCTTGCACTTTAAACTGGGGCCTGATCGTCAAATGCTTTCTTCCTCATATGGAACTTTCCCTGCTTCATCTGCATCCCCTCAATGGACACCCCAGTGAGTCCAGGAGGGGGCGCATAGGAAAAGAATGAGAACTAATTGTTCTCTGTGATCATTACTTGCTGACCCCACAGATTTCCCATCACTTGCTGACCCCACAGCGGATACCTCAGAAGGAGACAGTGGTGCATGAAGGATCATTAACTGTCTTTATATGCCCTCCATGGAGCACCTGCAGTGGAATGGAATGAATAGCAGGATGGGTTCTGCTCTATGCATCAAGCTGGTCCCTTCCATGTGTTATACCAATAAATAAAAAACCAGCAGGATCTTATTAAAGGGAAAAAGGCAAAATACCACATTTATTGTGAATACAGAAAGAATCATAGTAAGCAGTTAGTTACAGCTATAACATTCCATTCAATCTCATATTTATTCACACATTCATTCATACACACACACACAGGTTCTGCAAGGTTGTTATCATAGTTACCAGCCTTGGAGTTGCTCATGCCAAGCCACTGGCCAGGTGGCCTGGACATGAGGAGGGAGCAGGGCCTTGTCAGATGCTCATCTGATGCTCCTGGAAGTTGGTTTGCAGAATCAGACCCCAAAGTTCTCACTTTTTAGAGTCTATTTCTATAGGAATTTCTTCCTATGCCAGTCTATGGGAATTGCTTCATCATGCTGTTGCTGAATCAATCAGCAGATAGCACATTCCTGACGGCTCCGTGCTGCTAGATGTTATCTTGTTCTTTGGTTCTCCCATTCTTGAGGCTGTTGGGTGGATTCCAGTCTGCCCTCCGGGGGTCCACTGGTTATTTCCACTTGACACCTTCTTCAGCCGATGGACACTGGATTCTTAGGCTGGCACCTCCCTGATCATTCAGTTATTATCCACACCAAGCATCCATCCACATACATCCTCTATCTCTATTTTAATCACAATTGTTAATACAACAAAAGGGCGGGGAGTCTCTGGGTGCTGTTTCTGTTGTTACAGAGTATTGCTTTGAGTCTCTCTGTGTGAATTGCTTTGAGAACAGACTCTGCCTTAGAATGTACTAACACAATTAGCAGCTTGCAAGTTTCACGCATAGAGGGAGAGAAACAGTTCCAAAAACCAAGAGACCTCTTAATTAGTAATACCCTGGAATTTAAACTATGGGGAATCAAATTCATTTGTGATTTTAATACAGAACTTCTTTAATATGATCCAACACATGTGGATCTGCCACACTGGATAGTCTCATCGCCAGTGAACTCCAAACCTCTTACTCTTGAGGGGATACTTTGCAAAGAAATGCATTGGAAACCTCAGGGCACTTTCCTGACTTTGGCACATGGTAACTGCCATCCCTGCCTTTCTGATATACATATGACCAAGGTTCCATTTCTGTTTTAAATTCCTTCCCCAACCCGTACAGTTCTAAAAAAGCTTTGAATACTTCAGCCCATTAAATTCTACAGGTCTCTAAATTTTACCTTTCATGTTCTCCCATCTCACTTTTGAGGTGACCCAGATAAGCAGGGTAGTGATTGTAAGCTTATCATTAATGCATGTTCTTCATTACACTCTCTGAAATTCTGTGTGGTGCCTGGTTAGTGGCAGTAATTTGTTACATTAACCTGCATTCTCATACACAGGCACTGTGTGAATATAACATCATTGGGATACCACAGCAGTCCTTACAATATAATTAGTATGAGTAAACTACAATAAATAGTCCCATGATCAAAGCAAGAGAAAAATCTCTTTTTATTTATGTCATCTGCCAGAAGTTATGATCGTTTACTTATGTCCGAAGTTACTGTTTCCATTTTAATATTCCTATTAGTATTTGGATGGTTTCTATGAAGACTATTCAATAAACATCATTCAGTAAAAGTTAGATAGTCCTAATGCAAAATCCTCTGGAATTTTTATTAAACAATTATGCTGAACTTCCTGACAGTTTTATTTCTGAGAAAGTTACAACCTTATTATGCATCCAAGTGAGTAATCCCACATTGCTGAAAATTCCTATAACAATTTAGTGAGTAGTACTGAAAGCAGATGCAGCTGAATTAATAGAAAGAGTAACCATTCTGGTTATAAAGAGATATTCCAGGAAAGAAGGATATAGCAAAAAAAGAAAAAAAGCTGCATTTATTTTTTAAGACACAGGACAACTTAAATAAAGAGTGTAAAGCGGTAGTGTGCAAACAAGGAAATATTAGAGAAATAAAGAGCGCATAAAGTATCTTGACCTGCTAAAATGATTCTTTCATGCATGTGTTATTCATGTATTTGAAGCTTAATGGAGAATCTTTATGGAGAATGCTGTTAAGATAAATGTGTGATTAAGTAGTTCTTGAAGAGTATTAAACCCCAAATGGTTGAAGTTTGTTTGCTTTTCTGAATGTGATTTTGTGTGTCGCTTGCTATAAATCCATTCAGATGGTGTTTCGTGTAAGTATCCCTTTAATCAGCTGCTAACTAATAGCTGCTATTCCTCTTAGTCAATAATAGATACATGGTCCGATCCAAAATTCCCAAAGACAACAAAACAACTTCAGTGGGCATTGGATCAGGCCCATAGTGTTTGACGTGAATAAATCTAATTAATTCTGGTTTTCAGTAATAAAAATAATGGGTGAAATCCTGGCCCTTTTGAAGTCAATGGGAGTTATGCCAGTGATTTCAGTGGGACCAGGATTGTAGTTA
This sequence comes from Natator depressus, assembly GCF_965152275.1. Classification (NCBI taxonomy): domain Eukaryota; kingdom Metazoa; phylum Chordata; order Testudines; family Cheloniidae; genus Natator; species Natator depressus. The sequence continues at coordinate 32,781,391 of NC_134235.1, forward strand.
ATCAGCAAGCTAAAAGAAATGGGAGAAAGTGGGACGGGAATTAATCTTCAGGGCAGGCTGATTCATTTTATGACCAAATTACTGTAATCCTAGATTCCTCCTTTCCTACTCTCAGCAAACAGTTCCTAACAATCCAAGGGCTGAGATATGTTCACAAAACTACTGTTGAGTTGTCTTGAATAACAAACATTTTTTAAAAGATGAAGTCTTTTTGTGGCTAATTTCTGAACAGGAAAAACAGCTGTATACATTCAATATGTCGTTGCTGCAATAATTTACCTGGCTGTAGTCAATTTTCACTCCCATAAGGGCCAAGTTCCCCATTTCAAGTTTAGCTCTTCATATAGTTTGTGCAAACAGTCTATTTATTCAGCAATATAAACAGTGCTGCCAACTCTCATGATTTTGCCTTGTATTGCCACAGTTGATGTTTTTCTCAAAGTCCTGTCTCCTGGAGTCAGATGAATATATGATACTCTCTGCTTCCATTTAAAAAAAATTCTCACCATCAGAATGTGGAGAAGAGCTTGAAAACATGACCCTAAAAAGCCATAAAAATTCAGAAACCAGAAGACAGATTAAAAAGAATACTGCATTTATTTATTTTTTTAACCCTGATTTTAAGCCAAACTTCTGATTTGTGTGTGTTTGTGTGGCCTGACTCTGGATTTTTTGAATACATAGGGTGAGCAATAGTGTATAAACTATACACAGTTTAATGAATGCAGGGAGCAACCAATGAACGTTCTGTTCAGCCTGTTCTTGTTTATAGTGACTGTCAAATAAAGATTCTGTGATGTACTGAAGAATTCTTCATTTAAACAACCCTTTCCCCACCCCCTTCACAGGGTTTCAAAGATTTTTTTCCTCACAACAGCTTTTCCATCTTCCCTGTTCATTGGACTGTGACCCTCACAACAATTTTAGATGCCTAGTTCCAGCTCTGCTCTCCCAGCAGCTGTAGAAACCTGGTCTCCCAACTTGGCCTCTTGGAGGAGGTCAACACAGAAGGAAATTTCTGTTGTGGTAGCATCCCATCATAACTTGTACTGTAACTTCCCTGCTTTAGAACTCATCACCTGAGAATCCTCCCTTTCAGTCAGGAAGTGGAGGAAAGGAAGGAAGTTGGACATCCTATTTAGGGACCCAGTGTTTCAGATGCATCTCATTCCAGTGGCATTTTCATGTGGAATATTTATAACCATTCTGTCAGGGGACAGGTTGGAGAGAAGTAAATGTACTGGTTAAAGAAAGCCAAACAGGAGCAAGAGCCTGGCTAAAAACACAATGGCCCTGGCTCATGTGCTGCATAAGATGTACCTTCAAAATATTTCTGAACATAAAGCTCTGTGTAAAATCATCATGGCCCACTAAAACCATCTTTGGACTAGCTCAAAATCTTTAGCCTCTACAGTGTCCTAGTTGTGACGAGAACAAACTCATTCTGGTAATGGATACCTGGAACCTTCCATTGCGAACACACACACACGAATTGTGCCTCTGTTATTAATCACTTATCAGATTATTCAGTGTTAAAACTATAAATATTTTGACCATTACACTCAAACGCTCTATTAATACCCAAATCAAAGGGGCAACTTGGCAGCTCAGGGAAACATTTTTGTGGGCTGGGATTCTCAGACATCTACTTTATAACTCTGTCAGGCTGAGTGCTCAGCACTTTTCCAGGCTGAAAAATCAGATCTTAATCATTCTTACTCATAAAATATTTAACCTTGAGGTAGCAATCTTTTTCTGTAAACATGTTAAGATCAGTAGGAGATGTATGTGGACAATCAAATTTGTTGCAAATCTTTTCTGAGCTCAGCTGATGTAGCTCATCAGAATGTGTTTAACAGTTATCCATCTCCACAGGAATGTTTATAGATAAGATGAAAGCAGCCCTGCTTATTAATCACACATTGTATGTTTGACTCCTGCTCCCTTCCTCAGTCTCTAAATCAACTACATCTGGTTCTTACAGCTTAGCTGTGCAGCTTACCTTTCACAATGAAACATGCTCACTGCTACGGAAGCAGGTCCAATTTGATTAAAAATGAATTACTGAGTCAAATAGTTGTGACTAAGATCTGGGCATCAGCTAACCATAAATATGATCAGTTATAGAAAAAATCACTGATGGGTGTAAAAGAAACCCCAACGGGTTCAATTGTCATGGTTCCATTGACTTCAATGGAGATGCATCTATCTATACCAGCTGCATCCAGGCCAGTGCATTTTCATGTTAATACTCTATAGAAGACATTAAACAAGATGTTAGTACAATGCCTATATAAGTCAGAAATAAAGTCAGCATTTTCTAGTGTGGCACTGTCTTTGTTGTGTGTTATGGCAGGGCCCGGGCCTAAGCAGCTAGAAAGAACAATCCAGGCCGGACTAAAAATAACAAACAAAACCAAACCAACCAGTCTTTGGGGTTTCCAGTTTATTTAGACGGTCCTTGTTCAAACATATTACACATCCAGCAACAACTCTAGCCACATCCCCTTCATTCAGTTCAACAGGCTGTAAACTGTTCACAAACAATATCAAAGCAACAACAACAGACAGTAACAATGAAGTGGCCCATGTCTTCAAAAACCCCTGTTCTGGGTTCTGGTCAACAATGCCCACGTTTCTCTCTCATTAACATGGCCCAGCTCCTTTTTTAAGCTTATGAGCCTGGCTAGAGTCAGCTGCTTTCCCCACTGAGACTTTGAGATCCTCAGCTGGGATTTAACCCAGTGAAACCACATTGCTGACTGGCTTGGGGCCTGGGACCAAGCAGCATCCCTTCCAGGAGATTTTGAGCAACATATGCACTTCTATACATGTACAGGGCTTGATTTCTCCCCTGTAGTGAGCTCTGTTCAGGGCAGGGGCCATTTTGGAGCCAGTTACAGCCGCTGCCTCTCCACCACAGCTGCTCCAGCATCAGCATAACTTAGAGCAATTTAGGGGCTGCTTTCTCTTATTCCAGTTAATTATGGCACCTAAGGGATGGTAGGCCAGCTGAGAATTGGGAGACTAGAACTGCATACTCTGCATGCCTCTTTCCCCCTATAATATGCCCCCTCTGCTGGGATCAGGGGAAGAACTGAGAGCTAAGAACTGAGAGCTCCCTCATGATAGGGAAATTCTCATCTAGGCACTGGACCAGACTTCAGTGCTTTTATACTTCTTGCGAGACATAAAGTGGCTCAAAGAGGGGACGACAACCAAGTCCCTTCTCCCATGCATAGGTAAGAAACGTGCAGTGCTTTAAAGTCCTGATGTACTGTCATTTAGATCCGGTTAGGTGTTGTTGCATATCTATACAATTACAATAGATTCTAAAAAATAAATTAATCTATTAAAGGTTGCACAAGAGATGCACATCCGCAATAGCTGTTAATACTCTGTGGCTATTGTTTGTAACAAACAATTGTTTTGCAACAGCTCATAAAATCATTAGATTGGTCACCTATAAATGTAGCATTCACATGTACTTTATGAATCACTAATATTAATCTCTTATTAACTTCAGCAATTGTCAGTCTTCAATCAAATGTGGTGTTAATTATCAGCATGTCTTCATTTAACATGCGGACAACTCTAAAATAATTCATTTTTATTTGGGAGGCCTTGAGCGACAGTGAAAGTGTATTGAAGTAATCCACAAGGCTCCCTGCTTCTCTGATCACTCCTTGACTCCATTGTCTCCTATCGCCATCCTCTGCTCTTTGAAGTTCCCCCTTAAAACACTCTCCTGCCCTGAACCCTCTAAACCCTAGTCTTTCTGTCAAAGATGTGTTAACAAAACAGATGCACATGCACATTTTAAAAATCCTGGAGCTAACCAAACACATGCTGAATGTCACTGCTCAATTACTTTTCATAGTGCCCTACTCTCCTGATCCTGTTTCCAGTCATTATCTATTTAGACTGTGAGCTTTTCAGGACAGGGACCATGTTGTCTAGAGTTTCACATACTTTTGGCACTATGTAAATGATAATAATATTGTTACGTGTTATATTGCAAGAAGAACATGTGGTAGCATCGGTAGTCATTGAGGCAATATGTAGGCTATTAAAAAAAGATTAGAAAAAGATAGGAGCTTATTCACACTATCTGGTTTTTGCATATGAATTAACACGGTCTTTGTCACTTTGCAAGTTGTGTGTGATTGTTTGCAAGGCAAATTGCAACAAACTCCTGTTTCTGTAAAGGAAGGATTGAACCCTAAAGAACCACTCTAGTGAGGTGATAGATGGGCTCAACACAGGGGTAACTGGGTGTGGTTTAGAGTCCGTGGTATGGAGGAGGCCAGACTAGATGATCTAGTTGTCCTTTCAGGCCATGAACACAATGACAACTGGCCCTATTATGTTACAGATTTTATCTCCCATTGACTTCAGAAGAAGTGCCATGCACAGAATGATGGGAAGGGATGGCCTCGGTGAGAGATCTGAAACTTCTTCTTACAATAGCATTTCTAGCTAATCATTACAAGTGTGCACAACTGATACCTTTTCCGTAAAATGCCCTTGTTGTTACCTTTTCTCTTTCACAGCTCGAGAACTACATTGTGGAAAATATGAAGTCGGAGATGGCCCAGATACAGCAGAGTGCAGTTCAGAACCACACAGCCACCATGCTTGAGATAGGAACCAGTCTCCTAAGTCAGACAGCAGAGCAGACGAGAAAACTCACAGATGTTGAAACCCAGGTCAGTCCCGAGGGCCATATTCTAAGAATTTATGGTGGACCACCTTCCCCACCACCTCCTTTTACCACATCATCACAAAGTAGATTTCAACACTTTCTGTTTATTGGTAGCAACAGCAATGATGACTGATTCTCGTTATGTATTTTTCTTTATACTTAATGAGGATTGGTTGGTATATTTAGCTTTTTTATGTGTTTGTCAGGCTGGATTGACCAAAAAACTAACAAGCATTTGATTTCAAATAAACAGCCCAGCTACCAACAGTGAATGATACAAGTGTCAAGCTAAATAAATAATTTTAGGTTAAAATACCTCCTTTGATCTACATTATTACTTGCCACTTTATTTTGAGAAATGTTATTTATTTTCTCTGACATGTTTCCAGACATTTGAAAAGTATTGTACATGTGGAGTTTTTTACAGGTCCAAGAGAGAGGGACAAACATTCATTCATTTGTCAAGTGCTATGCAGTTGTACAATTTGTTATTCTACAAAGTTTTACAATGTGGCATGAATATAAGACCATTTCAAAGGACATAGTTTACAGAGGGCTCCCCCCACCCCCCCATGGTATTGAGTATTAATAACTTCAATGCAAACTAGTGGACAAACGTGCTGTTCTTATAACCAGCAATTTATCCAGAATACCATATCAGCTGAGGTCTAATGCTTATCATAGGGCCGTATATACTAATTCTTTTCTTTTGACTTTTCTATCAGTTTACAGTTCACATTACATTATTTTTTCTTTCTCCAAGGACTTCCCCTTGCAATTTGTAGTCTGTGGTATCTTTGACAGTTGCAATGCATTCAAACTGTTTATTTAAAACAAATGTATTCATGTGTTGTATTTATTTGGTTTGTTGTAGCAAACTGTTTGAGATAGATCATACTGTTTGCACTCAAGTCCTGACCCAAGTTTACAATATCATTCCCAAATTATTACATAATCACATTACAATATAAAAAGAACAATAGCAATTACCAAAGGGAGGACACTTAATTTACTCTAGCTAGAGATGATATGCACATGGTGATGACAAAACAGTCTTACTCAGCTGCTTATTTTTTTCGTACATTGGTTAATAAAAGTCACCTTCTCAAATGACCTTAGCTTTTATGTAACGGAGTATAGATTCATGAAAATGTTGGAGCAAATCTGTTCTGTAGCACATAGCGTTACACATAGCAGTCTCGTATCGAACTGCAACAATACAAGTCTAGATTTTGACTTTGGACTACATGCCCTGCAGGGGAACAATGGGGTGTAGAAATGCTTCCTTATGCCTCTGCCTGCGCTACCTAGACTTTGGGTCTGCTCAGGGTGCAGTGGGTGCTATGTGCCCATTTACTCCCTCCTGACGCAGATGGGTGGGGAAGGGCAGGGAGTAGTGGAGCCTTGGCTCTGCCCCACTTAGAATAATAGAATCTTAGAAATATAGGGCTGGAAGACACCTTGTGAGGGCAATAAGTCCAGCCCCCTGCTCAGAGGCAGGACCAAGTAAACATATCCCATCCCTGACTGGTGTTTGTCCAACCTGTTCTTAAAAACCTCCAATGAGGGGGGATTCCACAACCTCCCTTGGAAGCTGTTCCACAGTTTAGCTACCCTTATAGTTAGATTTTTTTCATAATATCTAACCTAACTCTCCCTTGCTGTTGATTAAGCCCATGACTTCTTGTCCTACCTTCACTTCTCCATGGCATACCTCCCAACTAAGACAGAAAAGGCATCTCAGAATGGGTCTTAAAATTTTCAAATAAATGGAGACATTATTAGACTGAGTCTTCTGCTTTGTGCTTTCTCACGTAAGGTAGATTCTGTGGGGAAGCATTGCCATAGAATCACATGATGATATTGACAATTACCCATCTAAAATTCTTTTTTATAGTGTTATTGTGCACTTTTAAATTGACACTGCATTCATTTGAGTGCTTGAATTTCAGCAGTGGTCTTCCCTTTCTTATATGTACTCTTGTAGATAACATGCTTTAGAACCTGGTGGGATGGAAGTTGCCACATCAATGTAAGAAATTATTACTGTCATTCTGACTGAATATTTCCTTTTTCATTTAATTTTTGAGATGCAAAAATATACTTGAGTTGCTAAAATCTGTTACTTTCCATTTAAAAATGTCATTGCCATTTCAATTATACCCATTAGGGCCTGAATCTGTAAATTGTTCCATGAGGGCAGATCCTTGACCCTGCACAGAGCCCCAGTGAAATCAAAGACAACTGCATGGAACAACTTGCAGGATCAGGGCCTCTATTATTTACACAATCTGTGTAACGATGCAGTGGAGTTGACATAAGCCGGGGTGGGCAAACTTTTTGGCCCAAGGGCCACATCTAGACATGGAAATTGTATGGTGGGCCATGAATGCTCACAAAATTGGGGTTGGGGTGTGGGAGGGAGTGAGGTCTCCAGCTGGGGGTGAGGGCTCTGGGGTGGGGCTGTGGATGAGAGGTTTGGGGTGCAGAAGAGGGATCAGGGCTGGGGCAAGGGATTGGGATGGGGGGTGGTGGGATGAGGGCTCTGGCTGGGGGTAGGGGCTCTGAGGGGGTGGGGCCAGGGATGAGGGGTTTGGGGTATAGGAGGGTGCTCCAGGCTGGGACCAAGGGATTCGGAGGCTGGGAGGGGGTTGGAGTGTGAGAGGGGGTCAGGGGTGCAGGCTCTGGGTGGTGCTTACCTCAAGCAGCTCCCAGAAGCAGCAGCATGTTCCCCTCCGGCTCCTACACGGAGGCGCGGTCATGCAGCTCTGCACGTGCCCCATCTGCAGGAGCCGCCCCTACAGCTCCCATTGGCTGCGATTCCCAGCCAATGGGACCTGCGGGTGTGGCGCTTGGAGCGGGGACAGCGTGTGGAGTCCCCTGGCTGCCCCTATGCATAGGAGTCGGAGAGGGGACATGCTGCTGCTTCTGGGAGCTGCGCAGAGCGGGGCAAACCCCAGATCCCACTTCCCGGCGGGAGCTCAAGAGCCAAATTAAAACATCTGATGGTACGGAAGTGGCCCGCGGGTCGTAGTTTGTCCACCCTGACGTATGCAGATACTGAGTGCATGCCAACATTGCAAAAAGAGAAATCTTGAGGGAATTCTGTCATAGAAGCTCTAGTTACAAAACATCATATGCAACAGTTTGGCATGTGTTCAAATGCTGTCCAAGTACTCTTATGATCTATTTATGTGTTGTATATCTTTAATCTGAGGTTTTGTATACAGTTTCCCTCCTTTTAATGGCATATTATTATTCTGCAACAAATATGGGGCCAGCACTTCAGCCTGTGTTTACCAGCACAGCTCCACTGACTTCAGTTTACACCAGGTCAGGATCTGGCCCCATGTTTAAAACATATTTTAAACCATGAACTGACCATTTCAATTAGACATCATGCAAGCTGACATAACGTAGAATAAACATGTAACTCATTGTTCAAGTCTTCAGAATGGTAATACTAGAACATTGCAAGTTTTAACGCTTTTATTTATCCTTAAGGTACTAAATCAAACATCCCGTCTTGAAATTCAGCTGCTGGAAAATTCATTATCTACTTACAAGCTGGAAAAACAACTTCTGCAGCAGACACATGAAATACTGAAAATTCATGAGAAAAACAGGTGAGAGAAAGTTATTAACCCCTTAAATGCTTTCTCTGTTTACCACAAATACTTTCCAATTCTACTCCTTTAAACCGCTGGGGCAAATGGTTGTTCTGAGCCTTGAATAAACAAAAACATGTAGATGGAAAGTCTAAGTAAAATCTAGATTGACAGATACTGGGAAGCATAAGGAAATATCAGCAAATCAGCAAAACCAATTCTATATGGTACTAAGGTGTGGTAGTCCCTTAAGTTTTCAAACAATTAAATATACATAACTGGGTGAAAAGGCATAAGGAAAAGAGAAGTCTTCTGAAGTACATTTATAATATTGAAGTGGAAGAACTACCATGTTATGGGCTAAATTTTTCTCTTCAATCCTTAGTGCTGCACTCCAATTTAGTTAGTACTTGTTCTGTAGGCCGAACTCCTACTTACAGCAATGGGACACTACATATGTAATGACTGAAGGATGTACATTGGAGATCTGACTGTAGTCCAGAAGCTGAGGAGAATTTTGCCCCCTCTTTAACGCTATAAAGCAATAGGGAGACAGTAGCTAGTCCTCTAAATTTGGGGGTGAAAGAAATAATATAACTTTGGGGTTACATGCAAGAAGAACTCCACGTCATAGCAGCCATCTGGGTTCATGTAGTCAAAAATGAACTAAGGTTTGTGCAGGGATGTCACAATAGGGTTAGAGTTTATTATGTGTCTGGCACCAGAGGCATGAGTGACATTTCACAGAAAAATAAAATAAAAGGTTCCTGCCCTGAAGAGCCTAAAATCTAAATTGACAACAAGAAGGAGTTTTTAAAGTATGTCAGGAACAAAAGAAATCTTAACAATGGTACTGGTCCATTACTAGATGGAAATGGTAGAATTGTCCATAATAATGCAGAAAAAAGTAGATGTGTTCAATAAATAGTTCTATTATCTATTTTTGGGAAAAAGAGATGATGATGATGGTGATGATTAAATACTTACCATTTCAATAGTAGCTAAGGATGGTTTTAAATAGTAGCTATTAAACTTAGAAATTTTTAAATCAGCAGATAACTTGCACCCAAGAGTTTTTAAAAAGTTGGTTGAGGAGCTCTCTGTACTATTAATGTTGATTTTCGATAAGTCTTGAACACCAGAGAAGTTCCAGATGACTGGAAGAAATCTAATGTTATGCCAATATTTTAAAAGGGTAAGTCGGATGACCAGGGTAACTTATAGGCCCATCAACCTTGGGCAAAATAATGGAACAGCTGATATGGGACTCAATTAATAAAGTATTAAAAGAGGTCATATAATTAATGTCAATCAATATGGGTTTATGGGAATTAGATTTTATCAAACTAATTTGATATCATTTTTGGATAAGATTACAAGATTGATTGAAAGCACTGATGTAGTATACTTAGACTCCTGTAAGGCATTTTTCTTGGTATTGCATTATATTTTAATTATAAAACAAGAACAATGCAAAATAAATATGTCACACATTAAATAAATTAAAAATTGGCTAACTGATAGATCTCAAAATGTAACTGTATATAGGGAATAATCATTGAATGGATGTTTCTAGTTGGGTCACGCATCGATCAGTTCTTGGCACAACACTGTTTAACATTTTTATCGATGACTGGGCAGAAAACATAAATTTGTTACTGATATAGGTTGTGGATGACACAAAGATTGGGGGAAGCGGTAAATAATGAGGAGGAAAGGTCACTGAAACAGAGTGATCTGGTATGATAGGTAAGCTGGGCATAATCAAACAATATGTGTTTTGATGCTGCCAAATGTCAGGGTGTACATTTAGGAGCAAAGAATGCAGGCATACTTACTGGATGGGAGACTCTCTCTGGGAAAAAGCGACTCTGAAAAGGACTTGGCTGTCCTCAGATATAATCAGCTGAATATGAGCGCTCAGTGAGATGCTGTGGTCAAAAGAGCTGAGCAATCCTTGTATAAATAAACAGAGGAATATTCACTAGCAGTGTGGAGGTTCTTATATCTCTGTATTTGACACTGGTGCAACCACTGTTGAAATACTGTGTCCATTTTTGGTGTCCACAATTCAAGAAGGATGCTGAAAACTGGAGTAGAGACACAAGAATGATTAAAGGATTGGAAAAATTCCTTATACTGAGACACTCCAGTAGCTCAATTTCTTTAGTTTATCTTAAGGGGTGACTTGATCACAGTCTGCAAGTACCTACAAGGGGAACAGAAATGAGGGCTCTTTAATCTAACAGACAAAGGTATAACAAGATCCAATGGCTGAAGCTGAAGCTAGACAAATTCAGATTAGAAATAACGGTGCACATTTTTAACAGTGAGGAGTATTAACCATTGGGACAATTTACCAATTTACCAATTTACCAATTTACCACCACCACCAAGGGTTGTGGTGGATTCTGTGTTACTGAAAATCCTTAAATCAAGATTGGATGTTTTTCTAGTAGATATGCTGAAGTTCAACCACAACGATTGGACTTGAAGCAGGCTTAATTCAGGGAAGTCCTATGATCTGTGTTATACATGAGTTCAGATTAGATTATCACAATGGTCCCTTCCAGCCTTAAAATCTATGAATCTACAAAATTAGATGGATCACATAATGAGCAATGGCAACAAACTATTGGAAGGTAGAAGGAGAGGAAACTGATGATGGTGGAGAAAGGAAATGATGCCCCTGAGAGTGCATTATTATAAAGAAATGATTGCTAATTTTGATGCCTTTGCAGAAATGGTCAAATAATTCATTGTCAATAGTATTTGTTGTGAATCTTGGCAATTTATCAAATCTAATAATTATTTGTGCATACATTTTTGATTTAGAAGAAGTTGAATTGAATTGAGCATTGACTAAATGAGTTTCATAGATTTATAAAATTGGAAATATGTATGTTTTAATTTCACTTTTAATTGACTGAACAAATAATTGTATTGCCATTATCTGCTTAGCTGCAAGTATTTATTTAGAATGTGCAAGGGACAGAGTCATTTATGTGATGTCTTGTGTATTTAATGTTCTTTCTTTATTTATGTATCTTAACAATGTGTCAGGGTGCAAGGCATGTGTGGCAGTAAATAAACTTGACTTGACTTGACCTTTGGGTGGCTACACTGACATTCATGATGAAATGGTCTGTGACATGATGAAATAGTCTGAGTTTGTATATGGAAATAAAGAATGTGTTGAAAAGCAACATTTAAATTGTATTGTCTCCCTTTAGAAACATTGCTGTATGGGGCAAACAGAAAAATAGGAAGGAATGTGGTCTAGTGATTAAAGCGGGGACCTGGAGTGAGGACTTCTGGGTTCTGTCACCGACTCTTTTAGTAGCTGAAAGGAAGGATGGTGTTGTGGTTCATAGATTCTAAAGCCAGAAGGGCCACTGTGCTCATTCAGTCCGGCCTTCTGTATAACAGAAGCCATAGAACTGCCCTGAATTAATTCCTGTTTGAACTATGGCAGATCTTTTAGAAAAACATCCAATCTTGATTTAAAAATTGCCAGGGACAGAGAGTCCACCGTGACACTGACTAAATTGTTCCAATAGTTAATTACTTTCACTGTTAAAAATGTGCACCCTATTTCCAGTCTGAATGTGTCTAGCTTCAACTTCCAGTCTGCTAGAGTGAGGAGTCCATTATTAAATTTCTGTTCCTTAGGTAGGTACTTACAGACTCTGATCAAGTCACCTTTTAACCTTCTCTTTGTTATCCTAAACAGATTGAGTTCCTTGAGTCTATCACTATAAAGCATGTTTTCTAGTCCTCTAATCATTCTCATGGCTCTATGTAGTTAAGGCCCTGGATTGGGACTCAGGAGATCTGGGTTTAATTTCTAGTTCTGTCACTTGTGTGACACTGGACAAGTCATTTAGGTCCCGATCCTGCAATCACTTATGCACAAGTTTTTATTTCAGTACATGACTAGTCCCACTTAATTTTTCTGTGCCTCCATTCCCCATCAATAAAATGGGTATAATACTACTTTTTCGAGTAATGTTCCAGTGGGTGCTCCATTTCAGGTGCGTATATGCCCCGTACACCTTTGATCAGGAATTTTCAGTGGTCGTGCCCATTTGCTCTGCACATATACCCTTGATACCCTCATTCCCCTTAGCAATGGAACATAGATCAGCACAAATAAACCTCCTTCAGTTCTTTCTTGACCACCTTGGCCTGAAACAGAGTATATTATGGTGCCCGTTTCTAGATTTCTCCATGCATAGCTTACTTCTACTGTTTGTTTTGGTTTTAGTCTACTATAGTTGTAGTTTTATTTTTAATATTCTTCATTTTATTTTTTCAAGGGGTTTTTATTTAGTTAGACAACCCTGTTACTCCTCCCATCCCCATCTTACCATTTGTGTGACAGGTCCTCCTCTCAGGAGTTGTTTCCCCAGAATATGCCTGGGACCTTTGGATTCAACTGCTGCTTCCCTTCTCGAGAACCTATTCTGGTCTGTGACAACCTATTCTTGTTGCATCCATTGTTTGGGAGATATGCACATCCCATTTAAGTGCAAAATCTGTTCAACGTTCAAGAGTAGATCCAGAAAAAGTCTATTGGTACCAGAAAGTTCTAGGCCATTAAACTATTCCATTCTCTGGTACTTCCTTTCTCACCAGTATTGTCAAAAAGGGACAGACAATCAATGCCACCTCTGTCTGCTTCCCCCTGGGACTAGGCTGAGGACATCTCTTTGACTCTCATATTTCAGTACAGGGATCACCTTGTTATCAGCCTACAGCCATCTCTTCAGACATTTTTTCTGAGAGATTTCTAGACCCAGACAGACTCATGATCTTGATTATCTGTCCTGGTATGAGCAACACTGGTTTCCCCTCCCATTCCTTATGGACCCCTCAGTGGCCATACTGGGGCCCATAGGGTGCTTATTTTCAACAGTTTTGTAGAGCTCCCAACTACATATGGGGATCACCACAGGAAACAGTCTCCTGCTAGACCTGTTCATCAACAATCTCAAACCAAGATGAGTCTTTCAAGGGACAAGAGGTGAGAGCTGATAAAGAAGTAACACCACAAACTCATATCTCCTTATACTTACCAGATGAGACTGTGATGCCCCCTTCCCTCAGTTGTTGTGCAGATGATTTTTATACAATTTCAGGAGCTTATGAAAAGGATCACCAAATCACTTCAGATCCTTTTAGAGAAGGTTCAAGAAGAGTGGCCATATATATGAACAAAGCCGTGCTTGAACCTGCCAAAGCTATCTGGCAAACCCCAGCCACCATACTCCCAGCATGTAAAAGAGACAACCAAAAGCTCTTATGTTCCAGCTAACTACTCTGGTGGAGGGTGTGTAAATAAAAATTCAAACTTTTTGGTTGCTGATGCCATCAACAAGTGTGGCAGGCAACATCATTCTAAAGCAACATCATGATAAAGATGAAATGTCTAGATCTCTTTGGTTGTAAACGCTACTCACCCATGAGTTCAGGATTGCTGCCACGGGATCCCAGGCTTGGTACTGTCAAACAGCTCTGAATCAACCCTTGGCTTGATTCATCTCACTTCTTACCTAGCATTACAACTTCCAATTATTCCCTACTTGTTAAATCAGGACTCAGGTAGGGTTCTCTACCCTGATGTGAACATTCTGCAGCTCAGAGGTTTTTTTCCTAATGGTCCTCTGGGACAGAAGTTTTCTGTTCCACAGAAGTGCCACAGGTTTTGTTAAACAGCAGAAAGGACTCTACCATGAAGACTTATCTGCAAAAATGGAAGAGATTTTGGCATTGGTGTATACAACAACAACAAGTCTTTCCTGTCTATTCTTCCCTCTGAGCTAATGTAGATTACCTGTTGAATTTGAAGAAGCCTAGATTTCCTCTAAATTCCATTAAGGTTCATTTAGTGGTTATCATAGTCTTCCATCCTCCGTGGAGGAGTTTTCAGCATTTGCCCACTCCAAGACTTCCAAGTTCATTAAAGGGTTGATTAACCTTTTCCCACAAAACAGAAAGCCCACCACAATGTGGGATTTAAATTTGGTCCACAATTGTTTCATGAAACCAAACTTTGAGCCACTAGCCAAGTGCTCCTATCTACACTTGCTTATGAAGATGGCCTTTTTAGTGGCTGTAACCTCTGCCCAATGAATTGAAGAACCAGGGCCATTAGTGGCACATTCCCCCCTTTACAAGTTTCTACAAGTGGAAAGATTTCCTTTAGCCACATCCCAAGTTTGTACCTAAAATATCCTCAGAATTCCATATCAGTCAGGTCATCTTTCTTCCCTAACCCACATCAAAACAAGGAGGAAGCCACCCTCCATAACTGAGATGTTAGAAGGGCATTAGCCTTCTATTTGGACAGAAACAAACCAATTAGAAAGTCTCTCAGACTGTTGCTTTTGTGGACAGAACTAAAGGATCCACAATTTTCATCCAAAGACTATCAAAGTGGGATTTGGGATGCATCTTCTCTTGCTATGAGACTGTTAAAGTTCAGCACCCTCCTACAATAATAGCCTATTCTACCAGATGTCAGTCTACATTCATGGCACTGTTAAAAGACATACCAATTGCAGAAATTTGCAGAGGTGCCACTTGGGCTTCCATTCACATCTTCCCAAACACTATGTTTTAGTGCATGCTTCTAAGGCAGATGCTGCTTTTGGTACTGCAGTTCTGTTGTCACTCTTAGATCTGGCTTCAAAGCTCCCATCTCTTTCAGAGAGTACTGCTCATGAATCACTTGAAGTGGAGCACCTATAGGGGCCTTGCATAAAAAAGGAGAGTGTGACAGTCTTTACTCCTATGTTCACCCTTTTTACAAGCCTATGATACTTTTTGTATAAAGTATGCCTTGTGAGGTATCATTTGAAAACTCATAATCTGCTGAACATTATTGTCCTGGTAAAAGATGTGTGGTAACATTGTACAGAAAGTTGTAAAATTCTGCTGTATAAGATATGTTCCAAGTCTGGAGAAACAGCTTCAGACCAGTTCCCTAGAGACAAAAAGCTAGCCAACACCTCAGCCAGATGTCAACAAAATCAAATGGACTATCCCTTGGTTAAGTGGCCATTCTTTGGCAGGAAGAAGGATGTGAGCAAGAAATTTACATATTGGCAAAGAAAACAGCTGCAGTTTCCCATCTCTCAGACAACCTGTCTCCTGATCCCCAGCTGAAGATGATCTTCAAAGGGAAAAGAGAACTATGAGAAATGGGAAGAGAGGCCCCAAAATACTCCTACCTTTCTCTCTGCTCACAACAGCCACAATACATGAAAGGCAAAGAGACAGTCTTGGTTGAAAGGATTCCAACCAGCGAGACTGCAAAAGCATGTGGTGAGAGAGACATTTCACTTTGAATTCACTTAGCTTGTTAAATTACATGTTAGTTGTGTTTTACCTTTTATTTTCTTTGTCACCAATTCAGACTTTTATGCCTCATTACCTGTAATCACTTAAAATTTATCTTTCTTTAGTTAATAAACTTGTTTAATTGTTTTATCTAAACCAGTGTGTTTGAATTCAAATGTTTGGGAACCTCCATTTGAGATATCAGGGTTTGTGCATATCATCTTTTATTAATGAAATGACAGACTTTCTATGAGCTTGTATTATCCAAAAGAAAAGAGCTGTGTACTGCAAGATTTACATTTCTGGTGACAAGCCTGTGACTTGGAATTTTCTGTTGTCACTCTGCAATATAATTCAGCAGTGTCTGACTAGAGCATTCATATAATTCAGCTGGGAGTAATTTACATGCTAGAGGCTGTTTGTGGAGCAGATCAGGAGTGGTTGCTCTCACAGCAAAGCAGTGTAAAAGGCTGGAGAACTGAGGGGAAACAGCTGTTCAGCAGTCCAGATTATACCCTGGGTAATGTTACAAAGAGTTTACTTACCTTGTACAGTAACTGGAAGTTTTCAAGATGTTTGTCCCTATGTGTGCTCCACTACTAGCCCTCCTTCCCCTCTGCCTCGGAGTCGTGGGTCATGGGACTTTGCAGTAGATAAGGAAATGAGGAAAGTTCATCCATGCTGCTCTATATACCCTTGGTATGGCACAAGGGTGTCAAGAGCATATTAGCAAACCAAATGGGCACTGAAACAAAAAATCTCTGATCAAAGGTGCATGGAGTGAATGCATGTCCAAAGTGGATAGGTTGCCAACCCTCCAGGATTGCCCTGGAGTCTCCAGGAATTAAAGATCAATGTTTAATTAAAGATTATGTCATGTGATGAAAACTCCAGGAATACGTCCAACCAAAATTGGCAACCATAGAAGTGGAGTACCTATACGGATAAATATCTCCAAGAACTCCAGTCACTGTACAAAGTAACCTCTCCTTCCTTTATCTATCTTGTCTTTTTAGATTCTAAGCTCTTTTGAACAGGGAGAGTCTCTTACTATGTACATATACAGCACCCACTGCAATTTGTCCCACAATCTTATAGTACATATTGGATGATCTTGTGAAATGTAATAACTGAAGGCTCATCTACATGGTGAGTTAGTATACAGCAAGCTAGGGTGTGAACCTATAGCACAGCAGTGTCCACGCACTAACTCATTGTATAGACAAGTCCTTAATATTGTGGTTTCCCAATAACTGTAAATATAAATGATTGTTTACGTCAGTGCAACTTATTCTTCCACAAGACATTTTAAAATAATGTGTTACATTTTGAGATTGTTCCTTGCTTTCAGTGCTTTCACTTTAAACTTTTTTGAGGGGGATGCAGGGTTACCGATGCCCATAATTGATTGCCTGCTATCTCATTTAGTATGCAACTGCCGGAGGAAAAAGGAGAATCAGAGAAATGAGTACAGACATAGCAGACTTGCCAGTCTAGGCATTACACAGGAATAGGTAAACCAAGTGAAGTTTGTTTAAGCAGACAAGTGTTTAAGCACACAAGTGTTAGCAGATTCAGCACAAGAACAGTCATACCATATACGAGGAAGATTATGATAATTTCTCCAGGAATACTTTTATTGGACACTACCTCCATTCTTGTGTGCCAGAAGTAATGAGAAACACAGTGCCACAGGATGGAGTTTTAGACACACTTTTTGGTTTCAGTGAAGAGCTTGATTTTTCTACTCCATTATACTAGCTTTATTTCCTATGCCTTACTGTAATTCCATTGACTTCAACAGATGAAATGACGTGGAGAATGAGGCCCCAGCATTTTACTGGATTTAAAGAAATATGGGAATATAGGTAATACCAGACCAGACCAGTGCTCCATCTACTTCACTGGCAATGTCCAGTGCTTGATACTAGACAGGAAGTTTCAAGAAAACTTGTAGTGGACAACTATAGAATAACCTGTCCCACAGGGGAAATTTCTCTCTAACCTCTCACAGCTAGAAGAATACAGCTGGAGAATAAGGATTTTAAATCCCATTTCTCTCTCTCTCTCTCTCTCTCTGTGTATATGGATGTGATTATATATTTGGCCAGACTTTTCTTAGTACAATGATAATACTTGTCTTTACCTGTTGAATAGATCAAAGGCAAAGTAAATCACACTGTCTATGGTTAAAATGTCCAGACTTTTTAAAGATTACTTTTAATGCAAGCGGTTAAGATAACTTTTGATGCAAGAGATTCCCCTCTCCCTGACCTAATTCATACCCTGTTCCCAAGCACATCTAAACTGAGGCATCTCAAAATATAAGTAAAAATCCCCTTTAAGATGCTATGGTATGGATTGGATTAGTAAAAACACTGTGTACCTTGCAATGCAGTTTGCCTAAATAAAGCTTTCCTTCTTCCCAGGAGGGTTTCAAGAGTGCTGTCTCCATGTTCTACTTCATCACCTTTCAAAATGACATTGGCCCTCACTGGAAGTCTGTGTGTTGGCTTCGGTAGTGGCCTGCTAACCTCGCTAGAATTATCAGGAAGGTTTATGAATAATGTTATACATGATGCAGTCATGCTGAGTTATCCTGCTGGCTTACATCCTGACAAATGTAACACATCATTTGTATGGTAGAAAATAGATTACTGGCTACACTAATACCAATAGAATAGACAATATACAGAAGTATGCTTAAAATGTAAGGCAAATTGAAGTTGGCTTTTTCCTGCATTGTACTGAACAACTCTAAAGAGTCCCTGTCAACATGGTCAGGCCCAATATGTAACCTACAATAACAATAATATCCTTTTCTTTATACTATTATTCTGATACCAGAAAGACTATTTGAGCTCCTAGCTGAAGGCTGCAACATGTAAAAAAATCAGCTTGCTCACAGGGTAACCTTACAGGTTTATTTTTATCAGTGTTGTGCACTAGCTGTACTTCCCGAGACTATTCCATTCTAATGAGTAGACAGGGTTTAAAAATGTACAGGGAAGTCATATTCTCTGTCTACTCACACACAAAAAAAGGAGCAGAGAGTCATTCAAGTTACAGCTATGGCATTTTGATTGAAAGCATTATCAAGGAATAGTACTGCATAATTACTGCAGTAGACAATTATAGATCATTTGGATGGTAAAGTCCATTAGAACAAAGACTATATATCCCCTTTTTGTCTTGCAGCGCACAAGGCTTTTACTTAACCAATAATAAATCATTGATGTTGGTTTCATTTTAACCACAATATTTTTGTTAGTGCCCCTTTAAAATACAGCGATGATTGAAAACTTGGTAAACTCTTTGTTCACAGACCTTCCATGAGGGTAACCTGTTAATGGTGAATGAACTTCTGAAGATTTGTGGAGTTAGGTTGGATCTGATAAACCTTCAAACTTATCTGAATTTCTTTGAAATCGTTTGGTCTCAACACCAGCCTAAAAAAACCCCAAACAGGATTTTTGTGAGCAATTTCTAGAACTTCCTTGCTGTAAAATCATGGGTGAAACTCTGGCCCCACTGGAGTGAAAGGTCATGACAGCAACCTTTCTCATGCTATTTAGGTAATTCTGTCCTTTCAGACCAGTCAGCGCAGAAGCCTCCAGTCTAAATAAAGTTTTGAGTTTTGCCCAGTTTTGAGAGATGGTTCTCCCTGGTTCTTAACAAAACTGAACCAAATTCTGTGGGCTTACATCATTGGTGAATGTGTCACAGGGAGTTCACCTGTCCTCAGAGCATATTCTTGTCCTTCATATCTTTGAGGCTTTTATATCTAGGGAAAAAAACATTGTAGAGATACAGGTCACTACATACACATTCCTTAACAATTTACTAGTTTTGCAGTATATAATACTATTTTCATCTACATAGCAAAGCATAAAGTAACCAGGCACTATGTCACCCCATCTTTGCACCACATGTTGTTGACACTATCCTCATAAATATAAAGATGTGTTATTGCTAAAGCAATAAAACATCTGCAGGCTGCCTCTCTGCATAGACTCCAAACAGGGAAGCTCTATGCATTGTCATCTTATTCTTCCTTGCCTGACATGGGCAACGTTACTATAAATAAGACACAGTGAACTGTCATCGCCATGGATTCATTTACTGTTATGTTAAGAAACGTATGATGTAAAACAAACAATGCAGCAATCCATGTTGTGGCAGTCAACCCTTCTTTTCTGTGAAAACATTAAGACATAGACACAGATGTAAAATGTTGTATGGTTAGAACTAAATTCTGTCCTATACTGCCTGGGTGGCCTGATGGGAATTTAGAGAGCATCTAATCTTCCCTTACCCTTCAGCCGCCCAGAAAAATTCCAACCTAGCAACCTTGAGAATGCTACCAGCTACTCCCCTGTCCCGCACAGCATGGCCCTAACAGACATGTGTTCCAGACAGGGTGCATGATTCTCGTTTTCAAACTAGTTACATTATTACAAATTATAACATAATATACCATAAAAGTTGAAATGAGAAAGTCAAAATGAAACATTTCGGCCATATTGCAATGAACTATTTTGATAATTTCCCATGAAGATTTTGATGGAATTTACAAGTTCCTGCCAAATGTTAAGTTTTGTTGCATCATCATTTTCTGACAGAAAACTGTTCAGTCTTAAAATTTTTGATGAGCCCTGGCTAGAAGAGACCTTTAAAATCATCTAGTCAGACTTAGTACATAACATGAGGCATAGAATATCACCAAGTGATTCCTGAATAAGCTGTAGCTGAGCTAGAGCACCCATCTTTTAGACCTACATTCAGTGTTGTTTAACTTGTAGTGATGGAGAATTAACCACATCCTTTGGCAATGTATTAAAATAGTTTACTACCTTCACAGTTAAAAATGTGCACATTGTTTTCATTTTGAATATTTCTAGCTTTAACTTCCAATATACTGTATCTTTTTATATATTTGTCAATGAGATTAAAGAGCCTTGAGTATTAGTCAACTTCTCCCTTCCAGCTGGGGGCAAGGATGATGCCAAGAAAGTGGTACTCTGCTTATGTAGCTCTGCCTGGCTTTCACGGAAAGGGATGGGACAAGCTTGCACAATATATTTCCTTGAGTGTCCTGTTAAGGGCAAAATTCATAACGTCTGGGGAAAAGAGATTTGCTATTGGATTTACTTAGGGGTTTGTTTTGTTTTAGCTTTAAGCTTTATATTACTCTAGTGTGTACAGCAAATCCAGGGTCTGAGTTTAATCTTTACACTGTTATCATTTGTAACAACTCACATTAAGACCCCATGATATTTAATAGAAACAACTCCATAAGGATTTTATTACATTTCTCCGTTAGCTTAAATGACCTGAAATAAAATAGGCATTTTGCCACTCATCTATTACCCAGCAGTAAAAACCAAGGTGCGGGGAAAGAGAAAATAAATAAAATCTAGGATTAACTTGGATAGGAAGTGGCCTATTGGTAAGTTTGAGATCAATGGTTGGGTTCATGATATGAGAAACACCTCCTTTGGCATATACAGTAGAATCACTGATCAGAAGTTCAGCAGTTGGGAGGTTTTCATTTCTTTATCTAATATTAATAAAAACCTTGATTTGCTGAACTCCTACAATAATGCCAAAGTGTCGGCACTGACAAGATTATAGGATGGTAGTTACATATATCCTAGCTGTCCTGTTGCATCCACAACTCCTTTTGATCTTTATAAAATGAACATGGGGCGGGGGGAAGAGGAAGGAATACAAGGAGGGGGAAAGTGTTTGCATACATTTATTCTAAAATTAGCCATAACATTTGATGAAAGCAAGTCAGTTATTTTTCTACAGTTGTACTCAAGATTTTCCTGGCTGAGGAGATATAAACGATGAGAATTCAGAATGCCTCTGAGTTACCGTATGAGTCATCATCTTCATTTTTTGTTGTGCAAGGAAAGTTCCTTATGAGGGATTTTGACAAAATAGGGATCCCACATTAAGAATCCGACTTCCTGATTTACCTTTTGGGAAAAGAAACTCCTTTGCAATATGGAAGTGGGTACCGCTCACCTGTGCAAATTTTCCTTTCCCATCTTCACAAGCCACTTAAAATCTCCTAGGACCCTACAAGTTGAGAATCACGATTATGACATGAGACAACATTTTATTAAAATTATACAAAAGTTTACACAAAGTACTGAATTGATTATTGGGTTATTTTTAACTAAAGTTGTCCTATAATGCATTACATTCTAATGATCTGGAAGTTATTTGCACTGGATTGATTATTCCAAGGTTATATAAGATGTCTATACCTTGTTAGCATGCCTAGACACAAACCAGTTAAACTATCTCTTTTTCAGTACATTTTCAGCATCATTTTCTTCACTACAAAGGTGTGTAAATTTGTCAGCTGTAACTCTAATTTTCCATTTAATTATTATAAGAGACAGTGTCTTTCATATCAGACAGACTGCAGGCTACATTTCTTTGTTTCTCCCAATATTTTAGCATATCAGTCTCATGTGAAGCAATTAGAAGAGTTCACAGGAGTCTTTGAGAGGAAAACATAAGACAATGGCACGAGGGAACAAAGTTACAGTTTTAGGCACGGGTCCTAACAAGGCGTGCATTAGTCTTTGTAGGATCAAGGCCTTAGATTGCAATTTAGGAGCCTCCTGCTCTGCAAATGTAATGCACTGCTAATAAGCCAAAGCTTACGGGAGGATTCCATATGAGACCATATGATAAAAATAGATGCAAGTAGTCTGGGGATTATTCTGTGTTTCTCTTATATTCTTTCAAAAATGCTTTCTTGAATCCATTAGACTATTGTTTAGATTTTTTTAGTATTGGCTCCATATCCCTTGGCTGGTTCCCCATTGTTCCCAAGTTTTTACCTTCTTGTGCTCACAGCTCTACACAATGCTGCTCCAGCCTACCCCACTGAGCCCATCTCTTATCACATTGCCCCATCCACTCCACCAACAACTTCCATGCCCTGTTCATCTTTTCTCCCTCTCCTGACTCTACAACTTTTTTGCACATGCAAAAAATATAGTTGGAACTGCATGCCTTATTTGGATGCTTAACTATCTGCCCAAAGTGGATAACTACATGTACAAATTGCCAGCTAGGTACATAACCAGCCTCTTGTGCATGCAGTTCCCTAAGGTGAGTGTACAAATTAGGAATGCAATCACATGTACTTTTGCACATGTAACATACTTTGCACTGTTTAGAAAGCGAGATCCTAGATGTCAATCACGTTTAGATGCTAGAAGGAATATACCAACCCCTTGGCTAACGTTTTAAAGTAAAGTTATGGCCATGAGTTTATTGCCTTTTTTAAACATGAGTAATTCATGTGCTGAACTCTGCATACAAACAAATGATAAAATCAACACCAGCTTCTGTATCAATGTATATTAATACTAATTAATGTCTGCTGTTTTTTTTTAAAGTTTACTTGAGCATAAAATATTAGAAATGGAAGAAAGGCATAAAGAAGAGTTGGATACTTTGAAGGAGGAAAAAGAGAACCTTCAAGGCTTAGTCTCACGCCAAAGTTACATAATCCAGGAGCTAGAGAAGCAGTTAAACAAGGCAACTAACAACAACAGTGTCCTGCAGAAACAACAGCTGGAATTGATGGACACGGTTCACAGTCTGGTCAGTCTTTGTTCCAAAGAAGGAGGTAAGAGAGTAACATCTTTAAAAGTCTCAGAAATTTCTTACTAGAGCAGTGGTTCCCAAACTTGTTCCACCACCTGTGCAGGGAAAGCCCTTGGCGGGCTGGGCCGGTTTGTTTACTTGCCATGTCCGCAGGTTCAGCCGATCACGGCTCCCAGTGGCCACGGTTCGCTGCTCCAGGCCAATGGGAGCTGCTGGAAGCAGCGGCCAGTATGTCCCTCAGCCCGCAGGCAGGTAAACAAACTGGCCCGGTCCGCCAGGGGATTCCCCTGCACCAGCGGCGGAATAAGTTTGGGAACCACGGCACTAGAGTGACACATTGGCAGGGGGAGGGTCAAATTTACTTGTATAGGTCGAAAAA
Source organism: Natator depressus (assembly GCF_965152275.1). NCBI lineage: Eukaryota > Metazoa > Chordata > Testudines > Cheloniidae > Natator > Natator depressus. The sequence continues at coordinate 32,805,065 of NC_134235.1, forward strand.
GAAAAGAGACTCTGACATTCTGAGGTAATCAAGGACAAAGTAGCTTAGGAGAACATTTGAACATGGATAGTTCTTGAGATATTGCTGAGAGTGAACCTGATGCCAACAAGTATGTTTGACTTTTTGGTTGAATAAGCTCTTGTGCCAAATCTTCAGTTGATGTAAATTGGCTCCACTGACTTAGTGATACCAAATTATAGCCATGGAGGATCTGACTCCTTATGACTTGTTGTTTTTCAGATATTTTCTGAATATTACGTTTCTCTTTGTTTTTCTATTTTTTTTATTATTTCTTTGTTTCCAGTTGCACCCATAGTGTGGTAAGTACTGAACAAACATGGAAGATGGAAAAGGTGCTGCCTTGAAGACATTACAATCCAAACCCAGGCAGACAAAAATGGCAGAGGCAATGGGTAGACTATATGGCCAGTCATCAGGGTTATCATTGGTTACATCTTAATAAAGCATTTTAAAATGTATTATTATTAGATGTCTAGCTCTTGAGGGGCAATCTCTAGTTGCTTAACATGCTTGCAATTATTAGTCAACACATTCCTGTAGTATCACGAAAAAATTCTTCTTCCGGAGTGATTTTAATTCTCAGACCTTTAATTCTCAGGCCTTGCAGACCAACTCAGGAGAGGCATTCCATGCATCAAAAGTAGCATGGAAGAAAACATAGAGTTGTTGTAGGAGAAAAGGACAAACAGTTTGTCAAAGGGTGGCATCATGAGATGAGGAGGTGGCGGCAGAGTGTGAAAAGGGCTCAGAAGAAGATAGGCTAAGCTGAGTCTTGCAGCACAAGGACAAGAGTTGCTGAGGAGGCGGAGATGGATTCAAAGAGAAATTCCAGCGAGAATTCAAGGGGAAGATGACATGATCAGAACAATGAGTAAGGGAGATGATCTTTGTCGATGTGTTCTATATGGACTGTTGAGGAGATATTGTGGATGTCAGGGAGGTCAAAGCGGAGGTTGAAATTAAAGATATGTGATTTGGCTAGGAAGAGGTCATCAAAAACCCTGTCAAGAAAATCCAGGAGCAAGTTGGAGGAGAGGCACACAAGGCAAAGGCAGCAAATGGCACATTCAGAGAGTTTAGAGATGAAGGGAAGAAAGAAGATGGGCCAATAGCTGAACAGGCAAGTGAGGCTGAGGGATGACATTCTAGAGAGAAAGTCCAGAGCATATGTGACTTGTGATTATATAACTGATTCCTGTACCAGTGCAAGTAGATGCATAAAGATGTGCAGGTAAAAAAAAACTGGCACCTGCATCATTGTAGTCTGATAGAACTAAGAGTCAAAAAGATCTAATAGATGATCCAATCTAGTTTGTTCCCTTGAGAACATTCCCATGCCCCTTGTGATGCTTGTATCTGAATAGTTCCAGTGACTAGGATTCCATCTTCTTCCCTTGGAAGATTTTTTTCACATTCCAATCTTATTGATGGCATGCTTTTTTCTCATGTCCATTCTAAATCTTCCCTTTCTCTGTTGCTTTGACTTATTCCATGCTAAACAGTTCTTCAGCACCTTAAATTAAATAAAATCTTTTTTAAACAGTATGCTCTCATACCAATAGTTCAGCATTGTGAAGCAATTCAAATCCTCTAATGTATTTTATGGTCTTCTGGCAAGGAAATTGGCAGAGTTTTGCTCAGCCTGTTTTAACAGAGCTCAGGAGCATTTTGAAATTAATATCAATGTGAGAGAGATATTATTTTCATACAGAGATGAACTGCAAGCTGTTGTAAAGACTGAAAACAGATTTTCTAGCCATCTTGAATTAGATTCAAATAAAATATTTTTCCCCTTAATTATGGAGATTTCAGACATCAATTGGTTCTTATAAAGACTTTGAACCAGGATTTTCAAAAAAATCAGAACTTAGGCTACTTGGTCCAAATATAGGTACCCGGATAAGTGAATTTTCAGAAGTGCTCAGCACCAAACAACTCCCATTGAATTCAATGAAAGCTACTATGTGCTCAGTGCTTTTGAAACTCAAGCTATTTACATGTCTAAATGTAGACTTGGTAGCCTAAGTTTAGACACCTCCATCTCATTCCCCATATCTCTTTGTATTTAGTAGCTGACTCAGATTCATGCTTGGATACTATGTTGATTGGCATATTGTAAATACCTAGATCAGTTTACATAGAGATAGAGCACTTTCACAGAAATACCTGTTTGCTATATATTTAAATCTATATGACGTACAAGTTTTAGGAAATAAATTGTTTCTCAGAATTAAAAAAAGCCACAGAAAAGCTTTTGTTAAAATAACAACATTAACATAGAACACCAGACCATTTTAAAGAAATCTTGGACACATACGCTGATTTTTTAAAAATTATTACCAGCATCAATTTGTGAAAATAATTATTATACATACTGAAGCCTGTGTCAAGTACAAGGTATGCATGCTGGGAAAAACAATTGGAACTACTGTAATTTAGCCATAACCACTCAGGGAAAATATGTAAAGTACCCTTTAGTTAGTTAAACACAAATAACTGCTATCTGTGTACTAGCATTCAAAACATAGAGTTAGGGTAAGATTTTTTGAGTGATAGATAATAACAATTAAAATATTATTTATAAATTAATGGTATGCCCATATCTTTTATACTGTGCTCAGTTCTGGTTATCTGATCTCATAAAAGATATTGAAGAAATGGAAATGCTCCAGAATAGGGCAATGAAAATTATTAGAGACATGGAAAGACTTCTATTTGAGGAGAGAGTATAAATATAGGACTATTTTGTCAAAAGTGAGAGGAATACGTTGACATGATATAGGTATATAAAATAATGAATGGTAGAAAGAAGAGCAATTGGACACTCCCTTCTTACCTCTTATTATAAAACACAAACACAGGAGTATCTAATCAAATGAAAAGGCAATTTTTTTCACTGATAAAAGAAAATAATTAACCTGTGGAACTCATTGCTGCTTGATATTATTGAAACAAAGAGCTCAGTAGAATTTTAAAATGATTAGACAGTTATGTGAATAACAACAATATCTACACTCAAATTAGGTAGGGTGAGAATTGACAAGGGATATAAATCTTCAAACTTCAGGACAAGAATTAACTAACTATCCATTCTTGGGACTGGGTTGAAATTTACCCAATGGACATGTTATTCCATAAACGATTATAGGCAGATCACACTTTCCTCTGAACAGAGCCAGCCTTCGTAGTCCCAAAAAGTTTCAGTCACAGAATCCCTTTAATTTGACAGACCTAAGAATGCAAAAGACAATCTCAGCTTTCATTTAAAAAGAATAGTTTCTAGTCTTTTGCCTTATAACAATAGTATTGTAAATGTGAATTGATGTGAACCTATTCCCACTGGAGGGACAGTGCTGTCCATACTGATGCTGATGGTGCTAGGACCACTGCAAATTCACCCCAGCCATCTGAGTCAGCCACTCTGCTGAGCAGCTAGCATAAACTCTGCACACCGGGTGGGGAGGGAGGGGAGTAGTTTAATATTTTCAGAGGCAGCATGCCTATTTGATTAAACAAGGCACAGAGGGCCAGATTTTCAAAGTGCCCACATATCGGTGCCCAAAGATGCAATAGGTGCCTAATGAGATTTTCAAAAGTGTCTAACTTCTTTGGGTGCTTTTGAAAATCCCACTACGTACCTATCTGCTTCTCTAGATGCCAAAATACCTTTGAAAATACGGCCCTAAGAGAATAAGCTCTGATACTGCCTGCCTGTTTGGCTTTTGTCAAGGTCAGATGACATGAGCCAGGTTAGATGACATGGTGATAACAATTCTTACAGTTGGTCTACAGCAGTATTTTCACTATTGCTAGGCCAAGGGAAGGAATTTTTGAAAGTTCTCAGTGTATAAAGGCAAATGAGAGAATGGGAGTAAAGGTCACACAGCTAATCACGTAAAAAAGTAGAGGTGAACCTAAGTTGCAAAATTTGGATCTAGATCTGAATTTCAAATTCCCCAAATACCTGGTGTGTTTACATCTCTGGGTTTGGTACGGACTACATTTGAGACAGGGGCCACCTGTAAAATTTTCAACCAATTCTCAGTCTGGATTCCAAAACCAACCACTCAGTGTTGCCAGTGTGATCAATTCTATGGCTTTAGTTTATGCTGATCTGTAAAAATATATTCTCCACTAGATCAGAAAACCTATGGATAGGACAAATATACATGATATCACAGGGCCCCAGACATCTCGAGTTTGTCCATATTTATTGCTAACAGAGTTGTCATATAGTTTGTTTAAACTTTTTTTTTTTTTAATGTGGCAGTGGGAATCTTGGCACCAACTCATTTCTAAAATAACAGATCTTTCAAAAACTAGCCTTCCTGTTAAAAGACTGGTGTGCATTATGGAATTTTAAGGGAACTTGTTTAGGATTAAATCATTTTCAAATCCAGTCATAGATAAGGGCCAGAGGCTTCCCTCCCATCCACAATGCAGAGAGGAGCAAAGGAACAGGAAAGTAGGGCCAAAGGCCCCCAAATCTACTGGTGACAAAGATGCATCCCCACGACTGCAGAAGCCCCTTCCACATGCAGAGATGGGGAGGAGTTGGAGCAGTGGTTGTACATGACATGGTTTGAGGATCTGGTGGATTTCTGATGAAATTCATACATGAATTAATGCCAGCAAGATCAGCTTCAAAGGAGGTATTGCCCATATGGAGAGGGGAAGCCAGTGACTGACTAGTAGATTGTAGAATTTGTCCCAACAGAAAGCAATAGAAAATCCTTGCCTAGCAAAAAATAGCCTATTATTGTATTGTGCCTATAATATTAAATTTACTTTGCATATTATAAACAAATTTAAATAATATGATAGGTGGCCTACCCCTTTCCCCTCCCCCACTTAAAAGGGAGTCTAAAAAACCCCAAAGGACTGGTTGGGTTCTTTATCAATGTGGTTATTCATTTTTCCTGTTGTTGTTTTTTCTTTTGTGTGTCAGACTACATAATAACATAGTTGTTAAAATGTTAGGTCTAATGCTGTGTGTTTCAGAGGACTAATGCAATAGGAAAGAAAGTTTGTTCACTGATGTCTGGTTTTGTGGCCTCCTAACGAGAGAAATGAGGCATTAGCTTCCTCTTGAATGCTGACAAGAAGTTTGGCTTAAGTCTCAAAACAATACACACATATGCTAGGAATTTACCTCCCTAGAAGTACCTACTGAGTTCACAAACTAAATCATTCAGTGAGTGGGTGAGATATTTAGGTTTCTGAAAATCACAAGTCTCCTGGGTTATGAGTAGTTTTCATATCTTACCAAATTACGCAAGAAAATGAAGTAGGGGCAAATCTTTGTTTTAACAGGATACATGTTAAAAAAGACAAATTATTTATGTATTCAAACCCCTAAACGGTAAATAGTTATTCTTTTTTCTCTGCCTTCAGTAGCTGTGATGTAACTTTAGCGTAAGCTTAAGACTGTGGGAAATGAACTGAAACGTCAAGGAAGTGACCTAAAGGTTACCACAGACACAGGGCCAAAGTTTTGGCTGGCATAACTCCGTTGACATCAGTAGAGTTACACCAACAGAGATGTTGGCCCAGTTTTCTATGGGACTTCAAAAAGAACATAGATAACATGAGCCAGTGGTATAGAAAGATCCCAATCAGAAGAGTTAGTTGGATTTAGGTGACCCAAGAGGTTATTTTCAATCCTAGTATCAAAGCTATGTTTATAAAGGCAAATTTGTTATAGTAAATTGATGCCAGTGTCTCTGGAATAGAATTAACTGAGAGTTGTTGTGGTTAATATGGTCAGAATGGAAAAGGAAATAGACTGAATGACATAGACAAGAACATTTGTATTCTTCTGAAACCCCTTTTTAAAATGACGATAGATTTAATTACTTTCTTCTCTGGCTCGCACCATTTTCCTACTTATTTGTTTCCTCTCATTAAACTGTTGACTCCACTGCCCAGCCCAACCTTAATACCACTGAGCCAAAAGTTTTTTGTTTGTTTCGTTTTGTTTTGTGGCACAGCTGGAGCTTTGCCAGCTAGACAGGGACCTGTAGCACAGCGTTCATCCAGAGACATCATTCTTTTTTGGAAGAAACAAATACATTTCTTTCCTGCTTCACTGACATCTACAAGATTATATTATATTTGATTGCAGCTATGAGGTACATTAGCAGTGCTGGAAACAAATTGACGTAAATGTTATTGCTAATAATAAATAACACTTTGCAATTATTAATAAAACTTGGCACTCTTCATCCATAAATATCAAAACACCTTATAAAATGATAAGTTTAATTACTTTTCCCCATCTCATTCTTTTTTTGTATACAGATGGGGAAAGAACAGAGAAATTAAGTGACTTGCCAAAGTCACACAGTGCCAGAGCTAGGAACAGTACCCATGTCTTCTGACTTCATTTCCTGTGTCCAAGCCATTCTGCCTGCCACATTAGCTCTTTTATCTTTAAACCTGACATTGATTCCCCACAATTAGAAGCAAATTACTTTTGGATGCCGAGTGTGTGTGTGTAAGGAGCATAAAAGGTGCCCTCTGCTCTACTTTCATAAAGTCATAAAAGCGTAGGACTGGAAGGGACCTCGAAAGGCCATTGTCTAACCCGTTCTTAAAAAGCTCTAATGACGGAGATTCCACTCTTTTAGGGGTTCGTAATCTATAGATAACTGGTTATACTGTTAAAAAAAATAGTCAATGGATGTCAAAGGGGCCAAAGAAGCAACACCTGAAGCATTAACATTTTTAAAAAATACATTCCCCAAAGAGAAAATGTGTGTATTGGAATCTGATGCTTACAAAAATAAAAGTAGCCTTTGGTTAAAAAAAGAGAAATAAAAATATCACCTTCTGAATAAGTTTTAATGATTTTTTCACATAGACTTCCCAAAGCTTAGAGTATTCCGAGTCTGAAAGCTGTGCAAAAATGTAGGCCTAGATATCACAATGAGAGCCATTCATATTCAGGTAGACTCCTCTGCCTGTGTGCAGCCCCACTGACTTGGATGAGTTCCATGGGGATGTAGGGGTCAGCCCGCACGAAGTGTATTACATGATCACACAGTCTGGGTCAGGACTGCATAGGTGCAATTTAGCTATGTACAGCACTATGGGCACCATCAGCACTTGTGTGTGTGTGTTTCCTAGTTATCTGGTATCGGATGATATAGGACTGCTGTTTCTTTTTTGATTTATTGTATTGGTATTTGTAAGAGCTGCCTAGAGGGCTCTGATAAGTACCTCTGGTTTTGTATGTTAAAAAAACCAATATAAATGATGATTAATAATAGCTACAAATAAAAACTTCACAGCCTCTCAGGCACGGGCAAATTTTCTTCCCAAATTATGACCTATATAACAAATATGACAAAGCAGAGTAGTTAAGTATCGCGATCTGTTCAGACTGCAGGTTAGTAAAGAAACAGTAATTAAATAAAGCAGCTAAAATGTACAGTATCTAGTATTTCTGTCAGTGTCTCACTTGACAAGCCAGGATTCAGCTGCTGTACCTGTGCTAACTTGCATATGGTGACAGCTAGTGGTCAATATTTATTAGTGTTGGAGCAGAAATGGCTTAATAGTTTTATCTTTTCCTCATTTCAGTTAACTGCTAATTCTGAAATCAATTGCCCACCCAGTCTCAGAGAACATAACAACCAATCTCTCTCAGATCTGTCTTGTGAAAACAGTATTATTCACTCATGCTGAAGACATTACATGGAATATTAACATACATGAAATAACTAACAACATTGACAATGTCACTCATTGCCTTGTTAGTGAAACATTATTTTGTGTGGTTTCAGAGTAACAGCCGTGTTAGTCTGTATTCGTAAAAAGAAAAAAGAAAAGGAGTACTTGTGGCACCTTAGAGACTAACCAGTTTATTTGAGCATGAGCTTTCGTGAGCTACAGCTCACTTCATCGGATGCATAGCATATCGTGGAAACTGCAGAAGACATTATATACACACAGAGACCATGAAACAAAACTTCCTCCCACCCCACTGTCCTGCTGCTAACAGCTTATCTAAAGTGATCATCAAGTGATCATCAAGGAAGGCCATTTCCAGCACAAATCAAGGTTTTCTCACTCTTCCCCCCCCCCACACACACAGACACACATACAAACTCACTCTCCTGCTGGTAATAGCCCATCCCTCTTTGAAACCTCTCTTTATAATGCGCATGATAATCAAGGTGGGTCATTTCCAGCACTAATCTCTGAATATCTCTGAATAGATATGTGGGCACAGTTCCCACATATCTATTCAGAGAACACCATCACAGGGCCTAACAACATCAGCCACACTATCAGAGGCTCGTTCACCTGCACATCCACCAATGTGATATATGCCATCATGTGCCAGCAATGCCCCTCTGCCATGTACATTGGTCAAACTGGACAGTCTCTACGTAAAAGAATAAATGGACACAAATCAGATGTTAAGAATTATAACATTCATAAACCAGTCGGAGAACACTTCAATCTCTCTGGTCACGCAATCACAGACATGAGGGTCGCTATCTTAAAGCAAAAAAACTTCAAATCCAGACTCCAGCGAGAAACTGCTGAATTGGAATTCATTTGCAAATTGGATACTATTAATTTGGGCTTGAATAGAGACTGGGAGTGGCTAAGTCATTATGCAAGGTAGCCTATCTCCCCTTGTTTTTTTCCTACAAACCCCCCCCCCAAGACGTTCTGGTTAAACTTGGATTATTGCTGTGCACATTGTAAGATGAGCTATTGCCAGCAGGAGAGTGAGTTTGTGTGTGTGGTTTTTGGAGGGGGTGTGTGTGTGGGGGGGGGGGTGAGAAAACCTGGATTAGTGCTGGAAATGACCCACCTTGATTATCATGCGCATTATAAAGAGAGGTTTCAAAGAGGGATGGGCTATTACCAGCAGGAGAGTGAGTTTGTATGTGTGTCTGTGTGTGTGTGGGGGGGGAAGAGTGAGAAAACCTTGATTTGTGCTGGAAATGGCCTTCCTTGATGATCACTTGATGATCACTTTAGATAAGCTGTTAGCAGCAGGACAGTGGGGTGGGAGGAAGTTTTGTTTCATGGTCTCTGTGTGTATATAATGTCTTCTGCAGTTTCCACGATATGCTATGCATCCGATGAAGTGAGCTGTAGCTCACGAAAGCTCATGCTCAAATAAACTGGTTAGTCTCTAAGGTGCCACAAGTACTCCTTTTTTTTTTTTTTTTATTATTTTGTGTAAATATCATGGTTCAGTCAGAAAAATTAAATGAACATGAGGGTGTCTGTGTGGAAAAAATTTAAATGAATTAAAGAAATAGGGACACAAGATATTAAAGCCTGTGCCTTTATCTCTCTTGTAGCAGCTTGTAAAAGTATCCTTCAATTTTCAGTTCTCAGTGAACGACTGGTTACTCACAAATTTGCTGTCTCAGGCAGAAACTTACAGAATTATATTGCAGCTGGATAATTAAGTGTCTTTATATCTTTGTAACTGGACCATAAGGCATTCTATTTAAACTCTTTAATGAGGACCACTTCATGATATTCCTAAGTGATCTCTTTCAAATGCACTGCGAATTTAAGTATTATTGTTTTTAGCAGTCATCAAGGCTAAATGTATTGGAAAACAAACTTGATAACTGTTGACAATTTATTAGGTAGCAAATAATTATGGTCCAAAGAGGGTGAAAGCTGAGTGTGTTAAAATAGTTTTACAAGACCAAGTCAATTTCTGCGAAGAAAGAAGGGGCATATTGTTATATATGGTATAGTTGATAGGTGGTTGGACAGCTGAGTGTTCTTTTTATGACCTTGTTTGTTTTTCTCACTTCAATGGTGGTGGGGGAGGGAGGGGTAATGAATGTGGTTTTCTCTTCAGCTGCTAAAACTCTTTTATAAATGTTCATTTCAAGAAAGTAATCAGTGAAACCTTTCTTTCTTTCTTTCTTTCTTTCTTTCTTTCTTTCTTTCTTTCTTTCTTTCTTTCTTTCTTTCTTTCTTTCTTTCTTTCTTTCTTTCTTTCTTTCTTTCTTTCTTTCTTTCTCTTAAATGAATATGGGTCTCAAATTCTGAGATGTGAGGAACATGCTCAACTCCTACTGAAACCAGTATTGAACTGAATACTTAGCTGGAGGAGATCAGCATAGCTCCTTTGACTTTAATGGCGCTAGGCCAATTTCCACCAGCTGAGAATCAGGCCAATGTGTTCAGCACCTATCACAATCAGGCCATGGATTTTTTTTTATAGCATATAATACCTTAACTGCTCGTGTGCTCTGAATGATTAAATTTAGGGCCAAATCTTGCAGTCCTATTCTTTCGAAGCTCTCACTGATTCAGCAGCTGCTTGTATCTGACTAAGTATTATAGAATTTGGCCCTAAATTCACACTGTGTTCTACTTTCCCCCAAATTTTAAATACCTGTCTCACTTCAAGGCCAAATCCTGCAGTTTTAACTCAAGATGTACTCTGATAAAACTTCCATTGACTTTGTCAGGCTGGCTGGAATGGCTCATGACCCAGGAGTGCCAAGCTCAGGGCATACTGTTAAGAAACATGGCACAAACCCCAAATTGGTTGTGTGTTCTACAATTAGATTTGACCAACCAAGTATCAAGTGTGAACTCCTCAAGCACTATAAAAGCCTTAACATGGAGCCACAGATAGCCCCCTTGAGTGCCCTGATCTACCTTGCCACCTAGGCAATCTTTCCTTTGTACCAAAAATCACAATAATATTCAGGTTACTCCCAGTCACAATCATTCCGCCCAGGTCGAGTGCATCCTAGGTCTTTCACCAAAGGCAGGGCTTGTAACCAATCCTACAATAAAGGTGTATTAACTAGGAAAAAGAAATGAGTGTTATTTACCAGGTGAAATCAGGTAAACATACACACACAAATGAGAGAAAGCTTTAGGTTTCAAAAAGTAGTAGAAACTGCTGTAATGTGCAAACTCTCTCTGTCTTCTAGGGCTAACCCAAGCTAAACGGCCGGAGGAGAGACAGGAACTGTTTGGTTACATTGTCTAACGTCTAGCAATATATATGTAAACCCACAATCATTACCTACTAATGTGTCTCTAAAGGTTGAATCTGGGTCAGTTAGCCTGCTAGTTGTGTGACCCTTTCTGGCCCTGCATCACAGACCTATTCACGGGGCTTGAGCCCTGGGCTGTAGTACTTTATCTAGTCCAGTTTTAAACTCCTCATGTGATGGGGCTCCCATCTGCTTCCTTTGGAAAATAATTGCATGGTCTAATTTCATCATCATTTCCTGATATACCTCTTATATTAACCTTTTGCTAGCCTAATTTAATTAATGTGAATTGTATTCTACTGTCATATTAATGGGAGATCTGTTTGCGGGTATATGGCAGTAGAATACCACGCAGGGAAAATCATTATCACATGAAGCCTTTCCACTGTAAGAATGACACAACACCAACACCGCTTCCTACTTCTGAATCACTAACAAACACAAAAGACTCCATGTAGCCTGTTAGGGTCTTTGCTATTGCTATTGATTACAAGTGGAAGATGCTCTGATACTATGGTGATGGGTGGCAGTTTAAATCCCTAAAATATATAGATATGTTACAAAAAGCTAAGTAATCGTTGATCAGTAATAAACCAAAACCATAAACAATGATTTTTTTAAACTTTGACATCCCGGGACAGAAATTTAAGTCCCAGTATAAATTGTATAAATTAAGAGTAACCCACTAGTGGTGTGTGTGCAATACAGGACCTCCTTTGTTCAGATCCACAGAAGACATGAGTTAATTCAGTCCCCAGCTAAAGAGCTTTGGTTCCAGATATATCACCTCGTAAACTCCATGGACTAGCACAGGGGGGACCTTGTAACGCATGCTCACCAGTGGGTTACATAATTCTGCTGCTCAACAAAAAGCTTGTCCTACAGCAATCCATGAATCCCAGACAAGCCCTGACTTATGTGATGGCTACCATATTAGCTGGCACACAGTGAATTGAACGGGGAGCCTCCAGAGCTGAAAGCAGGAGCTGTTAGAGCTAAAGAGCCAATGTTCCGTAGCTGTGGGGTGTAACAACTCATCTCTTTTGTGGATTAGCACAGGGGAGGACTTGTAAGACACATTGACAAGTGGGTTACATAAGTAGGAGAAATCTCAACATGTCATTGTAATAGTAAATTTAATAGTCTTAACATAGCAAAGTCAGCTATGGAAATTATGATCAAATCTGAAAGGTTCCCATTCAGAAATACAAAACCCTTCAGAGGTTTTGTAGCTAAACACAACAGAGGACATAGCCAGTGCTACCACTTTAAAGTTGTAAAACTATAAAATACTACTTTTAAGTGAGGAAATAGTTAATCAGTTGCCTACATACTAAAATGATGGGCACTTTAGAAATGTGATAGTCACAGAAGTCACGGATTCTGTGACTTTCCGTGACTTCTGCAGGGGCCCATGTCGCTGGCCCAGGAGCCCCCGAGCAACTTAGGCAGCCCCTGGGCAGTCACACCAGCTGGTGCTGGGGGGGGGGGGGAGGGTAGGGGGGCCCAAGACTGCCCCAGCAGCAGCTGGTGTGACTGCCCAGGGGCTGCCTAAGTTGCTCGGGGGCTCCTGGGCCAGCGACATGGGCCCCTGCAGAAGTCACGGAAAGTCACAGAATCCGTGACTTCTGTGACTATCACATTTCTAAAGTGCCCATCATTTTAGTATGTAGGCAACTGATTAACTATTTCCTCACTTAAAAGTAGTATTTTATAGTTTTACAACTTTAAAGTGGTAGCACTGGCTATGTCCTCTGTTGTGTTTAGCTATTTTCACTCTTACTATTTATTAATTAGTGTAGCACTTAGGAACCCTAGTCATGAGATAGGCTCCCACTCTGCTACGGTCCTGCAGAATTACAGAACAAAAAGCAGGACCCTGCTCAAAAGCGCTTGCAATATAAATGTCAAACAAGAGAGAACAGATGGAGCTTTAACTGATAATTTTGCTGTATGTGAGTTGCTTCTTTCTCTGTTTCCATAGTCCAAAGATGTTTTTATCTTGAGGGTTCAGCTCAGTTGGAATGACCTCACGGTTTCGTGTCCCTGCTTGTGTTCAGTGTGTGATATCTGTAGCATGTTTTGTATTGTAGTTCAATGTACTATACATTTTGCCACACACTTCCCAGGTTTTCCACTTTTGCTGCTCAGTTTTCCACTTTTCTGCTTGCAGTAAGAAAAATATTGTCAAAAACAGATAGCAACAGAGTGTGTTTCAGTGGCATGCTACTGGTCACTGAGGTTAAGTTCTTCATCACCATGCTGGGTCCCAAATGAAGGTTGATATATACAAGAGTAGGCCATTGGTATAACAGACTGCATCTGTCTATGGTTCAGAAGCTCATCAGTGGTCACAACCTTGGAGCCATGGAGATAAAGGAGAGCCCCAATACCATTGCAAGGCAGGGTTGAGATCTGGGGATGCATGGGGTAGAGGGGAACCCTGGGATAGAGCAGGGCAGGGATATAGTGGGGAGATGGAGATGGAGAGGATCCCTGGGGAGAGGGCAGGGCTGGACAGGGTCAGGGTGGGGGTATGAAGGGAGCCCCAGGGACGGGACAGGGCTAAATTGGGATGGGGTGATGCGGATAGAGGGAAGCCCTGGGAACAGGCCAGGGGTGGGTCATGGTGGAGGGATGGGGCTATATGGGAGCCCCAGGGGTGGGGCACGGCTGGGGTGGGGTGGGGCAATGAGGATGGAGTGGAGCCCCAGGGCCAGGGCAGGGCTGGGTCAAGGTGTGGGGATGGGGAAGGAGGGGAGCCCCAAGGTCAGGGCTGGGGCAGGACGGGGGTATGGAGAGAACCCTGGGCTCAGGGCCAGGCTGGCGCAAGGTGGGGGCATGGAGCTATACGGGAGCCCTGGGGGCAAGGCAGGGCTGGGGGGATGGGGAAGGAGGGGAGTCACTGGAATTCTGTAGGGCAGGTCTGAGATGAGGTGAAGAGAATGGAGGGGAGTCTCTGGGATATTGCAGTGCAGGGCTGGGATCGGTGAATGGGAACCAAGAGAAGCCCCAGGGTACTGCAGACAGGGTTGCAATGTGGAGGTGCATGGGGATGGCGGGGAGCCTGTGGGATACTGTAAGGGGTGCTTCAGCCAAAGAAGAGAGCACAGCAGGAAATGGAGTAGCCCTGGCTGAGCTGGAGAGCAGAACATAGGGAGTAGATGGAGGGCCCAGGAGGCCCTGTGATGCTGGGGAAAGCTAAAGTAGGAGAACCCCTGTGCTACAGTGGGTAGGGCAGAGCTGGGGAGGAGAGCTGGGGGTGGAGCAGGGGAGGCCCTGAAAGCTGCTTCCCCTAGTGTGCAAACCCACATGGCTGGCCCCATCCAACCCGTCCCCTGGCTCCTTCTGCCCACCTCCAGGCTAAGCAGTGCTCTGGATATCATCTGGCAGCACTATACGCCTGCCCAAAAGACAGGCAACTGGCACATGCCCACACCTTCCCAGGCAGGTGCGGCCCATAAATTGAGAACCTCTGCTCTAGACCCTGACCCTGCTTCTAGACCCTCTGACTTCCGTTACAGGTAGCGGTGGATCTACAGACAACCCTCCCCTCAAATTCTTGGAAACACCAAAACTAGGTAGGGAGATTTCTAACCTGAGACTTCTTCTGCCCACATTGTTTTTTATGGGCACCTGCGTATATATGGCAGCCAGAATCTGGCCAATGAATATTTCCTGAACATATAGTGAATAAGGTTTTCTCCTTTTGGACTTCCACTCTCATGAAGATCATTTAGGAATTTTCTTTTGCTATGGATTAATTGTTGGACATTAAAAGTAGATTAAATACAAAACATGTAGGACATTATTAAGAGTATGAAAATATAAAGATTCATTGCGGAAATCTCTACATTTCTGTTCATTTATATCACCATTGTACAAAAAACATACAGCTTCCTTTCATCTGTCATTTATTGGCATTGTCATATGAAGACATAATTAGCACCTGTGGGATTAACTCATTTAGTCTTTGCGGAACTTATGAATGCATCAGTCCAGATGTTTGGTACTACGGGAAGTATGAATGTGACTCCATGAATTTAGGCAACATAATCAATTGTCTTTGCCTGTAAGCACTATTGAACATCAGGGTGTAATTAAGGAATGTCCATTTTAGGTTGCTGGAGTAACAGGCACACATATTTCATTTTCTCAAAGCCTAATTAGAAATGACAATAAACACTGAAATATATTAATTTTAAGATAATTATATTTTCCATAGTGCTGAGATCAGTTAATTTGGATCAAATTAGAAAAGGGCAAATATGTGTCTAATATATTTTTGTTCATAGCACCAAATACATCAAAATTAATTTATTTTGCTTGACACAGACTTTTGTCAGCAACCTCAGCTACATAATATATTGGTATGATCATGTATTTAAAAATATCTGAACTAACTTTAGGCATTTAGATAGTCAAAGAAAGGGTAATAGTTACACATGATGTCTGTGGCCCATCCAGGACTGTTATTAGCAAATTTCTCCAACAGCCGGAGGTGGGACACTAGATGGGGAGGGCTCTGAGTTACTATAGAGAATTATTTCCCAAGTGTCTGGCTGGTGGATCTTGCCCACATGCTTAGGATCCAACTGATCACCATATTTGGGATGGGGAAGGAATTTCCCGCAGTCAGATTGGCTGAGATTCTGGGTTGTTGTTGTTGTTGTTTTGTCTTCCTCTGCAACATGGGACACAGGTCACTTGCTGGTTTGAAATAGAATAAATGGTGGACTTTTTGTAACGTGAAGTCTTTAACTCAAAATCTGTGGATGTCAGTAACTCAACCAGAGATTATGAGCTATTACAGAAGTGGACAGGGGGATTCTGTAGCCTGTGATATAAGTCTATGAGAACTAATCATTCCCTTTGGGTTCTATTTAGGGTTGGGGTTTTTTTAAAAATTATTTACACACTGACAGTATGCCAGTCTATTCAGGAACTTCAACTGATGTACAGGAGTTCATGGTTTGTGTAATGTTCAATAGAAAATACCCAGTCAGGAACTGTGGAATGTGGAAAAAGTTTAGAAACATCATGGGTTTCAAATATGAACAAAATGGGAAGAATTCCCTGTTACCTTACTGTAAAAGAACATCAGCAATAAAGTTCACAGGGATTAATTTTCTGATAACTTAGGGCTTGTTCTTTATAGTTCCTTGGAATATAATGGGAGAATCGCCTGGTGTCAGTGAAGGAAGGTTATCATCAGAATGTATAATTAATTCTCCAGCATTCATAGTTTTATAATCTAAACGTTTATATCAGGCATTAATACGAGGATTCTTTATACCTTCAAGGCAGTACCTTAGCCTAGGGATGCTGTAGAGTCTCACTGACAGATTGGGAGCTCCAGGAGCTATTGTGATTCCCAGAGGGAATGGAACCGCTATGCAGCATCCGCTCCTCTCTGGGCTTGGGTAGATCTGCTGACTGGTGAAGACATGGGGGAGGTAGAGGGCATAGCCAAGGCACTGCCACTTTCCTGTTAGCCTTCCAGAGGCTAACACTACAGTGGTACCAGCCCTTTGAATCTCTTCCACACCCTGAACACAGGGAATAATGTTGTGCCCAGCCATTACATCTCAAAAAGCAGCTACTGTGCCTGCATGCCCATGCACCAAGCAATTCTTTTCAGAGATGAAACTCTGAGTGGCTCCCATCGGAGATTAAAACCCTAAAGAAAGCCTAAAGAATCACAAAGATTTAGAGCGTTCTTGTCTAAGGAGAGCTATTGCCTTTTGTTTGTTTTTTACCCACCTCAGACAGATGAACTATATGTGCATTTTACTAAATATACAATCTGAATATTCCTGTGAGGTTCTTTGGTGATTGAAATGTCAAGTGCTTTACTGAATGGACTGATTTTATTTCATTTGTTGTAAAAACAATTATTTTGTTATTGGCTATTGAGATACCTGTATACAAATTTCATGTCCCTTAGTTATGACATCCAAGGATATTAATGCTATTTCTGTTTAAGTTTTACTGCTCACTCTAAACCCAAACCCTGTAGATACATACAGTGTATAAATAAATCAGGATTGCTTATGTTATAATATGATGGTTTATATGATAGCATGTTGGCCATGTAACCATATATGATCTCCTGCTGTCTTGTTCAAAAAAGATATTTATGTATCAGTCCAGCTAAAAATAGCTTAAAGAGCCAGGGCTGCCTCCTGAAAAAAATTGCATAACATTCAGTTAAAAAATAACGGAACTAGTTTCTGATCTCAGTAACACCGATGTAAATCTACAGCAATTCCAGTGACTTCAAAATATTTTGCAGATTGTGTGTGTGGGAAGAGAGGCAGGTAAGCTGATCTCCGTGTGTGTATTACATAGATGTACGTTGAAATGTTGTCACTTTTAGCATGGAAGCAGTAGTGATTCTCACTCAGCAAGGAAAGCTAACTTCTCTCATTTGAAAAACTCAGGGTAGGCAAGATGGACTTGATCTGAAGTCCACTGAAGTCAATGGGAATCTTTCCTTTGACTTCAGTGGCCTTTGGCTCAGATCCCAAGTAATTACTCAAGTTGGAATTTGGCCATTGAAGCTAATACTCCTCTACTTACAAAAAATACCACTGAATCTTTAATTAACACAAATTGCCAGGGCCGAGTTTTATGTCTCATCTGAAAAATGGCACCTGCAAGAGTGCATTGTTACTTAATACCATGCTGAGGGCCTAATTCAGCACTGACTCAAAGGGAAGTGTGTCACCTACTGAGTCACAAACACCACTTTTCTTTTCCTAATTCCTAATAGGGCTAAGCCTCCAAGAAGTTTCTTTTCCAACTAGAGTATGTGAGCCAGGAGTTACTTTTATGGACGCTATGGAAGAAGAGAGAAAAGAGATGATGCATAAATTCACTCAAAAGAAAAATAAATCCACCTTTTTGTTGTAAAATTCAAATTTTAAAAGAAAAAAACACAGCAAATTACATCTGTTTTATTCAAGACAAAATGCAAATGCTGTGCTATGAGAGTAGTTTTGTGAAATGCAGTATACATTCTCTATGTGGGGAGGAAGGATGGTCTTATGGTTAAAGCAACTGATTGGGCGTTAGAAATCTTGGGTTCTATTTCTGCCTCTCCCCAGGACTTCCTGTGTGATGTTGGGCAAATCACTTAACCACTCTAGCCATCTGTTTCTTCATCTGGGAAATGGGAATAATAACAGCTACAGCCTATCTCACAGGAATTTGTGATGCTAGAATTATTGCCCATAAGGTTCATGAAAATGCTCAAATGGAAGGTGGCATATATAGGTGTGAAGTGTTTGTGTCATTATCTATTTAACATACAGCCTTGAACCTGCAAGTCCTTGTGGGGTGTGCAACAGCTGTGCAAGGTTGCTACTCTCTAGTGGACGTGGAGGCACACCACTGTGTCCTAGGTACACAGTGCCATCTTCCTCATTGAGAGGGAGTAAGTCGCTATCCCCTTTTGCACCCACTCTTTACTTTCCTGTGCCCAAAGTGAAAAAGAGGTGGATTGCAGACAGACAATGGGCATGTCTATAGAGAGCTTCAATGCAATTTGCATATGTATTTATGTAGTCCTCATCACTATGGAGCTTAATACTGCAAGGTGCTGAGAACTCTGGCCTGGATCCTGCAAAGCACTTAAGCACATGCTTAACTTTACGCATATGAGTAGTCTCATAGATTTCAATGGGACTACTCAAGTGCTTAAAGCGTGTGTTCCTGGATTGGGTCCATAGTGCAGGATCAAGCCCCTGTTGTTTGGAGAGCTACAGGTTCCCCTCTTAGGTCTTACTCGTTCTGTTAGGGAGGAGTTACATCCTGGCCAATTTAGCAGTGCGCTCATTACTGCAGGATTGGGATTGCCAGCATACCCTGTTCTCCTCATCTCTTAATCTCACACTCATGCACAATACTTCGTACCCTGTGATGTGCAGAATCAAGTGCTATGCTGTAGCTGGAATATTAATTCTTTTGCTTTGTTTTCACAAAGTGAAATAAACCAAGAAATTAAAACCCACCATTAAAACTATTTATTAAGGTAGCATCCATTTTTTACAAGTTGCTTTTAATAACAATTTGTAGGTGGGAAATTTTGGGTTTTTACACTATTGTTTGCAGTGATTTATGCTATTTAAAAAGCAATATGGTCTGGGGAAAGGGAGGAGATTGGAGAATCAAGGGGTCATAGGTTCTATTCCTGGCTTTGCCAATGATGATTGACTCCGTGGCCTTGAGAAAGTCCCTTTGCCTCAGATCCCGAAAGGTATTTAGGCACTTAACTCCCATTTAAATCAATGGGTGTTCTGCCTAAAAACATTTGAGGATTTGGGCCTTTGCCTCTTTACCTCAGTACTCCTATCGTTAAAATAGGGATAATAATAATTTGTTACCTTCCTCAAAGGGACATGTTAATTATTAAGTATTTGCGGTTTGTAAAATGCGGTGGACATGTAAGGACTAATATTTAGGTGTTATGTCTAATACTGAGGTATTATGTAGGTATAACAGGTATAATACTTAAGTGCCTAGAATGATGTGGAAAAGCTAATAAGAAATAAAGCCGCTTTGGTATAGTAATTCCTAAGGTTGCTATTGTAACCTGCATTATCGTATTTTCTGTTTTGCAGTTTTACTAAAGAATGCAAAAAGAGAGGAGGACAAGCCATTCAGAGACTGTGCAGATGTGTACCAAGCTGGCTTTAACAAAAGCGGGGTCTACACTATTTATATTAATAATGTATCAGAGCCTAAAAAGGTAACAAATATATGTATTTGTGTTTGTTTTTGCTTGTTGATGTAGATGTTGCTCTTGGCGTGAGGGAGCATTCTGCATGGTTATGGAATCTTTACATTGGCAAAGTGCTGTATTAATATAAATCACTTAGTCCATCTTCACCCTTAGAAAAATACTGGAAGGTGAAGTAAATAGAGTATCTTGCCTGGAGTGAGTCCCAACCCATCCTTTTTCTCCACTGACTGAGGATCCTCCCTAAATCTGAGCATACACCCCCAAAACATGATCTGTCTTCTACCCCTCAGCAAATGCCTAGTCTCTACAGTTGAGTCAGACACCTGGCCAGCAGTTCTGTCAGAAATACATGTCTCTGAAGATTAAGGAGAGAATCAGGGATACCCAAGAGATCATATTTTATTAATTAATGATCCACTGTCAAAAAACAATCATCCGTTTGTAATTAATCACTGATAAATAGTTCCCATTTCATTCAAGAAATATTGTTCAGGATGAGAAATGGGGAAAAGGATAAACCAACACTAGAAGAATACTGTTAAAGCAAATATTGATATAGTGATATATGAAAGGTGAATACAGAAGATAATTGAGATGTCTATAATGAAATATGGAAAATCTTCTTAGATGTTATCAAGCAGGATTAGAGAGACCTGAATAGAGGTGTTGAAACTGTTAAACTGGAATTGTAAAGGACTTGAAAATAACTGGCAAATTGACAGTGAGTTGCACTTGCATTAGTTTTGTTCAAGTTCACAAGCTGTCCATGGAAGCTTTGTTACAAACTTTTAAATTGTATCTGAATATCCACAAGGTTTACTAGGTTACTGATCTTGGTGTGTTTAGTTTGAGACTAGCACTGGGATAGGTAAAATAGGGAAAGTCACATTGTGGAAGTCATGTTTTATTTCTCTGGTATCCCTGATTGGAAGAGCTATCCAATGCAATCAGGAGAGTCAGCCCAGAAACTATTCCATTTGGTTTTTCAGAGAGGCTGCATTTTAGTTTTCTTTCTGTTTCAGCAAGAAAAGTATATATATATTCTGCTGGCTCCTGTGTCTGTCTACCTCTGGTAGCAAGGGCCTGATACAATGTCCACTGAAGACAGTGGGAAAATTCCTATTGTCCTAAGGGACGTGGGATCAGGCACTAAGTGGGCTAATACATTTTATAATTTTCTAGTCGTTTTCTTTGCTTAGTTTCATCCCAACATTACTGTCAATTTCTCTTCCTCTTTGCCATTTACAACCTTCAGATATTTACAGATGATTATCAGTCCTGCTCAAACCCCCATTCCCACCCTTTTGATAGTCATCATTTTGCAAGTTGTATTTATTTAATTATTTTAATTTTTCCTCTTAAATGTGTAGATATATTTAAGGTGTTGAAATAATTAGAAGTGCAACAGTATTCTAAGCCTTTATTCTGAGTTGTGCATAATATTATACATTTAAAAACTGCTTACTTTTAAATTATTGAGGCTACTTAGTTAGTCTTTATACCATACTATTTTAGTTCCTGATCCAATGGCCACTGAAGTCACTGATTTTAGTGGGCACTGTATTGGAGCCGTGAAGTGTTTTACTTGATAGATGGCTCTCATGGACCAGTAACTGGTTATTATATGGGAAACAAAGGGTAGAAATAAATGATCAGTTTTCAGAATGGAGAGAGGTGAATAGTGGTGTCCCACAGGGGTCAGTACTAGGACCAGTCCTATTCAACATATTCATAAATGATGTGGGAAAAGGGGTAAACAAAAATGTGGCAAAAATTGCAGATGATATAAAACTACTCAAGATAGTTAAGTCCCAAGCAGACTGCAAAGAGTTACAAAAGGATCTTACAAAACTGGGTGACTGGGCTACAAAAATGGCAGATGAAATTCAATGTTGATAAATGCAAAGTAGTGCACACTGGAAAACATAATCCCAACTATACATATAAAATGATGGGGTCTAAATTAGCTGTTACCACTCAAGAAAAAGATCTTGGAGTCATTGCGGAAAGCATCTCTGAAAACATCCACACAATGTGCAGCAGCAGTCCAAAAAAGCTAACAATTTTAAGAATCATTAAGAAAGGGATAGATAATAAGAGAGAAAATATCATACTGCCTCTATATAAATCTATGGTACACCCACATCTTGAATACTGTGTGCAGCTGTGGTCACCCCATCTTAAAAAAGATATATGGGAATTGAAAAAAGTACAGAAATGGGCTATGAAATGATTAAGGGTATGGAACAGATTAATAAGATTAATAAGACTGGGATTTTTCAGCCTGGAAAGAGATGACTAAGGAAGGATATTACAGAGGTCCATAAAATCATAACTGGTGTGGAGAAAGTAAATAAGGAAGTGTTATTTGCTCCTTAACATAACACAAGAGCGAGGAGTTACCAAATGAAATTAATAGGCAATGGGTTGAAAACAAACAAAAGGAAGTATTTCTTCCCACAACACACAGTCAACCTGTGGAACTCTTTGCCAGAGAATGTTGCGAAGGCCAGGACTATAACAGGGTTCAAAAAAGAACTAGATAAAATCATGGAGGATAGGTCCATCAATGACTATTAGCCGAGATGAGCGGGGATGGTCTCCTAGCCTGTTTGCCAGAAGCTGGGAATGGACGACAGAGGATGGATCACTTGATGATTACCTGTTCTGTTCATTCCCTCTGAAGCACCTGGCACTGGCCACTGTCGGAAGACAAGATACTGGGCTAGATGAACCATTGGTCTGACCCAGTATGGCCATTCTTATGTTCTTATTCTTCATAAACACATTTAAGGACAGCAGTATATTATCATCTTTTTAAAAAAAAATCTGTGTTTGTCTCCAAAAGGCTGTTTTAATGCTAAAAATTTGTTTAATCCATAAATCTAAAATGAGTCTAATTAAATGGATCTGTGTTATGAATTAGTAGTTTTTTCATCCTGCATCTAAGCAGAGGCAAATACTTAGTGCATTTGGAGTCCTCTTCATCTGAATCCGCAGAAAAATAATAAAGTCCACCACCCACCACTCATCATAAGAAGTCCAGCACCCACAGATGCATAAAAATAGTTATTAAAATTATCACCTCTTTTTTATTCAGGATTAAACCTCAAAACATGTTAAAAGGTGTTTAATGGCTGAATGTCTTGACCTTATCTGGGACAGGAGCCAGTTCCAGGCTTTTGTTGGCTAGAATTATGCGAAGCTAATATTGATAATCAACTTGATACTCCTTTTAGTATGGCAGGTGTTCACATCCACCCCCATGGAAAGTGCCAGACCACGCAATGCTGGCTAATGCATAATTAGGTGCTGTAATTTGCTACACCTCTCAAAGAACATGAAAACTTGTTTTATAAGGCTTTTTATTACAGGAAAATTTTATATTATGTTCCTTTTCCATATTAAAATATTAACACTCAAGACATGAGAAGGGCTTAATGCATTAGAAAAATGAACACTGGATTCCTGGGTTCTAGACTTGAATTTTAAATAAGGTACATCCATCAGTTAGAAATGTTCACTGAAAATCAGACTAAGACTAAGAAAACTAAATCCTGTAGATAAATGGTTTGACTTGCAGTGTCTTTGCTGAAGGAGGACTAGAGCCAAAATGTTTGTCTAACAAATCATGTTTCTTTAATTGTTATTCTGAATCTGGTTTACTTGTCTGCAGTGGTCAGCATTCTCCTTTCCTCCTACATGTGCAAGGGGACCTAGCAAATTCAAACAATGAAGCAATCACAGAGCATCAACATGAACAATAAATCTTAGAGTGAAAAGCATGGAACTGATTTGTCTGAGGATGAACTATTGTTCTTTTGTTGACTGATGTATAAGAATTTTTATTTAAAGGAAGTGGATAATGACCATCAATTGATAGAGCAAAGAAAAACATTAAATTACTGGCCAACATTGTCCATGCTAATGGATGTGATCACAAAATACTAGGCTGATTGATCAGAATTCTTCAACTCTCTGTATAAATGCACACCTTATTTCAAAGGCAAATGTAGCTTTATTAAAAAGCACAGAAATGAAAGCCTGGAACAATCACAGTGCCAATAGGGAAAATGTATCTGATAATGAAAATAATGGGGAAATTGCTTCAAGTAATAGTGTTAAAATGATGGAACAGAAAAGAAGAAATCATAATAAATGACAGTTTTAACCTTTCCTTGCAGTATCACAAGAAAAATGAAAGGCTGCACAATAGGATGCATTCTTTGTGAAAGTTGTGTCATTTATAAGCACTACTGTATACACATAAAACATAAAATATCTGTTGTGATTATTATGTGCATTGTCTTGTTATATTTAAGGACCACATTGCTATCTATATGTAAATATGGAACTTAATGAGAGCTTTATTGTGAAATCATGGTAGGATGCTGGTCTGCAATTTCAGTACTGGTCATACACTCTCCAGGGATAGTCCCACATGGCCCCATCCGTAGTTTCTCCACTTTATCTATACCTTTTATATGTTGCTTGTCTTCTTAGATTGCAAACTCTTTGGGGCAATGATTATGTCCCTATCTGTGTTGGGATACTGCCCAGTATATTGTGGGTACAACCCGGATTTAAATAAGAAATACAAGCCCCTATAAATAATGTATCATCTTTTCTACATTTTGGCTTCACTGTATCTCATTTTCCGGCAAGAATTTATGATAATTTCTTCCTATCCTGTGTAACACTGCTACAGGGACTAGGTAATACTTGATCAACTGAAAAAGTACTAATGTTGGAAGACTATTAAGGAAAGTTGTCTTTTTTTGAGTGGACATAATTTTAAAACTAGTATCATTATTTTCATTATTACCTAGGTCTTTTGTAATATGGAGATCACAGGAGGAGGATGGACAGTTATACAACACCGAGAAGATGGGAGTCTGGATTTTCAAAAAAACTGGAAAGAATACAAAATGGTAAGGGTGAAGAATTTACAGTAAAGTTAGAAAAGTAATCCCTTGAACCATTAGATTTTAAGCTCTACGTGCACTAACACTCAATTAAAATTACAGTATAACCCTGGCAGCATTAAGTAATCAGGTATATTGACTGGGTAAATGTAACCTCAGGACAGGATGCAGAGAGAAAATTTCTAGACACATTAAATGACTTCTTCTTGGAGCAGCTTCTCCTGGAACCCTCAAGGGGAGAGGCAATTCTTCATTTAGTCCTAAGTGGAGCACAGGATCTGGTCCAAGAGGTGAGCTGAACTGCGTGATAATAGCAACCACATTGTAATTAAATTTAACATCCGTGAGAGAGGGAAATGACAAAGAAACCTACCAAAGTAGTATTTTAACTTCAAAAAGGGGAACTATACTAAAATGAGGAAGGTCATTAAAAGGAACAGTCACAAGGCTGAAATTCCTGAAAACTGCATGGAGACTATTTAGAAACACCTTAATAGAGGCTCAAACTAAATGTTTACCCGAAATTAAAAAAAACAAAACAGTAAGAGGATCATTAAAAAATGCTACCGTGGCTAAACAGCAGAGTAAAAGAGACAGTTAAAGGCAAAAAGTCACCCTTTAAAAATCGGAAGTCAAATCCTAGTGAAGAAAATAGAAAGGAGCATAAACTCCAGCAAACCAAGTATAAAAGTATAAGAAGGCAGGCCAAGAAAGAAAAGAGCAACACAAGACACAAAAACTTAGAGCAAAAAATTAAGTGGGGCCACTGGATGATCAAAGTATTGACAGAGCACTCAAGGAAAACAAGACTATTGTGAACATAAGAACAGCCATACTGGGTCCATCTAGCCCAGTATTCTGTCTTTTGACAGTGGCCAATCCCAGGAGCCCCAGAGGAAAAGAACAGCACAGATAGTTATCAACCGATCCATCCCGTCACCCATTTCCAGCTTCTCGCAAACAGAGCCTAGAGACACCATTCTGGCTAATAGCCATTGATGGACCTATCCTCCATGAAGTTATTTAGCTCTTTTTGGAACCCTGTTATAGTCTTGGCCTTCACAACATCCTCTGGCAAGGAGTTCCACAGGTTGACTGTGTATTCTGTGAAAAAAATACTTCCTTTTTGTTTTTTTTTTAAACCGGCTACCTATTAATTTAATTTGGTGACCCCTAATTTTGTGTTATGAGACGGAGCAAATAACACTTCCTTATTTACTTTCACCACACCAGTCATGATTTTATAGACTACAATCATATTCCCCCTGCCCCCTGAGTCATCTTTTTTCCAATCTGAAAAGTCCCGGTCTCATTAATCTCTCCTCATATGGCAGCTGTTCCATATCCCTAATAATTTTTGTTGCCCTTTTCTGAACCTTTTCCAATTCCAATATATCTTTTTTGAGATGGGATGACCACATCTGCACAAAGTATTCAAGATGTGGGCATACCATGGATTTATATAGAGGCAATATGATATTTTCTGTCTCATTATCTATCCCTTTCTTAATGATTCCTAATATTTTATTACCTTTTTTGACTGCTGCTGCACATTGAGTGGATGTTTTCAGAGAAGTAGCCACGATGACTCCAAGGTCTCTTTCTTGAGTGGTAACAGCTAATTTAGACTCCATCATTTTATATGTATAGTTGGGATTATGTTTTCCAGGGTGCATTACTTTGCATTTATCAACATTGAATTTCATCTGCCATTTTGTTGCCTAGTCATCCGGTTTTGTGAGATTCTTTTGTAGCTCTTTGCAGTCTGCTTGGGACTTAACTATCTTGAATAGTTTTGTATCATCTGCAAATTTTGCCACCTTTTTGTTTACCCCTTTTCCCAGATCTTTTATGAATATGTTGAATAGAACTGGTCCCAGTACAGACCCCAGCGGGACACCACTATTTACCTCTCTCCATTCTGAAAACTGCCCATTTATTCCTACCACTTGTTTCCTATCTTTTAACCAGTTACCAATCCATTAGAGGACCTTCCCTCTTATCCCATGACAGCTTACTTTGCTTAAGAGTCTTTGGTGAGGGACCTTGTGAAGAATCTAAATGCATTCTTTGCAGGGGAGATCCCCAAACCCAAGCCATTCTTTTTAGGTGACAAATTGTAGGAACTGTCCCATATTGAGGTGTCAATACAGGAGGTTTTGGAACAAATTGATAAATTAAGCAGTAATATGACAGTAGGACCAGGGGGTATTCACACAAGAGTTCTGAAGGAACTCATGTATGAAACTGCAGAACTACTAACTGTGGTATCAAGTATCAGAGGGGTAGCCGTGTTAGTCTGGATCTGTAAAAGGGGCAAAGAGTCCTGTGGCACCATATAGACTAACAGATGTATTGGAGCATAAGCTTTTGTGGATGAAGACCCACTTCGGACATGCATCCAACGAAGTGTGTATTCACCCATGAAAGCTTATGCTTCAATACGTCTGTTAGTCTATAAGGTGCCACAGGACTCTTTTCCGCTCTAACTGCGGTATGTAACCTATTGCTTAAATCAGCCTCTGTACCAGATGACTGGAGGATAGCCAATGTAATGCCAATTTTTGAAAAAGGCTCCAGAGGCAATCCTGGCAATTACACTTTGGAAAACCTAACTTTAGTAACAGCAAATTGGGTGAAACTGTAATAAAGAACAGAATTATCACACACATAGATGAATACAATTTGTTGGGGAAGAGTCAACACAGCTTTTGTAAAGGAAAATCCACAAGCATATGGACAAGGGTGTCCACAAGCATATGGACAAGGGTGTCCTAGTCAGTATAGTGTATTGGACTTGGAGAAAGCCTTTGAGAATGTCCCCACCAAAAGCTCATAAGAAAAGTAAGCAGCTGTGGAATAAGAGGGAAGGTCCTTTCATGGATCAGTAACTAGCTAAAAGATAAAAAGAAAAAAGAAAAGGAGTACTTGTGGCACCTTAGAGACTAACCAGTTTATTTGAGCATGAGCTTTCGTGAGCTACAGCTCACTTCATCGGATGCATAGCATATCGTGGAAACTGCAGAAGACATTATATACACACAGAGACCATGAAACAAAACTTCCTCCCACCCCACTCTCCTGCTGGAGAGTGGGGTGGGAGGAAGTTTTGTTTCATGGTCTCTGTGTGTATATAATGTCTTCTGCAGTTTCCACGATATGCTATGCATCCGATGAAGTGAGCTGTAGCTCACGAAAGCTCATGCTCAAATAAACTGGTTAGTCTCTAAGGTGCCACAAGTACTCCTTTTCTTTTTTCTTTTTACGAATACAGACTAACACGGCTGTTACTCTGAAACCTAGCTAAAAGATAGGATACAAACAGTAGGGATAATTAATCAGTTGTTTGCCAGAAGTGGGGAATGGGCAAAAGAGGATGGGTCACTTGGTGATTACTTGTTCTGTTTATTCCCTCTGAGACACCTGGCACTGGCCACTGTCAGAAGACAGGATACTGGGCTAGATGGACCTTTGATCTGACCCAGTATGGCTGTTCTTATGTTCAGTTTTCACAATGCAGAGAGGTAAAAATGTGTACTGTTGTTTTTTGTGTGGGTCTGGCACCCAGTCAGGGTACCGGTACTGGAGATATGCCACGCTCTCTGGGTTTCAAATTCTGCTACTTCTGTTGTAAGGCAATGCCTGATCGTGACTCTCACTGCCACTGCCCTAAGTGCTTGGAGGAGGCTCACACGAGCATGCAGTTCTAGTCAGCACATCTCAAAAAAGATATATTGGAATTGGAAAAGGTTCAGAAAATAGCAACAAAAATAATTAGGGGTATGAAACGGCTTCCATATGAGGAGAGATTTAAAAGACTAGAACTGTTCAGCTTAGAAAAGAGACAACTGAGGGGGAATATGATAGAGGTCATAACATTACAAATGGTGTGGAAAAACTGAATAGGGAAGTGTTGTTTACCCCTTCACATAACATAAGAACTAAGAATGAAATTAATAGGCTGCAGGTTTAAAACAAACAAAAGGAAGTACTTCTTCACACAATGCACTGTCAACCTGTGGAACTTGTTGTCATGGGATGTTGTGAAGGCCAAAAAATTGGGTTAAAAAAAGAATTAGATAAGTTCACGGAGGACAGGTCTATCAATGGCTATTAGCCACAATGGTCAGGGACACAACCCCATGCCCTGGGTGCCCCAAAACCTTCAATTGCTAGAAGCTGATACTGGACAACAGGGGATGGACCATTCAAAATTGCCCGGTTGTGTTCATTCCTTCTGAAGCATCTGGAATTGGCCACTGTCAGAAGGCAAGACACTGGGCTAGATGGACCATTGGTCTGACCCAGTATGGCTGTTTTAATAGGAATTTGCTGGCCTGCCATCTACAAAGAGCTTCTTTCCACCCCCTTCCAGGTTCAAAGATCACATCCTCAGCCTTCTCCCAAAGCCCTGTCAAACAAATGTGTTTTGTAGCATGCCTGGAAAGTCACCCATTTCTGCCTATTTCATACCCGGGGGGGCAGAGCAATTTCCAGAGTTCTTGAGCCCTCATGGAGAAGACACACCAGCAGCCCCCTCTTTTTTATAATGAGGGTGATCTAGCTTGAGTGCCAGTATTGACTACAAATGTGCCAGTTTGGCCAGGAGAGAGGCAGCCCCTCAGGTAGGCTAGTCAGAGGCTAGTCATAGCCAACACCTTAAATTCCATCTGGAAACCAATGGACAGCCAGTGTAGATCTTGGAGCACTGATGTCTTAGGCTATACGGAAGTCCAGGAAGCTTTGTCTACACCAGGAGTAACTGTTATTATGGAGTCACAGGCTGATGCTGTTGATGTCAATGGGAGTTGCACTCAGCACTTTGCAGGATCAGACCCTTAATTCTGATAGGAGTCTGAAGTTAGAGAGCCTAATATACTTTGTGTATGGGACACAGACACACACACACCTACAGGACAGCTGGAGAATGAACTTTACAGCCATCCGTTAACCTTACCATTTTATGAAAATCAGAGATATTTCCATTTGATTTGGTTTGAGTTACTATATTTTCTCTCTTTCCCCAAAAAATGAGCTAGAGGAAGTAGCAGGTACATCCAAAAGATGCAAATTGTTGACAAAATTTTATGCATGTGTGCCCAAATATAATCCCCAGATCTGGGTATATCGACTGGTGCCACAGTCACAAGGAGGGCACATCTCCCCTGTACAACAGCCCTCCCTGCCCTTGTGTCCCTTATAAAGATACACTGCAGTATTCTCAAGCAATACTCAAAAACTCTGCATTTTACAATTGTGATATTGCACTTCTCCTATAATATGGCCAGCATTGGCATTATTATAGCTGAGAGGGACAACTTTCAGCCTGGGATAGGACAACACAGCCATCCTCCTGCCAAATTTTGGCTGGGTGTGATGGTCCAGCAGGGAGGACAGTCTGAGGCTGCCATTGCCAATTCTATTTAGCTAACAAAGAAAGAAGTTGAAATTGACACTTCCTACCAGCAGGGGCCCAGTCTGATATAGCTGTGGCTCCTACCTACATCTGGCTTGGGTCCTTCCCAGACTGAACCCCAGCCCTGTAGGCTCTGAAAGTCTGCAGAGCAGTAGGGGCCTGTCCAGGACACGTGGGAACCACCAGGCACAGGGAGGCCACTGTGAAGGGAATTTGAGAAGAGGGGAAAGAAGATGGAAGGATTTGGAGAAGGGGGAAGTGACTGGGGAAGTGCCACTTGAGGAGACACTGAAGCTAAATCTACATTGCACAGTTAACCTGGCATCCAGGTCTCAGCACCCAGGTTAGCCAAGCCAGGGGCGAGCATTCCCACGGCAAAGCCATACCCACTTTGCTGTGTCCTCACCGTTTCTGCTCTCACCTGCATATGTCTGGAGGCTTAGCCCATTGGTCTATGTGCTGAGACGGCTGGGATTGTTTTCCTAATAAATTATGGGAGAACTTGTCTGTCATTTGTGGAGGATTTGTGGGAAGGGCATTGAAAGGCTAGCAGCACTTGAGTGATTTAGCCTGCATCCTGCCTGCAAAGTAAGGGGTTTGAGGGTGAGATTGGAGTCTGAGGGAAGGGGAGGTTCTTGCAGAGATGAGACTGGGATTTGAGGGCAGAACAGTCTTGGTTCTGTACTTGAAGTAAATGAGGCAGGGTTTTTGCAAACTATGTTAAAATCAATAAGATGATGGTAGTGAGCTAAGGATAAATGAGGGGAAAACAGTATGCTGCAACTTTATAAGTAGTATATTAATATATGTGCTCAAATTTCTCATGCTGGAGGCATTATAAATCGCTTATGTGTTGGAAAATTTATTTATGTTCAGCAAGTGGGGTATAAGACGTAAAAGTGATCCACTTCTTTCAAGTATTTACTAAAAAACTTGGGTTTTAGGAAATGAGTTTTAGTTCCTGGAATGTGGATCAGATATTCTCTGAGCATAGCCTTTTATGGAAATAAACCCCTCCTTGATAAAGAATTGTGTGACATACCACTTTACTAAATAAACATTTGTCTTTTTAACTGAAATGATTACTCAGATACTTGTCGCATTCAGTGGGTGTTATAGAAAGAGAAAGCGTGTTCGCATGTTCTCATTTCTCGTCCTGAGGAGAGAATCTAGTAGGATTTGTAGTGCTCAGTGATAGTAGGTATGGTATGAAAGTAAGTGGATGAGAGTTATGGTGGATATGTATTAATATGATGCTTTGTATGGTGATTGTTAACTTAGTTATCACCAGAATTTGAACCTGGGACCGCTGGAATTAAAGTATAACTTTTTATAGCTTGAGCTAAAGGACAGATTCAAAGCCTATTTGACTTCACTAGGCTTTGGATCAGGCCCAAAGCGCCCTAGCTGGCAGATATCACAGATTCATATCTTTTGAATCAAGTACAAAGGGAGATTTCTGCCACACTGGAAGCAAAATACATTTGTTTCCTTAATTTATAGTATATTTTTGCTACTGAATGGAAAGTTAAATATATTCTTTTGTTTGAATTCAGTCATGCTTTAATTATGCTTTAAAATCCTATCTAGCACTGTCCTCCCTGCACAAATTTTACTGGATAACATCTGTTTCAGGAATTGTGTTGATATGTGGCTATATATTCATGTGTCTACTTTGCCTACAATATTTCAATATGACACTATTAATGTATGTTAACAACACCCATGTGGTGGTCTTTTCAAATCAGAAAGAACAGGAAAAGTTCATTTATACAAAAAAAGTGTTAGCTGTTGAATAAAGCAAACGATTATGTATTCCTTACATGTTATGCATCTAATAAATTTTGTTTAATGACATAATGATTCATACCTCACCTTACTGTAGCTCCCGCTCTTCACTGGAGCACTGCAGATATTGATTGGATTACTTTTTGGTTGGTTTAAAAAAAAAGGTTAAACAACAGATCATAATGTTATTTTACAACTAAACTATTTTCTGACAACAAAGTAACAAGCCCAGTTTGCCTTTTTTTCACACGCCACACAAACTTACAGAGAGCCCATACAGAGCTCTCCCTTCTACAGAAATCCAGTAGTATCTGGGAAAGAGTATGAACAGAGTAGCCTTCTGTAGGAAGTGAGCTCTGTGTCCATTCCAGTTAAGCAGTATGGAAGGTAGCATTTAATGCAGGCCTGGGGAAGGGTCAGTAGATGTCACATAGGGATCTCGGAGGGTCAGCGGCTAATATTCCAACTAGGCAGAAGTAGCAGTTGTTGAAGATCTGTACTTCAAATCTGGATTTCTGTCCTTATGACCCCTGCATAAATTTTGTTTTCCCAGGCTTTGTATGGGAAGTGGGGAATTTAAGTTTTGATTAATCCACTTAAAATAAAAAGTTGTTGCTACCTAGCAAATGCTGCACACGTGACCAAGAGTGTGGGCCCCCAGGGTTCAAACCCCCGGGCTTAACTCGCGGTATTCAGTTCTGCACTGCGAGATGAAACTGACTTTCCAGTCTCATTTTAGTCATTCTAGAAGGTAAATTACAACGTTTAACTCTGAACACCCAAAAAAATATATCACAGTATTACTTTAACAAACTGTTTTATCAAAATATCTTATCTTTGGTGCTGTGAAGGACATTAAAGATACAACTACAGACCAGAACATAATTTTCAATCAGAAGAACGTTGTGCATAACCCAATGTGTTCGAAATGGAGAAGTCTACTGACCTTATCCTAAAATAATTTTCACAAACATTCAAAGTCCATTCCGTATTCTCAGCTAAGGCACCCGGAGCTGATTATTCTTTATGGCTTCTGGGAAGACATCCCCGCTGTAAAACACTGAATTATTAGATGTTTTCTTCAGTGAGTTGTCTGACAGGAGATGAACCCACAGGATATACTGACTGTGTCTGGTTTCAATTTTTGTTTTGTCTATAAAAAGTCAAAGCTTCCTATGAGCATTATCAGACAAAATAAATAAAGTAAGAGAGATAATTGTTTAATGAACTTGGAGTAACATGATTCAAGTAGAATACGCCTACAGATTTTGCCAAAGCTAATAAAACTCTTTTGCACCATACTTATTATTTTTGAATAAACGTCAACTTTGTGAATTCTGAAGGTCACTTTTAAAAGTTTTCTTGAATTCAGTTTCTTTGTACTCCTGACTGCTTTTGTTATTTTGACTCTGGTAATCACAGTGCAATCAGAGGTGAAGCAAGGCAGACCTTGGGTGGTATTTGTTAACTGGTGTAAATATTATAAAATATTATAATATCACCTCTGATTCCTAGTAAAATTGCTTTATGGATCAGTGCTGCAGTGAATTATTATGATTATTATTACGATTATTACTATTATTGCTTTTTACAAAGCAGTTGTGCAGTATATCAGAATCTATAGTATTTGCTTTGATATAGGACAGTAGTCACAAACATTTTTTTAATCAAATGTATGCAATGGTGTGCAAATAATTACAGGGAGTATTACATCATGTCATTTCTATGCTATAGAGACAAACATAAACTCACTGGCACTTACTCATGAGCCCTTTTCTTTCACTGAACTGGGAGTAACTTTTCCTAAAATACAATCTTTTCTCACATGTAAAGCTTCCATACGTGACATTTCAGCACCAGAAATACAGATTCACTGATGCTGAAATAATAAACAACGGTGTGGGACAGGTGGGCACTGCCAAATTTCTAACCTGTGACTTAAAGATCTCTATGTTAATTTATATGGATAAGTAATG
This sequence comes from Natator depressus, assembly GCF_965152275.1. Lineage (NCBI taxonomy): Eukaryota > Metazoa > Chordata > Testudines > Cheloniidae > Natator > Natator depressus. Next base: position 32,838,943 of record NC_134235.1, read on the forward strand.
TTTATACTTCAATCAATTAGATGGCTCATCGGCACTTAAAATGGTAAAGAGCAATTCAAGTACTATTGTTACTCTGTATTTCACAGCAACTTGCAGTGTTGCCAACTCACATGATTTTTGGTGTGTTTCCACATTCCCTGGAGTTATTTTATTAGGTGAGTCTCAGTTTTCATCTAAAAAAATAAGTAATAATTTCTCATGATTGCAGAGAATAACTAGAAAATGTGACCTGAGTGCACTCTGAAAACTCAGAACTTAGTAGGCAAATAAAAAGAATCTGACATTTACTATTTAGTTAAAGTCTTGTGATTTTTTAGGCCAATCCCATGGTTTTGGGGGCCTGACTTGTGGTTTTTAAATGCTTGGACTTGGCAATACCACATTTTTGCTCCACGCACCAAAGTCCTAGGTTTTCAAATGCGCCATGCAAGATTTCTAAACCTACATCTTTAGCCATATGCATGTCATGCTTCCGAAGGGAATCTTTGTCTTCTATTTGTGTCCCTAGCTGTGTAATGCTTTGCTGTACAAAAGAAATGCAAAACAGCAGACAGTTTAATTCCCAAGAAAACCCCATCCATCACACCCAGTATTTATTATGATGGTTTAATTAGTTAGGATTTATGGATTATTTAAATTACCGAGAGAAATGTCTTGTATGAAGTGAACATATCTTATTCAGCATGGCTTCAAGAAGACCTTCTCTAATAGATCAAAAATATTAAGCAGGTCAGGCTCAGTAACACAATTGATCATTTAAATGATCCTGAGATTTCTAATCTAACTTTTGGTAATACATTACTATATGTCTTTCTAATAGGATTCAGCTTCTGAAAACTAATACGACCACCTCTTTCTTCTCTTTTTTCTTCTTTTGCCCTTCCATTAGCTTCTATTGCAACTTAATTTCCTCCAGTCAGGAGAGCAAACCACTGAGCAATAGATTTTCATTCCAATATGATGTCTAACGTGAGAGGAGAGAAGGACGTGTAAATCCTTTCCTACTGTGAATGTGAAGAATTACAGTAGAACCTCAGCATTTGAACACCTTGGGAATGGAGGTTGTTCTTAACTCTGAAATGTTCGTAACTCTGAACAAAATGTTATGGCTGTTCTTTCAAAAGTACATTGACTTAATACAGCTTTTAAGCTTTACTACACAGAACAGAAGGAAAATGCTTCATTTAACATCTTAATTTAAATGAGACAAGCATAGAAACAGTTCCCTTAGCTTGTCAACACTTTTTTTAAACTTCCCCTTTATTCTTTTAGTAGTTTAGGTTTTACACAGTACCGTACTATATTTGTGTGTGTGTGTGTGTCTCCGCTGCTGCAAGATTGGGTACTTCCAGTTCCAAATGAGGTGTATGGTTGACCGGTCAGTTCATAACTCTGGTGTTCATAACTCTGAGGTTCTACTGTATTATTATTAAAAAACAACTTTATGGTGCCTTGAGTTTACACAGATCCAGAATATAAAAAAGGGATATGTTCCATGTCCTGAAAAGGCTACAACCTAAATAAGATAAGACAAGATACACAAACATAAGTTACAAAATAGAGCAACTGTTCAGAACAGATCATGCCTTGTGGTTATTAATTATGAGCAAAAGGGAGAAGGGATTTCCTGAAGAGGTCTGTTCCAAAGAGAGCTCAGAAGGAGGATAGTGTGTGCTCAGTGAACAATAGCAAGGATAACAAAGAAACAAAAATACAAATGTTTTGGATAAACCCTAATGTTGCAAGGCATAAATCAATCACTAACTAGTGGGGTTAGAAAGAAACATTGCTTGTGGGAAGGCTGCTCCATAACTGTGCACTGCAGAGTTTACTGCACCTCCCTCTGAAGCAGGTGGTGCTGGCCACTGTTGAGACAAGACACTAATGAAGAAGAACCACTAGTCTGATTCTGTATGGCAACTCCTGAGTTCCTAGAACTGGGATATTGTCCCAGGTGTAGGAGCTAGAAAGGAAAAAGCCAAGACTGTGAGAAGGAGGGTAGGAAAGAGAAATAAGGAGAGAGGATTAAGAGCAACATAAAGGAGAACATGACAGAGATAGGTGGGGATGCAATTATGCAAATAAGGGGAAGAAGCTTGTATTTTATTTGGTAAAATATACGTGCCAATAGTGTGGTTGAAGCAGTAGTTAAGGACAGGCACTAAGGTCAGGCTTGAGTATTGGGAGGAGAGAGGCCAGAAGGTTGGGCAGTAGTAAGTAGAAGATTACAGTAATCAAGGCAAGCAATGAGGAATGTGGGAAAGAGACAGATTTTGGAATGATTAAAGGGGAGGACTTTCTGAGAGATGATATATGGGGTGGTAGAGGAGAGAGAGAGAGAGAACGGTCTCCTTTAAGATCACCATGTCATTCCACTTATTCCATCTGTAAGACTGACTGTAGACTACTCGACTTTGTTTCTTAAAGACTAAGCACTTCATCCCCATGATTCACTTGATCTCCACTGAGGCAAGAGTTCAGAATCCCAAAGTTCAACCTGAGCAAATTTCTTCCTGATACTCCTGAGCCAGTCTCAATTAGCCTATAATACCAGTTGGCTCAGTCTTCTGCTCAAATAGCAAGTGGGTACTGGTAGATTTTAAAAGAAAGTGAGTGTTGCTGAAAGTGTTTTATAACATGCTGTAATTATTGATAGGTGATCCAGTTTGGGAATAATCAGAAATCCCTCCCTGCATTCCCAGAACATTGACATATCTTTTAGACCCCATCTCAATCCTTTTAAGCTTAGAATCACAGAATATCAGGGTTGGAAGGAACCTCAGGAGATCATCTAGTCCAACCCCCTGCTCAAAGCGGGATCAATCCCCAGTTTTTTTTGCCCCAGATCTCTCAATGGCTCCCTCAAGGACTGAACTCACAACCCTGGGTTTAGCAGGCCAATGCTCAAACGACTGAGCGATCCCTCCCCCCAATAGCTGCTGAACTATTCAGATAGGTTTTATTTTTCTTTAGGAGTTTGGTTTTGGAACATCTTTGCACTTCCCGAGTGAAATCTTAGCTCCATTGGAGTCCATGGGAGTTTTGCCACTGACCTCAGCGGAGCCGGAATTTCCCCCCGAGACATCAGCCAGGCCTGGAACCAGACTGTCGCAGTACAGAGAAAGAGGCTGCTCTCGCAGTATTTCTTTCTAGGATCAGAAGCAGGAGTAACTAAAATATCACTCAGCGCACAATGATTTGCTGCCAATCTTGCAGAAAAAAATCCCTTACAAAATTGTTCCCCATTTAGTCAATTATAACTCCCCAGTATCAGGGAAATCTATTCATGGTTCCTCATTTTGCAATAAATGCACTTTCTGGAGAAGTATACTGAGGCTGTTGATAGCAGAGCATATTGTTCAATTCATCGTCTGAGACTCGGGGAGGGGAGAGGGGTTGAAGGCCTATGGGCTAAGGGGAGAATAACTTCCTTTGAAAAACGGTCTGTGAAAATACCTGAGATTTGATGCTGTCTGGTCCATTCCAGAAACAAAACGGTGTGCTTCAGAAGTGTGGTTATGAGCCCAGGGTTGTAATCTCTGGCAGGGACAATTCAGCAATAGGGGGTGAACTTTGTCAGAGGCAAGAAAATCATCCAGTCCTTCATTCTATTTGGTGGAGGAATTTTAACCAGGGTCTTTCATAAGCCCTTCCTGGCATATCATTGTGAGAGAGCCATTAGGGTTCCATTTCTGTTTTCCCAACTCAAGAAGTTTGGACAAGCATGAGACAAGCCTGTGATTATCTGAACTGAACCTGAACACAAAACCGTCTCAGGTTTGTTCCTCACTGGCTGAACAGAACTGTGGTACTGTACACCACTTTTATTGTTTTAAGGGTAAAATGGTGAAACTGAGAGATCTCAAATGTACACAATTAATTACAAACTGTTGCCTAACTTAAATAACATTGGAAGTCATGGAATGGTGTCAAATATCAAAGAACAGAGTAACATGTGGCACAGAAATACTACACATAATACTTAAACCACAATTCATTGGGGGAAATTAGCTATACTCTTCATTTTATTCTCCCTTTTACTATATTTTGTATGGTTATTCAGTTTAGTTAGAAAGAAATAAGATAATCTGAATATATGGAAGGTGAATAGCACACGCAACCACCTCTTATTTATTAGTCATTTCTTCATATTTATAAAATAAATTTATAGCCCCACATGTTGTGGTCTGAGCATCGACCTTTAGGTTGAAACACAAAGTAATACCAAAGGACTGTTGAGGAATATAGCCACCTGAACCCACATCTTAACCCCACCTCAGTAGTCTGAGAAAAGATGGCCTGTTATTTAGGTTCAGAAGTTAACAAATCTGGACTCTGGTAGGCCAAGGGTGATATGGGTGAGTACCAAAACCAAGGACCAGCTCAGAGAACATCCTGCCCAGCACCTGTCCTTCATTTATATGGGAAGGCTCCAGCTCGAGCTCCTCTGTTGTTCTTAGTTGAAGCAATATGTTATGGCAAAAGAGACAATCTAGATCTCAAACCATTGAAGGCTTTTAAATTCAAAGCAACTGCATGAATTCCAACCTCAAGTTAATTGGTAGCCAGTGCCAAATTTAGGTGCATGTAGTCCCACAGCAGCACTTAATGGGCTGCAAAATATCTGCCGTCTTCAGTGTCTGAATGATCCCAAGGTGGAGGCCGATGCAGAGCATATAATAGTTGTCTAATATTTCAGTAGTAGACAAAGGAAATAACATACTACTTTGTCCTTTAAAGTGATTTTGCACCTGAAAACATGAACTAATTTTAAACCACACAATGTCCTTGCAAGGTATGTATTAATAGATCCATTATACAGATGGGCAAACTGAGGCATAGGAAGGTTAATTAACTTGCCCTTAGAGTATATAAGAAAAATGTAATGATAATTTTATAACAGTACAAATATTACACCAACATTAAGAAAAATAATTAAATTCAGTTATTTTACCAACTTTTTTCTAGGGTTTTGGTAGCCCATCTGGTGAACATTGGCTGGGAAATGAGTTTATCTTTGCAATAACCAGTCAGCGGCAGTATTCTCTAAGAATTGAGTTAATGGACTGGGAAGGAAATCGGGCATATTCACAATATGACAGATTTCATATAGGAAATGAAAAGCAGAATTTCAGGTAAGCACGTATTGATGTTCTGTTGCCATTGGGTATTAGATCTTGTTCACTGTTTGCAAGTGAAATAAGTGAAAGGATAATAATGCAGTATTAAGTTGCATCCAACTTTTAAATTAAGAGTAAAAATATAAACCAAAAATGCAATTTTCCAGAGATAGAAGTTGAGAGAGAAAGTATTACGTGTGACAACAAACTGTATGGCACAAGGGTCAGGACACTCTGAAATTTGTTAGCATTTGGTGAGCAATGGCCCTTATCTGGTAGCCTACTACCCCACCCTGAAAATCTTGCTAAGGAGAACAACCAGCCAGCACCCCTTGAGGACTCTGGGGAGAGGGTCTACTGTTGGTAGGTGTTAGGCCCTTGCCTCTACCCCAGAAGTCTGCAAAGATATAGTTAGGGGTTTCTGGACTCTGGAGGTTCCTGGGAGGGGAAGGCATTGAGGTTTTGTTACTTGAACTTCTAAATAAATTGGCAACCATTCATTGCCCACCACTGTGAACAGACCTTTCAGGTTCCAGTTTGTGTGGCCCTTAGTCTGTAAGGCTCATTTTCCAACTCGTATTAACAGTGTGGACTTTTCCACCGTCTGTCTAAGCAGGACTATAGCTCCCAGGACCCTGTCCATTCTTGTAATTTATTTCTAAGACTTCAAGCTTCAATTTTGCTTCAGTATTCCTGAAAGGGAGGAACCAAACTAAGATGAGATCCTGATTTCACCATCCAACAGATCCATTTAAAACTTACCACATTTTTTAGCATATCCAAAATCAGCTGTGCCTGCACAACTTAATCTAGACCGTGCTGGTCCCAATGATTTCATATCCATCCCTCACATCTTTTCTAAGCCTAAAATGTCTGCAGACCAAGCCAAGATCTTTATTTCTCTGGGAATGTTGGTACTTAAGTGTTATGGTATCTTAACCCTCAGCAACCAATGGAAGAGTTAGTATACTGTTTCTTAGCAAATTCAATGAGATACTGGGCACCTTAGGAGTTCCTGTGCTCAGCAACAGGTGATTTGTCATGCTCTGTCACACAGTTCCCTTCCTCTTTAATATAAGCTCCTCTCCTAAAACCCTGGGGTATTTGAAGAACCCCATTCCTACCATGGTCTCCATATGGGTTGGCTACACTGCCCCAAAGTTCGGACTATGGGCATGTGAATATCAGTGCACGCCAATGTGGTCTGCTGTCCCCCAGGTGCACACAAAATGAAAGGTTCCTAGTTTGCTTTAACGAAGTCCTCTTCACACTCAACTACATTAATGCAAACTAGGAACCTTTTAGTTTGTTCCCACAGTGTCCACATGGGGAAGTTACAGAGCAGCGCTTTGGTGTGCACTGCTAGTCATGCCCTGTAGTCTGAACTGCAGGGTAGTATAGACAGAGCCATAGACAGTTTACACTATCCTCACATGTATTTTTTTTAATTGTATGCATCCATGAACCACGGTCTATCTTAACATTTTGAGGATTTTACTGCTTGATTAAGCAAAAAAGGATACAGGTCCTTCAAAGAACTGATAAAGTTCTACCGCAGAAAATAACATTGAAGACTATAAATTTTACTAAAATCTCTCAAACTTTCAACCCAAGGTGCAGCTGCAAGTGAGGAGGATAGACAGAAGCTAGATTATATTGCAAAGGATTTCAATGCAGATGAAATAATAGTTCTATAAACCAATGGCTAGGCCTTGATAAGAATATTGAACATATTAATGTAGTAATACTACGAGTTATTATACCTTGAAAAAGCTATGAGTTTATTATACATAGTTGCAACTCCTCCACTTTTCTATCAGGACTTCCAATAGCACTGAGAAGGGGAGATCAGTAAAAAAGAAAGAACACACTAAAATTCAGAATCGCTTAGAGAGAATAGTAACATATATGACTTACGTGGTTTAAAACAATTTAGTAATAAAAAGACTACTTTCTTTGGGCAGAGAGTAAAGCCAAAAAGAAGGGAAATGCGTTTGAAATATATCCTGAATTATAAAAGGCAAAACATCCAGCAAGTGAAAGATCTGAGAGAAATGATGCATAATGTTCTTAAATTGTTGTCCAAAGGGTTCACATTTGGGTATCTAAAGTTAGACTCCTCAATCCATATTCAGTTGCCTAAATGAAAGTAGCCTAAGCTTCAGAAGTGCTGGGACACCACAATTCTCTTTGAACTTCCAGTGATGGAGAAGTTGCATCTACTTTGCACTTTCTCCTGATAGAATTCTGCATCTAAGTGGTACATGAAGCCTTACCTGCCCCTTTGAATATGTCAGTTGACATATTGTATCAAGGACCGGACGTTTCATTTACAATTCTCCTATGTAAAATTAGTCCCTGTGTGGAGAAAAGGATGCTACTGAAATCTCAAAGGACAGCTACAGGGAATCAAGACTGTTATTCATGATCTAGATAATTTGCTCTTTTATTTTATCAGAAAGAGTGGTTAGTGGACCTCATTAAGGTATAATAAATAATAATAATGTATAGTGTCTAATGGAATACGAATGACAGAGGCTTCAAGACTGGGTGAACTACTGTCAAACAGAAGAACTAGAAGGTATGAATTTAGGAGGAGGGATGGGCACCAAAAGAATTCAAGTGAAATTTCTTTAACTGAGATAACAGATCAAATACATTTAAAAAGAGCAGCAATGGGAGCAACCAATAAAAACAGTTTTAAAAAGAGTTGGACAAGTAATTGGAAAGGGAAAGTACTTGTGGTACAACTATTGCCTCAAAAGGAGGGGTGATCCCAGACATTCCTTTTTATCCTGAAAATGTCTGTACTATTCAGCTCCCAGTACTTTGCACCTTTCAATGAATTCTGCCACTTGTGAAATGAAACACCCTCCCGCATTCCTTTAATTATTATTGTTTATGGTAACACTCACGATGTGCTAAGCACTTCCCAGACATTCGAGAAGAGGCAGTCTCCCGCTCTGAGGAACTCTTCCTGTCAGGATGTAGACAGACAAGTAAAGAGAGGATCAATAAATAGGGATTGGTAATTTTTGTACAAGTTGTCTGGATTCATTGTAGGGGAGCACAGCAGAAGTGAGTCTTTAAGAGAGGTTTGTATAGGGGCTGGGCAAAGAGCTCAACCTATTTAGCTTAACAAAGGGAAGGTTAAGTATCTACATGGGAGAAAATATTTAAAAATGGGCTCTTCAGTCTAGCAGAGAAAGGTATAACATGATCCAATGGCTGGAAGTTGAAGCTAGACAAATTCAGACTGGAAAGAAGGCATACATATTTAACAGGGGGAGTAATAAACCATTGGAACAATTTACCAAGGGCCAAGGTGGATTCTCCATCACTGATAATTTTTCAATCTTGACTGGATATTTCTCTAAAAGATCTGCTCTAGGAATTATTGTGGGGAAGTTCTATGGCTTGTTGTTATACAGGAGATCAGACTAGATGATCACAATGGTCCCTTCTGGCCTTGGATTCTATGAATTGTGTGACATGCTCACAAACAGGGGGAAAAGGTGGGGATGAATCCTTGCCAGGTGAGGATAAGCAGGAAAGGGCAGAGTTACACAGGCTGAGATCCTCAAAGATTTGAAATTTGAAATCAAAGCGAGTCAGGTGCCTAATACCTAATACCTTTGAGGATCTGGGCTATAGAGCTTTGAAAGTACTGTCAAGAAGTGTAGATTTGATGAGATGGCAGCTGGGGAGCAGAGGGATTCGAAGGGAGGAGTAACATGATCAAATCAACAGGCAAGAAAGATGGCTGTGTGGCTGCATTTTATATAAACTGAAGGGGTGCAATGTGTGTTTCTGGGAGCTTAGAGGCAGACTGCAAATGTTCATTTAAATTTCATTTACATCTGTGTTGGGTGAGATTTTGCAGAGAGCTACTGACAGACCAACAGCTCTTGATAACTCTGTGTTCACTTATCTTGTGTGATGACAGAACCACACAGAGAATGTTATAAAGAGCCAGACTCTGTCTGTGACAAGGTAAAACAGCAGCCTGGAAAGGGTTGAAAGATCCCTGCCTATCACATGGCTGAGTGAAGTATATAAAGAGGAGGAAGGTAGGTACAGGATGTGGCAGAGAAAGTGTGTCCTCATTACCCCTGGGTGGCTGAGGCAGCAAAAAGCCTTTGGGGATTGGGACCTGCACATTTCAGTTGAGTTGTTTTATTTATTTAGAATTGTTTAAATCCTTTGTTTCAAATAGTAAAGTGTGCCCTGAGGAAAGGGGCTTTAAAGGAGTGGGCATGGCATTTGCTTCCCTTCCCAGCTGATGAAACGGCCCACCAGCATAACAGGCTAGATCCACAAAGGGACTTAGGCATCTAACTTCCACTTTAGGCACCTAAGTACAACATTTGGTGACAGTGAGATTCTGAAAACCTCTACTCAGCAGCCACCTAAACCTGGAGGTGCCTAAATGACCAGCAGAAATTCAGGCATCTAGGAAAAGTCACCTAGGCACCTGAGTTGCTGACAGTAGGTATGCACAAAACTGCCTAAGTCCTGCAAACTACTTTCAACCTTAGCTCTGGTTTAACAAACTTTTTAATTTGACTCTGGAAATACACATACTCTCTCTGTGTGTGTGTATATATATACACGCATTCTGTAGATGTGGAGAGAAAGAGAGATTGGAGATTTTTTTTAATATATGAAGTTTGATATGCAGTTGATGGACTGGAGAGTAGAATAGGAAAACCTTCCAAAATGATTCTAGGTCTCCAGGGTTAAAGTAACATGGAAAATTTTAGGAAAGTACCCCTGCTTTCATTTAAAAAAAAAAAAGGAGCTCTTTTGGAAACCTGAACCGGGTTGCACCAACATAACAACAATTGTTAAATTTGATCCATGAAAAATCCTCTTGCTGCACATGAAAAACAAAAGGGCCATGTTTCAAAAATGCAGCAGTGATATTAAAAATAGAGTGTGGGCTGCATCTTTTCACTCAGAAGGTAAAGAACTAGGCAGCCAGGGCTGAATTTTGCAGTTCTTAACTCAAGCTAAACTCTCATTGAAATCAGTGACTTGAGTAAGGGCTGCAGGACTGCGTCCTAGTTTACCCAACATCCCAATTTAGGAGTAGTTTGTGCGTGGCCATCATGCAGGAGCATGAGGAGACAGGAAGGTGCACAAGTCCTACTAGTCCCTATTTGTGGCCTGTTTAAGAGCCAATACATTGAAGTCCCTATGCTCAGGGGAACACAGGGATAGTTCTATCCCCACTCTCAGGGAGCATGCAGTGCTCCAAAAGAGGAAAGAAAGCATGGAGAGGAAATAGGGCCATATCCTTCCACATTGGTTCATGAAGTTTCAAACCAGCTCATCCATTTTTCCTCACATGTATCTGAATACTTAACAAAAGTCAACTAGTGGGAAGCTGACAGCGATTGAAATAATGAAGTGCCAGTGATATGCAAATCTCAGTGGCTATTCATATTTGACAAATTTGCTTGAGTGCCTACTCCATACAAATATATGTCTACAACCATTTTATAAAACAAAACAATGTGTTGGTCTCTTTGAGAGGTTATTATAGGAACTCAACTTGCAAAGCTTCCAAAAACATAGAAACACTCTTATTTTCTTTGCCAGCATCACAGTCTCTGATGGTTATAAAAGCAGTCCCGAATCCAAGCCAAGTGAAAGCTTCATTATTGAATCCTAAATAGCTGGCCACCCATTGCAGAATGGTTTTGTCCCTTAATCTGAGAAACCTGCCTTTACTGAGTTAAATGATGCCTATATAAAGTTGAAAAGCACAGTTCTCAGCCTCTCTCACACAATTCCTTTCCTTCACAGTTGTGAGACATTTGTCATGTTCCCTCTCAAAACATCAAACAAGGAGCAGTCTACCTTTCCATAACTTCAGTAACTATTAATCTGCAGTCATTCTGCCAAGCAAATTAGCTGTTTTGTTTGTGAGCCATTAGGAATTCCTGATGATGACCACATTACTCTCTCTGCTTATTCAGCACTGTAAATGTAAGCAAACATAGGCCAGCTACATTCTAACTTGCTTACTTTCAAATAACACCCATGCAGTCTGAAATAATAACCAGAAATAAATTAGCTTCCAAGTTGGTCTGGGCATTAGATCAAGGAAACCTAAAATAGAAAAAGGATAATGAAAGTATGGGAAAAACTCAAGAGGTGGAACATCTTTTGTTAATGTTGCAGTAATACCTTTTACAGGCAGGAGGAGGGCAAAAAATAATAAGGTTCCAGGTCCAGCAATTGAATGTAGTAAGTTATGTAAGAATACAAATACCACGAAGTGATGAATTGTGTCCAAGAAAATATGGAAAATAATTTTTCATGTGTTTTTTCTAAAATCCAGCTTCAACATTAGGCAAAGTTTGAGTCAGCCTGAATTGCTCCCATTTGGTGTTTTCAGAAGAGCTCTGTTTTTTCTCTCAGCTATTTGTATTCTTTCTACTTCTTTTTATTAGTCAAAGAATATATGATTGAAAAAAGGATAATGCTCAGCATATGTATGTGAAAAATATATTTGTTTCCCTTTGTTTCCATTTCAAAATGATACAGCTCCAAGAGAGTTTCTGGGCAGGCAAAATAGAATATATGTAAATATCCCAGATGATGACTATAAAGAAGAAAAGAAAGAGATTAGAATATAGGTATCTAGCTGTAAACATATTATGTTAAATAATAACTTACATGTGGTAATCAATTATTCAAAAAGAAACTTGGCGGTAGAACGAAGTACAAGAGGTGATAAAAGATAAGAGAAAAAAGCTTGAACTCTGGCAAAGGAGTAGGAGCAAACAAGACCTGGAGGAATACAATGAGTATAAAGAAATTGGCCAGGAATATAGTTGCAAAAACAAAAGCAAAGGTCTTTGAGGAACTTTATACAGGACTTGGAACAATGGAGGGGTGGGGAAGTGTGTATAGACTGGCGAAAGCATGGGACAGAAGTACCAAAGATATACAGCAGGGGTGGGCAAACTACGGCCCGTGGGCTGGATCCGGCCTGCGAGCCATTTTAAGCCAGCCCGCGAGCTCCTGCTGGAAAGTGGGGTCTGGAGCTTGCCCTGCTCTGGTGCTCCAGCCAGGGCTCTGGGTCAGGGGCCACACCACGCGGTATGGCCCCACTCTGGCGCTCCGGCCATGGCGCAGGGTTGAGGGCTGCACCACGTGGCTCGGTCCCACTCTGGCACTCCAGCCGGGGCACAGAGTTGGGGGCCACCCCACTCAGCTCCTGGAAGCCGTGACAGGGCTCTGCTCTGGCGCTTCAGACGGGGCGCAGGATTGGGGGCCGCACCATGCGGCTCCTGGAAGCAGCCGCATGGCCCCACTCTGGCACTCCAGCCAGGGTGCAGGGTCAGGAGCCACACCAAGCGGTTCTGGCCCGCTCCAGATCTCCAGCTGGTGCACAGGGTTGGGGGCAGCACCACGTGGTATGGCCCCACTCCGGCACTCCTGCTGGGGCGCAGGGTCAGGGGCTGCCCCATGCAGCTCCTGGAAGCCGCGGTGTGGCCCCGCTCCGGTGATCCAGCTGGGCTGCCACTGCTTCTGGGAGCCACTTGAGGCACCGCTCGGAACCTGCACCCCGAGCCTCTCCACATACCCCAACCTCCTGCCCCAGTCCTGATCCCCCTGCCACCCTCCAACCCCTCAGTCCCAGCCCGGAGCACCCTCCTGCACCCCAAACCTCTCATCCCCAGCCCCACCCCAGAGCCCGCATCCCCAGCTGGAATCTGCACCCCTTCCTGCGCCCCTGCCCCAGCCCTGATCCCCCTCCCACCCTCCGAACCCCTTGGTCCCAGCGCAGAGCACCCTCCTACACCCCAAACTCCTCATTCCCAGCCCCACCCCAGAGCCCACACCCCCAGCCAGAGCCCTCACCCCCTCCGACACCCCAACCCCAATTTTGTGAGCATTCATGGCCCACCATACAATTTCTATTCCCAGATGTGGCCCTCAGGCCAAAAAGTTTGCCCACCCCTGATATAGAGGAAGTGAGTTTAATCAAAGATGAAACAGATATGGTGTTGACTGGTGGAAGACACGTAAAGGATCAACGGAAAAGGTATTCTGAACAGCTTTTCAATGAAGAAATCCTAAGAGAGCAATGTGACTTCAAAATTATGAACTTTGTTATAGTGGAAGCCTATCATACCAGATAAAACAGCAAATGCTGTAAAATAAATAAGAAATAATAAGACCCTATGCCCATATGGAATTCCTATTGAGGCATAGAAAAAAAGCTGGGAATAGAAGGAATCTATCTGCTGATACCCCTGTTCAATTCAATCATGAGATGGGAAAAGATACCAAATGAGTGGAAGAAAAGTATTTTGGTGCCTATATATAGGTGGAAAAGGTGTCGCTGGCAGCTGCATGTGGTACAAGTTGATGAGTCATACAATGAAACTGTGGAAGACAGTCACTGATAAGAGACTGAGAAGTGAAGTAGATAATTAGCATCAATCAGTGTGGCTCCATGCCAGGAAGATCGACAGTAGATACTGTTTTGGCACTGAGGCAGCGAGTGGAAAAATGTAGAGAATAAAGGAAAAATATTCAGATGGTGTTCGTTTATTTGAAAAAGGCCTTTGATCGACTTTCAGGAGAATTTATCTGGCAGTGCATGAGGAGAAAATGGTACCAGAACTTTTTGTGCCACTTCTCGAACCATGCATGTAGGTGTAATGTCAATATCAGATCTTCTAGTGGTGAACCAGAAGAACTATTGGTAAAGGTGGGAGGGCATCAGGGATCAGCACTGAGACTTTTCTTGTTTCTCCTTGTCCTGTGTATACTCCCAAGAAACATACAGAAGGGGTGCATGCTATTTGCAGAAGATATCATTCTACATAGTAAGAAAATAGTCTAGAAGTGGAGCTTGATAAATGGAGAGATGTGTTGGAGAGATATGGGCTCAAAATAAGCAGAGGAAAAACAGAGTAGATGGTATCTAATTTCAATAATGTTAACTCTCAAGAATTAATCTTGAAACTAGATGGGTAGACAATACCGAAAATGCAAAGATTCAAATATCTGGTTCCAGAATCTTGGAAAATGGAAGATAGAAAAAGAGGATAATAAATGCCTCAGTCAAGTGGAGATGTAGTATGTGACAGGAAGATACCACTTCCAATTAAAAGGGAATGTCTATAAAACAGTGGCCTGTTTAATTTTAATGAGTGTTGGGCAACAAAGAAATATAAGCAAATGATTTGCTCCACTGAAATGCAAATGTTGAGATGGATGAGTGGTATAAGCAAGAAAAACCATGTGAGGAATGTGCATGTTAGAAACACGCTCAAAGTAACACCCATAAACCAAAAAATGAGGGAGTGCAGGCTGAGATAAATTGGTCATGTAAAGTGCAGTCATGACAACCACGTGGGTGCAAGACTCCAGCAGATCAAGACTGGAGAAAAGGACAGGGAGGCCAACCCAAGAAGAAGTGGTGGGATGTCATAAAGGAAGACATGTTGCATATAGTGTGACAGCGGATATGGTAATGAACAGAGCACATTGGAGGGAGAGGACTCAGGGTGTATCCAATTTGATGGGATTGACACAAGGAAGAAGAAGAACAGCTGCAGCGGCACAGGGGCCAGCAAACAGAGCTGTAAACAGGGGAGTTTGAGTGGGAGCTCTGCTGGAGGAGAAGGTATTTGTATTTGGTTTTGTATTGGTAATATTTGTATGTGTAGGGGCTTTGTGCTGGGAGAGAAGCTGAGCCCTCATTAGGGGGCGGGGCTTCTCTGACTAGGGGTCCTAAAAGGTAGCCAGCCAGTCAGGCAGTGGCACAGACGGCTGCAGTGGCACAGGGGCCAGCAAACAGAGCTGTAAACAGGGGAGTTTGTCTTGTGGTGCTTGTTTGGGGTTTGTTTTTGCTGTGGGTGGTGGTTTAGTGTGGTTTGTGTTTCCCAGATTAACAGGATTTAGGTGGGAAGGCTATGACAGGTACAGAGGCAGCAGTGGGAGTGACCCATGTAGTGGAAGACACAATGAAGATGACTGGATGTGGAAGCTGCGGTATGTACATGATCCTGGAGGGGGCACCTGGTAAGAGTTTTGTCTGCAAGAAATGCCGTCTGATAGAGCTGATGGAGGAAAAGATCCGAAGTTTGGAGATGCAGGTGGAAAGTCTGGTTGAGTTTAGGAAGGGGTTTGAGCAGATTATGGAGCAAAGACATAAGGTATCTGAAGGGAAAAGCTCAGACTTGCAGATGGAAGCAGGACTGGGGAATTCTGAGGGGAGACTGGGTGAGGAAAGTGGTCAGTGGAAGCATGTGACTAAAAGAACCAGGCAGAGGAAAAGATGGGCTAATGAAGGAGAACTAGAGCTCAAGAACAGGTTTGCAGAGTTGGAAAATGAAGTTGGAAATGAAGAAGGGGCTCAGCAGGTAGTCACTGAAGGTGGAAGGGCAAGGAAGAAGAGAAGAGCGGCTAGTCCTACAGGAAAAGGGGAAGAGTTAATGGAGACTACACCAAATATGAGCCCCAGGAGGATACAGGATGGGTTGAAGAGGATTACAAAGGAGAATAGGAATGGAAAGAACTTGCAGTCAGGGGGAACAGGGGATAGACTGGACAATAGCACCGTCACCAGGAAAAGGCAGGTCTATGTGATCAGGGACTCTTTACTGAGAAGAATAGACAGGCCTGTAACCAGAGCTGATCCAAAGAATAGGAGGGTGTGCTGTCTTCCAGGTGCTAAGATACAGGATGTAGACCTGAGGTTGAAAAGGGTCCTAAAGGGAGCAGGAAAGAATCCCCTAATTATCCTTCATGTGGGAACAAATGATACGGCTAGATTCTCGCTGGAAAGTATTAAGGGAGACTATGCTAGGCTGGGGAAGACGCTTAAGGAAATCGAGGCTCAGGTGATCTTTAGTGGGATTCTGCCTGTTCCTAGAGAAGGGCAACAAAGGTGTGACAAGATTATGACTATCAACAGATGGCTTAGGCAGTGGTGCTATAAGGAGGGCTTTGAGATGTATGGCCACTGGGAGGCATTCATGGACAGAGGACAGTTCTCTCAGGATGGACTTCATCTAAGTAGGGAAGGAAATAGACTTCTCGGATGGAGGCTGGCACAACTGATTAAGAGAGCTTTAAACTAGGAATTTCGGGGAGATGGTTGGGAGATGTCCAGGTAATCTCCACGCCAGATTTTAGCATTGAGAGGGAAGAAAACGAAGTAAGAAAGGATACAGACGTGGGTAGGAGAATGTATATAAGGAGGAAGGGCAGTGTGGATACCAGTCTAATAGGTTATACTGGCTGTAGAATGACTGTGCCTAATAGGGTACAGAATGTGAGTGAGGCCAAACAGCAAAAGTGAAGATGTTTGTACACCAATGCGAGGAGCCTAGGTAACAAAATGGAGGAACTAGAGCTACTGGTGCAGGAAGTGAAACCAGATATTATAGGTTTCAGAGTAACAGCCGTGTTAGTCTGTATTCGCAAAAAGAAAAGGAGTGAAGTGAGCTGTAGCTCATGAAAGCTTATGCTCAAATAAATTGGTTAGTCTCTAAGGTGCCACAAGTACTCCTTTTCTTTTTGCAGATATTATAGGAATAACAGAAACATGGTGGAATAGTAGTCATGACTGGACTACAGGTATTGAAGGGTATGTGCTGTTTAGGAAAGACCGAAATAAAGGTAAAGGTGGTGGAGTAGCATTGTATATCAATGAAGAGGTAGAATGTAAAGAAATAAGAAGCGATGGAATGGATAAGACAGAGTCTGTCTGGGCAAAAATTACATTGGGGAAGAAAACTATTAGAGCCTCCCCTGGGATAGTGCTTGGGGTGTGCTATAGACCGCCGGGATCTAATTTGGATATGGATAGAGCCCTTTATAATGTTTTTAATAAAGTAAATACTAATGGAAACTGCGTGATCATGGGAGACTTTAACTTCCCAGATATAGACTGGAGGACGAGTGCTAGTAATAATAATAGGGCTCAGATTTTACTAGATGCGATAGCTGATGGATTCCTTCATCAAGTAGTTGCTGAACCGACTAGAGGGGATGCCATTTTAGATTTTGTTTTGGTGAGTAGTGAGGACCTCATAGAAGAAATGGTTGTAGGGGATAATCTTGGCTCAAGTGATCATGAGCTAATTCAGTTCAAACTGAACGGAAGGATTAACAAAAATAAATCTGCAACTAGGGTTTTTGATTTCAAAAGGGCTGACTTTCAAAAATTAAGGAAATTAGTTAGGGAAGTGGATTGGACTGAAGAACTTATGGATCTAAAGGTAGAGGAGGCCTGGGATTATTTTAAATCAAAGCTGCAGAAGCTATAGGACGCCTGCATCCCAAGAAAGGGGAAAAATTCATAGGCAGGAATTGTAGACCAAGCTGGATGAGCAAGCATCTCAGAGAGGTGATTAAGAAAAATCAGAAAGCAACAGGGAGTGGAAGAAGGGAGGGATCAGCAAGGAAAGCTACCTTATTGAGATCAGAACATGTAGGGATAAAGTGAGACAGGCTAAAAGTCAAGTAGAGCTGGACCTTGCAAAGGGAATTAAAACCAATAGTAAAAGGGTCTATAGCCATATAAATAAGAAGAAAACAAAGAAAGAAGAAGTGGGACCGCTAAACACTGAGGATGGAGTGGAGGTCAAGGATAATCTAGGCATGGCCCAATATCTCAACAAATACTTTGCCTCAGTCTTTAATAAGACTAAAGAGGATCTTAGGGATAATGGTAGCATGACAAATGGGAATGAGTATATGGAGGTAGATATTACCATATCTGAGGTAGAAGCGAAACTCAAAGAGCTTAATGCGACTAAATTGGGGGGCCCAGATAATCTTCATCCAAGAATATTAAAGGAATTGGCACATGAAATTGCAAGCCCATTAGCAAGAATTTTTAATGAATCTGTAAACTCAGGGGTTGTACCATATGATTGGAGAATTGCTAACATAGTTCCTATTTTTAAGAAAGAGAAAAAAAGTGATCCGGGTAGCTATAGGCCTGTTAGTTTGACATCTGTAGCATGCAAGGTCTTGGAAAAAATTTTGAAGGAGAAGGTAGTTAAGGACATTGAAGTCAATGGTAAATGGGACAAAATACAACCTGGTTTTACAAAAGGTAGATCGTGTCAAACCAACCTGATCTCCTTCTTTGAGAAAGTAACAGATTTTTTAGACAAAGGAAACGCAGTGGATCTAATTTACCTAGATTTCAGTAAGGCGTTTGATACCGTGCCACATGGGGAATTATTAGTTAAATTGTTTGGGGATCAATATGAAAATTGAAAGGTGGATAAGGAATTGGTTAAAGGGGAGACTACAACGGGTCCTACTGAAAGGTGAACTGTCAGGCTGGAGAGAGATTACCAGTGGAATTCCTCAAGGATCGGTTTGGGGACCAATCTTATTTAATCTTTTTATTACTGACCTTGGCACAAAAAGTGGGAGTGTGCTAATAAAGTTTGCGGATGATACAAAGCTGGGAGGTATTGCCAATTTAGAGAAGGACAGGGATATCCTACAGGAGGATCTGGATGACCTTGTAAACTGGAGTAATAGTAAGAGGATGAAATTTAATAGTGAGAAGTGTAAGGTTATGCATTTAGGGATTAATAACAAGAATTTTAGTTATAAACTGGGGACGCATCAATTAGAAGTAACGGAGGAAGAGAAGGACCTTGGAATATTGGTTGATCATAGGATGACTATGAGCCGCCAATGTGATGTGGCCGTGAAAAAAGCTAATGCGGTCTTGGGATGCATCAGGAGAGGTATTTCCAGTAGGGATAAGGAGGTTTTAGTATCGTTATACAAGGCACTGGTGAGACCTCACCTGGAATATTGTGTGCAGTTCTGGTCTCCCGTGTTTAAGAAGGATGAATTCAAACTGGAACAGGTACAGAGAAGGGCTATTAGGATGATCTGAGGAATGGAAAACTTGTCTTATGAAAGAAGACTCAAGGAGCTTGGCTTGTTTAGCTTAACTAAAAGAAGGTTGAGGGGAGATATGATTGCTCTCTATAAATATATCAGAGGGATAAATACCGGAGAGGGGGAGGAATTATTTAAGCTCAGTACCAATGTGGACACAAGAACAAATGGATATAAACTGGTCATTGGGAAGTTTAGACTTGAAATTAGACGAAGGTTCCTAACCATCAGAGGAGTGAAGTTTTGGAATAGCCTTCCAAGGGAAGCAGTGGGGGCAAAAGATCTATCTGGCTTTAAGATTAAACTGGATAAGTTTATGGAGGAGATGGTATGATGGGATAACATGGTTTTGGTAATTAAATATTCATGTTAAATAGGCCCAATGGCCTGTGATGGGATATTAGATGGGGTGGGATCTGAGTTACCCAGGAAAGAATTTTCTGTAATATCTGGCTGGTGAATCTTGCCCATATGCTCAGGGTTTAGCTGATCGCCATATTTGGGGTCGGGAAGGAATTTTCCTCTAGGGCAGATTGAAAGAGGCCCTGGAGGTTTTTCACCTTCCTCTGTAGCACGGGGCACGGGTCACTTGCTGGAAGATTCTCTGCTCCTTGAAGTCTTTAAACCACGATTTGAGGACTTCAAAAGCTCAGACATAGGTGAGAGGTTTTTCGCAGGAGTGATGGGTGAAATTCTGTGGCCTGCGTTGTGCAGGAGGTCAGACTCGATGATCATAATGGTCCCTTCTGACCTAAATATCTATGAATCTATGAAAAAGACATGCTAATCAATGTTGAATTTTTAGGTACTTCCCGCATATTGAACCATTCACTTCATCTGCAGTACCTATGGTACTACTTTACATTTTTTTAAATACAAAATTATTAAAACCAGAGCTACCTTTAAAGAGAACATAAGAATATAAGAATGGCCCTACTGGGTCAGACCAGAGGTCCTTCTATCCCAGTATCCTGTCTTCCAATGGTGGCCAGTGCCAGGTGCCTCAGAGGGAATGAACAGAACAAGTAATCATCAAATGATCCCTCTCCTGTTGCTCATTCCCAGCTTCTGGCTAACAGAGGCCAGGGACACCTTTCCTGCCCACCTCAGCTAATAGTCATTGATGGACCTATCCTCCATGATTTTATCTAGTTCTTTTTTGAACCCTGTTATAGTCTTGGCTTTCACAACATCCTCTGGCAAGGAGTTCCACAAGTTGACTGTGCATTCTTGAGGGGACCATTTAGGGATCGGGGGCAAAAATTGGGGATTGGTCCTGCTTTGAGCAGGGGGTTGGACTAGATGACCTCCTGAGGTCCCTTCCAACCCTGATATTCTATGACTGTATGATTCTGTGAAAAAAATACTTCCTTTTTGTTTGTTTTAAACCAGCTACCTATTAATTTTATTTGGTGACCCCTAGTTCCTGTGTTATGAGAAGGGGCAACACTTCCTTATTTACTTTCACCACACCAGTCATGATTTTATAGACTTCTATCATATTCCCCCTGCCCCGAGTCATCTTTTTTCCAATCTGAAAAGTCCCGGTCTTATCAATCTCTCCTCATACGGAAGCTGTTCCATACCTCTAATCATTTTTGTTGCTCTTTTCTGAACCTTTTCCAATTCCAAAATATCTTTTTTGAGATAGGATGACCACATCTGCACACAGTATTCACGATGTGGGCGTACCATGGATTTATATAGAGGCAATATGATATTTTCTGTCCTACTATCTATCCCTTTCTTAATTATTCCCAGCATTCTGTTCGCTTTTTAACTGCCACTGCACATTGAGTGGATGTTTTCAGAGAACTATCCACAATGACTCCAAGATCTCTTTCTTGAGTGGTAACAGCTACGTTAGACCCCATCATTTTATATGTACAGTTGGGATTATGCTTTCCAATGTGCATTACTTTGCATTTATCAACATTAAATTTCATCTGCCATTTTGTTGCCAAGTCCTGAGTATTGAGAGATCCTTTTGTAGCTCTTTGTAGTCTGCCTGGGTCTTAACTATCTTTAGTAATTTTGTATCATCTGCAAATTTTGCCACCTCACTGTTTACCCCTTTTTCCAGATCATTTATGAATATGTTGAATAGTCCTGGTCCCAGAACAGACCCCTGGTGGATACCACTATTTACCTCTCTCCATTCTGAAAACTGACAATTTATACCTACCCTTTGTTTCCTATCTTTTAACTAGTTACCAATCCATGAGAGCACCTTCCCTTTTATCCTGTGGCAGCTTACTTTGCGTAAGAGCATCAAAACTAGATCTCATAGATAGCTGTTCAAGCTAATGTCCTTCATGACTCATACTGAGATATTTCTTGTGGGAAAACAATGTGGATATTCAGACCAAATTTGTGCCTACCTCCATTGAAGTCAGTGGCATGAGACAAGGCCTGTATCTTAGCATTGGGGCTGGAAGGTAGAATCCTGAGTTTTCATGAATGAATAATGCGTATAAGGTGACGATGATGGTTTGGTGGATCAGAGTAGAGTGGGCATTTCTTGTATAGGGGCTGGTATGAGAAAAGGGAATGGAGACTTTTGTGGCGAAATGGGCAAATAGGGTATGTAGGATGACATCATTGGCAGATGGGCAAGGACAATTTTAATAAGTTATTGCATCAGATAAATAGGGAAGGATGGAGTTATATAGACCCTTAAAGGCAAGGAGAAGAAATTTAAACTTGATGTAATGGAGAAGGGGAGCCATTGCAATGATTCAAAGAGAGGATTCACATGGTCTTCTGGTTTATAAAATCCTACGTGATTCAAGTCCTAACTACCTGAGCAACTGTCTCTCTTCCCATGTTATGCAGTGGCAGTTCAGATCAACAGTTGTGTTTGAGCTAACAATCCTTGGACTGTCTGGGAGCTGGCAGCTGGGAATTCTCAGTACAGTGAACTGAGTTTTGTAATCTGCTTGGGCCAAAAGAGATTGAGTATATTTACCTTCAGGGTACAGTTTAAAATCCATCTGTTTTCTTAGGCCACTAAGGTAGAGAAATAGGCTGGAGGTTTGGTGTAATGTTTAACTCTGATTTTTAGGGTGAAATCTATTGATTTTTAAATTAATATTGTTTTAACTAATTTTTTAATTATTCTGTTACAAAAACATCCCATTTTCCTCCTTGCAAAATGTAGATAATACTTACTTTTGTAAAGGATTTTGACTTTTACAGATGAAAATGTTATTGATTAGTAAGTGGGAAGTACTATTATTATTATTCAAAGGTATATGATTTAACAAACATTTTCCTTAAACTGTTGTTGTCACATGGTCTCATGAAATAGTGGACAAAAGGGCATTGCTGTGCTCATCACCATTGTGAAACTGTATTTTGAGGAGTGGTTATGTTACTTTGCTATCATTGAGATTAGGAGGTAACGCACTTGCTGCAGTCAGTGTCGTTGCTTTTTTGCCACTCCATGGTTTTGATGTAACAGGGGAGTGACTCCCACTTGACAGTGTTGCTGGGTCTCCATCCAGCCTTTCCACTATTACTGCTTTTATTACAGTAGCCCCTAATGGTCCCAACCACAGTTAGGGCCTTATTTTGCTGAGTCCTTTACATTCATGTAACAAGACGCAGTGCCTGCTATGAAAAGCTTAGAATTTGAAAAACAAACAAGACAGACAAAGCATGGAAGGAAGGAAGTATTATTATTATTCATTTACAGATGGGGAACTGAGCCACAGAGGGATTAAGTAAGGGCACACAGGATGTCTGTGGCAGAGCCAGGAATTGAACGTAAATCTCCTGGCTCCCAGTCCTGTACCCAACCCACAACATGATTCCTGCCAAGTGGGAGACCTATATTGTGACCCAAGAAAAACACAATATTGTGCAAAAAATGTGCCTCCGCACTAATTTACTTTTCTTTGGAAGCTTAAAATTCAATTTGCGGTTTTACTTTATGAGGTACATTTTTCAATCCATTCTAAGGAAATATCAGTGCAAAATCCTGTCAACAATATGATTTGCACCATTTCCATGCTTTGAAAGTTCATCCTGTGGAAGTACATTTTGACCAATGTTACAAGATAGATATTATAACAAATATAAAACGAGACATAAAACAAATATTTAACTTCTATTAAAAGAATGCAGATATGTTTGGCTTGCTTAACTTTATTCATTTAAGACTGTCAAATCAAATTCTATAAAATCTAAATGCTAAAAGTGTAGTAATTCAACCTGATGCCCGTTAACCAGAGGTCTTTTGGGAACCATGCCAACATGCAATATCATTTCAACGACTAGCCCTCACTGGAAATGCATGAGCTATCTCCAAGTGTAAGTAGAATTTGAAATATAACATTTTGTTTGACTCACTTAAAGTTGATGCAAATATACTTGTATGGCTTATGAATAATCAAACCTAACTTAATGCACTCAAATCTCAATTTTCACAATATGTCAACAACTAGACATGATGATTCAATAAACATTTCTCTTCCACCTCTTACTTGCTAAAGCTTATGTGTAGTTCACCATATAATGTCCATGACTGTGGCAGTAGAAATATGTTCCATGATTAGACAATAGCTTTCTCAGTCTAGAAAGTATAGAACATGAATATTTATTAACTGGGAACAGTGAAGGTCTGCTTGACTAACTGAAGAGAAGGGACGAGCAAAAGAGGATAAGGCAGAAAGACAGAAGGAGGAGAAGGAATGGGGAGGAGGTTGTTTCAGATTGAGAGGGCTGCTTCTCCCTGGTGCGTGCTCACTTTACAGATGTTGCAGGCAACAAGGTGTGGATCACTTGTGCTTTCTTTGAGAGGCAGGTGAGCTCAGTAACCCAGGGGAATGTGCGCATCTCAGCACTATGGGTTCACCAGGAGGCCCATTACAGAGTAAAACACCTGTCCCTGTCATCCTGCATATGAAATCTGAGATATTATAATTGGCAGTGCGGTAAAAATGAGTATAACAGACTCATTATCTGCCTTGTTTGAGTAGGGAAAGTTGTTATTGTCACAGCAGAAATGGACCTTATCCTGGCATGAAATATGTGGGCATTCAGTGCCACAGAATCCTGTTTCTGCATGCGTGCAGTACAGTAACAGATCTTTCAACACAGGTTGTGCTACATGGGCTCATAAGTGGTCTGAGATAAACTCCTTTGTACTAGTTTAATTAGCTAATATACAACAAAGAGACATAGAAGATCACTTTTTCTGCCTTATAACCAAATTTTCCTTAAAAACAAGAAGTTCCAAAATTGTAGTTTAGGATTATATCAAAGAATTTGTTGGTTTACATGAACTCATTTAACCCTCTGGAAAAAGGACTTTAGACCATAGCAGATTAATAATTTCCTCTTGTGGTATCAAGCATTTGCACTGTTTACTTCAATAAAGTTAGTTAATCTTAAATTCTCCCATCAAAATTAAATTTTGCTACTAGGCTTCATGCCCTGGCAGTAAAGGAACCATTTTCTGTCCAATAAAGCAGCACTCCACACAGCCCAGAAATTCCACCCCAATTTGGGTAGCAGGGGTATCTTGGCTTTCCACATCTCCCTTCCATCTTTAAGTTCTAAACCTGCATGCCCCAATAAGTACAAATTACATTCCCTAGATGTAAGATGGGCCCTAAAACGCAACATTAGGTCAAACAAAACCTGTTTTGAAAAATAAGTTATCTTTTTGTCTATTCTTCAGGCCATAGCAATTCCACATAGTATCTAAAGTGACAATGTCTAGGTACATCAGAGTCATGATCAGAGATGTCTCTGGCAGAACCCTCTCTTCAGGTATCAGGGTACACTCTACCAGATCTATGACAGGACCAAATCCACTGTACTCTTTGGCTGCTTTGTTTTGCTCCAGAGAAGCAAAACATACACAGTTGGGTGTGCAGCTTCTTTGCAATACCAGAATGGTTCAAATCAACTGGGCTGGAGTGAACTGTCCCAGAGCATTTCATTACAAGATTTTTCAAGCAGCACACCACTATAAGCTGAATATAAAGACATCTGCCTTTGGTAATTAGGTCCTTCAAGGTGCCTTTGACCCTTAATTTCTCTGTCCTTCCCATTTTTTTTCTGCTGCTGACTAATTTTCAGTCGTCTCCTCCTCTGGGCTGATGGATTCTTATGTGTTAGAATTAACTGGTTCTGTTCTTACCTAAACATTTGCATTCCTGTAACTGCAGAATAAATTAGCCTTAGGGCCTCTTCTCCTTTTGGTATGCAGTTGGCACAGAGCTTGGAATAACTGAAGGTTCAATTTATGATTGGTATTGTTCTTTTTTTGTAATTTTTGGAAACTTACCCTTGGGGCTGTTGGATAGTTAATCCACAAATCTGCATGGAAACCTGCATTCCAAAATCTTCCAGCAGAGCTTTATCCACGGGACTCAGTGGCATGTCTTTACCAATAGGTTAGGGGTCTATTACAGGAGTGGGTGGGTGAGGTTCTGTGGTCTGCAATGTACAGGAGGTCTGACTAGATGATCATGATGGTCCCTTCTGGCTTTAAAGTCTATGAGTCTATGCGTCTTCCAAGCTCCTGGATTCTATTTGTTCTGAAAAAGGAAATTTATGGGTAAAAATCTAATTGAGTCATTTGTCCATAGGGATTACCTACAATAAAGTAAATTTAGTATTTCAAGTTACTAATCATTTAAGGGAAGAAATAAAACTGGTACTCATCAATTTACTGGACTTTTAACATTTCCATGGAATCAGTAACTTTAAACACATGTTCACAAATCAAATTACTTAGATATTTAAAGTATATTAAACAAAGAAACAAAGCAAAATAGTGCATTTTAAACTGTCCCAAAAGGCTTCTCAGTCATCAGTTGAGAATTCCCATTGTAGAATTTTTAACATTTGTTTAGCACAAATTGATTTGGTTTATTTGTATAGTTCATTCAGAAATATAATCATACAATTCCAGCAACTACATACAATGTTGGGGATATTGCACTTAATAGTCTTTGGCTTATAACGCACATTGCTTTTAAGTATAATGTTCATTTATCTATTTGAGAAATTAAATAATTTTGTTTATAATAATTTAATACTATGTCCCAAAAAGAGAGTTTGTATGAGAATAAAATAATGAGTTTAATTTTGTGGAATAATCATATAATGCTTTAAATGCTGGAAACTCTTTACAAACATTAATAATGCTCACAACACTCCTGTGAGGTATTATAGGTAATACAAGGAAATTGCGTCAAAAAGGTTAAGTAATTTGTCCCAGGATACATTACAAGTCAGTGGCAGAGATGAGATTAGAATCCAGAGTTCCAGACTACCAGTCCAGTTCTCTAATCACCAATCAATAACTTCCCATAATATCAATGATCATTTAGCATGACAAGATAGTGAGCATAGTAAAGGAATAGGTCTCAAAGGGGCTTCCATTAACTATGGGGGATTGATTCAAAACTGAAATGCAGAATTAGAAATGGACCTAGCTCACACTCCAAGAGACAAATATAGGTGGGAGCTGCCTTGATGCAAATTTGACAGCTGTGTAATGGACCAAAGAAAAACCCTTGAGAGGATCACACATGCACATTGGGGGTGGAAGGGGCGGGAAGGAAGCAGGGGTAATGCTTTCTGGAAACCAAACTCGGGCCCAGTTCTATAATGAGTTAAATCAAAACCAAGAATACCAACACCTTCAAATTTTGAAGGCGGGAAGGTTGAAATTCAGATACAAAGATTGTGGCTTGGCTCCAGTCTCTACTCAGCAAAACAACATCCTTTGCTTTTTCCCTTGTTGAGCAAATTTTCACTGAAAACAAACTGAACCACTTAGCATTGAGGAGTCTCTAGGGAGTTTAATTAACATCAGTGATGAAACCTCCATGTAAAAATTCAGCCCTTTTTGGCAGATTTTCTGATATCTTCCCATTTTTCATCCTTTTCTAACCACCCCCCTCCTTTACTTTGATCTTGCAGCAGCCTCACCTCCAGCAAAGAAGACACATGCAAGAGTGATGTCAGGTTCTCCCCTCTTTAATCTAGTACTTCAGTAGTTAAAGGCTCCATCATCAAACTCCTGAGCCAACCAGCCATGAACCATTTCCTTTATTACTATCATCAGCTCTATTGGCCTCTGCATATATGGCCTGACTATGAGAGCACCTGCAGCTCCCATTGAAGCCAATTCAGCATTTTTCCAGATCAAGCCTGCATTGCGATGTGACATTTTCTGTGAGCTCAATTCTTTCGTGGGTCACTAAGCTAGCAGGTTCAGTATTTGGGAACAGATTTATCTCAGGTCTGTTTAGAACTGTAATGATTTGGAAAGAACTCATGAAAATTAGCTGTTGGCTACCAAAGGGGAACATAGCTGAGTTTGGTGGTTTCCTCTCTGACATAACGATGATACAAATATTATTCATTGTTTCTTCCACAGCAGCAGGGTGGCTGATGATTTACAATACAAAGAGAAGGCAAACAACCTGCCTAAGGGAGCTCCAAATCAACATAAACAATCTAAACAGATAATATACTGGGGAAACAGCATGTGGAAGATGCAACATCTTTTAATTTGTTTAATTAGAGTAAAATAATCCTAATAACTGAACTAGGGTTCCTGATGAGTGAACGACTCATAGAATAAAGAGGCATTGAATATTTAAGGGCTACCCACAAATGAAAGGAATAACTGTCTTGTACCATAAATCATCCATTCTCCTTTAGCAGAAACAATTATTTAGTCTGATAGCATAAGGTGATGTGCTTGTGATTACATCACAGGCAAGGTTCACAATACTGCAGTTCCATGCTTGTACAAAATGAGACAATTTCTTTACTAGTTATCATTATTTAATATTGATATTGTGGTAGCACTAAAATAAAACCTCTTTGTGCCTATCACGATGCTATTTAAACTGGTGAAATAAGTCAGAATTCTGAGTCACAGCTTTTACAAGGTCATGACCTGAGTTTTTCGGGAAAAAATAGCATGAAAAGCTCAAGCTGAACCCTGTTGGCCTTGCCAGAGTGGCACCAGCAGAGCTTGGACCATAAATGGGTGACAGTCAGTGAACCTTTCACTCCTATGTGACTGTTTATCAGCCACAAATGACGCTGAGGGAGTTGAAATATGTTTAACAGTCTGTCTGTATTTTTCTACAGAGGTCTTAGTGTCACATAACTCATTCTGGCATTTTTTTAAACTAAATTTTTCATTTAGAAACCCAAGAAAACACTGAAGCCAGTATTTATTTTTTCAAATGACTGTAAACATGTCACAGAAATGCCCTGCATATTTCTGTCAATTTTACAATAATTGTTACCTTATTCTAGATAGCTGGCATTTGAATTAAAGCGTGCCCTCTGTAGAACAACAGAAAGGAGATGCCAGTGGAGGTACTCAGCATCTCACAGGATTGAGGCGCTAATGACTGTCTATGGGCTCAAACCACACTTCTTCCCCTTCTACTTTCTCTTGGGCACATGTTTTCAGCACACAGAGAATTCAAACCTGTAGTTAAGAGTCAGCTGAGCATCAGCTCTTCCTCTTAATCCCTCAAATTCATTGGCGGGAGGGCAAATGCTAAGGTGTTTAATTAAGGCTTTTCACTCTATCCTTTCCTGTCCTCACAGTGTCATAGGGCTTTATCCTGTAGCCTTAGTCACACAAATAGTCATTTTGATGCCAACTGAATGGCTCATATGAGTAAGGCCTACTCATGTAAGTAAGACACACATAATCAGTATTTGATGCTTGAAAACAAGTACACTTAGGCACTTAATTTTAAGCATGTACTTTACATACTTTGCTGAATCAGGGCCATAGACATTTTTGTCTGTCATATGAGAGATTGGGGGGGAGGGGTTAAATCTCTCTCTCTCTCTCTCCAGGCTAACTTCACATCAAAATAATAACAACAAGAGCAGCAGCTCTGGCCAGAATGAGATTATGACACACTTATATTGATCTGAACACTTACATTTCAGCAGCTTCGTCATTTCCCACCAGCTCGGTGAAGTGGTTCTTTAACATCCCTTTATTAAAAGCTTATTTTTGTCATTAGTCTGAGCATACAGTAATCAAAGACTAGCCCACTGGCCAAGCTACTATAAAGTCATAAACTCTGAAGAGGCTTTCTCATCCAGATTGTGAGTCTAAGATTTGGTTTCTGAAAGAAAATCCCAAATGAAGATATAATTTTGGAAACAATAGTCTGAAAAAATGGCTCTGTGTTTTCCTTTGAGATGTACCCGGTGGAAAGCACAAATCTCCTGACACAGATCCCACCATAAATCTTGAAAATCTCATGGAGAACCCAAAATATTTATTTTAATGTGTTATTCATTAAGCTATTTCTTTAAGTCTTAGTCTGTTGGCAGCCACAAACTCATTCCAATCCAGCCACATTATAGCAATGCTGTAGTATGATTTGAAAAGGCCATTAGGTCATTAACACTGGATAAATTTCAAAAACAGAATCTGCAAATGCCCAAAGGATCATAATTGTAAAACAAAATTACACTATTAGAGCAGAAGAATTCTGAACTATAAACAATCCAAAAGAGATTAATGAAAATTTAATTTTAGGTCATTTTCAAGTTGCTTGATAATAGTTCATTTCTTTACATTCATGTTTTTTATAGGCAAGAAACACAAATGTTTTAGAGCTGCCTTAGACATAGCTTCAATTAGCTATTGAGTCAATGGAAATTTGGGGAAATGATTTCCTAACAATGACTACAGATGACACTCACCACTACATGTAGGAAAAAAAACATTTAATCCACATTTAAGGATTGATTCTGTGATCTGGTGTGCCTCCTTAACTCCCACTGAAGTCAATGGACCTAATTCTTCACTGCCTTGCAGCCCATATAGTCATTTACACCTGTGTAAAATGGGTGAACATCTCTCCCAGATCAGAAAGACAGCACTTTACACCTACGTTGAACAGGTATAAATGACTGCACAAGATGAAAGCCAATGAAGAATCAAACTCAATGGAATTGAGGTTGCGCAACACCTTACAGGAGATGATCAGTATCTTGCAGGATTGGGGATTGCCACATGTTTTATCCAGAGCCTTAGGAATCTTAAAAAGCAATATAATCTACAGTATTATTCCATGCCGCCACCTGGTCTTTTGCATTGGTATCTCTGTCCAGCCTCTCACATCTGCTTCTCACAACTGGCTCTCATGATAAACTAAAATAACTCTGAACCCCTCTATACTCCTCAACACCATTTTCAGCAGGCAGGCTTGTCTGAGGATTAGACATCCTGCAGTCTGATTTGTGAGCTGAGATGCTATCACGATCATGTAACTTCACAGAAGTGATCTAATATTAAGGGGGCCAGAATCAATTAAAACTTTGTTTCAGTTTCCATAGTGTAAAATTCCCCACAAGATAGGGAAAAGCCCAAGGATAATGATTTATTTGCAGCCAGTGTGCAGGTTTCTGCTGTGCTGATTCAAAGTTTTATTGAATCTTTCAAGCAATAGGATTTAGTGTTCCACTAAACATGTGAGAAAAAACACTGACACTAGCTACAGAATATTTTTATCTTGAGTTAAGAGAAGAGATTTTAGCTGTTGAACCCATTCAACTATTGCACACGTTGGGCACTCATTGTTAAGTCAATGGCAGTCTTTCCACTGCTTTTAATAAACTTTGAATCAGGCCCATTGTGCAGCATCCAGTGTTAGATTCCAATTCAGATTCTAATTCAAACACACAAAGCTTCATAATACTCATAATGTAGTTAGGTTTTTACGCGCACACACATACTTACTTGAAAACATGATACATTAATTAAATTGTATTTATATTATTGTTGCAATGTGCATGACTTAACTTTACTGTAGTTACATTGCTTAGAATTAAAGCAGGTAAACATTTTTCAAATTTCAAGCTTTTCATGAACATTTTCATTTTTCAATTTCCACTGAAATTAAATGGAAAAAAACAGAAAAAAGAAATAGCTAAAAGTCTCTCGCCACACACACACACACACACAAACACACACACACACCCCTGCATTTTGCAACCAAATATAGAGCAGGTCAGTGCTTTTCAATTTAAAAAGTTAGGCAAAAAAAGGTAGGGTGATTTTTCATTTTACACTTTCCCTGTTTTTGCACCCAACTGTATTCGAGGTGGGGCTTGTAGTACTGTCTATTATTAAGTTGCCTGACACTTAAGACCCTGTTTTCAGTTGCTTATAATTTTGCCAAACTTTAGTCATTCAGGCTAAAATTTTCCATGCCGGGCATCTGCCCCAGGTTGAATTATTTGGGGAAATTATAATTTAGCTGTTTCCAAAAAGGTTTTGCCCAAATTCAAAAACTCAGACAACATTTTTTTAACAGTTGTAGTTCCCCCATGCCCTGCAGCAAGGATTTGAAATTTGGCCCGGGGGAGGGAGGGATAGCCTTTGTGTCAGGGATGTGCCTTTTTTCATCCCTGGGCAAATCCACCCAAATTTGACCAAATAATAAACCTTTGTAGATTTTCAGTACCAATTTCTTTGATTTTAGCAGCTAAAAATCTCCCAAGATTCCATCTCTGCTGAGCATGCTCGAGCCTATCACAGCTCCTCGTGCTGACCAGAATGTGCATAGGCCGTCCCCACAGAGCAACTGACCAATCTCCAGCCCAGGGCTACAGAAGCTCAGAAGGACTTTCCCTGTAATGGCTGCTCTCAGCTCTTCCAGGCCACACACTGGAACTGAGAGCAGAAAGCCTCTCTTTGTGTCTCTCTGACCCCCTGCTGGCACCTAGGACAAGGAGCACTCTGATCTTATGCGGAGGGGACAAAAGCTAAACCCACTAGGAGGAGGGAAAGAAGTAGATTGGGTCAAGGACTCTGATGAGACTGGGAGACTGCAACTAGTAGCCAGTAAGGGAAATGGGAGGGGGAATGACTGGGAGTCATTTAGGGGGGAACATGCACATTGGATAAGGAGCTAGAGGGAGGAGGAGAGTGGGACTGGATGACTAAGGAGACCATGACTAGATGCCACTGAGAGGACTGGGGTGGGTGAAAAGAGAAGCAGACCTGACAAGGAGCTGGAATGTGGGGGGACTGGATGGACAAGAAGACTGGAACAAGGAGCCAGGGAGGGGGAGACTGGGGAAAGAATGTGGGAAGATTGTGGGGAGGGAAACTCAGGTTGGTTCAAGACCCAAGGGAGGGAAACTAGAACTAGGAGCCTGTGGCAGGAAAGGAAGAAATATCAGACAAGGAGCTGGGAAGGGTAAACTGGGACTGGATAGGCAAGGAGACTGCGGCTGAGTGTGAGGAAGAGACTAGGAGGGGAAAAACTGGGACTCAAACAATGATTCTAAAGGGAGAAACTAGAACTGGCTGGTCAAGAAGACTGGAAAGAGAAGCCTGAGGAGTGGAGACTAGGACTGGGTACGAAAGGAGATGGGCCTGGGACAGGATCCAGGTGTGGGAAAGAGACAGGACTGGGACAGAGACAGGTTGGCGGGAGCAGGGCAGAAGGCATCAAGCTCAGAGGGAAGAGGCCAAAGAGTCTGTGCACACTACAGCACATTCCTCTGCTGTCAGCAAATATCTGTGAAATCCATTGACAAAGTGTGTGTGTGTCTTGTCACTTCTAGTGCTGGTCCATATAGAGGATGACAATCTGCTATTGCTATCAGTTACTCCATTAGTTCAAGTGGTAGAAGTCTGTGCAGTGGTTCGAAAGGTTCCAGCTCTAGGGATGACCATCTGGGTGTCAGTATATGATGCCATGTGATTGAATGGTGTGGGTTTTTTTCCCCTAGTTTGCTTTTTTAAAACCCTCAGAAATTATACACTAAAAACCTACATTAAAAGAACATTATTAAGGTTGCAAAGTCAAGCACTCCAAAGTTAGGAAATGCCAGAATTAAGGTTGCCTCTGCAAAATTAATTTGCTCCCATTATGTGTACCAAAACCTTGAGGTTTTGGAACAAATTGATAAATTAAGCAATAATAAGTCAACAGGACCAGACTGTATTCACCCAAGAGTTCTGAAGGAACTCAAATATGAAATTCAATAACTACTAACTAGCCTCTCCACCACATAAATGGCAAATAGCTAATGTAATGCTGAGTTTTTGAAAAGGCTCCAGAGGCAATCCTTGCAATTACAGGCCAGTAAGTCTAACTTCAATACCAGGCAAACTGTTTGAAACCCTAGTAAAGAACAGAACTATCAGACCCATAGATGAACATGATTATGGTGGGGGGTTTTGTAAAGGGAAATCATGCCTCGCCAATATATTTGAATTCTTGGGGGTGGGGTGGCGCATTGTCAATAAATATGTTGATAAGGGTGAGCCAGTTGACATAGTGTACTTGGACATTCAGAAAGCCTTTGACAAGGCCCCTCACCAAAGGCTCTCAAGCAAAATAAGGAGTCATGGGCTGAGAGGGAAGGGCCTCTGATGAATCAGTAACTGATTAAAAGATAGGAAACAAAGGGTGGGAATAAATGGCCAGTTTTCACAATGGAAAGTGGTAAATAGCAGGGTCCCCCCAGGAACTGTACTGGAACCTGTGCTGTTCAACACATTCATAAATGATCTGGAAAAGGTGGTGAATAGTGAATTGTCAAGATTTACAGACGATTCAAAATTATTCAAAAATCGCAAACTGACTTCAAAGACTTACAAAGGGCTCTCACTAAACTGGGTGCTGGGCAACAAAATGGCAGCTGAAATTCAATGTTGATAAGTGCAAAGTAATGCACATTGGAAATATTATCCCAGCTATACTTACAAAGTGATGGAATCTAAATTAGCTATTACCAATCAAGAAAGAGATCTGGAGTCATCGTGGATAGTTCTCTGAAAACATCCACTCAACATGTAGCAGCAGACAAAAGCACTAACAGAATATTAGGAATCATTGGGAAATCAATAGATGAGAAGACAGAAAACATGATAATACCATATTGTCTAAGTTTATGCCCACACCTTGAACACCATGGAGTTCTGGTTGCCCCACCTCTAAAATACTAGAATTGGAAAAAGTAAGGAGAAGGTCAACAAAAAATGATCAGGGGGATGGGACAGCTTCCATATGAGGAGAGATTAAAATGACTGGGACTATTCAGCTTAGAAAAGAGATGACTGAGTGTGGGTATGACAGAGGTGTATAAAATCATAAATGGTGTGGAAAGTGTTATTTACCCCTTCACATAATACAACACACACATGAAGTCACCCAATGAAGTTAATGGGCAGCAGGTTTAATACACACAAAAGGAAAGGCCTCTTCACACAACAGTGTCAACCTGTGGAACTCATTGTCAAGGGATGTTCTGAAGTCCAAAAGTATAACTGTGTTAAAAAAAATTAGATAAGGTCATGGAGGATAGGTCCATCAACGGCTACTTGCCAAGATGGTCAGGCACCCAACCCCAAGCTCTGCATGTCCCTAAATCTCTGACTGAAGGAAGTGATGACTGGATCACAGGGGATGCATCATTCCATAAAGTGCCCTGTTCTGTTCACTCCCTCTCAAGCTTTTGGCACTGGCCACAATTGGAAGACAGGATGCTGGGCTAGATGAGCCATTGGCCTGACTCAGTATGACTGTTCTTCTTATGTTTTATTCATTATGATACCATCTTTAATTACATGACCACATACTAGTTTTTCCACAGAAATTTAAATTGTAGGGTTTACCGTGTACCCTGGTCACAACTAAAAAGGCAGTATTTCCCATCAGACACCATAGTATTACCACAGTCATGCCCTATTCTAAGTATATGGAAAGCTATGTTTCTTATTGGCACTGAGTAAATTGCTCAGTTTGTTAATAGTGACCACAGTACTTTAGTAACAGTGTGTAAATGTTAATCAGAATGTGTAGGTGATGAAAGTATCTGTAGTGACTTTTTTCTCTCAGAACTAAGGCTTAAGTCTTCAAGAGTTTATTTTCCAGTATGAGATTTATTAATTATAATCAGTATTAATAGACAACATAAAATAGGATGTACTGAGATGTTGTATATTAAACTATATTTTTTTCTTGCAGCTCTCTTTGTACGTGGGTAGTAATGTACTGATACACGGGAGAACCTCACTACTTTCCACTATGTATGATTGAATGACTGAATGCCATAAATGCACGAGTTAACAAATATAATAAAAATAGAAGATGACACATCCCAAAATGCACTGTATTTCATTTATCTGATCAGCATGTATGAATTTTTAAGTCAAATTATTTATGATAATGCTTTATACAATACAACTAAATGTTCTGTAGTACGTTTTGTTAGAAGTAATAATTATTATGATACATCACTATAGGATTCTGCTATTAAATCTTTTCTGAGAAGTGGACAGTCCACCACTTTGTTATCCCACATGCCATAGTTTTCACACATACCAAAGTGTAAATGATTGAAGTCCTACTTTATATGATGATGTAAGCAAATTTCCTTCTAGTCACTAACATTTCAGCAAATTTCATGTAGCACGTTACAGTGAAATAACATATACTGATTATACACAGAAAAAAAGATGTAATTTAATTACTAAATACATACCAATACACGATAACTATTAAGAAACGCATATTATTGGCCCAATTATGTCAATAAAATTAGAAGCCTGCGATAGTGAGATAAGTACTTTTATTGTAACTGTAGCTACAGTACTTGTGGCACCTTAGAAACTAACCAATTTATTTGAGCATAAGCTTTCGTGAGCTACAGCTCACTTCATCGGATGCATACTGTGGAAAATACAGAAGATGTTTTTATACACACAGACCATGAAAAAAATGGGTGTTTATCACTACAAAAGGTTTTCTCTCCCCCTACCCCACTCTCCTGCTGGTAATAGCTTATCTAAAGTGATCACTCTCCTTACAATACTCACCAGCAACCACATACCACACAACAGAACCACTAACCCAGGAACCTATCCTTGCAACAAAGCCCGTTGCCAACTGTGCCCACATATCTATTCAGGGGACACCATCACAGGGCCTAATCACATCAGCCATACTATCAGAGGCTCGTTCACCTGCACATCTACCAATGTGATATATGCCCTCATGTGCCAGCAATGCCCCTCTGCCATGTACATTGGGAAAACTGGACAGTCTCTACGTAAAAGAATAAATGGACACAAATCAGATGTCAAGAATTATAACATTCATAAACCAGTCGGAGAACACTTCAGTCTCTCTGGTCACTCGATTTCTGATCTCAAAGTGACTATCCTTCAACAAAAAAACTTCGAAAACAGACTTCAACGTGAGACTGCTGAATTGGAATTAATTTGCAAATTGGATACAATTAACTTAGGCTTAAATAGAGACTGGGAATGGTTGATTCATTATAAAAAATAACCTATTTCCCCTTGTTTATTCCTTCCCCCCCCCCCACTCTTCCTCAGACGTTCTTGTTAAACCCTGGATTTGTGCTGGAAATGGCCCACCTTGATTATCATACACATTGTAAGGAGAGTGATCACTTTAGATAAGCTATTACCAACAGGAGAGTGGGGTGGGAGGAGAGAAAACCTTTTGTAGTGATAAACACCCATTTTTTTCATGGTCTGTGTGTATAAAAACATCTTCTGTATTTTCCACAGTATGCATCCGATGAAGTGAGCTGTAGTTCACGAAAGCTTATGCTCAAATAAATTGGTTAGTCTCTAAGGTGCCACAAGTACTCCTTTTCTTTTTGCGAATACAGACTAACACGGCTGTTACTCTGAAACCTGTAGCTACAGTGACATTATTTTTCATGCACATTGTTACAGCAGGGTAACTAGAGAGCTAGTTGATAAACAGGCTTTTGTGGTAAGTATCTGGGAAGTTGTCACCATTGTAAAAGTTAGCATTTGCTAACATCTACCACCTGGTGATATCTGAACTTGCCAGTAGTTTCACTGTACTTAAAGTAGGTGACTGTGATAATGTTTGGCAAACATTGACAACAGGGGACAATTGGCTGCTACGGTATGCAAAACTATAACTGGAGTGGACATCACATTATCTCCACCATAGTTACAATATATCTGTATAAGTGTTAGCAAACTAGCTTTGTGAATCTTTTTCGAACAGTTGTTTGTGTCTCAGCCTAATCCTGATTTACTGAAGTCAGATGAAGCAGGATTAGGCCACATACAAGTAAAATAAGAGCCCAATCCCATGCCCATTGAAACCAATGGAAGTAGGATGGGACCCTTAGTGAGTGGACTTCAGCTATTAATAAGAATAATAAGCAAACCTCAAAAAGTTCAGCAGTTCAGTAAAGATAAGCATCAGAATGTCTGGCTACTTATCCAAACCTTGGAACCTTTTCAAGAGTAGGTTTTCTTTTGAGGTTCCCTGTGTTTTTGTGTTGAAAATCCCATGAGAACATATTTTGGCATTTCTCCTTCTGGCTCCAGCCAAAACCAAGAAGTGTAGAGGGGCAGGGGGGAAATATTATTATATTAAATTAACCAAACTTCTTCAACTTGGCTTTGTTTGAGTTCTGGGCAAATGTTCAGGTCAGGTATTTTTTTTAACTCGTTCATCCATCTCTAGTACTATCAAAACAATTGGCATCATCTTAGTTTATGTATGTGTTTATGTCTCTGCTTAGGTTACTGCTCATCTACAGTTTCCTGAAGGCTGGAATTTGGACAGATCCCTTACTTTGGAAATTAGTTCGGCCCACAGTACACAGTAATGCATTAGTGCAAAAGCTATAGTTCCTGCAGAACAGGAAGTCCTTGGCTACGGTCAGCACTGATGAGTAGAGGTGGTCAGAAAAATACAGGATTTTCTTTCCATGGAAAATTTCAGATTTTCAATCAAAACCTTTGGGGCTTTGAACAAAAAAGTGAAATTTTCCACAAAAAGAGTAGATCCATTTTGTTATCCAATTTTCTGTCAAAAAACAGTTTCACCAGAATTTTGTTTTTGTCCAGTCCTGTGCATTAGCTCAAGTCTTCCAGCCTTTGTGATGGCTGAGAGGCTAGACTGTGAGCAGATAGTTCTGTTCTCCAAACAAATGTGATTGTTACA
The DNA here is from genome assembly GCF_965152275.1 of Natator depressus. Lineage (NCBI taxonomy): Eukaryota > Metazoa > Chordata > Testudines > Cheloniidae > Natator > Natator depressus. The sequence continues at coordinate 32,876,978 of NC_134235.1, forward strand.
GTTCTTTAGATAGGGGCTGTTCTAATTAACCTTGGAACATCAGCACTGAAGAATGCTTCTCTTCTAGCCCTGTGATAGTGAGATCATCTCTGAATCTACCAACGTTGTGTATTGCAGTGAACAGTTCTGGAACATCTGTACTGTAGTCTTTAGTACAATTAGTAGAAGCTGTATGTGCTTGCTTCTTCTCTGGCCAGAATAAACATCATTTTTGTATAAGCGGTGATATAGCTACTTCTGTATCCATAACAGGCCATTCAGATCCTTTTCCTGGATGCCCAATATACAACATGCCCTAAAAAACAAAACAAAAATACCTTCTCAAGTCATTAATATAATTTCACTGCTGCACATTGCAGGCATGCATTGCCTTCCATCTGCAGGCATTATATTATCATTTTGCTTTTACAGATGACATATCCATTTTGTGACTCAGTATATTAAAGGCTATAGATTGATATATATTTATTGATGCTGGTAAATTTTGCTTGTATTAACATGCATAAGGGTATGTGCATGGAGCTGTACTAATGTCAAAGAATTATGTCAAACTGAACCAAGCAGCAGAGAGAAGCATGGTGGTCATTTTGAATTTTCTTTAAATAACTGTGAGAAAGAAAAATTAGTTCCATATACTGCAGCAAGAACGTTCAGTGCCCAAATAAAAATCTGTTCAACCTGTCAGTACCTAAGATGTTATTGCTCAGATATTTTAATGTTTACAAACCTAAGATTGCCTACTGTTTGTAGGTCTAGAGTACAACAGGAATAAATTAAAGTTAAATAAACATTCTTCTGAACTACCATGAAAACTGTTGCTTGAGGTTGGAGCAATATAGGAAATGGGCAGAATTCAGTGTCACTTGATGTTATTAAGTAATATTACTGGTTTTCTCAAACCGGCAACCAACAGTGACTCTCTTCTGTCCTTCAGCTGGATGGCATCTTCAGTTTAATGACTCTAGCAAGAACAGCAGGAGAGGTACTGAGATATTTTCATAATTCAAAGATGGTAAACAAATTAGGAAAGCCTCAAGATTTTCAGAGAGCAGTGTTATCAGAAATGGCTTTTGACAACTTTCACCTGATCTTCCAGTTTCTTTTCTGCTTCACTCTGATATCTTTCTCCTTTCTGTGATGTGCATGGCTATCATAGTTGCCCTTCCAGAATGAATGCCCCTCTCTCAGTAAATCCCTTGCTGCTTCCACATCTGGTTTTGAAAAAAAATTGTGGGGTTTTGTTTTAGGTTTACCTACACTAGGACAATCCCTGCATCCCTCGCAAAGCCTGAGCGGAAGTGTTTTGCCCAGAGCAATTTTGGTTAGTTTGTGGCCAGAGTCCACCTCCTAACACAGAAACAGGATGAAGGTGGGTCACCTGTGCATCCAATACTACAGTCTATGGACAGGACTGCCAACTTCAGTGCTCACCACCTCAAGGCAAAAGGAGTTCAGAGTCACAGGACGCTGCCAGCCCAGTACAGAAAATCACCACAGCATGGTCCATGCTTTTCTCCTGTGGTGGAGGCATGTTAAACTCATCAAACACACTGTGGCTGCGGCTAACTTGTGTATGTTTGGGAGAAGAATTTGAGGTGATCTAATCACTTCAAAAGGCAACATTTGTGGTGTAAATTTGAACTGGCTTTTCAGACTACTCTGCAGATGTTTGAGTAACTCTTCAGATCTGTGCTTTCCACACAATATTCTTTGTTTTGGTTTTAAGTACTTGAAGATAATCAAGTTGTGTCACACAGTAGGAATGATGAAAAGCAAAACATGCTTAGGAGGTTGCTTCTTACTATCGGGTCTGTTTATATAGACCAAAAGCTGCCAATGCACAAAATCATGTGGAAAAAATGCTGCGATTTCTACGTAATTCCAGATAAAAGGTAACAGTTGCAGAATTTTGTATATGAGAATGAAGACTGATATTAAATTCTTGTAGTGGATTCTCTAAGTGAATGCTGGTAGCCAGCTGTCTTCTTCATGATGGTCTTAGAATTTAATATGAAAGCCACATAGAAACAGTTAACCTAGAGGTTTATTATATTACACAAGCATGTTTTCTCTTCCTGCTGGTTCACTGCCATCCCTAATAGTATATTTGTTGTTATTTTCATACTGCACACTCACATTAGGCTAGAGGTGTTCTTCTCTTAGCTAAGCATGGAGTAAGGCTTCACCCACTCTAACCCTGCCCACATCTTGGGTCTGACGCCAGTGTGGTATGCAGCCTTTATTCTCTAGAAACTCCCCTAATGTGAGGAAATGGGCAGGGAGCAGGAGTAGTCCTGGGTCTGCCATCCACACTGTGGCTGGGCAGGTGTGGAGGCACCCTTTTAATTCCTCCCCTGTTCCCCTGTACCCCAGAGTAAGAGAGCAGGGACTTTAACACTGAGTTCATTCTGCCCTGGGGCAAAGCAGTCAGGTCATGCCTGTTACTTTAGAATGGAGCTTAAAAATTCAATCTAGCTCCTAGCAGTTTTGTCCAAGGACTTTGAAACTCTTTATTACGGTGGGTATACATTTCATCATCCCTGTTTTACAGCTGGGGATATTGAAATACGGCATGGTTAGGTGTCTTGTCCCAAAGTCACACTGTCTCACTGGTGAGGTTTACAGTTCTTTAGCAGATGGAAATGGTTGTAGAAGTGATAAGAACTAGAGAGCCTGGGTGGGGTTTTCCAAAGCACCTCCATTATTTTTCAGCAGAAGTCAATGGGACTTGTACACCTGAATCACTTGGGTGCTTTTGAAAATCCCATCTTGTAATGTTATCAGTGTTATTTGATATTGTATTACTTCAGTTATGTACTGTCAAGAAATGCTAATTCCCCCCTAGTATTTAACTAGCTATCTTTTTAAATGTAATCTGTAGGAAATGTATTATTCATGGAGCTGGCTGATCAGTGTCTTTATGGTTTTGGGAATTAATGCTAACTTTAAAATGGTTCCAAATGTAACCCAGAGATAGGAGAACTAACCATTTAGGGGAAGATTCTGATATCCCAGTTCATACTGAATAGTATTTTACTCCTGTTGCTCCTGTGTTGTGACCCAGGGACCACTTGGTGCTAACTGGCAGAGGACATAAGTGCTGCAGAGATTCCTTGGGTCTGGTATTTGCATTTTCGTTCACCAAAGAATGTCATGTAAGGTCTCTAACAAAAGCTTGTTTCATATTGGTCTCTTAATCATTGTAAGATATATGTACAGGTGATATTTAAGGAGTTCTGTATCTGTACAAAAATTATGTTCTTAATGTATGTAAAGTGACATGCCTTAGAATCGTTCCACCAGTGAGAAAGTACCAACCTTTACATCTCCGGCTATGTGCAAATTAAGTATTGTAAGCTTTACGATGGAGTCAAATGCTAATAGTGGGATGTGAAAACAACATGAAAGCACACAGGAAAAAACAAGGCATGGAGGTTGTATATGTTGTGGGATGGGTATCCTGTTTGCAACTAAAACTAAAACACTGGTGGGGGGACTATTTCTAAGGGGTGCAGATGAATCCCCATTTACTCTTTCAGTCTGTGAGAACAAGCTGTCAGAAGGCTTGATCTTATGAGAAGGGATCACAACCAAAGTGGCTGAAAACACTGGGGAAAGAACTTGGGGGTAGGGTATCATTACGGCCCTACCAAATTCACGGTCCATTTTGGTCAATTTGATGGTTGTAGGATTTTTAAAATTGTAAATTTCATTATTTCACCTATGTAAATCTGAAATTTCTCGGTGTTGCAATTGTAGGGAACCTGACCAAAAAAGGAGTTTGGGCGGGCGGGGGGGGAGTCACAAGGTTATTGTAGGGAGGGGTTGCAGTACTGCTACGCTTACGTCTGTGCTGCTGCTGGCTGGGAAGCTGGAGAAGGGTGGCTGCTGGTGGGAGCCCGTCTCTCAAGGCAGAGCCGCCACCAGCATCAGCACAGAAGTCAGGATGGCCTGGTATGGTATTGCCACCTTTACTTCTGTGCTGATGCCTGCAGAGCTGGGCCCTCAGTCAGCAGCCGCCACTCTCCAGTCGCCCAGCTCTGAAGACATCAGTGCAGAAGTAGGGGTGGCATGGTATGGTATTGCCACCCTCAATTCTGCACTGCTGCTGGAGGGGCGCTGCCTTCAGTGCTGGGCGCCTGGCCAACAGCTGCTGCTTTCCGGTAGCTCAGCTCTGAAGGCAGTGCAGAAGTAAGGGTGGCAATATATAGACCCCCCCCTAAAATAACCTTGTGACCCCCCTGCAACTCCCTTTTGGGTCAGGACCCTCAGTTTGAGAAACACTGGTCTCCCCTGTGAAATCTGTATAGTATTGGGTAAAAAGACCAGATTGCACAGGGAGAAACCAGATTTCATGGTCCATGATACATTTTTCATGGCTGTGAATTGGTAGGGCCTTAGCTATCATATAGGAGATAGGGGAATCCCTTGTTAATTAAGTTTAGCCTCTAGAAAGCGCGTTATAATTTTGTTTTAATCATTTGTTTCCAATGGTCTCACTCTCTTTCACTGGAATCTCTGTTCTTTGATAATAAACTTATTCTTGTTTGCACTATAACTACATCTAAGTGCTGTATGCTGAGTAAAATGATGATCCTGAGCTGACTCTTACAAGCTGCTATGTGTACTATTCCTTTGGGGATAGTGGATCTAAGAGGTCTGAGAGTGTTCCATGGAACAGGTCTGAGCACCCCAGAGGGACACGCGGAGGACTTGGGGGTTGGTGTGTGCCTTTCGCTAACCTGTACCGAGAGAGCAAGGTCTGCCAAGACCTAGAAGGCAGAGCTTGTGTTGCCAGGGAGCTGATCCATAGCAGGCATGCACAAGACTTCCTTACACTAAGGCAAGTGGTGTTGAGGTGTCGCACAACCGTGGAACGTAGTACTGAATCTACTGAATCTGTAGTACTGAATATGACACCCCAGCCTGTCACATCTGCTCACTTCAGTTTTATAGTTAAGCTTTACCCTCCTCTTGCTACTAAACAAATGGAGCCATGGAAAAGTCAGATCACAATGCTGAGGTCTAAATCTTGCTCAGTAGGATGCTTATAAAATATCAGCATAGGAGCATAAGCTTGTAAATAACCCTAATATCCTGCTTCTCCAAGGAAAAGCAAACCACAGATAGCTCCTGTTGCTCAGTGATTTGTAGTATATGTATTATTTTATTGGGACTAAGTGGGTTTTATGGTGTGGTTTGTTAATAAAATGATCTGGCCAGCACTGTCTCTACTGATTGAGGAAAACAGCATTCACTGTCTTTTTTAACTGACATAACCCGTCTGTGAGCTCGGTGCTGCTGCTGCACTGATGGTGGGTGGCTGTTGAAAGTAAGCTCATAGACATCATGCACTGGAATAATTTTTCTATCAACACAACCTCAGCGAAATTTATTTTGTTCTGCAAACAATTAAGCACAACTAATCAGCGTCCAGCCTAGTGAATGCAGACAGCACTAATTCCAGCCTTTTGGTTGTTGATATGAAACAAAGAAATGAATGTGAGCAAAGCCAGCACTTAGACTAAATTGCCCCAAAGCTCAGATATCCCTAGGTGAAGTAATATGCTAAAGGAAAATCAGCTAACTGATACGGTGATTGAACAAGGCACAAGGCATTGACGTTTCTGTTTCTCTGACATTAGGTATATTTTAAATTTTGTATGATGTTTTAGTCTTTCCTCAGTTTTTTCCAATGTTGGTACCAAGGTATGAGAGAGACAAGGTAGGTGAGGTAATATCTTTTATTGGACCAACTTCAGTTAATGGAAGATACAAGCTTTCGAGCTACACAGAGCTCTCCTTCAGGCCTGGGAAAGAAAGCAGAGATTCTGAGCTAAATACAAGTTGGGACAAATTGTTGAGCAAAAGGGGTAATGCTTGTTGGAGGTGATCACTTGAAATGAAGTGGGCAATTGGGGGTTAGATTGTTATGCTTGATGTTAGCAATTAAGGATAGCAGGCAGTGTGGTGTGTTACAAATTGTTGTAATGAGCCATAAAGCTAAAGTCCCTGTTAAGCCCATAGTTTTTGCTGTCTAGCAGAATAATGAATTTAAGTTCCCAGGCTCACCTTTTGAAGGTATTTAGCAGGTTTCTTTTTAGGACAAGTATTGAAAGATCAGATCTTGTGAGAGCACTTTGTGAAAGTGTTTGCCGATGGATGATACAGCGTTTTTGTCTTTTATCATTTTTCTGTGGCAGAGCGCGGTGTCTGGCTAGTTCGTTAACCATTGGATCATCTGTCCCTTCTAAAAAATTTTGAACTATTTCAAACCATGAAGGGGTAAAGTGTTCAGTGCAGTGCCTGGGGATTAGCAGCACCACATCCATTAACATTAATATAAAGCTAAGTGTGTAGCAAAATTCCTGTGTCATGCTAAAATATACACCCAACTCTAGGTATACTGAGTAGTACCTTATTCTGCAAACAATCACAATTCTTACAGTTCACTGAGTCACAATGAATTGTACCTCACTCTGCAATTAGTCCTATTGAAATTACTGGGAAAATTTGCAGCTTAAGGTACCAGTCAGCATGAATAAGAGAAAGGGATAAAATTCGGCCCGGTATGAAAAATGCCACCATATGAATCCATACCTTCTTTTTCCCTTGCTGTCTCCCTTCACTCATCTTTCTGTCCCTTTCCCCCTCTCCTCTCCATCTCTCTCTCCACTCTCCTCTTTTTTCCAGTTTAGATCATTTGTAATGAGTTTTGGTCAGCGACAGAACTTATACCTTAGTGAAGATATGTTGAAACACTCTGGATTTCTTCATCTTACCTCTGAAACAACAAATGGATTGAGCCAAAACTCAAGACATTTATGAGGTTTCTGTAATCTTCCGTGTGTACATCACAGAAGAAGCCAATCCCAGCATGAAGATCTGGAGCTTTTACCATTACCTTTGGTGATATGACTGTTTCCTTTGACTATTTCAGGCTATATCTAAAAGGACACACAGGAACAGCAGGAAAGCAGAGTAGCCTGATCTTACATGGCGCTGATTTCAGTACTAAAGATGCCGATAATGACAACTGCATGTGCAAATGTGCCCTTATGCTAACAGGAGGTAAGCACAGTCCCACAAAGGCATTCTATAAATTTTAATCTGCTGTGTATTTCTAAACTGACCATGATGAAGCAACTTTGGAGAGAGGGAAAGTTGATGTGCAGTGCTGTGTGAAACTCCTTGTGAGGTTATTATGGGCATTGTGGTTGTGCCCCCAGGTCCCTGTCAGGTGCTGTAGAAACACAAGAGCTCTGGCACCCCAAAAGTTTACAGTCTAATTTGAAACAAGCTGCAACAAGTGGTGGCAAACGACAGAGGGGAAAGGAGGAAGGAAAATGAGAGAGAGGGTGAAGGAGGTGAGGTGAGAGTTTGTGAAAGGAAGAACAGAAGGAAGAGGTTAAGGGTGTGGGGAAGGAGAGAGATCAGAAATGGGAGGGAGAGAGGGCTTTTTAGAGATGAGAGGCAGAACAGTTCAGGCAAGCGAGGGGATGGAGGGAAACAGGAGAAAAGAAAAATGCTGGAAGAAAAGCCTATCAAGTTATTAAGGCCTGGTTTACCCCCAGTTTTTGTATTGGTATACCTGTTTCACTTTAGAGGTGTGATTTTTTTAACTTAAATGGTGATACTGATACAACCCCTAGTAGGGACACAATCATAGTGGTATAGAGGTGACAAACTGCTATAGCTTATTCTCCTTCCCATACAGGAATATTTATACTGGTATATAGAATTTGGGGCAATGCTGGAGGAATGCTCTCCTTTCTGAAGCAGCTGCCTTTGGGGACCTAGGTCAGTCATCCCTGCTAAGCATAGGCTATGTCCACCCTGGCACTTTTGTCAGTAAACCTTTTATTGCTCAAGCATGTGAAAAAACAAACCCCATGACCATCATACGTTTCACTGACAAAAGTGCCAGGATGGACAGTGCTATGTTGGCGGGAGATGCTCTCCCACTGACATAGGTGCCACCGCTCGTTGGGGGTGGTTTAATTATGCCGACAAGAAAGCTCTCTCCCCTTGGCATAGAGCGGCTAGACGGGGGGCCCTACGGCAGGGCAGCTGCAGCGGTACAGCTGTGCCGCTGTAAGGTCCAGTGTGTAGACATAGCCTTAGTCTGCTGTAGAGCTATCATTCCACAGAGCTCTGAAAGACACAGGTATTTTCCACTGCATCAGGTCTGTAAATTAACAGAAAAATCTCTCTATCGTCTAAGGGTACTACAAAATTAAGTTGACCTAAGTTATGCTAATATACAGCCACTGCAGTACTTAAATTAAAGATACTTTTGAATGTCCACATTACGCTCCTTGTGTCAGCAGTGTGTCCTCACCATGAGCGACTTAACTGTCAGTGTGGCATATTGTGGGATGGCTTCTGAAAGGCAGCAGTAGTCGTTCTATTGGTTGGAGCTACATTTTAGTGTGGACACTTACAGAGTTAGGTCGATGTATGCTGCCTTACATCAATCTACCTCTGTTGTGAAGACCAGGGCTAAATATACTGGAGAGGCAAATGAAAGGAGGGAGCGGGAAAGAGGTGAACTGCCAAACTCAGAGTAAAGTTCAAATAGGAAAAAAGCAAGTAAATGCAATTAGTCTTCATGGATAATTTAATCAGTTTTACAAGTAAGATTGTTTGAGTAATTTGTTTTATAAAAGAGTCAAGACCTCAAAATCGCTAATTGTTTTTTCCCTTAATCTCTAAACATTTCACCCTGTTAAATTTCTCCTCACACATTCGACTGCATTTTCCCAATGACATTGATTTTCTCACTCCCTGAGAAATCAATTAAATCTTTCAAAACAGGAACGTTCAATAGATTGATTCCAATCTTATGTCACAACAAAAGGGCAGAGTAAGAAAAGTGACCGTGATGATAGTTTGTTAAAAAGTCCTCTGTCAAAAACTGGGTATTGAACTATACCAAATATTGTCAAGCCCTCTGTTGCTTGTGGCAGCCCCCCAGACAGCACTTTAATTATGCATTATATGAAATCTACAATCAGGTTTCTGACTATCTTGAGAGCTTTGGAGATCCTGTAACCTCTGTGAGATGAACCCAATATATTTGTGTCAGGAATAAAGACTGAAATAAACTGCAGACAAAGTTTATGAGATGGTTATAGTCAGGGCTGAAAATAAAGATTTAAAGAATGCCCATGTGGCTCTCCCAATGATCTCATTAGCTGCCACCTCCCATCTGGTCCACATCAAGTGTTATCCCAAAAAAGATTAAATACTGTGCAGCAGCCTCATCAGAAGAATTAATTTAGATGTCACATGCTCTTAGGGGCTGGGTTATGTTTGTTGACTCTACTTCAGGTTGACCTTGGGGGGAAGTGTTCAGAGGCACAAATTGGAGTTAGGTACCCAACTCCCATTAATTTAAATAGACAGGTGGGGCCAGTTCCATAGAGGGATTTATTTAAGAGCCCAAGTCCAAAATTTAGATCCTCATACCCTCACTCAGATGCCCCCTAACCTTGTAGGCACCTAAAGCCCTTAGGCTCCTAATTTTCCACTGATAAAGTCTCCTAGGCACCTAAATGTCTGGCCATGTGCATGCACACAGCTACCTAAGCCCTGGCGCCTAGCTTGTACCTAAGCCTTGGCAGGATCCTCAAACTAGGTGCTCCTCTTCCTGTCATGCCTGCAAGTACATATATTCAGAAGCTATCTTAGATCACATATGCTGGGTCAGGTCCCCTCACACAACACAGCTGGAAGAGGTACTATTGCCCTCTTATGCTCTATAGCCCAGTGGTTAGCGCTCACTCAGGATGTGGGCGCCTTCAGTTCAAATCCCCATTTTACCTGGAGCAAGGACTTGAACCCAGGGTCTCCCACCTCCCAAGTGAATGCCCTAGCCCCTGGGCTGTGTGGCATTCTGAGCATGGCGCTCTCAATGTCTTTTTTATGTGTGAGAAAGGACTGACCTGGCTTTGTCGCTTAACTCCAGTAGCGGGTTCATGGCTGTGAATGGAGACAGGCACCTAAGCTTAGGCCACACCCGTCTCCTCAGCACTTCCTACTGGCTAGCTTAGGCAGCTCTCCACTCAGCATGCTGGCTTTTGTGAATCCCATTCGTAGGCACCTCACTCTTCCTGTGCATTATACAGAAAGCCTGTGCACCTAACTCAAGGCTGTCAATGCTAGTAGGTGGCAGGGTGCCTAAAGTCAGGCGTCACAATGCTCAGCCTAAGTTCCCTTTGTGGTTCTACCCCATGGATGCCTAACTACCCTTTGTCCCTTTGAAAATCTCCCTGAGTCTTTTGGAAGGTATAAAAGATGCAAGTGTTTTACACTTATTGAAGGTTACACATATCTAAAACAATATTATTTGTTTCTAAAACATTTATAAAGCAGTTATTGCCATAGTATGTAGGTTGATGTTTCATAAGTAGTCAAATAAGGCTGCAGGTCTTTTCTATCCCTTTGTTTGGAATGACAACATTCAAAATGGCAGTGTCTACCAGTTAGAGAAGAATGATCCTTAAACCCTTGCAACCCTGCCTTTGAACCCTTGTATCCAAATATCTGTGTTTAAAAGGTTTAAAATTTCTGGGTGAATTTGTTTAATTCATCTCTCTTTCTCACATAGATCTATATGAAGTGGACACTCATGAAGTATTGTATAAAGCGATTATCAATGTATTTATCATTCAGATACAAAATGATTGGCATATGATGACATTTTTCTTTAAAAAGGGGGAATATGAAAAATATTATTAACAAAAGTCAGTTGTATGTTACAATGCTTAACAATGACATATAGAAGGATGGACAATAGCACATAACGTATTTGAATAACAACAAAATGGTGACTGACTTAAATAATCTTCTAATACATTTAATAGAAAAGTCAGAGCACGACTGTCCCTGAACATGCTCCTTGTTAATTTCACCTTGTGGCCCATTAACATTATTCAAAAGGGCCCTGCAATCCAGATAATGTGAAAAACTCATGGGAAGCACATGCTGTTTGATTTCATTTCCTACAACAAATTTCTTCTGTACAGTCACAGAAATGTTCATACTTTATACACTTTTATCCATATCCTACGTTATAGTCTTGCTGATACTGTGCTTTACTGAAATTATAAAAACCATCCTGCTCCTCTAAGGTCCAATATAACAGAAAGGTCCAAATCTGGTATAAGAGTAAGTTTAGTGGCTGTCTTTCAAATGATAAATAAAATACAGTTCAATAATTTAGGTTAGGGTTTCACTCTCCTGTAGGTGCTCTGCTGCTGAGCACAAATTCTATGGGCGCAAACACGACATACAAGGGACCAGAAAGAGACACTGGATTTTCAAAGGAACCTTTCATCCAACAAGGCCACCCACATACTCTCCCCAAATAAGCCACATTTTGAGTCTGTCAGATCAGACTTGAATGCTGCATGTTGTGTTTGATGGACATGAGCTTGCATTCTCAGGATTCAGGAAGCAGAAGAGGGATAAAGTGTCTGGTCACCAAGTGCCCACACTCCAGAAAGCCATTCCCAGAGTCTGTGAAGAATAAAGCAGCCAAGAGAAGCCCCCATTCTGGAAATTAATGGCCATGATAAACACCCAATATACTACAGAATTACAGTATATCTGGTGAATTGAGGGGCGGTAGCGAATGGACAAGAGGTTTGGGCCACAGTTTCAAACAGGCCTCAACATTCCTATACATTTACGCACATGTGCATGGAAAGCCTGCATTTGTGCATACAAAACAGATAATTAGGAAGGCCATTTCCCCAGCAACTACATGCAAATGCTGCCACCATCACCCCTTTGGGGGGTTTTCTTGTTTTGTTTTGTTTGCTTTCACGACCGCAGATTTTACACATACAAAATTTGTGAGTGTGAGTTCAGAGAAATGTGACCAATAAGACAGTCATCCCAGTGTTCACACGGGCAGCTGTTATATTTTTAGGATATTTTTACAAGAATGTTTAGTGATGATCTTTCACTCACCCACAGACATTCAGAACACAGGTAAGGCAGTAGAACAGTAGAAATCTCCCATACAAGGGTAAATGTGTCTGAAGTATTCAAATAGATTTAATTTCTTTTAATGAAAATTAGTTGGTCAAATTTCACAGCTTTTCACTAGAAGTAACGGCATCATTTAAAAAACACAGGCCACAAAACATATTGCAGAAGAGCAGCTGCCCACAGTGGGGATCAATGCCCACAGTGGGGATCAATGTTTATTTCTTTAGATGGTTTTAAAATAATGTAGTGATATGGAATCTAAATCATCTTTTGTTTAGACAGTATACTGTATGATGTAAAGTTGCTTGACATTTCCATACAAACGTAATTATTAGAGATCGTTTAACCTCAAAAAATTAGGAAGCTCTTTTCAGTTGACATAAGCAACTACAAGTCTTGATACTTACAGAAACATGTACAAACTATCTATAATTTTGAACACAACCTTTTTTAACCTTCTCAGAGCCTCCTCCCTTCTAGTGCACAAGAGGCTTGCTTTTCCTACCTTTTTGCCTACTTCTTTTCACAACGCACTCCAATGGCTGACCTGAAGGACCCAGATATCACTGTAGACAGTACAGTGAAAATCTCTGCTCAGTGTGCAGTAGCCATAAAAAAATCAAACAAAATGTTAGAATCCATGGGATAATGAATAACATAAACATATCATAATGCCATAATATAAACCAATACTATGCCCTCACCAGGAATATGGATCCCCCTATCTCAAAAAGAATATAGCAGGAGAGGGACAGTTCACAGATGGATGATGAAAATGCATGGGAGCATGGAAAAGCTTTCAAAGGCGAGAGACAGAAATGATTGGGACTGTTGACCTATGAGAGGAGATTACTAAGATGAATAATGAATAGTATAAAGAAGGTAGATCGGGCACTATTGTTCACCCATCTCATAACACAAGAACAAGGGAACAGTCAATGAAATTGAAAGGTAGCCAATTTAAAAGTGATAAAAGGAAATTAAATTCCTACACAAGTAGTCTGTGAAACTCATTGCCACATGATATCCATGAGGCCAAATGTTTCCTGGAATTCAAAGAGAGATTCAATATTTAAATGGATAACAAGAATATCCAGTGTTGTTGTAGTGTATTAAAAATAAACAAAATCTTTCAAGCTTCAGGCATAAGCCAACCTCTAACTATTGGGGATTAAGAGGAAGATTGACCTGGGTCAGTCTATCCCATACCTGCAGGGTTTCTTCCTCTGAAACGTCTGGCATTGGTGTAGACAGGCTATTAGATGAGCTGGACCATTCGTCTGACCCAGCATGGCACTTCCTATATTCTTTTGCAGCTATATGGGAAGTCTGCACTTCACTCTTCCTTCCCTTCTTCCCTCACAACTCTTCAAAAAAGCCACTCTCGCCATTCCACCCTCTACCCCAACACACAACCATGCTGAAAACCGGTTGGTGTCCCAGCATCGCCTCTGCTGAATTCAAAGTAGAGAACTCTGATGTTAGAGGCTTTTGGGACACTTGCGGGGGCTTGTAGAGGGATATGGGAAGAGGCTTCTCAAAAACTGTGAACAGGGAGGGAAAGAAATTAAAAAAACGAAAAGAGGGAAAATAAAAACACGTTACCGTACTAATGGGAAACCTCTCTCTAAAAAAGCCCATATATATATAATCATACTTGGAAGCATGTGGCATGATAAAGAGTACTACTAAAAATATTAAAGGGGGAAATTAGTCTTAAGAAAACTTTGATGGAATGTTTCACAACTCCCCCCTATGACGCCTCTGAGTGCTTTTTCTATTAGTACCATTTCAGAATTTTATTTTCTTTGGGCAGCATTTGTAGGACACCACTGAATGCAAAAACCCCAGATCAAGTCCTACCTTCCTGCTGTTCTTGTTCCTGTAAAATGAAATGGTAACTAATGCAGCTTGCCATGTCTATATTGTGAGACAGTAAACAGAATCCAGCTGCATCTGTGTTCCAACTTTGAAACATGAGCATTAGGTTTTCTCTGTTCGGCTTTGTCTTAAGTTTCTACAAGATTATGCTGTAGTTACAGTAAAACATCAGTTGTACAGCTTTCTCCTTCTTTGGTTATTAGCCCCATAGGTATAACTTTGTAATCAAAGAGAGGTCAAATATATCAAAATAAAAGTTTGCCAGAATTTATCTGGCATAAATCCTCCCCGCAAGAGTTGATTATGAAGTGTTACTTGTGAAAAAAAAACAACCCACTTAGTATCCAAAATCTAAGAAATTAATTTAAAAAGACTAAAAACATAAATAACATAGGTCTGAATGCAAAGGGCAAAGTAAACATTGGATGTGTATACTACTCACTGTCACTATTGTATCCAGTGGTTTAAAACCCACCAACCAATGGATTATTATAATCAGACATAACTCTAACAGCAGAATCTGCTGACACTGGAGGAAACATCTAGGAAGAATGCACTGCAAAAAAAATCTCGGTTTTTGAATTCCAGCTCAAGAATGGGACTCCCATTGGACTGGGAACAATGAACACTAAACATTAAAAAGCTCCATCTTTGTTTGCAAGACATGGACTTGTTCCATGGAGTCAAAGAAACCTCACATCACTGAGCTAAATATGTGCACTGCTCGATCATTATCTAGTCCTGGTAGAATACTGCTGGTACTGCTTGCAACAGGTTCACAGACGTTTCTGTGTATGTGGAGGAGCTGAGAAATCAATGATGTCTAAATAGAAAGGGGACAAGGTGATTACCCAATTGAAAAGGAAAAGATCCAGGTTTTATTTTTATCAGGCTAGCTGTGGAACCTTATGAGCTAATCTGACTTGGAACAAATGCTGCCTCTCAGCCCCACACCCCACCCTCACTCCCCATGGGCATGAAAGGCACTGAAGGCAGCAGTCAGTGCACTTATATGGAGGATTCACACCCCAGGAACGCTGCTGATCTTTGTTCTAAGTATGCAACATCCACTCCACAAACAGGGAATCCAGCCACCTAGGCTTTGACAGCCATGGAGAGGGGGTCTCGGCACTCTGCAGCCTGAAGGGGAGGATTCATTCCTTCGCCTCCCTCAGTCTTAGCTGAGCATCTTTATATAATGCCTAGGTAAATGGCTGGTAAGCAAAATCCTGATCCTGGCTAAGTCAATGTCAAAACTTTCACTGTCTTCAGTGGAGCCAGGATTTTCAGTGTTGCCAATTTCTTGTGATATTTGGTGTTTTTCTTAAGGCCTAGCCCCTCTACTCATGATAATATCAGTTTAATTTTTTTAAAAAAAAGTTGTAGTAAGTTTTTAATGCTATGGCTGTGGTGAAAAGCTGGAACATGAGCACCCTTAAGGTTAAAAAAACAGAAGAAAAATAAAACGTACCCCAAATTTATATTTTTTAAACTCTCATGATTTTTAAGCCAATCTCATTATTTTGAGGGGTCTGACACATGATTTTTGAACAACCTCAGGCTGGCAATACTGTAATTCACAAAAAACACAACTTCAGAACCATCTCCTTGTGCATATAAACTAGTATGAGTGACCATGGATTTCCAACTAGTGTTAGCCTTCTAATTCCTTGCTTGTTCGTTCAACTGTTTGTAACCACTACCTGTTGCATATTCTTTTAAATTAGACTGTAAATTCTTTGGGAGAGAGACTGTCTCTTACTCTGTGTTTCTACATCACCCAGAACAATGGGCTTCTGTGTATTATCACACTATAAATAAATAATAACACCGTAGTCCAATTGTATAGGATGTATGCAGGCTCTAGTATTTGATTTTTTACGGTAATAGTATATTGCCTAAATTGGGTTGATTACACTATATTGGGTCTTTCCAGACCCAGTAATCTGCTTGTTGTGACAAACTGATGAACAAGAAGTTATATTTTTGTGATATTTAAATGAAAAAAATCCACTAATCCTTACTCCTCTTTCTTTTGAACATTTAGTTGTAAATCTTCCATTCCACATTTTGAAAGTAAAATTTTACTTTCTGTTTATTCAAACATTCACACTATCTACCTGAAAAGAATTACACTTCTCCAATCAGAGAACAGAAACGAATCATATGACTCATTTGACCAATTAAAACTAAGCAACGCAGCTTGAAATGCATACCACAGATTTAACAAATTAATGAAAGGTTTTGCTGAATAATTTCAAATGATTAAATCTGAGAAAAAAATCACAAGAGGTGAAATTATACATTATGAAGTATTAATTTGACTACTGTACTTACATCAGTTGTGGGAGGTAGAAATTATAATACTATATTAACATGTAATCCAATTTATTTTATCCATAGTTATTTTGTTCCATCACATCAGCCACTGTCAAACTATGCATACTCAGTGCACAACTCAATGTGCATTCTCTTGAACACAAAATAACCCAACACAGCGATAAAACAAAACGCTTGCCATACTAACAACATTTACAGGAGCCACAAATTGCCAATCAGTTAAAGCTGTAAAACAAAATGGAAATGCTTTGTTAACTGGCAGTTTAATTCCTTTTTTTAAATTGTTTCAGGCTGGTGGTTTGATGCCTGCGGCCCTTCCAATCTGAACGGAATGTTCTATACTGCTGGACAAAACCATGGAAAACTAAACGGGATAAAGTGGCACTACTTCAAAGGCCCCAGCTATTCCTTACATTCAACAACTATGATGATTCGGCCCTTAGACTTTTAAATGCACTCAGCAGCGGACACAAGAACAAAACACAATATCACTCTTATCTGAAGAACTTCTTGTGTAACCTTCAGATGTAAAAGGCTGGGGGCTTCATGAAAGTAACAAGTAGGAGCTACACAAAGTTGCTACACTATCACTTCATAGCCTGCAAAAACTCTACACAAGTCAGCCCATATGCTGATGACATTGGGACGGCTTGGCCTATGAGAAAGCGGCTGTAATGATTTTCCAGTGGAGGAGAACAAGTGAACTTTGTGTTCCTGTTACTGTGACTGAATCTAGTGTCTGTTGGCAGATGTCTTTTCTTTTGTGTAAAAAATGCAAAAATATACTGGATAATACTGAAGAACAGAAGCAAATCTACCATAATCTATTGAGAAGAATAGCTTTCAGCAGTGAAATGGCATCACATCTATGCAAAAGTATTACAGATAAGCTTTTATTAATGCACATCTTAAACTATCCAAAATGACCACTTCAATCATTGTCTTTCTTAAGTGAACTGAAGTTAGATGGATGGATTTCTCTTAAACCCAGAATCAAATAATGTATGCTAGAGTTATTTTTCATTCAGCCCTTTTCAAATGTAAAACATGTTCCTGATAAACATACTGAGTCACAGTGCATGAAGAATGATAAGGATAATGTGCAGAAAATCGTCAATTGCTCAGCACTGTTAGGGCAAAGTAAGTGTAGGTAATCCAGATAATTGGCATAATCCTTGAGCCAGGATTTTTAGCATGATAACAAAAGTAACCATGTTTTTTCCCCTTCAGCTTTTGCCTGCATTAAAAACAGTGTGAATGTCACACTGAAAAATTGGAGGAAAGTTTAAAGAACGTGAAATATATCATGAAGAAATATGTTTTTGCATATACGATTTCCTTTCAGAGTACACAGGAAAGCAGACTGTTAGTGTGTATAAAAATGGCATAAACATGTAGTTTACCTGGATGGATTCATTTTAAAATATCTTTGCATGTGCACACTTTAGTGTTAATTATTTTAAATTGTTATTAGATCTTCATTTCTTCACTATATTATTTCACCTATTTTGTGAATAACTGAGGCAAGCCAGCTTTACACTCTGCTTCAGCTATTACTATAAAAATTCTTCATCACAACATTATAGAAAATAAAGGAATAATTATGAATTGTAAATAGCATGTGTATATCTCTACAGTAAGAATAATGGCCATTTAATTTGTACATGCTGTGTTGACCCTATTAAATGTACATGAATGCAAAACTACAACAGGATATAATATTAAACTAACTCTAGAAAGGTGCTATACATGTTACTTCCCATAGCAATGTGTCATATCAAGTAATTTCTTTTATACTAAATATGTGGCATGGGTGCAGGGTGAGCTGCACATTTCAAATATTGGAATATTTAAGGTGCCTATAAGAAAAAAGAAAGTTTGTAACAAAGAGGTTGGGTTGCATCCCACCTTAAAGCTATTATACTTTCTATTTAAAAAGCTGCGTTGACATAATCTGATGGGGAAATCAATTTTGGAAATTAGTCTCTACATTCAATTCCTGCTTTGAGAAAAATAAAGAGGCTGATCCTACTCCAATTGAACTCAAATGTAAAATGTCCATTGATTGAAATGGGAACAAGATCAGACTCATTCAACATATGTGGCTGGGGTTGTTTGTTTTTGTTTTATTTTTAAAAAAAAGCTATTGTTGAAATCAGGCAAAACAACAATCTATTGGTTGTGGGGTTTAGTTTTGTTTTTTATAGATTTTTTTAAGGCAACATGAAAGAACAAGGAACACCACAGGATTCTTTTGTAATTTTGATAGCTCAAAGTTTTCCAAGTAGGAAGGGCTTTGTTTTTATGCATCTGTATGGTTTTTTAAAATAATCCTGCCCAAGGGATTAATTTGTTGTGTTCTGTGGGTTAAATTACCCAACTATTTTTTGCTCAGCAGTTCTCCATAGTGCTGCTTTGTCTCTGTTTCCAGCAGTCTTCGCATTGTGTGCAGTCATCATTTGGGTGCAAAAACTGTGGTCTGCCTTCCTCTGTGTTCTCACGTGATTTTTTTTTTCCAGGTCTCTGAGTTAGGAATGCCATTTTGTAGATACTGTTGCAAAAGACAAAACACATTAAAAAAAAACCCCAGAGCATGATATATACTGTTTATTTATCTGGGTTTGAAAAAAAAATGGGGACATGGGTTCCTATCCTTTATAATAAAACATTTTAAAAATATTTGCTGACTCTGTCCTTTGCTTTGTTTTGAGCATGCATTTTTGTGGCAGAATGCTATGTCGTTTAACATAATGACATCTCTCCCTCTCAATAATGTTCAAATGTTCAGACCTCTCTTATGCAGGGACCCTCACTAGTTTTTGTGCATAAATGAATATCTTCTTACCTTTAATATATGTATCTGGGTTTTATTTTACTCATTTTTCTTGGTCAAAATAATCAGGTTATATTTCACGTTCTTAGTCTGACAAATACAACTTGCTTTCAATTTTTGTTTAATCTCTCACATTCCACTGGCCAAAATACAAATTAAAGTGCACTGGTTGTTTCTCTTGCCCTTCTGACTGTTTGTTCTTTAATCACCCTTTGGTTTATGATGTCTGGCAGTGGTAAATCTCAACTGATTTTTATTCTCTTAGCCTAGAAATGCCTCTTGTTCCATTTGTATGCCTCTCAACAATTGAGGGACCAGTTTCAACCTCTCTTTGTAGTCCATTTTATCCCCATTTTCCCAGGAACTTCAGCTTAATTAGACTTGTTCATTGTACATATTCAGATCAACCGAGCTTTCTAAACCAATACAAAACCCAGGATGTAATAAATCCACAAGACCATATTTTACCCTTCAAACTAAAAATGCTGCAGTATGCAACTGAAGAGGCACAATGAATGGAAAAGGCTTTTATTTGGCTTTGATTTATATCAAAAGAGCAATTACCTTGAAAATGAGTAAGAAGACTGCTTGTTCAAAACCTATCAGTGATAATAGCAACATCACTTCTAGTCTCGATTTCATCCTTTTTATTGTGACAAATACACAGAGAGCAGATAAATTAGGAGAGGTGTATTTCACAACAGGTAGAATCTGAAATGATTTCTAATTCTGTCTCACACATCACCAGATTGTTGTCTTACATCAACTCTTCTTCTGATATTATCCAGCATTCAAGAATTCAGAAATATATATCTTAAATTGATGAAAATATGGAGAAATCAGTCATTTCCTAAAAAAGAGATTCAACATAAAAAGCCAGATAGTGGAGAACATCTACTTCTTAAAAAACAAGCAAATAATAGATCAAGGTATTGGGGAGATACTGGAGGAGGTAGCTGGTTCAGGAAATTGTTAATGAGATATGGAGCCTTTTACGATTAGGACACCAGTATGATTCTAGCCCAGATGACTATTGATCAAGTCTGTATTAATTAATAGCCTATATGAAATGAGTTGGCAGTTTCAATCTCGTTTCTAACAGAATGTCACAAAACACACCCTTTTAATCCAGCTCTTTTTTGGTAAATCATAGGACTGAATGGTCATGGAGACTGATCTAACCATCAGTCACAGACAGAGTGCCTCCTAGGACAAGACTGCAGCAAACTGGGAGGGAGACATGACAGTCCTGCTCAGAAACCAAATGAAAAACAATTCAAATATCATGGAGGCAGTTTTAGTTGTTTTATTTTTGGAGGAAGTTGCATTTTTAACTCAAAAACCTGATGGACAATTTCAATAAGGACTGCTTTTTTTTTTTTGAGCAAATAATTGTCTATCTTCAAGCTAAGATGGCTTCACATCAACCACTTGAGAAAATGCATGGTGTTTGGATATGAAAAATGCTATTTATCATGAAATTACAGAAGTTGGGAAACAGCAAAATTCTTCATGCAAAATGTGTAACTAAAAGTTTCAGTTTTGCATGCTACAGAACATCCTCTCACTGACTGCAGTGCATCTGTTTTGTGGAAAATAGCACTTGTGACACTGCACCCCATATTCTTCACAGCGATATTGTTCTGATATGATTATGACATCTTGCATAAAATACATTATGATTGTAAGACGTGAGGTGTCATTGGAAAGATTATGATTTACTGAATATGATTATCCTATTTGTATGCATGTATCATTTTTGTATCTGAAATTAGGAATATTGACTGTATATTTGTATTACAAATGTGTTTACACCTGGGGAATGCTCACTCGGCAAAAGGCTCTCAGTCTAGATGGCTGGCTGGGAAGGGCCCATTCATGTTAATGAGCCATTAGGAGACAACAATAGGCTTTACGAGAAGCTTATCTCCCACTTGGGAGCCTTCCTGAGGATGCTGCAGACAGCCTCCGACACATGGTTGCTGTGACACTACAAGGACATGTGACCAGGTCACCTGGTGCTGGACTCCATCTTGGGATACCAGTGTTTTTCCACTGACGGGGCGTGGGAACCAAGCTTTGAAACAAAGGATTCCCGCCATATGCAAAGGCTATTTAAGGAAGGGGAGTGACATCATCATGGCCCTTCACTGACTTCCCACCCAAAGAGACTCCTGGAAACACCTGAGGAACAAAGACTGAACTGGGTGAAGTGCTGGACCAGGCTAAAGGGGAAGGGGCAGTGAACAGGGTGGGGAAAGGGGGTTCGGTTTTCTGCGATTAGAAAGTTGGCAACCGTAGCCTCTATTTCTAGGCAGGGGGAACTTTATGTACAGAAATATGCTCCTTCTCTCTCTTGTCAGGAGCCTAGTCTGTGCCACTCATCATGACATGGGGGTGCCATCGCAGTAAGGGTGGGTCTGTTTCACTTCTAAGCTACTCACAGCGTTCAGCAGGAGTCAAGCTCCACAAGGCCTGAAGGTCCGAAGAAGTGAGCTGTAGCTTACAAAAGCTTATGCTCAAATAGATTAGTTAGTCTCTAAGGTGCCACAAGTCCTCCTTTTCTTTTTACAAGACCTGAGGACATTGAGCTGCCTCACAACAGCAATAAAACTGCTACCAAAGCACACTGCTGCCCAGGCAAGTGAGCTGGAGAGAAGCTACCCCTCTATGCTCTATGGGTAAAAAACTGAGGCTCTCCAAGGATATCCTTCAGTTAGATGGAAAGGTGGGAGGCAGACTGAGCCCCTCCCTGTGGACCTCTTCCAGAGAGAGGAGAGGAAGAGGGTGGGGAGGGGGGGAAGAAAAGGAGAAGTTGACAGAATATTGTAGTTGGGGGTATTGAAGGATGAGATGAAGACTCAGAGGGCATGGGCAAAGAAAGAAAAGGACAGTGAGACTGAAAAAAAATGTATAGGAAAGACAGGTGAGAGCACAAGAACAGAAAGAGAAGAAGGGGAAAGAAGATGAAGAGAGAGATGAAGGAAGCAAAGCAAATAATTTGTAGGAAGATGAAAATCAGCATGTCTTTGAAGAGATTAAATTAAATGGTTGTGGATAAAAAATAATCTGAAAATTTAACACTAGACAAAACGGAGAAAATAGTATTAAAGGAAGAGGGATGAAAAGATATTTCAAGACAATGAAAATGAGAAAAGGAACGGAAAAGGAACAAGGAACAAAAAGTAGGGAGACAATTTTATTACTGTTATTTTTATACAGAGTGTTGTGCCAAAACATTACAATAAGATACAATAAACATAGTGTTACACATGATGGGCCAAAACCCATAGTGGCATGCAAGCAGCTTGCTTACATATGGATTGCAGATCTGGTCCAATATTATTAAATTAAATTCACATACCCATAAGCATGTTTGGAGAGCCTGCAGTTTTGGTGGATCTGCCTCTATTTAGCCTGCATAATTTCCCTTTTGCACCGTTAGATTACAATTGTTTTATTTCTGTAATCATTATCGGGTAGTTAGCCAATGTATGAATTCAACACAATAGCATTTTTAATTTATTCTTCTTATTTAATACTTCTAGTGCAAAGTAGATGCCGACAGTGTTTTACATCTTGCAAAACATAAAACAAAGCCCAGAGAAGTGGCCCCTGCCTTGTGGAACCACTGGTGATATTGTCTATAAGAAACAGTCTATTCTCTTAACGTGAGACAAGAATCCGTCAGTCAGATAAATCAGCTTCAGATAATATTTATTCTTCCACTAAAGACAAGGATCTCCCCGCCTTCACAGCCCCCTCATGCTTATATTTAGAATCACTATCTGCTCTCAAGGAAACTACAAATCTCAGATCTGTTCCCATTCAGATGCATCACTGAACTGCAGGTTTATTTTCTTTTGGGTAATGGAGCAGAACTCCCTGGCGAATATTTTGCTTTTGAAGCAAAATTCTTTACTTTATTTTCATTTACAATTTTCTGCTTTAGAGTTCACCTTCCACCCACCAATGATTATCATTTGATTCCTCTTCTGAGAGCCTCACCCAACACAATTAGTGCTGTAAAGTCTTTGGGAAAATTCTCCCCTCTAGGGCTATGTCTACACTTCGCACCATTTAGCAACACAGCTGTGCCGCTACAGCCGTGCCTCTAAAAAGCACGCAGTGTAGCGGCTCTTTGTCAGCAGGAGAGAGCTCTCCTGCCAACAAAAAAATTCCACCCCGCCCATGAGAGGCAGTAGCTTTGTTGGCTTTTTTGAGAGCTGTCCCACCGACAGAATGTCACACGGGTGTTTTTCAACAGTAAAACTTTTGTTGTTCGGGGGGGGGGGGTTCACACCCCTGAATGACAAAAGTTTTACTGACAAAAGTCCAGTGTACACAAAGCCAAAGTCATATAGTGGTTCTTGTCTCCAATATGCTGCTCTCCCTTCGTGCCTGCAGCTCTCATGGGGGCGGGGGGAAGCACCAAACCACCACACATTCCTTATTGTCCCTTCTGTACCCTTCATTTTGACTTCTGGGGGGTTATTGTGCCATAAAAATTCACTCCTGAGACAAACACGGTTCCAGGACTTGCTTTATACCAAAGCTGCACTTTGAGCAGCTCCGGTGTGAGTAGCTCAATGTGGTTTTAAAGTCATCTTTGTGCTCCTCAGCCCTGGGGTCAACTGAGGCCCAGCTACCCTCCACCCAAAGCAAATCAGCTTCATGGTTACTTACTTGGTACTAGCTGCCTGTGTTCCCCAGAAGCTATTACAACGGCTAGGGACCATAGGAGCATAGACGCATCCTGGCTATGCCCCCTTGCTCCTGGGAAAGCTCCAGGCACAAGGGTCTGGGAATAATATGGTTTAGAAGCCACCTGGAGTGGCCCTTTGCCAGCAGTGGATTCTGCTGCACAGGAGGAAATGGTCCACTTGCCAGCTAAGCTGGCTTTAGGGCTTTGTGCCCTTGGAGCAGCTCAAAACAGCCTTAATGGTGCTTCGACTCTGGCCCTTTGTCTGCCAGGTCTGTTGGGAATCAGTGATCTAAGGTGGCACAACTGTATTTTATTAATTATTTAATAGTTACAACTCTGTTAGCTGAAGAACACCATACAGGAGGATTGTGTTTGTTGCTTTATCAAAATATAGGTACATATGTAAAATAGAAAGCAACTGCCAGTTTCCTGAACGCTAAGGGGAAGCCATGACCATTTACACCAACAGAGCATCTGGCCTCAAGCCTTTTGCAGAATCTGCCTATTAATTGGCAATGTGATCTCTTGCCATTGGAGCTTTGGGAAAAACAATGAATTCCCTACAATATGTAAAAAAATTAGCTGACATCATGTTGAACTTGGTTTGCTAGCAAGGAACATTGTATTGCCAAGTATCATGCCACAATGAAGGGACAGAAATGTACTTCTGTGTGTCAGATGGTTGCAGTTTTATTACAAGAGAATCAATAAGTAGCAGGAAGTATGGCACCATTACTCCCCCACTGTTTGAAACAGGCAAACTCAGATTACACTGGCATCTCTCCTGACACCTCTGTCTCATCACAGGCTACCTGTGAGCTGTCCCAAAGACCTATACCACAGAACCTGATTCCATTTGATGTAACCCAGTATAGAGAGGACCAGACCCTGCACAAAGCCAGTACCAAGATCTAGCGAACACAAAGATGAATTTTAAACCACTGTTGTACTTGCACCACTGTTCAGCTCAGCCAGCCCACAACATATCACTCTACAAGTTGAGATGCTTGGAAACAGATATTTCTTCCATTTCAAATAAACTGAAATACACAGTGAATAAACCATGTTAAATAATGGTGTGGAGGTGGAAGTGTGTGTGTGTGTGTGTATATATATATATATATAAATTCATCTTATGATAAAGCAAGAAGTTTTTAAAAAAGGAGTACTTGTGGCACCTTAGAGACTAACAAATTTATTTGAGCATAAGCTTTCGTGCGCTACAGCTCACGTCATCGGATGCATTCCGTTGACAAGAAGTTTAAGTTACCCAGCAGCCACAATCCACTCTGAAATATATTACATTCCTTATCCTTGATGTTTTTGACATTTGCTGCCACCTGTAGTTCAATATTCAGGTTTTACATGAACACCAAAGAGGCTGAGCTGGAATGAAGGAATGCTGATCTAAAAAACCTAAAGGGACTGATAAGGCCAGGATTTTCAAACATGAATGCCCAAAGTTGTCTATAGTTAGGTACCTAAATAAGTGCTTTCAGTTTTAAATATACTAAGCTCCCACCGACTTCATCTTACTTCAAATGTATTAAAAATAAAATGGTATTGTAAGGGTATGGACTTTCCCAAACGGGAATACAGATGTGATGAGGACAGAGAAATGTATAGTGTATTCCAGAAAGTACAGGTGCTGGCCAAAGACAGGCACACAAATCAATATTTTGCAGATACTGGCAATCTCCTTATTCTATAGTTTGTGCTTTCAGAGTTTGAGACAAACAAGCAATGTCATGTATATGCATGAAAGCAGAAAGTCAACACCTTTAAAAGGTCAGGTAGTATCTACTAAACGTTGAACAGACCTGGAGTCAGCAAATGCCACATACATGAAGAGGCTTAAGTAGGGTGCAGAAGGAGAAAGGCAAGATGGTAAAGGCATGTTATATTTTGTAGGTACTATTGTCATAAATATAAAGGGAAGGGTGCTATAAAATCCCTCCTGGCCAGAGGCAAAATCCTTTCACCTGTAAGGGGTTAAGAAGCTAAGGTAACCTCGCTGGCACCTGACCCAAAATGACCAATGAGGGGACAAGATACTTTCAAATCTGGAGTGGGGGGGGAAAGGCTTTTGTCTGACTGTGTGATACCTTTGCCGGGAACAGATCAAGGATGCAAGCCCTCCAACTCCTGTAAAGTTAGTAAGTAATTTAGCTAGAAAATGCATTAGGTTTTCTTTGTTTTGGCTTGTAAATTTGCTGTGCTGGAGGGAATGTGTATTCCTGTTTTTGTGTCTTTTTGTAACTTAAAGTTTTGCCTAGAGGGGAATCCTCTGTGTTTTGAATCAGAGTACCCTGTAAAGTATCTACCATCCTGATTTTACAGAGGTGATTCTTTTACCTTTTCTTTAAATAAAATCCTTCTTTTAAGAACCTGACTGATTTTTCCATTGTTCCAAGACTCAGGGGTTTGGGTCTTTGAACATTTTGTAACCAATTGGTTAGGATATATGCTCAAGCCTTCCTCAGGAAAGGGGGTGTAGGCTTGGGGTAATATTTTGGGGGAATAGGACTCCAAGTGGTCCCTTCCCTGACCCTGATTGTTTGTTAAATCACTTGGTGGTGGCAGCGATCCCAAGGCAAGAAAGGAATCTGTGCCTTGGGGAAGTTTTAACCTAAGCTGGTAAGAATAAGCTTAGGGGGTCTTTCATGCAGGTCCCCACATCTGTACCCCAGAGTTCAGAGTGGGGAAGGAACCTTGACAACTATTAAATCAGATTTTAAAAATAAGTACAGTAAAGGAATGTTCACATTACAATGTCAAGCACTCAGAAAATGCAAGAATGCAGCTTGCCCTTTCCCCCTTAGTCCAGTTCTCTGATGTATAATACATTATGACACAGTCTTTAATTACACAATCCCAAATTGTTTCTTCCACAGGGTCCCTGAATCATTCAGTGCCCAAAGGTCAGACTGAAATACCAGTTTTGAATTGTGGAGAACGTTTAACACTCTAAGAATACATCCCTATCTGTCAAAGTGAAAAAGGATCTGTCTATTCCGAGATCTATATTTACTCTGGAAAACATTCATAAATCAATTAGAAATATAAAAATACAATTTTTTTTCAAAATGAAAACACATTTTTTCCTCTTTGTGGCACCTGAGCAACATTTGTTATACAATAAGGCCCTGGTTCAAATTAATAACTGCAGAACAGCCAAAGCTGCTAATCCTGTTGCTATACATAAGGTATCTAGTTTCTTTGACCTCTCACTTTCCACTGTACCAACCACAGTTGCATAGCGGTTAGGATTCAGAGGCCACAAGACCATAGATAACCTTTAGACTCTACTGGGACTCTACATACAATTATTTTTTTAAAGGAACTAGTGGTGAATCAATATTTAGAGAGCTGAAGAAATCTAGTTGTTCATAGTATTTTTTTTTCCATTTTCAGTTTTAAAAGCCATGAACTTAGAAGCTCTGAACAAGTAAAAATGAACAGCAATGAAGACAAAAGCAGAAACACATCACGCATTCTCATGTCTTATAACCCAGCAGGTGAGCACTATGGGCACAATTTACTCATCACTGCCTCTGGGGTATCTATGCTGCACATCCAGCTTTATTCAATTTCATCTATACAGTAGTGAGCACCTGGTACTCCATAGTATACTGCAGCTAAGATCCCAGTTTGAATTGCTCATTTGTAAAGAAAATGACAATCATGTACCATGTATCCCAGGAAGAATGTCGCTTTTAGAACAGACAGTACTTTTAGAGGAAGGGTCGTCTTCTTATTAAAGCAGTGAGCCAGGGATCAGGAGGCTTGGATTCAATACCTAGCTGTACCCCAAACTTCCTGTGTGACCAGTCACCTAAGCGCTCCATGCCTCAGTTCTCTGTCAAAATAGGGATAATAATACATACCTCCTCCCATTCTTTCAATACTCTGTCTATTTGGACAAAGTTCTTTGGGGCATGGAGTGTCTCCTCCTGTGTTGGTTCAGTACCTAGCACAATGGGGGTCCTGATCTTGGCTGGGGCCAATAAGCACTACCAAAATACAAGCTGATAATAAATAACCAAAGCATCAAATTCCATGTTTCGAACATGGACACCCTGAACCTGGGGAAGGCGTTAACTTCATTTCTTGGCATCTTTTTAGTGCCTCTGATAGCAAAAGTAAAGCGATTTATCACACCGACGTGCCCCGCCTTTAATTACAGAGCCGATTTTACAGTCTGTTGATTCCCTCATCATGCACAGACTACAGAAAATAAGAAAATTCATGACTGCAGCCTTCTGCTTCCCTTGCGGGCATTGTCAGATCAGATGGGAAGGAATATTAGCTGGAACATACCCAATATGTCAAAACACTGAATGGATTATCAAATAAATCTAATTTGTAAAAGTGATCTTTAGTACTCAGCCAGTGAATTATGAGATTAGTGTCACAGACGGGTTAAACTTAGTATCCCACCAGGAAATATTATGTTATGCCATTTATTCCAAAGTGTTTATCTCCAGCAAGTTATCAGAAACAATGATTATGCAACAGATGTTGCTAATGCTCATTCAAACAACAATCTGCCAAAATTCATCCACTTTACAGTACTATGAAATGAACCCCAATGACAAGACTTAAACATTTCACTCTCCTCCCTTAAAAAAGGCTATATCCTGGAGGGAATCATTTTGAACACCACTGTCTTTGCTTGTTTATAGTTGTCTACACTAAATTCAAGCTTTGCTGGGTTGGGCACGGGGACGGTTTAACTAAATTTTTAGGGCCTGATCCTAAAAGTAGCAACCTACCGCCTTTGAAAGCAATTAATATTGCATCCAACGCACAACCCTATAGCAGGGTAAATTTCACCCAATAATTTTGCAAACTGTCTGAATTTAGCTTCACATGGGACCTGAAAATTCCTTCACATGGAAAATAAATGGACGGTTAGCCTGCGGAAAGAGAGTTCTCCTGCTGACAAAATAAACCCACCCACAATGAGGGGCGGTAGCTTTGTTGGTGGGAGAGCGTCTCCCACCAACAAAGCACTGTCCACAGCAGCACTTTTCGTCGGTAAAATTTTTGTTGGTCTGGGGGGTGGGGGGTTCACACCCCTGACCGACAAATGTTTTACTGATGAAAGTGCAGTGTAAACATTGCCTAAATTTTAAGAAGTTGAGGGTCAGAACATTATCGGCTTCATTACAGCCCTTGGTGCTAAAGGTGAGTAGGTGCAACTTATTGCAGCAGTGGCCAACCAGCCCCAAGATCAGGAAGCTACAAAGATTGTATAAAACTATCTTTCCCTCCCTCTTTCCCCTCTTATCCTGAGCCGTGCACAGCTCAGTTGGACCAGAGGCTCCAAACTGAAATTGACAAACAACTCATCATGTAGCAGTGCAATTTCACAGTTCACTGAACCATTAAACGATCCAAATTATTTAATCTTGGTTCCCAAGGAAGCCACAATCTTTTTGCCAAAAGAAACTTGCTGCTGACTTGTGCTCCTTAAATTAATTCATTTTCTTGTATATGCCCAGGTGGAACACGGCAAACTGATGCAGTGACTCAGTACTCCCCATTGCAAACAGAGCAGCGTCTAATATAATCAACATGGCAAAACTCCGAGATACGGCATGGAAGGGTCAGGCAACACCATGAGATTCACCTTGTGGAGTTTCTTACTAACTCTCCCTTCAATAAGAAGGGATGGAAAATAAGGGGCAGGATTTGGCAGCTACCAGCTAATAAGCAACTTATTTAACTGGTAAGGATTGCCAATGATGGTGTGAAAAGAGTCCCATGCAGCAGCATGATGGTGACTGCGTTCTGGTTCATCAGGGTGGGTGAAGGGGAGGTTAAAGTGAGGCGAGCCTCAGAGCATTGAAGCTGTAATAGAAAAGATTTAAAAAAAAAACCCAGTGAGACTGTTTGGCTGATGGCCTGACCATTTTAGAGCAGGGAGAAAATCCTAAGGGTGATCAAGCAACGAGGCCTTTGTGGGCAAGCTCCCTGACCCAGTTACTGATACTAACGGGGCTGGGGGTTGAGTTGTCTGGTTTGTACTCAGTAGACCCCCGGAAGCGCTCTCTCTCTCTCTCTCTCTCACACACACACAGAAGCTCTCTCTCTCTCTCTCTCTCTCTCTCTCTCACACACACACACACACACACACACACACAGAGTTAGGGGATGAAGCAGTAAATCAGGAAATCTCCAAACACAGCAGGGGTCAGTTTACAATATGGAAAGGTTACGGTTGAAAACCAAAGTAGTCTAATTCTATTTTCAGAATTCAGTACCTACTGCAGGATTATATTTAATGACAGACAGCATGGTGTCAAAGGACTGTGTCAGATTTCAGACCTTTTCATAGTTTAAATTCCAACATTTAATCAAAGGTTAACTGAATCATTGCTGGTGGCAACAAGCTACTTCAATATGCCATTACTGTGGGTGGCCTACAATCATGATACTATATTAGAGACATGATCTCCTATATACAAAACATATTTTCACGGTCTCCTTGTCCAGATATGTCTCTAGGTGTGTAAAATATATGTGACAATAGACACATGGCACCTCTGAAAAGGGTGAACAAATCAGTTCTATCTGAAGCTTGTGTTTAACTCCTTCACCCTTTTAGATGAATAACCACTGTCTACTGTACAGTTTTGTTTTGATTCTTCAAATACCTATTACTTTTAAATACAATAACATTAGAACAATTACTTTTATCTAACCCCGAGGTGACTGAGCCAATATCACTGGTATTTTGTCTCAGCAGGGGTTATGTATGACTACATTTTCTTACTCTCCCAATGAGCTGCAGGACAGCTCATTTTTAAGATGACAAAGCAACACCACAGCCTCATGAATTTCAGTCATTCATTGGTTGAAGGATAGTCATATACAACTAAAGTAATCAAAGAGGGGGACTAAACAGACAATGATTACTTTTGCTTATCTTGAAAATATGTGACTTCTCAATTCTAGTAAATGCTACATTTGTGGTAACCAACCTCTGTAAAGCGTGATAAAACATGACTGCAATGTCCCAAAGGTATTTCCCAACTAGAAATAACATTCTAACCAGTATTTTAGGGGACGGGGGTCATCCTTTATTTCAGCATTAGCTAAAATTAGCTGTCCCAAGTTTTATTTGTTTTCATTGAATTTTAATCTTTTTGGATTAGCTTTATCCAGAAAGATGCTGTTTTGGGGCAAGTCCATGCTATCACATCTTATATGGTTTCAACTTCCTGTTTTTTTAGCTTGCCTTTTATATAAAATAATTTTCATCAGACAGCATTATTTTGTTTATAAAGGTCCCTATTCAGGAAAATACTTCTTATAGCTGGTTGAAAAATGTTCACTGAAAAAAAATTAAGTAAAAAATGCGTCTTTGACTCAACAGAAGTTTTCCACAAGGAAATTTCCATTTTGAAATATTTTGAGTTTTAATCAGAAACCCCAAAAGGAAATGTTTCGATTTTCAACAATCAAAATTCAAAATGTCACAGTTTATGACACATTTTCTATTTTGGGGATTTTGCTTTTTTTTAAAAAAAAAAAAACCCTCACCTCACCAAAAAAAAAAAAAAAAAAATCCACCAAAAATTTCAATCCAAACAAAATATTTTCTTTTCCTTCAAAATGTTTGTAAAATATAAAATACTTTTCCAACCAGCTTTAGCGCTTAAATCCTATTCACATACTTAAAGTTGAGTAAGTGCTTGAATTTGAACCAATGGATTCTGAACTCAATGTCTTTGCAAGATTAGGGTACTGGCCAACAGCATAATTTTGGTTGTCATTATGTAAACGTGGAGTGTTGAATTAAGCACAGCAAGGCTTTCCTAGTGTTTTCTGAAGACAACAAGGACATTGTGAAAATCACAAAGAAAAAAGCATCCAGTTATATGGGGTGCAAAATTATGGGGTGTGATTACTAGTCCATATCAGATCTACAGTAATATTGCATTGTGTGTGTTTTTATTACATACAAAGTAAAAGATTATGAGAATGAATATTTTCCCTACATTCATTCAGTAACAGTCTATGGTTTGTAATAACAGGGTATGGCTGGTTACTGGGAGATATATGAGAAATGGGGAGGTATCATCCTTCAAATCTATTGTAGCCAATGGCTGGAGTAGGAAAGACTGAGGGGCTATGTTAGAGTGGGGCAAAGGACTGATTTTTAGGTTCAGACAATGGGAAAAAAAACTGGTTTGCGTCAAACCAAATCTGGAATTCTCTTGAATTTTCAGTGAATCGAAAGAGTCTGTTTTAAGCCTGTTCCAGATCAGGAATTCAAACGTGGGTGTAGGCCATACATCCCAGTTGAGTGCCCTAAACATTGGGCTAAATGAAGGCCTCAACACCTCTTCCACTGGCCATTTTGTGAATGGCAGAAACTATTCTTGTGACATTCATGAACAGTTTCAGGTCAACCAAACTGGCATTTTTCAGTGAATACATTATTTCTCAATTTTTTTTGTCCAGCTCTAAGCTAAGTAATGTCAGACTTTCTTGTGATACCTCCCTCTTGCTATTGTCTTGGTCCTCTTTTCAAACACCCGCCTCCATGCACTGCCAGCCAGGAAGCTCACATGCATGGAATTTGATTTGTTCAGGGAGCGTACAATCTCGCTATGGCCTCCTGAAGGAATGCCCCTTTGTGCCATGAAACCAAAGGATTCATCTGATAAACAACGTTTCAATGTTTAGTATTGTCAAGACAACACACACTAGATTCCTCACTAAACTTGTTACAATATAGAGCGTAAATATAGGCTCCCAATCCAGAAGGTGTTTATAAGGCAATATAGTGTGTGTAAGCCCCAGAACGCCATGTAAACTGACTGCATACCAAGCCAATCTATCCTAAGGGAGTGAGGCCGGTGTGTTGGGGGAGAAGAGGAGAAAGGGCCTCTGTAAGAACTGTAGCTAATATGATCCAATATAGATATGAATCCCTGCAGGTATCCAAGGAATTAGTTTCAGTTCTGAAGAAGACTTGATATATACACGGTGCCATTTTCTGTTCTAAATAACAATTAAACCATTAAAGCTGAATAACTAAAGCCAACTAAAGCCACCCTGCACCCTCTCTCCCGACCATAACATAGGCTAATTCATATAACAAAATAAATCATCCAAAACTTCACTCATCAAAAAGGCCTGATTTAAAATCTAATCCAAAAATTACATCTGCAATTTTAAGCAAAGCCGTGTTAGCTGAGAGATTAGATCTAATGTTTGACTGTCAGGAATTCAAGGCCTCCCCTTGTTCCAAGACCCATCTAAACTGTGAGTTTACTCTACTTATTTGTCCAGTATTTTAGTCTGCACTGAAAGTAATGAAATGTGTCAATAATTTGTTACTTTAGATTCCCTTCCTCAAAAATCTGGTTTCAATTCCATTTGGACTAATATCTACATCTAATAAGCTTAACTGTTTTAGTACATCCAAAGCCAAAAATGGGTCTGGTGCTAAATCAAAAATCTGGGGAACAATTTAGTAAATCAATCAAAAAATGAGAATCATTAGAAGTCACATTTTCTACTCTGTGCAGGAGTTCATCCAAAAACTTATCAAAATACCACTTAGAAGCTGGGAGGGCCAGGATTGGGCACCTAGTTTCAATGCTGTGGATTCTGCATGGACAATGAGGTGTACCCAGGTTCCACATTCACAAAGGCTACTCCATATCCTGAGTAAGAAAATTCCAACTTAGGCAGATGCATTGTCTTCCATCTTCTCTGGGTCAGTGCTATTTTGGTGCTCCCCAACTGCCATTTTGGGCAGTGGAGCCTTGGGAAAAGATATCAAGGGAAGAGCAGAGCCTTCTTGGTGCCTCTCTGACATCTCCTAGAGCGGGCTGGTTCCCCCATCAACTGACAATCATTCTGACCAGAGAGGTGACAGAAAGGTATAAAGATACTTTGATGGCAGTCAGATGAGAGGAGAAAGGTGTGAAGAGAGGGTTGAGAGCACTTGCATGAATAGGCATAGTTTGATTTCTATATGTGGGGTAGTTCCAGTCAGGCCAATGGGTCTGTGCGGGGGAGGGGCAAATTCTACGCCTGCCCAAGGCGCGCAGTTTGAGGGGGGGCAACATCCCCACAGTCGCCCCTTTCCCCCAACAGCCATGTTGGCATGTGCTTTAGCTCTGCCAGTAGGCCCAATCCTGCAAGATGCTGAGAATCCAAACCTCAAACAAAGTCTATGACTCATAGAGCCTGACAAGATTAGGCAGATAATAACCTGGAAATCTCTCATAATCAAAAGAATTTCAGAGGTGCACAAAGTTCTGCGCACCAGATGAGCTCTGCTTTAAGGCAGAGGCTTACTTTACACATTCACCAATATCAGTTTAAGGAGTGTTTATATGATCTGAATATGTATGCTGAACAACAACCAGGCAAACCTTATGTTTTTTGTCTGCCACTCCTGCAAACCACTCTGCACCTCTGCAGTAATAATATCGTCAAAGAATTCCAACCAGCTAAAGCATGATCTTCACTTCCTGAGAACATGTGGCTGGTCTCAATCAAGCTGTGGGCTTTTCCAAGTTTATCTCCGTTTGATCTCCTGAAATACTTGCAACACTTTCCTCCCAAATTAGGTTAAATGGATTGATGTATAATTTCAGTCCCATGGCCATTTTTTCATAACGGGGTTATGCTAACCATGTTCCAGTCCTTGGGGATCTTGTCTGAACCAAACAAACTTGTGAAAATATCGCTAACGCTTCTCCAATTTCTACCCAACATCTTTTATCAGTCTTGGACGTATATTGTTTGGCTTGTTGCCTTGTCAACTATCACATCCCCTAACTCTTTAATAATCATTGCCAAAGTTGATAGCACGGTCTCTAATTTTTTGTCTGATACCCATAGAAACATCATCTCCACTCTTGGCTTGTCCCCCCACCTTTTGCAGTTGGAATGGCAGATACAAAATAATAATCTGCCTTCTTCATCATCTGGACCCATTGGAAGGAGGCCCTTGAGAAATTCCACCAGGATTTCAACAATTTCCACCTCACCATCAACCTTAGCCTGGACCAGTCCACACAAGAGATCCACTTCCTGGACACTACAGTGCAAATAAGTGATGGTCACATAAACACCACCCTACACCGGAAACCTACTGACCGCTATACTTACCTACATGCCTCCAGCTTTCATCCAGACCACATCACACGATCCATTGTCTACAGCCAAGCTCTAAGATACAACCGCATATGCTCCAATCCCTCAGACAGAGACAAACACCTACTGGATCTATCAAGCATTCGTAAAACTACAATACCCATCTGGGAAGGTGAAGACACAGACTGGCAGAGCCAGAAGGGTACCCAGAAGTAACCTACTACAGGACAGGCCCAACAAAGAAAGTAACAGAACGCCACTAGCCATCACCTACGGCCCCCAACTAAAACCTCTCCAGGGCATCATCAAGGATCTACAACCTATCCTGAAGGATGAACCCTCACTCTCACAGACCTTGGGAGACAGGCCAGTCCTCATATAGGCAGCCCCCAACCTGAAGCAAACAGTCACCATCAAACACACACCACACAACAGAAACACTAACCAAGGAACCAATCCCTGCAACAAACCCCGTTGCCAACTCTGTCCGCATATCTATTCTAGGGACACCATCACATCAGCCACACCATCAGGGGCTCATTCACCTGCACATCTACCAATGTGATATATGCCATCATGTGCCAGCAATGCACCTCTGCATTGTACATTGGCCAAACCAGACAGTCTCTGTGCAAAAGAATAAATGGACACAAATCAGACATCAAGAACTGTAACATTCAAAACCAGGAGAAGAGCACTTCAATCCCCCTGGACACTCAGTAACAGATTTAAAAGTTGCCATTCTTCAACAAAAAAACTTCAAAAACAGACTTCAGTGAGAAACTACAGAATTGGAATTAATTTGCAAACTCGACACCATCAAATTAGGCCTGAATAAAGACTGGGAGTGGCTGGATCACGACAAAAAATAATTTCCCTCTGTTGATACTCACACCTTCTTGTCAACTGTTGGTAATGGGCCACATCTACCCTAATTGAATTGGCTTAGTTAGCACTGACTCCCCAACTGGTAAGGCAACTCCCATCTTTTCATGTGCTGCATATTTATACCTGCCTACTTTTAGCCCATGAAAGCTTATGCCCAAATAAATGTGTTAGTTTCTAAGGTACTATAAGGACTCCTCGTTGTTTTTGCTGATACAAACTAACACGGCTACCCCTCTGAAACCAGTCTGTGCTGACACTGTACCTATTTTAGACAGTACAAACATGGTAAATGCAGACTTTTAATAGAAAATCTATTCTGGCAAGAGGTGCATTCCTTCAACATATAACTGTTGTAGTTATAAGTTACATAATATACATTAGGATATGAGTTTTGGTTTGGTGCACAATACATTTTTCCTGAGTGCTATCCCTACTGAGGGCCAGTTTATTGTTGTAATTAACTGCATTCTTTTCGCATATTTTTGCCACTAAATTATTTGAGACTTTCATCATCCTTATTTATAGAATGGTCAAAAGACCATACATGTATTATTATTATTTAATGTTTATATTATAGTAACACCTACAGACCAACCACACCACAGTCCTATCATGCTAAGCACTGTACAAATATATAGAAATGACATTATCTGCCCCAAACAACTTACAATCTAAAAAACAAGAGATAACAGGTAAATTAGACAAACATGTGGGCTGGGATAGGAGGCAGGGAAGAAACAGTAGCAAAAATAAGAATGTGTAATTTATTGAAGTGACTTTAAACAACATAATATGTGAGGAGAGTACATCCTAGCAGTGACTCAGGTGACAGCAGCCTGTATTTTGTCACTAGCCTCCTCCCCATTTTAATATCCATATGATGCTAATTTCTAATCATACAAGGCCTAAACTGAAAGTCTAACTAAGCACAGCCTATTTTAAGATTAAAACAGGTCTTCAGTCCTCTAGCAAACTACTGCACCAAGAAACCCTCAAATCTCATGCCATGTTCCCACCAACCCATTGGTACAGAAGAGTAGGCTCAGAATATTTCTCCCTCGTTCCCCGAGGTCCTAAGCACAGCAGGGATAGGAGACCAAACTACCAGACACCATTAATTTGTAATCTCAGTCAAGAGGACAACTTAAGCTCTGTAACCAGGATCACACACAGCCTCAGAGGCTATCTATGGAGCCTGACTAGGGTGATTCACTTATATTGAAAGGAAATTAAGTACAAACGTATGAAAAAATGAAAGCTCTCCTACACATAGACATAATTCCACATTCTTACAAAATCATACTGTACATTTGTGTCTTTCTGTGTGGTACCTGATAGGTGACAGATTTTTTCCTTGCATAATTATTGTGGTAGCACTTTTTATATGACATAATGCTTCTTGTGGCTCCTAACCTGATATGGGTCACAGGCCATTAGACACCAAATAAGGGACCATACTTAAAATACAGGCCTGGCAGTCATTCTTTGTTTAGCCGTTATATCCCTCACTCGAGAAGCCAGCCTGAGACTCAGTCCACATCCTTGTTTGTAGACACATCTGAGAGCTGTAACAGACCCACATTCTCTGTGGATCAGACCAGAGAACACTGACAGTTATCTACATCCTTTGGAAAGAAGAAGCTAATATTCTTTGGAAGTCTGAGGACAACAGCCATTTGAATCCCAGATTAATCCCCACTTCTGTGACGGCTGTCATCTTGGCTGACCCATGTGGGCCTGAACCAGAGACCTCCAGAGTTAAAAGCATGAGTTGCTACAGTTCGAGCGAAAGAGCCAGATGACATAGTGGGGGCTGTGGCACACTTACATCCTCTGTAGATTGGGCACAGAGGGAGACACCCAACACACACTGACCAGTGGGTTACTTGGGCACACAAGGCCAGATTCTTAAGAGGTATTTAGGTGCCTAAAGTTGCAGGTGAATGCTTCATGGGATTTTATAGAAGCCTTGGCTCCTAACTTACCAATGGGAGTTAAGTGCTTAGGCACATTTAAAAATCCTACTAGTTGCCTATCTGCATCTTTAGGCACCTAAATACCTTTAAAAATCTTGCTCACAATTTCTTGAGGCATATGTTCATCCAGCACAGTCTCTATTTGTACTGACAACAGTCCTTCCTCATATTAGATAATGTAAAGATTGTTCTATTTCTAGCACCAATTAATTCAGGTAAGTCCTATGGCCTGTGTTATACAGAGGTCAGACTAGAAGATCAAAGTAGTCCCTTCTGGGCTTACCTATTGGTGTTTCACTTTTCTACCTGGATCTCTGTTTAAGATGTGGGAGGGTTCTGGAATTAAAGTAAGACAGCAGCCTTACGGGTGAATGATGTGTAAAATCAAATCTGCACAACTTGTACGTTCCAGAATGCCTGCTGTTCCTTAAGAATCTCACACTTGTTATATAAACCAGTTGCATAGATTTAAAAATCCATTTCTAATGAGGATTAAAATGATGAAGTTCCATCCTATTGAAAAGCATCCCTTATCTAAATACAGATTTCCGGATCTGTCTTATCATAGACCCAGTTCCTCTGTAATATTTTCCTGTGATCTTTCTTTAACACTTTGTACCTTTCATTTTAATCCAAAATATCTCTACTGTGCTAGCCAAATAGTCTATGTCATTTCCTATGCTGAATACAAAACTTCTCCCTCCTGCTTTGCCTCCTGTTGTCAGGTTGTGCCTATGGGCCATGATTTTAAGGCGTGGATACTGAAAGTCAGACTCCTAATTCCATATTTGGGAGCCTAAATAGCTGGTTTGATTTTTCAAAGGTTCTGAACTGCTGGATATGGGGAACATATGCAGATCAAAACCAAAGAAAACGTTCCTCCAACCCCACATTAACTGAAAAGCAAGTCTGTGCATATCTAGTCACAAGTGCAGAATTTAAAAAATCTTGTTAATTGGAACTTGAAACCCTAAGCTCCTAAAGCAGAAAGAAATATTTCTGCACCAAATGTTTTAATGTTAACAGTTTGGGGGTTTTAAATGGTTTCAGATGCACTTCTATAACACATAAAAGCTTATAAAAAGTTCTTGAGTTCTTTAAAGCAAACCTTTGTCTAGATTATCTCTTTAAAAGAGGCAATTCCTGCTTATTTTACTCAAATGATTAGTCCCATTAGGTTGGATTCTGCTCTCACACTGGTGTAAATCCAGAGTAACATCTTTGACTTAAGTGAAGTTACCCTGTATTTACCCTACATAATGAGGTCAGAGTTTGGCTAAGACATTCAGTGGAACTATTTGCTAATAACTTTGAAACTTTGAACAAACCCTTTAAAGTGGCCAAGGCAGTCTTCTTTAAACAGTCATGGCTGAATATATAGTGCCACTTTTCACTCAAAAGGTCTTTTAGGATCTGATCAAAAGCCCACTGAAGTCAATGGGGCAAACTCTAGGCCATATTCTACCTTCAGAAATCAACATGCAAATCTGATTGACATCAATGGGCCAAAGTCTGCTTTCATTTCCGATATTAGTGTTGTGTAATTCCACTGAATAACAGTCAGAATTCAAGGACAGAAAAGACCACCAGATCATCTAGGCTGACCTCCTCTATATCACAGGCCACCGGCTCCACCCAGCACCCTCATGCTAAACCCAAAAACCAAAATGAAACCAAAGTATTACTGCTCACAGGAGATTAGACTATTATGTGCCACACGCAGAATATAGGAGAAATTGAGATGCACCAGTTCCCAAGGCCCCACAATAGCAGAGAACTGATTAGGTGAGATATACCCAGATAATCCTGGCAAGTGATCCATGCTCCATGTTGCAGAGGAAAGCAAAAAAAAACCCTGGAGTCACTGCCAATCTGACTTGGGGGACAATACTTTCACAAGCCCACATATGGCAATATCTCAGACCCCGAGCATGTGAACAAAAACCAGCCAGCTAAGCACATGAAAAAGGGAATGCTCAGTGTCATCTCAGAGCCATGATGCCCAGTGTCCCACCTCCAGCCATGGCCATCTCTGATGCTTCAGAGGAAGGAGACCAAAAAAACCCCCAAAACCACAGATTACATTTGGGAGGGGAATCCCTTCGTGACCCCTTCTGCTGACTGGCTGATGCCCCCTGAACCATGAGCTCTAGGAACCTAAGGCATAAATCAGAACGGAACCCAAGGGCTATCAACCCTACCATCACAAGCACCCCCATCACACAATCCCACTCTTATCTAAGGATAGAATTTGGCACTAAACTAAGACTGTGTCTAAACATATTGCACAGTTTTTCCCAATAATGTATTGCTGAAAAATGAATTTCTCTAGGAACAAGTCCAGATTGCTATATCATTACTTACAAATAGGAGTGGAAGGTTTTTTTCAGTAAAGCATTGTCCTTTCACATCATACACTCCACTGAAAGGTCACTTTGTGGCCAGAACTGAAATGAGGAGTTTCAGATTTAGTGTCCACGTTACACAATTGCCTTATAAAGTTCATTAAAAGTTGGCATATTTGGCAACTTCAACTCACTAGAGAACTGGTACTTAGATGGCACTTGGCTTGGTTGCCTCCATGCATCAGCTACCCTGGAGACCAATTTCTCATT
Organism: Natator depressus; assembly: GCF_965152275.1. Taxonomy (NCBI): domain Eukaryota; kingdom Metazoa; phylum Chordata; order Testudines; family Cheloniidae; genus Natator; species Natator depressus. The sequence goes on from NC_134235.1 coordinate 32,917,346, forward strand.
CTTGATAGTGAAATATGTAGAAACTGGCATTTTAAATAATCTGTCATATTTATCCAGCAGGCAAGCTGTAGTTTGTAGTTCCACCAGCATTAGCCTTTCAAGGGAAAAAGATACAGAGGAGGGATATTACATTAAAATACATATGATCATTTACTGGAAAAAAAATAATTTTAAATTCAGCTACTGGGCACTAGTGGAAAAGATCTCCCTTCTTGACTTATCTGTCTATTTCAGAATTTTATACTGCCACCTATCTGAGTGTCTATTACTGCAGAAAACATCCGCAAGAGGATCAGTGCTCAGAAGTATGGAGGTAGTCATGGGTGTTATCCTGTACTTCCTCATCTCATCAGCAGAGATCTATTGTAATTACAGAGAGAAAGTTGTTCAGCCCATATAGGGCCATTTAAAATAGCTATAGAATAGCCTTTCACCACACCTATTTGCATCTGTTATGTTATCAGGTTCACAGTTATGTTAAAGACTAATAGACACAGCTGGTTATTGTTATTATTGCAGCTGCACCTCATTCACCTGCCTGTATCCTCAGGCTGGTATAGAAACTATAGCAATTGATATGCAGAACACACATGGACAAAGGAATGGGATTCTTTCACTTCACTACTATTCACAATAAAACAGCAAGCTACAGTCCACATAACCTATAATACAGTACATCCAAGTAAGGCAGGAGTAGGACAAGAATTATATTTGGGTTTTATATTAAAATATATAGAGCACACTTAGCAAATGGTCTGCTTTATTTAAGGCAACCTGTAAAGCAAATAAGTTAGACATCATTAGACACAAGAGGAATATAATTCATATTATATTCTAAACACATAGGACTGTAGCCACTTAGTGGTTTTAACTCTACTGGCAGCCCCTGCTAGTAGAAAGACCACTGAAGAAAGAAGGATGAAAAAATAAGTTAAAAATTATTTAGACAAGCTAGTTGCCTTCAAGTCACAATGGCCTGATGAAATCCATCCTAGAATACTCAAGGAGCTGACTGAGCAGGTATCTGAGCCATTAGTGATTATCTTTGAAAAGTCATGGAAGATGGGATAGATTCCAGAGGACTGGAAAAGAGAAAATATAGTGCCAATCTATAAAAAGGGAAATAAGGACAACTTGGGGAATTATAGATCAGTTGGCTTAACTTCAGTACCCGGAAAGATAATGGAGTAAATAAGCAATCAATTTGCAAATACCTAGAAGATAATAAGATGATAAGTAACAGGCAGCATGGATTTGTCAAGACTAAATCATGTCAAAACAACCTAATAGCTTTCTTCTACAGGACAACAAGCCTTGTGGATGGGGCGAGGGGGGGAAGAGAGAAGTGTTAGAAGTGGTATATTTTGACTTTAGTAAGGCTTTTGATATGGTCTCGTATGACTGTCTCATAAACAAATTAAGGAAAAACAACCTGGATGGATCTACTATAACATGGGTGCATAATTGGTTGGAAAAACATTCCCAGAGAGTAGTTATCAATGGTTCACAGTCAAGCTGGAAGGGCATATCAAGTGAGGTCCTGCAGGAATCAGTTCTGGGTCCATTTCTGTTCAATATCTTCATCAGTGATTAGGATAATGGCATAGAGAGTATACTTATAAAGTTTGCAGACAATACTAAACTGGGAGGGGTTGCAAGTGCTTTGGAGGATAGGATTAAGATTCAAAATGATCTGGACAAACTGGAAAAATTGTCTGAAATAAATAGGATGAAACTCAATAAGGACAAATGCAAAGTACTCCATTTGTATGAGGAGTACTTAGGAAGGAACAATCAGTTGCACACATACAAAATGGGAAATGACTGCCTAGGAAACAATACTGCAGAAAGGGATCTGGTGGTCGTAGTGGACCACAAGCTAAATATGAGTCAACAGTGCGACATTGTTGCCAAAAAGCAGACATCATTCTGTGATGTATTAGCAGGAGTGTTGTAAGCAAGACACAAGAAGTAATTCTTCCACTGTACTCTACACTGATTAGGCCTTAACTGGAGTATTGTGTCTAGTTCTGGGCACCACATTTGAGGAAAGATGTGGACAAACTGGATAAAGTCCAGAAAAGAGCAACAAAAAATGATTAAAGGTGTAGAAAACATGACCTAGAGAAGAGAAAACTGAAAGGGGATATGATAACTGTTTTCAAGTATATATACGGTTGTTACAAGAAGGAGGGAGAAAATTTGTTCTCCTTAACCCCTGAGGATAGTACAAGAAGCAATTGGCTTACATTGCAGCAAGGGCAGTTTATGCTGGACACTAGGGAAAAACTTCCTAAATGTCAGGGTGGTTAAGCACTGGAATAAATTGCCTAGAGAGGTTGTGTAATCTCCATCATTGGAGATTTTTAAGTGGAGGTTAGTGAAACACCTGTCAGGAATGGTCTAGAAGATAATACTTAGTCCTGCCATGAGTGAAGGGGACTGAACTAGATGACCTCTGGAGGTCCCTTCCAGTCCTATGATTCTAAGGGCATAAAGCAACCTGTTTATGCCAACAGGGCCACAAGGGACTATTGCAATGGGAAGGATGGGTGGCACTGGCAGGAAATGGGACTAGTCAGAATACCTGGGGATTGTGTCGATTCAGCATGTTCCACCAGCAGAACTGCTATAGAACTAATCCAGCACATAGTCAAGCTCTCCCAGGTGGAAACCGTGAAGAGCAACCTCACTACCAACCGTCCTCCCAAAAAATAAACTCCTCCTGAAGTGCCAGGAGTTCAAAGTTAGTAGAGAAATTGAAAGAGAGAGATCATTCATACCTCCTTGCATCAGTTTTACTGAATTTGTCACCTACCTAGGTATTGTTTATGTCTGTTTTTCACAATTTTTGCCATGTGTTTTCATTATAGTTCTTTACAAATAGAGCAGCTGAAAGATCTTTAGCTAAATGACAAACTAGGAACTTTATGTTTTGCCTCTATTATCTTGAAATGTCTTTCCTGTCATTCATGGAGAGACATTTTCATTATCCAGTGTGTCCTACGTCATTTTGGTAACTGCATGTTAACGTTTTCCAGGTCTCCAGACAAACTTTATCTGGGTCAAAATAATAAAGTTACTATTTCCTGCAGTATTTTTTTTAAAAATGAAAGTTAATAGATCAGCAAGAATTGCAGAACTGTATAGCATTGTAACTTTATTACTGTATGCAGTGCTGTTGCCATGTTGGTCCCATGATATTAGAGAGACAAGGTGGCTGAAGTAATATCTTTTATAGGACCAGAAGAAGAGCAGTGTGTAAACTCAAAAGGTTGGCTCTCTCACCAACAGAAGTTATCTCCCCCACCTTGTCTCTCTAACTTTATTACTATCAGCCATAACATAATAAAAAATCAGTGGGACTCAAGCAACACCCTTGAATAGACCTTTAAACCCAAAACAATATTGCTTGCATTTGCATCCAGATTAGGGGACTGTAAGCAAAGTATGCTCTGGAGATATATGGCAATAGTCATGTGAGTGAGTGAAAGAAAATAAGGTGCTAGAAGCAATCAAACAAATCGACTTTGGATAGTTCTCTGAAAAAATCCACTCAACGTGCAGCAGCAGTCAAAAAAAGCTAACAGAATGTTAGGAACCATTAGGAAAGGGATAGATAATAAGACAGAAAATATCATAATGCCACTGAATAAAGCTATGATACACCCACACCTAGAATACTGTGTGCAGTTCTGGTCACCCATCTCAAAAAAGATATGTTAGAATTGGAAAAGGTATGAGGACAGATTTAAAAGACTGAGACTTTGCAGCTTGAAAAAGAGACAACTAAGATGGGCTATGATAGAGGGCTATAAAATCATAATTGATGTGAAGGAAATGTTATTTACCCCTTGACATAACACAGGAGTTACAGGTTACCCAATGAAATTAATAGGCAAACAAACAAAAGGAAGTACTTCTTCACACAATGCACAGTCAACCTGTGGAACCCATTACCAGGGGATGTTGTTAAGGCCAAAACTACAATGGGGTTAAAAAAAAACCTAGATAAGTTAATGATAGGTCCATCAATGGCTATTAGCCAAGATGGTCAGGAATGCAACCGCATCCTCTGAGTGTCGCTAGCCTCTGATTTCCAGAAGTTGGGAGTGGAGGACGGGATGAATCACTCGATAATTGCCCTGTTATGTTCATTTCCTCTAAAGCACCTGGTATTGGCCACTGTCAGGAGACAGGATACTGGGTTAGATGGACCATTGGTGTGACCCAATACGGCTGTTCTTTTCTTCTCTAACTAATTAGCTTCTTTACTCCGCACTCAGCAAGTGGACTTTCCAAACTCTGGAAGTCACATCATTTTAACTGTTAGTCAAAGTGTAAGGGGACTATTGCCCCCTTACTAACATTCAGTGGGAGTGTTTTGGTTGGCTAGCTCCCAGTACTAAAAAGGGGGACGGGTCGATGGGGAATCAGAACCCTGAGACTGACAGCCCCCAGGAACAATGGGGAGAGGCCAATGCTCCAGGTCAGCCTGAATGACAGGGCGTGCAGGCTAATCAGGGAGTCAGGAGGCCAGGGAGGTCCCATCCGCTGTGTGAGCTGGAATTGCCTGGGTCAGACAGAGTGGGGCCGAGATAAGGAGAAAGCAGGGGCCCAAGCTGAGAAGGGAGCAGAGCTGTGCCAGATCCAGAGAGAGCAGACTCTGTCCTGGGAGCAGAGCTGCAGCCCCAAAGCCAGAGGCACAGCCCAGAGAGAGCAGACTTGCCCTGGGAAGAAACCTGCAGCAACCAGAGCCAGAGGGTCCAGAAAAGCAGCCCAGGAAGCAGGTCAGTGCTGGGAGCAGAGTCACAGAAGCAGCCTGCAGAGCAGACCTGTCCTGGGAGCACAGCTGCAGCAACCAAAGGCAGAGGAGCCAAAGAAGCAGCCCAGGGAGCTAGAGGCAGAGCAGCAGCAGCACTGAGACAGAGTGGTGCAGCTGGGGCTGGAACAGTCCGGAGCTGGGTGCGGTGAACAGCTGAGGAGAGCGAGGGGGACCCTTGGCAGCGGGCCCAGCACAGGGAGATGCCTCAGCCAAGAGGCTCGGCAGGCCAGGCTTGGATCGTAACCCCAGCAGGGAGGGGGCAACACTGGGAAGAAGGGTCCTACCACTTAGAGCCTGAGAGCGTGTGGCCACCACCAGAGCAAGTGTCCAGCCCACAGCATCCCTGCAGCACAGCCAGAGCCTGAGAAGAAGTCCTGGGACTTACAAGGAACAGACTGTGAACTGCCCTGACATTCCAGAGATGCTGTTTGTGATGTTCCCTGCCACAGAGTGGGTTGATGTGTTTCCTTTAACCTTTCCCATTTTTCCTTATTCTTTTTAAAATTAATTGTTGATTAAATAACTTGCATTTGCTTTAACTTGTATATAATGGTCAGTGGGTCAGAGAAGTGCCCAGTGCAGAGAGAGTACCCCAGAGTGGGGACACCCTAGGCCCTGTCCTAGGTGACCACAGCAGGGTTGGGGGTCGAGCCCCCCAGGAATCCTGGGCCCAGCCTTGTTGGGGTTACAAGGACTCTGCCAGACAGGAGAGTGGAAGGGGAGTCCTCAAGGGCAGGGAGGCCACTGGGTAAAGGAAGTGGGAGCAAGGACTCAGAACCTTTCACTAGCCCACTTCACCGGGGTAGTGCAGAAGCCAGGAAAGTTCTCCATAATAGCGGGACTATTCCCCCGCTTACAAAAGCAATATCAGACTAAAGATCAATGCGCCAGATCCCCTGATGGTGTAAACTGGAGCTATGCTAATGAGGTAGGCCAATATACATCAGCTGAGGATCTAGCCCTCTAGGTATTTTCTTTTCTGGTAAAATTAGAAAACAAAAAAGTATATCTAAAGTAATCCTGAGTTTCCCTGTAGCTACAGAGTGAGGACAAAGCTGACCAACTAGATGGACTCAAGAAAAGCCTGATTCTGTTATCCATATTCACACTGAATAATACCTTACTCCCTGTATTTTTCATGCTTTGTGTGTATAAAAAGATCTTCTACACTTTCCACAGTATGCATCCGATGAAGTGAGCTGTAGCTCACGAAAGCTTATGCTCAAATAAATTGGTTAGTCTCTAAGGTGCCACAAGTACTCCTTTTCTTTTTGCGAATACAGACTAACACGGCTGTTACTCTGAAACCTTACTCCCTGTGTAGTCCCACTGTTTCAATCAGTAAAGGTACTAGAATCAGGCCTGCAAACAAACATTTTCTATTATTATCTAGGCAGCCAGATACTTAGGACCAAGTTTTGACCATTTTACTCATGCAAGTCATCCCAGTGAAGTCAATTAGACCACTGTGTGAATCAGGACCTTAGAATAAAGCCTGTCTCTTCCTCTCTGCTTAATAAAATGCTCAATACATTGTCAGAAGTCAATAATTAAGTACAAAATTAAAGTATAAATTACCGTAATGGGAGGGCTGCCTTTATTTTTTAATGGCCTAATCCAAAAATCAAAGGACTTCACTACTGACTTCATTGGACAGTGAATAGAGCCCTTGGGCAAGATTTACTATAGGTAAATGTACATGCCAATTAAGTACCACACACAGACTCCTGTTAAGCTGCCAGTGCAGCCTTTTATGACACAGAATTTTGTTCCCCTTCTTCGGATCTAATCCTCTGAGATGTTCAACAACTTCCACTCCTGCAGCGATGGCAACAATAGTAGAGGGCACTTAGCAATCCCCAGAATCAGACTATGTATATGCCATACACTGTCATAGATTTTGAAGGAGAAACCAGGAGTCAATATAGACTGGATTTCAAATTTGCCTTTATTTCTCCCCACTGAATTTTTAATGGGAAGGAGGGTATTCACACCTCTCCCTTCTTCGAGGCTGGGTATATAGGATTTTCAATCAACAAAGTGGCACAGAAATAGATCTTTTCAAGAATAATCTCCAAGTGCCCTCTTCAACAATAAATACTACCTAACTTCTACTAGTAGGAAACAGTGCAAGGACACAAGCAATATCAAAATTGACTCTGCACTTGCCCAGCTGATTTGCCAAGACAGCCAGCGTACACAAGGTGGCCTCTTTTTGTTTTTTTTCCCTCTTAATCTCTCTCATTGCTAAAGCCACAGTTGTGGAACAGTCTAGGAAGAGGAGAAATGGTTTAAATGAACTTATTTTCTTACCACAAATCCACTGAATGAACCAGGATATTTGCTTGAACTGGCTGAGCAACCAGTATTCTGGTTGCAAGAGGTATTTTAGCCCAAGGCCACATTAACTCAGGCAGGGTGGGTGGCTGTGAAAGTGGGCTCAGCAATCACAGTATAATAATTTTTATGCTGAAAAACAACTTCAGATTTTTTTTTCCTCATTGGGGAATCTTCTCCTTTTCACTGGAAGGCTCATGGCCCTTGATGTTCTTATTGTTTTGTTTTTTTCCCTTGTTCCTTTTTGTTTGCTTACGTCTTTAAACAGCTCTCTGGCTGGCCTAAATGGCTGTTGGCTGACATCAACTAGGAGAGTTGGAGTGCCTTGAGAATACCCTCTTCTGTAGAGCTCTGATGTTAAAATTACAGTAGATGAGCCAAATAATTTTTGCACACTAAAATACAGATGGACAAAGTGGTTTGAATAAACTGGATAAAGAACCAATTCATACATTCACCAAAAACTCATACCAAGCACAACGAGAAACAAGAATGGTTTGTGAGGGTTGAAAAAGTTCACATATAATTTTTAATTATTATGTTTCCCTTTTGCCAGCCTCTCCATTTTCTGGTTCCATTGGAACCAGAAGGCACAAATGACAAAATATTACAATAAAAAGACAGCTGTCATGGTTTTTCCAATCCAAGCAGTAACTGAAATCTCACACGATTTCCACCCCAAATTTGCAGTTCTTGATATGATTCAGAAAAGTATCTGAACTTAAAAAAAGGCATCCCGAAATCAGATGTATGCCAGCAAAGGAGGGACTTAGCATTTCTCAGAAATCAAAGAACCTGAAAGTTACAAGCCGTGACTCAGAACCTCATCTAGTGTAAACTGATGCAACATCAAGCATAAATCTGTGAAGTGCTATTGAGTTCAGTAGAGCAACATCAACGTACACATGGAGCTACAACAACTTACACGAGCTGAGGATCTGAGCCCATACTGTCAGACAATATTTAGGGCATGAAAGAGCTCCACCATCACTGTCTATCTGAGGCTGTTCTTTGCTTTTCCTCTATGTTGTTACGTCCCGTAAATGTTCTCCCTCTGAGTACTGTTACATGGAGGGATTCTTTTGGTTTGCCCTTTTTGCAGGTTCCTACAGCTGCCCAGTGGCACACCTGCCATGGTAGACTCAGGCTTCATTCTTAACATGTCCCAGATATTTCCAACTTCTTTTTCTGGACAACTTTGGAGATTAGAAGTTGTCGAACTCTGATGAATCTTGGCATTTGTTATAAATTTACTCCATTTAATACTGAATATTTCTCTAAGGTATTTCAAAGACATTTAGACATTGGTGTGTAGCATCTGCCCCAACATGAAGATCTGGTCCAAAAGGAAAAATAAATTTGTGGTCTCCTTGCCTAAAACTGAAAATTTTGCCAATGGATGTAACAACAATTACAGTAACTCCTAACACTGGATCTCTCTCAAGCCTCAAGGGAGTGTTTCAATAGCTGTGGTATTCATAGTTACAAACAGATCACTGGAAGTAATGCACATCTATCATCTGACATTTTTTAAGGAGTGAGGTAGCAGGTAACATTTAACAGAAAACAGTCACTGGGCCAGAGAGAAAGAGCACACAAGCATGAGAATGACTCTGTAGCCTGGTAGTCAGAGCACTTACATGGGAGGCACAGGATTCAATCCCCTGTGCCAATGAGTCTTTTATTAATTATTATTATTATTTATACAGTGGAACAGCTTTGACATAGCCCCAGGGTTAGAGCATGCTGCAAATAGGTGGCCGATCCTTGTTCAAATCCCTTCTCATCCTCTGCCAGAGCAGGGACTTAAACTGGGGGTCTTCCACATCCCAGGTGAGTATCCTAACCACTGGACTAAAACTTATGAGGGAGATCCTCCTGCTACTCCTTCTCCTTGCCCTCCTGGTTGTTTTGCATAAGCTCGCCTATAGTGACCCGATCCAGTAGGCGAGCTTTGAGCATGCTTACCAGATCAGGCCCCACAGGTGACTTAGATGGCGGAATACCCATTTTCTTCTGGTTCATGCATTGCTCTGGACACCTTTTTGGTCTTGGTTCCGCCTGTGTTCGGAGAAGCAGGACTCTGTACATTCCTTATAAACAAACAAAATTGCAACAAAAAATACCAGACTCCATCAAATTCTACTTCCAACTGGAACACCCACAGGACCCCAAAATTTGGTTAGCTGCTCAGGTTGAAAAGGGGAAACAGTATTTTTCCCCTTTAATATGGGATCCCATCTAGTTAAGCTACATTTTAAAAGGGCCTATCAAATTTTAAAGAACAGTTTCTACAACTGTCATGCTATGACAACTCTTTGAGCCTCCTGTACTTCTTCACCTTACAAGAGATCACAGTTCTAAAAAACAACCCCCTTGGTTTTCAGTAGAGTGTTGCATTAGGTATTCCATGTTGGAGCATAGTGCCTGTGACTCCATTTAGATCAAGCAAATAACAATGATTAGAGGTACATGAAAACTGTATCACCCAAAGTAAAATGGACGCATTTTGGGCTTGTTCATCAGTTATGCTTTGGGTGTGAAATTTCCAGTATTTTGCAATTGCTAAAAGCAGATTGAATGCTGAAAGCTCCTTTTTTTCTACTTACTAATTTCTTTCTCCTGTTTGGCACTATGAAAGTACCAGGCGTCTACCTGACTAGGAAGGAAAATAAACTTCTGGGATGGAGGTTGGCACAGTTGATTAAAAGACCTTTAACTAGCAATTCAGGGGCAAAAGTTGGGAGATGCTCATGTAATCTCTATGTTGCATCTCTCATAGAGCAGGAGGAAAATCAAGTAAACGAGGATATAGCGATGGACAAAGGAACAACAGACTGTAGGACACTGGACAACAAGAGGAAAGATAGTGCCAAGAACACTGACAGTAACAGTGAAGTAGGTGGTACTGGCAATAAAATAACTGTACCTAAACAGGCAAGCAATCTGGGTGAAGCCAAGAAACAATTAAGATGTCTATACACCCGCGCAAGAAGCCTGGGTTACAAAAGAGAGGAACTAGAACTATTGATATAGGAAGTGAAACCAGGTATTATGGGGTAATGGAAACATGGTGGAATAGTAGCAATGACTGAAATACAGATATTGAAGTGTATTATGTGCTGTTCAGGAAACACAGAAATAAAGGTACAGGTGGTGGAGTAGCATTGTATATTAACGATGAGGTAGAGTGTAAAGAAATTAGAAGTGATGGAATGCATAAAACGGAATCTGTGGTTCAAAAGCACTTTGGGGAAGAAAAGTAACAAAGGCTCCACTGGGATGGTGCTTGGGATCTACTGCAGACCCGCCAGGATTCAATTAGGACATGGATAAAGACCTCTTTAATATTTACAATGAAATAAATATTGCTGGGAATTGTATGATTATGGGAGACTTTAATTTCCCATGTGTAAATTGGAGGACAAGTGCTACTAATAATGGTGGGACCCAGACAATCCTGGATGCAATAGCTAACAGATTTGTTCACCAAATAGTCACTGAACCAACAAGCGAAGATGTAGTTTTAGATTTAGTACTGGTAAGTAGTGAGGACCTCATAGAAGAACTGGTTGTAGAGGACAATCTTAGTTCAAGTGATCATGAGTTAATTCAGTTTAAACTAAATGGAAGAATAAACAAAAATTAGGTTTGCAACTGGGGTCCTTGATTTGAAAAGGGCAAACTTTAAAACTTAAGATAATTAGTTCAGGAAGTGGACTTGCCTGAAGAACTCAAGGATTTGATTGTGGAGGAGGCTTGGAATTACTTTAAGTCAAAGTTGCAGAAACTATCTGAAGCTTGCATCCCAAGCAAGAGGAAAAATTCATAGGGAAGGGTTGTATACTAAACTGGATGAATCGGCATCTCAGACAGGATATTAATAGAAAGCAGAAAGTCTATAAGGAATGGAAGAAGGGATGGATCAGCAAGGAAAGCTACTACCTCTTGGAAGTCAGAAAGCATATGGGAAAAGAGAAAACTGCCAAAAATTAAGCAGAGTTGAACTTTGCAAAGGAAATTAAAACAACTAAAAGGTTCTTTAGACATATAAATAAAAAGAAAAGAAAACAAGGAAAGAGAAAGTGGGACTGGTAAACACTGAAGATGGCATGGAGATTAAAACTAATCTAGGTCTGTCCCAACACCTAAAGAAAATACTTTTTGTCTCAACTTTTAATAAGGGTAATCAGGAGCTTGGAGGGAGTGGCAGGGTGGCTAATGGGAATGAGGATATGGAAGTAGAAATTACCACATTTGAGGTGGAAGCCAAACTCAGAAAGCTTAATGGGACCAAACCAGGGCTGTAGATAATCTCCATCCAAGAATATTAAAGAAACTGGCACATGAAATTGCAAGTCAAATGTTAGTGAATCTATAAACTCAGGGGTCAGACCCTGTGACAGGAGAATTGCAAATATACTACTTATGTTTAAGAGAGGAAACAAAAGTGATTTGGGAAACTTCAGGCCGATTTGTTGCCCTCAGTTGTGTGCAAGGACTTGGAACAAATTTTGAAAGAGAGAGTAATTAGAGACAAATGTAAACAGTCACTGGGATAAAACACAACCTAGTCTTACAAAAAGTAGATTGTGCCAAACCAACCTGGTCTCTTTTTTTGAGAAGACAACCAATTTTCCAGATAGAGGAAATCTACCCAAATTTCAGTAAAGCATTTGATACAGTTCCACATGGGAAATTATTAGTTATGTTGGAGAAGATGGGGATTAATATGTAAATCAAAGGTGGGTAAACAACTAATTAAAGAGGAGACTACAATGGGTCATACTGAAACCTGAAGTCTTTACATCGTGATTTGAGGACCTCAGTAACTCAGCCAGAGGGCTATTGCAGGAGGGGGTAGGTGAGATTCTATGGCCTGTGATATGCACGAGGTCAGACTAGATGATCATGATGGTCACTTCTGGGCTTAAAATCTCTGAAAGGGAAACTTTCTCTGGGGAAGTGTGCTGTGCTTTGTAATGGCTGCTGGGAAAATAATAACTAATATGTACATTTAATGTCACATAGCCTAATGTAGAAGACTGAGGGTAATAGAAAGCACCACAGAAACTAGTGCACTGATAGTTGTGTGCACATAAGGCTCAAACACACTGTATGGAAAGGAGAATAATGGTGGGTCTCTATTCCAGAGAACAATGAAGACACAGGATATATGTTTCCACTCTGGCCGTCTCAAAGTAAATCTTGATATCAAGCAAAATACATAACTATTTCTAAACTGCATTGTAGCCTAACCACTAACCACAGTGTAATGAATGTCTTATCTTCATGGAGTAGATCAATTCTATATAGTCTCAAAATTCAGAGAGAAACATTCTGTTATATTTATTGTGAATATATTGCCAAGGATAGACAAGGTTCAATTGTGTTGAATGGTGCCTGAGGTCATGGAACATCATTCTTCTAAGCCTTCCAGCTGACAACTTCATTCTCTCACTCTCTCATCTGCTCCCTTGTGTTTATTTTATAATTATGACAGCAGAATTACTGAATCCATCCATGCAGGCTCAAGCTGGTTGTTTTCAGCAGAGTGCACGTGGAAATTATTAACTGGATCCACAATCTGGGGCTTTGAATTAGCAATTTAAACTTTCAGCTCATGTTTATGACTCGTTTCGCACCTGTAATTCCCATTTTACATTATTTAGTATGTATATAGCACCACAGTTGTACAGAGTCAGGGTTTTTAAAATTTTATGGAAAACCTACTGGCCAGATGAGTAAACCTACTTTTTTGAGATAAAGATGAAAGACAAGGGTAGGGAGGCTCCACTTGTGTAGTCCAAAAACCAGGCCTTGGTCAGAAACCCAACCACCTGGGGACCTCTTCCCATCTGTGAATAGTTTGTGGGTGTGAGTGAGAGAGGGAGGGAAAGGATTTCTTCCACAATGCTCTCCCTGCCTGCTGCTGGAGGGACTCTCATTTTCATTTCAGCCTCTGGCTAATAGAAGTCTGATAAATTTTAAACCCACCCCATCTAGCTGCTGGAAGGGAAAAGCAATTTTCTGTCTTACTGACTGCTACAGGAGCAGGGAGTCTTCCATTGCTCTACTAGAGGTTCCTGGAAGTAGCAAGCACAGGAGTGGAAGGAGATTAATTATCTCTACTGCACCCTTGCCTATTCTCTCCTATTCTTCTCCCCCAGAAAACAATTCCAGTGCTTGCTTTTGCTATTTTTCAGTTTCCTAAGTAGAGCTCTGAATAGCTGTATTGAAACTGACCTGTTTCTTGTTCATTTCATTTTTCTGATGTTTGGGGCAACTCTGAGCAGCAACAGAGGCACTGCCTATCTGCAGAGTTAGGAAAAACCACATTGCTCCAGTTTTCATTCACTTTAACCTTTGAAGGATTATCTTCACCATTCCCTGGGGCTAGAAACTTAATATTGTAATTAAAATTTAAATTGTTTAGAAATTGATGCTGCAAGCGAGACTTCAAAGAAATGGACATGGATGTGGATAGCTGGGAAAATCACACTCAGGACCACAGCCTTTGGAAACAAGAGTTTAACAAATGTCTCCTGAGTTACGAAAGGAAGTAGTTCAGCTTAGTAGAGGAGAAAAGAGCTCGCAGAAGACAGAGCCCAGAAGTTTGAAACACCACCTTTAAATGCGACAGATGCAGCAGAGACTGTCTCTCTCGAGTGGGTCTCTTCAGCCACAGCCATGGCTGCCATAAAACCGAGTCAATTATTTTCTTCTCAGGGGTGCATATCCATGGTCTCTTGAGGGTACAATGCTCATGAGGGTGAGCTTCACAGGAGACACCAGACAAAAGTAACGTAATCTTTTACATGCAAAATATTCTAACGTAGATGACATTTCTTAGAAAGATTAAAGAAAGGGAAGCTAATTTTGACCCAATCTATCACACAGAGCTCTCATAAATATCTAAAATATACATAAAACTGTAATTATAAGGATAAAGATGCAACAATTGAACTTCTTACTCTGGTGTTCATTAGAAAAATATATCAGTATAGCCAACTTTCCTTTTAAAGGAAAGTACAGTGAAAGGCTTGACAGGCAATAATGACATATTTTCTATTCAAGACTCATAGGGTCATACTATTTTAGAGCAAAGGCCTGATGCTCATTTACACTAAGGCCACTTTCTACCACTCTTGTAAATACAATTTGCCCTCATTGTAAGGTCGCTTTACACTGCCAGAGAGATGTAAAATGGCCATAGCATAAATGAGAATCCAGTCTCAAAGATTTAAATTTCAACATATTTTTGTATTGAGTTTGGTCATTTAGTGCCTATCACAGATCCAGCTTGGTGCCCCCTTTCGGCCACCCACAGGAGTTCTGTCAGGGGAATCCAAACCTCTGGACCTTGCATACCACAGGTGTTTTAAGCCCCTAGATCTTGAATGGAATCCTGCCACTGCCTCACTCTTGGGGGTCCCTAGACACACACTCAGAGCACAGACCTTCCATCTGGCATCCCTTTCTGAGACCAGAAGACTGCTATCCAGCAGCTTAACTGCTCTGGGAGTAGTAGTGATCACTATCTTCTTTAGAACAGCCCTTAACATATTTGAAGACTTATCAGGTCCTCACCACCCCCACCCCCATCCCCCCCAGTCTTCTTTTCTCAAGACTAAACTTGCCCAGTTTTTTAACCTTTCCTCATAGGTAATGTTCTCTAAAACTTTTATCATTTTTATTGCTCTTCTCTGGGCTCTTTCCAATTCATTTGCATCTTTCCACAGCTTGTGTGATCATGCTCTCTTCTGTTGAGTTAGAGACAAAATGGCCTCAGAGCAGAACAGCTTCTGCCATTTAAAAACCTTCTAGCCCCCTCTACCAGGTGGCACCTTTGCCCACCTCCCCACATGAACACAACTTTCTGATAGGTGACTTCATTGCCAAGGCAATCTCCCCCATTCTAAACCAGTTCGTCTGGGCAGGGGACCAGTCTTTTGTCGAGAGTGAATAGGTTTCCAGTGGCTAGGTACTTACAGTCAACCACCTTCTATTGTCAGCTCTGTATCTCTACATGTTGGGACTTCAGACCAACATGGAAGCAAAGAGGCAATAGTGAAGAGTTTGCAGCCTGACACAGACATGGAGAGGTCATAATCTCACACCAAATTCATAAATTGTACAGAAATATTTCAAATCACCACAGTGCCTGATCCAGTTTTTTTGTGCAAACAGGAGTTTAGGGTGCAGAAGGAATGTAACATCAGGCTATTAAGAATATAATATTTTCCCACTTAATTTATCCTTGTACTCTCCTGAAAGTAACATTTTCAAAAGTCAGTAATCATACCTGACTACTCAGCAAAATGAGAACTAACTCTCTAGCACTATAATAAAAACTCTTAAATGCATTTGAGCTTAAGTATATAAGTGCAGTTAAAGTTGGGTCAGCATTTCACTAAACCTCTACTTCCCAAAAAGATATAAAAAATCACTCAATGGAAAAACTAAAACTGCCAGGTTATGGAACTCTATATTTTTGTAACCAAGTTTATTTTAAATCAAAGAAATGGGAGAGAATGAAGATTGAGAGTGTTGTGAGCATCTAAACAATTTACAGGTTGCTTTGATTTAAAAGAGATGGAAATAGGCACAATTTTTGTATTTTGGAAATTGGGGCAAGCACTTAAGATAAAGGTGTTAAAGTAATCAGGTATACATATCCGCCAATCTTAAACGTGTTTAATCTGGGGAGACAGTCCATTGGATTTTGCCATCCAATTCTCCCATGCTTATAAATTCATGTGGCATCAGGCTGACATCTACTGAAACTTTCAACCAAAACCAGTCAGGCCTGGTTTCCTGCCAGCTCACCTACCTGGCAGCCTGCCTGGCGGGGATCTTGAGAAATAGGGCTCCCCAGGTTCTGATGCTCTCAAGCTCCTCAGCTACCCACCTGATGGGAAGCTTGGGAGATGGGGAAGTTTGGACTAGACATTTTTGAAAAATTCCATTTTGGTTCCAATTTATGTCCCTCACATGGAAAAATTTGCATGTGCAACTTTTCATTCTAATTCGGAGCAGTTTTTGTGCTTCAGAAATTCAGTGTTTTCCACAGGACAGAAATTCCAGTTCCCACACAGCTCAAGTAAAGAGCATAACCATGACCCAAAATGCTTAACAGGTCATTTATTATTTGTGAAATTACCCCCATCAAAAATGGTTAAGTCCAGATTAGATGGTCTCCTTTGTTTATTGGTGAAGCTCCAGAAAGTGGTGCTGAGTTACCCTCCCTCCATTTTCATTCATCACTTCAACCAAACCTAACTTATTTGAGATTTAAGAAAATTCTATTTCCCCTCCTCCATTTCCTTCTACAGAAAGTGGGAGAGGGCAGTCCCAATCTTCATCACCCCTCACCACAAATGTGGTGGAGAATCTTCTCAGAAGAAAGAGAAATCTGATAGCCTCAACCATTGAAGATGAGGTGCTTGGACTATGTTATCTGACATTACAGTGACAAATGGTCTCTGGAGAAAGCTTGGTGGCCCCCCTCCCCCAATTTATGACTCCTTCTCCTCCTCCTCTCCAGATGTATACCAATGTAACTGAAACATGAATCTGGCTCGGAGTTCATAAGACACCAGCCTTAATATAATGCACTCTAGACAGCGTGCCCATCTCCTTTATTTTGAATGAGGTTGCTTTCCCATTCAATACTGACTGATTGTTTAGTGTTGATGAGATCACAGCTTGAGATGGGAGAGCTGCAGTTTTGGGAGACCAAGAAGACTACCTTCACAGGTGGTGGTATATGATCAGTTTCTGCTCTAACTCCATTGACTTTAAAGGAATTATTCTAATGTAACTGAAACAGAAATTTGCTGCCAGTTTATAAAACACTGGTCATAACATTGTATAGTTCAGCAGTTTAATTTGAACCAAATATGAAATTAAATGAAAATTACAAATTACTGTAGGCCAATTTTTGCTCTGAAGCCTTCACGTGTAGATTTTTGGTCACTACAGATTAAATTCATCCATATTAGAGCCAGTGTAAGCCACATACCTCCTGGGTGTGGTGTTCTGTCCCATCTAGTGGCACCGAAACCACTTAGAGAGAGAGAGAGAGAGAGAGAGAGAGAGAGAGAGAGAGAGAGATTAATGAGTCTGCTCTACAGCCTTAGCTAAGAGCCATATGGCTTCTAGCTCATAGAGTGGAGTCTCATGCATTTAGCTCCAGAGCTCCCAGGTATGATCCCACCCACCAACGACTGCAGTCTATCAGTGTTACACCAGCACAAAGCCAGCTCAGCCCCATTTAAACCCTAAAAGAAGCTCATAAAACAGACTGAAGTGGAGCATTGGCTTTGCATGGCTGTGACCATTGCACAGGGGTAAATTCTCACTCTATGATTAGCTATTATACTACATTAGTTCATGTCCCTGACATTCATCAAATAGTTCTTTCACACTTTGCTACACTTCAATTGCTATCCAGTACCGCCACAGGTATAATATTTCAGTTTTAATAAGTTTGGACCCCATTTGCCCACCCAAGCTAAGGATATGCTAACTGAACAAGAATGTTTCCCTCAAATTTTTTGTTTATGAATTAGAATATAAAATTGCCATTAGTCTGTTTTATATGCGATTAAGTAACATATATAAAAATTTTATTTCCAGGGGAAGCTTGATTCAAAGTATGAACAACTGTTAATTCCCAGTTTACAAATCCAACAGTACAACCAGGGAATCACTGATATTGGTGAGAAGCAGACAATGCCTGATTCTATTGGTCGTCTGGGCTAGCTTGTCAGTATGTGAATCATTAGAAGACTTTCATTATGATATAATTCTTGGAATTCATGATAATTTTTTTCATTTTCTCTCTCTGCTCCTTACTGAATATCTCTCTACACTCTCTTTTCAAAATAGTGTCCCAAATTTTCAAATATAGGAGCCTTAAGTCAGGCTCCTAAACCAAACGGTCTTATTTTCATAAGGGCTGGTCACTCACTGCACCCACAGAAATAAATTCAGCCACACAAGGTGGAAAAAATTTGACCAGAAGGTTTTTATATTTTTTGTTTCATTCCATCAGGATTTTGAGGTAAGTGGGAGTTTAATGAGCAAGTGGATTGGACGTTTGTGAGGTGAAGGTGAATTTTATATGTTCAGCCCTTTTTTACATAAGGATAAAACCAGCTCTTGGGTCCTTCTGGGGAAAATTTATTGTCCTGGCATTTTTAAAAGATACAGACTGAGAGTTTCCTATTTCTCTTTCCTTCTTTTTGGGCAGCAATTCTTTTTCTACTAACTAGTGGGACTTCAATCTGAGGGGACTTATACTGCAATTGGTCTCAGTGATAAAACTAGCTTTTAAAATCAGCTGCAGAATAGGATGCCAATACAAGCTTCACCGGATTATTATTTTGGGTTAAAATAGAGCATAGAGGCCTCAGTACCATACACTGTACATAAACATAATAAAACAGTCTTTGCCCTGAAGACCTTAAAGAAAAGAAAAGAAAAGAAAAGAAAAGAAAAGGTAATATTAGTATTAGCCTCATTTATAGAAGGGGAACTCAGGACTTGTGATACTTAGGCCTTGTCTACACTTGCAAGTTAGAGCGCATTAAATCAGTCCCGGGCGCCCTAACTCCTGAGGTGTCCACACTGGAAAGGCGCATAGAGCGCCTGGACTCCGCGGCTGGAGCACTCCTGGTAATCCACCTCCACGAGAAGCATAAAGCTTGCTGTGCCCTGGCTGGAGCGCCCCAGTGCCAGTGTGGACGCTGTGACGTTATTGACATAATCTGGGACCGTATAGATCATCGTTGCAACCAAGGTCCTGTAGTGGCACCAAATCTTATATAAAGGGGGTCAAATGAGGTATCTAAGACAAGGGTATGGTTTGCTGATTATGATTAAGCTGTCTATATGTGTGTATCATTTTTATAGTTGAAGTTATGAACATTGGCTCTATACTGTCTGTAGTTCAAACTCGTGCTATGCTTCTGTGTGACAGCCCAGACAAGTTGGTGTCAGCTCTGCCTAGCCTGCTTGATGGCCCATTAAGGACCATCAGCTATACAACTGACCCACTGAGAGAAGGCAGACACATCTTGCAACTCAGCAAGGTATGCAGGGACATGCCTATGGACAGAATTCTGAGGTTTTTCTAGGCCATGTGACGGACAGCTTGTCTTTGGAACAAAGAAAGAAAGACCACATGGCAAGAGAATATAAAAAGCTGCTGCAGCTCCTCCATCTTGTCTTCAATCCTGCTTCTTACCTCTGGAGGAACTTTGCTACACTGAAGCTTTGAATGAAGGACTGAATGACCCATCCCAGCTGTGGATGTACTCCAGAGACTTGATTTGAACCTGCAGTTTATTCTATCACTGCTGCAAGCCTGAACCAAGAACTTTGCCATTACTGTATGTAATCGATTCCATTTAACCAATTCTAGCTCTCATCTATATCCTTTTCCTTTTATGAATAAACCTTTATTAGATTTTAGATTCTAAATGATTGGCAGCAGCGTGATTTGTGGGTAAGATCTGATTTGTATATTGACCTGGGTCTGGGGCTAGGTCCTTTGGGATCGAGAGAACCCTTTTTCTTTTACAGGGGTATTGGTTTTCATAACCATTTGTCCCCTTAACGAGTGGCACTAGTGATGATACTGGGAAACTGGAGTGTCTAAGGGCATTGCTTGTGTGACTTGTGGTTAGCCAGTGGGGTAAAACCAAAGTCTTCTCTGTTTGGCTGGTTTGGTTTGCCTTGGTGTGCATAGAAACCCCAGCCTTGGGCTGTAATTGCCCTGCTTTAAGCAATTTGTCCTGAATTGGCAGTTGGGTGCCGCCAGAACCAGCCTCGTTACAGACGCCCTGGTCTATTAATGTGCTCTGATCGGCCTCCAGAAGTGTCCCACAATGCCTGTTCTAGCCACTCTGGTCATCACTTTGAACTCTACTGCCCTCCCCTCAGGTGACCAACCGTCAGACCACCCTTTAAATTCTCTGAGAATTTTGAAATTCCCCTTCCTGTTTGCTCAGCCAGGCATGGAGTGCTCTTAGCACATCTTTCCAGGTGACCATGCCTCCACGCGCCAGGTGATCCCCAATACCGAGCAATAGTGAGGTGCTGGACCTCATCAGTGTTTGGGGGGAGGAAGCTTTCCAGTCCCAGCTGCGCTCCAGCCATAGGAATTACAATACCTACGGGCAGATATCAAGGGCCATGATGGAAAGGGGCCATGACCGGGATGCACTGCAGTGCAGGGTTAAAGTGATGGAGCTGCGGAATGCCTACCACAAAGTGCGGGAGGCAAACCGCTGCTCCGGTGCTGCCCCCACGACCTGCCATTTCTACAAAGAGCCAGACGCGATACTTGGGGGCGACCCCACCTCCACTCCGAAGACCACCATGGACACTTCACAGGCTGTAGTAGCACAGAGTTCAACAAGGCAGGAGGAGGAAAGTGGGAGTGAGGAGGAGGGGGACCCAGAGCCAGAGGACGACCCAGCATCCCTAGATACATGCAGCCAAGAGGTGTTTTCAAACCAGGAGGAAGGCAGCCAGTCGCAGCGGACGGTGCTTGGGGAAGAACAAACAGCAGCAGAGGTACCCAGTAAGTGGTTTTTATTCTGGGAAGGAAGTTGTTTGGTGCGGGCTCTTGAGGTGAGGAGAGTTAGGGCTGCGAGCATGCCAACATGCAGAATAGGGTATTGATGTGCTCTCTCACATCGCAGTAATTGGCCTCAGTGATCTCTTCAAAGGTCTCATGCAGAAGCTGGACAATCTGCTTGCGCAGGTTCCTTGGCAGAGCTACTGTGCTCGTTGTCCCAGTAAGGCTAACATGTCCACGCCACTGTGCCATGAGGGGCGGGGGGACCATTGCTGCACACAGGCAAGCAGCATAAGGACCAGGGCAGAAGCTGCATTGTAGTAGAAGACCCTCCCCTGCTTCCCAAGTCACCCTCAGCAGCGAGATATCTTCCAGGACGAACTCATCCTGTGGTAAATGTGGGAACAGTGTTCAGTATAGGGGCCCCCTGCAGCTGTTGGCTCTCCCCAAAGCACAGAACCAACCCCAAAGGACACTATGGCCATGAAAGAATCAGTCCCCCTTGCCCCTGTGCTTACTCACCATTTTGGGGCTCCTGTGGGTTATATGCACTCGTTTTGGGACGGGCACTTTCTGCTATTGTGTACACCGTACTTGCCTTTAAGTAAGGCCGAATAATTGCTCTGTCTAGTGTGAACAATGCTGCCTCTGTTAAGTGTTGCATTTTGGTTTTACAGATGCAACCTTGAGATCCCAGCCATCCTTGTTATCAATGGCCGAAAGACTCCAAAGAATCAGGAAGCTTCCACGAAAAAGCAAAGAGGACATGCTGCATGAAGTCATGCAGCAGTCCCTTTCTGAAAATCAAAATGTACAGGAGTGGCAGGAGACTGAAAGGAGGCTCCGCCAGCAGAATGCAGATTGCCGGCACCAAAGCACGGAGCAGCTCAGAAGCATTATGCATTATGGAGCGCCAAGCGCACTCGATACAAGCACTCATAGCATTGCAGACAGAGCAGATCCGCGCCCGCCTTCCCCTCCCACCCCCCACAGCCCTTGTCCCAAAACTCTTTCCCTTGTGCCCCCATGTCATCGCCAACCCACTTCCCCCAACATCCGGTTTCTTACCGCCACAAGCTGCCTCCAACACCTGTAGCTTCACCACCCAGCCCTACAAACTACAATCCTTACCCACTGTACTCAAGCCCCATCACCATGCATTTTAGCCAGCCTGAAGTGCACCACTCATTGTGCGGTACTCCAGGCAGGAAGGCTGAATATGATAACAGGACATATGCAAATCTGTGATTGTCCCACTCCACACTCTGCCCCTTTCCGTCCTCCCACACAGCACAGCACAGATGTGTCACACCCTTTCTGTTTCCCCAGCAGTTGTGTTTCTTTTCAATAAATGATTTTTTTTGGCATTGAAAACATTCTTTATTACATTAAGTAAAAGATACCTTACCCAGGAAAGCAACAGGCACTGCAAATCAGTGCATCATACATAGCAAACACAGATGCCTACTAGCATTGGAGTCACTGCACTTCACTCCCGTACAGGACACCAAACATTAAGGTGGCTTTCAGCATCGAATTGCTCCCTCAAGGCATCCTAATCCTTACAGCCCCACGCTGGGCCCCTCTAATAGCCCTGGTCTCTGGCTGTTCAAATTCAGCCTCCAGGTGTTGAAACTCCATGGTCCATGCCTGAGTGACGCTTTCACCCTTCCCTTCACAAACGTTATGGAGGGGTACAGCACGCGACTATAACTGTGGGAATGCTGTCATCGCCAGGTCCAGCTTCCCATATAGACAGCACCAGCGGCCCTTTAAACAGCCAAAAGCACACTCAACAATCATTCTGCACCGACTCAGCCTGTTGTTGAACTGCTCCTTACTGCTGTCAAGGCTCCCTGTGTAGGGTTTCATGAGCCATGGCATTGAAGGATCACAATGGGCATTTCGACTTCTCCTATGGTGATCTTCTGGTCTGGGAAGAAAGTCCCGGCTTGCAGCTTCCTGAACAGGCCTGTGTTCTGAAAGATGAATGCGTCATGCACCTCTCTGGACCAGCCTGCGTTAATATCCATGAAACGCCCACGGTGATCCACAAGCGCCTGAACAACCATAGAGAAATACCCCTTCCGATTTATGTACTCAGAGGCTAGGTGGTCTGGTGCCAGAATTGGAATATGCATCCCATCTATCGCCCCTCCGCAGTTAGGGAAACCCATTTGTGCAAAGCCAGCCACAATGTCACACATGTTGCCCAGAGTCATGGTTCTTCTGAGCAGGATGTGATTAATGGTCTTGCAAACTTGCATCAACACGTTTCCAACAGTTGACTTTCCCACTCCAAACTGGTTAGCGACTGATCAGTAGCTGTCTGGAGTTGCCAGCTTCCAGATTGCAATAGCCACCCACTTCTCCACCTGCAGGGCAGCTCTCAATCTTGTGTCCTTGCACCGCAGGGTGAGGGTGAGCTCAGCACACAGTCCCATGAAACTGGTTTTCCTCATCCGAAAGTTCTGCAGCCGCTGCTCGTCATCCCAGACTTTCATGACAATGTAATCCCACCACTCAGTGCTTGTTTCCTGAGCCCAAAAGCAGTGTTCCACTATGGTGAGCATGTCCGTGAATGCCACAAGCAATCTCATGTCATATGCGTTATGCAAGTCAACATCATCGTCGGACTCCTCACTGTCAGTTTGTAGCTTAAGGAGTAACTCGACTGCAATTCGTGATGTGCTGGCAAGACCCATCAGCATATTCCTCGCAAGTTCAGGATCCATTCCAGCAGACTGAAAGGGAAGACAGAGCACGCAGTACAAAAAACTTTGAAAGATGGAGCCAAATGTGGATGGAAGCATAGGGATTGCTGGGATGCAAAGCGATGCATCAGAGGGCATTGGGATAGGACCCAGAATGCCCCTGCACTCCCCCATCCCCTTCCCAGAAGCCACAGTGCCAGAATGGGAACAGGTGCTCTGTGGGATAGCTACCCATAATGCACCACTCCCAATGCCGCTTCAAGTGCCGCAAATGTGGCCATGCCACTGTGCTTGCAGCTGACAGTGTGTACACAGGGCAGCGCTTTCCCTGCTGCGGTCTCCAAGGGCTGGTTTAACTCAAAGTGCTCTACATCTGCAAATGTAGCCATGCCCTAAGTTACCTACCCAAATACACATAGAAAGCTTGTGGCAGACCACGGAACTGAACCCAGATCACTTGAGTCTGCATCTAATGTCTTAACTGCCCAAAACCTTGTCCCCTCAATTTTTTGTTGCCATGAAGTGGACCAGCTACAAATAGAAGGCAGGTCTGTGAAGAGCACCAAAATGCTGAAGGAACTGGGCTGGACATATGAAGAAATATTATAAACTGGATAAACCTTGATCCCACTGAAGCCAATGGGAATTTTTTCAGAGACTTCAAGGAGATCAGAATTTCATTCAACACATGTAACTTGAACAAATGATGACCAATTTATTGCTGTGTACAAGTATTTGAGGGTGTACACTCCACGGAGGGGGAAGGAAATATTGAGGGTAGCTCAAGGAAATACCTAGATAAACATAGGACAAACTTCCTCATTGTGGAATAGTGGTGGAAGCACATTACATGAGACATTGAAAACTAGACCTGATAAAGCTCTATAAATGAACTGATGAGAACAATCCTGCATTTGCAGGGGAACGGACTACCAAGCAGGTCTTTCCATTTCTGACTTCTATGATCTTATGCAGAAGCTTCCAACAAGGCTGCCTCATTCATTCCACATTCAAATTCTTTCCCAACCTCAAATCAGCCGCTGGATAATTACTCTATGCCCCAGGTATAAAAATTTGTAAATATTGAATGAACATCAATCATTAAGGGTTTTCCCTCATGCATAAATGTGTTGATTACAGTTGTTAGGTGCTTCATAAAACAGAATTAGCCACTTTGCAAGATTTATGTAACATTCTCACATATACTATAACCACCCACCATTTTCTTTAATATTTTTATAATTTTTACAGTTTTGTATACCTATACATCTGGAAATGAATGCAGCATGGACAAAAGAATGCTCCTTATTTCATCTTCAAAGCCATTATGCTATTAAACCAGCAATACAAAGTTCATTGAATTTTTACTGTAAATGAAAAATATGCTAACTTAGTTACAGAAAAAAAAATCTTTTTTTTTTCAGTAAAACACTAATCCCATATTGCAACAAAGTACAGCTGCAGTATCAGTGCATAAGATTTCTTTTAGTTATAGAAAGTTATGACATCTAAAACATTCAGATTTGTTCAATGGCATCTTGTTCAAAAATGTCTATTATTAGAGATGATAGAGTAATGCACAAAAGGATAGGTGTTCTAGGATCAATTAAATGATAGCATCTAAGTGATACTTGAAAGAACAAGGACCTTGGAGTGCCCTAAGCTATTGATAAAAGAAGGTTTTGACTCCACTTAGCACACTGATTTAACTACACTGAGATTATAGCCAGCAACAGTTGAATGATTTTTAATTCTTTACCTAACATTCGTAAAGATTAAACAAGGCCTTAGGGAATAACTACAAACAACCTTACAATTTCCATCTGAAACATCTGTCAGAATCTCCTCTGAGAGGAGTGAACTCATGAAGTACAAGATCAAGTCTTTCCCAGGAGGCTTTTAAATCTATAACCCTTAATTTTTCCACCTTTACATAAAAAAGAATGTACTTCATCAAACATTACATTTATTTTGTGTGGGCTTTGACAAGTCACCAAACCGTCAATTTCCCATTTCAAAATTCTTACATTTCTATTTTACTTCTTCACTGCTTAGATTATGTGAAATAGGATCACAATCTTGTTCAGAATTGTAATGCACTGAGAATATTTGGGGTGTGTTTTTGAGTCAGTCAGGCTGATTGAGGAGCTAGTTTTTGTTTAAAGGAAGGGAATGAGACCCCAGGGAATGAAGAATTAGTGGTACATACAGGGAATGAGGCCTAAGTAATCTTGGGTAATGAGGGTGGAGTAAAAATTAAAACTCTTAAGCCACAGCGAGAGCACTTCAACAGCATAGCAGATGAAGTTTCCAACTCTTGTAACAGACACAAAGCTATTCTATTCTATATAGGGTTTTATACTCTTTTGGCACAGAAATATCTAAGCTGCTTCCAGCTGTGCATTATGCAACATGACTAACATCTGTCTCAGTGGTTTATTCTCTCTCATCCTCTGCCCAGGGGGAGAATTGTGTCCAGTGGAATTGTTGGGTATTTTGTTTGTTTGTTGTAATGGACAAACTGCTCTGTATTTATGTTAGACAAGGGAATATTGCAGAAGTGCACCTTGTTGCTGGAGCAGAATGTGAAGAATTTGGGATGGTCTTTACTTCCTTTGGGAGTTTGATCCACAGTTTCAAACCAGTCCCCAAGAAAGCTCTGATTCCTGTGCAGACAGAATTTATCCTTAATGCAGAAAGTTCCATTTTGCCTGATGGCAGGAGTTGTCACCACAGTCTTCATCCCAGAGCTTTAGGCAGTATTTTAGAAATGCTGAGCATAGGCCATTAGAGAACCTTGAAGATAAAGACCAAGACCTTGAAGTTCATTAGATACTCTTTAGGAAACCAGTGCAGAGCATGGAGGACAGGTTTGAAGTGCCTGGAGCATTCCATGTTGCTGAGTAGATGCACTGCTACTGTACTAGGTGGAATTTCCTATGGGCTGATGGAGTTGCCAGCTTCCAGATGGCTACATCCCCAGACATTGCTTTGGTACAATTAGGAGGTGATGAAGGCATATATAACTGAGTCTAGATCACTGTACACCAGGGTAGAATGTAGTCTTCTAGCGAACTGGAGACAGTAGAAAACATTACTCACAGATTCTGCTATGTGAGAGATTAGTGTCAATAAGAAATCCAGAAGCATTCTTGTCCATGCACTTGGCTATCTTGGTAGCAGAGGTATGGTTGTGCATGGTGAAGGTAAGTGGATCTGGGAGACAAGCCACTGTTTTTTTGAAATGCTAAGTTTCATGATTTATAATGGGTCAGTATACCAGGAAAATTTAAGATATGGAAAGAATTCAGGTTCAGACAAGGGGAAGCTGAAGGTAAACATCAAGAACATGACCTTAGAGGGAAGAATAAGCAAAAGAGGCTGAAGTGTAGTGGGATCAAAGTGCTTTAGAGTGATAAAAGATGGTCATTTTGTTAGCAGTGTGAGGGTGGAGAGGGCGCTCAAACATAACAGAGAAGAAGTGAAGACAAGATCCGAAACTGGAGAGGAGAGGAGAGATGAAGTGTTGCCAATGATATCATGCAAGTGTTTTTTGGGGAGATGACCAACTGGATGACAGACTAAGAGTGTCAGTAAAAAGATGGTCATGAGGCTCATTAGCAGGCACATTGAAACCCGCAGTGAGAATGAAAACAGAGAATGCAAGAAGAAGTCAGAAAACTGACAAAGGAAGGTAAGATCAGCCTTTAACAGAATGGGCTGGGGTGAACTAACAAGAGATTGAGGCCTAGTCTACACTGGGGGGGGGGATCAATCTAAATTACACAACTCCAGCTACGTGAATAACGTAGCTGAAGTTGACATACTTAGATCTACTCACCATGGTGTCTTCACTGCGGTGAGTCGACAGCTGACACTCCCCTGTCGACTCCACCTGCACCTCTCACTCCAGTGGAGTAGCAAAGTTGACGGGAGAGTGCCCCGCAGTCGATTTAGCGCGTCTAGACTAGACATGATAAATCAATCCCTGCTGAATCGATCGCTGCCCGTTGATCCTGCGGGTAATGTAGGCAAGCCCTGATTTTCAAAAGAGAGGTGGAAGGTGAGATGTTTGAAAGAGGAACAAAATAGAATTTGAGTATGCCCTTTCAGGATGATCCGTCATTCTCACAGACCTTGGGAGACAGGCCAGTGGTCGCTTACAGAAACCCCCTAACCTGAAGCAAATACTCACCAGCAACCACACACCACACAACAAAACCACCAACTCAGGAATCAAACCCTGCAACAAACTCTGCTGCCAACTCTGTCCACATATGTATTCAAGGGACACCATAATAGGACCTAACACATTAGCCACACCATCAGGGCCTCGTTCACCTGCACATCTGCCAATGTGATATAAGCCATCATGTGCCAGCAATGCCCCTCTGCCATGTACATTGGCCAAACCAAACGGTCTCTATGCAAAAGAATAAATGCACACAAATCTGACATCAGGAATCATAACATTCCAAAACCAGTAGGAGAACACTTCAATCTCTCTGGTCACTCAATAACAGACCTAAAAGTGGCAATTCTTCAACAAAAAAGCTTCAAAAACAGACTCCAATGTGAAGTTGCAGAACTGGAATTAATTTGCAAACTGGAGACAAGATTGGGCCTGAATAAAAACTGGGAGTGGTTGGGTTATTACAAAACCTAAACCTAATTTCCCCAATACTAATTTCCCCCTACTGTTTCTCACACCTTCTTGTCAACCGTCTGTAACGGGTCACTCTCATTACCACTTGAAAAGTTATTTTTCCTCTCTTGGTATCCTGCTGTTAATTGATTTATCTCATCAGACTGACCTCAGACTTGGTAAGGCAACCCCCATCCTTTCATGTATTTATACCTGTTCCTGTATTTTCCACTCCATGCATCTGATGAAGTGGATTCTAGCCCTTGAAAGCTTATGTTCAAATAAATTTGTTAGTCTCTACGGTGCCACAAGGACTCCTCGTTGCTTTTCCCTTTCAGAGAGTTCTCAGTGTTCTCTCCTGTGTTTCCATCCCTGAGTTCTATTAAATGTGTTTTTTGTTGATCACTTGATTTTGATGTTCCAGTCCAGTTTACTCTGTGTTTTAGTTTGTAAGGCAACAAAGAACACTTTAGCTGCAATATCACTAAGTATGTATATTTTGATACATTCATTTGAATAAACTCTTCCTTTAAATGCTGAACAAAGAAAAATTATGCTTGCCTTTAGTGCAAGAGTTTTAAAAATTAGAAGAGATAACTCACAATATCTCACCATTACAACCTACATTTTGATTTCTGGTTGCAAAACTTTAGTAATTATTTCACAGATTGGTAGTATCAGGGAGTGACCCAATTGTTGTCAACAAAAGCCTGCAACATGGGGCTTTTAATTGCCCACTCACATTATAACCTGAAAAGAGTGAACCTGACTCTCGACTCCTGAGTAGTAGCCTGTGTCGAAGTTAAATCACTAAAGCATTTAGTTTTCAGCAGTCACATATCTTTGGATCTCCCTTTCCTGGTGGGTTTTTTTCCTCAATAAAGTGGCAAATTAAAGCTTTCGGAACCATTTGTAATATACTTGGATCCAAAAAATAAAGTGTTACCTCAAAAAAAAAAACCTGGTGGGTTTTTTTCCTCAATAAAGTGGCAAATTAAAGCTTTCTGAACCATTTGTAATATACTTGGATCCAAAAAATAAAGTGTTACATCAAAAAAAAAAACGTATTTAGTTTAATCTTAAAAGATGGTATGTTTTATTTACCTAAGGGGGCGCATCTTCCAAAAGTGGATTTATTTTCATTTAAAGTATAAGTGTTAAAACAAAGAAGTTTGTAAAATTAGATTTACTTCCACTTGAACATACAGAAGCTTAATTACAAGAATATCTCACGAGAAAGCTGTTAAGGAACACTGTGCTGATGACTTCTCACCGAGCGCAAGTTTGTCTCTCGTTTTACAGAGTTATGAAGAGAAGCAGTGAGATGTAGAGTGCAGCCCCATATCAAAAATAACAGTGTGGCAAAGAGAGAAGTCTCTGCAGGGGTAGCTCCTCCCAGTCCTGCTTAGATGGTCAGGAAGTGGGCGAGGCCGTGAATGTGCAGATCTATGTCTCTGCCTGACCCTACTTGCCAGACTGCGCCGCTGAGCCAGTGTACTGCGGAAAGTAATCTACTACTAGTATAGACAGGATTTATCACTCTCAGAGGCACGATTCCCTCCCTGTTCCACTCATCACTGTCACTTGTTGTAGTCCAAGAATAAACTCTCACTCTCTTTCTATGTATGGGGAACACAGCCAAACCTTCCCTAAGACTGTAAATACCCCAGTTAGAGAGTAGTCAAAATTAATAACAGTTATCCAACCACACAAAGTAGGGAGAGGGTGGTTAAGATTTGGGATAGAATGGAACTTGTTTTTGTAAAACAAAACCCAAATCAACCATAGTTTTCAAAATCACCATCAGTCCTAGTTTTGTCTATTTGTCTGAAACACGGGTGGGCCAAAACCAGAACCACATACATGAAGCTTCTGGAACATTGTGCCTTTAGTGCAACTGAAGCCCAGATCTGAAGCTTTGAGTTTGCAAAAGATCAATGAGATTTTACAAAACCATAAATACCTCTGGTATTGCCCCACCTCTGATTTAGCCTCAGTATATTTTAAACCTGAATGATGATCTAGAAGGTAAAGAGCATTTGTACCCCTTTTGGATTCTGTGTTATGTAATGGTGCCCCTAGGCTCTGTTTGCCAGAAGCTGGGATTGGGTGACAGGGCATGGATCACTTGATGATAACCTGTCTATTCATTCCCTTTGGGGAACCTGCCACAGTCAGAGGACAAGATACTGGGTTTGATGGACTTTTGGTCTGACCCAGTAGGGCCGTTCTTATGTTCTTAAGTATAAAGATGGCAAAAAAAAATGCATTGTGTGTGTGTGTGTGTGTGTGTGTGTTCCTTTAGAAAATCAGATTTTGTCTAGCTTCAAAGACTTTACAGGCTACTAGAGAACTTGCAGGATCATGACACCACAGTCGTTAAATTGGTGAAATCTAATTACAGGATGGGATTTTTATTCAGATATTGTTGAAAGACACATCATCTTTGCAGAAGATAGTTGAGATAGCTGAGAGACCACCACCAAGTACTCCAGCAACACCTATGTAGATCACACTTGATATTCCTGATATTTCTAAGGTTAAGGAAAGAAAAAAAAAAGAAAAATAGCAAACCTACATCCTTCAACATGCTTTCAGGCTTCTTTGACAGAACATATACAATTAAAAAGGGCACAAACTCCCACACACACACTTTGTAAATCACCTTTACATTTTTTCAAATACCACTGGAGATTATAATATTGTAGAGAATCAAATGCAATTTATAAACATATTTTTGATTTTGTCCATTTTGAAATCCTTTAAAGTGACAAGAAACATATTGCTGTCTGAACTGTAGAGAGTATTGTTATTCTTTCAAACAGTGGACTTAGAAACAAATGCAACTTAAAACAGATTTCAAATACATCACTGTTATAAATTAGTCCTTCCATAATTAATGATGTTTTTATAAAGCATTGTTCTTCTAAGAAGCTCACACACTTCACAAATATTAAGTACAGCACAAAAATTAATTAGGTATTATTATAACCACTCTGCGGATGAGTAAACTGACATTTAACACATGGGCTAAGTCAGGTAGCAATTCAGAACTACAAATAAAACCCAGGAGTCCTGACTTCGTACAGGACTCATAACTTCCTTCCTCCAACTGAAAAACAATTTCTCTTCTCCTACTTGCAAGTTTTATGAGTGCTCAGGCTTCTATTTATCACATTTTAACATTATCTACAATTAGCTGAAAGCCTCTTTCATTGCATAGATGTAATCTCTAAAGCCATGTGCCTCCATATAGTGGTTTATACTGGAACAGACCGCAAATCCAGTGATGATTGAACGTGGTGATATTCCAAACAAACAGATCTCTCAATCATGCTTGTAGCTGCTTCCACCACTTCATACTGCCTCAATAGATATTAAAGGCTCAAAGGTGCAGTGACATTAAAAGAATCTTATTATTAAGATAAGGGAAATTCAGCAGGATCTAATGATAGCACTGCCATCCTGCACCACTTTTTAGCGGTATTCTAAGGCACTTCATTCAACTTGGCACATCAGCAACCTTTTCCCTTCCCTTTTCCATTTGTCTTCCCACAAGAGAGTTTTACCCATATAGCAGTTGGAGAAGAAAGTTCATAATAGCTAACTTCAGGCATGGTACATCAGTAACCTTTAACTATTTAGCAGAGATAGGCGCAAAGCAAAAGTGTGACTCCAAATCTCATAGACTTAGGGGAATATCTGAATTTAATGGCTCAGACTCCTTTCTTATATTTAGTTTTGGGATAATTTTTTCCTTTAAATTAGTATATGTTAACCCAACAAGAAAAGCTCTGATTTTCTACTTCCTTGTGCATTTTTATTTTATAAGACATCGCAAAATCCAGATATAAGGAAGTGGTAAAGTCTTTCCCAGAGCAGAAGGGAATGGTGGCATGAGTAGAAATTAAAGAGATCCACCAGACATGAACTGAGAAGAAGTCAAGAACCCTCTGTAGGATACAAGAAGGAGAAGCAGCAAGAAAAGCCCGTTAAGGATGCTACATAGTAGAAACAGAAAAGAGAGGAGGGGGGAGAAGCCTACATAGGGAATGAACACAGAAGACAGATCCATGCAATATAACTATATAGGGCCAAATCCTCAGCTGGATTAAAGAAGTTCCTCTGATGTCAGTGAGGCTACACCTCGTTACACCACTTGAGGGTCTGTTCCAAAATTCCATCCTGGTGACAACATAATTCACACGAGCTTCACTATTGTAGAAAAACTCAATGGAATAGTAGCCTCAGAACTCACAATTCCCAGCTGCTCTCTCGCTCTCTCATTTTATTTATATATAAAAAGCGATGGTAAAAGAACAGTATCAAGGTTGCAAAGTCAAGCATTCAGAAGTTAGGAAATGCCAGAATTAAAGTTGCCTGTATGTATACATTGTGACAGTCTTTAATTACATGATCACATACTATTTTTTCCACAGGAACCACTGCCTCATTCAGTGCACTGCTCTGGGATTGAGTCAGGATTCTGTAGTGAAAGAGGGCTATTCATAGGACCCAGCCTCGCTTATTGTAGCACTTGAAAGGTGTGCAGTGAATGAGGCAGGGGATTGCAGGAAGAGAAAGGGTGGTCTAAAGGCAAAGGCAGTTGAATGCTGCCCTTTAGAACTGTATTCTATGCCTCCCTGTGCCATGGAGCTCCTATGTCAGGCTGGGCAAGTCACTTAAACTTTTCATAAGCAGTCACCAACAGTGTGTTCCTCATTTTTTGGGTACCCAGCTTTGCACCCTGATTTGCAGACGTGCTGAGCACCCATAGCTGCAAGTGAAGTGAATAGGAAAATGGATATTTCATCATGTGTAAGGCTATGGTTTAGTCACGGATATTTTTAGTAAAAGTCATGGACAGGTCATGGGCAGTAAACAAAAATTCATGGCCTGTGACCTGTCCATGACTTTTACTATATATTCACAACTAAAACTTGGGTGGGGGGCCACGGGTGGTCTGGGGGGACGGTCCGGGGGCACCGTGGTTGCTGGGAGTGGGGGGGGGGTGGCCTGGGACCTCTGATGGTGCTGGGAGGGGGTCTGGGCTGTGGCGCACTGCCTGGGACCACCGCTGGTGCTGAGGAGGGGTTGGCGGGGCTGGCAGGCCCCCTACCCAGCTCCGCATCTCCCTCCAGTTCCTAGGGGCAGGAGCAGCCAGGGGGGTGCCGCATGCTGCTCCCGACACAAGTGCTGGCTCTGCAGCTCCCACTGGCCAGGAACTGGAGCCAATGGGAGCTGCAGGGGGGGGTGGCTTCCTGCAGGCATGGGCAGCACACAGAGCCCTCTGGCCCCTCCGCCTAGGAGCTGCAGGAACATGCTGTGGGAGCCGGGGAGCCCCCCTACCCTGACCCTCCCTCCCACATATGCAAACTGCTGCTGATGGCCGCTGCAGAAGTCATGGAAAGTCATGGAATCCATGACTTCCATGACCTCCATGACAGACACGCAGCCTTAATCATGTGGCATCATATTATCATCACCCACATGGTACACCAGCAGGCTTGGAACCTTTAGGTCCACCACACAGACCTCTGCCACTTGAGCTAATGGACTAACTCATTCTCTGTGAGGAACAGGACCAGAAGGGACAAGATACACATTTTGTTTCAACGATATTTTCTGACAGCAGAGCAATAGTGAGACTCAGGAATCTTGGGTTCCATTGCAAGGGGTGGGGAGTGAATGTGCTCTAATGGGTACAGACTCTTCTGCCTGTTTCCCCCCGAGCTTGGCCTCTTGTACCCTGTCCCCTCCTACGGGCGGGGGAGTCTCTTTCCCATCCCTAGCTCTTTCTCCCAGTCTCAGTCTCCACTCCTTAAGGCTTCTCATCCTGGTCTCAGTCTCCTTGCTCAGCTACTCCCAGTTGCACTTTCCCAGCCCCTCTGATATCTGATCTGTCGCTCCCCTCTCCCCCTACTGGTTCCCAGTACAAGTCTCCCTCCTAAACTCCTCATCCAATCTCAGTCTCTACTTCACCATCCTCCTGGTTCTCTGTCTCACCCTTTCCCGGAAACCTTGTTCCAGTCTCTTTGCCCAACCAGTCCCAGTTCTCCCCACACAGCCCAGCTCCTTGTCAGATGTCTGCCCACCCAGATCCCACCACCACTAGGTCCTAGTCCGAGTTTCCTTGTCCAGACAGTCCTCTTTCCCCCCAGCTCTTTGTCCAGTCTCACTGCCACCTCCCCATCTCCCCTGCAGCCAACTGGCTCCTAATCCCCCAGCACACCATTTCCCTTAATGGCTCCCAATCCCAGTGTTCTCCCCTGTCCACCTCCCAGGCATAATCTCCTTGCCCAATCAGTCCCAGCCTCCCCCTCTACACACATAGCAGTTCCCAGTCCAAGCTTCCCATCTGCCATTCCCAGTCCCTCCCCCAACACCCTCCAGCCTCACCAGTCCTTCCCCCAACACCCTCCAGCCTCACCAGACATATTGTCCCAATCTCCTTCCTTCCCACCCCTTGATTGGCTTTTCTCTCCCCTTGCATTCAAGTCAGATGATTTCCTCCTCCACATTGCCTGTGTGCCAACAGACGGGGGGGGGGGGGGTGTTGATTCAAAACACACAAGAGACAGGATCCCTGCTCTTAGTTCCAGTGCTGCCTCCCACCCCCATCAGAGCAGCTGAAAGAAGACATTACACAGAAAGATCCTCTGAGTGCCTGTAACCCTGGGCTGGACAATGCTCCATTGTTCTCTGGGGATGGCACACAGCAGGTGTGAGAGGCTGAAGTATGCTCCATGAAGATGAAATCTAGGAAGATTTTAGTTGTTAAAATCTAAGAAGTCTCCCCTGAGCATGTGAGAATTGCGATTTTTCAAAGACTCATAACTTGGCCAAGTTGGGGCAGATTTCCATGGGGATAGCAAAAGGCACATCCCTGAGGGAAAAAAGCCCCTCATTCCCTGATACATTTCAAGTCCCTGATCCAAAGCATGGGGGGTACTAGAGCTTTCCAAGAAAAGGTCACCACAACGTTTTAAAAGTCAGCAAAGCAATGTTTTTTCCATAGCCTGAGTCTCAGAAAGAACTGAATCATTTTTTCCAAAGGGGAAAAAAAATGCAGCCTGAGGCAGACACCTGGCATTTAACATTTCAGCCAAAATGGTTAAAATGTGGCAATAATAAAAGTAACTGAAGGGTCTTATAATGGGAAGTGTCAGGCATTTAGACAACCTTAGTAGTAGGCAGCACTACCAGTCCCACCTATATTATATTCTGTGTGTACACACATATTTGTAAAACAATTCCATGTATTTTATTTGCCTATTTCTAGGCAATATTTGTGTTCTAGTAGCCAAGCAAAGTACTAACAAACTTCAACAGGACTTTACTTTTTAAAGTGGAAACCTCTTTTCCAAGCTGTTTCTGCTTCTCAGTATAGCTCTCCCTCAGCCTCTTCAACTCCTCCCAACTCCTTCCTGTTTCCTGTCCTTTCTGACTCCCAATAGCCAGTGCTCCCAATTCTAATAATTACAAGCAACATCTAAACACCACGATTTGATAGATCATAGAACAAGACAATGTAAATGCAGACTATTAAACATCACCTAAAAGACACAGCAGGCTTCCAAGTTAGGTCAGAAAGACCACTGCTTTTCCCTTGACCTCTGGGCTTCCTTCAGGCTCCAGCATTCGTCAGAATCCTTTCTGATCTCTCTCTGGCCATATTATCCTTAGATTCAATGACAATTTTCTTTTTTATATTTTCAACATTTCCTTTTTAAGCTGAAAAATTCTTCCCAAAATGCCTTTTAAAAGTTGGTCATTTATTACTATTCTCACAATCAGACTTGTTAAGGGGTCCTCAAAGGCTTGTAAAGGGTTGGATCAAAGTCAGATGAGTTCCTTTATAATTTTTTTAAACTGATGTTTAAAGGCACAGAGCTTCTTGTTCTCTGACAAGGTTGCTTCGGTTTTGTTTTGTCAGGTTTTACAGATCTCGTTGAGCTGTGGCAACCAGTACCTTAAAGGAAGATATTTGCCTTGGGATTTCCTTTACAGGTTGCTGTTACACTGTGTATTGATTAGAGATGAGTGTTACAAATGGAAGGCTATCACAGGACAGGTGTAGTGTCCAATTCTGTGAAGTGCTGAGAGCCTCCAGAAGGTGATGAGCATCCTCAAGTTCCACTAAAGTCAATGGCAACTGAGGGCACTTGTCACCTTACAGAGGGACTTTGTGCTTCACAAGAATGTCCCAAGGTACCAAGTGCTCATTGCCAGTCACTTTTAGCTAAAATGAAAGTTTTCCTGGTAAATTAAAAACTTCATTATGTGCTTCATTATGTGCTTTCGAAAAATGAGCCAAGTGTACAGGCCTTCCCCACACTAGCATCTTCTCTTTTTCTGCTCTCCTTTTCTCAAGCCCTTCTTTCCTTCTACAAGATTGTAAGCTATTCTTTCCCTATCCTAACAGTCCACATTATGCTGTCTCAGACAGAACTGAAGATCTTTTGTTCCAGGTACTTCACACAAGGTTCTGTATGTACCAGTGATGATCCTCAAGCATCCCTCAGCCCTATTGGTCCCAACACATGAAACATCCATTCTTAAGGATCAGCACAAACAGTGAAGAGGAATCTAGCTCATGTCACAACCACTAATACACCAGCTACCACTCAGCTACAGACAGGTTCTTTCTGCATGTTCTATGTAAAACAATATGTATATGTATATATGTGCAAGAGAGAGAGGAATATGCTGACCACGTTAAAGGGGAAAGTGAAGGTACAGAAAAGGAGAAAGGATGAAGAACACACCGCTAACTGCTCATTTACATCCCTTTGTTAAGGCTTCCATCTCAACCTGACTCAGAGGGCTAAAGTGGGGAGGAACTTGCCAGTTTGTTTTTTCTGTCCAAGTGTTTCAGCCAGAGCATGGAGGTTACTGGAAGGGGCTTCTGAAAGTGAACATCACCCCCCACATGGCTAGCACGATAGAAGAAGAACAAGAAGATGAGTATATAGGGGTGTTCAGGAGTGGATGGAAGAAGTGCCAGTGAATGGAGAGAAAAAACTGACAAAAAGGAAGAGGAGAGAAGATGTGATCTGTAATCTCCTAGTCTTGTCCTTTCTCGCCCATTCTCTTTTCTGTCAGGAAAGCAGGGCTGGACTAGTGTTTGAACATGCTGGTCACGCCAACAAAACTCATAAGAAACCAGATAGGAGTTTGTTTAATCTTTTTATTCCCTAAAAACTGTACTGACAGCTCAGAAGGGCCAGGATTCTCTACACATACCTCAGGCTCCAAAGTGTGAGTTCTGTGAGTGCATGTTTGACTTCTACGATTAACTGGACAACTCTGAGCATCTAATAGGCAAGAGAGACAATATTACATTTATAAGGGTATGTCTACACTGCAACTAAACACCCTCAGCTGTCCTGTGACAGCTGACTTAGGCTCATGAGGTTCAATCTAAGTGGGTGTTTAATTACAGTGTAGACATTCGGGCTCGAATTGGAGCCTGGGCTCTGGGATCGAGCCCAAAAATTGACACCAGAATTAAACAGCCCCTTAGCCCTAGCCCCATGAGCAGGTGTTCAATTATACTGTGGACATACCCTCAGATGCTTATACACAGGGACCGATATAGATTCCTTTAGTATGGTCCTTAAAGAAGTTTCATTTACACTGCGTGGTATTATACTACTTTGCAGAGCCAAGGAGCACAGAGCTCACAAAACAGATCTCTTTTTAAGAATTGTAGAGACCAGTAATGAACACACATGACATAAAATCATCATACCATGAAACAAGGAATTTCTGCAGATGAATGAGAAGATTATAAAACCAAAATTTTGGTTGGTAAAACATTATTCTTGTGCATATATTTGTTAGGGCATGGCTAAAGAAGGTGTTTATGGTCCAAAGAGATATTATATGGAATAGATACTGCCCAAGGGTATGCATTAAAGTTCATATTAAAACATGAGTTATTTTTGAATAAATGGCGATGATTGTAGTTGCGTCCCCTGTTACATTTCAAACTGTGTTTTAGTAATTTGGTGAATTCCATTGAAATGAGTGACTGGAAAGTGTGATGGAAGTTAGAAAAACAAAGGAACAATTCAAAATGGGATTTGCCTTCTTTTCTTATATTGAGGCTTCAGAATTAATGAATTCTACATCTCAGCAGGATCAGATCTGAAGTTAAACACAACAGTGTTAGTTTTCGAGGTATTGAGCACTCATTGTTCCCAATGACTTCAGTCGAGGACATGAGTGCTCAGCACATCTGAAAATCAAGGATTGAGGAATGAAAACCAGTTTTACTTATGCATGTGAAAATTTGCACGCAGGCATATGTGCATGCGTACTTGTGCATGTTAGACTGACTCTAACACCTGAATGTTCAAGTGATAGAATCTACTGCATCACCTGTGCTTTTCGGTATTGATGCAATAAAGAGTATGTCCACACAAGTGGATGCTGCCTGGTGAAAAACAGGCCCTCACTGGTCAAGTAGCACAGTAATAAATCAAGCTCATTGATTCTTGTTATTGCGAAAGAAAGAAAGAAAGAAAGAAAGAAAGAAAGAAAGAAAGAAAGAAAGAAAGAAAGAAAGAAAGAAAGAAAGAAAGAATAGCTGTGAATGTTTCACCAGAAAATCCCACATTTGGGTTTGTAACAAACCCAAAGCTCAGGCTAGTTTGTCCAGACTGTGCACTTTTGGAGACTCTGAGCCAAGTTTCAAGCAACCACAGGCTGAGTTTCAGTCACCTTGAGCCAAGTCTGAATCCAACCTGGATTGATTTATGGTTTGATGACAACCCAAGCAATAGCTGATTATTTCAGGTGACTTTCACTTGGACTTTTCAGGTGGAAAATCAAAGTGAAACTCAATGGGTTGGAGCCATCATGAACCAAAACTAAGATAGCTCCTCTAACCTTCTGCAGCGCAAAACCAACAAATTTCTCACAGCCTCATCAATAAGCGATTTGTAGAATACAGTGCAGTAGTGGGATGGTAAACCTGCAGAACCTAAGAATGGATTAAATTTAGTGACCTGAAACCCTAAACTTGGGCTCCTCCTGAGATATAGAGATGGGGTGTTAGAGTGCACAGCACTTCTGAGCCTAAATAAACCAAATATCTACTTTGGTATAGCACTTGTAAAATGTTAAGAAGTGAAAAAGTAAGAGACAAAAGGCAAATATGAAAAACCTGCCTAAGATCAGAAGATGGAGAA
The DNA here is from genome assembly GCF_965152275.1 of Natator depressus. Classification (NCBI taxonomy): domain Eukaryota; kingdom Metazoa; phylum Chordata; order Testudines; family Cheloniidae; genus Natator; species Natator depressus. The sequence goes on from NC_134235.1 coordinate 32,956,656, forward strand.
GATACCTAAACAAAGACACCAAAACCACACTGTGAAGTAAGAAATCATAACGAAAACCGAGAGAAGGATCAAGAATCAGCACTTTAAAACCATAAACCATAACACACTAAAAAGAAAACACAAATGTCTAAACAGAGAATTAATAGTGATCAGGGAAGTCTTTTAAAAAAAATATGAACGGGAAAAATCAGAAACAAATATATAACACAAACAAAGGAAAGAAGAACATACTTAAACTGATAAAGATTTGTTAAGAAAAAACAGATATTTTTTAAAAAAGGAAAAATTACAAATAAGAACAAAAATATAATGAAGCTTGTTATTACTCAGTGTAGTACCTTACTCCCACTCATTTCAATGGGAACTCTTGAAGGGTCAGATGCTATTCAACATGAGCAAAGGTGACAAAATCTGGCCTAGGGAAGATACAAAGAGCCAGTATCTGATACTCTTACAGTTGTTGAGTAGCATTTCAGTGCACAAGTAATCTCACTGAAATCACCTGAACTACATGTGGAGTAGGGCTCTGCACCTGTGGCTGACTGCATGGGTGAAACCCCCCCTCTCCCCTCGCACCAGTACGGAGCTCTACTGAAGTCAGTGTGGCTCCACACATACACAGGCATCCACACGTTCAAAAAGCTTCATGGTCAGGTCCAACAGTACTACTCCACATGAATAAGGATGGCAGAATCTGGCTCAACATTGGGTTTGTTCATGAAGAACAGTTTACAGGATTACCATCATAGGACGCATAAAATATGATATGACCCTGTCTAAATGTCTGTCCTCTGTAGAACTCTCACTGGCCCTGTGAGAAATGAGGGTACCCAGAATAGAATCATAGAATCATAGAATATCAGGGTTGGAAGGGACCCCAGAAGGTCATCTAGTCCAACCCCCTGCTCGAAGCAGGACCAATTCCCAGTTAAATCATCCCAGCCAGGGCTTTGTCAAGCCTGACCTTAAAAACCTCTAAGGAAGGAGATTCTACCACCTCCCTAGGTAACGCATTCCAGTGTTTCACCACCCTCTTAGTGAAAAAGTTTTTCCTAATATCCAATCTAAACCTCCCCCATTGCAACTTGAGACCATTACTCCTCGTTCTGTCATCTGCTACCATTGAGAACAGTCTAGAGCCATCCTCTTTGGAACCCCCTTTCAGGTAGTTGAAAGCAGCTATCAAATCCCCCCTCATTCTTCTCTTCTGCAGACTAAACAATCCCAGCTCCCTCAGCCTCTCCTCATAAGTCATGTGCTCTAGACCCCTAATCATTTTTGTTGCCCTTCGCTGGACTCTCTCCAATTTATCCACATCCTTCTTGTAGTGTGGGGCCCAAAACTGGACACAGTACTCCAGATGAGGCCTCACCAGTGTCGAATAGAGGGGAACGATCACGTCCCTCGATCTGCTCGCTATGCCCCTACTTATACATCCCAAAATGCCATTGGCCTTCTTGGCAACAAGGGCACACTGCTGACTCATATCCAGCTTCTCGTCCACTGTCACCCCTAGGTCCTTTTCCGCAGAACTGCTGCCTAGCCATTCGGTCCCTAGTCTGTAGCGGTGCATTGGATTCTTCCATCCTAAGTGTAGGACCCTGCACTTATCCTTATTGAACCTCATCAGATTTCTTTTGGCCCAATCCTCCAATTTGTCTAGGTCCTTCTGTATCCTATCCCTCCCCTCCAGTGTATCTACCACTCCTCCCAGTTTAGTATCATCCGCAATACCACAGGTTTGGGCCCTTAATCTTTAATAAACATCTAAAAACAGACACTAAGTTTAATATCTTATTAAATCTGACATGCAGAAAGAAAAAACCTTTAAAAGGTACACAAAATATAGAAGGCAAATACAATAAGTCATGTACATAAAGCAAACTATGGAAACATTAACCAAAATATGTAATACAATTTAAAAATACTTCCAAACACAATTATTTGATACCACACTACTTTTAGACAGTAAGCTCTCCAGGTCAGGAACTCTTTCTCCTAGGCACAAAGCAATTATGATGCTGTGGATCATATAAGGACCCAGATATATTGATTCCTCTGTGTTTGTACAGTATTCAACACAATGGGGTCCTACTCCTGTTTGGGGTTTTTGTGCATTTCTGTAATACAGATTGTTGTTCTTGTTATTAGTAATAATAATAATAATGAAAGAAAAGTCAAAGGGATGTTAAATAGAAGGAATTTTAGAAATACTGGTTACAACAAGAACAATTAAAACAAGAGTTGTATTATTTCATTTACTTTGGTTCTGTAGAATTTGTCAGCAAACTGATAATATAAAGAGTTATTACATCTCACTTTCGTGAGGAAGACATTTTTTATGGATAGAAGATACTATCCTTTAACCCAGTGGTTCTCAACCTTTCCAGACAACTGTACCCCTTTCAGGAGTCTGATTTGTCTTGTGTACCCCCAAGTTTCACTTCGCAAACTATTTGCTTACAAAATCAGACATAAAAATACAAATGTGTCACAGCACACCATTACTGAAAAATTGCTTGCTTTCTCATTTTTACCATATAATTATGAAATAAATCAATTGGAATATAAATATTGTACTTACATGTCAGTGTATAGCATATAGAACAGAATAAACAAGTCATTGTCTCTGTCAAATTTTAGTTTGTACTGACTTCACTAGTGCTTTTTTATGTAGCCTGTTGTAAAACTAGGCAAATATCTAGATGAGCTGATGTACCCCCTGGAAGACCTCTGTGTACCCCTGGTTCAGAACCACTGCTTTAACCTATGGGGGAGACTTCAAGTGTTTCTAAACAAGAAGATCATGATTCTATTCCCTTTGTGACCTAATTAGCTATGATGTTGTCCTGGTGCATACATAGGTGTCATTAAAGATCATTAAAAAGATTGGAGAGGTCACAAAAATTAAACTGAACTAAACTAATAAATAACAATCCTCCAGATGCTTGAGCCCAGACATAATGTACAGTACTCTGTGCTGAATAGAGCCCTTTGGTAAAAATTTTTCCTCTAATGAGCTCTTCTTAGGCTCAATGCTAATGCAATTCTGAAAATGACTGTAATTCTCAAAGAAAATGTGAGTTTCTCTGAATAATAAACTTTTGTCAAAATATATCATGTTGGATGCTTCTTGATTAAACTATGTTGATTAGATGACATTTCTTTTAAATCAGCCCGCCACAGAAATTTTATCTCCTTCCCTTCTCAATTGAGAAAATTGCTCCTAAAATTACCTTGGCCTGAAATCCAAGATAGGCAAAAAATCAGTCCTACATCAGTGACAGCTTGTACAATTATATCTATCAATCATGATTGTGAAATCTCTTATCTTGGGCCCTGTAGGGTTAGAAATAGGAACTTTATAGCATTGGATGGTAGAAATTACAGCTCTTGCTACTAATTCTGGAAGGTCATGATAGAACAGACTTTGAATTCATGACATTTTTAACTACAGAAGTGGCATTTAAGGCAATTTTTAGTGTTTTTTAACCACTTCCTGAGTGCAATTCAGTTTGAAGCCTGGTACTTAAGACAACTGACAAATATGAGAATTAGTTTTGGGGTTTTTAAACTCTTAAAGGATTCCCAAATGGGTTTTCTGTAAGGTGTAGCATATACAGAATATAGTTATCTCAAGTGAATTCCAACAAAACCTTTACATAACCTGCATAACTAACTCCTGGCTTCACCACTCATGAGTAATTCAGTCACCCCACATTTATGCAGATATGTATACAGATAGCAGATATTAGTTATGTATTTATATGGCCACCATCACTACAGTATCTCAGGGACACACATACACCCATGCCTTTTTAAAATGTAAACAGCATCTTTTTTTTTAATTCCTTGTGAAGACAGTGGTCACTTTGGATGGGCTATTACCAGCAAGAGAGTGAGTTTGTCTGTGGGGGGGCGGAGGGTGAGAAAACCTGGATTTGTGCTGGAAATGGCCCAACTTGATGATCACTTTAGATAAGCTATTACCAGCAGGAGAGTGGGGTGGGAGGAGGTATTGTTTCATGGTGTCTGTGTATATAATGTCTTCTGCAATTTCCACAGTATGCATCCGATGAAGTGAGCTGTAGCTCACGAAAGCTCATGCTCAAATAAATTGGTTAGTCTCTAACGTGCCACAAGTCCTCCTTTTCTTTTTGCGAATACAGACTAACACGGCTGTTACTCCGAAACCTATAGAAACTCTATTGGTTTCATGATCCTGAAAGACAGAGCATGTCATACCCTGAAAATTATGTCTAGACTAGCATTCTTTATTAAAACTTTGTGTAGAATTTAAGCAAAGATGAAGACAATTAGAGTCTATAGAAATTTTAAATAGTTTCTATAGAAATTACTCTAAAAACCTATAGAATTTAATAGAGAAATCTCTTTTCTACAGTTTTTTAAACTAGCCTACAGAATTCAGCAGTAGAGATATCATTCTCTATTAAATACTATAAGAATGTCTACATAATACAGCTTTAATGTATTTGTGAATAATTCAGTAGAAAAAGAAAAGGAAAGCGCTCTATTATTATATCTAACTTTCTCACCCCTAGGAAAGTTATCATAAAAATGCTATAATACAGATGATTTATTATATGTCCGGTGAGAGGTCATTTAATCTCAATGACAAAATGACACCATTAGTTTACAGTTTTGTCAGTCAAGATTTCACAGAGCGGCCCTTTGAGCGGATGTTCTCATTTCTTCCAGTTCGGCTCAACTCACAAAGTTGAACACTAGTATTGTATTAATCATGTCAATCTAGCCATCCTGCAAAACATGGTGAGTGGGAAAACAGATAAAAATCCTTTGTATTCACAAAAGGCAGCTTTTCACCAGGTTGGATTCTCCAGTTTGCCTATTTCACAACACAAAATAAACTTCAGAGATAGCTGGAGATTTGCATTGGAGAATTTCCCCACAGAGCTGAAATCTCTGCTGATGCAAAGCTAGTAGAGGTGGCTTTGTTGCCTCTGCTACCCAGCATAGGGGAATTCAGTCTTGTTCAGGGTACGGTAGAGCACACTGAGGATGGGGAAGGTAGGGCAGAGAGTATGTCAGGGAGGGGAGGATAAGGAACATGGCAGAGTGAGGCTCTATTGTGGCAGATGAGCTCTTATGCCAGCTGCATATACTTACTGACTGAAGCTGTCCCTCTGCAGCTTTAATTTTACACTCTGGCCAAGTGTCTGAGAATCGCTGGCTCGCTGGTATGTCCCTCTCTCCACTACAGCCATGCCCTGTTTGAATGGTTCTGATCAAACGAGCAATAGTGATATGTTTCAGAGTAACAGCCGTGTTAGTCTGTATTCGTAAAAAGAAAAAAGAAAAGGAGTACTTGTGGCACCTTAGAGACTAACCAGTTTATTTGAGCATGAGCTTTCGTGACCTACAGCTCACTTCATCGGATGCATAGCATATCGTGGAAACTGCAGAAGACATTATATACACACAGAGACCATGAAACAAAACTTCCTCCCACCCCACTGTCCTGCTGCTAACAGCTTATCTAAAGTGATCATCAAGGAAGGCCATTTCCAGCACAAATCCAGGTTTTCTCACCCTTCCCCCCCCCACACACACAGAGACACACATACAAACTCACTCTCCTGCTGGTAATAGCCCATCCCTCTTTGAAACCTCTCTTTATAATGCGCATGATAATCAAGGTGGGTCATTTCCAGCACTAATCCAGGTTTTCTCACCACCCCCCCCCCCACACACACACCCCCCTCCAAAAACCACACACACAAACTCACTCTCCTGCTGGCAATAGCTCATCTTACAATGTGCACAGCAATAATCCAAGTTTAACCAGAACGTCTTGTGGGGGGGGTTGTAGGAAAAAAACAAGGGGAGATAGGCTACCTTGCATAATGACTTAGCCACTCCCAGTCTCTATTCAAGCCCAAATTAATAGTATCCAATTTGCAAATGAATTCCAATTCAGCAGTTTCTCGCTGGAGTCTGGATTTGAAGTTTTTTTGCTTTAAGATAGCGACCCTCATGTCTGTGATTGCGTGACCAGAGAGATTGAAGTGTTCTCCGACTGGTTTATGAATGTTATAATTCTTAACATCTGATTTGTGTCCATTTATTCTTTTACGTAGAGACTGTCCAGTTTGACCAATGTACATGGCAGAGGGGCATTGCTGGCACATGATGGCATATATCACATTGGTGGATGTGCAGGTGAACGAGCCTCTGATAGTGTGGCTGATGTTGTTAGGCCCTGTGATGGTGTTCCCTGAATAGATATGTGGGCACAGTTGGCAACGGGCTTTGTTGCAAGGATAGGTTCCTGGGTTAGTGGTTCTGTTGTGTGGTATGTGGTTGTTGGTGAGTATTCGCTTCAGGTTGGGGGGCTGTCTGTAGGCAAGGACTGGCCTTTCTCCCAAGATTTGTGAGAGTGTTGGGTCATCCTTCAGGATAGGTTGTAGATCCTTAATAATGCGTTGGAGGGGTTTTAGTTGGGGGCTGAAGGTGACGGCTAGTGGCATTCTGTTATTTTCTTTGTTAGGCCTGTCCTGTAGTAGGTGACTTCTGGGAACTCTTCTGGCTCTATCAATCTGTTTCTTCACTTCCGCAGGTGGGTATTGTAGTTGTAAGAATGCTTTTTTCTTTTTTCTTTTTACGAATACAGACTAACACGGCTGTTACTCTGAAACCTGTCATTATGCAAGGCACTGCATTTAGCCGCATGGAGTGGAAATCTATCAACTGCATGAAAAAACTTGTACAGATACAGACAGACATCATCTTCCTTTCCAAATGCAAACAGATGGACATCGTACCAAAAGGACTGAAGGTAAAAAATCCATTACAATCTACATACCACACAGACTATGCTGACAGCTTGTGCCACACGCTCTCAAAGAAACTGCGGAATCACCTGATCAACATCCTCTACAGCAAACAGGGAAAGATTAAGAATGAGCTCTCAAAAATGGATACTCTCATAAAAAACCAACCTTCCACACAAACTTCCTCGTGGCTGGATTTTACTAAAACTAGACAAGCCATTTACAACGCACACTTTACTTCTCTACAAAAGAAAAAGGACACTAAACTTTCTAAACTACTACAGGCTACAAGGGGCCACAGCAATGGTCCCCTCAACCCACCCAGCAATATTGTTAACCTATCCAACTATACTCTCAGCCCAGCAGAAGCAGCTGTCCTATCTCGGGGTCTCTCCTTCTGCCCCTCCACCCCCTCGAACATGATACAGTTCTGTGGTGACCTAGAATCCTATTTTCGACGTCTCCGACTCAAGGAATATTTCCAAGATACCTCTGAACAACATAATGATCCACAGAGGCCTGCCTACCAACATTACAAAAAGAAGGATTCTAGGTGGACTCCTCCTGAAGGTCGAAACAGCAGACTGGACTTCTACATAGAGTGCTTCCGCCGACGTGCACGGGCTGAAATTGTGGAAAAGCAGCATCACTTGCCCCATAACCTCAGCCGTGCAGAACACAATGCCATCCACAGCCTCAGAAACAACTCTGACATCATAATCAAAAAGGCTGACAAAGGAGGTGCTGTTGTCATCATGAATAGGTCGGAATATGAACAAGAGGCTGCTCGGCAGCTCTCCAACATCACTTTCTACAAGCCATTACCCTCTGATCCCACTGAGAGTTACCAAAAGCATCTACAGCATTTGCTCAAGAAACTTCCTGAAAAAGCGCAAGATCAAATCCGCACAGACACACCCCTGGAACCCCGACCTGGGATATTCTATCTACTACCCAAGATCCATAAACCTGGAAATCCTGGACGCCCCATCATCTCAGGCATTGGCACCCTGACAGCAGGATTGTCCGGCTATGTAGACTCACTCCTCAGGCCCTACGCTACCAGCACTCCCAGCTACCTTCGAGACACCACTGACTTCCTGAGGAAACTACAATCCATTGGTGATCTTCCTGATAACACCATCCTGGCCACTATGGATGTAGAAGCCCTCTACACCAACATTCCACACAAAGATGGACTACAAGCCATCAAGAACACTATCCCCGATAATGTCACGGCTAACCTGGTGGCTGAACTTTGTGACTTTGTCCTTACCCATAACTATTTTACATTTGGGGACAATGTATACCTTCAGATCAGCGGCACTGCTATGGGTACCCGCATGGCCCCACAGTATGCCAACATTTTTATGGCTGATTTAGAACAACGCTTCCTCAGCTCTCGTCCCCTAACGCCCCTACTTTACTTGCGCTATATTGATGACATCTTCATCATCTGGACCCATGGAAAAGAAGCCCTTGAGGAATTCCACCATGATTTCAACAATTTCCATCCCACCATCAACCTCAGCCTGGTCCAGTCCACACATGAGATCCACTTCCTGGACACTACAGTGCTAATAAACGATGGTCACATCAACACCACCCTATACCGGAAACCTACTGACCGCTATTCCTACCTACATGCCTCCAGCTTTCACCCTGACCACACCACACGATCCATCGTCTACAGCCAAGCTCTGCGATACAACCGCATTTGCTCCAACCCCTCAGACAGAGACAAACACCTACAAGATCTCTATCAAGCATTCTTACAACTACAATACCCACCTGCGGAAGTGAAGAAACAGATTGATAGAGCCAGAAGAGTTCCCAGAAGTCACCTACTACAGGACAGGCCTAACAAAGAAAATAACAGAACGCCACTAGCCGTCACCTTCAGCCCCCAACTAAAACCCCTCCAACGCATTATTAAGGATCTACAACCTATCCTGAAGGATGACCCAACACTCTCACAAATCTTGGGAGAAAGGCCAGTCCTTGCCTACAGACAGCCCCCCAACCTGAAGCGAATACTCACCAACAACCACATACCACACAACAGAACCACTAACCCAGGAACCTATCCTTGCAACAAAGCCCGTTGCCAACTGTGCCCACATATCTATTCAGGGAACACCATCACAGGGCCTAACAACATCAGCCACACTATCAGAGGCTCGTTCACCTGCACATCCACCAATGTGATATATGCCATCATGTGCCAGCAATGCCCCTCTGCCATGTACATTGGTCAAACTGGACAGTCTCTACGTAAAAGAATAAATGGACACAAATCAGATGTTAAGAATTATAACATTCATAAACCAGTCGGAGAACACTTCAATCTCTCTGGTCACGCAATCACAGACATGAGGGTCGCTATCTTAAAGCAAAAAAACTTCAAATCCAGACTCCAGCGAGAAACTGCTGAATTGGAATTCATTTGCAAATTGGATACTATTAATTTGGGCTTGAATAGAGACTGGGAGTGGCTAAGTCATTATGCAAGGTAGCCTATCTCCCCTTGTTTTTTTCCTACAAACCCCCCCCCCAAGACGTTCTGGTTAAACTTGGATTATTGCTGTGCACATTGTAAGATGAGCTATTGCCAGCAGGAGAGTGAGTTTGTGTGTGTGGTTTTTGGAGGGGGGTGTGTGTGGGGGGGGGGGTGGTGGTGGTGAGAAAACCTGGATTAGTGCTGGAAATGACCCACCTTGATTATCATGCGCATTATAAAGAGAGGTTTCAAAGAGGGATGGGCTATTACCAGCAGGAGAGTGAGTTTGTGTGTGTGTCTGTGTGGGGGGGGGGGAAGGGTGAGAAAACCTGGATTTGTGCTGGAAATGGCCTTCCTTGATGATCACTTTAGATAAGCTGTTAGCAGCAGGACAGTGGGGTGGGAGGAAGTTTTGTTTCATGGTCTCTGTGTGTATATAATGTCTTCTGCAGTTTCCATGATATGCTATGCATCCGATGAAGTGAGCTGTAGCTCACGAAAGCTCATGCTCAAATAAACTGGTTAGTCTCTAAGGTGCCACAAGTACTCCTTTTCTTTTTTCTTTTTACGAATAGTGATATGGTTCATATTGACATGTAAGTTGGCTTCTTTGGGTTCAGAATTACCGACTCCATTTGAATGAATATGGCAGTTCACATCTCTGAGCTATTGTTTCAGGCTATCTGTAGACCCAAGAAAGCAACACTGCATTGGTCATACTTTGTTCATATTTTCAAGGTTATCTTCAAATCCTATTTGTGGCTGGGGAAGCAGATGATACCTGCTGTAAGATGGCTGAACCTTTCCTTTCCTTGCTTTTGTGGTTTGTGTCAAATAAGTTGTGTGTGGGGCAAGTGTAACTGCGTCACAACCAAGTTTTTGGTGTATGAAGAGTATTAAGGATGTCAGTTTCTCTTTGCAAACTTTCATTTATTTCATTTACATTTACATTTATTTACATTTCATTTAATTTGATTATAACAACTATTGCACTTAAAAGTAAATCAAAAAACTTCTTTAATTGCCTAAACACCAACGTTAGCAACCTGGGTAACAAACAAGAATTAGCATTGCTCATTTATGAGCATAAATTTGATCTCTTAGTATTTCTGAAACCTGGTGGGATGATTCCCATGACTGGATGTTAAAATCAATGGTTATAATCTATTTAGAAAGGATCAAGGGGGCAAAACTGGAACAGGAGTGGCACTTCATGTCAAAAATGGTTTCGAGGCACAGTTAAGAAGCAAATGATCCCGAATGCTTATGGATCAATGTTCTAACAGATAAAGCACAAGACAGGGAATTAATTGGTGTCTGGTACAGACCAACAAATCACACTAGGGAACAGGATGATCACTTCCTTACACTCCTGTTTATAATGTGTAGGGAAAAAGCTGCATAATCATGGGGCACTTCAATTTGAGTGACCTATGTTGGAGGTCTCCTGCTGCCAGTTGTCACTGATAGAGATGATGCTTGCTTATGTTATGTAGAAATGTGTTGAAATTTAAATGGACCCAAAAATCTATTTCCTAAAAAGAGGCTTGACAATAGCCAAGCGAGGCCTGGTATAATATGAACGAAGTAAAGTGAGACAGCTCAGAGGCAGCTAGAGATAAATTAGGACATGACCCGAGGTCACGCTGTAAACATGTTTTGGTCCTAACTGATTTTTACAAGTGTTTAAGATAAATATTAACACTTTGGAAAATGCTATCTATATTGATAATTATTGATATGGCACTTATGCAAATGCTAATTACAATGATGCTTAATGTTAAACAGCCAATGAGAAATTAGAAATGATGTGATTATGGTAAAAAGGTGGACTTAATGCTAATTAATTAAGGAGCTTTGATATAATTGATTATAAAAAGAGTAGTATGCTGATTTTAGTTAGGCGAGCCCGTCCACCATCAAGGTACCATTAGACAAAGGATTAGACCCATTGTTCTCATTGAAGGAGTGATCACTCCTGAATACATCATTTCATTTTAGAGTGTGAGCATAAATGCAATGTATGGTTATATTGTAATGCCTGTGTGCTTAACTAATTATTTTATATTAAATAAAGTCTTTAATTTTATCACTTGAGTCACTCAAAGAATCATAATAGAATATCAGGGTTGGAAGGGACCTCAGGAGATAATCTAGTCCAACCCCCTGCTCAAAGCAGGACCAATCCCCAATTTTTATCCCAGATCCTTAAATGGCTCCCTCAAGGATTGAACTCACAACCCTGGGCTTAGCAGGTCAATGCTCAAACCACTGAGCTATCGCCCAGTAAATTAAACAAGCTGTCATCACCCTGGAGGTTTGAACCTTAAAGAATTCAGTTTGGTTTTATTCCTTTATTTTTGACCTACTAATTGGGAATATAAATCAAAGGTTACACAGTACTAAAACTTGTACTTGGAATTTCTAAATATTATGGATGACAATTTCCTAACTCAAAAAGTGTTACCTCCAACATGGGAAGATTCTATATTAGATCTCATCTTGACAGATAATGAGGAACTGGTCATAGCACTAAAAATTAATGGTAATTTAGGAACATATGATCATAACATGATCACATTTATCATGTGCAAACAAAATAAAGTCCAGATCAGTGATATATATGGGGAATGGTAAAGAATGAAGAGGCCAGGTCACAGAAACAGAGCAATCTAGATCGCTTGGTAACCTGGATGCAAGCAAACTATGTGTGTTTCAATATGTCTAAATGTAAATGTATACATCTAGGAACAAAGAATGTAGGCCATAGTTATGGGATAGAGACTCTATCATGGGAAGCAGTGACTCTGAAAAGATCTGGGGGTCATGGAGGATACTCAGCTGACCATGAGCTCCCAGTATGACGCTGTGGCCAAAAGTGCTAATGCAATCCTAGGATGCTTAAAAAGGGGAATCTCAAGAGGGAATAGAGAGGAATAGACCACAGCTGGAATACTGTGTCCCGTTCTGGCATTCATAATCCAAGAAGAATGTTGATAAATTGGAGAGAGTTCAGAGAAGAGCCACGAGAATGATTAAAGGATTAGAAAACAAGCCTTATAGATAGACTCAAGAATCTCAATCTATTTAATTTAACAAAGAGAAGGTTAAGGGTTGACTTGATTACAGTCCATAAGTACCTACCTGGGGAAAAATATTTAATAATGGGCTCTTCAATCTTTCAGAGAAAGGTATATCATGACCTGATGATGGAAGCTGAAGCTAGACAAATTCAGATTGGATATAATATTTTTAACAGTGAGTAATTGGAGCAATTTACTAAGGGTTATGTTGGATTCTCCATCACTGACAATCAAGATCAAAATAAAAATCAAGACTGGATGCTTTTTCTAAAAGATCTGTTCTAAGAATTATTCCACATGTTAAAAATCTTTTGATACTTTCTTGTCAGATGAAATTTAATGTTGATAAATGCAAAGTAATGCACGTTGGAAAGCATAATCCCAACTATACATATAAAATGAAGGGGTCTAAATTAGCTGTTACCACTCAAGAAAGAGATCTTGGAGTCATTGTGGATAGTTCTCTGAAAACATCCACTGTGCAGCGGCAGTCAAAAAAGCAAACAGAATGCTGGGAATAATTAAGAAAGGGATAGATAATAGGACAGAAAATATCATGTTGCCTCTATATAAATCCATGGTACGCTCATATCTTGAATATGTGTGCAGATGTGGTCGCCCCATCTCAAAAAAGATAAATTGGAATTGGAAAAGGTTCAGAAAAGGGCAACAAAAATGATTAGGGGTGTAGAAAGGCTTCCATATGAGGAGAGATTAATAAAATTGGGAATTTTTGGCTTGGAAAAGAGACAGCTAAGGAGGGATATGATAGAGGTCTATAAAATCATGACTGGTGTAGAGAAAGTAGATAAGGAAGTGTTGTTTACTACTTCTCATAATACAGGAACTAGGGGTCACCAAATGAAATTAATAGGCAGCAGGTTTAAAATAAAGAAAAGGAAGTATTTCTTCACACAACGCACAGTCAACCTGTGGAACTCCTTGCCAGAGGATGTTGTGTAGGCCAAGACCATAACAGGGTTTAAAAAAGAACTAGATGAATTCAAGGAGGATAGGTCCATCAATGGCTATTAGACAGGATGGGCAGGAATGGTGTCCCTAGCCTCTGTTTGCCAGAAGCTGGGAATGAGCGACAGGGGATGGATCACTTGATGATTACTTGTTCTGTTCATTCCCTCTGGGGCACCTGGCACTGGCCACTGTCAGAATACTGGGCTAGATGGACCTTTGCTCTGACCCAGTAGGGCCATTCTTATGTTCTTTTTAAGGAACTTGTTAAAGAACTCAGCTATGCACGGAAACCATCAATACTAATAATAAGACAGATGAAGTATAAATTAGATGGTAGGATAACAGTTAAACTGCTATGAAAAATGGCAAAGACAGCCTATAAATAATGTATATTAAATTATATGATTAACTATATTGTACTCTCTTACCTCTACACAAATTGGTGCTGAGATATGATGCTGTGCTGAAGATGTTCAAAAGCAAATACTGTAGGAAATTATAATAATACATTTTTGGGAATATTTGAATATAAAAAAATTCTGGAATAATATGTTACACTTAATATTAAAAAAGGAGCAATAATATGCCAACTATGTGTAAACCAGTAGATTATTTAACTGTAAAACATGTTCCCTAGGAGAAGGACATATAGATTGCCATGAGTCTGAAAATGGCAAACATAATTAATCTCAGATACTGGAAGGGCATGGCAGGATCGCTGGAGATGAAGCCATCTATGGATCTGGCAGGAACAGCTGGATATGGAAAGGTAATACTTGAGTTAGATAACGGTAGGAATTCAGCAGAATCTGGAAGAACTGAATGATCTATTGTAAAGGAGTCTCTTAATCATGGATGTGGATGCTAAGAAAACTGCCTGGCAGCCTTTCATGTTCCATGGAGGTTTCTATTCTATGAGCTAATAAAGGACCTGATTCAGCAAGTAATGAGCACTCTAAACTCATATTACCACAGCGCGCAATGCATGGTCTCTCCCTTGTTAATAATATGCCATGAACCCTGATGGCAATATATAGTTATAAACAGTAATACATTCTGTGAATAGGGAGGCATGCTTGCTCCCTACATAGCCATAGAAAAAATCCTGTGAGCACCTGGAAATTTGCTGTCTTTTTATACAAAATAAAATCTCTCTTACATACGCTGCATTCCATCCTATGCTGCTTTTCAGACAGCGACCATCCCCATATATCTGAGCACCGATTTATGCCGCTATTTGCTCACAAATTGTGTTTGTACAGTATGCAGTGACTGAACTGTAGATGACAGATGATTCACAGGAGTAGTACAGCTGCTCAAAAGAGTAAAATATAGAGCTCTGGGTCATGTAAGGAGAGCAGGGTGTTGTCATACAAATGCAGAATTACTGGGAGGCTAAAATAAAATCTGTGATTTTTTTGCTGATCTTTTAGTTTTATTAAACAGAAGTGATTAATTCCTTTCTTAAGTGTTGACTCAAAATTACTGACATTTGTAACTTGTTTTATGTAAATATTTTTGAAATGTTTATGTTCTATGTTAAACCAATTATGCACATTTGAAAGGAAACAAAGCCCACCCTATCAAATAAATCTGTGAGCCAGCTAGTCTTGTTTAACCAATACAACAAGATCTGGATCATCTACACTCACTGCTGTTGTTCAACATTAGTATTTACAGAAATATGCTGAAAATCATGACCCTTTGAAGAGTGCACATGTGCACGCACTCACACAAACCCCCATCTTCCTCTGCATTGATTGGGCTGGCAATCTGTCTCTTTCTGTAGGCTTTTAGCATACAGGCATCACATTCACTTTAATATAAGAGCAACATTGCTAGATGCTACAATCTCAATGCGTATGTCTACAAAGGAGGAATTCACATTACCTAGGCATACACATATATGCTGGCTCCTCCAGCACTCTCCTCCTGGCACCTAATACAAGGGCATCTGCAAGGAGAGGGAGAGCGGCCAGGGACCGTTTAAATCCTGGCAATTCCTGGCTGTTGGAATGGCCCCTTGGGACTGTTGGCAATTGGTAGGCAAAGGAGACTAGACCAGTGCCAGGAAGGTCCCAAGGCTTTGAGAGCAGAGAAGTGGTTCAGGACCTGATCAGATAAATTGCAAGTCCTCCCTTGAAGGTGTTCTAACAGTAGTCGTTCAAGCTTGGTATTCCCCCACCCTCCCCCGCCCCACCCACTTTCATTGTGAATAATTTTTTTTAGAGTATTCTTCAATATGAAACCAATTTTGATGAGGCAAAAATAATTTCCTCCCAGAAAGGAAATAAAATTATTTGACTTAATCTAATCTTAATCTTTATTGGACTGAATATGAAAACTACTTTTGCTTCTTTATATGCTAGCTGTAACAAAACTGTACTGCTAAACTTTTCTCAAGCTAGTACTTAATTTTAGAGGAAAGATTAAATGAAAATGTAAAATAATTAACTCAAATACACTGAATACTGTAGCTACTGAAATATGACACCTAATAAATGTCAGTTGGATAGAATTTTATTATCTATTAAGGAAGTTATTGCTCCTTGTTAAATCACTTGTTGAATTGTAGACATTTTCATTATATTCCATTATTACTTGGGGAGGAATAAAGAATTCATGGATATTTTTAATGTCACATGTACCATATATAATTTTTAATTGTGAACAGATCCTGTCTAGTCAAAATATTCTATAGAGAAGTTGTTTCCTGAGTCTAATGTATAAGCATTTAAAAAATGGATATAATGTAATTCCATATATAATTCCTTTAGGTTGAAAATAATGTCAATACCAATATTCTTCAACAATGCTTATAATCCACATCTTACCAAATCAAACCTTGGCGGGGAAGGATATGTGATTAAATGCAGTTTCTGCTCCCTTCAAATTTTATCTAAAATGTAATAAGACTTGTGACAATGATGGTGCTTAGCCAAATTTCTGGCTAATCTTCAGCGTCTGTCTTGGCCGAGCTACTTCATTAGACAAGCTGGCTTCTTATCAGGTAGATCTAGAAAACCAGCATTTGTAATAAAAATGAAGTAACACCTTTTAAAATTTTTAAAAATTAATAATTTCCAAAACTGTTTTCCAGTTCAGTGTTATATTACTCATAAAACAAGTCCAAGGTTATCTTTGTAAAGATATTTAGAAAAACACCTGGGACCAGATCCTCAGCTGGTGTAAAGAGGCATAGCTACATTGACTTCAGTTTGCAATAAATTGCCAGCCTTCTATCAAGCAGATTTAAAGTTCAAATTTAAAGATTCAAAGCTGTTAGCCAGGTGGACAGGAATGGTGTCCCTAGCCTCTGTTTGCCAGAAGCTAGGACTGAGCAACAGGGGATGGATCACTTGATGATTACCTGTTCTGTTAATTCCCTCTGGGGCACCTGGCATTGGCCACTGTCAGAAGACAGGATACTGGGCTAGATGGACCTTTGCTCTGACCCAGTAGGGCCGTTCTTATGTTCCATAACAGCAGAATGCTTCCACCTGTATGAGAACTGCAGTCATGAGCAAAGATAAAGTGGATATCAAGTGCCAGAGCTTGTGGTAATCCAAACCTGGCCCTATAGGCAATGTTGATCAGAAAATAGACACAAATCCCAACATTTCATCCAAAAATTCATCCCACAAAGCAAAGCAATACCTGTGTCCACTGTGAATATCTCTGAAAAATGTTACTGGCTTTCAATACCTAATGGACAATATTTTTTTAGGGGGTCTCATACTGCAGCTCTTCCCTGCATTACACTCCAGTTGAAGTCCATGAGAAATTCACACATAGGATCTGATCCAAAGCTTACTTTAGTTAATGGAAAGATTCCCATTCACAGGGAGCCAGATCAGGCACATGGCACAGTTGCAGAATTGGGTCCAGAACAAAAAAGTAACTCTTCATAAATATTAATGGCAGTCACACATGTGAGAGGATAACATCACACCCCATATGTATATGGGCACAGAAGAACATAAATAAACATTCATCTATTTAATTAATATATTTAGCCTTATTAATGTAGAGTTTATGAAAACGGAGCAGCAACTGCCTCACCAAATCCATAACATGTTGCAAGTTTCAATTTAACATGCTGGTCAAGTACTGACAGTCTTCATATGTTCTGACCAATAAAACACTCATCACTCTCTTTCATTTCTACTGTGCAGGGAAATACAGAAATCAGGTAAGACAGCTTTCCCTTTAAATTTTCTACAGATTCATGCTGATGACAAGAACATCTGGCAACTGAAAGTGACATTCTTCTTACAACTACCTAGAGATGAAGAGTGAGGTGCACTATAATTCAATTAAGAGCTGAAACAGTGAAGAGACAGGAAAGAGGGCACAATCATGGCTTTTAGTCAAATCCCAATTGTTTCTTTGGAAATAAAACACCTGGAGGAAGTCATGGCCTGATCTTCAAATTGGCATACTGTCATCTTGTAACCATTTTAAGAATAAGATTGTCTATAGCCTGGTATTTAGTGTTTATCTACTGTTGTATTTAAATAGATGGGAGTTACACCAGAGATAAATTTGGCCTCCAAGTGTAAGTGACAAACCACAAGCTACATTCTGTTTAATCTCTAGACAGGTGTTAGAAAGAAGGCAAAATAGCAACATATTTATCAACACTTATAGTTGGAATTCTTTGCAAGTGATGTATTTCCACTCCAGCCAAAGCTATTTATTCCTGACACCTTGTCTATTACAACAGATTCTTCTTCAGGAGTGAAAAAAAATTGCAACTTATGTTTTTCCATCACCAATGAGGAGGGTCACTCAAAGGAACTGATGAAAATATGTCTGACCTGCAAAGAATGCCCAGATTCAAAACAAGATTTGCTGAGAGCGAACAAATTAACATATTTGTCCTCTTGGTAACTAAATTGGCCAAATTAAATATTTTCCTCATCGTGCATCTTTCCTTTCAAACCTCTCAGTGTCCTAAAATTACAGTGCAAACCAAGGAAAATTGTTAATGTACTAAATATAATATCATACTCTCAACCACAAATGGAACTCCCACTGCAATAGTTACTGAATATTTCAGCCTTACATTGCAGAAAAATCATCTTCATAATAAAGTTCACATTTGGAGCCATCTTATTTTTCAATTTTAAACTTCCTCTGTCAACACCTTCTAAATGCATGTATACAGTCAACTGAAGACCACATAAACCAAAACTAAACTGATAAAAAGCACAAAAATACGCACTGTGCCTCAATACCACACATTGCCTCAGGACCGCTGGTACCACCAACCCAAGCATTCAAAACCATGAATCAGGTCCCATAAAATCACCAAAATTAGATTAAAAATCATATATTACACCTACAGGGTTCCTTTTATTTCACTTTCATTTTCTGAAGCGTTATGGTGCACTCTGCTTATGTTTTCAAGCTTTTCACCATAACCATAAAGGCTTTAAAAATGAAGGCCAAGATTGCCATGTTTTCACGTAACTCCTGCAGCTGTGGCTTTAAGAAAAATGGGAAATATTGTGAGACTTGCAACGAAATTGTGATAGCTGGCAACGCTGTCATCTCACGCAAAAGTTTGAGGCACAGATCAGTAGGAGTTAGGTGCCTAAATACTTGGAGAATCAGAGCCTGAGTGAATAGATAGACCTTGGCAAGGCCTATCACACAGGGTTACACAACTCAGGCATGGTTTACGCTTAAAAGTTAGGTCAATACAGCTACATCTGTCAGGGGTGTGAAAAACCCACACCCCTGACCAAAACAGCTATGCCAACCTACCCTCTGGTGTAGATGCAGCTATGTCAATGGAAGAATGCTTCCATAGGTGTAGGCTGCATCTATGCAACAGGGTTCTGCTGGCTTAGCTATGCCAGTATAACTATGCCAGTATAATCTCTGTAGTTTACATGTACCCTCAAGCTTGCAAGGCTATGTGAGAAAGCACATTACAGAGACAAGAACATATGTTAACATTAACTCCACATTTAACTGTATTTCTCATTGGTAACATTACGATGGGACTAGAAGACTTTAGCTCCATACCAACTGGGGGATTGAATGTCTTCAGTTATGTGCATATTCTTGCTGCGGCACGATAAAAAAAAACTACACTCTATAAAATTCACATTAAGCACTGCTGAACAGAAGTCTGAACTCATCTTCTTGAGTTCTGATTTCTTCAGAGGCACCAAACTTTTAAAGGGGCCTGGGATAGGGTTCGACTCACCACTGTGGTGCCTCCTGCTGGCTGTCCTGGGGATTACTCTGTATGCCAGTGCGCCTTCCTCTGGTAGCACCTAGCCACCGTCACTCCTGCTCCGGGGACTCACGTCACTCCCAGGACCTTCGTGACACAGCCCTCCAGCGGTGCTGCACTCTGTACTGCCCCCTTCCGGGGGACAGTATCGCAGTCCCCCAGTCCAGCCACTTCCTCAGTGCCAAGTGGGGAAGGCAGGGGGGGCGGGGCCACCCACCCTCTCCCCCCTTCCCCCACCCCCCAGCCCAGGGACCCTGAAGATGGCCGCCACTTACTGCGTCCCCTCCAACTCTTCTGTAGAGCTCCCTGGGCCACTTCCCCGTGGCCCCAGCACCCTCTTTGCCCTAACCTCAGGGCCTCAGCCTGAAGCACTGCTCTGTCCAGGGTGCTTGCTACCCTCCACCCGCAAGGCAGCCAGTCCTCCTCCCTCCTCAAGCTCCGGAGAGTGACTGAAGCTGCTCTGTACTGCAGCTCGTCTTGCATGGGCCTGCCCGGCCTTGATTGGCTGCTCCTATAAGGCCTTCTATGATTGGCTGCCCCCTGCGCAGCCTCCTAGGGCTCTATTAACCCCTGAGATCCCAGTGCGGGGCAGGCGCCCCATCACAGGGTCTATTAAAACAAACGTAAAAACCATGAGACTTACTACAGCTCCGTCAAGGCTACCTAAGCGCTGGTCTATACTGGGAATTTACATCGCTGTAGCTGTGAAAAATCCACACCCCTGAGCAGCACAGTTAAGCCAACCTAATCTCCTGTGTAGACAGCGCTATAGGTTGACAGAAGAATTCTTCCATTGACCTAGCTAGTGCCTCTCAGGGAGGTGAATTACCTATGCCAAAGGGACAACCTCAGTAGGTAGGTAGGTCTACACTTCAACCACTAAAGCGGTGCAGCTGTAGTGCTGCAGCTGTGCCACTTTAATGGTTTAAGTATAGACATACCCAGAGTCAGCATCTCCAGGAACAGCAGCTCCTCTGTTTCCTTAATAAAGTGGCTACTTCTAAAACTGGCAGTTCCAAAAAGTGGAGATTGGCAGCCTAGAGGGAAGTTTGACTTAAAGTAAGATTCTACTCCAAAAATCAGCTCTGAAAAGGCATCATGAGAGTCAGTGCTTATTGACTCTTATTTCTCTATCTAATATGCTGAGTTTATACAAGTTAAAAAAGAAGTGTTTTCTAAGTGCCAGTCCTCAAACCAAAACCTAGGCTTTGAGAGCGCAGCCAGGTACTTTTATTCTCGTGCACTGTCACCATTAAGGGATCTGCAATCCTTATTACTCCCTGACGGACAACTGTGCAGGCTAAGGGCATCAGAAGTCAGTGACACCGGTCAAACTTCCATCATCTTCACATGATTGCAACTGAGTAATCAATTCTGTTCATGATGAGCAAAATGGAATAAACACCAGCTCACTTAAAAAAAAAAAAGTGCTGGCTCCGCAAAAGTGAACAGCCGTAAAAATGTATTTTTGTCACTAACATCGGCAAATATGTGTCTCAATACAGCCAGAGAGCAGATCTGCTGAGTGCAATTCGGCACAGAACCACACATTTAAATATATAAAATTCTCACCAACTGGACCATTCTAGGAAAGAAGCTGAGAAATGAAGGCAGGGAAAGAGGGAAACAGAAGCACAGCAATCGTTTAAGGTCTACCTTTATATCTGAGCAAAAACCCTCCAAGGTTATGTCTGCACTGCAGCTGGGTGATTGCCTCCCACTCTGGGTGTCAGACTCTCATAAGTCAGGCTTGAGCTAGTGCACTAAAAATAGCAGTGTGGACATTCTGGCTTGGGTGGAAGTTCAGGCTCTCAAACCCACACGATTCTGTAGGCTTCAGAGATGGGGCTCCAGCCTGAGCCCAAACATCCACACTGCTATTTTGAGCACACTAGCTCAAGCCCCACAACTGCGAGCCTGTCTACCGGGGCTGGAAAGCTCAATCCCAACTGCAGTGTAGACATAACCCAAAATGTCCCTAGTCATTGGCTGACAAACCCATTGTTGTCAAACATCCAGCTCTCACACTGCTTTATTTAGGTTAAATATATGTCAGACAAAGACACGTCCAGGCCTGTGGATTTTTCATGGAAAAATCAACTGGACATTCTAACCTTTCATTTTAAACTGAATTTTTTGCTTGTGAGAGGTACCTGACTAACTGTTCCAGAGGCTGAAATCTTACATTTTTTCACATAGAAGGATTACTGTAGCATGAGCAGTAGCTTCTTACTAATGTTTCCTCAGTCTCTCTACCAGTGCTTTTCAACCCTAACCAAGAGATGACCGCTCTAGGTTTTAGGCTGTGTCTACTCTAGCCATTGTCCTTAAAATGTTCCACAGTTGCTACCACCACGGTGGAACTTCAGATGTCCATGTTGCGAATAATTTATCCTGTGCTGAGAAACACTGACTTTAAATCCAACCCCAAACTATAAGACTGTAATACAATAACCTAAATTTCCTAGCCGTGATGTCTCAGACAAGGCCTGACTAGACCGGCCCAGAGAAGAAAAGATTCAAAATTGCTAAAAATGTTCTAATCCTGGTAGCCTGTCTCCTCCTTACTCCACAAACTGTTCCCATGCTTTCCCTCAGGGAATCAAAGGCATTGTCACCTGGTAACACCTCCCCGTCTTTATTGGTTACACTGCAGGAAGAAGGTGCTGTTTCCCTAAATGTGGGGTAGGCACATGCAAAGGACTAACCTGGGGAGAGGCAATTGGCATAGACAGACCTCACCACTGGTCTACAGAGTCTCAGTTTTCATTTTTTAAGAAGCAAGTCTCTAGCTCTTGTGGGAGTGCTGAGAGCGATTGAACCAAACTGTAAACCCTGTATATAATAAAAAGAAAAGGAGGACTTGCAATCGGATGCATTCAGTGGAAAATACAGTGTAATGACCCATCCACTCCCAGTCATTACACAAAGTAAAACTATTTCCCCATGTTTATCATTTCCCCCCAGCCCCCCGCTCTCCTGCTGGTAATAGCTCACCTTACCTGATCACTCTCCTTACAGTGTGTATGGTAACACCCATTGTTTCATGTTCTCTGTGTATATAAATCTCCCCACT
Source organism: Natator depressus (assembly GCF_965152275.1). Classification (NCBI taxonomy): domain Eukaryota; kingdom Metazoa; phylum Chordata; order Testudines; family Cheloniidae; genus Natator; species Natator depressus. Next base: position 32,979,349 of record NC_134235.1, read on the forward strand.
GTATTTTTCACTGAATGCATCCGATGAAGTGAGCTGTAGCTCACGAAAGCTTATGCTCAAATAAATTTGTTAGTCTCTAAGGTGCCACAAGTCCTCCTTTTCCTAAGGACTAACATGGTTGCTACTCTGAAACCTGTATATAATGGAAACCTCTGCAAGCCAAGGGATGCAGCAGCACCCCCAGCATCCCAAGCATCCCTAGTTCCAGCAACTATGAGCTCTTATGGTTGGGATGGGGGAATCCCTTCAAAACATGGAGTGTGAGTGATAAAGTGTTGTCTGCTGGACTGCAGACAGCATGAAACAATAGCTCTGAGCCCTGAGCTGTCCCAGTCACGCCAATGCGTCCTTATTCAGATGTCAGTGATGATACTTCAGATGTTAATAATGTCAGCTACTTCACTGCTTAAAGGACTAGCTGAGGGGGCACAGGAAATTAGGATGGGTATATATCTGACAGCATATGGTGGGGCAGCAGGAGGTGGCACAATTCATTTCATTTTCCTGAAGGGAACTCAGCTTCCAAAAGTTTGGAAAATACTGAGTAGGAAATAGAAACTATCATGTTACTATGGTGACCAGTCACAGAGTGGTAATAACAAAGAGTGAATACATGCAGTAGAGACAGTTCAGAAATAACCAATAGGCTGAAACCTGTTTGCATGACGTGTTTGTCTAACAATTACCAATTGCAAACATATTTGTCAAAAATTAAAATCTCTTCTTGAGCAATTCAGAAATAAAAAAGGATAAAACACAGCAAATCTGCTTATAACAAACCAGCTCTATCTGCCACAGATAATTCCTTACCTCCTTGATGTCTAACCCTCCATAGATTTGAGGAGAATCGTGTCCCTCTTTAGTAATGTCTTAGCCAGAATATATGTATTTTGCCCTTAACTTTTCCTCCAAAAGTGTCTGATCTAAAGATCATGAAAACCAATGGAAGCACTTGGGTCAGCCCCCAAATACCCCAATTTCAGTAGTACACAGGGTGTCACAGGCAAAGAAATGTCATCCAGAATCAATCCCTTAAATATATATCTTCAGCATTAATACATGCCTTAGAAACAAATTCTCCAAAGCCCCTTTGCTTTTGGTGCCCAGGAGATCATTTCATATTAACAGGTTTCAAAGTAGCAGCCGTGTTAGTCTGTATCTGCAAAAAGAACAGGAGTACTTATGGCACCATAGAGACTAAATCAGTAAAAGATTTAAGGGTGGCAATTTTGCTTCAAAAACAGACTCCAGTGAGAAACTGCTGAGCTTGAATTAATATGCAAACTAGATACCATTAACTTGAGTTTGAATAGAGACTGGGAATGGCTGGGTCATTACACTATTGAATCTATTTCCCTAAGTTAAGTATCCTCATACCTTCTTGTCAACTGTCTAAATGGGCCATCTTGATTATCACTGCAAAAGTTTTTTTCTCCTTTTTTTTCTCCTGCTGATAATAGCTCATCTTAACTAATTAGCCTCTTACAGTTTGTATGGCAACTTCCACCTTCTCTGTATATATATAAAATCTTCTGACTATATGTTCCATTCTATGCATCCGCTGAAGTGGGCTGTAGCCCACGAAAGCGTCTGCTCTAATAAATTTGTTAGTCTCTAAGGTGCCACAAGTACTCCTGTTCTTATTTCATATTAAGATTATTCAGGAAGTGGTTAAGCACACTATTCACAATTCAGACATCTTTACATGATAACTGGCCATTATGAAACCTAAAACCTCTAAATTAAATTATGAACAGTCTTTCGAAATGAACAGCCAAGAGAGTTTAAAGGTTAATATTTGCCATTGGGATTTTCTGGGAGAAAGATTTTAACACTACGTTTCTAAGCATTCCAATCAAATGCCAATACAAGTATCTTCACTTTATTATTTACAGAAGTGCTCTTTATCAATAGAAAGTGATGATTTTTTTTTGTCTCTTGCAATGTTATTGATGTCATAGTTTCTCCTTATTAGGATTTGAAGATTACTAATATACTAAGATCCCATCCAAATAGCTAAAGTGCCTAGATTTCTCCCCTCCATGGTCAGTGTCTGGTTTATCGCTATATTTAAAAAATAATCAGGCCTGGCTATTATTCAGAGACTCATGCAGGAGGGAGTTTTATATATCATAGGGAATGGAGAGAAGAGTCTGATACACATGTGAGTGGCTAGATTTCTTTCTGAGCTTCTTGGGCCACATTGGTTTTCTTTAAATTTTCACTGTTAGCCCAAGGGGGCTTCTTTATGATTTCCTAAACACCTACCAACTTTTGTTTGCACAGAATATTACTAAAGGTAAAGATAAAGAGGATTCTAGGATGGGAGTAGGGAGGACCTAGTATTCCCACTGAATGCCCTTTTTCACTTGTGTTCCGGCACAGGCTAAACAGAGTTTATTGAGAAACCATTTTTGAATCTTTATGCCTACAGTGAATCTACGGCGAGATCCTACACCCACAAAACTTTATACATCTGCTCATAAGTGGCAAAGGGGATCAAAGATAGTTGGCCTGCTCCCTTGTTCTAATTTAAAAGATGCCTCTGGCTCTTTCATTTTTGTAACACCTTAATTTCACCCATCGGATAAAAGATTATCCAAATCCAAGGCCTGATTGTGGACACAATGAAGTCAACAACATTTGCCTCTGACTTTACTGCAAGCATGACAGGGCCCCGGATTTGTTTAGAAGATTGAAAGCCTGACCCTGCAACCCTTACTACATATAAGTACAGGTTTTAGAGTAGCAGCCGTGTTAGTCTGTATTCGCAAAAAGAAAAGGAGTACTTGTGGCACCTTAGAGACTAACAAATTTATTTGAGCATAAGCTTTCGTGAGCTACAGCTCACTTCATTGGATGCATTCAATGTAAAATACAGTGGGGAGATTTATATACATAGAGAACATGAAACAATGGATGTTACCATACACACTGTAAGGAGAGTGATCACTTAAGATGAGCTATTACCAGTAGGAAAGCGGCAGGGGGTGGGGTCGGGGGTGGGGGAGGGAAGAAAACCTTTTGTAGTGATAATCAAGGTGGGCCATTTCCAGCAGTTGACAAGAACATCTGAGGAACAGTGGGGGGGGGGGAGGGAATAAACATGGGGAAATAGTTTTACTTTGTGTAATGACCCATCCACTCCCGGTCTCTATTCAAGCCTAAGTTAATTGTATCCAGTTTGCAAATTAATTCCAATTCAGCAGTCTCTCCTTGGAGTCTGTTTTTGAAGTTTTTTTGTTGAAGAATTGCCACTTTTAGGTCTGTAATCGAGTGACCAGAGAGATTGAAGTGTTCTCCGACTGGTTTTTGAATGTTATAATTCTTGACGTCTGATTAGTGTCCATTTATTCTTTTACATAGAGACTGTCCAGTTTGACCAACGTACATGGCAGAGAGGCATTGCTGGCACATGATGGCATATATCACATTGGTAGATGTGCAGGTGACGTTCTTGTCTCAGACGTTCTTGTCAACTGCTGGAAATGGCCCACCTTGATTATCACTACAAAAGGTTTTCTTCCCCCGCCCCACATTGCCTCCCCCGCCCCCTCGCTCTCCTGCTGGTAATAGCTCACCTTAAGTGATCACTCTCCTTACAGTGTGTAGGGTAACACCCATTGTTTCATGTTCTCTATGTATATAAATCTCCCCACTGTATTTTCCACTGAATGCATCTGATGAAGTGAGCTGTGGCTCACAAAAGCTTATGCTCAAATTAATTTGTTAGTCTCTAAGGTGCCACAAGTACTCCTTTTCTTTTTACATATAAGTAATCTTTATTCTGTCAAGCAGTCTGTCAATGTAACTTCCATAGGGCTACCTAAGTAAGGACTGCCCATGTGAGTAAGGGTGTGCCTGGCTGAATTTTAAATGATAGGAAATGCTGGAATAACAGTACTTATCAAAAGCAGACTAATGAGCTGGCCAGCTGGCCATTATATTTTGATAGGGATTGCTAGAAATGCTCACCCTGCCAACTTCCCATACATTATATGCACATAACAGTATATCATGGTCTCAGATATTAACTAGAAAAGACCGAGCTATCAGCAAGAAAATTACCTCAATTTTAATTAGATATTATTTGACAAAACCCAAATTGCAACACTGGAGAAAAGCTATTTCAGTTTGCAATCTGATTCCAGTTTAAACTTTTTTAAAAGCATTGTTAGCATCAAAGTAAAAAAACAACAACCTAGTCAATTGGCAATCAAATCACACAGCTTTTGCATCTATGTTTGCTTCAGTTGAATATTTAAAGGAAATGTTTCATGTGATTGTACAGCTTATTTATTAAAATCAGGACATTGAAATTATTCGTCCATTTTGGTCCATTAGGCTGTCCACCAACATTAAAAATAAAATTATTCTCTGCCCAATGATCACAAAAATTGGCAACTTTATTAACTGTAGTCGAGGCATACAGAGCTTCTGAAATAAATGCAATCAGAATTAAGAGTGGTGATAAAAAGGCTCAGGTTACTTCCCAACCAATTTTACTATAGTTGATTTATGGCAATTCTGAACAGTCCTTATGAATAACCTCATGTCTGTGTACTTTACCACGAGGACTTGATCAGTCAAGAAGGATATTAGGCAACTTTTTTATTACCAGCTAAGCCTAATGCTATAAATTCAGGGATTAAACAACATGTATAAACTCATGTCTGGCCATTTCAGTCTTCAAGTCAAACTGCCAAAGCTCATTTTTAACTCTCAGCATTGGATAAGAAGCTAGACTTACAAATAGTCTTTTTTCACACAGTAATGCTCACGTTGAAGAGCTTTGCACAATTTGCACCATCTAACAGAGACAGATTTCAGGAACGCCCCCAATTTAACCTTAAATTACAGTGGGGTTTGTGTCATTCATATTAAAGAAATAACTTATCACTACAACTATGGTGGAGAGAGACTGTGAAATACGTATCCTATTCCCAAAGGCAAAATTTCCATTTACTTGACTGGGAGGCCAACTTGACCCAGAATCTAAAATTGTTTCCTACTCACTCTCCACAAAGGACAATGCATATAGCTACAAAAGTTATTCCTTTATATTAAATTCAGGGGTGCAGGAATGGAAGGGTAGGGGCATTGTCCCCCCACTTTTCTACCAGCCATAAGGGTGAACAACTGGGGTAGGAGGCAGAGAAGAGCAAGCAGGAATCAAGGTCTTGAGGGGAAGGGGCTGTGCGAGGACAGGAGTTCAGGGAGAAGTGGCAGTACAAGGGTAGGACTGGAGCTTCAGGGAGCATGGTGGGGGGTGGGAGCCACGGTTCGAGTGCCTGTTGTCCCCCCACTTTAAGGAGCTTCCGCGATCGAATTGCATATACCTGTCCATGGAAAAGTGCATCCTTACTGAGTTCTTTGATGAGCACTGAGCAATCAGTATACAACTTGGGTTTCGGTTTTGGTTTATTTGTAGAGCTGATAATTTGTCAGTGTGCCCCTACTTTCTTCTTGGAGCCTCTGCAGCCTTCGTGAGTCCTGCTCCAAAGCTAAAAAATCAAACGTTTCCTCCCCCAGGGGAAACTGTCTATAAGCCACACTCAGTAGAAAACAAAGAGGGTAATCTGTCGACTTCCTCAACATCCATTTTCTGGCTCTGAACCTCTCTGTCTGGAGGGCCAGATTTCAAAATAGCAGGTGAATACTTTGGAGAACCATTAAAAGCTGGAAATCTGCTGTTACTAGGTTTCATAGTTGGCACTGCAATGACACATAGTTCTTTGCAGATGTAAGCAGGGTCTGAATGAGCTCTCGTCACATCTACTGGTGAACTGGGGGGAAAAGACTTTGCATAGACATACCTACTCTGCCTAGGTACTCAATGGATGGAGCTGCTTTGCCAAAGTGAACAATTTTGGCTGGTTTTGGGTTACAATTCATTTTACTATGGAATGCAGGGGGAATGAAATGTTATCATCCTTATTGTATGAGTAAAGGTCATCAGCACTGTACTTAGCATGCCCTGATTGAGGGGGTCACCCTAAACTGAACCTCATTTGCTAAGCAGTGGTAGGGATGCCAAATGCTAGCCAAGGAGATAGGGTATGGAGATAGATGTTTCTAAGGGGTGGTGTGGAGTCTGCTTAAAGAGTCCTGGACACCATTTGACTTTTCTCTTTCTACTGTTTGCACACAGAGCTGATTAGACTCAAGTGAGAGTTCCTAGCAGTTACAGACCTGAATCACTGACAAGTGGGGCTAAGCCTTAGATCTGATGTGGGGACAGTGCTGCAGAGAAAGATCAGTGTGGAGGTTTCACTGCTACCCAGTGAAAATACTAAGAGCTGGGTTAAGCGATGGAACCTCAGAATGTGGCATCATGGAAGTAGCCACCCTCCCCGCCCCACTTCAGGGTGTGAGGTGAACCTACCTGAATGCATCTCTGAACTCTGAGTCTTCACTGACCAAGGACAACCACCTGTGAGTGGGGTGCAGTGGAGGGAAAGGGAAGTGGTGTGTTACAGGGACATTCATTTGTCAGACTTTCACATGGCAAGGTGAGAAACTGAGGCAAAGGACTCTGCCCAATGTACTGTGGGGTAGATGTTTGCGTATGATCACATGCTTTTGAATTCTAGTTGTGATGTTTTCTCAAATTAATGCTGAGTTCCCTTTTCCCTTTTATTAAAAGTTCTCTTTTGTTACACACAGACTCAGTGCTTGCAGAAGGGAAAGTATTGCCTCTGAGAGGCACCTGACGTGGTGTTTAGTTTTCCCAGATCACTGGGTGGGGACTCAAGCAGGTTCTGTTTTGTATTATTAAGAGAAATCCCTATATTTTGAACCCAACCCTTGTTGCTGCCAATACCAGGCAGAAAGGTGACACACAGGATTATAAGCCTTTGAATTATTGCTGTAAACTGAATATGAGCTATAGCAATAAAAAAAGGTCTCCCAGGATCTCCAGGCTTCTCTAGGTCTATTTTCCAGAATTACCAGAACTTCATAAGGATCTTAATGTTCCTCACATTGAAGTCAATGGGAGATTTGCCACTGATTTTAATAAGATTAGGCCCAGAATACTAACTGAAGATTTGTTTCTTTAAAAGATGGATTGTTTCATACCAGCACTCTCTCAAGTGTGTTTTATCTGGCTAAATGATGCAGTTTAGATTGCAGTGAAATATTTGTTTTTAATTGGATGAGGCCAAAATCATTTTGGATGGCAATTCTTCTTAAATGAAGAGAACACAAAATCTTCTAAGGATAGCTGTGTTAAAATCCTGGTTTTTAATCATGATTTAAAATTCATTTTCTGGTTATTAATCATGACTACAATATTGTATATTTTTTAAGTTTATTTGATTGCTATATTGTGACAGAGATTTTATCCTCAGTATAAAATATCTTTAACCCAGGAAATATGTTTGCAGCATAACATTAACAATTTTCTTATTTATGACAGATTATTTCCTTCATTTGTCTAAATTAGTTTGTATAGGCTATACTATATATGGATGATTTATAGTGAAACCTGTCCTTCATGCACCACAACTGTGAGCACTGCATGCTTTATAACTTGTTGTCTGAAGTGTTGTTGTAGCCGTGTTGGTCCCAGGATATGAGAGAGTCAAGTTGGGTGAGTTAATATCTTTTAAGGGACCAACTTCTGCTAGCGGAAGAGACAAGCTTTCAAGCTGCACAGAGCTCTTCTTCAGACCTGAAAAAAGTAATCAGAGCATCACCGTCTCACAAAGTGAGACAGATTGTTACACATAAGGGGTTAACATATGTTGAAGGAGACTAGTTAAAGTGAAGTGGGCAATTAACACCTCTGGGATCATAGGACGAAGGAGGGCTAGTAGATTACAAATTGTCTCTGAGACCCTAGTTTTATGGCGCATTACAACCATCTGTAAACACCCAACACTGGAACCCATGCAGGGTATCATTAAACAAATTACAACCCATATTTAATAGGAACCACATCATGAAAAGAAAAAAGAAAAGAAGTACTTGTGGCACCTTAGAGACTAACCAGTTTATTTGAGCATGAGCTTTCGTGAGCTACAGCTCACTTCATCTGTGCATCCGATGAAGTGAGCTGTAGCTCACGAAAGCTCATGCTCAAATAAACTGGTTAGTCTCTAAGGTGCCACAAGTACTCCTTTTCTTTTTTCTTTTTACGAATACAGACTAACACGGCTGTTACTCTGAAACACATCATGAAAGAATTCTTTCCTGAACCCCCTCTTCTGGACTTCAAACAACGCTCCAACTTCATCAAGTTCAGCATCAGAAGCAAGCTCCCCACAGACCAAGACACACCAATTCAAAGTGGCACCAGACCATGCCATAACACAGGTACAAAGCCTGCAGACATATCTCCACAGCTATGATGACCACAATAACACACCTTTTGAGATCCATTGGTCCTACACATTTCTATAACAACATGTGGTGTACCTCATTCAGGGCACTAAATGCCCCAACAACAACTATGTGGATGATGCCAGACAATCACTATGCTCTCAAATGAACTCACAAAGAAAAATTAATAAAAAACAAAAACACCTATGGACAAAAACTTTTCACAAAATAATCACTTTATATCTGACCTTAGTCCTCACCCTCAAAGGAAACCTGCACAACACCTTCAAAAGACGAACCTGAGAGCTTAAATTCATAATTTTGCTAGACACTAAAAATCATGGACTCAATAAAGACAGGTTTCAGAGTAGCAGCCATGTTAGTCTGTATTCGCAAAAAGAAAAGGAGTACTTGTGGCACCTTAGAGACTAACCAATTTATTTGAGCATAAGCTTTCGTGAGCTACAGCTCACTTCATCGGATGAATTCTCATTTTCGTGAGCTGTAGCTCACGAAAGCATATGCTCAAATAAATTGGTTAGTCTCTAAGATGCCACAAGTACTCCTTTTCTTTTTTCAGTAAAGACACTGGCTTTATGGCTGCTTACAACAATCAGTAATCCACTAACCTTCCTTTGTCCTTTTATTGCAAAGGTGTTAATTGTCCATTTCGCATCAAAAGGTCTCTTCCAACATGGTTAACTCCTTATGCTTAACAATCTGCATCCGATGAAGTGAGCTGTAGCTCACAAAAGCTTATGCTCAAATAAATTGGTTAGTCTCTAAGGTGCCACTAGTACTCCTTTTCTTTTTGTTCCACCTTGTATTAGCTGGTTTCAAAGTAGCAGCCGTGTTAGTCTGTATCCGCAAAAAGAAAAGGAGGACTTGTGGCACCTTAGAGACTAACAAATTTATTTGAGCATAACCTTTCGTGAGCTACAGCTTATGCTCAAATAAATTTGTTAGTCTCTAAGGTGCCACAAGTCCTCCTTTTCTTATATTAGCTGTTACACCGCGTAGCTTTCCCAGACCTAAAGAGCTTTGTGTAAACTCAAGAGCTTGTCTCTTTCACTAACACTGGGGTGGGCAAACTTTTTGGCCCGAGGGCCACATCTGGGTGGGCAAATTGCATGCAGGGCAATGAATGTAGGGCTGGGCAGGGGGTTGGGGTGCAGGGTGTGGGAGGGGGGTGTGGTGTCCAGGAAGGGGCTCAGGACAAGGGGTTGGGGAAGAGGGTGGGTGCAGGGTGTACTGGGGGCTCAGGGAAGGGGGTGGGGTGCAGGAGGGAGTGTGGGGTGCGGGAGAGGGCTCAGGGCAGGGGGTTGGGGTGCAGGGTGCGGCAAGGTGCTCACGGCAGGGGATTGGGGTGCAGGAGGGGTGTGTGGTGCAGCAGGGGGCTCAGGGCAGGGGGTTGGGGTGCAGGAGGGGTGTGAGGTGCAGTGGGGGGCTCAGGGCAGGGGGTTGGAGTGCTGGAGGAGTGTGGGGTGTAGGAGGGGTGCGGGGTGCCGGCTCCAGCCCAGCACCGCTTACCTAGAGCAGCTCCGGGGTGGCAGTGGCATGCACTGGGTCCAGGGCAGGCTCCCTGCCTGCCCTGGCCCCAAGCTGCACCACTCCCAGAAGCAGCCAGCAGCACATCCCTGCACCCCTGGGGGAGGGGAGGCAGAGGGCTCTGCCCACGAAGCTCCCATTGGCCACAGTTCCCCATTCCCGGGCAATGGTGGGGGGTGGTGCCTACAGGCAAGGGCAGCGTGCAGAGCCCTCTGCCCACCCTCCCTCAGGGGCTTCAGGGATGTGGTGCCGGCCGCTTCCGGGAGCAGTGCAGGGCCCATGGTGCCATGGGGGTGGCAATCCCACGGGCTGGATCTAAAGCCCTGACGGGCTGGATTCAGCCCACAGGCCATAGTTTGCCCACCCCTGCACTAACAGAAGTTGGTCCAATAAAAGACCCATTTTGTCTCTCTAATATCCTGGGACTAACATGGCTACAATAACACTGGAAACAACATATGGATGATGTAGACTGGAAATAGTTGAAAAAAATCTTGCAGATAATTCCAAGTTCTTTAGACTAAACCTTCAGAAGTTCTCTTTGTTGTGTTACATAACACACACAGAAATCAGTGCGTATATATTATAAAGATACTACCTTGAGAAATTTGTGTCCCTGTTTATGAAATTTATAATTACCAGTTAGCATTTAGTTACTATGGGCCTTTGAAGTAAACAGAGAGATTCCTATCAATTTACTGTTTTGCATATTGGGACAATCCCAATGAATGTTTATCTGACCATTTGGTGGAAAACAAATCAAAACACCTTCATACAAGTGGAGTTGTGATGGATGGTGGGAGGGGATGACCATCTTTGGAAAAATTGTGTCCCAAATCTGTAATAATGGAGGATAGTGAAGATATAGTGGCTGGCTGACTGGATGTGAAGATCCTCACTGAAATTCAATGGGAATTGTGCACCTAAATCCCATAGGCATCTTTGAAAATCCCAGCTTCTAACAGTAATGTCCCATCTCACTGTGCAACCTGTGATCTAGATATAAAAATTAATTTCTTCCCAGAAAACAATCCTCTGAATTTTAAAATGCACATATTTAATGTTTCTTTTATAGCAGAACAGTTCACCCATAAAATTCAATGCAGCTGAGTTGCAGAGGGAGAAATATTATTTTTACAGTTATCAAATAAGACCACAAAATATTTCATGTTGAATCATTTATAACAGGAACGGCTGTTATTGTCAAAAAGGGATAGAACAGAATGGTTTTTACTCTTTCAACCATAAGGTGTTATACTGACCTATTATAGTAATACTGGTTCATTTTATAGACCGTCACTGGTGATAAAATGGTAACATTCTGTAAATTTTCACTAGATTTACAACAGGTCGTTACCCTGCTTCAGTTCTGGAAACCATTTGGGGACATTTATTGGCTCAGCATTGCTCATTATTTGAAGACAGGTTCAGACTCATTTCTACCACCTCATCTGATCAGACTGCCATCTTGACTTTCCTTTCCAGCTCTCCTCATTTCTGAGATACTGCAGGATTTCATGACTACTGAAAATACTGCAGTGATTTAACTCTTAGTTATAAGTGCTGATCTTCACTTCAGTTTTATTATAGTGTATGAAGTGCTTGAGCATCTTATCTATTGGCCTGATTTTCAGGAGGATTTGAGTACCTGCAGCTCTGATTACTTCAGCTGGAATTCTGGATGCTCAGCACCTCTAAAAATCAGGCCATGCATAATTTGGGCATTCTGAAGGTCTGAATAGTCAACCCCACAGGATCCTTTTCTCTTCCCTCAATCCCATCTTTCACTTCTACAAATCCTCCAATTTTGCTGATATTCCATTGGGTATTCCAGGGCTAACAGTGTCTTCTGGGGTCTAGCCATTGTTCTGTTTTAGTCACTCGCATTCCATGGGTAAAATCCTGGCCCTACTGAAGTAAATCTTGCAGGCTTCTCTGAGTAGTTACTATACCACCTCAGGAAGCTCTTAGAAGGAAAGTAATATGGATGGTGAGCATTCAGCTGTTGTTACCTGCACAGGATGTGCCATGTTTGCCTTTCTTCCACAAGACAGAAGCGAGTTTGTCTGTACAAAGTGCAAACTGGTCTCCATATTGGAAGAGAAGGTTCAAGGTCTGGAGAAACAAGTATCGACCCTGCGTTGAATAAGAGAAACTGAAGATTTCCTGGACAGACATCAGGATATGCTTCTACAGGCACAACATTCTGAAGATTCAGAGCAGGCTGCGCAGCGGGGACAAAAGGACGGTGAAGAAATTTGGCAGCATGTGACCTCCAGAAGGAGAAAGGCAAACGCCCATGTACCAGCAATGCAGATACAGGTAAGCAACTGTTTTCATGTTCTCTCCACAGGTATGAATGCAGAGAGTTGACTAGATGATACATCTGAGGGAAGGGAGCAGAAGGAGACTCCGCCGATTGGAAGGCATGAGATGCATTGTCTTACAGAAGGGAGTTCCACGACCACCGCTCCCAAGAGAAGGAGGTGGGTGGTGGTGGTCGGGGACTCCCTCCTCAGGGTGACTGAGACATCTATCTGCCACCCCGCCCGGGAAAACCGAGAAATGTGTTGCTTGCCAGGAGCTAGGATTCATGATGTGATGGAGAGACTGCCGAGACTCATCAAGCCCTTGGATTGCTACCCCTTCCTACTTCTCCACGTGAGCACCAGTGATACTGCCAAGAATGACCTTGAGTGGATCACTGCAGACTACGTGGCTCTGGGAAGAAGGATAAAGGAGTTTGAGGCACAAGTGGTGTTCTCGTCCATCCTCCCCGTGGAAGGAAAAGGCCTGAGTAGAGATTGTCGAATCATGGAAGTCAATGAATGGCTACGCAGGTGGTGTCGGAGAGAAGGCTTTGGATTCTTTGACCATGGGATGGTGTTCCAAGAAGGAGGAGTGCTAGGCAGAGACAGGCTCCACCTAACAAAGAGAGGGAAGAGCATCTTCGCAAGCAGGCTGGCTAACCTAGTGAGGAGGGCTTTAAACTAGGTTCACTGGGGGAAGGAGACCAAAGTCCTGAAGTAAGTGGGGAAGTGGGATACCAGGAGGAAGCACGAGCAGGAAAGCACAAGAGGGGAGGGCTCCTGCCTCATACTGAGAAAGAGAGACGATCAGCGAGTTATCTTAAGTGCCTATTCACGATGCAAGAAGCCTTGGAAACAGGCAGGGAGAACTGGAAGTCCTGGCACAGTCAAGGAATTATGATGTGATTGGAATAACAGAGACTTGGTGGGATAACTCACATGACTGGAGTACTGTCATGGATGCATATAAACTGTTCAGGAAGGACAGGCAGGGCAGAAAAGGTGGGGGAGTTGCACTGTATGTAAGAGAGCAGTATGACTGCTCAGAGCTCTGGTATGAAACTGCAGAAAAACCTGAGAGTCTTTGGATTAAGTTTAAAAGTGTGAGCAATAAGGGTGATGTCGTGGTGGGAGTCTGCTATAGACCACCGGACCAGGGGGATGAGGTGGATGAGGCTTTCTTCCAGAAACCAATGGAAGTTACTAGATCACAGGCCCTGGTTCTCCTGGGAGACTTCAATCATCCTGCTGGGAGAGCAATACAGCAGTGCACAGACAATCCAAGAAACTTTTGGAAAGTGTAGGGGACAATTTTCTGGTGCAAGTGCTGGAGGAACCAAGTAGGGGCAGAGCTCTTCTTGATCTGCTGCTCACAAACCAGAAAGAATTAGTAGGGGAAGCAAAAGTGGATGGGAACCTGGGAGGCAGTGACCATGAGATGGTCAAGTTCAGGATCCTGACAGAAGGAAGAAAGGAGAGCAGCAGAATACGGACCCTGGACTTCAGAAAAGCAGACTTTGACTCCCTCAGGGAACTGATGGGCAGGATTCCCTGGGAGGCTAATGTGAGGGGGGAAGGAGTCCAGGAGAGCTGGCTGTATTTTAAGGAATCCTTATTGGGGTTACAGGAACAAACCATCCCAATGTGTAGAAAGAATAGTAAATATGGCAGGCGACCAGTGTGACTTAACAGTGAAATCCTTGCTGATCTTAAACACAAAAGAAGTGGAAGATTGGACAAATGACCAGGGAGGAGTATAAAAATATTGCTCAGGCATGCAGGAGTGAGATCAGGAAGGCCAAATCACACTTGGAGTTGCAGATAGCAAGAGATGTTAAGAGTAACAAAAAGGGTTTCTTCCAGTATGTTAGCAAGAAGAAAAAAGTCAAGGGAAGTGTGGGCCCCTTACTGAATGAGGGAGGCAACTGAGTGACAGAGGATGTGGGAAAAGCTCATGAACTCAATGCTTTTTCTGCCTCTGTCTTCACAAACAAGGTCAACTCCCAGACTACTGCACTGGGCAGCACAGCATGGGGAGGAGGTGACCAGCCCTCTGTGGAGAAAGAAGTGGTTCGGGACTATTTAGAAAAGCTGGACGAGCACAAGTCCATGGGGCCGGATGCGCTGCATCTGAGAGTGCTAAAGGAGTTGGTGGATGTGACTGCAGACCCATTGGCCATTATCTTTGAAAACTCATGGCGAGCGGGGGAGGTCCCGGACGACTGGAAAAAGGCGAATGTAGTGCCCATCTTTTAAAAAAGGAAGAAGGAGGATCCGGGGAACTACAGGCCAGTCAGCCTCACCTCAGTCCCTGGAAAAATCATGAAGCAGGTCCTCGAGAAATCAATTCTGAAGCACTTAGAGGAGAGGAAAGTGATCAGGAACAGTCAGCATGGATTCACCAAGGGCAAGTCATGCCTGACCAACCTGATTACCTTCTATGATGAGATAACTGGCTCTGTGGATGAGGGGAAAGCAGTGGACGTGTTATTCCTTGACTATAGCAAAGCTTTTCACACGGTCTCCCACAGTATTCTTGCCAGCAAGTTAAAGAAGTATGGGCTGGATGAATGGACTATAAGGTGGATGGAAAACTGGCTAGATCGTCGGGCTCAACAGGTGGTGATCAATGGCTCCATGTCTAATTGGCAGCCAGTATCAAGTGGAGTGCCCCAAGGGTCAGTCCTGGGGACTGGTAGAATCTTCTTCCTTTGAGGTTTTTAAGGTCAGGCTTGACAAAGCCCTGGCTGGGATGATTTAGTTGGGGATTGGTCCTGCTTTGAGCAGGGGGTTGGACTAGATGACCCCTTGCGGTCCCTTCCAACCTTGATATTCTATGATTCTATGAAATGAGAGTTCTACTGTTGATTCCAATGGAGCCAAGACTTCACCCCATGTCTTCTTTCAAACAAAAGATATTCATAATACGCTTCACTGGCACTAGAAACCATTAGATTATCTGACAGCACCTTGTATAGCATCATTTGCCAGACTTTCCAACTCCAAGGAAGATGATAACGAAGGTCGGAAGTCAGCCAGCGAAAGAGAGGGCTATTTATCCAAAACTAAAAAAAAAAGGTTGAGTATGTATTTTGAGTGAGATTCAGGCCACCAGAGATATTTTTCAAATTAGTTCATATATCTATAGTAGATCCTCAGATCCAGCCAGGCTGGCAACAGGGAGAGGTTGAAGTGGAAAACAGTGTCCCAGTTTTTTCTCAACTTTTCTTTCCTTTTTTTTTTCAACGCCCAGCTCGAATGAGACATGGAGTATGATATAGCCACCTACCACTGCAGGATCTGAGAACTGGTATTGTGAATTCAACAGAGGCACCAAGGGTTACCCACCTCACAATATACAGTTCACTCAGAGAATCATAGTTGTATCATTTAATTCACAGTAAAGGAAACGGAGTAGAAGAAAAGATTATTATACTGAAAACACATCACTCGAGATTAGTTATAAAAAAGTTTGGGTTCTTTTTTTTAATGCCAGCAAAATATAGCTACAAAGGAAAATGTAAAACAGCACTTAATAAAACCTATAACCTCATTTTCAGGATCTCATCTAGACTTGTCTCAGGAATAGAAATGAATGAGCCCTGAAAGGTCTGAATCGCATGTGTTACATGCAGTGATGAGCTGCCAAATTCTTAACAACTGATTCCCCATAAAAAGTTCGGATTTAAGGGATGTGCCCCACTATGTATTTTTTGTACCAACGGGATTACCATATGTATTCTCCCGGGAGGAATTTTTAAAATTGAAAAATTCCTCCCGGACGGCGATTTAAGAACCAAAAAGCCTGACCTGTCTGGGAAAATACGGATGTATGTTAACCCTGCCTAAAGTTCTTTTTTAAAAAGATGGGCCTGAACCAGAAATGAGCTCCGTTTCTCATGTGGGGGTCCCCGCCACTCCCTGGGGGTGTGCTAGGGTGACCAGATGTCCCGATTTTATAGGGACAGTCCCGATTTTGGGGTCTTTTTCTAATATAGGCTCCTATTACCCCCCACCCCCGTCCTGATTTTTCACACTTCCTATCTGGTCACCCTAGGGTGTGCACGTGTGGGTCCCAGCAACTCCCTGCCCCCCTCATTGAAGCAGGTGTGCAGGGTTACTGCTCTGGGAACTGCAGGGCACCAGTGGACATGGGGCCAGCTGCAGACAGGGGCATGGGGCAGGGCTAGTTGGAGGCAGGGAGTGGAGGGCTGGCTGTGGGCAAGGCAGGGGGTGCAGGGGTGGCTGGAGACAGGGGCTGGCTGCAGGCAGGCGGTGCGGGGGTGGCTGGAGGCAGGGGCTGGCTGTGGGCAGGGCAGGGGGTGCGGCAGGGGCTGGCTGCAGGCAGCAGGTGCAGGGGTGGCTGGAGATGGGCTGGCTGCGGGCAGGGAAGGGGGTGCGGCAGGGGCTGCTGCGGGCAGGGGGTGGGGGGGTGGCTGGAGACAGGGGCTGGCTGCAGGCAGGCGGTGCGGGGGTGGCTGGAGATGGGGCTGGCTGCAGGCAGGGCAGGGGGTGCGGGCAGGGGTTGCGGGGTTGGCTGGAGACAGGGGCAGGGTGGTGGGTGCTCACGGGGAGAGCAGCTCGGAGCAGCAGGACACAGCCCAGGCCCAGCAGAGCAGCCAGGGACCCACCAGGCAGCAGCGGGAGCCCCAGGGCCAGGGGAGCAGCAGCAGCAACAGGGCTCCTGCCCAGGGCCAGGTGGCAGCCCACATGGCTCCCACAGCGCAGCGCCCCCGGCGGCCGGAGGAGGAATTACATCACTTCCCAGCCGGAGCCCATCAAAGCCTCCGCGCCCCCTGCAGGGAAGTGGGTTAACAACCGGTTCTAAAACTGCTTCAAAATTTAACAACTGGTTCACGCGAACTGGTGCGAACTGGCTCCAGCTCACCACTGGTTACATGCACAGGAGACTTTCTCAGGGTTCAGCTGTGGGCCAATACTTGGATTAGAGAAACTAATGCCAATGCAGTCTTGTTTTCCACAGTACATCTGCTGGTGTTTTGTCAGGTCTAGTTTTGAATGTTTCAAGTAATGGATCTTCCACTCAAGCCCTTCGGAGAGTATTCCACAACCTAATACATCTTACTCTCAAGGAAGATCTTCATTATAGTCAGTAGCATTCTCTTTTTAATAACATGCAGTCATTTCTTGTTAGGTGCCTAACTGCCATCTGTTCTTTAAAAAAAAATCTGCAATTCCTCTCCCTTCTTAGTAGTTACATTCCACCTTTTAACGGCCTGTTTCCTCCTCCTCTCCCCCCCCAAAAAAGAAAGGGAAGTTGGTTTTTCTTTTGTTAGAAAATATTCAGACTTTTTTTCTGTGTGTGTGTGTGTGTGTGTGTGTGTGTACACAAAAAAAACTGGAATGAAACAAAAAGGGAAGTTACTTACCTTGTTGTAACTGGAGTTCTTTGAGATGTGTAGTCCCTGTGTGTATTCCACTGTGTGTACGTAGGTGCTCCATGCACCTGAGACCAGAGAATTCTTGCAAGCAGTGTTCACTGGTCCATGCCTGTGCCCTATGGGGCTATGAACCTGTTCCTTCTCTATCATGAATCTAATCATGATCCAAAGCAGAGGGGAAGGAGGATGGGTAGTGGAATACAGATAGGGAACACATAACTTGAACTCCAATTTCAATAACATATTAGGAATGGCAATATACAAACACCTGTAGGAGAACACTTCAACCTCCCTCGACACACACTAGCAGATTTAAAGGTAGCCATCCTGCAGCAAAAAAACTTCAGGACCAGACTTCAAAGAGAAACTGCTGAGCTTCAGTTCATTCGCAAATTTGACACCATCAGCTCAGGATTAAACAAAGACTGAATGGCTAGCCAACTACAAAAGCAGTTTCTCCTCCCTTGCTGTTCACACCTCAACTGCTAGAAGAGGGCCTCATCCTTCCTGATTAAACTAACCTCGGTATCCCTAGCCTGATTCTTGCTTGCATATTTATACCTGTCTCTGGAAATTTCCACTACATGCATCCGACGAAGTGGGTATTCACCCACAAAAGCTTATGCTCCAATATGTCTTTTAGTCTATAAGGTGCCAGAGGACTATTTGCCGCTTTTACAGTTCCAATAAGGTAACTAATTTCCCTTTCTTCTTCAAGTACTGGTCCTTCAGTGTATTCATTGTGGGTGACTGGCAAGCAGTACTCAGAGATGAGGAGGATGCAAGGATGAGGGCAGGATAGCTGCTTATGGAACCGCTGCCTCCAAAGGATGCATTAGCAGTGGAGTCCTGGACAAAGGCTTGATGTCTCACGAACTTGTGGATGGAACTCCACGTAGCTACCCTGAAAATATCAAGCAAGCATATCTCTTGAAGTGATACTACTGAGGCTGCTTGTATGCTTGTAGAGTGATCCCTTACCCCATGTGGAGCAGGAAGCTGTGTCAACTGATACTATAGGGTACAGCTGGAGATGGACTTGGAGATCCTCTGAGAAGATACAGCTTGCCCTCATACTCATTCTGCTACAGTAATGGACTGTCTAACTACTTCCTGATCTCTTTCATTCTCTGCAGGTAGAATGCAAATGCTCATGACATATTGAGAGAGTGAAGTCTCCTCTCATTGCTGGGGGCGTGGGGCTTTGGAAAAAACACAGGTAAGTAAATCAACTGGTTTATGTGAAATTCCAAAATTATCTTAGCAATGAATTTTCAGTGTAGTCATAGTGAGACTTTATCCTATGGACTATTGTGTATTAGGATCTGCCACTAGGGCCCCCAGTTCATCTACACTTCTGGCTGAGGTGATAGCAGTAAGGAAGACAACCTTCACTGAAAGGTCAGACATGGAACATGCAGCTGTCTGTTCAAAAGGTGGCTTCGGTTAGTGCTGAAAACACTAAAGATTTCAGTGAAGGGTTGGTTTCTTTACTAGCTGAAAATGTCCCAGGATCAGGGTCTTCAAGAATGTGGCTACTACCAAGCGGATAAAGATCGAGTAAGTGTCCATTGGTGGGTGACACATGCTTACTGCCACCAGGTGAACCCATAGTGAGCTAAGAGAAAGGCCCATCATCTTGAGAAGAAGAAGATAGTCTAAAATAGCAGGCGTATCCACTGTCTCTAGAGATATATGGTTTTGCTGGGCCCAGACCTTCCACTTGGCTAGGTAATATTTTCTTGTGGAATCTTTTCTGCTATTATTAAGAATGATTTGCACAGCTTCAGAGCAGGAACATACACCCATCCAACTCAACACCCATCCAAGAACCAAGCTGTGAGATGAAGAACATGGCAGTTGGGATGCCTGTCTATGCCATTTTTCTGAGACAGAGATCCTGAAAGGTCCAAATGCTGATAGATGGACAGGATGACATTTGAAGGAGGCTCAGAAACCAGAATTGTCTGGGCCATCTGGAGGCAATGAAGATAATTAGCACCCCATCTAGTTGAATCTTCTGTAAATCCTGAGGTAGTAGTGTTATACCAATAAATTAAAAACCAGCAGGATCTTATTAAAGGGAAAAAGGCAAAATACCACATTTATTGTGAATACAGAAAGAATCATAGTAAGCAGTTAGTTATAGTTATAACATTCCATTCAATCTCATATTTCTTCACACATTCATTCATATACATACATACACACACACACACACACACACACAGGTTCTGCAAGGTTGTTATCATAGTTACCAGCCTTAGAGTTGCTCATGCCAAGCCACTGGCCAGGTGGCCTGGACATGAGGAGGGAGCAGGGCCTTGTCAGATGCTCATCTGATGCTCCTGGAAGTTGGTTTGCAGAATCAGACCCCAAAGTTCTCACTTTTTAGAGTCTCTTTTTATAGGAATTTCTTCCTAGGCCAGTCTGTGGGAATTGCTTCATCATGCTGTTGCTGAATCAATCAGCAGATGGCACATTCCTGACGGCTCCGTGCTGCTAGATGTTATCTTGTTCTTTGGTTCTCCCATTCTTGAGGCTGTTGGGTGGATTCCAGTCTGCCCTCCGGGGGTCCTCTGGTTATTTCCACTTGACGCCTTCTTCAGCCGATGGACACTGGATTCTTAGGCTGGCACCTCCGTGATCATTCAGTTATTATCCACACCAAGCATCCATCCACATACATCCTCTATCTCTATTTTAATCACAGTTGTTAATACAACAAAAGGGCGGGGAGTCTCTGGGTGCTGTGTCTGTTGTTAGAGTATTGCTTTGAGTCTCTCTCTGTGAATTGCTTTGAGAACAGACTCTGTCTTAGAATGTACTAACGCAATTAGCAGCTTGCAAGTTTCACATACAGAGGGAGAGAAACAGTACCAAAAACCAAGAGACCTCTTAATTAGTAATACCCTGGAATTTAAACTATGGGGAATCAAACTCATTTGTGATTTTAATACAGAACTTCTTTAATATGATCCAACATAATCCCCCTTTTGACACTAAGATTTATAATCGTCAGTGTCACTTTCTATGTAGCCAATTCAAGAGAAGGTACTGTGAGGCAATTTGAGTTTGTGATTCCAATTCATGCCACATACATGATCCTAGTGATGTATCTTTACTACAAGGTTCTGGGGCAACAGGCAAGGTGAGGCACACCCACTTTTGAGGAGTCCATTCGGTACAACCTCTAGTGTCCAATAGCTTCCCTCCCTCCCCAGCCCACTGGCTCGAGGTCCAGGGTAGCCAGAAGGATCCCACGTGTAATATGGGGAGTGGGCTAACCTTCAATACCTTTGCCTCCAGGGACTGTTGGTGTGCAATTTTGACAACAATTTCTCCCATTAACAAGTCTGGTTTTACAATACTGGAAACATATTGCATCCATTCATATTGATAAGTGTCAAACAATGATCTCTTTCTTTGTTTTAACAAATGCATCAAACCCTTAATATTTCCCAATATGACCCAGAACATTTCGTGTTCCAAAGTAGCTAGTGCAAGTATCTGCATTTCAGTGCATCCCATAGCTATGGCTGTGTGGTTTCCTATTTCTAATATTTTTTTTTTCTTATGCATAAGCCATGTGGTAGTATTAAGCCATTGCCAAAGATTCCATCGGGCTTTTAGGTTACCCAGACCAATTTGGACCAAGTCTACATTGGCATGTACTTGTTTTTGTGTCAGGCTGTCCTGTAGCTGGGTCAGAGAGCTTAATTTATTTTTAAGTACCTGCAGGTCTTTAGTATTTTTTTTTTTTTTTAAACACACAACAGTGCTAGCAACAAGACAAAACATAGAACACAAAACACAATTTCTATTGTGACAGTAGATTCATGGTATTGGGTTGCTTTTCAGCTGGCATCAGCTTTTCCTGATTTTCTGAAAGACAAAAAGAACATGTTTCTACCCCTTTTTGGGGTGGCAGATTATTGCTTAAAATATTTCTTTTACAAATACCCTTGCTGATTGCAGGCAAAACAGAGGAATTGCCCCCGTATTTTCCTGTTTTTGTTCTATAGGCAGGCCAGGTTTCAATGGCTTTTATCTTTTAAGGGTTATGGGGAAATTATCCCACTGTTTAGTCATTAAATCCCTGAGTTTTCCTTCTTATACAGAAGACCAAGTTTATAATGTTTTTCCTGCTGTGTTAAGCTTCAAGTTTTATTTACAGGTAATAACTGAGAAGCATCATTACCATACGACCTTAAAGGGTTTTTCCAAAAATCATACACACTATATGTTGTTACAGGGATACTTATCATTAAATTTATTAAAATTATCTTGTTATCCCATGCCTTTTATTTAGACAATTTGTTTGCTGACCAGGTATGTCCTTTATCTGCAGCTCCTTTGTGCTGCTAATTCTTTCCTTCCTTTATCATTTAGGTAATTTGCATTTTCACAGAAGCTTCCTGCTTTTGGATTTAAAGCCATCAGCAGCTCACTAAAAGGGACACCATCAACTTTCACCAGAGTTTTGATTACTTTTAACTTCTGCTTCCAAAACACACAGCAATCTGAAAAAGAAAACCCAACCTATTGTGGCTCCCTTTGGAGCCCTAATAGCATTTTAATTAAGTAGCATGGTATGTTTGCATTTCTTTTGCCCCTTCTACAATATACCCTGCACATGTTCTGGGGCAAATGCACATTCCTTCCATAGTTTAACTTCTATAACATTATCCATATCAATTTTTACATAAGGTGTAACTATTTCTTTTTTTTTGCTTACAGAGTTTTCATGTACCTTTATCAAAGTGACAGTCTGATTACTCAGAGCCATTTTAAGACTCAGTGTTTCTAACATTGCTTCTTTTTGTTTTGTGCACCTCACCCCTGCTGTTGCTTCAGAGGGCCACTGTCTTTTTTAAATTTCGTATTTATTTATTTTTTTTACTACAGCTCTCATCTGCTATTTTGTTACAAAATCAAACAAACAAACAAAAACCAACCAACCAAACAAAAATAATCCAATTTTTTTTCTATTCTCCAGATTTTGACTGCCCTGCTGCAGCCACATCTTAAAAACATTTTAAATTTTGTAAAGCATGGAGTTACCTTTTAAGGGTTAAATGCCAAATCCCAAAGCCAAACAGCACTAATTACCTGTGTCTAGCAAAAAGGTCTGTCAGTTTTGCAACTTTGAATTAAAGAGTCAAATGGATTTTTAGTGGCATTATTTAAAACAAAAACAAAACCAACTGGTCCTTAGAACTTTACATATTTACACACACACAGATAGATACATACACATTTTCTTTTCTTTAACATCCCTTCCACGTTGCTCTGTTTTTTTACATCTTACATTCCCTTTATACATTTGAGGCAGTTAAGTTCCAATAGAACCCCCTTATGTTCTTTTAGCAAATTTGACTAAATTGTCCAGTCAAATGATTTTAATCAGTTTCTTTTGCCTGGCTAATTTACAGACATTCCTTTGGAAAAGGGCCCATTTTTCCCTCAGAATGGCTGCAAAGAAACCAAGAATGCTCTTTCTCTAACACTTTTTTTTTTTTTTTCCTTTTTAACATTTTCACAAAGTTTAGCTGCTTAATTCCCTCCAGCCTCTGCAGAGTTAACTTTTTTTTTTTTACTCTTTCTCTTTGTAATTATGCCTGGGGGTGCCATACATAGGACCTTCTCCCCCTTTACCTGCCTCCCTCCAGCCTCTGCAGAATTAACTTTTTCACTCTTTTTGTATTCCTGGAGTGCCTCTTTCACTATTTTCAGCTGGCTTTGGGTATTTGTAGCCAGCACCTTCCAATTGTCTGCTCCCTTTTCCGTTTGTGCCTTTTCCTCTTTACATGAAGACAAGCGGAGGGAAGAATGCTTACATGCCTCCCACAACAACCAAATTGCTGCTGCATCTCTTTTGGCAGCACTAGAAGGTTTGTATATGAGGATATACTGAGCCAATCTATCCTCTAGGTCCGAAATAGTGCAGAGATCAGCTAGGGCTTGTTTAGTCCAAGGACTGTGCCCAAATTTTTGAAGGTTTTGTTTAAAAGGTGTAATTTCTTTAACAAAAGGTGAGGTTGGAGTTCCTTCTGACTCCATTCCTCCCTCTGGTACTGGCTTACCCTGTTTTCTTTTAAACATCTTAACATGGATATTTCAATCTCTTTGTCACTGCTGGTATTACTTAGCAAGTGACACAGCCTAGATTCTGAAATCATAGCTTAATCTATGCGTTTTTCCCCTGCTACCTTCCCGGAGGCCAGCAGGTCCCCTGCTACCTTCCCGGAGGCCAGCAGGTCTGGTTAACCTATTTCTCCCTGCTACCTTCTCGGAGGCCAGCCGGTCCGGTTAACCTGTTCTTCCCTGCTACCTTCTTGGAGGCCAGCAGGTCCCCTGCTACCTTCTCGGAGGCCAGCAGGTCTGGTTTAATCTGTTTTCCCTGCTACCTTCTCGGAGGCCAGCAGGTCTAGTTTAATCTGTTCTTCCCTGCTACCTTCTCGGAGGCCAGCAGGTCCCCTGCTACCTTCTCGGAGGCCAGCAGGTCTGGTTTAATCTGTTTTTCCTGCTACCTTCTCGGAGGCCAGCAGGTCCCCTGCTACCTTCTCGGAGGCCAGCAGGTCTGGTTTAATCTGTTTTTCCTGCTACCTTCTCGGAGGCCAGCAGGTCCCCTGCTACCTTCTCGGAGGCCAGCAGGTCTGGTTAACCTAATAGAAATGCCTAGCTCACTAGAGCTGGCGGTGTGCACACCAATATTCACAATAACTGAGGTTTTTTACCAATATTCCCCCTTTCGCAATTCTCCACCAAAATGTAATACCAATAAATTAAAAACCAGCAGGATCTTATTAAAGGGAAAAAGGCAAAATACCACATTTATTGTGAATACAGAAAGAATCATAGTAAGCAGTTAGTTATAGTTATAACATTCCATTCAATCTCATATTTCTTCACACATTCATTCATATACATACATACACACACACACACACACACACACAGGTTCTGCAAGGTTGTTATCATAGTTACCAGCCTTAGAGTTGCTCATGCCAAGCCACTGGCCAGGTGGCCTGGACATGAGGAGGGAGCAGGGCCTTGTCAGATGCTCATCTGATGCTCCTGGAAGTTGGTTTGCAGAATCAGACCCCAAAGTTCTCACTTTTTAGAGTCTCTTTTTATAGGAATTTCTTCCTAGGCCAGTCTGTGGGAATTGCTTCATCATGCTGTTGCTGAATCAATCAGCAGATGGCACATTCCTGACGGCTCCGTGCTGCTAGATGTTATCTTGTTCTTTGGTTCTCCCATTCTTGAGGCTGTTGGGTGGATTCCAGTCTGCCCTCCGGGGGTCCTCTGGTTATTTCCACTTGACGCCTTCTTCAGCCGATGGACACTGGATTCTTAGGCTGGCACCTCCGTGATCATTCAGTTATTATCCACACCAAGCATCCATCCACATACATCCTCTATCTCTATTTTAATCACAGTTGTTAATACAACAAAAGGGCGGGGAGTCTCTGGGTGCTGTGTCTGTTGTTAGAGTATTGCTTTGAGTCTCTCTCTGTGAATTGCTTTGAGAACAGACTCTGTCTTAGAATGTACTAACGCAATTAGCAGCTTGCAAGTTTCACATACAGAGGGAGAGAAACAGTACCAAAAACCAAGAGACCTCTTAATTAGTAATACCCTGGAATTTAAACTATGGGGAATCAAACTCATTTGTGATTTTAATACAGAACTTCTTTAATATGATCCAACAGTAGCAGGATGGAAGAGAAGACATAACTGAAGTGTTCTGTCCAAGGCACAAGGAGAGCATGAGCTCCGGAGTACTGACCTTTAGTTCCCCTGGAGCAGTATATGTTGCACTTCTTGGCTGCCTGACAGGCAACATGTCCCAAGTGGTAGCTCCCCACTGAATGAAGATGCTCTTTACTCCCGAATCATGTAACTTCCACTCATGATTGGTGGCAAAATGCCTGCTGAGGCTGTCTGCCTGTGAATTCTGAGTGCCTGGGAGGCACACTGCCAATAGAATGATGTGGTTCTGCATACACCCCAGTTCCATACATTGACCACTTCTATACATAAAGGGACAGAATGTGCACAGCCCTGCTCATTTATATAGAAAATAGTAATTATGTTTTCCAATATTAGCAGGATGTGCTGGAATTGTATGAAAGGTAGGAATGTTTTACAAGCCTCTCATGCTGTTCTCAGTTCCAGAAGATTCATGTGCATTCTGGCTTCCCACGGGGTCCAAGTGCTTTCTGTTGTGTGATTGTCCATGGGGGCTCCCGAGCCTATAGGGAACCATCTACAATTATCATCTTGTCAGGTGTGGTGGATAGAAATGGAACTCCCTTGCACATACATCCAGAATTGATTTTTTTTAGATCAAATAAAATTTGATAAATCAAATTCAACCTGCTGTACTTCTTCACAGTTTTACTGTGTGAATATTTTTAGCCTCTTAGCTGTCACTTACCTGAAGCATTTAGCAGATATGGTGACTAGGTGAGCATCCTTAATAGAAAGGGGAGGTGTACTGGTTTTGTTGGCTCCCACCCACTAGAACCCAAAACCCATCCCAATTTCAGGTTGGTTTGTGGTTGTGGTTGAATCTTTCACAGTTTTAATCTATACATTGTAGTAGTACAAGTCAGGGATGCCAAAATCTTTTGGCTATGATAAATCACGGCGACCCTTGTCTTGGGAGCAAAGTTCTTTATTTAGTAGAATAAAGTGTTTTTTGTTTATAAGTAGGGTTGAATGGAGCTTGAATGGAGCTGGGAACCAAATTCCAGTGGGTTTATACAAAGGATAGCCATGTCCTCAAAAGTCTTGAACCAACACCATAGCAGTCGAATGGAGTTTTGCCTCTGCCGTCAGAGCAGGATAAAGCCTCTAAACAGAGTGGGAACAAAACGTTGTATTGATCATATAAAAACTTTGAGATGGCCAAGTAAAAGGTGTTATGTTTTAATTAGTCAGGTCCTTAAATGAAGAAAAGCAGAATATGAACCTCCGTAAATGCTGAAAGCAGCTATCTCCTTGCATCCAAAAATATCTGATTTCTGGACTCTTGCATCCCAAAATATCTGATTTCTGGACTCTTCCAGGGGCAGCAGGTATAGCAGCCTCCCCTGGCTCAGCCACTGCTGCTGGACCCCGGTTGCAGATTTGGCGGGGGAAATTTTTGCTTTTTATTCTGCCCCATGTGGGTTTTGGGCCAGCTGAGGAGGCGGTATGTGTTACTCAGCTGCATGGGTTCATCAGTAATCTCCCTGGACTCCAGAAAGCTGAGGCTTTGTCTACACTTGCAAGTGTATGACAAAACTTGTGTTGTTCAGAGGTGTTAAAAAAAACACCTTCCCGAAAGACAAAAGTTTTGCGGATGACAAGCACCGGTGTGAACAGCGCTTTGTTGGCAGGAGCGCTCTCCTGCTGACAAAGCTAATGCTGCTCATTGGGGATGGAAGTTTTCTGTTGGCAGGAGAGCTCTCTCCTGCCAACAAACAATGACTACACTGTAGTGGCACAGCCATGTAACTGAAAGCTGACTAGTGTAGACATAGCCTGAGTAACACAAACCGCCTCCTCAGTCACCCTGGAAACTGCATGGGGCATATCAAAAGCTCAGGTTCTTCTTCTGGAAAAGAGAAGAGCTTTTGAATTTTTCCTCAGGGCAGCATGGGGTCTGTGAAGGGAAGGTGCAGCTGCAGTGGCTCCGGCTGGCCCGGGGCTCCTTCGGGCAAGGTCGGGGAGGGGCGGGGGCGGAAGGGGAGAGATCAGGGCTCCGGCTGGCCTGGGGCTCCTCTGGCTGCGGGGGTGTGGGGGAGGGAATGGGCAGAGCTGGAGGCTAGCCTCCCTGAAGTGGGGTTCCACCCGCCACCCATGGACTCTTCAAATTACTGTTGAACATGAATTTAGATTTTGCAGATAAATTCATGTTAATTATTATGAAGTTTATTGAACAGATATTTGTAAACTTAATGCACCTTCCATGACTTTGTCCAAATGAGAGCAACTAATAAAAGAAATGTGCAAATGTGAATATCACTTAATCAACAGTTTAATAAATACTTACAAACCAGCCAAAATCGGATTTGTCTTCAGGGTACTAATGTACAACAATGTTGGATCTTCACTGTTAAAACAAAATGTTCTAGGGTTCTTTGTTTTAGAGCCATATCTATAATCGATGTGTATTCATTTACACTGACGTCTCTTGGACTTTGGAATACAAAATAATAATCACACCCATCTTTATAGTTCAGTAAGCGCCTTCATCTTTTAAGGCTTCATCTACTGACAAACCATCGAGATTCTTAAATCTAAAAGGGACCATTCCTCCACAGGATGTTCATTGAAGGATGGCCCTCAGCAAAGTGACATATGTAAGTGAGGATGGGAAGCAGGTCTTGTTCAGATTGTAACCAGAACATTTTTCCCAAATTTAAAGATAGTGTCCTAAATTCCTCCCAAAACTGACCAGAGAGCACCCAGTCCTATACTTCAGCTGCAAACCCTTCCTCCATGGAAAAAAATGATTCTGTTATAGAGACTATCAAGTGGGCTGTTGACTCCATCTGCTACCATGTTCTGGGCTACCCCATTACCAACCATACACTGTTCAAACTGCTATTAATGGAGGATGAATATGACTCACTGCACAATCCTTTTGCATTTGGTCCTAGAGTTCTACACAGATGTGTAGTCATGTTACATACAACACTAGTGGAAGCTGCTAAGATACTATAGTGATAAGCATAGTATAAAAACTAGGGCTGTCAAGCAATTAAAAAAAATAATTGTGATTAATCGCACGGTTAAAAAAATTAATCACAATTAACCACATGATTAATCACACCGTTAAAGAATAATGAAATACCATTTATTTAAACATTTGTGGATGTTTTCTACATCTTCAACTATATTGATTTTAATTATAACACAAAATACAAAGTGTACAGTACTCACTTTATATTTATTTTGATTACAAATATTTACACTGTAAAAAACAAAAGAAATAGTATTTTTCAATTCACCTAATACAAGTACTGTAGAGCAATCTCTTTATCATGAAAGTTGAACTTACAAATGCAGAATTATGTACAAAAAAATAACTGCATTCAAAAATAAAACAATGTAAAACTTTGGAGCCTACAAGTCCACTCAGTCCTGATTTCTTGTTTAGCCAATCGTTCAGACAAACAAGTTTGTTTACCTTTGCAGGAGATAATGCTGCCCGCTTCTTGTTTACAATGTCACCTGAAAGCGAGAACAGGTTTTCTCATGGCAGTGTTGTAGCCGGCGTCGCAAGATATTTACATGCCAGATGCGCTAAAGATTCATATATCCCTTCTTCAACCACCATATATCACTTCAACCACCATTCCAGAGGACATGTCTCCATGCTGATGACGAGTTCTGCTCGATAACAATCCAAAGCAGTGCGGACTGACACATGTTCATTTTCATTATCTGAGTCAGATGCCACCAGCAGAAGGTTGATTTTCATTTTTTGGTGGTTCGGGTTCTGTAGTTTCCGAATCGGAGCATTATTAACAAGCATGGAAGCATGTCCTCTGGAATGGTGGCCAAGGCATGAAGAGGCATATAAATGTTTAGCATATCTGGCACATAAATACCTTGCAATGCC
Source organism: Natator depressus (assembly GCF_965152275.1). Lineage (NCBI taxonomy): Eukaryota > Metazoa > Chordata > Testudines > Cheloniidae > Natator > Natator depressus. The sequence continues at coordinate 33,008,556 of NC_134235.1, forward strand.
GGCTAGAAAAATGCCATGCAAACACCTGTTCTTACTTTCTGGTGACATTGTAAATAAGAAGTGGGCAGTAGTATCCCCTGCAAATGTAAACAAACTTGTTTGTCTTAGCAATTGGTTGAAGGAGAAGTAGGACTGAGTGGATTTGTAGGCTCTGAAGTTTTGCATTGTTTTATTTTTGAGTGCAGCTATGTAACAAAAAAAAATCTACATTTGGAAGTTGCACTTTCATGATATAAAGATTGCACCACAGTACTGGTATGAGGTGAATTGAAAAATACTTTTTCTTTTGTTGATTTTTTTTCCACTGCAAATATTTGTAATAAAAATAATAATATAAAGTGATCATTGTACACTTCGCATTCTGTGTTGTAATAGAAATAAATAAATATATTTGAAAATGTAGAAAAACATCCAAAAGTATTTAATAAATTTCAATTGGTATTCTATTGTTTAACAGTACAATTAAATCTGGGATTAATCACGATTAATTTTTTTAATCACAATTAATTTTTTTGAGTTAATCACATCAGTTAACTGCAATTAATCGACAGCCCTAATAAAAACCTATGTAGAACAGAATTTCTTTCCAAGGGCACTGGCAGCCAGTGAAGAACCATGCCAAGGTAGACTTTTCACTTCTGCACAGTGCCTTTCCTATGAGGGAGTTACAAGAACACTTCATCCCTGGGGAAGCCAAGAAAGGGTTAACTAAGCTTCTCTACAAAAGCCCACAGCTAGCTGGTCCTATTGTGAAGATCTGCAAAGCAGTAGGATGGGATTAGCTGTAAAGCAGATCAATCACCCTCTCCAATCTCCTTCAAAAGGGTGGTGGGGCAGTGAAGGATGTTTCTGGGCTAGGATCCCTGACATGGTGCAATCAACTCACAGTCCTGGAGCACCTGCCTCATAATGAGGCCCAGTATTGCAGTGCTTCTGCTTCCTCTCATCGTCATATTTAGTAAGTATCAATTTAAGGTAGTAAGAAAATCTCTCTAAATTACAATATAATAGCTAGGCGCCAAAGATGTTTCAAAAGAAAGGACAATGAATTAGCTCAAATTTTAAAATATCTACCATTCGTTTGGAAGGTACCCTAATATATATATATAAAGTATTTCTGAAGTGCAATCAAAAAGAACTAAAATTAGATTTGTTTCAATACATTACCCTATCATTTGTACCAGATACAGTATGATCCTAAAAGAACACTGTTCAAAAGTTATAGCCCTATATAAGTCCTCTTTCTATTCTTTCTGATCTTTAATTCTGGCTACATTTGACTGAACTGCAGCCATTTCTTCATCCACCCTCCTTGATGGTGTCAGGGGATGGAGGTATCTGAAATTCCTTTGGCCACATGTAATCAGATAAGGTTTTAAATTTGCATCACTAGTGGCCAAAAATGCTTATTAACCCTCTTGTCTCTCCAAACAGCTGGGGCTGGAAGTGATGTCTAGGTATTTCTAGTTCATTTCTACAGAGTACATAGTCCACATTTACAAAAGTAAACCTGACTTCCTGTAATTAATATTACGGACTTTCACTAGCATACAATCATGCATGGAGGGAGTATTCCTGACATAGTCTCACACTGGTCAGCTCTGTGGCTAACAGCCCATATATTTTGTATCATAATGACAAAATTATATTCCATATCTTAAAGTTGTTGGATTGTTTTCACTCTGAATTCACTATTAAAGCTACGAAAACAGCATCTGGATTTTAAACATCACTTTTCCAATGCCTTATGATCAATAGTCTCAATGTTTTTTCTGCTGATTGTAAGAAGTTGTACTTGCTTCCATACCTAACCAATTTTTCTTTGAATATCAATATATAATCTCATTTACAATGTATGTTCTTTTCCTTGTTGTATTTCCCTGTCTGAGTTAATATACTAATTTTATTAGCAAAATGTTAATGTGGGTAATAGCGTTCTGTAACAATTTAGATTAACCTGGTTAGATCATACTTAAAATGTAGAACCATCTTGTCAACTGAAAATGACTGAATGTGTCCACATTCTTTACAATAAGTGTAATAGATGAATGTTCAAGTGAATAAGTATAAATCCTAAGATTTGGCAGCTATTGTAACAGTTCTTGTTATTGTTTAGACTCCCCACCCCAGAGACTTGTGCTTAATTATATCCTGCTTAGGCCTTAAGTGTGCATGAGTTCTGGACTTAGCTGGAGACGGAAAAGACCATCAACTTTCTCCTTTGCCAAAGTCACCCAGTGAGCACTTATATGATAGCGTCATTATTGTCTCTAGCCATTTGTCAACACCTCAAATTCACCTTTTTATTTGGCAGTGTGTACATCTAACTAGCAAGGTCAATACAGGTCAGGACTGAAACACTGTGACAGAGTTACAGAGATTGTACAGCATCTGCCAGCATTATACCTTGCTTTAGCTAGTGCTATTATTTTTTTGCTTTCAACAAGTACTAAATCACCAAGAACATTTGTATGAAATGAGAAAAAAATAAATGTTTAACTTTTAAACATTTACTGTAGACATTTCATTTCTTAGAGTTCTAGGTAAATAGAAGATTTCACACAATAATCACCAAATCCACAGCTGGCGTTAATCATCAGATTTATACCAGTTGAGGTGGAGCCACTGTATCAGAAATTAGATACTAACCTGAGTTTTTGGTGGAGCAATAACTAATAGACAGCAGGGCTAGAATTATTGTGCTTAATGAAAACATTTTCTCACCCAGGTTCTCGGGCCTTGACTTGGCCCACATTTTTCTCCATATGGTCTGGCCTTTTCTCATATTAACCCAGCTCTGCTGGACATGTACATTATCTAAATGACCTCATTCTCACATACTTTTTTATATTTCTCAGAATTTGAGGAATGACGTTTTGGATCATTTGGTTAGGATGAAATGAAGTAGATGCTTAGGTCCTGAAGAGTTGGAAACTCATTTGTTGATGCTGGCTACACTTACTATCTATTTTCCTTATATATATTTTTCCTTTCCAATATACCATTACAAGATGGAATATTCCCTAAAGCTTGGAAATTGGCAATGCACGGTATTGCAGTCTATAAGTCTATTGTCACTCTAGACTGTAACATGACCAAACACTACCTCTTTCCTAACCATTTATTACAAACAATGGAAGGCATTGAATTATCCATTGTGAAATATGCACACATGACAACTGTGAACAGATTTCTCCCTTCAGTTGGGGCCACATCCTGCCCTGTGGTATTAAGGAAAGACTAAGGAGCCTCTTTCCATACCTGCAATGTGGCTCATGCAACAACAATTTGGTGCTTGGAAGAGCTATAGGAAAGCACCCTGTCCTTGGTGTGTAAGCTGTTGGGGGCAGCACCCATGTGCTGGGAGAAAACAGAGATTCCTTTTAACAGATCAGGGAAGTATATGTGACAGCATGTTCACCCCACATCTCCCTGAGAGATTCTGCTTTATATCACTGGGAGGACTCATGGACTAGATGTACAATTGGCACTACTCTGCTCCATTATTCCATATGCTAAAGACAGGGTTTTCCACATAGATGGATAATAGCCATAATGCATCTTTTCCCCATTCTACAGGCATGGCCAAACTACTGCTCGCAAGCCACATGTGGCTCTTTTACAGTTAAATTGCAGCTTGCAGAGAAATTACAGTCCAACACACTTTGCAGCTAGAATTAGTAACAACACTCGGGGCTTAAATTCTCTTGAACTATTTCCTGGAGACCCCCATTCTCCCCCAATTCTCTGCCTACCAGACTGGGGGGGGATCTTGCCCTGTAGGGAGGGTGGTCTTGAGGCTTCACCCTTGCAGGAGGCACCAGGGCTCAGTAGGTGGAGAAGTCCTGAGCCCCAGTGCCCCCTCCCCTGGGGCTGAAGCCCCTTGTCACCATGCCTCAGTGGGTCACAACTGAGAATACCAAGTTCAGGACAAACTGCTCAGAAATAGAGCAGGCACACCCAAAAACTTGTGGTTATTCTTCCATAAGATATACCAAACCAGCAACAAAGGTAAACTTCTGTCTCACCACACTGGCTAACAAGAAGTCAGAAATGCAGCCTCCTTAGGTATTCCAGTCCTGGATTCAACACCCAGACACTAGACTTAATGATGAGTGGTTATTTAAAACCAATTTAATCAAACAAAGGATTCTTCTGATCCCAAAAGAACCACCCACATACTCAGGGCAATATATAGCTCAGATCTTACCCAATAATCACGCTGATGCCAATACTTTAGTATCTAATATCTAAATGTTTGTAAGAGAAAAGAAAGAGCTCAGAGTTTAAATTGGTTAAAAGAATCGAATACATACAATAATTGCAAGGCACTTGGATCAGGCTTGAAGCATGGCATAAACTGCTGGCTTAAATCAAGTTTCTGGTTGCTTCCAAATGATTGGAAGGTTCTCAGTCCCTTGATTAGAATGCTCCCATTAGTATAAGTCCATAGTCCAGAGAACAAAGCAGGAAAGAGGTTAAAGGGAGATGTTTCCAGGGCCTTTTATAGCTTCTCCCACGTGGAGGGAAACTCATTGTTCCAAGCAGAGCCCTCAGCACAGTTTGTGGAAAAGTACAGGCACACAAGATGGAGTTCAGTACCACATGATCTAATCATATGCCCTTCCATGCTTCAGTGGTCACAGTAGGGGCCACTACCCATATTAAAGAATATAAGAACATAAGAACAGGCATACTGGGTCAGACTAAAGGTCCATCTAGCCCAGTACCCTGTCTTCCGACAGTGGCCAATGCCAGGTGCCCCAGAGGGAATGTACAGAACAGGTAATCATCAAATGATCCATCCTGTCGCCCATTCCCAGCTTCTGGTAAACAGAGGCCAGGGACACCATCCTTGCCCATCCTGGCTAATAGCCATTGATGGACCTACCCTTCATGAACTTATCTAGTTCTTTTTTGAATCCTTGGCCTTCACAACATCCTCTGGCAAAGAGTTCCAAAGGTTGACTCTGCGTTGTGTGAAAAAAATACTTCCTTTCGTTTAATTTAAACCTGCTGCCTATTAATTTCATTTGGTGACCCCTAGTTCTTGTATTATGAGAAGGAGTAAATAATACTTCCTTATTTACTTTCTCTACACCAGTCATGACTGTATAGACCTTTATCTTATCCCTCCTTAGTCGTTTCTTTTCCAAACTGAAAAGTCCCAGTCTTATTAATCTCTCCTCATATGGCAGCCGTTCCATACCCCTAATCATTTTTGTTTCCCTTTTCTGAACCTTTTCCAATTTCAATATATCTTTTTTGAGATGGGGCGACCACATCTGCACACAGTATTCAAGGTGTGGGCGTACCATGAATTTATATAGAGGCAATCTGATATTTTCTGTCTTATTATCTACCCTTTCTTAATGATTCCCAACATTCTGTTCTTTTTCTGACTGCCGCTGCACATTGAGTGGATGTTTTCAGAGAACTATCTGCAGTGACTCCAAGATCTCTTTCTTGAGTGATAACAGTGAATTTAGACCCCATCATTTTATATGCAAAGTTGGAATTATGTTTTCCAATGTGCATTACTTTGCATTTACCAACATTGAATTTCATCTGCCATTTTGTTGCCCAGTCACCCAGTTTTGTGAGATCCTTTTGTAGCACTTCGCAGTCTCCTTGGGCCTTAACTATATTGAGTAGCTTTGTATCACCTGCAAATTTTGCCACCTCACTGTTTACCCCTTTTCGAGGTCATTTATGAATATGTTGAATAGGACTGGTCCCAGTACAAACCCCTGGCATACACCACTATTTACCTCTCTCCATTCTGAAAACTGACCATTTATTCTTCCCAATCATGAGAGGACCTTCCCTCTTATCCCATGACAGCTTACTTTCCCTGGTTCAGAAAAGGGCAACAAAAATTATTAGGGGTTTAGAATGGCTTGCATATGAGGAGAGATTAATAAGACTGGGACTTTTCAGCTTGGAAAAGAGGCGACTAAGGGGGGATATGATAGAGGTCTATAAAATCATGAGTGGTATAGAGAAAGTAAATAAGGAAGTGTTATTTACTCCTTCTCATAATACAAGAAGAGGGGGCCACCAAAATAATCATTTCCTTTTCCATTGAACAGTTTATCTCATCCGTAATTAATTAAGCGGTTGCATCAGAAACAAAGAGAGGTTATCTCATCAGTGCAAAGGGAGTGATGCACAGATAGGTATTGGATAAAATATTGCCAGAGGATGGATAAAGATAGCAGGATAAATGCAGCGATTAAGACCTGTACAAAGTGCCAATCACATTAGGATCCATTTTTTTAGTATGTTAGGTTCAGGAATTATTGTATGACAAGATCTCATTTTCTGTAATATTTTCATCACCTGAGAGAACTGATAAAGGCAGAATAGAAAATACCTGATTTTGTTTTAATTTTTTTATATAATCAATTGGTGATTGATTGTATAGTTTTGGCATCTATTGTAGTGAGACTCTAAACAGCACTAGCCAGAGCCAGCCATCTCACAAGCAGATGCTATGGAAGCCAAGTACCTAACTCCTGCCATTTGTGCTCAGTTGTGTGGTGATTTTATGGTACAGACAGACTAGTATAAGACTATCAATCCTATGTCACTCTGAGCTAGGACCTAAGACAGGCTGGAATCAGCATCCATAACACTCAACCTCAGAGTTACCTCATCTCTGTAACCACAAATACCTATAGTAATAGACCCAAATTCTTAGCAATTTTCTATACATGGAATATTTCCATAACATTTTCTACATGTAGAAGGAAATTTATTTTGCAGAATGTGATCTCTTATCTGAGACAGTGGCTAAGGCAAAGGACAATATCCAAACCTTCCTAAGCCAGGTTTGCTGTTGCGAAAGCCTATTTATTTTAGAAGTAAAGGTGACAAACACACAAAAGCTCAAATCAGAAAACCGGTATGTTGTTACACTGTTAGCTTCAAACAAGATAAATTAACCGCTGTCAGATGGATTTCAAAAGGGATGCTCCAGATGTGCTGCAGGGAGCTTGATCACTCAGCTGAGTAACTAGCAAAGGTGAGGATATTTTGAAAATTTAGACCTTGCTTTAGGAACACAAGCTGCCTGGACACATTGTCTCTAGCTTGCACTAAGTCACCTGGACCTTCAAGAGTCAGCAGTCACACAAGGCTATGATACTCAGGAGATGATGTTATGTATTGCCACAGTGCCCCTCTTCTACTGTGGGTTCAAGTTCTCAGCAGGGTGCCATACACAGCCAATGTAGTAACCACAGAATAACAGCAAGATTCAGTAAACACACAAGACAATAGAGATGCAAATAGTTTTCAGACTGACATGGGCAATCCCTCACATTGCTCATACCCTTCTCAAGCCAGGTGCAAGAAAATGTTGCAGAAGAGGATTATATAGCAGATATGGGGTTACTGTGGCATATTGTCAACCCAAAAGTATATGTTCTGATGTGTGATCTGCAAATGGAACATGGGAAGCTGCTGTCCGCAATCTATGGCTGGGGTAAATATTGCCTGGACTAGACAAGCAGGTAAGAGAGCCTAGTTGCTAGAAAGGGAATAGGGGTCAATGGAAATTGGGAGGGGGGCAGTGCGGAGAATGCAAAGAAAGAAAATTAAGTCTAGTAGGATGAAAATACTCAGATTCTGGAAGAAAAGCATCCTTAGCTAGGTCTCCTGAAGAACTGAGCTTGAGCTGAAAAAGAGGCAGCTTGGTCATGCTGCCTATACAGATTTGAAAACCATCTAAAAAGAGAGAGAAACCCATTAGGAACTCATTAGACATTAAAGTAATATTTGGAACACTTCACTATGAAGAGTATATGTATAGTACAGTATGTAGGGGTCTCCAGTCACAACACAATGTATTTTTCCCACTGTATCACCTGTACTTCCATCCAACTTCTAACACACAAAATAAGGCAATGTCTACACTACCACGGGAAGTCGATCTAAGTTAACACTACTCCAGCTTTGTGAATAACATAGCTGGAGTCGACGTAGCTTAGGTCGACTTACTGTAGTGTCTATACCACGCTGAGTCAACAGGGGACGCTCTCCCATTGACTTACCTTACTCCTCTTGTTCCCAGTGGAGTATTGGAGTTGACCAGAGGGCACTCAGCCTTTGATTTAGCAGGTCTTCACTAGACCTGCTAAATCACCCCCCGGTGCATTGATCACAGCAGCGTCGATCCCGCAGTAGTGTAGACACAGCCTAAGAAACTAATTTGCAGAAAGTTGCAAACACCAAAAACTTACAGGAGGGATACAAGAGAATGATTATTATCTTTTAATTTTACTGTGGTTTCAAAGTATATTTAAAGCAGCCTCAGTCAGTGATACATATGGCATAGGTCTTTCTTTTGCAACCATATTATGCCCAGCTGGTTAGCTCCAGGATGCAGCACTTTATTTTGGTATTTTTGCTACTTTTCCACGTACTTGGTTGCAGATTGTAAAGGAAAGTCCTTGGCACTGGAGCCAATTTTCACCAATGTCAAACAAAAGCAGTTGTTTGGATGGTGTCTTGAAAATCTAGTTTCTTTGTATGATAATCGTTGAAGTCATATTTCCATGTTATGGGTAACAGAATATCTAGTAATGTACTTTGTCCATTTGTAAATTTACGTGACAGAATAGTGACTAAAAAGAACTCAGCAGCTTCAATTCAGTCTCTTAAAAAAAAAGATGTAGAATTTAAAACAAATACATAGAAATTAATAAGTTGCACCCAATGGAGGAGAGACCATACCTAGTGGTTAGAGCAAGAGATGGAGAATCAGGATTCCTGAATTCTATTCTTGAACCCAGTAGTGACTTGTTCTGTAACACAGAGCAAGTCACTTCCTTATTGCAGGTATAATTGTTTCTGAGTCTTAATTATCTAAATTGTTTTAAAGTTATTTGAAATCCTCAAATGAAACTTGCAAAATGTAGCATCTTACAGGACTTCTGAAATTTTTTTCCTAATGGCAATAGAAAGGTGGCAGGGAACTGTATGGGGGGGGGGGGGTTGTGCTTGTTTTTGATTTGTTTGTTTGTTTGTTTCTGTTTGCTTGGTTTAGGTTTTAATCTATTTGTTTCTAAAAAAGGAAACTTTTTAATAGTCTTTAAAATAGCACTGAAAACAGCCTTGTGTGTGTCTAATTAGCACTAAAAAGTATATTTTATTGCAGTAAAGAACAAGATGATCCATATATTTAATAAGACACTGACCAGATATGAAGAAGCTCAGTCACACTGAGTACAAGCAGTGAAAGTAAAATTATGTCATTCTGCGCTGATAAAAATACATAAATGAATGACAGTTTCTTGTAATTTACTAATTTAGTAGAGAGGGGAAAGGAAAAGAAATACCAACAAGAGGATAGATAATAAATGGGGAGGAGGGCATACTTAAACACCAGAAAAATTTCCCAATGTTCATTAGCTGGTTTTAAGATATTTCCCAGAAGCAGTTTAATAAATCACTTGTGCTTTCCTGTCCTATCCTGTACTGGCTCCTTAATCCATAGTCTAGCCAAGTTTCTTCTACCTCTAACTGAACAATAGTTCAGGGGAATTCCATATCTGTATCAGTTATTTTTGCTTAAATTGAATGTACAGTAATCCAGGTTTGGGATGAGAATAAAACCCTAGCATCTTGAAGTGAGATTCTACTCTGCTTAGGGTCTCTGCAAGAACAGTATCATGGGGCTTAATGTTTATTCTCTCCAAGACAGGCAGCTCACAGTTGCTCAATTTACAACTAAAAAGAGACTGAGTCTCTGTTCATTTACACCAGTTTTACATTGTTTTCATTATAATGACACCAGCATAAAAACTCAACATAGGCCCCTTCCCGCTGTCTATTTCTTTGTCCTTTGACTATAGCTCCTCGCATCAGGGACTATCCTCCTTAAGTGTTTGGAGAGCATCTAGCACAGGGGTGGCCAACCTGTGGCTCCAGAGCCACATGTGGCTCTTCAGAAGTTAATATGCGGCTCCTTGTACAGGCACCGACTCCGGGGCTGGAGCTACAGGCGCCAACTTTCCAATGTGCCGGGGGGTGCTCAACCCCTGGCTCTGCCACAGGCCCTGCCCCCACTCCACCCCTTCCTGCCCCCTCCCCTGAGCCTACTGTGCCCTCGCTCCTTCCACCTCGCCCACAGAGCCTCCTGCACACCACAAAATAGCTGGTTGGGAAGTGCAGGGAGGGAGTGGGAGGCGCTGATCGGCAGGGCTCCCGGTGGGCAGGAGGCACTGTGAACGGGGAAGGGGTTGCGAGCTGATGGGGGGGGGTTGCTGATGTATTACTATGGCTTTTTGGCAATGTACATTGGTAAATTCTGGCTCCATCTCAGGCTCAGGTTGGCCACCTGCACATAGTAGGTTCTACCACAAATAAATAATAATAGAGTGAACAATAAGGTACAAGGATTTTACTTTCCGCCCTCCAAATTCACCCAGGGATCTGGCAATTAAGCAAGCCCACACATCACCACCAGCAGCAATTATTCCTCAGGCTAAATTCTTCCATCTGTTGCACCTAATCCAACCCCGCTACATCTAGGAAGCACAGATGTAGGTGACAACAGAACTTAGCTTTGCAAGCCAGACTGGAATATAGCCTGCTCCCTCTCAGCAGTATTGGCTCTGAACCGCTAATGTAAATGGCAAAGAATTACAAATATTTTCTTCTCAATAAGAAACCCGTTGTCATTGACCCTTGTATGGCTGTGTGGAAGGAGTGGGAGGATACAAAAGGCTTTCCAGCCACATGCAGTCCTGTCCAAGAGCGCGGGACAACTGCAGTCCATCCACTCAAGCAGTGCAAGGACTATTACTCCTGTGACCGCAGGATTGCACCACATGCCAAAGAGAATTAGGAATAGAAAAGAGGAAGAGGGGTGATGTTCTTGAGCAGCGGCAGTCAAAAAAGCAAACAGAATGTTGGGAATCATCAAGCAAGGGAAAGATAATATGATATTTTAAAGACAGAAAATATCATATTGCCTCTATCTAAATCCATGGTACGCCCACACCTTGAATACAGCGTGCAGATGTGGTCGCCCCATCTCAAAAAAGATATATTGGAATTGGAAAGGTTCAGAAAAGGGCAACAAAAATTATTAGGGGTATAGAACAGCTTCCATATGAGGAGAGATTAATAAGGCTGGGACTTTTCAGCTTGGAAAAGAGGCGACTAAGGGGGGATATGATAGAGGTCTATAAAATCATGAGTGGTATAGAGAAAGTAAATAAGGAAGTGTTATTTACTCCTTCTCATAATACAAGAAGAGGGGGCCACCAAAATAAAATAATAGGTAGCAGGTTTAAAACAAACACAAGAAAGTATTTTTTCACGCAACGCACTGTCAACCTCTGGAACTCCTTGCCAGAGGGTGTTGTGAAGGCCAATACTATAATGCAGTTCAAAAGGGAGCTAGATAGATTCAGGGAAGATAGGTCCATCAATGGCTATTAGTCAGGATGGGCAGGAATGGTGTCCCTAGCCTCTGTTTTCCAGAAGCTGGGATTGGGTGACAGGGCATGGATCACTTGATGATAACCTGTCTGTTCATTCCCTTTGGGGGACCTGCCATTGGCCAGTGTCAGAGGACAGGATACTGGGCTTGATGGACCTTTGGTCTGACCCAGTATGGCCGTTCTTATGTTCTTATGTTCTCTCTGGAAGTCAATGCTGTCAAAAAGGAACTAAGCCACTTTGCATCCTGACGCCCGACCCCATTCTCCCCACTCTCAAAGCAGCACAATTTAGCCCAAAATAAGCAGGTACATCACTGAGTGCACACAGGGAGCAGCTCGGTTCAATAAGATGTCATTGTTTGCATAGTGTAGTCACTTTTCAGAGCAGAAAACTGTCAATTCATAGGTTATCATAGTTTCACAGATTCCAAGGCCAGGCAGGACCATTGTGATCTTCTAGTCTGATTTCTATATAACATAGGCCATAGAACTTTCCCCAAATAATTCCTAGCGCATACCTTTAGTAAAACATCCAATCTTTATTTTAAAATTGCCAGTGATAGGAGAATCCACCATGACCCACGGTTTACCATTGGAACCACGTATGACCCTCACTGTAACAAATATAACCCTTCTTTTCAGTCTGAATTTGCCTAGCTTCAATTTCCAGCCACTGGATCATGATATACCTTTATCTGCTAGAGACATACATCAGTTGTGGGCTTTGTCCTCTTTGTAACTAGCCTCAGGCTCCTGCTCCTAATGCTCCCACTGCCTACCATTTCAACCTCAAATGACCCCAGTCTCTGCAACCCCTCTTGCAACCTCCTAGAGGGAGCTCTGAACTCTGGCTCAAGCAAGTTGACGGTTTTGCTGCCATCGAAGTGAGAACCCGTCTTTGGGTATGTCTACACTGCAGCTAGTAGCACGCCACCCAGGCTCGTGCTAGTGCGCTAAACATAGCGGCATGGATGTTGTGTCTTGGGGGCAGCTCAGGCTCGCAAGCTCACCCAGCCTCCTGTGTCTGAGCTTGGGTGGCTACCCTGAGTCTCCACCAGAGCCGCAACATCCACACTGCTTTTTTTAGCTTGAGCAAACCTAGCATAAGTCTGTCTACCTGGGCTGGGAAACTCACTCCCAGCTGCAATGTAGATATAACTTTGTGGCATGAAGAGCAAGCTACAAAGCTCACAAGATTGGATTTTTCCTGGTTTGGCTCTGGCCGGATATGCTACAAGAATACCAAAGTAACATTATGTCAGATCCAAGTTAAAGCAAGAAATACAGACACTCCCAATTTTTTTTTTTTAAATTTGAGTTATAAATAATTTTCGTATCCCCCCCAGTCTCCCTTGAAAGCCACATCTTCAGTTTGGTTTGAGTACAGGGCAAAGGTTCAGGTCAGTTATTATTTTATCCAAACCAATAGTTTGCCCATCCTTAACAGAAGGATGACAAAGGGTTGGTGCTGAGGTGTTTTTGGACTATAAGAAATAGCTGAAGAAATATGAGGCTTCTTCCTACTCCCACCTCTAAGAAACATCAGAACGTGATTAGATTAGATTTCTCTTGATCATTTCTTTAATACAGGATTGAGACATGAACATATTCCCACCATAGTCTCTGAAATACAATTGGATATTGAAGTCTGCACAACATTAATCTTTTGGGTCAATAATGAGCAAAATTATCTTCTGACTTACATCCAAGATACCTACTAAGTTCAATTAAATTGTATGGCTGTATCCGAGAAAAGAAATTGTCCTGTTATATTTTGCTGACTTGTCTTTCAATTTGTTCCTCAACAAAATAGCTTATCACATAGAGGATAGATATTCTTAGGTTGAAGTAATTCCCTCTCCCCCCGCATTCTGCAACTTTAGGAATATTATCATGACAGTTTGGCACAGGGGAGAGTAATGAAAAGTAAGCGAGCAAAGGAAGAAAATTAAAAGAATTGGGGTGGTGTGGGTTGTCACAAAGGTTTCATTGACACTCATTTGGAAGGGTTAGGTTACCCATGAGTGGATAAATCACAAGTGACTTATGCAGGTCAACCCAAAACTTTACGTCTGTGGTTTTTCTAACACTTCCAAAGTATACTGGAATTGTTTACTACAATGAGGACTATTTTTGCTTAGTATGGGTGCAAATTAATACTGAATGTATGGGAATATACACTAAGAGAGGTGGTGGGCATATGTCAACCCCTTAAATTTTGATTTCTTGGCTATTTTAAACTTTAATTTTAATTCTGAGGTATGGAATAAGAGCCTGTACAATTCCATTTTACAGAGTACTGTTTAAGATACAGGAGGGCAAATAAACCCTTTACAGTTTCAGATCCTTGTATACAGTATGTGTCTCTATAACCACAGCCTTTCATATGGCCTCCCAAGGAAAGAAGTAACTCAATAAGTGGAAGCCATTAGGAAAACAAAATTAAAGTCATGCTTTAAACACAGACATTGAATCAGCAAGCCAACCCTCCACAGGGGCAAACTGCAGAGTTGAAGGGCACAGCAGTTGAAGGTAGGCTATCCAAAGGAATTCATTTTGAAGGTTGGTGTTGACAGCACCCCAACAGTGCTGGAGCTTAGAGAACAAGCAAGCATATAATTCAATATTAAATCTGGAACATATATTAGGTTCAAATACAGACAATGTTAGTCAAGGTAAGACAGAACCTGAAAACACCCACAAAGTAAAATGAAAAGATTCCAGTTGAAAACAAGATCAAAAGTAACAATATAAGTTTAAATGTGGCATCACAGAGATGCAACATGTCTCCGCTTAGTGAGATCAGTTATGTTGTGGCTTCTATTATTAACGTATTACGTATTGACAGTGTGCTCAATGCTGCACAAAACACAGAGGCAAAGTATTCACCTCTTCAATTTTAGAGGGATGTGGGCACAGGCACGCTCTTCCTCACTAGCACCCCTCTGCAGAAAGCCACCATAATCTAGGCGCAGGAGCTCCAGAGTTCCAGGCAGTATTATCTGCGGAACTAGCAGAGGCCTTTAAAAGGACAAAAGGTGAAGGCAGAGCCATCTTCACAACCACATATGCACCAGATATCACCCACAAATAAGCTCTGGAGGAGCACAGTCATAGCAAGAGCTTTTCCCCATTGCTGTTTCCGCTGCAAAGAATGTATGGCCATCAGCCATAATCTTCCCTCCCCAGGATAGCTCTGCCTTCCATGGACTGCACTGCAATTTAGCCCAGAGGGATGTGTGGTGCCTGACTCTTGGAACTTTCCACAAATCAATGGACACAGATAATAAAACAATGTAAAACAAAATTGGTGTTTGTCTGATAGCATGACCGAAGCTGGGTCTACCTGAATGATGTAGCAATTAAAGCTGCAGTTTTAAAAGTGGGGCAAGCTGGCAAGGAAACATTGTTTTTCAATGACAGGGGCCATAGTATTGTATTGCTTCTTCAAGTGACAGTGCTGACCTGTTGTGCTCTCCCCACCATCACATCAACTGCCAGCCAAAAGTTTAAAGAGACAAGGTGGGTGAGGGGATATCTTTTATTGGACCAACTTCTGGTGGTAAAAGAGACAAGCTTTCAAGCCTCTTGTCCTGAAGAAGAGCTCTGTGTAGTTTGAAAGCTTGTCTCTCTTACCACCAGAAGTTGGTCCAATAAAAGATATTACCTCACCCATCTTGTCTCTCTAATATCCTGGGACCAACACACTTAAAACACCACTGCATTAGAGATTTTCCTCTCTAATGTAGTCTTCATATATCATCCAAGCCTTTGTACTTTCAAGCAGGATTACTTCCATGCTCATTATTTAGTGCTAAACTTGGAGACTGTCCTGAAACTGTAATTAGGCTTTAGCTAGGTCAGAAGATGGCTGTTTGCCTGTTGGGTTGTTCTGAGTACACATAACACCAGCTACCCAAGTTGTCCCATGTGCACTACAAAGGGTGCCGATTATAAATCATTACATTCATAAATAGTCTGAGACCCGGTTTCCTAAGAAACTGCTTCTTCTTGTCAGCATATTTAAAAGTGCCTAGGATAGTCCTGCTGTCACTTCACTATGAATGTCCACTTCTGAGTTGGATGTTTTTATATTTTTACTCAAAGACCCAAACACTAAAGTAAGACCTCAAGAATTCTCATAGAAAAAAACAATGATAGACAAGAGATGATGTTGAAGGTTGTCATCCATCACATCTTTTTCAGTCTCTCATGTTACCTTCACTTCCATGAAGGATTTTACATGGATTTTATGATGTAAACATAAAGTCATCTTCTCTTTTGGGGATATATTTTGCATTTTTTATTTGTTGGCATCAGCTAATAGTAATTTTACTTTCAATATCTGTTAAATCTATTGACTTCTCAAGTCTTGCTTTCACACTGTTTAGTGCATCTACAAATAATCCACAGTGAGCCAAAAACTATATAATCTTTGTTTTATATTAAAAATGAACTTTGGCTATGAATAAAGTTTGTAATATGAACCTCTTTGCTAACCTTTCTGAACATAAGCAAGATGCACATGTGATCCATAATAGATAAATCAGGTTTTCAATAGATTCTCTTATATGAGAAGATGTGTTAATAATATAAATTATACTTTAACTCCAAATCCCCAGCTCCCTCCATTTTCTTTGGCTCTTCTACATGATCTAAATAGAGGTGATAACGGTACTATAAATTTACAGCAAATCTTTGCCAATGCTTCTTACAGATCTTGATTTCTCATTCTGTTTTTCTTTTCTCCTTAAATTGTTGCAGGCGAGGATACATGCTGCTGTTAACCTTGCAGCTGAGAATCTTTTTTACTTTTTTAAAATCAACAATGTTGACTTTATTAAATTTTCACTTGAGATACTAAAAATAATCACTCTTCCAATGTTCAGAAATTAAAATAGAAGACAGGAAGTGGAGGGTAAATCTCAGCTAATGAAGGGGGTGGGGGAAAAACTATAGGCATCAAACAGTGTTCACATCTGTATTTGTGATTCCTAACTCAAAGTCAGAGGGAATTAAGTCAGTATTTTGAATTCCACAGGAATGTACCATAAACTGGGTCTCTAATAATACCAGGTAATCTATACCAATTTTTTCTACTGTGTTAATAGAAAATGGACACTGAGGCTTACATAACTAGCTCAAGAATACCAAAAGTGTCAAACATGGTTGCCAGATGAGGTGCTGAGTTTCAATGGGAGCTCTGTCAAGTTGGTCAAGGATTTCCAAGCTGAGCTTTAATAGAGAGCTGTTGTAAAACTCAGAGTCTTTTCTAGGGACCTATAACCCTAGAAGCCCCTCAGTACCACCTGGCAGAGGGCACTGGTTACTGTACCTTACATCAGTCCTGACACATGCATTGATTGCCCCAACACCCTGTTGACATGGTATTTATTTAAAAGGTGTCTTTTAATATATCATTTGAAAACTAATAACATGCTAGTGATTACTAGCACCATGAAATGTATGTAAAAATGCTGCATGTGAAATTATGGCACTCTCCAATAGTATGTTTGGGAGTCTGCAAACAGACGAAGGACTATCCTTCCAGACAAAGGGGTGAGACAGCCATTTCCCATGCAAATAGAGCAGGAAGAAGCCAGGGACATTTGCAGCAGAATTTGTAGGAGAAACATCTGTATTTGAAATCTCTGGGGGCACAAGGATTGACATGGTGTTGGCTCAGTGGAGGACACTGGGACTGAATCCTAACAGGTCTTCATGCTTCTGACCACTAGGACAATGAACTTTGGAGGATATAAGAAACTACAAAGAGACTTGGGGTTATCCATCACCTGGGAGAACAAAAAAAGCCAGCACTTTGTAGCTCTGAAAGAGAGATCCTCCTGCTAAAACTAGTTGGAGAATGCTGACAACTTGGTGGGAGTATGAAAGGGAGCTAGACAAAGCTATATCTTGCTAGAATTAAATTTTAGACAATAGAGAGTGTGTTATTTTTGATTATATGTCTTTCATTCTTACTTGAAATCACTTAAATCTATGGTCTTTGTTAATAAACTTATTCTCAGTTTTACTAACAACCATCTCAGTGCGGTGTATGAAGGTGGAGTGTATAACTCCAGTCAAGCTAACAATCTCTTGCATGTACTGGCTCTTTGGAGGAGGCAGCAAACTTAGTGTCACCTCTATAAGTGTCCAGTAGGAGGGACTGGACACTACAGGGAGATGGTTTCAGGGAGACTCAGGATTGGAAGGGTTGTTGGGGTCACTGTGCAAGGAGTTGCTGGACTGCTGGAAGCTTAGGGTGAGACCTTTATGCTGCAGGCGTCCTGTTAGTGTCATGGTCTGAGACAAAGCTACATAGCCTAAAGGCACACAAGGCTACAGGGCAGGCAGAGCCAGAACCCCCCACTGGTTTGGGTGAACCCCCAACATGTCACAGGAGCACTGACATGAGATGCAGATGGCACCTTGAGAACAGAGGGCCCTTTCTTGTTGCACTGGAGATAGAAATAAGTGCTGAAATCCAAAATCTCTCTCTCTCTGTTTTGCACATTATTTTTGTTCTGGTTACTCCATGCATGTGCTCAAACAAATGATGTAGTGGGCGAACTGTATCTCAGCTTTCTCGTGTCTGATTTACCAACCCTTCATATGAGCCAACTTTTGAGAGAGTCTTTTGATCACAGTATGTGTATGGGTAGTACCTCACTGTAACCTTGATCTTGCAAGGTGCTGAGCACTCTGGCCTTGATCCAGCAGAGCACTTAAACACATACTTAACTTTAAACTTGAGTAGTCTCACTGACTTCAGTAGAATGACTCACATGCTTAAAGCTACAGTAAGTGTTTTGTTGGATCAGAAAGGTCAGAACCTCGCAGGATCAAGCTCTGTTTTAGGTAAGATTTTGCACAGAAATAAAAAGTAATCACACAAGAAGGACCTTAGTGTGAGATTTTCAAAAGCAACTGACTTAGGAAAACAAGTCCTGCAAAAAAATCAAATGATGTTTGTGCTTCTAAGTCCCGTAGGCATTTTTGAAATTCCCACCCTTCATTTATATCTATGACAGCATTAAGCTATTTAGTTCTTAAGTGGAAATAGTCCTTTAACCTCTAATGATAATAAAACATGAGTGCAGTTTTTACTGTAATTTGATAGATTTTAAATGTATTTCCTGCAAATGGAAGTTCCTGGTCCAATAGTATGGCCATAGGGGAAACAATGAACCTTTGATTCTTGAGATTCCTTTCTTATGCCAATTCCCAAAACCTGCATATTACAGTATATATAGAAATGTGTTAGTAGGGTGAAGAACATGGTTTTATTTTCACAGATAGTTGTCAAGTAACAGGCATGAAAAATACATGGAAACATGATACTTGACCTCAACAGTGGGCAGATCTCTTAAATCATCAATAATAGCTATTTCCAGCAGAAAGATAATCAGGCACTTTTCCCCATACATGACATAAGCATTGACCTCCCATATCATGTACCACTTCAACCTGAGCTGACTAAATATCTCCACTAGTAGGAAAAGCATAAGAAATTTAAGAGGTGAAGTTTTGGAAACAGGTTGAGATGGTCAAGGTGAAAAGCAGTGAGAAAAACAAAGGTCCTTTAACAGCAAGAAGCTGTGGGGTGATGAGCACCTCCTCCAAGATGCCAGCCATGCTCCACTTGAAGAGAACAGTTCTTTGCAGGATCAGGTCATAAATCTCAAGTTAAAATTAGAGACTGATCACAGCCACAGAGTGCAAATCTGAATCCAAACTTTTCCAGAGTTCAGTACACAGTAACCATGGATATCATCAACACAGACAATAGTCACACTTGTGTGTGCCAGTTAACAAACCAAGGGAAATGAGGATATTCATTCCAGAGGATTTTCCAAAAGCACCTAGAGGGATTTAGGAACACAAACCATATTGATTTTCAGGGGAATTTCTGCTCCTAAATCTACCCTTATTTAGTTTCCTTAGTGTCACAAATGAGGAGCGAGAGGAGGGAAACAGGGGATAAAGAAGATACCACACTGAAGCGGAAGTCCCAGTAGAAATTCTAAGGCTCAAAGGACAACAGAAGTCTCAATGCCAGTTCTGCTATTCTCTAGGGTGCACCCTGCATTCCTTTCCCTTCCAGCTAATTGCATCCCTGTGTCAGACTGGGCAGTATCTAGCTCTAATTTACACAGCCCACATTAATTAATAAAGACCTTTTTAGGAGACAGTTATTTTATGTTGCCCATCAATGACGTCTCAAGCATTTTTGCTGCTCTGGCTTATTAATAAAAATAGTCAACTTTAATTAAAACATCCAAATAACATTCTCCTCTTAAAAACCTTAACTGCCTATTTTGAGAACAAAAAAATGAAAGACTTTTGCACCATAGGCCTGAGACATTCAGTTCAACAAGCACTGATTTAATACATTTAGAGAAGGGCCTTCTATAGAGGAAGCAAACTGTAATACAAAGCTAAATAACATGTTTTTGAAAATGTGAATGCGGGCACCGAGGATGCCAAAATGTGCACAAACAATTACCACCTGTGGCTCAGTCTGGACAGAACGGGAGGGTAGGTCCGAGGAATTCCCTAAGAAAACTGAGAAGAGTCCTTCTGTGAGTTTTGAAAAATGGCACATGCTGTTCTTTTGGGGTCAGCTTAAATCAAGACCATTTAATTTCTCATGTTTCTAGCTAACCTCCTGCGGGGTCCTTGGGCTCAGTGTGTGATTAAACAATTGAATTATTTAAGTCTGTCTACATATATCTATATATATATGCACACACACGGCACACAGATGCCTTAAATGTATCAATCAATCAATAATACAGAAATCTGAGAACTGAGAAAATATGATCAACAAAATTTTTGTTCTTCTGCCATACACAGATTTCCGAGAGAAAACATTTGTGCCAAATGCTAATGCTGCTTAGAGTCTATTGCTTATGGAAGTTTATAATATAAAACACATTTTTTAGGATTTCAGTTCAAATGTTTTCCCCAAAGTAATATTAGTACTTTCATAAATAGGACTGATAAGATGTTGTATAATGCCATTTCCAAGTTAAACCTACTTCTTTCTCACACAGTGCAACAATAATGATGTCATTTAGCCTACTTGGATAAAAGCAAATCACACTGTTACTATAATATAGCGGAGTGGCAAATGTAAACTCAAGAATCTTTTGTGCTATATTTTCCCCTAAGTGTCGTGTTGTTGGGATTTTGTTGTTTGAGGTTTTTTGGGACAGTAGACGTTCCATGAAAACAAATTTGAAGAGTTTGCTGAGCATAGGCTGCCAGTGGCACTTCTGCCACTGGAAAACTCGAGGACTTCCCCATTTAGAAAAATTAAAAATGAAAATGAAAAACACCAAATTTACCTTCCTCTTTGTTCCAGTCATCGATTCAGAACTGTTAAACTCACAGGACTTCCAATGCGCAGTTAGAGGATACTTTATCAGTGTTGTTTAGTTATTATTTCTATTGCAGTACTGCCTAGGGGCCCCAGTCCCATCATGCTAGGCATGGTACAAACACTTATCAAAAACACAATCCCATCCCTAAGGAGATGGCTATCTTCATGTAAGATAAAACCCAACTGGTTGATGCAATAGACAGGGACAGTACTTGTTTCCAAGCTTTGGCTGAAAACATGTGATTTTGTTCTAAAAAGAAAAAAAGCAAAATAGTCAAATGCTGTACTCAGCAAAATGTGGTAATATCTTTCTTAGGATATGAACCAATATAACACAGTAGAAACTGTTATTTGTATTACAGTCGTGCTCAGAAGCTCCAGTCAGGACCAGGACACCATTGTTCTAGGCACTGTACAACCATTACAGTAAAAGACAATCTACGTCCCACAGATCTTACTGTCCAAATAGCAGCAAATATTGCAAGTATATGATTTACAACTGAAATCCTCTCTACCAATGCCCACCCTCCAAGAAGAAAAAGAAGCGTGGAAGAAAGACATATTTCAAAACTCAGTTTGCTTTCTTTAAAAATCACAAAAAAAGTAAAAAGGGATTACTATCTGGAAGTACTGGAAAGTGTATGAAAGACGTGAAACACCGAGTATTTGCTGAAGGCAGCTATCTTGGATGTGAAGTCATACTTTGCTATTATTAAAGTCTAATTTTCCTGGACAGTCAACCAGCACTAGCGGTGTTAAAACACCGTGCATCAGGTAGTTTTGGTTAAGCAGAAAAAATGAAGGGGCAGTTTTAAGCAGAATGTTTACGGTAGGGTGACAAATCTGTGTTATAGTAAAATGTTTCCCTGCTAGATCTGTGCCATAAAGATTCTTCTCAAGAAATAAGTCAGAGACATTTTCTAAACTTTACTGGCAAAACAAAGTTAAAATAAACACTGAGAACAATTAGTCGCTTAATACAAAACCAGTCTAACTAGATAAAATATAATCCCTAAGGGGTAAGATTACAGTTTAAAGTAAGCCCCTAATAAACGCTTCACATTTTTATGGCAACTAATTATTGGCAGTCTGCTCCAGAACAAAGCTCTCCGTGGCATCAGCAGCATTGCTTTGCTTATAACAGCAGCACGATCACATTAGTGTAGCATTGTTCTGATTCTGTGTAGCATTACATAACAGCCCTAACACAAGTCTGATTCGATTAGTGCTGTGTGCTTTTAGTGGCTTGGTCTTTCTTTAATTTAATGGCACTCAATGGAAATGGTGGCAAGTTGTCCATTAAAAGGTGAACTGCACACATCTTTCATTGCAATCACTAAGGCCACGGTCCTGCAAAAGATGTCGCTCTAATATCCTTGGGACCACCATGGCTAGGCTATAACTACACTGTATGCTGCAAAGATATGCACGTGCTTAATATTAGGCATTGTGAGTGGTCACACTGAGCTCAGTGTGCCTATTCGCAGGGAATGTAAAGAGGACCAAAAATATTTCATAAGATTCTTACAAGGATATCCATGGATCCCCGGATCTTTAATTTTTAACATAATTTGTATAACATAAGAAGGGACAAAAGTGAGTACAATTGCAAGTTGCTCATATATTGAATCAGTGGTCAAATTTCAAGCACTTTTGTAGTTACATTAAAAATCATTGATTCAAGAAACAGGGATCCACCCCTTCTTCCATTAGAGTCAATGGCAAAACTTACAATGACGTCAACAGCAGCAGGGTAGGGCCACCAGCATGCTGACTTACCCAGCTGCGTGTGGCTCAGTATAATCAAGCCTATGGTAGGAGAGGCAGTATTCTAGCTGCAGCACCTGCTCCGTGCCACAGGCATGCAGAATACCTCCAGTCATGTGGGAATGGCTGAAGCACCATCCATTGAGTGGATGCAGCATTAACTCCTCATTTCCTTCCTTCTCCTTTTGGAGAGGCTCATGCAATTGTGGGCATTAGGTTTATGCAGCTCCTGCACTTCGGCAGAGGCAACGCCTGGGGAGGTCATGTGGGGTAATACTCCCCCGCCCATGGACTGAGCATGTTCAGAAACATCTGCGGAAGCCTCTGCCCTCAGTCTGCCCCCCTGCTATCAGCAGTACGGGTCACTTCTCCACTTTAGAGCACACTATTGTAATTTTGTTCTGCACCTGGGTCAGGGCCTCCTTGCACTCCCCATGCAGAGGCTTGGCTCAATCTGGCCCTTACCAGTTATACATATTTCAGTAATTTAAATTATTGTCCACAGAAATCTGCTCGGATTTACACCTGCTTCTGCTCGATCTTGTATATTGCCAAGAAACCCGTCTTCACACCTGAAAACAATACAACTTGCCAAGGCTAAAAACAGTAGTAAAACACCCCCATCATACCAACTCCCCCTCTGCCCAAAACTGCAGTTGTCTTTTATTCATCTCTCATTTTATAAAGAGCTCACAAGGCTCACATCTTCTGCATCCTTAATTCAATAAACTCAACCCATGTGGTGCTAATTCAATCATGTCTTGTATTTTGTAAGTTAATTGCTCATATGCTGCCACTTTACCATGTCTAAAAATCAGTCTGTTTGCTATGGCTGTCTTTCCATTTCCTAAATAGTAGAATAGTGAATATATAGTAGATAGTTATTCCACTTACATCAGTTGGCGAAGAATTAATTCAGTTTTGCAGGTGTCCAAAATAATTTATGGTTAAATTCAAAGTGTGGATTTTTTAACACCATCATCATCTGCTTCGGTGATTTTTGTATAAAGTTTAAATATTATTCCACTGATCTGAAGGACACTGAACATTTAATCCTGTTTCTCAGCCCTCTTGACAGCAATGTATGCTATTAGTCCTAGCAGAAGATAATATATTTTTACTCCCAGTGTGGCACACTTGATCCTTTGAAATTCAGATACCAGATTTGGTGGACCCATTTGAGGATACTGAGTCAGACCATATATTAGCTGTTGGACCCTTTTGTTTGTACTTCAGCCAAACAGCACTTCCCAAATATACATAAATCTGGCACATCCTTAATACACCAGTTATTTCTTTTTGTTGCCCACTGAGCTTGAGTGTTGGTTCATTATTGGCCAGCAAATCAGTAACAGCATTAGCACATTACAGCAGCCCCACATACAGCATCAAAGAACCAGGGCTGGTGCAAATCACTGTTTCTCCATTGAATGCAATGAAGCAAGGCCAGTTTACATGAGCTAAGGATCTGGCCCATTCAGTGGAAAAATAAAGCTCCTAAAGGCTCATTCTCTGTGAAAGGTAGGGCTAGTCTAAACAAGAAGTGCTACAGCACTGTTGTAGTGGGTCTGGTGAAGATGCTCTATGCCAACAAGAGAGGGTTCTCCCGTCAGCATAATAAACCACCTCCACAAAAGGCCGTAGCTGTAAGAAGCTGTCCACACCTGCGCTTAGGTCAGCGTAACTTATGTTGCTCGGGAGGGTGGCTTATTCACACCTCTGAGTGACATAAGTTATACTGATATAACCTATAGTGTAGACAAGCTCTTAGTCATTAAATAACAAGATCTTTACAGTAAAAAAAATTTATAGAATTAATGTAACTAATCAAGAGCTAGGCCTAACACTGCTAGACCTACTGCTGCTACTGATTTACAGAGCTAATGAGAAGGAAATGCTGAGAGGAAAGGCTCTTCCGCTAATTGCGTATTTGTTCATGATGGAGACACTAGGGACGAATGCCTCATGATCTGTGCTTCTGAGGGCAACTGATAAATCAGATATAATCAGCATGGACACCTGATCTTCATTTATTGCCAAAAAGAATTCACTCAGCAGCAAGTGGATTTAATAGTCATGACAGAGAGGCTCAAAACCTCCAGTTCTGTGAAGGGAACCATTGGGACAGGCTCCGTATAGGCTCAGGGATCCACCAATGTAGTATAAATGGATCGGGAATGAAGAGCACTGATTGAAACAGGCTCTCCAAAAATTTCCCCACGTAACAGAGCTACAGTCATCATTAAGAATTCAGCATTTGCCAACCAGCACCAGACATATCTCCTATTCTACGTACAGGACAATATTTTAGATGCCTCTGTGCCTAATGGTGACTCTTCAAGTGGCGATTAGTATCACTCTACATGCAGGTACTGCTTGGCTCCCAGCATTGGGAAAATAGAAGGGCAGTGGGGGAGTGCTGGGCTGGGGCTGCCTTCAGCCCTAAAGGGGGCATCTCTGGGCAGAATGAGCCTAGCTCCCTCTTTTCTGTTCACCTGGACAGCTCTACTGAGGGAATGCTGCCTTCATCTAGTAAATGGGAGTAGCAAGGGGATCTCCCCCCCCACCTTCCCCAAGGCCTCTAAAGAAAGCATTCCTTTCCCAGGTATAGTGACCCTGTAGAACCTCTGTTCAAGCAGTGCACCGCCTCGCCCTCTCAAGCAGACCAGGCTTGTAAGAGAGATAATTGAACCCTTTTGTGCAGAGCTCTGAAAGTGGAACTGCATAGTATCAGTCCAATGCGTAATTTTACAGATGAGGCATAAAGGTGGGAGCAGATAGTTGCCGCTGTTGAACAATGGAAGGGTTGGTTAAATTGAATGGGAGATTTAACATGGAGATGGAGGACGCTTGCAGCCCGGGAAATTGCATGTTATTTCAAGCAACAGGAGCAGTGCAAAAGAGGCACAAAGCCAGAAGTTAGACAAACAAAAGTCACATTAAGGAGGGAAGATGTTCTTAGTCTTCCTCTTCTTCGTGTTCTATCTCTGTATGCTTTCACAACCAAACAAAATCTTTGAACCAGACTGGTCAAACTGGTCTCTCACACTACACGCACAAATTGTGCACATACAAATCAAAGAGTGCAGTTACTAACAGTTAGGTAGTTAGGCTGGCATACCTCTCAAGTGTACCTCATTTCAGCGCCAAAGGCCTCTATATTCCACATAAATGTGGTGTCCCTTCACTTTTATTGTTGAAAATTATTTACAGAAATAATAAAGAATCATATAACTAAGGTTATAGAAGTTTATTTGCTCTAAAATAATGAATCTTACTGCATTTTAAGTTTCTTGTATAACAGACATTTTTGTACCCCTTACTTTATTTTGGGTTTTGACACATTTCACATTAAGGTGTTCGAAGGTTGAGACACATAGGAGCACAATTATCCAAATGATGAAAAGTGTTAAATCTTCATGCCAAACATTAGAGTTCAGTGTGAAATTTAGGCCTTGAGAGTCCAACAAAATAACCAACCAAGGAAATTCAACATCAGTCTGCAATTCCCAGCCTATCCTCACTCTATTATACGTAGGACATCACATCATAAATTTATACAAAAATCACTCACTACTCCAAGAGACTTGAAACAACAGGGTGAGATTAGTACAGCCTTATCTCAGAGTTATCTTGCTTTTGTCATTTTTGGTTGGATCATTAATGCTATTTTTAAAATACCATTTTTAATATTATAACAAAGTTGGTCTCCTTTTAATGGAAAGTGAATACAAATTTTGTTCATGGTATTTATATTTTATTTCTGTTGCCATGATTGATTCACTTATTTTAATATATTGGTTTTAAATTTCTTGGAATGTTGATCAAGTTTTTAATCTAATTTGAAATGTATCCTTGCAGTGTTTTTATCCAAATCAGATTGTAGATAACATTTGCTCTTGCATTTGTCTTGACAATATGCACTCTTGTAGTTTAAAAAACAACAGCACTGTGAGATATCTTCACTGTTATAAGCTAATTTTTAAAAAGTTTTGCAAACACAGATTTTACCTTTAACATGGGACAGAACTGTTATGTCCTGGGATGAGACACTTTCTTGCCTCTCTCGGGGCAAATGCTAAGTATACCCCCCAGTCCATCCTAGAAAATAAAACTTAGCTTTTATATATGATGCAGGACATACTTAAACACTGACATTTTCCAATGAAACTGAACAACATGATGTTAAAATCTCTCTTCAATACAACTTCAGGGAGTGGCGTGTGTGCGTGTGCACGCACGAGCACACATATGCACACTTGAATGACAGTTTACTTATTGCCTATAACAATGAATAAGATTATGGCAAAAGATTCAAGCAGCAGCAAAAGAAAAAGTAATGAGATAGATTTGGGGTACCTAGATGCAGAGTACCAGGAGATGGTTCTGGAAACACAGTTCCACAGAAACAATAAGGCAGACAAGAAATAAATAGGTCCCTCTGAGCAAAGATGTACCTAAAAATTTGAGAAAGATTCCCACAATGCATCTGGACTCATGCCAGTGTAAGTCATACTAGGGTGGGGGATAAAGGGGAGTTTTTAATCCCCTCTGGTTGTTAGTCCACATAAGATGATAAATGTATTCAACAGCTGCCAGCTAGAGGAGATATCCTGTAAACTCAAGCCATAAGAATAGCTTGCTTTTAATTTTGTAGGTCTCACGCCTAACTCCTCACTAAGCCTAAGCTGGGTAAAAGTAAATGTACAATTGTAAAACTTGGGTGCCAGTATTATAATGACCCTGCTTGGGCCAACAGCAGGGTTTAAACTCAGGACAGACAGCATTCAAGACATGAGCATCAACTACTTGAGCTTATTAAGGGCTTGTCTACACTACAAAATTAGATCGACTTAAGTTAGGTTGACCTACAGCCACCACAGTAATTGAATCAGCTGTTGGTGTCCACACTACCCTCCTTCTGCCAGTCATTTGCATCCTCACCAGGAGCACTTGCACCAACTGACGTGGGGCATTGTGGGGCACTGACAGCCGGAGTGTGGGACACTGACAGCTGGAGCGCCACAGCTCCAGGGCAGACAGCAGAAGCTACCAGAAGATAGCAGAAACCAGAGACCAAATGTGAAAGAATAGCAAGAAACTGACAAGAATGTCAATTTCACTGCTGATAAGCTCCCTGCTGCGAAACTGAGTCCGGCACTGGGCTCACAGCTAGAGCTCTCAGCCCTGGGGAGTGGGGTTCCTACTGTGAGCCCCGTGCCAGGTTCACAGCTTGGGTTATCAGCCCCGAGGCTGGTGGGGGGCAGGAGAGCTCCCACTGTGAGCCCCAAACCAGGCTGACATCTTGGGCGATCCTAATTCAAACCTTTTATAATTTGGCCAGATTTGGGCCGTTTTTTAATGGGGATGGCAATCCTGACACAAAGCCCACCCTCTCCCAGATTTCAAGTCCCTATTTTGACTGAAATTTTTCAAAACATTCAGCCTGAGATGGATACCCAGCATGGAAAATTTAAGTCCAAATAGTTAAAACTTGACAAAATTATAAGCAACGGAAAACAGAGTCTTATGGGAAGTGTCAAGCATTTTTGATGATAGGCGGAGCTACCAGCCCTGCCTGTAAAACTGTACAAACTGATGTAATCTAATCAGCTCATCTCTACTTGAAAAAAGTTTTTTTTTAAATGTCTTTGATTCTAACTCTCCCCTATTTAAAGTCCTTCCACTTTTAAGGTATGGGAAGCTGAACCTGGATTTGGCCAAAAATGATTTACAATTCATAGTAACTTTAGCTGTTAAACATCTTGGATTGATCAAACTAAACCAGTAAGTAAAAGAATATTTTTGACGAATCCCAGGTATTTTAATATAGCACTACCTCTTAGGCTAACTGGATCATGATGGGGAATGAATCAAAGATAAATGTTTTAAAATTAGAGCTAAATGGGTTTAAATTTGGTGACTTGGAAGTGGTGGTGATGGTTGCTGTGTGTCAGAATGGGTTAACAATTATCTAAGAGAGATATCACATCAGGCTGGCATGATCTACCTTTGATAAACCCATGTTTTGCATTTATCCTATTGTTCATTGACCTCCAGACATTTATTATTCTTTCCTTCAAAATTTGTTCTAAAGCCTTGCATGCTATTGAGGTCAGGCTAACAAGTCTGTAGTTGCCTGTATCACTTTTCCCTCCCCTTTCTTAAATATAGTTATATTTGCTCTTCTCCAGTCATATGGTAAGCCCCCTCAAATTGATATATTTGTTAAAAATCCTTGCTACTGGACTTGCAATTCATGTGCCACTTCTTTCAATATTCTGGATGGAGATAATCCAGTACCCCCAACTCGAGAGCATTAAAGGCTTTGATTTTTGCTATCACCTCAAATGCGTTAATTTCTATTTCAATACACTCACTCCCATTAGCCATCCTGCCTTTGCCCCCCCTCCCAGCCCATTCTACATTATCATCCTTATTGAAGATTGAAGCAAAGTACCAATAGTCTCGCCCAACACCACACAGGAAGTCTGTGGCAGAGTCAACAATAGAACCCAGCACTTCTGAACTCTAGTGCTTAAGACATAGATCGTCGAATAAGAACATCCTTTCTCTTCTTGCAACCCT
The DNA here is from genome assembly GCF_965152275.1 of Natator depressus. Taxonomy (NCBI): domain Eukaryota; kingdom Metazoa; phylum Chordata; order Testudines; family Cheloniidae; genus Natator; species Natator depressus. Next base: position 33,037,755 of record NC_134235.1, read on the forward strand.
CTGCCTCATTCACTATCCATTCTGGGCACTGAATAAGACAGGAGTCTTGTAGAACAAATGAGTATATGATTATGTATTATGTACACACAAGGCAGGGAACCGAAATGAAGTGAACGCTAAGGCTACGTCTACACTACACAGCTTTTAGCAACATGGCTGTGTCGCTATGCCCATGCCGCTAAAAGTCCTGCAGCGTAGCCGCTGTTTGTCAGCTCTCCCGCCGACAAAAAACTTCCACCGTTTGTGTTGTCAGTCGAAGAGCGCTCCTGCTGACAACGCGCTGTTCACACTGGTGCTTGTCGCAGCAAAACTTTTGTCTTTTGGGGTGGAGGGGTGTTAACACCTTGGAAAGACAAAAGTTTTATCGTTCAATTGGCAGTGTAGACACAGCCTAAGATGAGTAGCTGAGTTATTTTAGAGATCACAACCCCTAACAGCCACAGGTAAGAATAATTATCTTCATATCAAAATGCAAGTTTAAAAATCCAGGTAAATTTGGGACTTAGATACTTTTGAAAAATTTACCCATTACCTCTATCAAATAGTTGTACTCCAGAACTGATTTTAAGGCACTTATTTTCATACTTTACCAATCTGTGCCAAGGAAAATAATATTAAGAGTCAAGACTTGTCATGGCAAAAAATATAACTGGGTTCAAAAAAGATGTAGATAAGCTCATGGAGGATAGGTCCATCTATTAGCCGAGATGGTCAGGGTGCAACCCCATGCTTAGGGTGACCCTAACCCTCTAATTACCGAAGCCAGGAGGGGAAGATGGGGGTGGATCACTTCAACAGCCCTGTTCTGTACACTCCCCCTTAAGCTGTGGTACTGGTCACTGAATGAAGGCAGGATACTGTACCAAACGGACCATTGGTCTAACTCAGTATGGCAGTTTTTATGGTCTAAGAACCTGTCAAGCAAAAGCTTTTATTTACCATGCCCTCAAAAGTAGGGACAGCATTCACTTAATATTTTACTGTATAAGTTGGAAAAGTAAAGTATTTTTGGGTTGATGTATTAAAGCATTTTCCTGTCTAATATGGGAAACAGAGGAATGATCATCAAAACAGATTACCCCTCAGGCTAGTATATTTGGCTTTTCTAAAAAAAAGCCCACCACATCCTTCATCCTCAGGATGCATTTGGGTGTGTATAAAAAGCAAACACAGATGAATCAGATTAATAATACTGGAGCATGTCAGCATCAGATCATGTAAATATCAGAGCTTGCCAATGTTAGGCCACATTCAAAGTGAGAACATAAGGCTTACATTACAGCAACCATCCTCAGAACAGACACAAATCTAGGATGTGTCAAAAGTCTATTCAGCATCAGTTTTCATAAAGTACGCCATGCCATGATCAGAGAGTGCATCATCCCACGTCAGTATCACCAATGGAGATCAAAGGCATACCCCCTGGGAGAGAATCTTACCCAGCTCAGAATATGGCTTAATGTACATCATTTTTAAATCCTTCATGGAACTGTTCTTGTGTTAAACATTTCCTCACTTCCCAAAAGTCTAATTTCATATCCACAAGTTGAGATTGATTTTTGACGGAATAAAACTTTGTTTTTGAGCCTATGCCAATGTTTAGTGATGAGGGAGCTCATTGGGACAATTTTCAAATGTCGCATCCTTCACTTTATACAATTTTATTTCTTGTCATTTAATGTATTTGAAAGCCAGAAAAAAACAAATGTCAGAAACACTGAAGTAACATCTAATCTACCCATCAAACTTCTTAAACCATCCCCATTATTGTGATATCTGGTAAAGTTTTGAGGGGGGAGTAGAGGTGATAAGGAATAAAATTATAAAATGAACCATTGATTTTTTTTCCAATTGTCTGAATATTTTCCAAAATATTTTCCAATTTGAATATTTTTCAAAATATCTTTACTACCATTTCAATGTAAATGAAAATATGTCCATTTAAAACCAAACAAAATGAAAACAACTTTAGATGTAGATATATATTTTTAAAGTGTTGGCTTAAACACAAGAAGTTATTCCCATCAATTGAAAACTGATCTAAACAAAATAACTGTGAAAAGATGAAATTTTGAAGGTGTTTCTATTGCGCTGGATTTGAAACAGACTCAAATTACACTTTATATATATATATATATATATATATATATATAATATGTATTTACTAACTATAATGTACATATATGTGTATATATGTATAAACACAGATAAAATCCATATATTTATTTACCTGTGATTTAATATTGAATTATTCATTTCTAAATCAGTTCTGAACAAAATGAGCATAGACTAATGTTTTGTTCATCAAGAAGTGAAGGTCACTTATCCATAATCAAGATTCTTCACATACCCCTCTGCACCCCCACCCCCAGCCTCTGAGCACATTCTGAGGGTGTGGCTATAAAATGGGGCACAGCAGTGGTTTCTGCCTCCACCATTCCTTCCACCACTAATGCCAAGCCAGTAGAAAATAGAACTCCTCAAAAGAGGGGAAGGAAGGTGGGGAATATGAATATGCAGAGTCCATCTCAGAGTCCATCTCCGTTACAGGTAAAAGGACCTTCATATCTTTGAGTGTACTCTGCATATTCACCACTCTTGGGATATTTTACTCAGTAGTGTACATATTAATTCAGATGAAGGGTAAAGAGTCCTAACTAAACAAAGACTGAAGCACTGATCTACCAAACTGCATCTGACCTGACTGCACTATCTAACAGATAATATTTACAAAAAGAAAAGGAGGACTTGTGGCACCTTAGAGACTAACAAATCTATTTGAGCATAAGCTTTCATGAGCTACAGCTCACTTCATCGGATGCATTCAGTGGAAAATACAGTGGGGAGATTTATATACATAGAGAACATGAAACAATGGGTGTTACCATACACACTGTAACAAGAGTGATCACTTAAGGTGAGCTATTACCAGCAGGAGAGCGGGGGGGAAAAAAACTTTTGTAGTGATAATCAAGGTGGGCCATTTCCAGCAGTTGACAAGATCGTCTGAGGAACAGTGCTGGGGGGGGGAGAATAAACATGGGGAAATAGTTTTACTTTGTGTAATGACCCATCCACTCCCAGTCTTTATTCAAGCCTAAGTTAATTGTATCCAGTTTGCAAAATAATTCGAATTCAGCAGTCTCTCCTTGGAGTCTGTTTCTGAAGTTTTTTTGTTGAAGAATTGCAACTTTTAGGTCTGTAATTGAGTGATCAAAGAGATTGAAGTGTTCTCCAACTGGTTTTTGAATCTTATAATTCTTGACATCTGATTTGTGTCCATTTATTCTTTTATGTAGAGACTGTCCAGTTTGACCAATGTACATGGCAGAGGGGCATTGCTGGCACATGATGGCATATATCACATTGGTAGATGTGCAGGGGAATGAGCCTCTGAAAGTGTGGCTGATGTGATTAGGCCCTATGATGGTGTCCCCTGAATAGATATGTGGACACAGGTGGCAATGGGCTTTGTTGCAAGGATAGGTTCCTGGGTTAGTGGTTCTGTTGTGTGGTGTGTAGTTGCTGGTGAGTATTTGCTTCAGGTTGGGGGGCTGTCTGTAAGCAAGGACTGGCCTGTCTCCCAAGATCTGTGAGAGTGATGGGTCATACTTCAGGATAGGTTGTAGATCCTTGATGATGCGTTGGAGAGGTTTTAGTTGGGGGCTGAAGGTGATGGCTAGTGGCGTTCTGTTATTTTCACCTACTAGAGAACAGGCCCAACAAGGAAAATAACAGAATGCCACTAGCTCTCTGTTCATGCGAGAAGGACCAGGGAAGTAAGTGGGTGAAGGAATAAGCCCCCTAACAAGCATCTTTGTGACTTAGAGCATTAAACCACTCTAGATAGGACAAAGAAGGAATAATGGAACCTAGCGTCACCATTCTGAAGCAAATCCTTAGAATGTACTTATCTAGCTTCCTCAGTTCCAAAATTGGATGAGTCCTCCATCTTTCTTTGGAATTAGGAAATAGTGGGAATAGAACCCTCGATTCCTGAGATTTATGGAAACATCCTCTATTTCTCTGCTAACAGAAAAGTGATTTCTGTTCTTAACACAAACAAATGAAAGTGAAGGGAAAGTTGGTTTGAAGAGAGGGTGTCAAACTGGATGGTGTAACTGTTCCTCATAGTGTCCATGCTCTTCTGCTTAGATGCCTTTGGTACTGGCAAAATACCCAGATCAATAGACTTCTCCAGAACTGCACGAAGAGATTGCTTGGTGGATTTCAAGTTCCACTCCATGCTTCCCTGATCTACCAGCTCACAATCCAAAGAATATGATAAGTCCACAGACAAGTGTTCAGTCTTAGTTTTTTTATTCCTTGGAACCAGAGGCCCTGGTTCTATGGAAGTTCCAGGCGTTGATCCTTTATCTTCCAGGCCTGTTTTCCTTGACACCGGTACTGGGTCAGATGATTTTGTTACCAAGTGCTCATTCTCTTTAGAACTGGAGCTTGGTGCCAAGGCAGACAGTTAATGTTGAAAAGGCTTCCTGGAACCAGAAGCGCTCAAAGCTGATCCAGGCTTCTTGTTTTTACCTTCCAGGGCCATAGAAACCTTGCATCCAGAAGTTCTTCTTGATCAGGCTTAATTGTAGAAAGAGAGCTTGGAGTCTGTTCTGCCTCTCTTTTCTGGCTCGTGGTATGAAAATGCTGCAGATCAAACAATTGGAAGGAGAATGTCCTTCTACTAAACACTTTAGGCAGCGAGCATAGGCGTCCGAATCTGGGAAAACTGATGAACGCGTATCTCTTAAATCCATGCTTTCCTCTTTTCAGATTCATCCATAAGAACAACAAGAACTAACACTGACATTAAAATATATCTAACACTATAAAACAACAAATAAGACACTATAACTATCTGAGGAATTTTGATCCATAGAAGAATCATATCCATCTGTGTCAACAATTGGAAGGACCCAGAGGTGGTAATTGCTACACATCCCCTTTCATAAACATGCCCTCAGAACGTGCTCAGTGACTGAGAAAGGGGGTAGAGAGGGTTGAGTGAGCAATTGACTAGGCACTTCTACTAGCACTCAGACAGGCAGAAGAGTCTGTCCTATCTCGGGGACTCTCTTTCTGCCCCACCACCCCCACAAACATGATACAGTTCTGCGGTGATCTGGAAGCCTACTTTCGCCATCTCCGGCTCAAAGAATACTTTCAAGATAACACTGAACAGCACACTGATACACAAGTACCCTCCCACCAACAGCACAAGAAGAAGAACTCCACATGGACTCCTCCTGAGGGTCAAAATGACAATCTGGACCTATACATAGAATGCTTCCGCTGATGTGTACAGGCAGAAATTGTGGAAAAACAACATCGCTTGCCTCATAACCTAAGACGTGAAGAACGCAATGCCACCCACAGCCTCAGAAACAACCCTGACATTATAATCAAAGAGGCTGATAAAGGAGGTGCTGTTGTCATCATGACAGGTCTGACTACCAAAAGGAGGCTGCCAGACAACTCTCCAATACCAAATTCTACAGGCCACTTTCCTCAGATCCCACTGAGGAATACACTAAGAAACTGCACCATCTACTCAGGACACTCCCTATACTAACACTGGAACAAATCAACATACCCTTAGAGCTCCAACAGGGGTTATTCTATCTACTACCCAAGATCCACAAACCCGGAAACCCTGGATGCCCCATCATCTTGGGCATTGGTACTCTCACTGAAGGACTGTCCGGATATTTGGACTCTCTACTCAGACCCTATGCCACCAGCACTCCCAGCTATCTCTGTGACACCACCGATTTCCTGAGAAAACTACAATGCATTGGTGATCTTCCAGAAAACACCATCCTAGCTACCATGGACGTAGAGGCTCTCTACACAAACATCCCACACACAGATGGAATACAAGCTGTCAGGAACAGTATCCCTGATGTTGCCACAGCACAATTGGTTGCTGAGCTCCGTAACTTTATCCTCACACACAATTATTTCAAATTTGGTGACAATATATACCTCCAGACCAGTGGCACCGCTATGGGCACCCGCATGGCCCCACAATATGCCAACATTTTTATGGCTGACCTGGAACAACGCTTCCTCAGCTCGCGTCCACTCACGCCCCTTCTCTACCTACGCTACATTGATGACATCTTCATCATCTGGACCCATGAGAAGGAAACCCTGGAAGAATTCCACCATGATTTCAACAGCATCCACCCCACCATCAACCTCAGCCTGGACCAATCTACATGGGAGGTTCACTTCCTAGACACCACGGTGCAAATAACTGAGGGTCACATTTACACCACTGTATACCGGAAACCCACTGACTGTTATGCCTACCTTCATGCCTCCAGCTTCCACCCTGGACACACCACACGATCCATTGTCTATAGCCAAGCGCTGAGGTACAACCGCATTTGCTCCAACCCCTCAGACAGAGACCAACACCTACAAGATCTTCACCAAGAATTCTCAAAACTATGATACCCACATGAGGAAATAAGGAAACAGATCAACAGAGCCAGACGTGTACCCAGAAGCCTCCTGCTGCAAGACAAGCCCAAGAAAGAAACCAGCAGAACTCCACTGGCCATCACATACAGTCCTCAGCTAAAACCTCTCCAACGCATCATCAGTGATCTACAACCCATCCTGGACAACAATCCCTCACTTTCACAGGTCTTGGGAGACAGGCCAGTCCTCGCCCACACACAACCTGCCAACCTGAAGCATATTCTCACCAGCAACTACACACCGCACCAGAGTAACTCTAACTCAGGAATCATAGAATATCAGGGTTGGAAGGGACCTCAGGAGGTCATCTAGTCCAACCCCCTGCTCAAAGCAGGACCAATCCCCAATTTTTGCCCCAGATCCCTAAATGGCCCCCTCAAGGATTGAACTCACAACCCTGGGTTTAGCAGGCCAATGCTCAAACCACCAAGCTATCCCTCCCCCACATGGAACCAATCCATACAACAAACCTCGATGCCAACTCTGCCGACACCATCACAGGATCTAACCAAATCAGCCACACCATCACCGGTTCATTCATCTGCACGTCCACCAATGTAATATACACCATCATGTGCCAGCAATGCCCCTCTGCTACGTACATCGGCCAAACTGGACAGTGCCTAAGTAAAAGGATAAATGGACACAAATCAGATATTAGGAATGGCAATATACAAACACCTGTAGGAGAACACTTCAACCTCCCTCGACACACACTAGCAGATTTAAAGGTAGCCATCCTGCAGCAAAAAAACTTCAGGACCAGACTTCAAAGAGAAACTGCTGAGCTTCAGTTCATTCGCAAATTTGACACCATCAGCTCAGGATTAAACAAAGACTGAATGGCTAGCCAGCTACAAAAGCAGTTTCTCCTCCCTTGCTGTTCACACCTCAACTGCTAGAAGAGGGCCTCATCCTCCCTGATTGAACTAACCTCGTTATCCCTAGCCTGATTCTTGCTTGCATATTTATACCTGCCTCTGGAAATTTCCACTATGTGCATCCAACGAAGTGGGTATTCGCCCACGAAAGCTCATGCTCCAATACATCTGTTAGTCTATAAGTTGCCACAGGACTCTTTGCCACTTCTCGTAGAACATTGCACCGTTCAACAGCCCTGGTCAACGCATATCCCAAGAGCGGAAATATGCAGAGGACACTTGAAAAAGAAAAATACTTACCTATATTCAGACATTTCTATTCCAAATGAAATATTCTAAAATACTAACCAGTGATTGTGAACATTAACAATAATACTTGTTTTTTCATAACATTCATTTTCTAAATCTAACAAACACTAACACGGATCTGGATTTTGAATTCTATGGTGTAGTACAATTATTTTAATTCCTGATGTTTACAACTTCTTAACTTTTTCTCACAACTACAAATTTCTCCTAAAAAAAAAAAAGCCTGCTTGGCTTCTGGCCAGCTAACCAATGAAACACTAATCAAGATGCCAATAACTTGATTGCATAAATCAGTGGTGTCCAACTTGTGGCCCTTAAGGGAGACTCTGTTAAGAAGAAAATGTAGATTTGAGAATGAACTGAAAATGTGTCCCTTGCACCTCATTCTGTGACTGTGCAGAGTCTGGATCTTCCCTGTCACTACATGGAGGAGACAGGGGTCACTAAGCCCAGGATTGTAAAAGGTATTTAGGTGTTACGGTACTTGGCGTTGCAATGCCTAACTGATTTGGGAGCCTACATCCTAACAGCAATCAATGGGATTTAGGTTCCAAAGTTCCTAAATCCTGTTTGAAAATAAGATTTAGGCTCCTAAATCAATTAGGCATCACAATGCTGAACGCAACAACACACAAATACCTTTAAAAACCTGGGCTTTCTTCTCCAGTGGTCTCCCACTACTTCCCTGCAGACCTAAGAGGGGTTGCACTAGTGTGAATAGGGAGTGCTCAGAGCCACTGGTGTCTTCCCTGCTGCAGCTGCTCCCTCACCAGTTTCCCCACTGTCCACCTTCTGGAAGAAAGATAGTAGTTCTGGTTGCTCCACTGTCTGCTTCCCTGCTGATCTGCAGGATCCCCAGACAGAGCAGAATATATGACTCTGCCCAAGCTAGGAAAGTGCCTAAAAAAGGATGACTCTCTTCACCCATGCCGCAACCCAGGAGAGAGGGGAAAAGAGGAGAAGTTGAGACCAAACAACGAGTTGAGGCTTCCTGATTCTCTGACCCAGCCAAGGTTACAGGAGTTTGGGCAGACTTCCCCACACCAGGGAAATCCTAAGTAAGGAACCTGTGGGAATGGATGCCAGAGCAAACAAAGGGAACAGAGCAGGACAGAATGCCTGCAGGACAGAACTTGGATCTTTCCGGAATAAATGTTCGACCATCCTGCTGAAAAGGCTGAGCTCCCCAGCATGAACGGATTAACTATGATAGTGATTCAGAGAAAAATCCTGCTTGGTGACTATTGCAAATCCCCATGTGCATGTTTTTAAACTTTGAAACTTCAGGGTTGTGATTTACAATGAACACAATGTTAGCAAAAAATGTTTTCAAGGGCATTCTTGGTTTGAAGAAACCAGATCTATGACCCACATTCAGTGGAGCTGTTCACTTACTGACCCTGGTGTCACATTACTGCCGATAACCATCTTCCTCAAACAAGACCACAAGTTTGGTAATAAAACAGTCTACACTGTGATCCCCATCAGCACAGATGAAAGACCAGAAGCTATAATTACATTATATTCTATTTGTAGACTTTAGGCTTGCAACAACAAACAATTAAAAACTAATTTCAAAAGGTGAATACTTATAGGGAAGAGCTCTAAGCACACTTGTGGCGTTATTAGACAACAAGCCTGTGCAAAGCACTCAATTTACTGCATGTTACAAAGATGTGTACATGCCCGTGTACCTAGAGGAAAGAACCACCTAGTGCTCTGTGCAAGCCACAACCTGAGGTCATGAAAACTGCTGATTGTCAAAGTACTTCTCAGATCCCTACCAATCCCCTGAAGTATATGCGAGTGGCAGTGACATTTTGAGCAGTGATGTGGATATCAATTTGAAGGTTCAAAATGAAGGAATACTAAATATAATGGCAGGCGTGCAACTGTCCAGTTTCCCTCCCCACTCTGAACTCTGGGATACAGATGTGGGGACCCACATGAAAGACCCCCCTACACTTATATTCCACCAGCTTAGGTTAAAAACTTCTGAAACTTCCTTTCCTTGTCCTTGGATGGTATTGCTACCACCACCAACTGATTTAAACAAACATTCAGGGAGGGGCCACTTGGAGCCCTATCCCGCCAAGCCCCTTCACCCCCTTTCCTGGGGAGGCTTGAGAATAATATACCAACCAATAGGTTAACAAATTGAGCACAGACCAAATCCCTGGTTTTTAGGACACTGAAAATCAATCAGGTTCTTAAAAGAAGAATTTTATTTAAAAAAAAGTAAAAGAATCACACCTGCAAAATCAGGATAGAAGATAACTTTACAGGGTAAATAAAAAGATTTAAAATACAGAGGATTCCCCTCTGACTCTGCTCCCCAGTTACAAAACAGGAATAAAATTACCTCTTAGCACAGGGAAAATTCACAAGCTAAAACAAAAGATAATCTAACGCATTTCCTTGCTATTACTTACAATTTCTGTAATTTTAGATATATCATTTCAGGATCTTTTTAGGAGCTGGTTTACCTGCTTGGTCTCTCTCTTTGTCCCGAGAGGGAACCAACAAAGAGAACACAAACAAAACTTTTCACCCACCCACCCACCCACCCCAGATTTGAAAGTATCTTCTTTTCCCACTGATCCTTCTAGTCAGGTGCCAACTAGGTTAATTGAACTGGCCAGGAGGGATTTTATGTTACTGCATACATAAGGGTTGTTACCCTTCCCTTTATATTTATGATACATACCCCAAATCACAAAAGGTGCTGGACAGCCTGTTCCACGCTGGCTGTGATTTCTTCCTGGAGCTTTAGGAGAAAACAGAGTTAATAAGACACATGCACCTTTAGATATACTACCGATTACATAAAAACTAACAATATTTCCTACATTTCAAGGATGATTTTAACCAGTTGATTCTGGGAAATTTTCACAGGAGAGTGCATCAGCCACTTTGTTAGAAGCTCCTGAAAAGTGTTGTATTTCAAAATCAAAATCTTGGAGAGCTAAACTCCACCAAAGAAGTTTTTTGTTATTTTCCTTGACAATATGAAGCCACTTCAGCACAGCATGGTCGGTCTGCAGGTGGAAACACCGTCCCCAAGCATATGCGCGTAGCTTTTCGAGAGCGTAGACAATGGCGTAACATTCCTTTTCGGTGATTGACCAGCGGCTTTCCCTCTCAGACAGTTTTTTGCTGAGATACACGACAGGATGGAATTCTTGATCTGGTCCTTCCTGCATTAAAACTGCTCCCACACCATGCTCGGATGCATCTGTGGTTACTAGGAAAGGTTTGTCAAAGTCTGGGGCCCTTAGCACAGGGTCAGACATGAGTGTCACTTTAAACTGGTTAAAGGCCTTCTGACACTCTTCAGTCCACTGAACAGCATTTGGCTGTTTCTTTTTGGTCAGGTCTGTCAGTGGGGCAGCGATTTGGCTGTAGTGTGGTACAAATTGCCTGTAATATCCAGCCAAGCCTAAGAAGGATTGGACCTGTTTCTTTGACTTTGGGACAGGCCACTTTTGGATATCATTCACTTTGGCCTGTAGGGGGTTGATAGTTCCTTGACCCACCTGGTATCCAACGTAAGTCACTCCGTTTAGGCCTATTTGACACTTTTTAGCTTTAATAGTTAGTCCTGGCTCCCTTATGCACTCGAAGACTTTCCGGAGATGCTCCAGGTGTTCTGCCCAGGAATCAGAAAATAGGGCCACTTCGTCAAGATAGATGACTGCAGACTCTCCCAGTCCTGCTAGGAGACCATCTACAAGTTTCTGAAAGGTGGCTGGTGCATTTCGCAGCCTGAAAGGGAGCATATTAAATTCATACAGCCCTACATGGGTGATGAAGGCTGACCTTTCCTTGGCGGATTCATCTAATGGTACCTGCCAGTACCCCTTGGTTAAGTCCAAGGTAGAGATGAACTGGGCCCATCCCAGTTTCTCTAATAGTTCATCTGTGCGTGGCAATGGATAGTTGTCTGGACGAGTCACAGAATTTAGCTTATGGTAGTCCACGCAAAAGCGTATTTCCCCATCCGGTTTGGGAACTAGAACCACTGTTAGAGGGGTGGATTACTGCCCATCCCAACAACTGCCCATCCACTGTTAGAGGGGTGGATTACACCCATCTGTAGCATGTCCTGGATTTCCCGTTCTATAGCAGTTTTGGCTTGAGGAGCCACCCAGTAAGGTAAAGTTAAGTAAATAAAGACACGGGTGTTGCACAACCCTGAGGCCTCTCTGAGCCTTACTGGGGAGGGCAAGTGTGCCCCAGGAAGAGGGACAGGTCATGAACCCTGTTACAGACCTGAACTGCAACTTTAGAAATTCCTGACATATATATTTAATTTTTCAAACTCAGTGTAGCACTAGCCTAAGTTTATGCATTTGCTATTCTTATAAGGCCAAATCTTCCAAAGTCTGAGACTAACGTGCAAAAAAAACGCAACTCATCTGAGCACACATGCACCTATGTTTGTGTGCAAAAACACTCTTTGTGCAGGCAAAAAGTTAATTGGAGACCAAAGTTCAGTGGATAAGTATTTGTTTACATATGCAGTTAATCTGCATATTCAAATATGGGTTTGTCAAGCATAAATTACTCCACAAGGTGCAAAACTGTGAAGAGTCACACACCAAAGCTCTATTTGATGTTACGGAAAATGTTAAGATATGCTGGTCTGAAGTAGCAAACATCTGGATTCTGCCTAATGAGATCTTCACTTCGAGAGGAGAACTATATTCACCTTATGAAGTTTTCAGTGGCCCGAATAGTGGAGAAAAAGTCAGTAAAAAAGCATATCTGTTACTTATTGGCGCTTATAACAACTAGGGATGCTACTTGGCAGTGAATCTGCTGTGTTTCGGCAGTAAACATCTGTAGTAAATAACCCATGCCTACAAATCTTCTGATTCATTAAACAGAGATAAAGGCACATAGGGTTGTTAAAAATAGACAAACTTAATTTAAAAATACACTATTTTCAAATCCGTAATTAAAGTGCTGTAGCCAATCCAGTGTATTTCAAACTATTCCTACCATGTCTTCTTGTACAACCATACCATGTTTCATCAAAAAAGGAAAATCTCTTGCTGATACTGCTTGATATTTCTTAACCCACTGGTGCCAAGCATAACTAAATTATATTTTCATTATGTTTCACATTCCACTTAATATTTGTACTGTCTGACAAAGTTTCCATAGGAAAAAAACCAGTCATTGTACTCAGCAACAGAAATAAAGAGCGGGGAAGAGTATACTAAAAAGCATCCGTCAGTACTATAATTTATACAGGTTACAACAAATCATGTTGCGACACCTTTTGGGGATGTTTTCACAGGAGCACCTATGAGTGCCCACAGCAGCATAAGAATAATAATATTTTGATTAGGATTTTTCATCTCTGGCTTTAACTATAAATCTTTCAATACATTCAATTTTGAAGTTATATAGTGGCATTAAGGTCTTGTTTCCATAACCGTACCCATATTGGTCACAGTGTTGTCTCCTGTGCGTATGAATGTCCTCAGGTATCATTTTAACCTGTGCAGAATAATCCCATCACCTTCTGCTTCTGATTGGGGTGAACATATCATGGAAGCTGATTTAGACAGTGTTTGGCACTGCTACTTTTGATCCCAGCTATAGAGAGGAAGTGGAGATGCCACATGGAAATGAAAAATTGCACCTGTACTCGCTTGTATTATCTGAAGGTATTTTGAACCATCAAATTTGATCCATCAGGTTCAATTTGAATTTGATTTGGTTCAGGTCTTATTTGTGGGTCAATTATCTGGTCAGTTTTACACATCTCTAATCCTTATGCATTTATATTTTTTTATCTAAGCATGTGTATCTCCCATTCTCTCATTTTACAAAGCTCTTGTGCTAGTGGGATGGAGCATGGTCTTGTGCTTTAACCAGAGGAATGAGAAGGCTTGAGTTCCATTGATAGATCTGCCACAGGATTCCTGAGTAAATCACATGCAAGGCAATTTTCAAAGGGGCATATAACATAGAATTGGAACACTTGGTTGTGGAAGGAGAACCAGTGTTCCTAGTGAATACAGCATTGGACTAGGAGTCAGGAGACCTAGGTTCCATTCCTGGCACTGCCACTGATTTGCTGTGTGACCTTGAGCAAGTCACTTCACCTCTCTCTGTCTCAATTCCCCCCCACCACCCTTTGTCTGCCTTGCCTTCAGGGCAGGGACTATCTCATGCTATGTGTCTGTACTGTGCATAGCATATCTGGGCCCCAATCTCAGCTGGGGTCTCACAGCACCATTGTAATATAAATCACAATTATTACATGGAAACACCTAAACTTCAGAGAATTCTCAAAGCTCAGATTTGGTGGTCCAGAAGTTCTGAATATGCTCTAGCCACCAGAGCTCCTGGGCACTCTGAACACTCAACTAGTTTCAGTTTTGGGAATTTTCAAAAGACAGCTGTCACATTAGGGTATGGTACCCAGCTACTGCTATACCCACTAGCTGCCAAATGCAAAAATGTCCCTTCACTGCTCTTGGACCCTCATCAGAAAGCCAAGAAGGCTCTTGGTCATACCCAAGAACCATACATGATACCAAAAATGCAGATGCTGCTTGAGTGAGTTTTGGATGGTTTGTCACCTTAGGCCTATTACACCCGCTGAAGAAATGTTTTAGGACACGACTGTATGCCAGGTGAGACTACTGCAGCATTCTGCTACCCCAAACTGATAATGTTTCAAATAAAATTACAAGGACACATCAGGAAACATCCAGTGTCCTCTGTATTTTGGTCCAAACATCATACTGAATATGGGGACACCGGTGAGTTCTGCTCTATGGGATAGGAGGGTAATGGGTGTCTCTCTGTCATATGGGCAGACACTGAGGAGACACTCCTGTTATTAAAGGCACAGAAACATAGGGATGGGACTTGCAGAGAACTCTACTCAAAATTCTTAGGCTGCAAGGAATCAACTCTTTGTCCTATACAACGAGTTACAGCTATATGTGCTGTGAAGGTCTATACAAAAGTGATGCAAACACCCATCAGCAGACTGGTAGCATCAGCAGGGGAAAGGTACACCAACCAGTTGTTTTGAAAAAGCAGCGTGGCACCTGCATTAAATACCATGAATTTGTGTCTCTCAGAAACAAAGATTGTTTCTGATGTTCTTTGTATAAACTTTCCGACAATTAAGAGGAAGTCTTGAGGCCTGACAGGGGGAGTGTTGCTGAGGTCAGGCTGTCAATCCCACACCTTTCATCAACACTAAATTCAACATATGTGGGGCAGGGGAGAAAACACTTGCCTGAATATAGCAGTGATTTCTTTGAATTATCTTGCAGTTTTACAGAGCTCAATATGGGTAAGATTTATGGCTAAGGCCAGAGTTGGAAAATACAATCATAGATTATCAGGGTTGGAAGGGACCTCAGAAGGTCATCTAGTCCAACCCCCTGCTCAAAGCAGGACCAATCCCCAATTTTTGCCCCAGATCCCTAAATGGCCCCCTCAAGGATTGAACTCATAACCCTGGGTTTAGCAGGCCAAAGCTCAAACCACTGAGCTATCCCTCCCCCCATATATCATTCTTGGGCTGCTGTGCACAACCAGAGGTGCTCGTTTGAGACACCAAAGAAATTGTTGCTCCCAAGTAAGGGTAAGTTTGCACAGCTCTACTTCAACACATGAAGCTAGGTAAAATCCATGTCCCGCAGCATTGTAAGTCTTACTCTGTATTACAGGAGACGCTTTAGCAGCAAAAGCTGGGATCAATTTGACATCAGTCAAGAATTCCTGCTGTTAATAATATTTCATTAAATTTTAAGGAACTCACAGCATGTATCTGGTACACGTATCTGGACAGGTGGACACCAGACGGCAGTAAGGCACTACAATAAATCTTTAGTAAACTGGGTCCCATATTACAGCTATTGCATTTTAATTACTATGATTATTTTACATGTATTTACAACATAAATTGTGTCACCACAGCTGTGTTATTTATTGCTTAATTAAAACAAAGATGCCTTACACTTCTTTTTTCTTTCCTGAAGGAAATTCCTTCCACCTGCCCTTCCCTGCTGAAAACAAAATGCATGCAATTTCTGTATAAATAATAGCTTACAAATGGATTTGTAGCCTAAGAGACTGCCCATGATGCTGTGACTTCATCCCTATCTCCACAAGAGAGAGGGAGGGAATTTAGTGCAGTTCCTCAAATACGAAAATATTATTGCCAAAAAAGGTTAGAATAAAAACGTATCTATTGCCAGACTTCCATTATTGCACATGAAACAATAACACTGTTAAAAAGTCCTAGTAGATTAAAATATGACAAGAGATAATAAATTGGGAAAGTTTTAGGAGGGACTTTTTTGTTGTTTTTGAGCGGCATCTAAGGATTCTGTTATTACTGGTTTTCTAAAATGTGTTTTATACTACATTTGGCAGAGAAGGACAATACATTAAAACAACAAAAACAAAATTATGCAACAGAACAGCCATTATTGGAATCGTCACACATTTTACTGTCAAATACTTTGGAAGTGTGCTATTTTTGCACCATTATTTGTATTTATTAAAAGTTATAAATTAGCCAAAGGGATCTGACTAGCACCATCAGTACATTAGGTGAAAAATAGAGACAATTTGACTTTGGCTTTCAGCAAGTGGGAGACAGTGTGGCCTAGTGGACAGAGCACTGGGCTGGGACTTGGGAATCCTGGCTTCTATTCTTAGCTCTGCCACTGGCCTACTGGATGATTTTGGCGAAGTCACCTGCCTCTTTGTGACTCAGTTTCCCCATCTGTAAAATGGGAATAATGATACTGACCTCTTTGTTGTCATCTTGTCCCACAATATCATGCCATAAGTGCTGACTCCATGGGTGCTTCGGGGCTGGAGCACCCATGGAAAAAAAATCGTGGGTGCTGAGCACCCACCGGCAGCCAGCTCCCCTCCATCGCCCCGCCCTACTGATCAGTGTGCCCTACTGATCAGCACCTCCCCCTCCCTCCCAACACCTCCCGCCTGCCGCAGATTAGCTGCTCTGTGGTGTGCAGGAGTCTCTGGTGGGGGGAGAGGAAGGAGTGAGGATGGGGCACGGTTCGGGGAGTGGGTGGAATGGAGCAGGAAGAGGCAGGGCAGACGTGGAGTGGGGGCGGGGTAGAGGCTTGAGGGAAGGGGTGGAGTGGGGGTTGGCCATGGGGCAGAGCCGGGGGTGGAGGGGGTTGAGCACATTAGAAAGTTGGCACCTTTGTATCATGCTATGAAGTTCAAGAACGAATTTGGTGACTATTACAGGGTCCTTTGTAAGGGCTTGATCCAAGGTGTCAAATCCAAAGTGCATTGCTTCCTTACAGCAACAAAGTCAAAAGCAGATGTTAAAGCCTGTTCCCGTCACAGCTTGCCAAGTGGATAGATTGGTTCCAACTCTATTGATTTTCATTCCTGCAGCATGCCTTGCCTGCAGTATCACATGAGGGGATGTTATTTGCCAAGATGCTTTGATACTGATCAGAGGAACTTTTATCTTTCAGTCATTTGTTTCTGACTTCCTTTCTAAAGTGCTTTAAGATCTACTGATGAAAAGCACTATATAGGAACCAGGTATTATTGTCAGGGGTTGCATTTCAGCCAGGCAGAGCTCAGCTTGGGAGGTGGCTGGGGGTAAATGTGGCTTTATGCCATCTGCTCCTGGGGCTGGCCAGAGACTACAATCTACACAGGAGTCAGCATAGGAGCTACTGTGGTGGGTCTATGCCACTGTAGGATTCTTCCATGCTTGAGGAATACTCTAAGGGCAGGGTCAGTTGGCATCATATCAGCTTTTCTTACGATGTAGCTGATGATCTTGTCTAGGCCTGTAGACAAAGAGTTTACATTGTAAGCAGATAAAGACAGGGAATGGATGTAATTTAAGCAAGATGACTGAATGCTGGTGTTTAGCATCTACTTATTAGTTCCACATTTTCAAACAATCACTTTTTATCAGTATAACTGTAATACTTGGTGCCAGAATTTTATTTAGTTCTTTCATGGGAGAATGGGAGGCAAGACAAAAAAATTAAATAAACTTAAAGTCTGTAGCTAGTGTGTTTACTATATCTTGTATTTCTTCATATTTACTGCATGTAACACTGCTCATAAAATTAAGCAAGGCTGTTCTTTCCTCCACTGGGTTTTCAAGGTATTGTTGGGACGCTGCTAACTTATTGAAAATGAGTCCACCCATTTTTCCTGCAGAGAGGAATCTGTTTTTGTTTTGTTTTTTTAGAGCAGGAGGTATATTCTCTATATAATAAGATTCCAGGATTGTCACTCTGAAGCCTGGAATATAAGCTGAGTCCACGTGAAGCGATGGCAACAGCTACAAGTATGGTTGAGAGCTTTTTGTTCAGAATATCACCAGGTTCAATCATCACTGGAATTCACGGTCCGTTACTGTCTAATTTTTAAGTTATCCACCATTTTGACTTTATGAATTACACCCATGCATTGTACCTCTACAGTAAGGCATGTATCTATGCCATGCCAAGAGTCTTAGACCTTTGTGACATCAGAGGCAACTCAACCAATCATCACCCTTATTCTATAAGTTATTTGTATGTAACAGTTTAATTGGTTGTATGAAGGAGACTGTACAGATGGTAGATTACTTGGCCTAACTGCCACCCGTGTGACAGCATGGGCTTTCAACTACTAGTTACTTGCTAATTTCTCTTTCTCTTATGTGTTACTTTGATTTCTGCTTTGCTGGATGAAGAGTTTATTGCTGCACAAGGAAATGTTTATGTGTATAATCAGATTTACACAGGAGCTTTATGAGAGCAGATATCTTAATAGAACACTACAACTGCAGCTATCTCTAGCCTATGGCCATTAATTGCAAGCCTTATTTAGACTTTTGCCCAGACTACTTTACCTTGTTTTTAAGGCCCCAATCCAGCAAAACTCTTAAGCATGTGCTCCACATACACACGGGTAGTCCCACCGAAGGCAAGGGCAATACTCATGTATGTAAGGTTAAGCATGTGCTTAAGTAGTTTGCTGGATCAGGACCTGAGTCTCCTACCACTTGCCTCATTTTATGAGACACCATTAACCTTCTTAGGCTTCCAGTACCACTCTAACTTCTTAAAGGAAGCAGCAGCCTCCCTGAAGGAGGCTTGGAATACATTAATGTTAAATGTACCTTAAGAGTTTTTTAATCATTCTGGATTTTTCTAAAAACACTGAAGTCTTTAGAAAACTTTCTCCAGGGATTCCGCTTGAGATTTAGCTTCCTTACATTTTTGTAACTGTAGAAGTTGACATTGTCCCTTAAGCATAAATAACACAGGGGCTGTTCTCCATGTTGAACAGCTTCCAAGAAAAATGCACAAATCAGAGGGTCATACAACAATCAAGCATTCTTTATGTTAAGTATAAAAAATCCGTAGCATATGGAAGTGGAGTTAGAGAAGTTGAAGTGAGCCTTCCTCTGGATTTTGACTGCAGGTGAGTTTTAATGGACTAAAGAAAAAGTATTCCTTTTCTCTAGGAACCGTGTGGAGACAGTACCAACTCAACTGTGCTTTACTCCTTCGTAGAGGTTAAACTTGAAAGCAGAAGTAATGCCAATAATGCTGTAAGCAGTTCTTCCCTGATCTTTATATGACACATGCACTGGTTTGGACTTTAAGGGCAGAAGATTCTGCCACAGACATACAATCTACTCAGTTTGCTTTTAGAAAACTAGAATGTCACAAGCAACACATGATGCAAGATGAATGACAATCCTGCCACCTTCCCTATACAGGATGCGGGGGAGGGGGGGAAGAGTTTTGATGTGAGAACAGCCCCAATTACTCTCTTAAATAGGCCTTAAATTTTAGGAGTTGGCAGAATTAATGGGCCATATTTCAAATTCCAATTTGGTATGTTTAACACTTACTTTGAACAGGTGTGAATGACCATACAAGAGGCAAGGCCGAGGAGAATCAGGTCCTGTATATTCAAATTTATTTTCACATATGGATGAATGAAGTGCTTCTGAGAAGACTTGAGCAAGCTTTGCTCATATGTGGAACCAAACCTTGTACTCGTTAGGACTAGGTATTGAATAAGCTGTTAAAAGTTCTCTTATTGCAAATGCCCTTCTGCCCTAGTGTTCTGACTTCTGTTCTGCAAGAAATGGCATTGCCACAGATGGACCATTTCAGCAAAGGACCAAGCAGGTTACAAACAGCAACTTCAGGACCTTTAAATTCAGTAGAAGAGATATGGAGATGAAGAGAAAACTGAAGCTATGTCTTCAGTGAAAAAAAGATTTTTTTTTTTTACTGCGGGATAACTAATGCACATTAGCTATCCCACTGGTAAAATCCTAGTGAAGTAAGGTGTTGTGGCTTTTACTGCTAGTTAGGCTAAGCAAGATCAACCACTGACGGAGTTATAGAGTTGACCTCATCTAGCTTCAGAGACAGAGGCAAAGTGTAAAAACTACAGTGCTGTGTCTCCACTAGGATTTTAGAGCAGAATAGATAATGCATTTTAGTTATCTCACAGGAGGGAAAAATCATTTTTGGTAGAGAAGCCAAAGCCAAAGGAGAGAACCTCAAGTTCAGGGATAGGTGAAATGTGGTGTTCAAGAGAGGAGAAGAGAATCCAAGGGAAGAGCAGAGGAAATAAGGCTAGATGGGATATAGGAACGCAAGAGAGGAAGAGGCTTACTTCATCGGGATCTCTGATACCTTTTTCTCCTCACCACATTTTCCTCTTTAAAGCCCAAACACCTGGTACCTCTCATCATTATTAAGGCCATGATCTTCCAATCTGTTCCATGTGGGCAAACCCCAGGACCTATGGAGAGCCCTTTATGACTTAAATGGAGCTCCACTCAGGCCTACTGGTGCACCCATGCGATCCCCTTGCAGAACTGGGGCCCTATATCATGGTGACACCCAAAACACAGAGGAAAGTATAATCCCTGCCTTGAAGATTACATAATCTAGCCAAACAATCATAGGCAAAGAATGAGGGACAAGCGTATAACATACATGCCGGGTCATCTTGGATGATGATAGGCTTATTTTCATAATTATATGGTTTTCTTTTAGTAAGCTAAATATATTAAATTCTCCTCTCCCCATCACAATTCAGCTGTCATCTTTTCACCAGACTAACTCTCTTCTTCACATTCAGTGCCCATGTGATCCTCTAACCCTTCCCAGCCTATGTATCAGCAATTCATTCATGATTAAATATATATTTAATGTATTAAACTAGATAACTTAGGCAAGTAGTTTCTTGTAAGATTCCCAGAGGAAGTGGGTCTTCAGGAAGGATTTAAATGGGGAGAGTGTAGCAGCTTTGGAGAACAGCTCAGGAAAAGCATTCTGGGCATAGAGGGAGCACCACACAAACAAGCAGAGATAGTTGTGGGAGAAGTGGACCAAGTATGGCGATACAGCTGACATCATTTATGAAGCAGAAGGGTAACTGATAAAAGATAGGTGGGACAACAATTTTTGTCTAATTACAGTTGGTAGGTATGCAAACCAACAATGTCTCACTTTCTGCTGCTAGAACAGTCCAGTTCCATAGTTAATCATCATGCAAATTTGCTAGATTACTAATTTAACATCCTTGAAATGAAAGCAGAACAAACTGCTTTTGCCAGTCAGACACGGCATCTGCTACCAGGTATATAAAAAAAGTGCAAGCAATTTAGACTTTGCATGATTGTTACTTATCTCTTTGCTGTAGTTCTGTAATCATAACATAGTCAGATTTCACCAGACAGATTCGTCACCTATCTTTCAGTACAAGACATCCCAGCAATGCCTGACACCTGTCTAAAGCTGCCATTCCCAATTATCTTTATCAATGTGGACTGCTGCGGAGGCAATATCAGTGTCTTTTCCCCCTACTCATTCAACCTGTTTGATGAGAGAACTGGTGACTTAAGCAGCAAACTAAAGCATTGCAGATTCTTTCCATTTATATGCACCATTAACTGCACCTCATTCAAAGAACAAATCTCCAATTACTTCTTAATCCCTTCTCCCTTAATGAGGATTTCCAAATGCTTTTCTTTCAACAGCACTATCTTCTCTGCATCAGGAAGTGCAGGCATTCATGGTTAAACCCCTGGCTCTGCAATATCATGGCACTTAATCACATCACAAAATGGCTAACATCATCTGTGTCTTGACATCACACAATCTCAGAATGTCTAATCCTGAGAACAGAAATCAAATACTTTATCTTATCTCAAAGAAAATGCTAGGTTGAAAGAAAAGCATGAAAGACAAAAGTAACAAGCACTGTAGTGGAGTTTAAAAGATTAAGGAGAAATAGAGGCATATTGTTTTCGTAGAGGGTTTTTGGTTGGTTGGTTGGTTGGTTGGGTTTCTTTGGAATAGGGATGAAAGATGGGTTTGGAAATATGTTGCAGTATAATACAGCTTGGTTAGTTTCCTTTAAGTTTTCCCTATTTGTGTTTAAGTGTCTTCCTAGAACTGAGATAAGATAAATGCCTGACCGCCTCGTGCATTATTTTGTTCCGGCAGTAAAAACATGTATACAGATACATTTGATTTTTTTGAGAAAATAACGAGCAAATTCAGTTACAGTGAACTAAGCACAAATTTACTGTGTTATTGAGGTTGTTCCAACGAACAGACAAAAGCATGCAACTCCATGAATCATATCTTGAAATGCAGTCTCCTTAAATATAACTAATTCCCAAATCTCAAACCAAAGCAAACAATTACATTGCAATGTTTATTGCATTCAATTTCATGCATCTCTCTGCCATGTCTTCAGTGTAAAAGACTATTGTACATAGTAACAAAATAAGTAAGTCAAATATAATTTGGACGAGGGAGACAAGAAGGTATGGATATCAGCTGTCTAAGGCTGTATCATTTACACACAAAGGGTTCTTCTGAATTTGATTTTCCTGAAACTGAAATCTGATCCTAAACATGTGAAAGTAGCCAAGCTAGAAAAAATATTGGCTTGGCCATGCTGTCTATAAGGATGAGATAACCACAACATCAGCCACGTGAGACAAGAATTAGCCATTTCAATGGCCAAGTTAAACAAGACATATCCCTCAGCCAACTTTATTGTGCATCCACAATACAGAACTTGCATATCTGGGTTTATGAGCCCTAAGAATTTGGGGAGTGGGGAACCAAGTTAGTCTAACTGCACTTTTTGGCTATTTAACTACCTAACTACAGTGAACATCAGGCCCCAAAAGCCTGAATTGTCCCCATTTTCAGAACGAGCCACAGCATCCCTGGTGTTTTGTCCCAGTCTTTGTAAAATCCCACTGGCTCCAGCCATCTGGAGTTTACATGCAGCAAGTAAATAAATTAGGAAAAAAAGAGATAGAGGCAAAGTGACATTTTACTAGTCCAGTCCCATACATTACAGATCCAAGTCAGATCCCTTACCAAGGCAGCCGATCCTAAGATGAGGGATACAAGCTAGAGCTGCAGAAAAAGCACATGCTGTCAAGCATTCCTCAAAAGGTGGTGAAATATTTTGGAAATGACAGATAAAAACAACACAATCTGGCCTATTTAAGCATTTCTTAAATTATTTTCCTGGTCAGTTTACAACATTTCATTACATTGAGAATATAAAACCAAAAGGTAATTTTAAGTATTCTGCCACTTGATTAGAGGCCCTTGACCTCAAGAAGTGGCTGGTGGCACAAAGAATATATTTTCATTGCACACCTCCACCATGCAACTTGCAACACCTTCTGGTGGGCCAGATGTGTCTAATTTGGGAGAAATTACTGGAGTCTGCCAGTCTGTTCAGCTGGTTCTGTACCAAAAAAGCTCTGTAATTGCTTGGTTATGGTGCTTGTTGCCATCTGATGCTGAAATGGTAACCATCTGTCGGGAATTCCTGCATTGAGCACTGTTAGTCACATTCTAAACAAAGAGAAGACTTAAAAAAAAAATTCGTTGGCTATAACTTGTTTTTTATGCAGGTTCTGAAATATGCACCTCTCAGTGGTTACCTGGGAGTGAGGTTTCTCTATGTGCTGATTATTCAGCAGCAACATAGATTTTGTGACAGTGAAATGCTATCATTATACAATAGCAGTAATAACCCACAGGGGAGAGAAGTGTTGTATTTCTATTATTTATTATCAATTCAAAAGCTAAAGGGGGCCAAGACCTTTACAGAACAAATAAAAAAGACAGCCCCGCACTGAGGGCTAATTCGAGACACAGGACGATCTTGTGGTTAAGGCCCTGAAATAGGATTCGGAGTATCTTTGTTTAGTTCCTGTGAACTGTGGACAAGTCACTTACAGTATAATCCAAAGGTCATTGACATCAATGGTTTCCACTGACTTTGATGAGCTTTGGATCAGGCCTCTAATTCCCCCCTCCAGAAAAAGGGGGTAATACTTCATTTTCCCCAGTCACCATGTATCTGCAACAAATGACCTAGGGATCCTGAAGACAACAGCCTCCTTCACTGAACAACCCTGATTCATCCCAGAGCACAGTCCATTCTGTGCAGTGAATGACGCCAGGGTCCTGTGGAAAAAATGGTGGGTGATCATGTAATTTAAAACTGTATCTTAATGCTTACCCATGAGGGGGGCAAATTAAAGTTGTCCAGGCAATGTTAATTCTGATTTTTCCTACTGTTTGAGTGCTTGATATCGCAACTTTACCATTCTTTTAATGTAGGTTTTTTGGGGGATGCAATATCACATTCACGCCGGGTGAACACAAAGAAGACTGAGGACCCCATTGTGCTAGGGGCTTAACAATTATATAGTAAGACACGAGACATAGTGGATAATTTTACAGGTAGGGAACTGAAGCCCAGAAAGAGATTAGTGACTTGACGCAGGTCACACAGGAAGTCCGCAGCAGGGCCAGGAACTGACCCCAGATATCTTGATTCCCAAGCCATCTCCTGATCATAACACAATGCTGTCCTCTTTCCTTCATCCAGTACTGTAGACAATCAACCTTCCTTCATTCACTCAGCCTTGCACACTTCTTCTCCCTGTCCCCACACATCCAGGCTGTTACCAAGTCCTGCCATTTCCTCCTCCTCTGTCCTGACAGCCAGAATGCTTGTTCATTCCTGTCTCATCTCCTGCCTTAATTACTGTAACCTCTTCTCTAGCTTTCCCTGACTCCCAGATCACTTCCCTCTCTCAATCCAAAACAGAGCTGCTAAAGCTATCCATTGATCGGACCATGCCACTGTTTTCCACAAATGTCTTCCCTGGTTCCCCCTTGCCCACCACATCAAGTGTTAAACTGCTGGTCCCTTTTCCAATTCTCCCCACTCAAAACCCACAGGGAAAGTCAGGGGCTGATTGAACATACTCTCTGTATCACGACTTGAGAATTCCCTTTTTGAGGTCTCAGGTGAGCCTTTGAAATGTGCTCCTGTGGGAGCAGTACTCTCTAAGGTCTAAGTGATAGAATGGATGTTCCATGCCTCTTGCAATTCCCCTAAGATCCTACAGTTAAAAGAGAGGGGGAATAAAACAATTTTTTTCACAGGAATCCCAACCTCACGTATTCCATAGGACAGTGATTCTCAACCAGGGGTACGTATACCCTGGGGATACTCAGAGATCTTTCATGGGGTACATCAACTCATCTAGATATTGTCCTAGTTTTACAACACGCTTCATAAAAAGCACTAAAATGTCATACAGACAATGATGTGTTTATACTGCTCTATATACCATACACTGAAATGGGAGTACAATATTTATATTCCGATTGATGTATTTTATAATTATATGGCAAAATGAGAATATAAGCAACTTCTCAGTAATAATGTGCTGTGACACTTTTGTATTTTTATGTCTGGTTTTGTAAGCAAGTAGTTTTTAAGTGAGGTGAAACTTGTGGATACACAAGACAAATCAGACTCCTGCAAGGGGTACAGTACTCTGGAAAGGTTGAGAACCACTGTCATTGAGAACACAAGGAGTTATATCTACCCTATCTGGGATATTCTATATAGGGGAGAATTGGGCCCTAAATGCAATACATGAAGTTCAGTACTATAGCTATTCAATTGAATGAACTAGAGAAACAATTAGTCTGCCCTCTTCCTGAACTGGATAACAACCAAAAATCACTTCAGAAGCTGCATTCTGAAAAGCTTAGCATTACCTTATTCACCTGGGCCCACCGTTGAGCTGCAATGAGCTCTGTAGTCAGTGCTGCTATGATCAGGGTAACCAAATCTCACACCTCAGGACATAAGATGATTGCTGGAGGATTCTACCTTTCCCCCCTCCCTGACTCCCCTGCACAATGCTAAACAATTAGCTAGTTGCTCTGTAGCAGGTTTTCATCTTCTGAACCATCAAGAAAAATAGGCCACACACAGAGGTTTGATGGACAAATCCTCTGATCTGATGTGGCAAATCCTATGTTCCTACACAACAAAAAAATGAGACCGCAAATTCTTGAACTGTGTGGAAAATAATCTCTTGTTCCAGAAACTAGAGAAACCAACCAGGGATAATGTAATTTTAGAAATAGATTTGAAAAACAGGGAGGAAATAAGAGAAAACTTGGAAGTAAGGTGGACACTTGGAGCAAGCATTCACAAAATGATCATGTTTACAACACTTCAGAGACAGGAAAACTAGAAGTATCAAAGGCAGGATAGTGTGGAGGGTTTAAAAAAAAAGTACAGAAAGTTAAAGGAACTAAGTTTGGATTTCATGGGTAGAAATATTGAGAGACAATTTGAAAAGATAAAGATAGAGAAAGCAGACACGCTAGCCAACGGGGAAAAAAGTGATCTTTGTTTTGTGCTTCGATACTATAATGGGATTGTTATAGATACCTTGAGTAGATCTACCTACCGCTAGGGAGGTACAGTACATGGGCCCAGTCATGCAGCCACTACCTGATAAAGTCAAAATGAAGCCAGTCAGTAGCTTGGCTCTTTTATGAAGTCTACCTTATTACTTCCTCATTTCACAGACTTCTTTGCTTTCCTTGCTAAAGACAGACTTTAAAAAGTAGTAGTCATTTTGTGCCATCATTAATTTCAATCAGCCTTCTAATTGATCAAATGCCAGTGCAGGTCTCTGTCCACCCCTCCTGCTGCAAACTGAAGGGCAGAGTGTGACAATAAAAGCTTCTCAGGACTAAGCGATACTCAAGGTAAGCTGTAAGGAAACAGAATATGTTACTAAAGGGAAACAGAATCTTCTCAGAGGAGCTATTAACAGAAAGCTGAACTCTTGAGAATTTACCCATCAGACAGACAGACACATTAAAATTTGTTTTAAACCTAACTGTTCAAGTTTAAAAAGTGTGTTTTACCAGAAAATAAAATCTTTTAACTGTATTTTAAAGCCCTATGTCCAATGCCTCTCTAACTGGTAGGGCTGGACAGCCCTCTTTCCAGATTATATCAACATGGCTAATTCTGAGGCTTGCCCATTCCCTTCCAACCCCTTCTAAACAAAACAGCCCTTTCCTTCCAGCCCAACTGCTCAATATTCTCAGCCCCTCACAGCCTGAGAGCTGCAACCCAACCAAAATATACATTCTTCTAAGGCAGCACACTGAGCTGCAGCTAACCTGCTGGGTTGGACAATTATTATCATGGCCTACAGCCATACCACCTCAGGCTATGATTCCATTGGGTACCATCAGCAAAGCAAGATTCCTGGTTATTAGTTGATTAATATCTATTACTGACTCTCAAATCGTTGTGGTAATGGTATTACAGTGACCAGTCAGATTCTTCTTTACTTTTGCAGCTGCCATTTTACAACAAAAGTAAAAATCAAGTTAAATTGAGTGTGACAGTGACAGGAGAGAGAAATAACATTGCAAATGGAATGCTTACACTGCTCAGATTCTGGGATTGTAAAACACGGCTGATTTTGATTTTAAACATAGCAGCTACATCAAAACTGCCATAAACAAGGGCTGTAAGATAGAAATACACAAAAAAACATGCTCTTGTCAGAAGGAGTTTATCTAACAAACTGAAGATAGGAGCTTTGAAGGAGCACATCCAGTGCTAAGGTTAGTAGCAGCTCTGTGCATTGCCAAGTATTTATTTTTCAGCTCCATTCTTTACCCATTGAGGGAGCGGCTTTGTTTTTGTTGTTATTCTCAGAAGACTTACCACCAAAGCACCGCTTCGGGAATGATATTATTACAGAAAGCAAAACACTGAGTGGTTGGTACTGTGCCATTGGTTCTCAGACATCACACCTTCTATGAATGACATCCCAGATCACTGACATAGCGAAGGGGACAGAGCCACCGTGTGAGCCATTACTGGTAGGTGGCATGACACTGGCCTAACTTAAGAAGAAAGAATCGTCTGTTTTAATATTTCTGGCACTGAGCCAAGAAACTCAGGAGTTTGTGATTAGTTAATTGAAGCTCTGTTAGCACCCTGATTTAAACACACGTTGATGCGATACAAGGATCTTTGTACTGATGTCATACAGATCCTAATTATAGGCACTGAAGTACCCTTAAAAATACAAACCCTTGATCAGTCCATCCTTTTTTTATACTTTCCATATTATAAAAAATAAGGAGCCGCTGATTTAAGTGAACGGCTGGTAAATGTAGAACAAACAAAAGAAAATTCTGTTTCGCCCGAGAACAAGTTGAAATATTCATAGCGACGTTTTGGACAGAGTTTCCCCATCTTTTTAATTCTGAAGATACATGAAATTGCAACAACTGTATGGAAACTTCTAATTGAAATGAAATGTGTGTGAAAAATGAAGGAAGATTATTCAGTTTGGCTAATGGTCTGACCCAATATAGTGATTTTTTTCCCATCATCTTCCCTATTAATCTACTACATCATCCATCATCTTCTCTATCAATCTACTAGTTTGTGCTGAGAAGAGATTTCCCTAGAGTTCTCCAGAGCTGTCAACGTCTAGGCCACGGAGCGTTATGCCTTCAGGGCCTTCTGCAAGTACAGGTACTCTGTGTCAAGTAAGAGAAAATGGATATTAAAAAGTGGAGCAGCTGGGTTCAGATTTAAGGGCAGTTGTACTGAAATATGGAAGTGAAAGTGTTAGAACTGAGCTTTGTACTAATGCTTAACGCACACTGCCATGTTACTACTCATTTATATCATCTCACAGAATGTAGAAAATATTGTAAATTTACAGTTGCAGTACCCATGATCAGTCACAAGGTGGCACTTAACATGAAACACTGAATATATGCAAAAAGAAAAGGAGTACTTGTGGCACCTTAGAGACTAACAAATTTATTTGAGCATAAGCTTTCGTGAGCTACAGCTCACTTCATCAGATGCATGCAGTGTAAAATACAGCAGGGGAATTTTATATACACAGAGAACATGAAACACCCATTGTTTCATGTTCTCTGTGTATATAAAATCCCACTACGGTTTCGTGTTCTCTGTGTATATAAAACACCCATTGTTTCATGTTCTCTGTGTATATAAAATCCCCCTGCTGTATTTTCCACTGCATGCATCCAATGAAGTGAGCTGTAGCTCACGAAAGCTTATGCTCAAATAAATTTGTTAGTCTCTGAGGTGCCACAAGTCCTCCTTTTCTTTTTGCAGATACAGACTAACACGGCTGCTACTCTGAAACCTGAATATATGCAGTGTTGTAGTCATGTGGGTCCCAGGATATTAGAGAGACAAAGTGGGTGAGGTAATATCTTTTATTTTCTCTCACCAACAGAAGCTGGTCCAATAAAACAGATTACCCCCTCATCCTGTCACACTGAATATACACATAGACTGAGTCCTGCGAAGATTTATAAAGAAAAGATGCTCACATCAGCAATATTATTGGTGGTTAAGTGAAAGTTAACAAAGTTCAGCCAAACAGGTAGATAAAAATGAGTGAAATTAAAAGAACATTTTTCAACTCCTAATGTGAAACTGTCAGAGTAAACATAAAAACTATAAATTCCAATTTTAATAGCATCCAGAAGCACAGGGTTGTTATTTTTGGGGAGCACAATAATTCCATAGATTCATACTATGAAGTTTTGCAAAATGCTATAATTAGGAACAATTCAGGACCCAATATCTGAAATAAAAATAAATGATAGAAGTAACTATAGTAATCTTTTAAGAATTTACATGTGTGCATATGCTGAGTAATAAAACACCCTATTGCAGAATATTTGAATATCTAACACAGATTTTCAGCTTCCTAGAAAACTTCAGTGGAGGGTTTTCAAATCCTTTAGACGTACTCATACCCTTGAGGAAAGCTCTTTTTTGAACATATTCACATTCAAGGAGAAGTCCTGTAAAAACAATATGAAGTCAGTGAAGTTATAACCAGGGATAATTTTAGCCCAAAATGTTTATTAGCAGAGATCCTCGTGAAGATAATTTTATGGGGGAAGGAAGGTGAACAATGAAGCCTGTTTATATTACTGAAAATTGTCCGTCCTCCCTCTGCCCCAAAAGGTCCTTCCTATTCTCCTCTCTCTCACACGCATGCACACTCACACTCATGGTGATTACAATTAACTTAGGCTTGAATAAAGACTGGGAGTGGATGTGTCATTACACAAAGTAAAACTATTTCCCCATGTTTATTCCTCCTCCCCCCCCCCCAGTTTAATAGATTCATAGATAGATATTTAGGTCAGAAGGCACCATTATGATCATCTAAAGTTCCTCACATGTTCTTGTCAACTGCTGGAAAAGGCCCACCTTGATTATCACTACAAAAGGTTTCAGCCCCCCCCCCCGCTCTCCTGCTGGTAATAGCTCACCTTACCTGATCACTCTTGTTACAGTGTGTATGGTAACACCCATTGTTTCATGTTCTCTGTGTATATAAATCTCCCCACTTATTTTCCACAGCATCCGATGAAGTGAGCTGTAGCTCTCGAAAGCTTATGCTCAAATAAATTTGTTAGTCTCTAAGGTGCCACAAGTCCTCCTTTTCTTTTTGAGGATACAGATTAACACGGCTGCTACTCTGAAACCACTCATGGTGGTTGGAAGCCAACACCATCAGAAGCATGGACTACACCTCTAAAAAGACGAAGGAGCCACTTCTGAGTATGCTTCTCCTGGTGCTCACAAAGGCATTCTGTCTGCCTCGGCACTCCATAGGTAAAGTGGCAGTGACAATTGGTTGCTGGTGCCATACAGCTCTGCAAAACACACACAGGCTACACCATGGCTTCAGCTACAGAAGCGATAGTAGCGCCCAAAAGTAAATTAACTACTTTAATTTTTGAAAGGTTTTGCCAGCGTTAGCCAAATTGCATGCTTAGAAGGACTTATGCTGCTCATAAAGGCAATGGGAGACATACCAGGTCATTCAAGGGTAGATTTGGGCCCTAAAAGTGTATTGTATTATATTGCATTAATAAATGCTATTGGGAGCCAACCAGAAGCCAACATTTGCCAACAGTTACACAAAATTATTTTCCTTTGGAAACATGGAGTAGGATATATTAGGCACCATTTACCAATGTGAACCCTAAGAGAAACTCAAGAGATCTTTTACAAACTAAATGCCCAGTCATTTACAATATCAGAGCAAATTTATAGCAGGTAAAAAAAAATCAAGATGCATCATGTACTCTATGATTAGAATAATTATGATTAGTCTTTTATAGTCTCTGGACAGAGACATGTGTGAAAGAAACAAGAAAGCATAGTACACAATCAATTTCAGATTCCCTCTTTAAGGAAAAAGTAACTAGCCATAGTGATTTAACAAATTACAGGTTTTTTTCTTTTGGGCACACTATGGTTCAAGAGCAAATCATACAAAGAATTCGCTCTTGCTGTAATAGGTACCTTAGTTACATTGTGGGGCTGTGTGTTACCCATATAATGCCTGGTAGTCAGATTAGTGAACACCAAGAAGGTTCACCCAGGTTCATCCAGGATGTTTGATTTCCCTCCCAAGAGGCAGCTCTTGTTCCGACATCGCTTTCATAGATTCATAAATTCTACGGCCAGAATAGCCTCTGAGATCATCTGGTCTGACCTCCTGCATAACATAGGTCATAGGACTTTCCTGAATTAATTACTGTTTGAATTAGAGCATGTCTTTTAGAAAAACATCCAATCTTGATTCAGTGGTGGAGAATCCACCACAACCTTTGGTAAATTATTCCAATGGTTAATTATCTTCACTGTGAAATATTTGTGCCTTATTTCCTATCTGAATTTGTCTAGCTTCGGCTTCTAGCCATTGGATCTTTTTATACCTTTTCTTTTTTTGGTAGATTTAAGAGCCCTCTATTATCAACTTTCAGTTCCCCATTTAGGTACTTATAGACTGTGATTAAATCACCCATCTTTTCCAATCCTTCTGTCATTCTCATGGATCTCCTCTGAACCCTCTCAAATTTTTCAACATTCTTCTTGAATTGTAGACATCAGAACTGGACAGTCACTCACATCAGTGCCAAATACAGAGATAACATAACCTCTATACTCCTAGCGGATATTGTTTATACATCTAAGGATTCCATTAGCTCTTTTGGCCACACTGGGAGTTATGTTCAGCTGATTATCCACCACAACCACCAAAGCTTTTTCAGAGTCACTTCTCCCCAGGACAGAGTCCCTGCATAAGTATATCCTGCATTCCTGATTCCCTGATATATGACTTTACATTGGCTCTGTTGAAACGCATATTGTTTGCTTGAGC
Organism: Natator depressus; assembly: GCF_965152275.1. Classification (NCBI taxonomy): domain Eukaryota; kingdom Metazoa; phylum Chordata; order Testudines; family Cheloniidae; genus Natator; species Natator depressus. Next base: position 33,070,086 of record NC_134235.1, read on the forward strand.
CCAGCTTACCAAGTGATCCAGATCACTCTGTATCATTGACTTGTCTTCATCATTATTTACCACTTCCCCAGTCTGTGTCATCTGCAAATCTGATGAGTCATGATTTCATATTTTCTCCCAGGTCATTGATAAAAAGCCATTATATAGCACAGGGTCAAGAACAAATCCCCGCAGCACCCCACTAGAAACATACCTGCTCAATGGTGATTCCCTATTTACAGTTACATTTTGAGACCTCTCAGTCACTTTTTAATCCATTTAACGTGTGCCATGTTCATTTTGTATCTTTCTAATTCCTTAATCAAAATGTCATATGGTACTAAGTTCAATACCTTACAGAAGTCTAAGTATATTACATCATCACTGTTCCCTTCATCAACCAAACCCATAATCGCATCATGAAAAGATATGAAGTTGGTTTCCATAAACCCATGTTGACTGGCATTAATTATATTACCCTCCTTTAATTCTTGATTAATCAAGTTCCTTATCAGCTATTGCATTATTTTGCCTTGGACTGAAGTCAGGCTGACAAGCTTATAGTTACCCAGGTCATTCCATTTACTCTTTTGAAATATTTGCACAACAATATTAGCCTTCTTTCAGTTGTCTGGAACTTCCCCAGTGTTTCAAGATTTATTGAAGGGGGGCGGGGGAGAATCAACTTTAACGATCCACGGAGCTCCTCAGCTACCTCTTTAAAACTCTTAGAGGCAAGTTATCTGAACATAATGATTTTTAAAAGTCTAACTTTATTAGCTGCTGTTTAATATCCTGTTACTGTTGGAATGGAAAGTATTTCATTACCACATGATACAAATAGGTTATCTGGCTTCTTCCCAAATACATAACAGAAAAATTTATTGAATGCTTCTGTCTTTTCTGTTTTATTATTGACAACTACTATTTCCATATATCTATCTATATAGATATCTCAACTGTGGCTTTTTGGGCATCTGGCAAAAGTTCTTAAACAGTTCCCAATTTTCATTCACATTTTTCAGTTTAAATTCTTTCTTCCAGCTGATCTGTCTAATAACTGTTTTCAGCTTTGGGATCTCATAATAACCAGGGACCTAATAATCCACTAAGTGGGGGACAAAACATGGAGTGCCAACCTCCACAGGAAGCATTAATATTAAATAGTTGCTCCAGTTATAAAGAGGATGTGGGGGTGTGGTATGCTACTCATGTAAAGACAACATCCAGAGAGCTGTAAAAATTCCTCTTGATTTTACTGTTGACATTTGTATAATTAAAATTAACGTTGTTAATATTAACTATTGAGAAAATCTGTGCTACCTATTGGCATAGATTACAATGACTTCTAAAGAATCAGTTGCATCCATTTTTAGTGCCTAAAGACAATAAAGCTTCTGAATTTTTCTAGAGTGGGATTTTCATCAAGAATCAAAAAACTTCTTGCTTAACTGCTTTCATATTTCACCAACATCCACCTTCTCCCTGAACTCCTTTTAAGTCTCTCAGGAACTTGAATCCATATTGTGCCCTGGGCCCTGTTTTTCGGTTTGATCCACTGTCCTTTTTAAAGCACTAAGTACATATATTATCAGTTTGGACTTTACATTTGTTATATGCAAAATGAATAATCAAATCAGTCATTTGCACCAAACCTACCACTAATTTTTAATTCTGTGATCAATTGCTCTTCATCAGTCAGGATGGGATCTAATATAGAATTCCTCCATGCAATACTTTTTGAGTTAGGAAATTCTCAAGTATAATAATTAGAAATTCTGAGAGTGTTTTAGTATTGACAGCGTCAGACCTCCAGCATATGTCACTCAGACTGAAGTCATGATAACTCAGCTTTTTTCCCCCTACGTATTATAGATAAATACCAAGGAGACAGTCATCCTGTTATGTAATGTGATTTGGTGGTCTGTAGCAGACATCAACTATTACCCCATCTTGTGCTTTATCTTTTGGAAAACTAATCCCTAAGCATTCAAGATCATTTGCTTCCGACCTGTCAGTGACTCAAATACAAGGAATATCATTTTTGACAGATTGCCACTCTTCCTTCCCTTTTGACCACTTACCCTTCCTAAATAGATTTTAACATTCCAATCACAGTAACGGTCCCACCAGGTTTTAGTAACACCAGCTAGGGCAAATTAGTAATTACAATTCCTCTTATTACCCAGGCTCCTAACATTGGTGTATAGGCACTTAAAAATGTCTTCTCTTCACATCCTTTGACGCCTTCATTAATTTTGTTCTCAATCTTAATTTTGTGCTAAGCAAGTGTTCATTTCCTCCCCTTTTCATACTCCCTATTTGTTGTTAGTTTAACGCTCTCCTGACTAGTTTAGCCACCTGGCCCCCTAGAAAATTGGTTCCCTTCTACTGAGATGGATGCCCTCCAGACATACAGCCCTCTCTCCCCATAGCAAGTAGATCAATGTACCACTAAGCCCAAACCCTCCACCCTAAACCATTTATCTAGCCAGCAGTTCACTCCCAGAACCTTCTGCCTTCTATCTCCCTTCATTCCTTCCAGGGACAGGAAGGATCCCTGAAAAGATCATGGATGTCTGAGGTCATGTTGATGTTTGAAAGGGAAAAGCTGCAGTTTCTCTTTCAAAGACTGCATCTGAAGGAGCAAACCTGTGGAATAGGCAAAGCAGCACCAACATGAGGTGGCACAGTGACAACATGATCTGGACCTCACACAACAGAGAAACCAGGGACCTAGTAATCAAGTAAATGGGGGATAGAAGATGGAATGCCAGCACAGCAGGAAGCAGAGGATAAATTGTTGACCCAGTTTCACGGGGGAAAGGGAGGGATCTCACTACCTTTGGGAAGGCTTGTGACTTAAATCGAATAGATCCTGAAGACTGTCTGTTTTCTCACCCCTTTCCTGGAAGTGAGAAATTTACATTTGAACTGACTCCCAAAGCTTATGGAAAAGATCTTTAGGGGATTCAAAAGCACAGGGGGATAACTTATATGGAAGTGACAAATCAGCAGAGGGATTACCTCCACAAATGTGGCAAAGGCTCAGGACTCACTGTTTTAAACAAGCTGCATGAAATGGTCCAGTTGGAACAGTTTTATGATGTGTGTTCACATCATTTTAGAATGTGGGTAAGATATCAGAAGGCAAAACGTCTCAGTAGTGCAGGCCGGCTGGCTGGTGAGTATGAGGATAGCAGGTCTGGGTCCAAGAGGAAGCCCAAGGGAGGCTGACCCAAACATGAGCACTAGGAGGGGGAATGTGGGTATGCCTCAAAAAAGGGAAGTGGGTAATCCCAAAACCAGGAGAAGCAGCTGCCCCAAACTGACTCCCAAAGAGAGATTCCACAGATCTGAGGTGTTTTAACTGCCAGGAGTCAGGACAGAAGTAGGTAGGCTGCTCAGGTGCCAGGGGGCTGGCAACAAGTCATAGTGGGTAACTTACTGACAACCCAGCCAGAGGGGCACCCTTCACCTCACCTATATGGAGCTAACCGTATTATTTGGTCTCCAGAGGGAGAAAGTTACACAGCCAGCTCATCTGTGGCATACAACATACAAACTGTTGAGTTCAATCCTTCTAGGCATCTGCACACATATCTTGCTGAACTCTCATGGATACAGACAACCTGATCCCCAGTGGGAGTGGAAGTTAATGGGGAGAAGTTTCTGAGGTAGAGGGACAATGGAACTGCTCACTCTCTGGTAAAACCCTATGTGGTGAAATCTCATCGGGGCTGGCAGGCAGAGATGTGGGCGAAGATTCCAATGGCAAAACCATTTGCTGTGCCTGTAGCCCAAATTCCTCATAAAAACAGAAGGGGTCCCAGAAATTGGGGGTGGGAATACTGGAGGACATTCCTATTGATAGTTTATATTCTTTTTGATATATCCTTGGCAGGGCCCTACCAAATTTACGGTCCATTTTGGTCAATTTCACAGTCACAGGATTTAAAAAGTCGGAAAATCCATGATTTCAGCTATTTAAATCTGAAATTTCACGGTGTTGTAATTGTAGGGGTCCTGACTCAAAAAGGAGTTGTGTGTGGGGGGGGGGGGGATCACAGGGTTATTGTAGGGGGGTTGCAGTACCGCTACCCTGACTTCTGCGCTGCTGCTGGCGGCGGCGCTGCCTTCAGAGCTGGCCAGCTGGAGAGCGGCAGCTGCTAGCCGGGAGGCCAGCTCTGAAGGCAGAGCCACTGCCAGCAGCAGCGCAGAAGTCAGGATGGCCTGGGATGGTGTTGCCACCCTCACTTCTGCGCTGCTGCCTGCAGAGCTGGGCCCTCGGTCAGCAGCCACCATTCTCTGGCCGCCCAGCTCTGAAGGCAGCAGTGCAGAAGTAAGGATGCCAATACCACAACCCCCTCCCCCCCCAAAATAACCTTGTGACTCCCCTGCAACTCCCTTTTGGGTCAAGACCCCCAGTTTGAGAAACGCTGGTCTCCTCTGTGAAATCTATACAGTATAGGGTAAAAGCACACAAAAGACCCAATTTCACAGGAGAAGACCAGATTTCACGGTCTGTTATGCATTTTTCATGGTGTCAATTTGGTAGGGCCCTAATCCTTGGGATAGATTAGGAAATTATGTTGTAAACTTGTATCACAATTCTGGTTCTGCCACCCATTTAAGTGAAGGCGGGAGCAGAAAGATGGAGACAGACTCTGATATCTTGTCACAGATGAATATTGCTTGTGAAAATATAGACAATGCAGCTGCAAAGAAGGGGGCTGATTTTCCCCCAGCATCTCACCATCCCATGCTGAGTAAAAATGCAAATGAGTCAGGGGATGGGGGAGGGGACAGTTGTTTCATACATGCTGGCATGAGTTGAAGCAACTAGCTCAAGGGCAGGCACACAGAGTCCAAACTCAGAAGGCAAGTTCACAGCCTCCCCGTATCATGGAAACCAGGGCTTTGCCACAGGAAAGGAGGTGGGGCAAAGAGAGGAATCTGGCTTTGAGAATTCACCTCTGAGGAGTGAAATGGTTTCCTCAGATACACATAGCCAGGCATAGAAGACACACTCTGGGAGGGCATGCCAAAGTTGGGGTGGGGTGCAAATCTCTGTCCCACCTGACACTAGGTCATAAGAAACCAGGGGTTAATGCTTGGTTAAGGCCAGCTTTGCAGGGAGCGAGGACAGTTCTGTCCATCTGGACTGATCAAAGCAGTGAGTCCTATACAACCTCAAGGAGAGGAAAACTCACAGGTGTAGCCTGTGTAGCAGGCACCTTAATGAAAGAGAGCTCACCACCCATCTCACACCCTACTATATGAATAGGAGGAAGAAGTGACAAGATCAGGTCCCAGCTTCAATCCCCAAAGCTGACTGGAGAGTAATGGGGGCCCAGGAGGGTGCATGTGAAGTCTCCTAGGTATCTGAGTTACATTAATGTTTAAATAGGGGAGGTGTGAAGGATGTGTGGTTACTCTGCAATAATTTATGAATGTTATATGTTCTGTTTGATTGTTATTGTGCGGTTTACTATATGTATACAAGGGGTTAATTCAAGGAGAGGATAGCTGCAGAGACGCAGGAAGGGTGGACAACTTGATGACAACTGCTCTGCAAACACCCAAGACAATGCAGAAACAACTGCTTGGAAGCCTATCCCTGCCCTCCTGGTGAGCCACCCAATCAGGAGAGAACAAGCAGTCTATAGCTCACAGCCTCTTGGCAGAGGCAAACCACCATTAACAATGTGGAGATCTAGCCCCCTCGAGCAGCGCAGAGCAGTAAACAGTCTTTAGCCCAGAGTCCCCAGGCTAGGGCTCCCACTAGTCAAGAGTCTAGGGCTCTCGCCCTCTAGGCAGGGCAGAGCATAAGCAATCTTTAGCCCACAGCCTTCTGGCTGAGGCAGACAGAATTTATCAGTCTGTAGGGGAGCTCTTGCCCTCTGGGCTGGGCAGAGCACAAGCAGTCTTTAGTCTAACCCAACTAAGGCAGCCCACAAACACACAGCCTGGGCCCACAGTGTCCTAGCTGGGGCAAGACACAAGTAATGCACAAACCTTCTGACTGAGGGGTGAATAGGCTGCCACCCCAGGGGTGGTGTTGGCAGCATTGGGTAGGTGGACCCATGGGCGCTGACTTCCACTGTTCCCTACTGTGATGACAGCCCTGTGTTTTTCACAAATGCAAGATAACATGAAATAAAACAAAAAATTCACCCCGGAATGGAGGCTCCAACAACTCCGTCTGTGGGGCTGGGCCCAGTTCCCCACTCTGGGCACCGTGATCTGGCACAAGGGGTTGCAGCACCATTGAGGTTTGGCCTGGCCAGCCCCCTTTTTCCCCATCATGCTAGCAAGTTGTACAGCCCCATGTACAGTTGGTTTACTGCATAAAACAACTAGTTTTGCAACAACAACAAAAAAATAGACAATCTTGGAAAATCAGAAGTTAGGATCTTCGGGAATGAAAGAAACCCACATCACAACGAGTGTGTATCGGATGCATTCCCGTTCTTTGTAAACACTACAGGTAAAGAGTGGGCTCAACTCCAGCTCTAAGGAATTTTATCCATAACTTTTAACACTACACTGTATTGAACGTGTGTAAGCCCAATAAAGTGAGGACTCAAAATTTACCACCCCAAACTATTCCCGTTGAATTCTTCCTAGTGAGAAATACACACACTGGAGCGTATGTGGTAATTACGTACAGATGTGATTATTTGAAAAATAATCATAACAAATAATTGTCACTTCCTTGTTTAGAAACCACTAATTTAAAACTTGTGCACACTGACCTAACCTCACCAATGCACTTTCCTCTCATTTAAGGGGGGTTTCACACAGTTGTCTTTTCCACAAAGATGAACTCTTTGTTTTCTTGTTGTAACTTTCCATTTCAAACTGTTATTCTTCTGAGAAGTGTGTTCCACGCTGGCTTCTGCTTTGCAACACTTGTCATGAGAAGTCACTTTAGGAGAGCAGGGTGGGAGGATACAGACAAACTGTGATACCATTTATTTCAGAATTTCCAGTGACACTGGTTTAAATTAATGAGGAGCAGTGTGAGTGTGTGTTCTTCCAGACACAAAGAGCACACAGATACTTTCAGTCAGAGCAACCATACGTTAGAGTAAGAGAACATCAAAACAAGAGCAAAGGCTCCATGAGACAGAACATAATGTGTGTTTTCTCTCAAAAGTTTTAATTGAACCCTGAGAACAAAACAGTTGCTGAATTGTGCACACAAGAAATGTGCTTAGGGCCAGACTGGGGGTTCCTTCTTCATACTGGTGAGCAGAAATTGCTATGGGATAACTCAAGGGAGTAAGGCATTTGCAACATGGTCCTTATTAAAGATACAACACTCAGAAAATCTTTAGAGGAATCCAGGGCTGGATCTACACCTTACACGTCCCTAGGCACAGCATCTTTAGCACCCCCCCACCCCCCACCTACAGCTGGCCTTCGTGTTTTCCATAAAAAATGAAATTTTAACCCACTTTTAACTTTTAGTCTCCCCTAGAACGCAGGCGCCCCTAGGCACGGGCCTACTGTGCCTATTTGGAGGCATCACAGTTTCATGGCTACATGTGCAAGAAGAAATAGAATACCTGCGAATAGAGAGAGAGCCCCAAATCAAACCCCCACATAGAAACACTCCCAAATTTGGGGGCTGTTTAAGATCTAGACATGCAATTACAACACCTATCTTCATCATAGGCCAAATCAGAAATCAAATACAGTTGAAGGAGTATCAGGCCCCCGATTTCTCCCACTTATACCAGTAGGAATCAGGAGTAATTCCATCTAAATTAATGAAGTTACATCAGTGTAAACAGAGGCGTATCAGGGACTATATTGTATTCAATTGTAATCATTAAAATAGTAAATTTCTAAGGTTGCATATGTTGTGTAGCAGTGTTTACTTTAAAGAATAGTGTTTATCTGTACTGAAAAATGTTCAGCCTAGCCATCAAACCGTATAATTTTGGTTCTCAGTCAAGTACTGGTGTGGAGACTTTGAAAAAATAGCAAGATTTGTGATGAGTGTTTATGTAACAAGCAAAGTTTACTTTCTAGCTTCCCCTCAGAATCTGTAGTGCAACGTTTATAGTGGGTGGCCAACATGTAATACAATGTGATGATTGTGAACAATAAGCATTTTAGTTAAGTATTACAACCTTCTGTAATATTGATATTGTGATAAATGGCGAGAAAGGCTGTGATCTGGAATCCAGGCTTGTGCAGTTTTTCCCTCTATACCACAGAATACAACAGAAATCACAGTGATTTCATCAAGTAGCCAGAAATGTAGTTACACGTTTGCAAACCTCGTCAACTGTGTATTACATTTTCCATGATTCAATACTGAGGCTAGCCACTCAAGCTCAACTATTTTAGCCCTCTCGAACCCTCAAACTGGCTGGAGAGGATGGGATGGGGTCATGCTACAGCCAGAGTCCCCATAAAGAATTTGGCATTTGGGAAGAAGAGGGGTACCCTGGACAGCACACTGACGCACACTGGTGGAGCATGGAGAGGTTGAAACATGTCCCCTTACGTTGCACCTTGTCCAGTGGTGAGTGCTATACTGCCCTCACCCTGCCTTTTCTTGCCCCCTTTTGGACAGGTAGCATATATGGCGGTACTAGCAGGCTCTGCACTCCTCAGCCATGTGGTGGCAGGCCTCTGTGTAAAGTGCAAGATTCAAGGGACTCCTTCGGGCCTACTCCTGTTGTGCATCCCCCCCCAGGGCCAATCACAGTCTGGCCTGTTACTGCATGCAGCATGGTAAGAACAATGCTCCAGGAAGATGGCCATGCTTCCCCCCATGAAATACTTCAAACACTTTTGCCAGCTCTGATCTAGAAAAACTTTCTCCCGTAGTCTACCAAGGTAGCTTCCAAGTGCAAGTTTCACCCATATCCCAGTGAGAGGAAAATGCATTTTTCTGAGAGAAACCCACAAGGAAATCCTATTGCTGGAGTTGAATTTCCTAGTGCCTACAGTCTAGGTCCAGGCTGAAATTCTCAAGACTATCCCTCAGATGGTGCAGGATACAAACAATGGGCCAGACATGCAGCTCCATTGACTTCAGTGGAGCAACACCAGTTCATACCAGCTGAGGATCTGGCCCAAACAATACAGATGTGTTATTCTTTGTTTAAAAAAATGCTGCTTAGTTGGCTTAGTCATCAATGAGACATTATAGTTTCCCAGTACAGGGCTCAAGTTTCCATAACAATTTTATGTTTTTAAATGTGTAATTTAAACCGCTCCATTAGGAAGAAGTGTTTCAGCCAGTTTACTCTACAAAGACACTTTCTAGTTTCTGAATAACGTGGATGATGTTTCATATTAAATAAGTTCTCTTTGAAATATAATGTATTCACCTAGACCTAAAGCTATGACAACTTGGGTCCACCAGGCACATAAGCCAAAGAGACGTTCCTCCTGACAAAGTATTTAGGATGTTCAGATCAATACAGTGTAATCTGATTTCATTAGGAAGATTGTTATTCTCTCTACAGAAGGGAGAAAAATGGGCAGAAAGTCTTCTTGTCCCAAAATTTTGTCAGAAGAAGGGGAGTTAAACCAATATGGAATAACCTTCTTCTCTCCAACTCCGTAAAAACCACTACATATGACCTCTTCACTCTTCGGTTGCCGCTCTTTCAGTGCAAGGGTGAAGAGTCACATCTTCTTCTACTCCTTACCTGGAGGATGAAATCCTGGCTCCACTGAAATCAAACCTTTCCCTACACCAAGGATATTGTAGGCCCAGGTCGTGGTAGGGACCACAAGTAACTGTATTTTAGGTCTAGTGAGATCAGGGGGATCAAACCATCACCAATGACACAGAGGAGATTATCAAAGCTAAAATTTCTCAGCCCTGTGGATTGTTCCACAGCAGAATACTTTCCCTCAATCTGCACCCTATTCAGCGGGGAGGGATGTGGTATCCACACCCTGCTTCTCCTAATCCCTCAATACCAAAATGAATTCATCATTAGGATCAGGCTTTATCACACCTCCCCCCCCCCAAACACACAAACACACAGTCATTATAAAATAATTATTATTTGGGGGTAACAATACATCAATAAGTCAAAACAAGTTAAATATTTCATTCAGAATGTTTACTGAATAACTGTACTGCTCACCCACTCTTTTCAGTCTCTGTCTACATTGCAAAAAACCAACACGAGAGCTCAGCTGACTTGGGCTCATGATACAGGGCTAAAAAGCAGCAATGTAGGCATTTGGCCTTCGGCCAGAACCCTGGCTCTGAGACCTACCCACCTTGCTGGGTTTCAGAGCCTAAACGTCTCCACTGTTATTCTTAGCCCTGTAGCGCGAGCCTCTGTCAGTTGCCCCAGGTTCTGAGAGTCTCAACCTTGGGTCTTTTGCTGCTGCAGTGTAGACACATCATTAGACACTTTTTCAGAGCTAACTTAAAACTACACATGAGCTGCCCTTTTCTCCCTCAGTCTCACTGAAGCAATCAGCAGTTCAAGCTGCTTGAGTCTTCTTCCCTGCGTCCACATTTCCTAATCAAACCAGCTACAGGCTTGTGTCAGAAAAAGATAACCAAAAAACACAACAATACGAAAAACCCTATCAATCATACTGCAGCATGAGACCATGTTGCATGTGTTTATCTTGTTATGAATATTCTGGCACCTTACTTTTCAACAGTTAAGATCCATGTGTGCAACTGATTCAATTTCTCACGAGCTCCACAGTATAAATTTTAACACTCCTTTAGGTTGGGGTTCACTCTACAAGCAACAGAGCTCATTTACACTTTCTCAGAGAGGTCAGGACAGTGGGATTACAAAAAGCTTCTTCACCTCATCGCATCCACAGAATGAACAATTTACTTCAGATCTTGGAGCAAAACCATGGGAATGCTAAAGACACTATAAGGAAGTGCACTATGCTTTTTGCTAAACGTTTCACTCAGCAGAGTTGATTTGTCCATTACTTAAACAACATGGCAAAGCTAAGTTTAAAAATTAAACATATAACCTGTATGTAAACAGAGAGATAAAAATGGCATTTTTATTTATATAACTTTTTGTGGTTTACCCATCACAAACTGACTTTTAGAAGGAAATACGTCTAATGTATTCTAGAAATGTTTCCTCTTCAATGAACAGTTCAACTGAATCTTTTTTTCCTGCTTGTTTTTGTGTGTGATCTCGATTCCTACTCACATATTAGTTATGTCTTTGTATTTACTGGGTGACTTTGGGCAAGTCATTTCACCCCCATCCCTCCATTTCCCCATCTGGAAGATGGAGATAATACCTCCTTTGCAAACTGCTCTGAGACCTGTAGATAAAAAGCACTAGGATAACCAATAAAAGCTAAGTACTATTATAATAGTGTTGAATAAGAAATTTCAGTCCAGGGATTGTTCACGATCTGTTTGCTTTGACTATTACTTATCTGTGATGTGTGACAGATCATCTCATATTGTTTCTGCTCCCAGATTGCAACTTTTTAAAAGTTGAACAACAAAATGAAAAATACCAGACTGATAAGTAACAGTGACCAGTGAATACTCAATCATGCACAAATACACTTGTTTCCATGGGAATATGGATATTTATATGAACAGCAGCCATGTATCAAACATTTATGTGAACCAAAACCAGAACGTCTATTAGCAGAGAACAGTTGGGGATTGAAATGGTTGAACCAAACACCCATATAGAATTCCAACACATTTATGAACATTTTGCAGTTTGCAAATGGCACTAGTAAACACAGAACCAAGTTCATCCCCGGTGCAAGCCCTTTAACATCAGTGGAGTTACTCCAGCAATTAATTATACCAATAAAGACAGGCAAAGGTCACCAAGAGTCATCTCAATGTGATTTCAAGTGGCTGAGATATTATCCTGCCCCCTAAACTGCTGAGGTTTATCATGGAAGCCATATATTCACAAACTTGTCATTTTACCAAAGCAGCACTGCTTTCTTTTCATCCTGTACTACTGTGCTAAGGTCACTTCTGCAACTCTAAGTCAGAGGAGAATCTATCATTTCCATATCTAAAATTCACCATGAAGTATGTCACTTTCTGGCTCCCTTTTTCTGACATCTTGAGCCAACTACTCTCCTTTAAGACTCTCACTCCTATTTCTCTTATCAGCTTTTGTTTAGCTCATATTTCTCTTGGTCTGAGATGCTCTTCACTCTGTCATTACCCTCCACTATCCTCCCACAGAATAGCCATTCCTGGGCAGCCTTTCATCTCCCCTGCTCTCTTTAACTTGAGCTGCTGGTAATTTATAGAGGATAGTTGCTTTCAGCAGAACTGAGCTATTAGGCATAGCACAACATGTGTTGGGGGACATCTAGAGGCTGATTTCTGCCACGGAAAGTTAACTAAGATGAACTACTGAGCTAATCAAGGCCATCTCACAATCATACCTTGAACTATCTTGAAAAACAATGTCATCACTCCAAAAATAAGACTATACACCCCCAACTCTATTCTTCATGCAATATTATCTAAATGTAGCTATTTATTTCCATTAAAATAATTTCCTTTTAACTGTTTTAACCACACGCACATTTTTCAAAACAAAAATATGATGCATTTCAGACTGCTTTCGTATAGCTAATGCCTCTTTTGTCTGAGCAGTTTTGGTCATTTGGAGGCTGCACAGCAGAGTGCAAGAGATATTCTGACCTCCAAAATGAAAGCACAGCACAGTGGTACATTGTCAGCAAGTAGAGGGATTAAGTAGATCTGATAGTGCAGAACAAATGGCTAAAAGGATGATTAGTAGAGATGGGCAAAGAAACTTTGATGGACCCATATTCCATTGAATATGCAGTTCCGTTTATATCAATATGCTTTGCAAAACCAGGTGGATTCCACCACAATTTTGTTTAAGAAGGAAACCAGAAGAAAGGTCCAACAATCCCAAAATCCCATTTTGACATTTTCAGAATGACACATCTCATTTATTTTTGTTTCAAACTGACTTTCCATTTTGAAATTGATTTTGTATTACATTACAATTATATTATAATACAAAAAACCTGAAATCAAAATGACACATTTTGATCGGCCCCACGTTTTTGGGCGGAGTTTTCCTTTGTGTGAGAATTTCAAAATGTTGAGTTCTCTCCAAGTCAGAACAAAGCAAAATTTTGAAATCCTTTGCAAAACAGAACCTCCATCCTCCACACAGCTCTAACTATTAATCCTTGATGTTTTTAGAAGCCCAAGCCATCTAAGCAAGTAAGGATGGCCTCATAAACAAGGTACCAGCCTGGGCCACAGGAGACCTGTTCCCACCTGGGCCACAGACTCTCTACCTGATCATGGGCAAGTCACTTAATCTCTCCTCTGACTCAGATCCCCATATGTAAAACGGTTTTGCTAAGATAAAATCCATTCATGATTCTGAGGCACTCGGATTCTACAGTGACAAGGGCCATGGAAGTAAATAGAGAGAAATACTATATAAGATACAGGTTTAAGCCTATGGAGTGCATCACATTTAAGGCATGTTTTACAAGGTTCCATAAGACATATGTATAGCCAACTTTTTATGTATTCCATCCCAAATAAATGTTTATATCTATTTTTCTTGGCATCTGCTTTTTTCCTTTTGATTCTCTCCCTTCACAAGATCACTTCATACCCTTAGCATTCAGTATTGTTCTTGGAAAGGAATTCTAAGTTAAACAGGACAATCCAGTCAAGGAATTCTATGGAGTGAAAATGTGATCAAATGCATGGAGTCTTGCTGTAGTGTTTCCTGTGACTTGCATATCATCTTTATGATAGTAATGTTCTCCATGTCAGAATATGGTCTCTCCCTTTTACACCTCATAGAGTTTAAGGCCAGAAGAGACCTTCATGATAATCTTGTATGAGGACACACAACCTCACCCATCCAAGCCTGTAATACACCCCTTACTTCTGGCTGAGTTACTGAAGCCCTCAAATCATGGTTTCAAGACTTCAAGTTACAGAGAATCCACCATTTACACTAGTTTAAACCTGCAAGTGACTCATGCTGCAGAGGAAGGCGAAAAAACCCCAAGGTCTCTGCCAATCTGACCCAGGGGGAAATTCCTTCCCAACCCCAAATATGGCTCAGATAGAACCCTGAGCATGTGAGAAAGACCACCAGCCAGAAACCTGGGAAAGAATTCTCTGTAGTAACTCAGAGCCCTCCCCAAATTTCTAGGCCACGTTCTCCAACCCCACCTCCCGTTCACTTGTGCTTCCACTCTAGCCATAACTGCAACATCTATATAGATTCTGCTGGGAGAGTGGCCAAACAGTCTTCTTTGTTGCTACTCGTGCACCTAGGATCAAGCGAGCAGTCCTTACTAGAGACAATGTCTTCTTTGCTACTTCCTCACTTTTTTGAGCACCGAATTTCATCTCTGTACAAAACAGAAGGGGATAGAGGGACCAATTTAATGGGAGTACAGTCTAAGGTTTGTACAGACAAAACAGGGCTCTTTCAGAGGCAAAGATCTCAATCTATAAATGAAGCTATAGACGGCAAAGTACTTATTTGGCTGGTAATCTGGAAAATGCCAGCATTCTTCAAGAGACGTACGATGAATGTTGTAGGAATGCTGCGAATATGAGACCTATGAAGCTATTTCTAAATAGCTGGATTCCCTGGCACAATATGGCAGCTCAGAGGCTAGTGGCTCACTCCGATTTAAACGGAAAGATCCCACTGATTTTAAACACTGCAAGGTCTTGAAGGCAGAATTTTTTCCAGCATCTTTCACTATGAAATAAAACTTGGAAGAGAAACTCTCTTCTATCTGTATGCATATATTTCACTGGCTTTAGGGCATAATACTATAGGGCAGAGTTTGTTATGACTGAGGAGCTCAACAAAGGGGGCTGTTGTATGTCAATTTCATTGTCAAAATGATCAGCAGTCATTTATTTCATTTCTCCTGCTTGTTTTATCAGAGCACAGCAGGTTGAAATTCTCACGGGGATTGCTCATCGCCCGGAGGCCACAGTGTTGAACTAGATACGGCAGCGGGATATGAAAATGTCCCGGCAGTGTCATAGACCTGCACAAACAGGCAGTTGTGAGAGGCTGATGGCAGGCAAACCCTGGCAGTCTGAAAACAAAGAAAAAAGGATGCAGCCTATTGTGTTGGAGCAGGGCTGCTCTCAGAAATCAGCCCTGGCCCTGCTACTTTCATTCTTTCCCTTATAAGAGAAGCATCAGACATGACATCAGGCAACATCACCACCACAATTCTGACTCTGCCTCCCCTTGGAAAGGAGAGGGGAGTCTGATTTTGGCTGTAAATACACTTTTACAGACTAGAATCAGGTCAGATAGAAGCTTCTAGTCTGGTTAACAGAGAGGTGTACTGGCTGCTGTGAAGCAGAGCAGGCCGCCCAGTGTTCCTCTGTAAATATTGCAATTTATAGATGTCAGATGGTGCTATATATATGCATCAGGGATCTCAAAGGCATGTTCAGATGCCAGGGCATTTAAAAGGTGAAATGGAGCAATGTTGTTGCATGCTTGAGCAGCTGGAGGTGGAAAAGCAACCCCCTTAGATACATATGCAGTATGATGCATATAGTGATTTCCAATTATTCCTGAGGGAGCATTTCCCTACGGGCTCTGTGTAGGTTTAAAGGCGGCCCCCCTTTGTGTTGGAAACCATTGCGCCACCGTTCTAGGAAAGGGTTCTGTTTCCCCTTCTGATCTGAATGGAGCAGGAAAGGGAGCCACTCATCTGAACTGCACTAAATAAGTCTTTGTGCTGCACACCACAGGCACAGTTGGGAAGCAAGTAAAATAACCATTCAGCTTGTCCCTCAACTCCAGAAACTACTCCTCTAGCTCGACGGGCAGAGGGTGTCGCCTTTCGCTCATATTGAATGCATGCATTAGCAGAACATAGCCTTGAGCCAAGACGCCTGGAACCAATGGCACATTTAGTCACTGACCATGTCTAATATTTAATGAGTCAGAGGAAATTTAAAAATAAAACCCATGATTAGAAATGGGCCTGAACGAAACCCCAGATCCACATCCCACCCAACTTTGGCTAAAGGTCAATGGGATGTAGAAACCCACCACTTTGGAAGAGGCAATCCCAAAACAGAAGAGCAGCTGAAGGATTAACCTAGCAGGCTGTGCTAATTTATACAAAATTCTTTCCATGGAGTTAATTAGGAGTCTCCTAGAGACGGTTAGCAGACCTTTCTGCTGCTAAATGCACACTGCAGAGACAGTTTCCTCCACTGACCAGCGGCCTATCTTACCAAAAATAAAGAGTGGGGAACTCTTATACCTCAGGGGAACAATTCCTCGGTAGTCTAGGTCTCCTTTGGATCTAAGGACCTGGAGAAACCAGATCTAATTGCTGCAGGAAGCCATCTTACAAGCCTGCAACTGGGGCTAGAACTGGAAGCGCCCACTTATGGCCTCACACAGCTCCACAAGGTGGCAGAAGTGCAGTATTGCAGCCCCCCATGGAATAGAATGGAGAAACTTTCTTTCAGTCGTTTGTTTGCAGCTTTCTCCATTCTCTACCACTGAGTGCTCAGCATTTCTGAAAGCCAGGCCATTTATGTTAGGTGCTGAACTTTTTGTTCCTATTTCTATCAAATTTTGGCCACAATTTTTGTCCTAATCAAGACGCAAAAGGAAAAGGAAACAATCCCCACCTATTCAAGCCTGTGCTAAGATAACTGCCTGGGAAAAGATATGGATTGTGCACTGTGCACTAAAGATTAGGCTTTTTCAGGCCCGAGGAAGCCAGTTTTAGAGTGCAGTACCATCCACTGAGAATGCCCTGCCTGGGCACATTTAAATATATGGTCTGATTGCTAAAGATCCATAGCTGATCTCAGCTTCCACAACATCATGAGTGTGAAAAAGGCAGTGAATTTCACCCCTGTAAGGACTGCATCAATGGGGCTCGTTCTAGGAACAAATCTCGAACAGTATTTTTCAATTCATATTAGCATTAAAACTCCAAGCTGTATATTTCTAGAGGATTACTGCATTTCTCAGGTTGTTGTGGTCACTTGGCTTTCAGCCTTGTGCCTTATAAAAAGCTACCCGAGATGTGCAGCAAAAGCCCCAAAATGTGCTGCCTGTCATATCTTAATCCTTAAGTGATGTTCACATGTTTTTCATGTGCACAGAGACTGAACCAGGTTCATGTAAGTGAGTGCAGCTCCACTGTGTATTCCTGACTAGCCTCTAAGCTGGTAAATGGAGTCAAGCAGAAATTGTTTCACCTTGGTATCTACGCCGCTTCTGCCCCCTAGTTTAACCATTTCCTTGCCTTACTCATTGCAGGCCAAGCACTTCAGAGACCTCTCTCTAAGCCCTGAGGACTTCAGGTCACATATAATCAGCTCCCATAGTTAGACCTAAGTAAGAGCAGACTAGCGTTCTAGCTCTGATCGCTTCACCTCAATTTCAGCTCCTAATTCCCAAAAGCCAAACAACCCCTGTGGTTTCGCTTTCTCGCGTCTTACGAATTTCTCCTGTTCTGTGTACAGCTCCCACAGTCACAGCCCATCTGTACCTAAAAGCCTCTTGTCCTGGAATCCTCCTTCAAAGCCCGGATATCTATATATCAAAAAAGACAAGAGGGAATATCTTTTATTGGACCAACTTCCGTTGGTGAAAGGGACAAGTATTCGCGCTTACACAGAGGTCTCCTTCAGGTCAACATGGCTACAACAACAGCGCAAACGTCTATTTATCATTGATATCACATTCCTCACTGAAGTATCCAAACAGATTATATATGTTCTCATTGAGGAAGTCTCTAGCTGCAAATAGGGTGACCATATTTCCAAAGGGAAAAAAGGACACCACACGGGGCTGGCCTGAGTCCCACCCCCACATGCAGGGCTTGCCCGAGCCCTGCCACCCAGGGCTGCGGCTAACAGCCCGAGCCCACCTCCCCTGCACGGGGATCACCCAACACCTCCCCCCCCCAGCACAGGGCTCGCCCAAGCCCCACTGCCCAGGCCTGGGGCTGACAGTTTGAGCTTCCCTCCTGCCCCCCACCATCTAGCCAGAGCAAATGGGGCAAATACCCAGTTTTGCCAAAAAAGCCAGGGCTTAAAAAGGGGACTGTCCCAGCCAAAATGGGACATATTGTCACGCTACCTATAAAACAGTCTTTATTTAGGCCTCTTACTGAGTGTACCATGGTCCTTATGTCACCAGACTATACAGGAAATATACTCCAATAAGTTATACAATCTCTTAGAAGAAGTGTTAACCTAAAATGATTTAAGTTTGAACAGCAACACAAAACTATGCAGAAAAATTAATAAATAAGCTGGTAACAGAAGTTATATTTCAAAGGACCAAACATATCTACTGTAGAGCCCCTTCATTGAACCATACATAGCAGAACCAAACATCCACGCTGGAACTCTGTTACGGGGATATGGATCAAAGGTAACACATGGAAAGGAAGGAACGTGTTGCTCCCTATTTACATTTAAAATTGTATGGCCTTTTTCTATCCACTCAAAAGATCCTTTTTAGAAAGTAGGCCTGAACATGTTTGTGGCTGCTCACCAGACTTGCAACTTCTCCCATCCCATCAGGATTCCTAGTTATAACACTTGAACAGTGTCCTTTGTTTAAAAAAAACAAGTGCCTCTTTGCCTGACATACTGTGACTAACCCGTGTGGAGGAGTGATCAAAGGGTTAAGCAGGCTGAATGGGAGATTATATTCTATACAAGTGAAGTCCACCCAGTGTAGCTGTAAGGAAATCACTTTTCTTCATTCCCATATAAGAAACACCTGCAACTGCAGAGTGATTGTATTCAGGCCAAACGTCTTTGTCTGAGTAAGATTTCTGTTGAAGTTGATGGGTGTTTTACTCAAACCGAATGCCATAGAGTTAAGCCAATGAAAAAGAGAAGCTATAAATACAAATAGCAAATGTATTTCATAGCTATCTTAGATTTTTAGCCAATAAACCATATTCTTTCATAATAATAATGATTTGTGTGATATACTTATTACCGTCTCTCCTCAGAAATTTCCTCTCTCTCACTTAAGTGAGAATATTCATTTTTTAGAATTTACTCCTCTGCTCTAATATTCAGTCCTAGATCACAGGCGCTTTACATACATGGGTGGCCAAATCCTGATGGCCTCACTCATATGAATATACCCAGTGCAGTCATGTTTAAAATTCACATTAAAAAAATCACATTACAACTTTTAAGTCAGATCAGGAAAAGATCTGTTTTTTCTCTACAGTTTAAGAAAAATAATTCACCCACACTAGCCTGAAAGTTTCTCTACAGTTGCAGGTGTTTTTCATATGAGAGCAGAGAAAGATGGTTTTCGTTCAGCTGCACTGAATAGAGCTCAATTGTACCGAATATGATCTCAAACACATCATGCTTCACCCTGTGATTGCTCCTCCTTCAGGAATACGGAACGTCCAGACAAGAGAAACTGTTTATTTATGGCTAGATTCAGATACTTTTGCTCAAATCAGCTAGAACCTTACTCCACAAGTAGCTCCTTTACTTCCAGTGGGACTACTCATGCCGTGACGGTATTTATTACTCAAGGCAAGAGTGGCAGAGCATGGCTCCTCAATATGGAACTGTGCAAATGCTGTGGGTGGAAATCCTGAGGGAGGCTGGAAAGAATCATACTACTCAAGGTTGGCTAGTGGCAAACTTGTTCACTTCTAGGTCCCAGGCAAATTACTTTTGTGTCTCTACAAAATGCTTTTACAAGAGTTTTCAATGCAAAAATCTGTATGAATAAAGTGAGCAGGATTTGGTTTATGCAGGCACCAGCATGTTGCACTTGGGCCCAATCACTGGGTGTTATGTCCTTCCAAGCCATTTGGGTTTGGGTAGAGTCTTGTCATTGTTTCTAGCTCTGAAACATTTCTTTTCACTCTTTATGAGAAGCAACGGTAGAGAAACTGCTTTCAGGGTAGCGTGGGGAACAAATGTCTGATAGTGGGCTCTTCCCGCTAGCAGACAAAGTTATAAAACAATCCAATGGCTGGAAATTGAAGCTGGACAAATTCAGCCTGGAAATAAGGCATAGAATTTTAATGGTGAGGGTAATTAATTGGAACCATTTACCAATTGTCATGGTGGATACCCCATCATTGGCAATTTTTAAATCAAGACTGGATATTTTTCTTAAAGATCTGCTCTAGGAGTTATTTTGGGGAAAGTCTATGGCCTGTGTTCTACATAAAATCAGACTAGATGGTCACAATGATCCCTTTTGCCCTTGGAATTTAGGAATCTGGGACATTCTCTTTATATAACAAATTGTCAGAATAATTTGATTGTGATTAGAGAGTTAACTGACCAGTACTATTAGCATTCAATGATTGAAGGACACTTGGAAAATCATAGAGAGCTGGGGCATAGGAAAGAGCTTTCAGGAGTTTGGAGCAGAGAACAAGAGAAAGGAAGAAGAGGTAATATGCCATGTAACCAAAATCTTTTTCATTACAAGAAACGCTCCAGATTTACTTTGATTCTCAAATTCACTACGCTCTTCCACTATCCCCCGGACTTATTCCACATTCTTTCAAGACAGAAAAAAAGAACGGGGTAGTATGCATGTGTACCTCCCCACTCCATTCGATGGCACCACAACAGCTCAGCCATGTGTCATAGATGAGATATCTCCTTTTGCTGTGAGCAGTAAGTCAGCATCAGCGTTGGGAACTGTGGGGAACCGGGAAACTTCTCATTTGTTTTGATGAAAGAATGTGTGACTCGTTCTCCCCCTCCCTCCTTACAAATGTACTGGGGCAAAGACGTTAGCTGCTTTCTGTTCCAGTGGGGAGAAGCCAGAGATCTGATACCTCAGATACATAGAAAACATCACGGACTACTATACAGAGCTGTGCCAGATGCTGTGGGCACATAGGATACTCATAGACTTTTGTGTCAATAAGTGATATGTGTATCTTTGTGTTCCTGGCTCACTGGGTGGGTTTCCTGTGGAATATGAAATCACTGGGAGTGGTGATGATTACTGCAGAGGCCCAATGCCAGTTATGCAGACACCCACTCTTTGAAGCTTCACCCCCTAGGGAAAGGGGCATTGCTTGGTTTTTATCTCTTTCAGGAGGCCTGGGGACAAAAGCCCCAAACTGTATAAAGTGTCAGCCTGAACTGACTCAGGGTCTCTCAGCTGATGCACAACCTGACATGAGATTCCAACCAAGAGGGCAAACCCCCCTAGAAGAGTTTGAAGGTCTCTGGAACCTGCTAGGGTCTCCATGTGGAAGATGGATGACATCTGATAAATGTAGCATGCGAGCAGACTGGTTGTTGTTTTATTATATGATTTCTCTGGAATGCTTTTTTCCCAAAATAAATGTACTGTGCTTTGGGAAAGCTTCTGGTAACTGGTAAGCACTGTCTATAGCCCTTGGGAGAGAGCAAAACTTCAGGCACTGGCCTAAAGTCCACCCTGCAGGGATAAGTACAGTGAATTGCAGGGGACTGCAGCCCTGAAACTGGTCCAGAAGGAGAAAAATGCAGGTTAATGCCCACAGAGAGGTGACAGCTGGATCCATGAGCCCTGACCTTGGGCGGACATGAGGAACTGAAATGCAGTTCACCCTGGAAGTATGACAGCAACAACACTGATTTTCCTCAAGACCACTGAGTACATTAGCTGCCAGAGTAAAAACAAGAAATTATAACAAAGAAACATGGAGATTTATTTTTGCAGCCAGCTGTGTATAGGCAGTAATAACAGTGTGTGTACTAATTACTGAAAGATTTATCTCAATCTTTCTGGAGTGGTACTACAGAGGCAGTCTTTATAGAGCTGATGGATGGCAATTCCAGGACGCAAGGAAGAATTTATTTGTTTAGTTACTGAATGCAATAAATTAAGATTGAACATTATTTCAGCCCTAGGGGAAATATGATTTGCTGCATTTACGTTTTCAAAACCATGTTCAGAAAGAGCCAGCTCGATAGCCTAGTAACAGAACTATTCACTGCCAAACAGGCCTAAAACCCAGGCTGGACACATGATTGGGAGCGGTGGGAAGGCATGAAGTGGATAAAGTTAACTCGCTCAGTGGAAATGCCTATTAATGGGAGTAACATTAACTGCTGTGAAGGAAGTTTGATTCAGCTTTCACAGAGATTTACAGGAGTGGAAATATACCAGGAACCTTCAACTCTGTGTCCCATTTACTTCACCCTAGATTCCATGATCTCGCTGTGCTGTGTCTACCCGAGAATGCCCAGATTATGAGTGTGCAGCTACTGTATATGCAGCTATGCCACAGTAGCCCATTGGTGGCAGAACACATGATGGGTAAGGAGTTACAGTAGAAGCACTGAGCACCCATAAATCAGACTGAAGTCCGGGGTGCTCAACCTCTGAAAATCAGGCCAATTTTATTTGGCTGCCTAAATATGTGTTTAAAGCCTAACTTTAGCAATACAGGTTTGAAAACTGAGATCTAAGGATCCTGGGTAGAAAACAACTCCTCCTCCTTTTGATTATTATTTAATATCACTTTGTTAGGCTTTTCATTAGTTGCTTGGTTTTTTAAATTGAAATGCAGCCAGATGCACAATATTATCATTGTATTTTAATTGCCAGTGCAGTGCCATGATCCCTAAGGGAAGAGGAATTAAACAGCAGAAAGTGTGACGGGCTCATTTTTCCAGCAGGTGGGTCTACAGTAGTTGCTAAGCATGTCAGTACTTGAATGTTATTGATACAAAGAATATTTTATGGAACTGAACACTGTGGGCCAAACTTTCTGTTGCCACAGCTCCATGAAAGCCAAGGGAGTTGTTCTGCCAATATCCACCGGCAGACAATGTGTCCCCTGTCAGCACAGGCCGTGCTGTAACCTTAGGGCAGGGGCATGGAAATGAGTACGCCCACTCCATGCTTTTCACTATAGCCAGTTGGAAATAGAGAGGGGGCCAGAGGAGAGAAGAATGGAGAAAATGGGAAGCGTATCACTTTCTTTTTCAGTTCAAGCCTGGTCTTTTTTTTTTCTTTTTTTAATCAGTTTGTGAAAGGATTTTCTCTTAATGATTGTTTTGGTCGTATATTGCCAGAGGCTACGATCACTCGCTTCTCCCGTCTTCTGCTATTCCGGTATCACTTAAAATTAAATCGGGACACTTCAAACTCAAGCATCCGTGTGATAGTTTATCTGGTCTAATATATGCAAGTGAAATTGAACTAGAACTAGTTTATGGGTTAGTGTGATGGGGCGTCTGCCCCACACTAGCCCGTAAAGGGTTAACAGAACCCTAGGGAGGCTGCGCAACAGGCAGTCAATTGGAGAGGGCTACAAGGAGCAGCCAATTAGGGCCAGGCAGGTCCATATAAGAAGAGCCACAGGGCAGAGCAGGTCAGTCACTCCCTGGAGCTTGGGGAGGGAGGACAAGGACAAGGACAAGGACAAGGACAAGGACAAGGACAAGGACAAGGACTAGGACTGGCTGCCTTGAAGGCAGAGGACAGCTAGCACCTTGGACAGAGCAGTGCTGGGCAGGATCAGGGGAGCTAGAGCGAGCTCCCGGCTGACTGCTGACATGCCGGGGCCCTGAGACAAGGGCGGGGAAGGTGCTGGGGCTATGGGGAAGTGGCCCAGGGAAATAGACTGTGGGGCTAGAGGGGTTGCAGCACGTGGCTGTCATCTACAGGGTCCCTGGGCCAGGACCTGGAGTAGTGGGTGGGCCTGGATCCTCCCCTGCTCCCATTCACCACTGAGGAAGTGGCTGGACAGTGGACTATAGTTTCCCCAGATGGATGGAAAACAGAGTGTGACACAGCTGGAGGACTGTGTCCTGCAGAGAATGCTGTGTTCTTTGGGATAACGCACTTTCTGGAGTGGACGTGCTGGCAGCAAGGCGTTACCAGACAAGGGCACGCTGGTGAACTAAGCTAATTCCCAGGACAAACAGCAGGAGGTGCCACAGTGGTGAGTCAAACCCTGTGACAGTTAGTCACTAACCAAGTAGATTTACTACTCCTCATACCATCACTGTTTCTAAAGCTAGGATCGACCAGTGCAACAGAATATATACACACTTTTTACATGTGAACACTTTGTACATTTATAGTATCAGCAGTAGGGTGTTCATGGAACCATTGCAGTGTGCACAGAAAATTAATGAATTGGCCAGGTGGAGGGTGCAGAAAGTTAGTTCAAATTGTGCTTGCTTGAGAGGTAGGTGGCTGTTTGTGGTGATAAGTACGTGGGTCTGATAGGGCACTGAAAAGAAAGTTGCCTAGTGGCATGGTAGCTATTTTTTAGCCCTAGCCCAAAATATTCCTCTATAACCACATGCCAGATAATTTATCGCAGCTTATCTCTTAAATATATTTTGCATTTTAAGAGATTCAGTTCTGCAAACACAACAGATAAAAGCTGTACAAAGTTAAACATTTATTTATCTTGTTTCAATACATCAGTAGCCAGATTATATTTTATTCTTTTATCCACATATTTAAAGAAATGTGCATTGTCTGGAACATGCAGCTAAAGAAAGAGAGGGAGGAAATAGGTAACCACGCTCATTTTCTTCCAGTCTCAGGGAGTGGGAGTAGAACATATCTGTATCAAATTGTGAACTCCGTTTTGTATTATGAACTCCATTTGGTATTATGTGCTGAATACATGTCTAAATTTGCCCAAAGCAGTTTACTGAACTGCATTCCAGCCAGCCACCATGCCCAGGATAGGGGTTAACACCTTCTTGAAGGACCATTGCCACTTGGTAAGCAAGACATGCAAGGGAAAGAGAGAGGGCGGGAGGGAATCTGCCCAGCCTGAAAAGCTGCCAACCATGGGACGTACAGAGGGGATGAGCTCAGGCTGGGGGAGGGTGAATTTCAGGACTTTTGTCGTTTTTCAAAGATCTGTAACTCTTGAGTGCTTTTACAAGTAAAGTGCCTGGGGTTAAGAAATTCCTTTGCTGAGCCTGCATTCCTTGTTTTCCTGCCATGTTGTCCCCAGAGAGGTTAAACTAGAAGCCCAGAGCATCCACAGCCTTAGTGGAACTGTGAGGGTGCGTGTGTAAGTGATAGGGTGCGCAAGGAGACATTGATTTAGGGATTTTGGCTGGCTGAGTGGTGACACCCCATGTCTTATGGAAAAGTGTCAGATAAGAAGCCTGAGCCTGAGTATGCCCTACAGTCCCAGAGCTAGGAAGAGTGACTAATGCTATCCATACCCAGATGGCTTAGAAACCTATGGGACCCAGCAGTTGGGTACACTTACAACATGCAGGTGTCTGCACAGTGAGTTACTGGGCCAGATTTTAACACTCTGCTCTGCTTTATAGTTCTAGTGTCTACTATTGCCTCTGCTAGGAAAGCAAGTGACCTGCTGAGAGCCATGTGCAAGATCCCACCATCAGGGCCTTGTTGCATGGCTTTCCTAGCAGAGGCAATTGTAGGAAGTTAATTTTTCTCAGATGGCTATGGCTCGTTTCTTTAAGGTGCCTGTCTGTTATTGGCCATACAGTACTGATCTCAGGAGAGAGCCAGATTCAGCGGGCCAAAGCACGAACCCTCTTTTCTGTCTAGTTCATTGACTATTAGCAGCAGCAGAGAGAAAGGGCAGAAAGGTAGAAGTCTGTCGACAATGGAAATGAGACAAGACCAGTGGTCCCAGTTGTTCCCCCTGACCATTTCCTTCAGGGGCTTATCATACACAGAACCCCAAGCTGTTCATTCAGCGGTAAGATAACTGAAGGGGTACTAGCACCATTACCAGTCAGATTGGGATTTTCAGAAGGAAGTTAGGCTTCACTAAGAGAAACAGGTTAGGTACGGAGGCACCTTTCAAGCCCTGCCCCCAGCTGGGCTTCTTTCTCAGCACAGGTTTCAGAGTAACCGCCATGTTAGTCTGTATCTACAAAAAGAAAAGGAGGACTTGTGGCACCTTAGAGACTAACAAATGTATTTGAGCTGTAGCTCACGAAAGCTTATGCTCAAATAAATTTGTTAGTCTCTAAGGTGCCACAAGTACTCCTTTTCTTTTTTCTCAGCACAGTTTAGCAGCCAACAAAGTACTAGTCATGAACAAGGCATTCCAATGATTACTTCATTTCATTAACATACAGCTAAGTGACACGTCCACAGGGAATTGGACAGTGATCATAAAACTCATTCTGTACAATTTACCAAACTGTCAGATGACCTTGACTCACTTTGAACTAGTGACAGAAACTGAAGGGCTTCTGTCCCATTACCAACCACCTTGGCAACCAGGACCACACAGACAAACAAAACAGGTCCTGAAAAAGACAATGCTCCTGATTCTGCTACCATTGAAGTCAATGCTGAAATGCCAATTGATTTTAATGGTACAGAATCAGACCTATAATTAATGGACAAACCATGACTATAGGAACTGCTCCTATACTCTCTACAGATTCTGGAGCAACAAATCAGAGTACAAGTAGGATGTTCCTGACACAGTACTACTTTTGCTATGTTCTATGACTCCAGGAGCCTATCCTGCAATACCTCTATAGAAGGTATTTATTTAGGGCAATGGTTTTCAGCCTGTGGTCTGTGGACCCAGACTATGTTTAAGGTGTCCGCAAAAGATTGTCATTACCAAAGAACAGTGGTTTTCAACCTGTGGTCCATGGACCTCTGGCCGTCCGCAGACTATGTCTAAGATTTCCGAAGAGGTCCGCACCTCCATTTGAAATTTTGTAGGGGGTCTGCAAAAAAGGTTGAAAACCACTGATTTAGGGTATCATTTAATAGCAGATGAACTTATGGTATGGTAAGTTATATGAAATGAATGTAGCTTTCTCAGTCATTTCCCAGTGGACAGGTTTGCCAATAGGTCCATTCCACTCATGAGAGTTACTGGAAGGAAATAAATATCTGTGTGCCTTAATCTGCGCAGCTGTGTGCGCCATTCTGAACTAACTTTACGCAAACTATATATTTGATTCTTTACTTACAGTAACAACCTTACAACACTTAAAGCCCATAGAATGTAAGAAGTCAGATATTCCAATCCCCTGTCTGAAATAGAAAAAATTAACCAGACAAAGGAAGAAAATAAACAGAGCTCTAATTTAAAAAAAAAAAATCCTGCAGTGGCAAGCAGAGGATGCCCTAACAGGCCTATCCAGTCACTAGTTAAGGCTTGAAAAGTGTTCTGTGCAAAGCATGCCATTTCTAACCTCAATGATTCTGTGACACTTTTAACCAACACCAATAAAAAACAGATCTCACAGATAACCCCGGCTAAAATGGTTATTTTGCAACATTAAACAGCCCTTCGTGTAAACATTTGCCTTAGTTAAAAACAAAAAAAATATTTAGTCAAAGAAAGAACTGAGCCAGTTATTAAAATACAGCTTATCTGTACTAAAGGGTTTCTGTAGATAGGATACTGTGTAAGGAAAAATCCTGCCGGTTTAGCCTGCTTTGATGCAGTCTCACTTCTCCACACGAGATGGCAGCTCTCCTTTCCAGATGCCTGTTTATTCTCAGGCAGTGCACTTGAACCATTTTTCCCCATCTAGATCCTGCAGGTGCCAGTGCTCTGATTAACACAGTGCAAGTAACTCCCAGAGTAAGGGATAACCCAGTGCTGTAGTCAATGTTTAGTCTCTCAGTAACACAACATTTTACACAGTCCAGTGTTGGGAGCTAGTTCTGTGCTCAGAATGAAAATCCCCACACAATGACAGTTTGGGTCATTCAAAATTTTTCATTTTGACAATTTTTAGATGTTTCTTTTGGATGGTAACCTTTTATTCTTTTTAACTATTTTAAAGTTGAAATTTACAAAACTTTCAAAATGAAAAGTTGTTTTGATTAGAAAACCCTGAAATTTTCAGTCTGAAAATGTCCAAACAGGATGTTTCAGCAATTTCAAAACTTTTTTTTTTCTTAAATTTTTGAGCCTGGAGATTTGTCAAATCCAGCCCTGTTTCATGAACAGTTTTGGTTTTGATGACTTGACATTTTTTGACGAATAAAAGGGTTTGAAGAAAAGTCCCTGACTAGCTCTAGTACTGAACACTGCATTTGCCTTCAGTCATTGTAATACCAGCATCTACAGGGTGCAGTGTGTCTAGTCTGCAATGGGCTGGCACTACAAGCTGGTAGAGAGAGGACTGTGGTGATGGCCCCTGCACCTACTCACTCCTCTGTAATCTTTTGAGAGGTGTCCCAGGGTGGCTGGCTCCTGTGATTAAAGTCAGTCCAGGTCTCCTGTGCCAGAGCTAGGCCAGTTAAGGGAGCGGGGCTGCACCTGGGCTATAAAGGGTTTGAGGGAGTTTCATTGAGAGCAGAGCTGGAAGGGCGCAGAACTGGCTGACAGAGAGAGGGAAAATGCCAGGGAGTGAGAAACACTTCTGCAGGGAAGACTTTGGCATTGGAGGCCAGAGGCCAGTGAGCAGGAGACACCTGTGGGAAGCCATAACTGGGTTTAGACCTAGAGGCCAGAGCCAGATAGGAAGAGCTGGGAGGACTGGCCGTGTAGAAGAAGAAGAAGAGCTCTGGTTGTGATAGAAGATGCCAGAGCTAAGACTGAACTTTTGTGTTGTGGTGAGGGATTTTATTTTAGGACCCTGCTGATTGTTGTGAACCATTTCTGTTATTAAACCAGCCCCAAGCAGAGGTGGTGGTAGCCCAGGGTACCGCCGTACTGAACACCCCTTCTGTCAGCCTGGAGAGTACAGACACAGCTAGCCCCCTAGCACAGGTATGAATAGCAGTATAGGCAGTGAAGCACTGCTTGGGTGAGACGAGTAAAGACACACCTGAACTCTGAGTAGGCACCCTATGGGGGGCCCCCCACTTCTATTTTTAGCAGCATTGTGTCCTGCTGCCTCCCCACCACTGGGAGGTGAAAGTCAGAGAGACTGCCTGATTCTTTCATTGACATGTAGAGCTACACACTGCAATGTGGATGCAACCTGCTTTTCACTGCGGCATGCAGCTACACACCCTACACTCTGCCGCAATAGGTGTGTAGCGTAGACATAGCCTGAGAGAGAACCCTATGTGCAGTTCTTAAGGGACCCTGTACAGGGGGAAACAAAGGCAGCATGCCACAAAGTGATCTGTGGTCGTGAGGGGGTATGCAGGAGGCAGCTGGCCTGTCACAAGAGGTTAGCAGCATTGCCAGTGCCAGCCCAGCAAAGTGCCTATGTCCACTGCACAGGTAATGAAAAGGAGCAACTTTGTGTTCCCTCTGCCCATCTTTGTGCTCTCACACAAAGCCAGACACAATCTGGCCCAGAGAGTGTTAATTACATACATGATGTGCTGACGTTCTTCTGTTCAAGTTGTTTAAGACGCAAAATAAGAAGTACAATGAGAAGCAAAAGAAAGAAGCAGAGTCAGGATGACAGAATGGCTAGGTCTCTTCCCTGAACTTCACTGGAGTACTTTGTTCTTTTTCAGAGCAGGATGCCACCAGATGTCGGTATGAGCTAGAAAATGGGAAGGACATTAGCTTCTCCTAGGGTTATTGAGAATGATTAAACACACTGTGGCCCTAAATGGAAAAATAGACTGCTCTGATAAATTGGAATTGAATAAAAAAATTTGTAAAGATATACTCAAAGCGGTAGATTAAATTAAAAATAAAATTTAGCAAAGGGCAAACTGAGACTTCGAAGTGCAGTCTGATCCACACCCTGAACACTTACATTCATGCAGGGCCCCACTGATTTCAATGAAGCTGTACATAAGCACAAGGGTCTGTGTAGATCCTACTGGGGCCTAATTAAATAGCCTCTTTTAAACTTTTTCTGACAATCCCTTCCATAAGAAAATCTGTCTGTGCAAGTTTGGATAGAAAACCTGAAGATTATTTTACTCCTGGATTAATCACAGATCATTTTTGAAGTATGTTATCAAAAGGTCACAAAACTAATCATACAAACCCTGTATAAACACCAAGAGTTAATTTAGATACTGAATTGTCCTTGAAACTTGCTATTTCATCTCACACCAATAGAAGCTAGATCTTTCTATAACTTTCTTTGAGTGCCTGCCCTGCCTTTGACTGTTAGAAACTTTTAGGTTGTACTTGGAAGTAAATAGGGGGAAAAATTGATATTAGAGCTAGGAGAAATTTTTCATCTGAAACATTTTTTTGGTGAAAAATGCTGGTTCAGCAACACCGAAATGTTTCACTATTTGTGTTGGTTTCATCTAACTTTTTGTGTTAATAAAAAAAAATAAAAATAAAAAAACAAAGAAAAATCCAAAAAAGTTCAAATACTTTGTTTTGATATTTTCTGAACAAAACATTTTGATTTTTCAATGACTGCATTTCAAAATTTCCTTCAATTTTATTTTAAAAAAATGTAAGACTCAAAATCTAAATGAAATGTTTCATTTTGGGTCAGATAAAACATTTCATCTGACCTTAAATGATTTTTTTAACTTTTCAATTAATCAAGAATTTAAAAAAAATATTTTCAGGCCAACCCAAAACTTTTTTTTTTACTTTTCAGAATTGCTAGCAGACCAAAAAATAAGTTATTCCCATAACTCTATTGCCGATACTGCGGACAATATTAGTTCTACTTGTATTGCAGAAGAGAGCAGTGCCCTTATACTTTTATACGTGGCACTTTACATCTACATGCTTGTTGAGACAGAAACTATCAGCAACTGGGCTCAGGTATCATCTGAATTCCAAAACAGGGAATGACCCTACAGGTATCTAAAGGAGTTGTGCTACAGACACCTCACTATCCAAGATACAGAACAGTAGCAGCCAGAAGGAGAAGTGAACAGAGGAACATCCAGCACAATGCTTCCCAGTTGCTATTAATCTAAATTAAGAGTCCCACACCTATAGATCCCATGAGTCAGTTTTAGTTTTTCTGTAAATTATGCAACATCTTTACAGCAACAGAAACGTAATCAGAGCTTGTGATTTTCAGTTTTAACTGATACACTGATAAAACACCCCCAGTACAAAAGAAAATGAAATCTGTGTTTATCCAACACACACAAGAAAAACATTCAGAATGGTTACTTGTATCTAAGACCTTGACTACCAGAGGTGTGATTACTAAAGAACACTAACGTATTGTGCGTTAATTGGTTAGACGTCTCTGATATGCACTCAAGGTTTCCGAGTACGCTTTACTATAATTCTGTTTCAGAGTAGCAGCCGTGTTAGTCTGTATTCGCAAAAAGGAAAGGAGGACTTGTGGCACCTTAGAGACTAACAAATTTATTTGAGCATAAGCTTTCGTGAGCTACAGCTCACTTCATAGGTATTTTCCACTGAATGCATCCGATGAAGTGAGCTGTAGCTCACGAAAGCTTATGCTCAAATAAATGTGTTAGTCTCTAAGGTGCCACAAGTCCTCCTTTTCTTTTTGCGAATACAGACTAACACAGCTGCTACTCTGAAACCTTTGAAGATTAAGAGCGCTCTATACATATTAAATAGCATCACTTCACTATCATCCAGAAGAAAGATCCTCTAGCAGCTCTGTGCCTCTTAGTACTGAACTGGTGTCACAGAATAGTGTTAACTCAGAGGGAGGGATACCACCTTCTGAACCAACACCACAATGTAAGCACCTGGGTTAATTTGGAGCTCTCCCTTCCAAGTACTAAGCAAATCAGCTATCCTTCAGAATCAGTGAGGTAGAATGATCTTGTGGAAATGTCATTGCACTGGGCTACAGGAGATGGGTTTCATTCCATGTTCTGTTACAAACTTCCTGTGACCTTGGACAAATCACTTTCTCTCTGAGCTGAGATCATCTGTAATATAAGGGTAATAATACTTCCCTGCCCCAGATGAGTGTTGTATTGACAAATCCACTGTGCTCACATAAAGTGATGGGAGCCATTTCAGTAGATTGTCAAAGTAAATCACCTGAAATGTAATGGCTGCAGGCCAACTTCATGGCTTTTTTTAACAGACTGTCTAGATTTGTCTCATGGTACGCATTGCTAGATTGTGAAGTACATGCACATATTACATTGTAATAAAGATGAGCAGAACCAGCTAAGGTCTTGTTTGAGTTTACTAAATCTGAGATATTCCATCAACAGATGACATTTTACTGCCCAAATCACAACCTGTCCACCAGTCTCACTAAGCAGGTTCCAAAGTCACTTTTGTTTCAAGAAAGATGACTGAGGATTCACTTCATATAATGACACTAATGATGAAATCCAAATGAATGGATCCTGTCACGTCAGAACAAATGTAGCAAAACTGCTGATTATGAAATTCAAAGTGACCATTTTCAGTGCAGTGGGGACTCTGTAGACTCTTTGGGCCTGATTCTCAATGTAAAAGTAGGTATAAATTATATTTTACATTTATAGAGACACAAGGTGGGTGAGGTAATATCTTTTATTGGACCATCTTCTGTTGGTGAGAGAGGAAAGCTTTCAAGCTACACAGAGCTCTTCCTCAGGTCTTGTAGGGAGAACATTTTTATTTTTATCATCTCCCTTACGCCATCTTGGATTCCTCTAACACCAACAGGGAATCCATATTGGTTACCCTTCTTCCTCATCCCGTTTCACATTTGGAACCCTTTTTGTCGTAAGGTGGGAAACTGGGTAGGTCACCTGACCTGTAATCTGCCCAGCAACTGTACGTTATAAAAGGGTCAGCACGTCTGTCAGAGAGAGTTGCCCAACTGAGAGGCAGAGTGCTGCAGTGTGCTACTGCTCGGCGTGGAGGATAGGCATTAGTACCACACATAGGTTGAAGAGAGGGTTTCTTACCTGCATGCGAGAACAAGCCATTGTCTGATGTTCTGATCCTGCCTCAGACATTCACCCACAATGACACAGGGAAGAAGAGCTGCAAGAAGAACAAGACAGAGCTTCCATCAGCCTGTGCCTGGGGTCCTGCCTTCCACCTGCCTTACCATCTGGATCAGGTCTGGAGCCAGTCCTGTTATGTCAGCACCAGGAATAAAGATGCAGGATATGGTAGAGATTTCATTTGTCCTCCATCTAACCTACCTGGGGTCAGCCTTGGGAGGGGAGTTAAGCCCTTATCACAACCAGTGCCCTTGTATTTTGATTCCCTTGTTTTTTGGTTATAGTTTGGGAGTCCTTATAGTTACCTACCTGTTACTTACCTGAGTTACCTTTATCCATGTTAACTGTTGTCTGCCCAATAAACCTGGTCTTGGTTTGTTACCTTATCCATTTGTCAGTTTTCCTTTGGGGAAATAAGACCCCAAGGATAGATGTGGGAAAGGGGAGACGTTCCTAAGCCTGGTCCTCTGGCCAAGTACAAAAACCCAGTCAACAGCCTGGGTATAATCATCTGTAACGTACAGGTCCGGTAAATTACTCAGCGCTGAGAAGAGCTGTATGCAGCTTGAAAGCTTGTTTCTCTCTCAACAACAGAAGTTGGTCCAATAAAAGATTTTACTTCACCCACCTTATGTCTTTAGTATCCTGGGACCAACATGGCTACAACAGTGCATTTTACATTTATATCTATTTAAGGGTCCTTTACACTGCCATCATGGAGTAAAGGGGCCTTTGTATAAATGAGAGCACCACAGAGTTGAGTATTTTGCTATTTGAAGTAGGAGAGCTGGAATAAGAGTTCCTCTTGTTAGCTATACTTGCTTGTTCACCAATATCTCTGTTATTTTTCTACCCTCAGGAACCTTTCTATTTACTGTGTTTTATACTGCTACCTAATTATTTATTAGATTAGTTTTAAAGATAGACCATCCTCCTTTTCCCCATTAGAGGTTTGCAGTCATTTCCACTTGTGCAATGTGGATATTTGTTAAAATGTAGCAATAGGTTGTTAAATTGTTTACTAGGAAGAGAGCTAAAAAAGCATGCATTTTCTGCTGAAGAAAAATGCATCTAGTTTTAATAGCAGAAAAACGTTGTATATTTACACCATATTTTTATTACAGGTTTTAATTATAATGTTCTAAATTCCCATAATCAACATTACTCTGAATCCAGGGGATTCATCTAGATCAGTGTTTCTCAGCCTGTCACTGTCCCTTTCTCCTCCTATCTATCCACCAATCCCTACTCCTCTCTCCTCCCCTCCCCCGCCTGTCCTCCCACTCTGCTCCTAGCCAGCACCCAGTGAGGCTCCTATCCCCTGGATTCCATCAGGCACATCCCTGTTTGAGCATTGGCCTGCTAAACCCAGGGTTATGAGTTCAATCCTTGAGGGGGCCATTTAGGGTTCTGGGGCAAAATTGGGGATTGGTCCTTCTTTGAGTAGGGGGTTGGACTAGATGACCTCCTGAGGTCCCTTCCAACCCTGATATTCTATGAATCTATGAATCAGGGTGATTTTGCATGTCAAATTTCAAATCCCTTGTCCAGAGCACAGAGCTACTAGAACTTCTCAACAAAACACCATAGTTGCAAGAATTTTAACATGAGTAAAATAATGTGTTTTTCTTTAATTCTGCTCTCAGAAATGGCTGGACCCTTTTTGCTGAAACTTTAAAAAAAAAAAAAACTGTCATCCTGAGGCAGACACCCAGCATGGGAAATTTCAGCTCAAACGTTCAAAGTTATAAACAACTGAAAACAGGGGCTTATAATGAAAAGTGTTAGGAAACCTAAAGTAGAGGTGGTGCTACCAGCTTTGTGCAGATGTATATATATATATAGAGAGAGAGAGACTCTGTGGAGGGAGAGAGAGCAATTATATTTCAATTTTCTATTTTAAGCTTCTTATGAAGATGATCAAATAGCTCTATTGAAATGTAGTATTTGGAAAATATTTAATGTAATTACAGTTTTTTATTTATATTTAGCACAGTGGTCCCCAAACAGTGGAGTACACCCATCCCATAGGGGGCATGGAGCAATGTTTGGGTGGGGGACGGGGTGGCATGGCAGGGCCTGGACCATCCCCTATGAGGTGACAGGTATAGAGCACCACCCAGCTTTGCTCTGCCCCCAGTGCTTCTCCAGCCCCAGCTGCAGCTCCACTCTGGTCCTGCCCCTGCTTCCAGCCCCAGCCCTGTCCCCCAGCTGCAGCTCCAGTGCTAGTGCTGGCCCTGGTCCTGGTCCTGGTCCTGGTCCTGACCACAGCTCCCGGCTCAAGTGTTGCCACCTCTCTAATCATAGGTGATGGAACTAGAGGTGCTGCCACACCCCTGGCTTGAAGTTTCCATCATATCCAGGGTTTACAGTTTGGTTCAATGGCTCTCAGCACCCCCACTATACAAGTTGTTCCAGCACCCCAGTTTCTAATTGCTGGTGACTGGACTCCTGAAGCCCCATGCTTCTGCCCCACCTCTTTCCTCAAGGCCCTGTCACTCACTCCTCTCCCCCATCACTCACTGGATCATCTCCAGCTGGGGCTGGACTGGGAGCTGCTCCAGCCGGACAAGGAGCCTGTCTACAGGTAGGAGGTGGCCCCAGCTGAGCAGGGATGGCACAGGTTAATGACCTGGTGCTGCCCCCCACCCAGTAACCAGGCTTTGTAACCAGTAACCACCCAGTAACCAATCTTACATCTGACTGGACACTGCCAGGTTCCCTTTTCGACTGGACGTTCCGGTCGAAAGCTGGGCATCTGGCAACCCTAAATGGCACCCAGACACAGAAGCCAAACACTGGACTGTCTGGGGTAAAAACTGGACAGATGGCAACCCTACCTGGCTCCTGGCCCCAGCCCCGGCTCTGCTCCTGACTCTGGACCCAGCCCATCTCTGCCATCATTCCCTCTCTGCCCCCAGCCCCAGCTCCCCCCCCCTTGCAGTTCTGCCCCCAGCTCCACCTTCAGCCCAAGCTCCTCTGCTGAGGCAACTGTGCAGTAATTGGGAGTGGGGGGGAGACACAGACAGATTCTATTAGTGGTGATGGGGGGGAGTATGACAAGAAAATTTGGGGCATCACAGATTTAGCAGGTTTAGGGAAGAGCCAGCACCATGGGACCAGTCAGCTCTCCATAAACTTCAGTTTGAGAGCCTCTGTTCCAGACCAAAGGCAAAATCCCCCTGAAAAAGTTGGAGAGAGACCATGTCAAGTATGGGCTCAGAAAGGAAAATGTATCGCAGCCTTAGTTATGGAGGTACAGCAACCAATGACAAATCTGTAAGAAACAGCAATAGTCACTTATCCCAAAGAACAATATGCTGGGCCAGTCTTCAGCCATTTATACCAGTTGAGGATCTGAACCTATATATTATATTAGCATGGATGTGGATTTATATGTGTCCTCCTCCATAACTCTAAACTAACTTCAGTAGGATAAGGGACAGAATATATAGACTGCAGCTGGTGCTATTAATTCTGGAATCTGTGCCATTGCCAAAGAAGCAATAGCCCCATGTTCCAATCCACAAGCTTTAGCTATGCATATGAGAGAGCAGACACAAATACTATTAAAGTAACGTGACTGTGCTCAAATCTGACCATGGGTCTAATTTCATGGTCCCTATTACTGAAGATGAAATCATCCTCTGCCTGCAGCACAACCGTCTCTGCTGCCCTTTCTAGCAGGGAGGCATAGAAGCTTTCCACTATTTTTTTTAAATGGGTTACATCACTATTTAGTGGGTGAATGGGACCAGAGAAAGAATTGATCCTTGTGGGACTCCATAAGTGAGGGGTCTAGTGGTGGAGGTTCAGTTTCCCATCACTTCTCACTGGATACATCCTTTCAGGAAGGTCAAAGTATTTTAGTGTGTTTCTCTGGACCCCTGTCCTCTCTCAGGTGGAACAGTAGTATCTCATGGTCAACTGTGTCAAACACTGCAGAGAGATTTAGGAGGGTGTGACTCAGTGTCTGCTTACCATCCTTTGACAGGAAGAGATTATCCATCGGTGCCATTAAAGCAGTTTCTGACCTGAATCCAAGGTTGCCAGGTCTAGGATATTAGATACGCTTTAATTAGGTAAGCTCGTAATCAACCCTGGTCTTCTCTATGAGCATGCTCAGGAATCAAAGGTCTGAAACTCAGAGGTAGTTGGTTAGAACCAGTGTATCCAGGGTGGGTTTCTTCAGTGTTGGTTGAATTATTGCATGTTTGACAAAGGAAGGGAAGATTCTTTCCCTGAATGAGGCATAGGCTATTTTGTTGTCATGAGTAGCACTAGTCGCTCATGACTCTTGCACCAGCCAGGAAAGGCAAGGATTGGATTCGCAAGTTTTGGGCTGGGACTCCCATAGGTTGATCTGTCATCACCACACATGTTGCTCACTTTTTTATATAGCAATGTGCATTGGCAGGGCATCAGGATCAGTTTACCCTGGGGTAAAATCCAAGTGAGAAATCTATTGATTCTTAACCTTTGCAGCTAGATTCTAAGATTCCAATGAAAGCTTCAAAGCTTAAGGCAGCATTTTAAACACACACACTGACTTGAATGACCATTTTCTTTATAGACCTCTTGAAAGCAAATAACTTTATTCACAGGAATACTAAAGAGCAGTTAAGAAAAGCATCTCAGGAGATGGAAATACCGATAAGAAGGAGCCACTGAGGTACAACAAAATAATTACATTTAATTTCATCTATGCAGACAATATAGAATAAGATTTAAATCAGTTGCAAAATATAACCCTAATCCACTGATTTATTGCCTTCATTAAAGTAACACTGACCTGTATTTAAAATTTGTCTGACCTGTCAAACTGCTTAGCCCATTATAAAAAAATAAAACACAAGAATGTGTGTTTTGGAGGAACTGTGCCACCAGGATACTTTTATTACACACAAATTACGTTAAAAGAAGTTATTAAGGTTGCAAAGTCACACACTCAAAGTTAGGAAAGGCCAGAATTAAGGTGGCCTGTTCAATGTTAATAATATACATGAATTCTGATAGTCTTTAATTACATGCTCACAGACTATTTTCTTGACAGGATCCCGCCTTATTCAGTGCCGAGTGAGAAACTACTGAATATTTGATTTTATCCTCCTTGTCACCATGTAGCTCCATGCCTTTACTGCAACTTATTCATGCTCCGAAGACAGAATTATTAATTCCTTCATGGGCTTTTCCATGGCTCTCATCGCATAATATGCAAGTGCTACACACACATTAATTAATCTTAACAAAACACTTGTGGGGTAAAGGGTTGATATTGTTCCCATTTTGCAGATGGGCACAGAGAGAGACTGATGGACTAAAAGATCAAATAGGCCTTTCCTCTCACTAATGTTTCTAGTTCCATGAATATAGTATTTTACGTAGTGTGCACAGAAAGCTGAATATATAACTAAATGGGAGGATAAATCAGTTTTTAAAAGGCGCTGATTAGCTACTTGCACCTTCTTTGATAACCTTTTTGCATAGACTGTACGTCTCCTGATTTAAAAAGGAACAATTCCATTCGTAAATCTTGCTCCTTGACAGACAGGTTTGGAATTCATTTAAAGAAAGGTTGCCTAAGTGGTTTCACATGTAAGGGCATGGTATGTCATCTAGTGGTGTCAAGCAGCAAGACGAAGGCTGACTGAAGATGGTTTCAGGTTTCCAAACCGATCAGTACTGGGAAGCTATAGCTACTAGCATATGCTTCTAAAAATGCCATGTCAGGAACAGACTTGATGTCTTACGCACGTTATAATAAACCTACACCAAACCCTGATGGTGTGACCTCATTAACCTCATGACTGCTGATCTCTCAGTTACGTCCAACTCTCCACTCACAGAAGAATTTGGAATAAACTTGACATCAACCTGACTCCAGAAGTAATTTATTTATTCCGATAAAAGAAGCCTATCTATGCTGGCTCTGAGGTCAGCAGTTCTATTTAAGCACAGCCATGCATAGTAGAGGATTATCTATTCTTTTAAAATGCTGTAATGGTCTAAGAATATAGATGTACCTGCGTAGGTTAAACATAGCAAATATACTGGCTGTCGTACGACTGAGAAAATTAACTTGTAAATTCACACATCAACTGCCCATCAAGAAAGAATTAAACAATGGGGGTGGGAGAAAGTGAGTATGAAATAGTTACTTGCCATCATGAGAATGTATTTTAAATGAATTTTTCAGTGTTGTTTTACCTTCTACTAACAGTACTTGGTCCAGTAAAAGATATTACCTCACCTCCCTTGTCCCTTTAAAATGCACAGCATTCACATCTGAAAGGCAGAAATCACTTCATTCTGTGTACATATCTGCTAGTCTTATCTGTGTTGCCACAATCAGTCTTGTCCAGAATGTAGATGAAGCTCAACAAGAAGAGGCAGCTGTGCTTGGAGTGTGAGATAACAATACCAGAAAAGATCATTTTCTTTGTTTCTTCCTGCAGTATCTGTGTACCTAAGTTAACCCTGTAAGTCTTTAAAGGGGCCAATTTCTCACTGACTCACTTTTTTCCTCCTTTGCTTACAATGCTTTAAAGTGACATATTTTATAGATGAGAAGCAGCAGACAGGGCCCTGGACTGGAACCCAGGAGAGTTGGGTTCTATTCCTAGCTCTTCTAATGGGACTGCTGCTGACAGTCGGGCTCTGGTTTTGACTGGGGCCTCTAGGCACTCATTAGAAATAGATAATTTATGGTGAGCTTGCCCAACTGCTTTATTCCTATTAAGAGAAAAAAATCTTGTCAGCAGTTCTGTAAAGATGGAAACCTGGAGAGGTACCGATTTTTCTTCACAATTGTTAGGTTTTATTCCTAGCAAGATCAGCAGGAAAATAAATAGATCCTCCAAAAAAAAAAAAGAAAAAGAAAAAGAAAAAAGGAGGGGGGAAACGAGCTGTAAAAGCGGCTTTAAGGATTAATCTAGTTCAGGGATAAGCCAGGAACAAAGACAAGGACTCTGCTATCCAGCCTGGTTTTTTCCCCCCCCCCCCTCTATCTTAACAATCTCCTCTCCTACACATGGAGAGAAACTAGAAGAGACTTTCCAGGAGTTCGGGCAGTTCCTTCTGTAGCAAACACACTGCAACTTGTTCATTCAGCAGATCATTTTACAAGAAAGACTCTCACATGGAGCACCTTCCATCCTCAGACACCAAGTTCTCTCTGCTAGCTGCAAAGTCAGCAATAGAGGCAGTTACATTCAAAAGATGCTCTTTCCAGTTGGAAACTTAATTATTGTTAAAGTGAAAGCCAGGGAATGGATTCAGCAGAGAAGTTAAGCATCAGCATAAGTCTCTGCAGGATTGGGGTTTTAGGCTCTTAGGATTAAGTCCTTTTAATTCTCAGTGTCACTTGGTACTTTTGAAATTTGTTTTCATTGTTATTTTTGGGCACTTTCAGGTCAGCAGCGGTTTCAACTATGAAATGGAAAGGCCTTATATTACACTGACATGGTGAAATCTGTTACATTCACAATACTGCCAGGCCTGAACAAAATAGTGACCGTATATACAGACTTATTTTTGTGCTTAATCAGAGGTGGATTAAGGTTTCCTGGGGCCCTGGATCGGAGCAAGTGGGGGCCCCTCCCTACCCCTTCTGCCTGTGGCCCCGCCCACAATGCCAGCCCTTTCTGCCCCTTGCCCAGGTACCCCTCCATTCCGCCCCCCCCACTGCAGCCCCACAACCTCCTTGCTCCTTTTTGGCCCCCACCCCCGTGGCCCTAAGGCTGGAGAAGCTCTGTCCCCCGGCCATGGCCCTGGGCCGCAGCAGGGAGTGAGTGCTCCCCAATTCTGAGGCCACGGCAGGTAGAGAGAGCTCCTTCAGTCCCAGGGCTGCAGTGGGGGTCCAGGTGCTGGGGCTCCTCTTGCCACCCCCGTGCTTCTATGGGGGACCAGGGTCAGGGAGCTGGGACCTCTCTTGCCCTGCCCACCTGGCACTTCTGCTGGAGAGTGGGGTCAGATGCAGGGGCTTCCCCTGCTGCCCGCAGCTTCTGCTGGGACGGGGTTGGGGCATGCTAGGGCCTCCCCCCATCCTACCCCACACCTGCCCAGTGCAACTGCTGGGGCCAGGGTTGGGCCACGCTGGGGCTTCCCTCACCTCCTGGCTTTTGCCAGGGCCAAGGCACGAGGGCTTCCCCCCATCCCACCCCCACAGTGTTGCTGCTGGGGAGTGGAGCACAGAGGCTTCCCCCCTTCCCACCCTGCCCGCCCAGCACTGCTGCTGGGGAGTGAGGTTGGGATGCAGGGACTTCCCCGCCCACCCATCGGCCAGGGCTCTGGGCTTCTGCCACCCCGTGGTGGATTTTTTTCAGGGCCTCCCAGTTGGCTCGTGCCCTAGGGCATAGGTCCTGTCGGCCCACTGGCTAATCCACCACTGGTTCTTATACAGTGTTTGTTACGTTAACAAACATACTGAAGTGTGAAATCATCACTTTAGTCCTTTAACACCCTCCCCCATGCAATTAACCTTTAACAGCGCTAAATTTTATTCCACCCTACACAGCTCATCAAGTCTGTTATCTGTGGTTTTGTGCACATTCATTCACCATCCTCTAGTCCTGATCATACGGTTTACCCAACCGGCACTTAACTGGGCAAAAAGCAAACATCAAGACTACCTTACATATCACTCTTTCAATGGACCAGACCTCATTAACTCTTACTTTCATCAGGTAGCATGAGTAAGGGTTTCAGAATCTGGCACCATATAAATATATTTCCCTATATTTCAAATTATTTTGTTCATTAAAACAAATATATATAAGAGAAGAAAGATAAAATATATGTGAAAGAAAGGACATCTGGTTATTTTTACAAAGAAAATTCTATTATTTCTTTGAACAGCAGAGCTCAAAGCTGCTCAAGGTTGCCCTTCCTATCACCCTCCCTGCGATTGTCAACCGAAGTCGCCATCTCGTTTAAGGCAACGTGAAGGGTGCCCACTCACCACAAGGCACCTTCTGGCAGCTGCATGTAGCATGGTAACTTCCTCTCTCTTGAGCGGCAACTGCCTCCTCCCACAGTGTGGCCCACCCTTCTGGGCCAACTGAGTCCTAGGGCTTTCCCCTGCTGGAGTAGGCCAAACAAAATAAAGGGGAATTAACAAAACTCAGAGTCCATATGAGAGGGAGTGGGGAATGCTTCACTCTCAAGCTGTCTCTGTAGCAGGTCCTCCCTTCCCTCAGGAAGGGACCTTTTGGTAGTTATCGTGGGGAAAGATTCTGCCTTTTCTTCAGCTTTCCTCTGCTGGAGCTGCAGGTCTGCTCTCTTCCCCGGATTGCCCCTAAATGAGCTGCTCCCCTGCCTTTTAACTCCTTCTCTAGCTGGAGCATTTCCTACAGGTGTGGCAGGCTGAGGGCCTGGCTGAGCCCAGAGCAGCTCCTTAACTCCTTGTTGCTCAGTGTGGGGTTTGTACACCCCATCACAGGCCTTGGACAGTAAAGAATGAACACAGCAAATTCTTATGTACATCAGTGGGAGCTGGGGTGGTCCACTTCTGTGGAATGCAAAGAGGCTTATGCTGGGCACCAAAAACTCAGACACCTTCAAAAATTTGCCTCTAGATGACCATCTCTTCCAGGTTTCTGTGCTGATCTGGCCGCTACAACCTATGAGGTAAATGTCAGAAACTGCTAGTTTCTCAATTCACTCAAGAAAACAGCGTTCCGTTGTGTTGTCTGGTATCATAAAGATTTTAACAACTAAATCATGGATTGAATTAAACCAGTAAGTCCAGTATTTGCTGGAGCAGTCTCTTGGGAAACTTCATTAAAGTTATCGCACCAACTTAAAACCATCTACCTGTTGCCCCCAGTACAATTTACCCCTTTCTGGCTGCTGCCGCCGGAGAGGACTTATCCCTGGGGCGATAAGGAAAACGCTTTTTTGTCTTTGAAAAGGACTGCAGTTCAATGTGACAAGTATTTTCAATATTGTTTGCAGGGTTGTTATAGTCGTGTTGGTCCCAGGATATTAGAATGACAAGGATAGTGAGGTAATATCTTTTATTGGAGCAGAAGTTGGACCAACTTCTGGTCCAATAAAATATTACCTCACCCGCCTTGTCTCTCAAGTATTTTCAAATAATTTCCAAGGGGAGGAGATCTCAAGGGACCGTCCTTGTATTCCCTGCCCTGCCTTGAAAGAAATTTTACAGTTAACATTTTGGACTGGTGTGTGCTATTATTTACTACAGCATTCAGATGCATTTGAGGCTGGTTACTTAAAGTAGCTCACCTAAAAATGAGGTAACATTAGGTCTTAATCTAATTCTTTCTTGTAAATTTTAAATCAAGGTTATCCCAAAAAGATCCTCAGTCCTCCCAGCTCTGTATTCCCTGAAGGTTAGAGTACAGTTGTGAGCTTTGGAAATACCCATATGCCAGTGTAAATACCACCTGCTCTATTGAGAATTCTCATCATTCACTTCTTGACATCAAAGGTCAGCTGGA
Source organism: Natator depressus (assembly GCF_965152275.1). NCBI lineage: Eukaryota > Metazoa > Chordata > Testudines > Cheloniidae > Natator > Natator depressus. The sequence goes on from NC_134235.1 coordinate 33,113,302, forward strand.
CTCACATAAGCAGCTTTGTACAGCAGCATTGCTGTCATAGTATGACCAAGGCACTTTTCACTCAGTTGAAGAAATACCAAGTTAGGAGGCTACCTTTTCTAACAATAACACAGCTGTATGCTGTTAAAGCAGTTGGTGGTTAAGTGAGAAATAATAAGTAACAGTATGCCTTGCCCATTGCACTGGAATGTGATGCGGGGCAGTTGATAGAGTTGACAACACTCAGGAGACACAGTCTGCATTACCCACAGGTCAAGAACCACAGCTGCAGCTTAAGCCTCGAGCGTACCAGTGTCACTTCTTGAAGTAGATTGCCAGTCAGTGAGAGGAAAGAGTCATAAGTACCAGCTGAGAGAATTTCTACATCCCTCAGTGGCTGTCTGCAAATTCAGGATATAGTGTCAAGACTGTCATTGTTTGGGTTAGAAGGGAAATTTCTGCTACTCATTCTTCTCTTTCCTTGCCTTTCTGTGACACAATTGGTCAAATTCATCCCTTCTGTGATTCCCTTGAAGACAATGAAGTTACATCACAGATAAATTTGGGCCCTCTGTTAAGTTGGCAAAATGCCACCAAAACTTTCCACAACTAATAGGCCTCTTTACAGCCTTTGAACTTTTATGGATATGTAACACCGTAGAATAGGGTGGGTGCTAACCAGATAGAGTGGTGGCCCTTAAAAATTTGGAAGTTTATTAGTTTACTAAATAAATAGATAGATTACTTCAGTATTCAAGGTATTTCTTTTAATAATGATAAGCAAGTACAACAGAATAATGGAACAGATACGAAGGACCTTGTCTATTTATCTTACTAGCACTACTGCCAACTCCAAACCTTCAGAAATCATGAGTCTGACCCCCCAAAATCATGTGATTGACTTTAAAATCATGACAATTAAAAAATAAGAACTGAATAAAATAAAACTTTGATTTTTCTCTTCCAGATTTTGACCTTCTATGGTTCATGTTTTCAAACTTTCCTCCGTAACCAAAAGGGCTAGACACCACCTCTTCTTAAAAAAATAAAAGCTAAGATTCTCTCCTAATCACATGCTTGCAAGAGCTGGGGCTTTAAGAAAATACCAAATTTGTGATAAAAATTTGTAATTTTTAAGGGCCCACATGAAAAACTGATAGTTATATGTGTGCCTGTGTATTCTATAGGCAACATGTTGTGGGGAGTAATGTTGACTTGTGCTTTATACTGTATATTAAATCAAAGTTGAAATACTTCTGAAAGGCAATAAAAACAATGCAGGTGAAAAAAATCAAAGTGATGCACATCCAATAATAACTGGAAGGAAATGCCATTTAAAAGAGTATTATAAAACATAACCAGTCTGTTCTTTTATATAAAACATAAGTGCTATAATTTAAATCATCAGAAGCTACTGCCTCTGAAATGATAGTTTTTTGAGGCTGATATTTATCTCTCTCATGCTTTTATATCCTAAAAGACAATCTTGAAATTTACGAAGCACTGATAGGTAGAAAATGTGCAGCTGATTTTAATCTAAAGGAAACAGAATGCTATACTGCATGGTAAAGTCGTCAGGATTAATGAATACTTGGAAGATAGTGGAGCTGATGAAACTATTTCTCTAGCTGTTGTTCTAACATTTTTCTCATTATAGAATTTCATTAGATTTCTTTAATAAAATATTTGTCATTTCTTTCCTATAAATATTTGAGGTAGGCTTATCATATAACCAATAAGTCTGGCAGCTATATAGCTAATTCCAGGCTCTCTCTAAGAAGTCATTCTGATCGGATTCCTGCCCATCTCAAATTGCAGCTTAGAGCATCTGCGGAAATTTACTTCCCTTCTGTCAGAGTGTTCTGCTCAGCAACAGTGTTCATCAGCAGCCAATAAGATCACACTTCCACATGCTGCAGGCCACAAAAGAATTCTCTAGGACTGACCTGTTCTTCTGCAAGCTAAGTTATGCTAACAAATAGGAACCACATAAATAAGCGGTCATAATGTAATGTCAGACCATCTTCTAATTGGAAAAATTATAATAATGTACGGATGAAGAAAACATGGTAAACATAATACTGAATGGCAATATATTTGCAAGCAATTTACCAAGGGTACATTTTTGCAATAAACAGTGACCCCAGAGCATCCTTTTTATTGCAAACAGAACTGAGCTAAAAATGCAAACAATATTCTGCAAATATTCATTCACATTTTTAAATGAACTTGCTTCATTGATGTTTGCTCCCCATTTCTGGTCACTTTGTATGAATATTCAGACAAAGGATGGACTTGTATTGAAGGCACTAGACTAGCACTCAGGAGACCTGGCTTCAATTCCTGGCTCTTCTACAGACTTCCTGTGTGATACTGGGCAAGTCAGATAATCTCTCTGTACCTCATTTCTACGGCCCTACCAAATTCATGGTCCACATTGATCAATTTCACGGTCATAGGATTTAAAAAAACATAAATTTCAGGATTTCAGCTATTTAAATCATGGTGTTGTAATTGTAGGGGTCCTGACCCAAAAAGGAGTTGTGGGGGCATCACAAGGTTATTGTAGGTGGAAGCAGGGGTTGCGGTACGGCTACTCTTGCTTCTGTGCTGCTGCTGGCAACGGTGCTGCCTTCAGAGCTGGCCAGCTGGAGAGCTGCAGCTGCTGGCTGGAAGCCCAGCTCTGAAGGCAGAGCTGCCGCCAGCAGCAGCCCAGAAGTAAGGATGGGATGATTTAGTTGGGGATTGGTCCTGCTCTGAGCAGGGGGTTGGACTATCTGACCTCCTGAGGTCCCTTCCAAGCCTGCTATTCTATGATTCTATGGCATGGTATGGTATTGGCATCCTTACTTCTGCACTGCTCCTTGCAGAGCTGGGCCCTCAGTCAGCAGCTGCCACTCTCCGGCCACCCAGCTCTGAAGGCACCAGTGCAGAAATAAAGGGTGGCATAGTACAGTATTGCCACCCTTACTTCTGCGCTGCTGCTGGCGGGGCGCTGCCTTCAGAGCTGAGCACCCAACCAACACCTGCTGCTCTCTGGCTCCCCAGCTCTGAAGGCAGCACAGAAGTAAGGGTCATAATACCACGACCCCCCTAAAATAACCTTATGACCCCCCGGCAACTCCCTTTGCGGCTAGGACTCCTAATATGAGAAACACTGGTCTCCCCCATGAAATCTGTATGGTATAGGGTAAAAGCACACAAAAAACCAGATTTCGCGGAGGTAGACCAGATTTCATGGTCCATGATGCATTTTTCATGGCTGTGAATTTGATGAATTTCCCTCTCTGTAAAATGAGGATAATAATATTGCCCTGCTAGAACTGATTGAAAACATTTTGCCAATATTTTTTTCCTTCAGAAAATGCTGTTTTGTCAAAGCTGAAATGTTTTACAGAAATTTATTGATTTTCACAAAATTTTCAGCCAGCGTCCTAACCACTGGGCTAGCGAGTCGTTCTCTGTTTTTCTCACAATCTCATTTTGGAGCAGTTCAACTTTGTAGAAGTCATTAAATATTCATTGGGCCAGCAAGAGAGACTGTCTGATGCATGAGCTTGGGACTTGGGATCCAAGCTACTGTCCTAACCACCAGCTTTTGGCTATTCTGCAGTGGTGGGCCTGTCAGTCTCTCTCATTTTCACAATTTTTTTTTTTGAAAGGTCTTGATTTCATTCTACATTTGGCAAAACCAAATCCCCAAACCACAAAATTTTCCATAAAATGGAATTGTTGCTTTCCACACAGCCCTATTCCATACCTGACAGGGGTGTTGTGAGGATAAATAGACTGTGAGGTGCTGAGATACTACGGTAATGATGATCGTACAAGTCCCTAAGATATGAGAGCACAATTGATAGATAGTTAATTCTCTGAATCTTGGACCAGGTCAGGAGTTCCTCTTCCCTGCAGGGCACCTCTCATCCCTAACAGGCCAGGTATCTCTCCCTTCCTGCCCATATGTACCATGAACCTCATGAAGGATTCTGCTCTTTATTTCTCTCAAGTTCTAGTAAGCTATTTCTCCTTTGGTTGGTATTTAAATAACTTCTGTTATGGTGAGAAAAGTTTAGAAACTTTTTATGAATCTTGTAGTCTGCTCTAATATTGATCAGCTATGGCTTTTTCTAATAGATGAGGAGATTATATCCCTTCAGAGATCTGACAAAAACATTTGATCTCTGGTTCGAATGCACGTTGTCCTGGTGTTTTGTTACAGATACATATCCCCCAAAGAGTGTAACTCTTTTGGTAGGTCATGGATGAGAGGTCATCTCTCATAGCTGCATCCTGAAATTAAGCATAATTAAATGCAAGATTGAAATTAAAATGTAGAATGATAGAAACCCTATGGCTTTTTATAGGATAGAAACATAAAATAATGTATTAAGGCAACACTATATCAACAAAAATGATAAGGCTCCACTGTTAACACATGGAAAGGATCTTATACAAAGGGATAGCAGTAGTAGGTTTCCTAAAATTCCTATTTTAGAATGCTAGAATGCTGCACTATTTCCTAATTTGTATATCCAATGAAACACAGTTGCCTGTTACTGTTCTCGGAAGTGATACGTTTGACGTGAACCCTAAAAAACCCAGAAAAATAGAGAATTCTAATCAGTTGCAAAGGTTTGTGGCGATCAGTTCAAGTGTGTAATGATCTGACACAATGTACTTTACAGTTTCATGATGAAAAGAAACCTTCCAGATTCCTGTTGATTGTAGCAGCTGGTTATACTTAGCTATTAAGAAAGATTCATCCTTATTCTTCATCACTGAATTCTAAGAACAAGATTTTATGTTTTCCAGACACCTACAATTGGCCTGAAAATGAAATTTCCTGTTTAAAGACATCAAAAATCCTTGAATAGTTTATGTACAGTATGTTTGACAAGGTAAAGCATAGAATGCAAGACATAAGTCTACTTTCAAAATGATATGTTGTGACAAGTTGAGGACTGACTAGTTTGTATTTCTGGAGATAACAAATAAAACAGAAAGGATCCTAAAACCCTACAACTGGCAAATAGGTGTCCCAGAATCTCTTAATATTCCACATGATGAAATAGGAAATAAAGTAAAAAATAAATGATAATGTAACTAGACACAGAGCAAAATCCACCTGGGAGGACTCAGCAAATACATCTGACACTGGTAAAATATCTGTTTGTCCTAGATGACTTTGGAATCGGGAAATCCAAGGTATTAAATGAGAAGTAGCAATTCAAAACCAACAACAGGCCTCCGGAACCTGAGGAAGCTTGTCCTAAAATGTCAAAGGAGACTAAAATCTAGGAAAAGCGTGCACGTAGGTCAAAGGATAATATGATATTTCTCATTAAATAGCAGAGTTTATGACTGAAATCAATGGAGCATTAAAACATAACAGTGGCAGCAGGTACCCATGGTTCTTTTCACCTTCTGCCATTGCTACCCATCTGAGTATCTTCCCCAGACAAACTGATCCTCAACTCTAATTACAATAAGACACCAGCAATTTTCCCTCTAATTTTTGACAGGCCGTGTGCACAAAAAATTTCTTCTGTGCAAATTTTTGTGTGCACGGTGTTTTGCCGTGTGTGAGGGGTCTAGGATCTGTGTGTGCGTGCACACGCGCGCAGCTTAGAGGGAACAGTGGACACCAGCCTTATTCCACAATTCCAAAACTCCTAAAACATCCTAAACTTAAATTCCAGTGTAAATACAAACTTTCATGTTACCCAAGTGAGCAAAGCCCCTCTCACTATCAGAAAACACCTGGCAAGATACAGGTGCAGTTGGGGAAACTGTGTTCAGAAAGAATACAAATTCAGTTGGAACTTTGCAATACTACTGTGAAATTAAAGTGAACATTAGAAGAATAGATGTATCCAGTTATTTTGATCTCCTGCTAAAACATTGTACTGACTTTCTCTGCACAGCTTTCTCATTTCAGGTCTATCTATGGGCGTAAGGCTTCAAAATTCACTTTGTGAGATCCATTTTGCAGGTGAAAGTCAATCTTTCAAATATTCACAGATAATCCACACAAAAGCATGACAAACTAAATCATCTGAATTTCAAACCCAATATTTGCAAATAACTTTGCATTTTTTGCTCCTATTTACATTTGGGCAGCACGGCAGTCACAGATTAAGGCTGTGGGCCACAATGAGGCCATAGCTGTTATTTTCTCCAGCAGACCGTTGTCAGTCCACTTATTGTCACACCTACTTCTATCCCACATTGCTTCTGGAGGAGAAATAATTAGTTCAAAGTTTTGTTTTGGGCCTGTCTCTTACCCCAGAAATTGTAGCAGTAGCAGAAGCTGCTACTGTGACAAGCAACATCCATGCCAGAAAAAAATGGATGATTTACCACTGACGGTAGCAATGGTGAGCAGTGTATAGTATAGACAAGGCACAGACATTTTTACAAATTCTGCACATTGACACAGCCTGGAAAGAGGAAACAGAGCACTAGACATGCCTCGCTACAGCGAATGATTTAATTTATTTCATACAGGCCCTAATTCTGCAAAGCATATAACCTGAATCGGAGCCATAATGTGTACCTTTTTAAGTCTAATTTATCAATCAGCACATTATCATATAAAATAAACCAATATCTGATCCTTTCTAGAAACGCAGACTAATATTAATAATCTTTAACAATATGCACCACCAGGACGATTACTTTAAACTTTGTCCACACTATACAATTCACAGACATGCCTTACAAGTTATAACTGCAATTTTAAAATAATGAATTAAATACAAATTCTTCATTTAATATGTTGCAGTGCAGCACTGATTTGACAGTAAATTGAACAAGTTTTTCTGTCTGCGGCTTAGTTTCATTGATTTGTTTCACTTTTTTTAATCTAAGAGAAGTAACTCAAGTAGGGAAAAAATGAAACCCATAAACCAAGGTAATTGTTTCTAGAAAAAATAAAATACATTATTTAAATTCAAGGTTATTTAATATGGTCCTAAACCTGCACCCCCTTGTCACATGAGTAATCCTTATTCACAGTGCCATCAATTTCAGTGTGACTGCTCACAAACTTTTCTCATGAGAGTAACAGTTGCAGGATTGGGTTCAAGATACATAAATAATATATAACAATAATATACCTGGTGGAACAATTCATACAAGACTTCTACTTCCAACAGAATTGAGATGCTTAAATTCCATTGACTGTCAATGCCTAAATTGCTTTTGAAAATGATTTAGGACCCTAAACCCATGAGGCACTGCAATGCTGAGCGCAGCAAAACCTAAATACCTTTAAAAATCTGGTCCTAATACGTTAGGGAAGGCATGTCAGCTGACACGGGCCAGCCACAGGAATTTTATTGCAGAGCTTAGAGATTAAATGGAGAAGAGAGATGGAGCCGTAACTGGGGAGACAAGTGCAGTCCAGGATGTTTTTTTTAAGATGGGAGAGACTAAAGCATGTTGGTATTGTGAAGGGAAACAAAACAGAAGAGAACAAGAGGTTCAGGAAGAGAGTAAGGGAGAGGATGAATGTGGGTAGGAGGAAGATCAAGAGATGGGATGGGATTGGATAGGGTCACTGGGTAAATGGAGCGCTTAAGGAGGAAAGCAGTTGAGAAATTTCTGTATCTGTGACAGGGAGGAGGAGGAGGAGAGGGGAAAGTAAGGGAAGATCATGTTGTATTTTGTCAATTTTCAATTGGCGATAGCCTGGCAGTGAGAGAAGCAAAGGCAGAAGGTGGGGGAAGATTTGAAGAGTGAGTCAGTGGTGTTGAAAAGATAGCTGAGATGGCAGGTGTGGGATTCAGTTAATTTGGAGTAGAGTTGTTTAGCTAGGAAAACAGCAGAACTGAAGGTATGGAGGAAGTCTTTAATATGTAATTTAAGAACAAAGTAGAAGCAATGTCCATTTCTTAGAATCATAGAAGATTAGGGTTGGAAGAGACCTCAGGAGGTCATCTAATCCAACCCCCTGCTCAAAGCAACTAAATACCAACTAAATCATCCCAGCCAGGGCTTTGTCAAGCCAGGCCTTAAAAGCTCTAAGTATGGACATTCCACCACCTGCCTAGGTAACCCATTCCCGTGCTTCACCACCCTCATTCTTCTCTTCTACAGACTAAATAAGCCCGGTTCCCTCAGCCTCTCCTCGTAAATCATGTGCCCCAGCCCCCTGATCATTTTCATTGCTCTCCGCTGGACTCTCTCCAATTTGTTCACATCCTTTCTGTAGTGGGGGCCCCAAAACTGGACGCAATACTCCAGATGTGGCCTCACCAGGGCCGAACAGAGGGGAATAATCACTTCCCGCGATCTGCTAGCAATGCTCCTACTAAAGCAGCCCAATATGCCGTTAGCCTTCTTGCCAACAAGGGCACATTGCTGACTCATATCCAGCTTCCCATCCACTGTAATCCCTAGATCCTTTTCTACAGAACTGCCACTCAGCCAGTCGGTCCCCAGCCAGTAGCGGTGCATGGGATTCTTCCGTCCTAAGTGCAGGACTCTGCACTTGTCCTTGTTGAACCTTATCAGATTTCTTTTGGCCCAATCCTCCAATTTGTCTAGGTCACTCTGGATGCTATTCCTACCTCCAGCATTTCTACCTCTCCTCCCAGCTTAGTGTCATCCGCGAACTTGCTGAGGGTGCAATCTATCCCATTGTTCAGATCATTAATAAAGATGTTGAACAAAACTGGCCCCAGGACCCGACCCCTGGGGCACTCTGCTTGATACAGCTGCCAACTGGACATTAAGCCGTTGATCAATACCCATTGAGCCCAACAGTCTAGCCAGCTTTCTATCCACCTTGTAGTCAATTCATGCAATCCATACTTTTTTAACTTGCTGGCAAGAATACTGTGGGAGACCATATCAAAAGCTCTGCAAAAGTCAAGATATATCATGTCCACCACTTTCCCCATATCCACAGAGCCAGTTATCTCATCATAGAAGGCAATCAGGTTGGTCAGGCATGACTTGCCCTTGGTGAATCCATGTTGACTGTTCCTGATCACCTTCCTCCCCTCCAAGTGCTTGAAAATGGTTCCCTTGAGAATCTACTCCATGATTTTTACAGGGACTGAGGTGAGGCTGACTGGTCTGTAGTTCCCTGGGTTATCCTTCTTCCCTTTTTAAAAGATGGGCACTATGTTTGTCTTTTTCCAATCGTCCGAGACCTCCCCCTATCACCACGAGTTTTCAAAGATAATGGCGTGGTCAGGGAGCTCTGCGTGCTGCCTCCGCCTGTAGGCACTACCTCTGCAGCTCCCACTGGTTGCTGTTCCCGGCCAATGGGAGCTGTGGAGCTGGCGCTCAGGACAGAGGCAGCGCGCAGAACTGTCTGACCATGCCTCCACCTAGGAGCTGAAGGAGGGGGATGTCACCACTTCCGGGGAGGCACAGAGCCAGATAGGGATACTGCCAGCCCCGCCAACCCTCCTCACCCCAGCACCAGCGGGGATCCTGGGCTGCATGCCACCATCTGCCCTGCTCCATACTCACGGCACCCCCAGATTACCCCCTCCCCCAAGATTTAGTCAGGGGTATATAACACGAGTCATGGACAGGTCATGGGCTGTGTATTTTTGTTTACTGCCCATGGCCTGTCCATGACTTTTACTAAAAATACCCGTGACTAAAATGTAGCCTTAATTATTAGTAATAGCACCACATATAAAAATGTTAGATTCTTCTAGAAAAATAAGGCAAAAGAGTACACTTTACTAAAGTTGTTTCAATACAGATTGTAATATTATCTTATTTTTATTTTGAAGCAAATATACTAGGTTACAAAGTTATACTGTTACTGAGGTCATAAATTTCAGACTAAAGTAAAGACAAATATTAAATGGCATGGATATGGCCAAATATTGCTATCAATTTTTAAGACGAAATCCTTTTTGAGACTAATGAAGAATTCTCCCTAAAAACCAATGGCACAATATTATTAAGGACAAAGGTCTTCAATTCTTCCCTGACTTTCAGTTAGATCTGTTTAGCCCAGATGATTATTTTCAAGCAGTACATCTCTGAATCAAAATTTATTTCTGGTACAACCTCAGGGAATTCAACAGAATTCCTCTGTAGATGAATTTGCCCCATTGGGTCACTTGGAAAGGACTGGAATACATGTGGCACCTTAGAGACTAACAAATGTATTTGCAGCACTTCTATGGGTACCTGTATGGCCCCACAGTATGCCAACATTTTTATGGCTGACTTAGAACAACGCTTCCTCAGCTCTCATCCCCTAATGCCCCTACTCTACTTGCGCTACATTGATGACATCTTCATCATCTGGACCCATGGAAAAGAAGCCCTTAACGAATTCCACCATGATTTCAACAATTTCCATCCCACCATCAACCTCAGCCTGGACCAGTCCACACAAGAGATCCACTTCCTGGACACTACAGTGCTAATAAGCGATGGTCACATAAACACCACCCTATACCGGAAACCTACTGACCGCTATACTTACCTACATGCCTCCATCTTTCATCCAGACCACACCACACGATCCATTGTCTACAGCCAAGCTCTACGATACAACCGCATTTGCTCCAACCCCTCAGACAGAGACAAACACCTACAAGATCTCTATCAAGCATTCTTACAACTACAATACCCACCTGCTGAAGTGAAGAAACAGATGACAGAGCCAGAAGAGTACCCAGAAGTTACCTACTACAGGACAGGCCCAACAAAGAAAATAACAGAACGCCACTAGCCATCACCTTCAGCCCCCAACTAAAACCATCATCAAGGATCTACAACCTATCCTGAAGGACAACCCATCACTCTCACAGATCTTGGGAGACAGGCCAGTCCTTGCTTACAGACAGCCCCCCAACCTGAAGCAAATACTGACCAGCAACCACACACCACACAACAAAAACACTAACCCAGGAACCTATCCTTGCAACAAAGCCCGTTGCCAACTGTGTCCACATATCTATTCAGGGGACACCATCATAGGGCCTAATCACATCAGCCACACTATCAGAGGCTCGTTCACCTGCACATCTACCAATATGATATATGCCATCATGTGCCAGCAACGCCCCTCTGCCGTGTACATTGGCCAAAGCGGACAGTTTCTACATAAACAAATAAATGGACACAAATGAGACATCAAGAATTATAACATTCAAAAACCAGTCGGAGAACACTTCAATCTCTCTGGTCACTCGATTACAGACCTAAAAGTGGCAATTCTTCAACAAAAAAACTTCAAAAACAGACTCCAATGAGAGACTGCTGAATTGGAATTAATTTGCAAACTGGACACCATTAACTTAGGCTTGAATAAAGACTGGGAATGGATGTGTCATTACACAAAGTAAAACTATTTCCCCATGTTTATTCCCCCTCCACCCCCACTGTTCCTCACATGTTCTTGTCAACTGCTGGAAATGGCCCACCTTGATTATCACTACAAAAGTTTTTTTTTTTTCTCTCCTGCTGGTAATAGATCACCTTACCTGATCACTCTCGTTACAGTGTGTATGGTAACACCCATTGTTTCATGTTCTCTGTGTATATAAAATCCCCCTATTGTATTTTCCACTGCATGCATCTGATGAAGTGAGCTGTAGCTCACAAAAGTTTATGCTCAAATAAATTTGTTAGTCTCTAAGGTGCCACAAGTACTCCTTTTCTTTTTGCGGATACAGACTAATACGGCTGCTACTCTGAAACTTGGAAAGGACTGCAGATCCTCCTGCAAACTGCTCTGCATGTGGGATGAAAAAAGTGCTGCTGTTTTCTTTTCCTACTTAGGAAACATTATACCAGGAAACAACATACCACTGAGCTTTATCTGAGGAAATCTCTGTTGTTCACCAAGCAAACAAATAAACCCTATCTTCAGGGGGTATGAATCCTGATATACTATGACCAAATAGATACTAGATTTTATCTGCATCTTCAGGAATAAGAAGAGGCAGCTTCCTCTTCTGAAAACTCTGATTAAAAACACAAGATCTGGTATCCTTCAAATCTACGCACATTTATTATTAATATTTGTAGTGATCAGGGCTCATGGCCCCCTTTTTCCAGGCATTGGACAACCCCATAGTATAAGATGGTCCCAGCTCCATAGAGTGTACATTCTACATAGACAAGACAAATGGTAATAGACAGATAATGACATAATGGATAAAGTACTTGAGTAATTAAAGAAAACATGCTAAAATCCTTTGGATATGATTTATAATGTGCATTTTAAAAAATCACCAAGACTCTTTTCAGGAAGTATATCTAAAACCTCGTATCATGGTAAAATTGCCAGATTAGCATGATGCGATTAAGATTAGATTTTATATGTGGTGCTGTGTGGCATCTATTCCTCCTGAAGTCACTGGCAATTGAGGGGGTTCAGCTCCTTGTAGGACTGATCACTTTGTCCAATATCTTTGCCATAAGTCAAACACTTTTAAGAAAAGTAAGACCCGGTTACTGTCAAGCAAATTCAGGACTAGAGAGACCCTAGAGAGGGGTTTTACAGGAGCTCTTAATTTCTACAGGGCTGCTGCAGAAGAGTAGGCAGTCTGTGTCATCTTTGTATACCTTATGCAGTGTCCATCTGCTGAGACAAAATGCAAGCCCTGAGGTATTAAAAAAAGAACGCTGTCAGAGTAGGGGCACTATATCTGTGAGAAATGCTTCACATAGTTTCCAATATCACAAACTCCCCCTGCTTCTATTTAAATCCCTGTAGCTCTCTCCTCTGGAAGTTATTCAGTCTAGGATATTCATTCACTAGGTGGTTACCACAAGAGATAGAGAAGCAGCAGCAGCAGACGGCAATATGCCTCCAGAAGAAAGCCAAAAAGCTATGCCTGCAAAAAGGGCCATCAAAAAGATCCGAACCACCAGCCTAGTAATCAGCTTGGCACGAGGCTGGCAACAGTGGGCAAGCGACCACAACACAAAGCAAGCCCAAGAGCCCCCAGGATGGATGCCCAATGCAGAAGAACCACCAACTGAGCCACCAAAAGAAAGGCTATTATCAAGATGGCCAGTTTCTACTAAAAGCAACCAAGAAAAGGGTGACGAAAAATCCTCAGGGAAGGAGGCAGTGGCTAAAGGGGATGTAGAAAAAGATACAAGTGAATCTGATGAAGCTCTCAGAAAGCTTAACATTAAAAGCAAAGAAGTGACCAAAACCGTTGTAAGTAAAGTCTATGAAAGAGGAAATGACATTAGCCTCCTCAGTGATAGATATGAGAAGGATAATGGGAGCCCAGAGATCTGCGGGTGCAAGGAGGAGTCAAGTAATTTTGACAAAATCCTTGGTGACAAAATGTCTCCTACAAGGCGAAGGAAGTGCTCAAATCTGGTGACAGAGCTAACCAAGGGTTGGAAACAGATGGAACAAGAGGATAAAGTCCCAGAGTTAGAGATACATAAATGTCGCAGTGACAGCATGGATACGGAGGACAGTGGTTATGGGGGCGAGGCAGAAGATAGACTCCAGCAAGAAGACGCTGACCACATTATGAGGATTAAACGACCCATGCCATCACTGTAAGTGAACAAACACTTCATTAGGGTTCACCAAAATGGTTGTTAGTCCCGGAGGCAGATATAGGTTTCCAGGAGGGAGAGGAAAAAATGGAAGCCAAAATTTTAGTAGCTGGATAAGGGCCAAAGGGAGACTATCAAGTCTTAAGAAAAGGCAGCCCCTCATTTCCACCCTTGATTTAATAACTTCAAACTCACAAAGACTTCATGGGACTTAGATCCTTACTCGCACAGCATGAGTAAAATACTCATATTGATTATTGTGATAAATAGTTCACCCCAAAGTCATTGGCTGAAACGTATCTCCATAAACCATGTGATAAAAAAGTTGAATCTTGAATAGATTCCTAAAAATTGAATTCGCTCTGTGGATAAAGATCAACAGAGAAATGGGCTAAAGTCATTGAATAAATTATTTGAAATGAATAGCATTCCAAACTTTAACAGAAATAAACAAGGAAAAGATTGGAAGGGTCAAGGTCCACCAAAGTTTGCCACCAATCACAGGAAATTTATGACTTGGAACACACCCACCTGAGCCTAACAGATGATCGATGCTAGAAGGAAAGACATGACCTGGACAATATTTTAAAAAGCAGCCTCCTTCATGCAAAGTTGTACTCACTTGCAACCATTCCCATGTTAACTTTTCCAGCACTAACACCTATGCATGCACCTGATGGACTGCATGCACGTGTTTGTGCTAAAAATATGCACAGTCATTTTGGATACAAACTTGTATGCACAAAAATGGAGGCTGGGTTGAGATTCCTTTGAAACTGAGGGTTTGTCTGCATTACCCACAGGATCAACGGGCAACAGGGGTTGATTTATCATGTCTAGTCTAGACACAATAAATCGACCGCCGAGCATTCTCCCGTCGACTCCGGTACTCACTGGAGCGAGAGGTGCAGGTGGAGTCAACAGGGGAGAGTCAGCTGTCCACTCACCGCAGTGAAGACACCATGGTGAGTAGATCTAAGTATGTCGACTTCAGCTACTTTATTCACGTAGCTGAAGTTACGTAACTTAGATCGATTCCCCCACCCCCAGTGTAGACCAGGCCTGAGATTTGACTCCCACTCTCTTGCATATATGAACACACACAATGAGGAAAAGCTTTGGGGGTTTTGGTGGATAATCAATCCCACTGGAACACTGTGGCTGAAATGGCTATGGCAGGACTTGGATGCACAATTAGGGGGCTCTCAAGCAGGAATAGAAGGATTATTTTACCTCTGTATTTGACGCTGGTGTGACTGCTGCTGGAATACGGTGTTCAGTTCTGTGTCCTACATTTAAGAATGATGTCGATAAATGGGAGAGGGTTCAGAGAATGATTAAAGGATTAGACAACATGCCTCACAGTGATAGACTCTATGAGCTCCATCTCTTTAGCCTATCAAAAAAAGATTAAGGGGTGACTTGATTACAGTCAATAAGTTCCTAGATAGGGAACAAATATTTGATAATGAGCTCTTCAGTCTAGCAGAGAAAGGAATAATACAACCCAATGACTGGAAGCTGAAGCTAGACAAATTCAGACTGGAAATAAGGCATACATTTTTAACAGTGATGGTAATTAACCATTGGAACAATTTACCAAAGGTGATAGTGGATTCTCCATCACTGACAATTTTTAAATCAAGACTCGATGTTTTTCTAACAGATCTGCTCTAGGAATTATTTAGGGGAAATTCTATGGCCTGTGTTATAGATGGATGATTACAATGGTCCCTTTGGGTCTAGGAATCTATGAAAAATGCTAAATTTACAGTTATTAAAGAAATCAATTCAACCCTGTGCATGTAAGCAAAAATCACCATAGTGAAGTTTCTGACCACTTTTTTGGCTCCTTTAGCATAAGTGTTTCAGTTGACTAAGGATGGGCTTAAGCTCATGCTTAAAGTTAAGCATGTGCTTAAGTGTTTTATTGAATTGGAACCTATATAAGTTTCTGGATTCTGCTCACTTAAAGTAGGTAAATATAAAATAAATCATCTGAGACAAACAAACTTACAAAAACATTACATTTGCTGCAAACATCGTGGTTATAAATCAGAGATATAGAACTGGTCTGATTATTTAGTCAGTCAAGAAAGACACTGTACTTTGGTATTGTTTCTCTATAGAATTGAACACCAAGCATGAATTATCAAGTGTGAAATCCCAGGCATGTCAGAAAAATCACTATAATCAAATCTTACAAAATAACGTTTTATCCGTCAGAAACATTCTGATGTGTAGGAGGTTCCCGTATGTCTGCAAAATGTTGTGAGGAAAACAGAAAGAGCACAATCTGTTATTTAGGTTAAGAATTGCAGCATATTTAACTTTCATTTTAAATATACGTGGAAAGAATTATTTTGAAAAACATACCTCTCCTATAATGAATTAAACAGCAAGTCTAAATCTTAGCACCAAACTGAACTTTAAGTACTATTTCCTTGTAAGGGTTCCTGTTTGAAGATTACAAACAAAAATTGTTAATTTTTGACTCCATGTGTTACCAAAATAATCAGGGGGTTCAAATCCAGATATCGCAATCAGTGGAGAACTCTCATTCATTTCAATACAAACAGGATTTGGCCTACAGAGGTAGCTCCAAGAGGAATAGCAGATTCTGACTGAAATTCCGAGACATGCCCTTACATCAAACAGCTCCTCACAAGGTCTCCCACAGAGCAGACTTTGCAGAAAAAGGCTGCAAACAGTTGGATTGTAGCTTGCCCTTCCAATATAGTCTCTTTAATTTCAGGAAAACAAATTATCCACACACCAGAGACACTCCAAGAGGGAAATTGATTTATATATATATATATAAATATATAAAAATGTACTTTCTACAAAGTAAATACTACTGTAAACATTTGCCTTACCTGAAGAGCGCTGCATATAGACATAAAGCAAGCTAGACTTGTTTGCAAACCTTAAAAGGAAAAAAATTAACAGAGGTGTATAAGCTTCCTTGCCGCCTGTAAGACAGCAATAGAAACTGCTTGGAATAAAAGGAAGAGGGGGAAACAGAGAAAAAGAACTTCCTAGATCAGTGATACTCAGACCTCAGTGGTTGAGAAGCCAAATTAGCAATCAACATGACCCAAAAGAGCCAGAGTAGTGTGAATTCATTGTTTCATTTACGCTCTCATATGAGTGAGAGAGAGAGAGAGAGAGAGAGAATATTTCACAGGAAAATGACTGATCCATGGGTGGCAGGTATAATAGGTCAGGGTGCCATGGCCGCCAGATCCCCAATTCAGGAGTTTTGGGGGCGGGGGAGAGTTTTTATTGTGCCCCATGCAGATTCCAGGGCGGCTGAGGAGGAAGTATGTGATATTCAGCTTTCTGGGTTCATCAGTAATCTCCCTGGAGTCCAAATACAGTAACTCCTCACTTAAAGTCGTTCTGGTTGACGTTTCATTGTTACGTTGCTGATCAATTAAGGAACATGCTCGTTTAAAGTTGTGCAATGCTCCCTTATAAGGCCGTTTGGCAGCCGCTTGCTTTGTCCACTGCTTGCAGGAAGAGCAGCCCGTTGGAGCTAGCTGGTGGGGGCTTGGCACCAGGGTGGACCGGCAGCCCCCTATCAGCTCCCCGCTCTCCTAAGTTCCCTGTGCAGCAGCCGCCCAGCAGGCTATCAGTTGCCGGCAGTTCAGCTGTCCCTCCCCACATTGCCATGTGCTGCTCTTGCCCTCCCCTGGGAGCTGCTCCCGCTCCCGGGAGCCTCCTGCTTCCTGTGGGGGGGGTAATGGGGGGGCTGTCAGCGTGTCCCCCTACTCCTGCACCCTGCTTACCCCTTCTCCACATAGAGCAGGGTGGGGACACAGAGAGAGAGAGCTTGGGGCAGCAGCTGCTATCTCAACTTCCTAATTGACTTAAAAAGAAATGTTCTTAAGAGAGTTGGGTCAGCATACTTAAAGGGGCAATGTGCATCTCTCTCTCTTCCCCACACACAGGGTGTGTGTGTCTGTCTCTGTCTGCCATGCTATGTCCCCTCCCTCCATTCATGCTGCCTTGTAGAGTGTGAGGCTACATTAACAACAATGGGTTAACCCTTGAGGGCTCAGCCAAAAGCTAGTTCATCCTTTAGCAGTAAGGCATTACCTGGGAAATATCCCACCCACCAACTTCACCACCTCAACCAAGCTTCACAATCATCATTGCTGTGTACAGTATTAAATTGTTTGTTTAAAATATATAGTGTGTGTATATATATATATATATATATATAACACATAGTTTTTTGTCCGGTGAAAAAAATTTCCCTGGAACCTAACCCCCCCATTTACATTAATTCTTATGGGGAAATTGGATTCACTTAACATCATTTCACTTAAAGTTGCATTTTTCAGGAACATAACTACAGCATTAAGCGAGGAGTTACTGTACTGCAAATACCACCTTCTCGGCCGCCCCGGAACCTGCATGGGACATATCAAAAGCTTCTTCCAGACCTGAGAGACGCTTTTCCCCGCTCCACTTGGGGTCTGGGGAGGGAAGGGAAGGGAAGGAGAGGCGTGGAGCAGCTGCAGCTGGCCTGGGACTCCTCCAGGCAGGTGGTGGGAGGCTCGGGGTCGTGGTGGTCCAGCCACAGGGGCAGAAGGGGTGGAGCTAGGGCTAGCCTCCCCAAAGGGGGGCTCCACCCACCGCCCACGTCCTGATCAAGTATTATCATCTTATCAACTAGAGTTGATTAATAACATGGTAAAAGCATCCTGATTGGTTAATAATTAAATTACACAGTTGTTTAATATCATGTGCTGCAAGGAGTTGCAGGAGATACATTGACGAGCCACTTGTGGCTCACGGGCCTCAGTCTGAGTATCACTGGCCTAGATTATTCAAGATACCTGGGGTATTTTTTAGCTTCAGCTTATTTTTAACATCACTTTCAAATTCAGCATCTAAGGCTGGGATTTGCAAGAGAGCCTGCAGGATTTAGGGTAGAATTTTCCAAAGTGTACAACTCACTTAGCAGCCTAAGTGAGTTGGGCACTTTTGCAACATTAAGCCTTAGGTACCCAAATCCATTAAACATCCCATGGTAGCTGGACACTGAACTCCCTCAAGCCTCTTTGAAAATCCCAGCCTAAGAATTTAGGCCCAGATTTGTAAAGGTATTGATGCATTGCTAAATGTAGCATTGTAATGTCCAATGGATTTAGGAGCCTAAAGCTCATTTTTAAAATTGATTTAACGACTTAGGAGCCAGAATCCCATTGACAGCCAGTAGGATTTAGGTTCCTAAATCCATTCTGAAAATATTTAGGCTCCTAAATCAGTTAGGCACTGCAATGTTTATTTAATAAGACAACCCCTGCCCCCTCTATTGGAAGAATGTTCATAGATTCATAGCTTCTAAGGCCAGAAGGTTCTATTGTGATCATACAATGAGGGAGAAAATCCATGAGTGGATCCTTGTAGTTTTCCTCCTGTTGCAGGATTCACTGAGTAAGGGAGCCAGCTGGCCCTGTGTTGCCTTTTCCTCTTAGGAGCCATGTCTCCACTGCCTCGCATTGTGTGTAGTCATCTACACCTATGCCAAGAAACAGCAGACTGAGTGCAAAACCTATCAAATCAGAATAGAAGGATTTTATACCCACTTTAAACACACTTAGCCTGGACATAAAAAAGCTTCACAAGGCACCAGGGCTGTGGAGAATCAGGGCCAGCGTGTTCATAGTGTATCCGAATCACCATGTCAGAAATGAGAGCCCTGGAAGTAGAGCTGGTGTAATAATGCCAAAACAGATACATTGATCTATCTGCAAACAGACAGATGGACTCTGCTCCACTGCTATCCCTAGTGTCACAACATTAGTTATCTATAAATATCAGCAGCTTTTCACAGAAGCGTTCATATTTCACAAATTTTAGCACAAAGAGAGCTCTAAAAATTCAAACCAGAAGGGCCTTATTCACTGTTCATCTTTCTGCTGTTTCAGTCATCCAATCAGGGAGCAGACCAATACCATGTTATACAGATGACTAATCACGTCCCACAAATAATGAACGGGTAATAGCCAATATGAAACGGTTCTCAAATAGAGGCTGAGAACTGACCAGTAATACAAATAAAGTTCATTGTACAGCCTCAGAAATCAGGATCAGTATGTTGGCAATTCACAAACAGGGTGGAAAGAGAATACATTTGCAAAGGGTGTTATCTGCAACTAATAATGTGACCAGCTCTACCTGGAACCAACCCAAATTAAAATGAACTGCTCACTAAAAATAAAATGTAACTGTAGCAAGGAAGTAACTATCTTTCTACTGGGATGGCCTGAATATCTTTAATACCTTATATGTCAAATATTAACGCAGTTACCTGGGAGAACAGAAGATTAACTATACATCCTGAGGTGTAAATGGGTAAAACAACACCTTTTATAGTACTTACAGCTGTCTGCCTTACTGAAATCTGCTTGGAAAGAATAATTTTTTTGCATTTATAATGCTGCTTTTAGGATTATATTTTTTTAAAATCCAGTCATATATTTCACTTTAAATTTATATTCTTGGAACATACCATAAAACCTGCTATTTTTGTTAATCATTCAGTTTTGCTTTAAACAACCACACACTTATTTTTTGGTTTTTTGTTTGGTTTTAAATAAGGCAGTCTTCTGTTTCCCCTCTACATTTCAGTGAGAACACACAGTGCCAGTAATTATTTCTCACATCAGCACCCACATCCATGCCAGCTGTAACTCTAGCTGGAGTCAGACTGATCTCCCAGCAGAATACATGCAAATTCTACGTGCTGGGATGATAATATTTAGTCTGTACCTAGAAACAAAACTGGTGGTGCATGAGTAAAATGAAAACTGCCACACTGAAGAAAACAGTGTTGACGTTCTCATGCATTAGGCAACCAAAGAAACAGAGGGAAATGACAGCACAGATCATGCAAAGGACAACATCCCCTTAGACATACAGAATGCATTCTTGCAAATACGCCTTATTATTATTATTACTGAAAACGTGGTAGTGTCCCAAGGCCCCAGTTTGGATCAGGGAACCATTGTGTTAGGCACTGTACAAACACAGAAGATAACATGTTCTCTGCCTCAAGCAGTTGACAACATATGAGAGAGAGGGAGAGGCTAATCTGAAAAAATAAACTGGAAGTCAGTGTATTTGCTGGTTAATGCCTCAAGAAAGTAGACCGTGGGGCAAATAGAAATGTGAAAAGCAGGAAGGGTTAAACTGTATGAGGCATGTAGAAGAGGCAAAGTGAGAATTAGATTATCCCTAGCCAAGTAGGGTTTGAGGGTAAAAAATAAATGTGAAATAAAGTGGTGCTAATCTAGGCATCTTGGGAAAAGATTAGAATGGAAAGGTGGTAACAGTATTTGGTTAGAAAGGAGGATTAAAGAGCTAGGTGGGAACAGAAAACATAGGAGACAAAGTAAATAAAAGAACAATCAGAGAATGCAGAGTTCAACAATGCTGCCTCCTTCACTTCTCCTGATCCCAGGAAATTGCTGCCACAGGAGTTTTGCAGAGTTCCACAGGGAGTAGGGAGGACACAAGCTAAGCATATGAGTAAGGGAAAACCACTCTCAGTGTATGTCTACTCAGCAAAGAAAACCCACTGGCTTGTGGGGCTCGGGCTGTGGGGCTGTTTCATTGCTGTATAAACCTCTGGGCTCAAGCTGGAGCCTGGGCTACTGGGACCCTGTGAGGCGTGAGGGTCTCAGAGCCCGGGCTCCCGCGCAGGCCTGGAAGTCTATGCAGCAACATAGCCTCTTTATTGAGAGTTGGGGAAGTGGTCAGTCAAGGAGCCCGATGGGGGCCACGGCTGGGCAGGATGTTTTGTGTGGGGGACTCGCTTCCAAACAGGACAACAGAACAATAACTCAGAGTCCTAAAAGCTCACCAAGTTCTCTCTGCTGACCTGGCAACAAGCTGCACAGCTGGTTTGCTGATAGTACTGCAATGTAATATTGTAACACTCTTCTGCCAGACCTTCATCTTACACACACACACACACACACAATATTCCATGATTGCAAATTAGAGGGAAACAAAATAGTGCTTTACATCATTATGGCCCTGACTGTCCTGTGTTTTACACCACATCACTGGTGCAACTGACTTTAAAAAAATCAACCTAATTGGCCCAGGGAGATCACACCCCAGGTGTCCTCCAGTGGCATAGAAGTGAGATAGGGGCTTTTACACCCATCACCCTTTCTCTCCTCTACCAGCAGAGCAGGGGCAGAGGTGTCATTGGGGAGAAGCGCCTGTGGATGGGATACTTGGTTGCATTTTGGCCCCATTGGGCCATTGCGGCCAGGTAGGTTAGAGCTGCCCTCAGAGTAGTAACAGCATCAGGGGATTTAAACCATTTTGTACATTTGCCCTGATTTGCACTCTGCAATATGACTGCATCTCAGGACTTGGCCCAATACCTAGGAATGACATTGTAGCCATGGATGTTTTTAGCAAGTTCAAGGTTGAATGGAATTAGTGTGTAGTCAGGGCAACACCTTCCTGCCCTTTGGGCCTTTGAAAATCTAACTAAATGAGCTAAAAATGTTGGGTCACATGTTTTATTTGGGGCTTACTCCAATGAAAAGTATTTTCCTATTGTATGGGATAGTAGATTCTTACATTGACATGCTCCTCATCATACTTGTCTTATACTTATGCACACTGTTGTATTAGTTAAATCAAAACTGACTGAAAGGGGCAGATTTTCAGACAAAACTGGCCCCATTTTTTCCATCATGAATAGCAGTGGGTGCCACTTTTGTACTTGCAATTATTGGCACTTCAAATTTAGTTCACTTCAATTTCTAGGCCCTTGAGGAACTGACAGAAACAGGGAGAAGGATAGCTAAGTGAGCAAGTAAATTGGAGAGGTAATTGCATTCACTCTTTTGCACCCACAGAGTGGGTTAATGCTGGGCAGAAAAAGTGGCTAACAAATTTGAGATCCAACATATAAGTTGGAGTCTTATGCAAGATCAGCCGGGCAATGAATGTGTTGCTTTTAAATACAAAAAAGATAGATAAATGTAATGCACCTATACTGAAGAACTAACTTCAGAATTAGTAAAAATATGCCATCTAGTGGTTAGTACTCTGGACTGGAAAAAGTTGCATCTTACAAAAGAAAACAGTAAATAGCACAAATGAGCCCCTAAAAGTGGTGAAATGAAAAAAAAAATCAAGCCCCATTTTTGTTTCTTTTAGTGCAAGCAGGTTTACAGAAGAACTAAGCAGCAAGACCCACAGGAAATACAGTCCTGTTAATGCTCTGAAGGGCAGATGGCAAGAATGGGCAGACCAGCATGTGATAACGCAAAAGCTGAATCCTTTCAGTGAAGAATTTGACTACCAGCTGGCCCAGTCGACACGCCTGCACAAAGGAGATAAGGGCTATGGTCGTCCTAAAGAGGGAACTAAAACTGCTGAAAGGGCCAAGAGAGCGGAGACTCACATTCACCGGGAGATAAGAGATATGTGCTTTATCATTGCAACAATGGCTCAGCTGAGGCACGATGGCAAGATCCAAGTCACCTTTGGGGAACTCTTTGACAGATATATCCGTATTTCAGACAAGGTTGTTGGGATTCTCATGAGAGCTAGGAAACATGGGTTGGTGGACTTTGAGGGAGAAATGCTATGGCAAGGCAGGGATGATCATGTCATAATCACTTTATTGAAATAAATGTACAACCGATTATGGTAAAACTTAAAATACATCAATTTTTCCATTGCTGCCAGTTACCTCACCATTAAATAGTCAACATTTTGAATATAGGAATTTACCATGCCGTCGGAAAGATACTTAAAATTTGTTCTAGGGACTTTTTTATAGTTATGCCTGTGATACCAAGCATCCTTTTGCTATCCCCTTTGTATTGTGCCCTCTACCAACAGAGTTTGCAACATTATAAAGTTATTTCCTACTCAGACAAGGATGGATGTTGAAGAACTGAAGTGAATACATGTATTGAATGCACCAAAATAAATGTAAAAGCATAATGGCAGCAAGACAGCTCCACTTCAATCCCAACCCTGAGTTGGTTTCATGTACAAGACTTCCCCCACCCTAAATTAACTTAGATGGGATTTTTGGAGTTATGAAGCGTGTTGGATCAGGAACCAACTGAGAATATGAACTTTAATGTGCAACCTATTAAATTGACCTTTCAGTCCTGTCCTATATTTCATAATTAAGTCACTAAAAATCTATTTAAGGGCATACAAATTGAATTTGAATGTACAGTCATCTGCATTTACGACTAAGGTATAGGATATATCACAGTTATTTCCTATTCTAAGTATAACAAAACACCACTGCAGACACCATGGTGTAGTAACTAATTGACAAATGTTGATGTTTTAATGGTGAGCACTGTATTTGTGATGTTTTCCCTTACATTTCATACACAAAGTAAGATAAAACTGCTCTCTTGCACAAAGATGGCTTTATATTTAAGACTGAGAAATGGATGGAAAGGTGGCATACATCCCCTACAGAAAAATATTGAACACAAGGCAAGACTTGAATGCATAGAGGATAAGGAAATTCATGAAAATGACTGCATATTAGTATATAGAAATGATTTCCTATTCAATACATCTATAGCAATAAAGGGAAATTAACATACAGCACATAATTCCAGGAACAAGTAGAGAATAAGTGTATGGTGCTAGACACTTGTAAACAGCTGCATTACAGAAAATGTACAAGATCAAGATGCAGGAGTGGCAACGGTAGGGACATTTTCCAGTAGACAGAGCCTACTTCTGTGAGTGAGGAACACGAGCAATATTTTTTCTAATTAAAGAGAACATGTCGTCTGTATATTCAGAAAGCCAGTGTTTCATAAGATGTTCTACAGAATATGGGCCTAATTCTACAACCCTTATTCATGTTAGGTTGTTCCAATGAAGTCCATGGCACTATTTCAGCCCAAGCAACGTTCAGTGTGGGTAAAGATTTCAGAATTCAGCAATGTATGTTTTAGAAAAAACTTTAAAATGGTGTTTCTACACTACGTACCTCACTTCTATGCTGTACTATAGTATAGATTTCTATATTGCGTATAATGCTTACTGGATTATATAGACAACAGCTTTTCAAGATTATTACTATGTAAATTTCACACAAAATATACTATCGCCAGAATAAAATGTTCATTTAGGAGGAAAAAAGTTTGGGCAAACAATTTACATACAGTTAAAAATGAGAACCCAAATGGTTTCCTTTAATAAGTTTCTTTCAAACTGAAAGATCAAACATCTTCTTGCAGAAGAAAAGGGTATCCGTACATTTTGCCTCAATTTGGTAAACCAAGAACTGTTAACTTAGCATTAAAACACAAATACTCCAGTTTGAACTTCCTGGTAGGCATATTTTTTGTATGCAAATAAAACAGACCTCAAATTTTTACAGGCAAATAATTCAAGAACCAAATAATAATATGCTCCTACAGTACAATCTTGTTCTAAAACAATATGAACACTGTAAGCAAGGTAACCGATTGTGAAGTTAGCCAAGATAAAAACGGGTATTACATTGCAGGTCTGATCCAATAGCCTTTTTGGTGACAATGCTACTACTCATGCAAATAAGAGCTGCAGGACCAGGCTCGAATTTGCAGATAAATATGGTGATATGAAATGCTGTATGTATAGGTTCTTGCATTACCCTCCCAGGTTCTTAATAATTAAATAGGTATAGTGGTATTCCTATGAAGTCATTTGCCTGTTGTCCTTTAGAAGGCTGTCAAAACACAATACCTGAATGACAAATAAAGTGCTAATTTGAGTACCAGCGCTTGCTTATTTTTTCGACCCCTACTTAGAAGAGAAACATGTTCATTCACATATTGTCTGATATATTAAACAGACCATTTTAAAATGTGAACTTCCCCTGCTCCAAGCCACTACCCTGTTAGATACTCATCCTTGCGCTAAGGTCAACGGATCTGTTATAATGGGATATTCATAGCAGCATACATCCAAGTTGGGAAGCAGCATCATCCTTTAAATAGGACACCCAAAATAAGATAGGTTATATTTGCATATCTTGTACAGCTTCCCCTGGACACTATGGCATGGAGAAAGCTTCTGTCAAAAGAAAGGAAATTACATTGGCTAGGATTGGATGACTAATATGCAGTTAGGTGAAGTTATGAATTGATGGAGACCTGATTACTCTACCCTGAGACTGAGGGTTTATCTTCACTATGGGGGTAAGTCAACCTATTGTATGAAGAGCTACAAAAGGATCTCTCACAACTGGGTGACTGGGCAACAAAATGACAGATGAAATTTAATGTTGATAAATGCAAAGTAATGCACATTGGAAAACACAATCCTAACTATACATATACAATGATGGGGTCTAAATTAGCTGTTACCACTCAAGAAAGAGATCTTGGAGTCATGGTGGATAGTTCTCTGAAAAATCCACTCAATGTGCAGCAGCAGTCAAAAAAGCGAACCATGTTGGAAATCATCAAGAAAGGGATCGCTAATAAGACAGAAAATATACTGCCTCTGCATAAATCCATAGTAGGCCCACGCCTTGAATACTGCGTGCAGATGTGGTGGCCCCATCTCAAAAAAGATATATTGGAATTGGAAAAGGTTCAGAAAAGGGAAACAAAAATTATTAGGGGTATAGAACAGCTTCAGTATGAGGAGAGATTAATAAGACTGGGACTTTTCAGCTTGGAAAAGAGGCGACTAAGGGGGGATACGATGGAGGTCTATAAAATCATGAGTGGTATAGAGAAAGTAAATAAGGAAGTGTTGTTTACTCCTTCTCATAACACAAGAACAAGGGGCCACCAAATGAAATTAATAGGTAGCAGTAAGTATTTTTTCATGCAATGCACTGTCAATCTCTGGAAACTCCTTGCCAGAGGATGTTGTGAAGGCCAATACTATAATGGGGTTCAAAAGGGAGCTAGATAGATTCATGGAAGATAGGTCCATCAATGGCTATTAGCCAGGATGGGCAGGAATGGTGTCCCTAGCCTCTGTTTGCCAGAAGCTGGGATTGGGTGACAGGGCATGGATCACTTGATGATAACCTCTCTGTTCATTTCCTTTGGGGAACCTGCCATTGGCCACTGTCAGAGGACAAGATACTGGGCTTGATGGACCTTTGGTCTGACCCAGTATGGCTGTTATGTTGTATTCTGTTAATTCAGAGATCAAAAGAACATCCTGGTATTTAAATGAATTGTAAACATGGGATTTCTCTGTATTCATCTCTCTTTGAAATGTACAGCAAGTCATCTGTGAATGGTGGAGAAGCAAGCAAATTGCCTTATGTTAATTCCTATAGCTAAGTACCAGTGATGGACCTCCTTCAAAGTCATCCTACTTACCTTTTGTTCCCAGAGGAATTTCCAACTTGTCAAAGAGGACATAAAATTGTATAAAAGAACCTTGGGTCCTGATTCTGTCATCTCAGATCTGCTTAAGCTTCATCAGTGGACATTTGAGGCGCAAGACTGAGGTTCCAGTTATGCTGGTACACCCTAAATATGAGATTTGAACACTGAACATTAACCTTTGAACTATTTCTGAAAGAACTCTTTGCAACTATAAAGCTCACCATCTCTGCTATGAATCTGAACCTCAGTGAATTGAACTCATCTGTATGTATATTAATCTTTAAACCATACTCTCTCTTTTGTGTTTTAATAAATTTTAGTTTAGTTAATAAGAATTGGCTGTGGCATGTATTTGGGTAAGATCTGAAATATTCATTAACCTGGGAGGTAATGTGTCCGATCCTTTGGAATTGGTAAAACCTTTTATTTTATATGATGAAAAAGGATGTTCAGAAATCATCATATTTGGCTTAGGTACCTGGATGGAGGCTTTAAGGGAATTGTGTTGTCTGGACTTCTGTGTAACGAGTAAGGTAACAAAGAAGCTGTTTTGTGCTGGCTTGGTAAATCTACGTATTGGAATATCCACCAGCTTTTTGGGGGTTGTCTGCCCCATTCTTTGGGGTTTACCCTAATTGAGTGACCACAGCTGGCCCCCACTGGGACCCCGTTACAAATGTACTTGGGGAATAAATGCTATTACAGTAGTAAGGACTACCTGTCTGAATGATAATTACAATACTGATTCTTGTTAGAGAAAGCTACCAACTTAAAAAAACTTCCACTTCATTTGACTGGAGAGAATAGCCATCAGGAGGCCTACTCTAATGGACAGGAAGTATGACAACACCTCCAGTACAGGTTCAGTGGTTGTGCTCTATGACCTTGCAGGGTTGGGACAGGATTAATGTTATAAAAAAGCATTTAATGTTGGGATTTGTACAAAGCATCTTTTCTTTAACCTGCAGAGCACATTATACTGCAGATACTTGACCTTTTTTTACTTGGACACTCATACATCTAAAATAAAGCCCTCCTGGGGGAACACAAGGCTATGTTCCACTGGTTTAATAAGGTACTTAAACTATGGAATTTGCACCAGACAGCAAAGTAAGTTCTATTTGTTGACTTGTCTTCTGAGGTCCATGGGAACACTGATCACTTCATCCAAGTATTCATTTTAAAGCTGCCTGGTCTCAGATAGAGGATTGGTCCTGCAATAGCAGACCACCTCTGTGAGATAGAGACATCCAAAATACTGTTGTGAGAAGCAGTTGAAGAAGTGGGAAGACATATATAGCAGAGCCCTCATCCAGCTTTCCCAGGTGGATAGCTGGGAACTGATTTGTCTGAGCATCTCATCTGAAGAGCCAAAGCCTCCTATGCCTACTTGAAACAGATCTGCCTCCCCACCTCCTTTTCTAGGGAGAAGTTCTTAGCCCACAGAATTTTTAGATGGACAGGAAGCATACTTGCAATCCTGCCTACTCATGTTAGCAGTGCTAACATAAGGGGGTATTTAGCATGTCAGATGTTTCATACCGCTTTATTTCTGTTGCCTTTACTTTTCATGCTGAAAATAGGCTGAGACAATGCCTGCCTGGACTTGGCTGTCTGTGAAGGACCTGTATAGTCAGCTCAGCAGGCTGCTCTTTCAGGTAAGAATCTTCCACAGGTAGATGAGGAGGTTACTCACCTTGTGCAGTAACTGAGGTTCTTTGAGATGGTTGTCCCTGTGGGTGCTCCACTTTAGGTGTCTTGGCGCCCTGAGCTTATAAATCGGAGATTTGTAGGAGCAGTGCCCCTAGTTGGCCACGCATGCATGGTAGCCATCTCGCACTGCTCCGAGTGGTTACCCACATGCGCAGCCAACCGTTCCCCAGTTCCTTCTCTACCCCAGAGGATCGACATGAAACTCTGAAGTAGAGGGGAGGGAGCGTAGTGGAGCACCCACAGGGACAACCACCTCGAAGAACCTCTGTTACTGCACAAGGTGAGTAACCTTCTCTTCTTCAAGGAGTGTTCCTGGGGGTGCTCTACTTTAGGTGACTGTAGAGCAGTGCCCCTCAGTGGAGGGGAGGGGCTTCAGAGTTGAAGCCTCCCTGTTGTGGCTTTTTTAGGAACAGAGTCCTTAGTAGCTATTTTTAAGGAGGATCCCATGTCTGAGGTGGCTGTTGGCCCAGAGGTGTCCTGGACTCTGGGTTGGAGGCTGGTCTGAGGGATTTCTCCATCATCAGGAGTTTCAACTGGAGATCTCTAGCCTTCCCTGTCTGTTTTTTGCAGCGGGGACACTTTTGAGATATGTGTTTCCCGCAGGCAATGGACACACTGCAGATGGCCCTCAAGAGACCAATATAGACAGTCTGCAAATGAGACAGTGTTTGAAGCCTGGAGAGCCAGGCACCTCTGAGAGGCTGGAATGGGAATAATCCCGTTATGCCTCTTCTGTCATTGGGAGTTACCTGCCTGAGGCAGGGAAAAGGAAAGAATATTTTTTTTAAATAGTTAATGGAAGAGAGGGTACTAGCTGGGAAATAACGGAAATAATAGAAATATCTAAAGCTGTGAGGGCGCTGCTGTCGTTCCGACTGAAGCCAAAGGCGGTAGAGAAGGAACTGTTGGCTGTGCATGTGGGGTAACCGCTCAGAGCTGCACGAGATAGCTGGGGGGCACTGCTACTACAAATCTCTGATTAGAAGCACAGGGCGCCAAGACACCTAAAGTGGTGCACCCACAGAGACACTCCCCAAAGAGCAACTGATTCCTAAAGCACCAGGGAAAACAGCCACATTTATTTTCAGTCCAGGATGGGCTCCACAGAAGCTCTTCCTCTCTCAGTTGCATGGAAACCACATGGGCTAGATGGGTCTGTATTTCTCCTGTGACCTCAGAAGGGAGTGTACGTGGAGGTGCCTGTTATAGAGGTGGTAGTCCAGGGAGGAAGCTAGGCCTGAAGGCCCCGTGCCATCATCTGAATTAATGGCAATGTCTGTGCCATGTCTGGTGGTCTCCATCCATGACTCGCAGGGAAGGGAAGTGACTGAGTTCTGCTGTCAGAGCCGTGGCTTCTGGTGCAGCCTACAGGGACTCAGACAGGATCTTCGAGCTGATGCACTGCCCTCCTGGTTTCAGTGTCCTCATAAAAAATGAGGATTCCTGCCCCACAGCAAGCAATTCCAATTCTGCCAGGCTCCTTTGCAGCTGGGGGTCTGGGGTCAAGCCAAACCCAGCCAGCTGGGCTGTATGGGAAACAGCATCCTACCCCCAGAGATGCCAACCCCCCTGCCATGAGTCTCTCGATAAGAGGGATGGAGAGGAGAGACAGCCCTGGCTTCTCTGGTCATGGCTCGCTCCCTAAAGCACGCAAGGCACCAGCCACTGGAAATGCCTCCGAAGGGGAAATGGAGCTGAGGGGCGATCTCCCCAAAAGGCAAACAGCCTAGTGACACTGTTGGGAATTGGATCATCATGGCTTTGAGCCAAACTCACCAGCAACAGTGATTACTATTACCTTTACTTTGCTCTTTTGTTCTCACCATTTCAATTCAACACAGCCTTCTAACTCCCCCTTTGCCCCCCATAATATCCAATTTAGATGTTTACCTGTTATCTTGGATAAAAGCCATAACTGATTGCAAATACCATTCATAAACTCCCACAGCGGCAACCACCCAAATATGCTGAACATGTAACATCTTCATGCAGCACTCAGAAATAATCTACTTTAACATTTCTTCACAGTTTTAGAATTCAGAGACCCTAAGGATTGTGTCAATAAAGCTACTTTAATATTCTTATATTACTGAATACAGTAAATGCTTTCTCATGGTTAGTGTTACTTGCCCTATTTACCCCAGCATGAAGGACACCATAAAAAGTCCTCAGGATTATACAAGTCCTTAAGTTGTTTTCTTTTTTCCTTTGTGAGAAATATTTATTTACCAAATGTCCTTGAGACAAACTGGGATGGAGATGCTTTATGCGGATCCTCTGTATTGCAGTGACTTTAACCCACAAAGACTACCTGAAATACAGGAAATGATTCTTTCTGAATATTAAAAACCAAACAAAAATCTGCCTGCAAACCACCCCACAATCTCTAGTTGTTCCAATGTATTTTTACTGTTACTCCCCTATGAAACTCATTTTAAATAATGGGGCACTAAACATTTGAGTAATCAATGTTTTTCTAAGGTTATCTAAGTTTTTCTATAAAATAGCTGAATAGTTGATTTCCTTGCCACTAATACCCATACTTACTTTCAAAAATTCCTTCCCTCTCCATTTTATGTTTTCTTCAACTTTATAGATGCCTACAAGAGTTATTGCCCAGATACTTAACATTAAAACCTTTTAACCCCAGGCGTGAAGAGTGACAGAACAGCAGCATCAAAACATACTTACACATCTATCTTCTGTGAAATGTTTTATTGGCTGGAGATGTATTTTAAATTATACAAGTTTCTTCCTGATGCATGTAATTTCATGCCTCTCCTGCCCTTCCCCCGCACCCCCCCGTTGCTCTTTCAGTTTTGAGAGCCATGTTCCCAACAGACTGAGTTCCTTCTCTGGTTCCAAAGGCTTTTCATTTGCAGATCTGCTTCACTGGGGATCAACAGATGAGCATAAATAGAGACTACATGTGAACAAACAGGGCCTTCATGGAGATTTGTAAGTTGAGGGAAGACCATACTAACATTCAGTGACAAAGCAGCATTTAAAATTAGATGCTGATGTAGCTGATAAGACCTGGGACTCTTGATGCAATGTATATCTCAACAAACATCAACTCATGCACTGAGCTTATAATATTGAGAGGTGATACAGATTTTGATCTGGCACTAGACTCATTCAAAATCCAATCTATAAAATGGATTCTCTTTTCCATCTATGTCAAGCCTCAGTTTCTTGTAATCACTGGAGCAATGAGGTTCTTGGCAGTGAGGTGGAAGGGAACTATATCCTGTAAAATTCCTGGTGAGACTGAAGCAAGGAGACATTTAAAGGTCAGAACAAAGATCTCTTTGGTGTGGTCAACACACAGCTGCACAGATTTTAAACTGTTTAAAATAATGCCTTTAGTTAAAGACATTATTTTAAACAGTTTATCTGAAGTCTGTGCAACCATGTGGATACTCAAATTTAAACCTGATCTATATCAATATAACCAGTTTCAAACTGATGCAAATGTGTCCATATACAGGTTTGCACCAGTTTAATTAAATTGGTTCAACTTTGTGTTTAGACAAACCTTGTGTTGTATCCTGTTAGAGAATGCTGTTTTCCCATCATTAAATGCCTCTGGGGAGACTTTAACTAGCCACTAAAGCTCCCATAAACTCAAGGTACTTTGACTTGTGTTTCAAGGCCTTTGATGTAGCTTAAATTTTCTGAACATAGAGTTGTTAATGCTTGGGAATTTGGCCTCAAATTGAAAAAATTCAATCAGGTGCCAAATTCCCAGGAGAATAACTCAGCCTAACATGCAGGAGAGAGAGAGACCTATTTATTACTGGAAGAATATACATAATTTTATATCAACACATGTGCTCTAAGTCAATTATTCCAAATTTAAATGAGCTATACTAAAATCAGAAGTCTAATTCTGCAATTAAAAGAATGAGAGATCATACAGCAGAAGGAAAAAAAAAGTGTTCTAGAATGCAGCACCTGAACTTTCAGGAGAGCAGGAATTGACAGTGTTTTGAGGAGATGTGTTACATAGACTCCTTAAGGTAAATACAAAAAGAAATATAAAAAAACCCTGCTCTTCACTCTCAGTATCATACACTTGAAAGTTATATGATACTGGTACGTGAGTTTATAAATATTTACTCTTCCCCCCAGTTCCAAAAACTGGAAGAAACTATTTAGTTACATTGTAGAGCATCATAATATACCAAAATTAAAAAGTGGTATAGAGAAAGTCCTACATTCAGGAAGTTACTGTGAAAATAGCAATAACTGACCATTTGTAGAAATAAATTCAAACTCAAGTTTAATTTTACATGTATTTAGATTTATTTGCTATATATCACTATGACCTTATAGTACTTGAAATCCATTACAGGATTGTTTATAGTTAGTCTGGACTCCACAAAGACAATAATACTGCTGTGGAAGACCAATGGGGAGAAAAGCCATTTTAATATATTTACAGTTCCTTATTTTTGTAAACATTTAATCTACATACTGTACTAAGCTCTAACAAGGGTAAAGAGCTATACATAGAGACAGGAAATGGGGCCCTGTATTTCTATTCATATTGCGCATTAGCATATTATGGACAAAGCATCTGCCCTTTTTCATTACCACAGCAGTAATCTTTCTTCAGATAAGTTTTTAAAACTTTTCAAAGAACTAAATATATTGAAATACTATACAACTACATCTATTTAAGCCAACCCATTTGGCTTTTATTCCATTTCTAGAATAATTTAAAGTGCTATAAGCAACCCGTTAATCAACACTTTTCTATAATAACAAAAACTACTTTTAAACATTAATTTACAAGATAATATACAATGTTCATCTGGAACAGCTGAAATTTCAGCACAAAGTCAGTCACTGTCACACTTATAACAGCAAGTTTTTTGCATAACATAGAATAGAAGCTTTGAAAATAACTTTTGTTGAGCTGTTATTGCCACAATGGCTTATCAGTTTTCCTATAAAAGTGAACAAGAGCTACCAGTACTGTATTCTAGCCTGTCATTTTTTTGAGGTCACATGACAGTAAATTTGCATATTCCACAAGTCTACTGAGTTACAATATTGTCTACCTATAGTACGTTACCCCATTTTATCAGAGCTGGTGCTAACTGTAGTTTACAACATAAATCCACTCAAAAACATCACAACTATTTTTTTCTTCTGGACAGGAATAAGCTATGTTCTTGGAGTTGATGTGCTACAAGGCTACAACAGTATAACTATAAAACAGTATATATCTGACACTTTATGTTGAAGAAAAATGCATCAATTTCATAGTCTTGGTATGCATAATGCCCTACTATAGCTACAAATTTGTTCACTGCATTTTACTTGATTTATCCATTAAACACAGCGGAACTATCACATTCTCCCATTCCCTTGCTGTTTTATGTTTTTACCACATAGCTCAATGCTGTCCTCATTTGTCCCAAACCTGCAGATCATTAACAGCATGTGCAAAATACTTTTAATACAATCAGCACGCAACTAGAACTTTTACTATATGATGTAACTGACATGTATTTTCTAAATTGGACATTAGTAAAACAAGTGGCACAACTGAATTTGGATGAATTTTCTAACCAGGACTAAGGGTAATGGTATGCTCCAATACGGAATGCTAAACTTCTTGTCTAGCAGTGGCACCATGTGAATTAATCAACGAGTGGTCTGGGCCAGTGTTTGCAACATTGCTGTCAAATCATCATACTCAAAACTTTCCTCTTATACAGGCCCTGAAGGGGGAGCTCAATCCAGAGATACAGTTTTAATAGAAAAATAATCTTCATTGAGATACAGCAAAGCAGCCCTAAACCGATCGTAGACAGATGTGTGGGGGAACTGAAGAGAAAAAGGGGTAGACTAACGGACAGATAATTTGGGAGGCTGGCTCCACAACAGCAAGATTAACTTAACTGACATTCAGTTTCACCCCATGTGGCCTAGACTTATAGCAATATCTTAAACATACAGAAAAGTACAACAACTTTAAATACACTATTTCAAAATTGTATCTGGATCATCATGAAGATAGCTTTAAAACTATAGTATATAAATGCTGTATTCTATTGCTTCTAGGGCTTTTTGAGCTGCACTGATTCATGTCAGGTTTGGGACAATAGCCTGTAGAGACACTTACACACTTATTCAAAAGCCCAGATTTCAATGTCTTGGATAATAAAATCTTCTCTCTTAGAAAGCGTGTGATTCCCAAACGTTTTACAAGAGTGACTTCTTCCGTGGTAGAGATCCCCGTCAAGCCAAAGAGCAAATTCACCCCTAGAACACAGACAAGTTATATAAAAATTAATGAAGGAGAACAAAGTTAACCTTACAAATGCAGTTAGAGTAGTCATAATTATAAATAGGGCTCTGTGTTTGTCACAGAGGTTGCAGAAGTCACGGATTCCTGTGACCTCTGTGACTTCT
This sequence comes from Natator depressus, assembly GCF_965152275.1. Lineage (NCBI taxonomy): Eukaryota > Metazoa > Chordata > Testudines > Cheloniidae > Natator > Natator depressus. The sequence goes on from NC_134235.1 coordinate 33,148,308, forward strand.
GCAATGCCCAGTGTGGCTGATCCTAGGGCCGCTCAAGCGCAGCTGGAGCAGCTCTGCAGCCAGCCGCACCAGCCACTGTTGGAGCAGCCCTGTCCCCGGGGACAGCCGCACAACTCTGGGGGCCCTGGGCAGCCTGGCCCTGGGGCCTGGCCGAGCAGCGGTCCCAGGACTGGCGGGTGGCTTGGTGGCTCCTGGCTGCAGTCCCAGGGACTCCCCCACAGTAGCAGGCGGCCTGGGGCTCCCCCCACAGCTATTAAAAAGCGGCCCCACAGCTGGTGCCGTGGTCTCCCCTCCTGTTCCCCCCCGAAAGATTCAATCACGGGTATTTTTAGTAAAAGTCACGTACAGGTCAGGGGCTGTGATTTTGTGTTCCTGGTCTGTAACGTGTCCATGACTTTCACTAAAAATACCCGTGATCAAATCTCCCCTAAGTCTCCCTTAGATGCAGCTGTATTTGAAGCCATAAGACTTTTTTTTTTTTTTTTTTTTTTAAAGTTTTTAAGCCTCTCCTAGATTCTGCAGAATCTACATTAGATTTATATAATTTAATATTTTAATTACCTGTAGAATAAAATGTCTTTTACAGAAGAATACTCTAGTAATCTAGAACAAAAATGTCTGCACTAGAAGAGCAGAGAGTGATTTTAAAAAAATATATAAGTAAGTTGAAAATATGGGTGCTCCATTAGGGAAAAAAATAAAGATTATGGAACACCATTTCAAGGCTTGCAAGTATTCATGTCCTAGATTTATCAGAAACAGATTTTTCTGACAAAGTATTTCTTGGGACATATTTGTTAGAGTGCTAGCGTTAGGACATTAACCTGGGACTTTGCAAACCTCGGTTCAATTCTCTGTTCTGCCAAAAACATCTTTTTAAAATTTTAGGCAATTTACTATATATTTCAATTGCCTTGTCATCACTAAATTTTTTTGAATGTTAACATCTTGTATCAGTTTCAGATAAAGTGAGTATGCTGTCAACCAGGACATATCTTGACCTATCAGAGGTAAAACTTTACATGTCTTCCATTGCTGAAGCAATGCAAAGGAAGGTCTAACAGTCTAATACATGTACAAGTTGAGTTTACAATGAGCGTTAAATGGTTTTCATATCTGACAACTGATAGATACATACATATATCTATTATTAGCATTAAAGCTTCTTGGGCCTTGAGATTTCTAAAATTAAAATTAATACCAGTTTTACTGTGTGTACACAACATTACACAAAGACCACTGTAATCAATTCTTCACAATGAATAACACTACAAATCATGACTTACCCTCCCCCACCAAAAGCTAAAGAGTCCATGTCTCCTTTAATAAAAAACATATTGTCTCCTGTCCATTTGAAGACCTAATGAAAGTAGAGAATAGCAAGTTAAAATATTTGAAAAATTTAATTTTGTGAATATCAAGTGTTCTCTCACTATTTGACACAGAAGTCTGCCATGATTCTATGTCAGTGTGAAAATCCACAGATCCAGATTACACAGATATTTAAAGGAGTAAATGGATTAGTTCCAATGAACAAATTCACCTCTAAAATAACACCTACATACACTTGTTTAGCCAATCAATCTTTCCAAAGTTAATTTTCATTAACTTTTATCTCAATTACTTCAACTCCATCTTTACTGGTATCCCCAAATATTCCCTAGCCAAACTGCAGCATATGTGGAATGCCACAGCCCTTACTATACCATTAAATTAAAGTGTAAGTATCATCCCAGTTCCTATTAGCGTCTTCTGACTTCACATTCTACCGAGAATACAATTAAAGGTTTGTTTACTCATTGCTCGTCTTTTCAACCTTGTCGCTTCCCACTCCATTGCTCTAACCTTAACCCTAGATATTTTTTCTTGGTAGGTGTAAGTGGGTCTTTATCACCCCTTAAAACATAGCTTCTTGCAGTCAATATTGTTGACACTGTATAATGAATGGTTAAATAAGATATAAAGGAGTTGTATCTCCTTACCTCAAAATCTGGAGAGAAAGTAAACAGAAAGGTCTCTCCAGTGCCATAAAAGCAGTCACTCACTTTAAAAGGTTCAGAGGCTAGCGCACCAAAAACCTATAGGAGAGAAGAAAAAGTTGAGATCAAAAGTGTAAGAAGAATGCTGAAGCTACACAATCTATACTACACCAACAAAACCTTTATAAGTTTTACTCATGAAATCTTTTTCTTTTATGTGGGTATCTGGCATACTGTTACCACTTTAGATGTAGGTAGATTTGAAATCTGCTTTGGGATAAGCACAGAAACCTCAAAAGATCTAATGGTTCCAACTGTAACGGAGATATTGTAGGCTGTTTTGTGAGGATTTTGGTAGCGAGGGACAGGAAGCAACTGTCAAGCAATTTTTTGCTGACTAATCAGCCTAGACTAAGAAGTGCAAGAATTAAAAATTAAAATCATATGCAAAAAACAACAAAAAACAAGCAAACAAGATACTGGCTGATATTTGTTGTTCCTTTTCTTAAATAGAAAGTTAACCAATTTTTTATTAAACTTTGAGTGAATAATGTCATTCTGTAGCATATTTGTGTTAAACAGCCATCTCCTTTCTCCAATACTGGGTTTGCATTTTAAGTCTCCTCTAAATTAAGTAGGGTCTTGATCTGACAAGATAATGTTTCCTATGGAATCAATAAAGGGACACTATCAGCTTGCATTTTTTAAAAGTTGCCTAAAAATATCAGAAAATTTATATCTTTTAAATAGCATATCTACTTTTTTATTATTATTATTATTGTTGTTGTTATTAAATGAAGCATTCTTTTTAAAAGGAAGTTTCTCAAGGTTTTTCTGCTTTCCTGCTAATGTTTAAAGGATTTTTTAGGCAGGCCTGAGATCAACCACTAACTAACATGGTCTGGCCCAACCTTCCCCTTCGTGCATGTTCATGTCACTTCACTTTCGGCCTCTATTGGTAAATACACTCTTTCAGGGCTTGCGGAAGAATGGTGCCTTAGTGTGCTGTTATGCTAGTACATGAGGTAGTAAACTATGATTAGAACAGTGAAACTCAGTCAAATGGCCTGAGAGAACACTGAAAATAAAAATATATTTCTCTAATATTTCAGTTATAATACAATAGAAACTCAGAGTTATGGACACCTTGGGAATAGAAGTTGTTCGTAACTCTGAAGAGTTCCCTAGCTCTGAACAAGACATTACAGACTTCAGACACAGCAGGTTTGGCGCTGCAGCTACAGGGGTGTCAGGGCTCTGGGTGGGAGGGCGGGGCATCTGCTCTTTGGGGGACAAGGGCTTGGGGCTTCAGCCTCACAACTCGTTCCCAGCTTCTGCCCTCCCCACAGCTCAGTTCCTGGTTTCGGCCAGGGGGTGCAAGGGTGCACCAGGGCTTGGGGCTTTAGCTACGGGGGGCTGAAACCGGTATTCCTCATAATGAAAGCCTTAAGCCCCAGCGCCCCCCTGCACGGCTGAAGGCAGGAATGGAGCAGCGGGGCTGAAGCCCCAAGCCCCAGTTCTCCCTACAGGTCTAAAACCCTGAGCCCCAGTGCTCCTGTGGGGCAGAAGCCCTGAGAACCCCCTCCTCCCCCAGCTGGAGTTCTGACCCAGTTAATCCTCTAACAAGGAAAATACTGCTTTGTGCAAACTCTTCTAAGGCTATCTTTGCTTGGCCTCTAAACTACCAGGTTGGGCATTTTTGCCAATACACTAGAGTAGAACCTCAGAGTCACGAACTGACCAGTCAACCACACATTTCATTTGGAACTGGAAGTACACAATCAGGCAGCAGCAGTAAAGTTTCAAAGTTGTATTAAGTCAATGTTCAGTAGTAAATTTCTAAAAGAACAGCTATAACGTTTTGTTCAGAGTTACGAACATTTCAGAGTTACGAACAAGCTCCATTCCCAAGGTGTTCGTAACTCTGAAGTTCTACTGTATCAACTAACGGTACGATTTTCTGTTTCAGATCATCTCAATATAATTTGTGGACAGAGAAAAGCTAGCACCCCATACCAGTAAGAGAAAGAATTTCAGGCTTGTGCAAACTGCAGCGTTAAGTTTTTAAATGCATCTCTCCATCAACCAAACCTATGCTGTTCTGAAAGCACTGAGCTTCTAGTAGTAGTACAGCGTATACTACAAAAAAACCCCACAATTACTTACCTCACAGTAACTGTTTATTTGAAATACTTTGCCCACATGGATCCCACTTCTGGTGTGTCAGAACAGATTCTTTTGGCCAGCAGTGTAAACTGGGGCCATGCCTGTGCCCTTGATGTTTTCACACCCCCAACCATCCCTCAGTTACTTCATCAATACAAAATCCAGAGGGTAGAGCACTCTGCAGATGTGGGGTCATGGACTCCATGCTGACAACACATCTTGAAGAACCGTAGTTACCATCTCTTAAAGTAGGCAGAAAAGGTTCCTAGAGTGTCCCATCACCGAGAGGCATGGCAGCTTTGCAAGAGGGACAAGTTTTAAATCCCAAGATTTAGTGTCAGCCAATTCCAGGGTTAATACATAACCTAACCTAGATAGATAGATGAGGTAGATAAGATATTTCTTTCTCTCTGTTTTATGGCTAATATATTATATCTTTTGCCAACAGGCAAACTATAAACTAACTCCTCAACCTAATGAGCAATAAGCTATCCTAACAACTAATTGCACAGTGAGCTAAGGAAGCAGAAACTGCAGGAATTCTGTTTTGCTGCCACAGCAGGCAAGAAGGAACTGAGGAACAGTCGGGCCCTTTCCAGCACTTATGACCTCTGGTGGAGGGATGGGGTTGCAAAAGTATCATGAGTCAGGGGTGGCCCCAACACACACCACTGGCCAGAAGAATATAATCTGTATGCACAGGTTGTATGTGCACCAGAAGTGGAATCCACACAGACTATCACTCGAAGAATTGATGATTCCGCACTGAAACTACTATAAATGTCTCTCTACATCAAATGTACATCTACATCAACACTGTACCCTCAAGATGACGGGTGCTAAGATGTTCATATCTGTCATTAAGGAACTGTACGGAGATAGCCAACTTGCTTGACATAGGTTACCTATCTACTCTTAGATAGCAATGACTATCCATCTTTCCTACTTTTGGGTAGGACATCTATCCTGTGCCTTACCAATCCTTTGAGGCTCTGAGCTGTCTGGTCCTCATTTTAAGAGAAACTAAAATGTTACTCAGTAATAAAAAGTTAGAGGACTTGCAATAGTTATGACTTGACCCTGGATTTGCTTCATCAAAACATTTCCCAGAAAAATGCCATTATCAAAAACTGCCTGCACAATGACATGATTGTAACACCAATACATAACCATGAAGAAGGAGAAGCTTAACACAGGCAGTTTTATTACTAAAACACATTGATGTTTCAGCTGTTAATTTATCTGTTTTAAGCAGCAGTTCTGATTTTTTTTGGCCATTATTTCCATACCTGCCCATCACTATCCTTGATAACCATTAGTACAGGAGTGTCTAGCCCCAACATAGTTCGATACAATGTCTTCAAGCTCATGCCATGCTTTGCAGTGCTGTAGACAAGAGTCCATGGATACCCAATGGTTCGCGGAGGAAGGTGCTTTGTGAGCTGTTAACAAAACAATGAAGAGTCTCTTATGCATTTAATAACTACTATTTTTTTGGTAAGCTCTTCAGAACAAGGTCCCTGTTATTTATTTGATATACTTAACCCGATACAGGTTGCTCAGGATACTTGCAGAACACAGATAATATTATTCTATCATCAGTTTTATTTGAAAACCATACCTTTTCAATTTGGTCTGACTGCAGCAATTCACTAGGATCGCTAAGATTTGGCCGAAATGCTTCAGGCTCCAGGTCTGTTTTGATATTTGTGGCCTGCTTTGAATTTAAGTCTTCCCTTGTTATCTGCAAGGGAGGAGGAAATAAATAAGCACTCTAGAAGGTATGTTAAGCATTCACAATTCTCTTACAGAGGAAATATTACTTAGTATACGCCACATCATCTTCACTGCATTTAGGATTGTACTTAATTATTGGAATTTTGTATTATGTTTGTTATATTAGGCATTTGACAGGGAAATCCCTGCTTCTTGTGGTAAACCTATCAGTACTAAATATTACACTGAAATTACTGCTTGCACATGTACTCTAATATTCAGGTTATGCCTGTTTTTTCACATGCCTTCGTGTTCGGGGTTGAATATGGACTTTTAGAATTGACTACAATTAAAAGCCAAAGTACATGATCTCAACCACTGCACAAAATGTAGTGTGTTTCTAATAGTAATAAAAAAGGTGTTTGAGTTATATATATTTTAAATGCAGACAGTTTATTTAAAATGCTTTATGCTCATCACTCAAAAGCTAGAGATTTTAATCAATACCCAAAGAAAATAACTTTTAAAGCCATTCTGATGTGAAACTTTTCAAGTTCCTAATAAAATATCTGAAAGCAGGTTTTGTAAATGTGTAAGTGGGTATTAGTTGCTTAAAGAATTTGACTGGGACTCAGGAGACATGGGTTCTATTCCCAGTTCTGCCACTGATATACTTGGTGACCTTGGACGAGTCACTGCCCTTCTGTGCCTCAGTTTCCCCATCCGTAAAGCGTGAATAATGATACTGACCTCTTTTGTAAAGTGGCTTGAGCTCTACTGATGAAAAGTGCTATATAACAGCTAGGCATCATTGTTATCCTAAGAGCCTGAGACAAAGCTCACTGAAGTCACGGGAAAGACCCTTATGGACTTCATTTGATTTTTGATTAGCTCCTATGCATCCATCAGAAAACACCAGAAGTCGACATTTGCCAGAATATGGTTTACCACATACATCTCCTATTCTAAATACAGGGAAATAACTGCAGTGTTTCAGATACCAATTTGTGGTAACTATTGCCAAATGTTAAGTTTTTAGACGGTGAACAGTTTTGATGCAAAAAGAAGAAGACTCTCCAATTTTTCAGAATCTATGTGAAACACTTTTTCAACCAGTAACAATGTAGAAGTTAAATAAATTGCAATAATCCATTAAACAGCTAAGAAAAATCAAATTTACTGTCTATCACAGGATAGTTTTTATATGTTTAAAAATAATCTTATAAAATATGAAGGTAAGGAATATTTGTATAACAGTAACTTGATTACAATATTAACATTAATCCTTAAAATGAGAAAATTTGCTTTATTTAGTCATTTTGAGGAGGGCACCAAGCAAGGCTCAAGCTTTTCATAACTTAGCATTTATCTCAGACTAAAAGCATTTGTTAGCATCTAATTTCACAAAGTATCAGCCACGCATATATATTCAACATCATCTTCCAATTACAATTATTATTAAGTACTACTTATACAGCATATGCCATTTGGTCACTTCAGTCCCAAATTTCACACCGTCAAGGGCACGTTTGAGTACAAATTCTACTGTTCAAGAGTACCATAAAATGTTTATACTCTATTTGGTTCTTTAATTTTTATTACACTACCACATGCAAAACATATGCTGTCTGAGTTGTTGATTTTAAACAATTTTTACCACTCATAAGGCATTTGTAAGCAAGTTAACTTTCTTGTCAAAATCTGAAGCTCCTAAACACATACTACAGAAAGTACTATAACATTATCACTGTCAACTAATATTTTGACAGCGTAACAGATCAATAAGACAGCATTTTGACTACTAAATTAAGCAGAGACAAACCCATGAAAGCATTTTCCATTTGCAAAAGCTACTCAAACAAAATGAAAATCCAAACTTCCAACCATTTCATTAGCTAGATACTTAGAAACACATATTGAATTAAGATTTCATGTTTTCAAAAAAAGTTCTTAGATATGCTTTCATCAGTAAACTTGGCATAATATACACATCAATTCCAAAGCGTGCTTATGCCAAAATAAATAGAGAAATACCTAAAGAGAATGCAAGAGTCAATTCAAGATTAATATCCTATAAATCTACAGAATTAGTTCTGAACTGCTGTTTTAGGGATTGGGAGTTCTAATTCCAGCTCCACTAAAGGGCAAAACACTTACCTACCTCATATGGAAGTTGTGAGACTTAATATTTGCAAAAAAGTTTGAAATACTTGTAGGATCTTTTTATATAAGAATTTAAGACTTCAAATATACATACAACTGAGTAAGTCCTTATTTAATTTTGTAAACAGAGTTTTGGATTTCTCCATCTCTTTTGCATTCTTTTTAGGAAAGTTTCTACCCAACTCAAGCCACCACACCAGAACAGAAATTCAAACAAGTCCTCATCACTCTGGAAACCATGTAGTAATGAGAACAAAGTTTCAAAGATGACAGAAAATTCCTCTGATTTTAAACTCTGAAATGATCATTTTGTCTCAGAGCTACAGCACTCTATCTTATCAGTGTATAAACACATATCCAAGAGAAAGGAATTTTCTGCAGGATTCTTGTAGTGTTGTAGCCAAGACAAACCCACCGAATATGGGACTTGCCCTGATCAAGGCCACTACAGAAAAAGATGTTTTAGTCTCTGGAGAAGGGGTTTAACTACGAAGAGGGCACCTTGAGGCGTCTGCAGAGCGTGCGCAGTTCTTCACTATTTAGAGCATCGATCCTGCGGTGATACTCAGCCACTGACACTACCTGAATATGGAGACAGGAAGAAAATAATTCCACTGACAGTTGAAAAAAATAAAGAAAAATGGAGAAGTGTAACGGGGGGAAGGATATGCAATAACAAAAGAAAAAATGGAAATGTTCGAGATATTTGCATCTGCAAGGACTTGATGTTCACGGAGGACGTTTTTGACTTATGATGAGTACATACAGTGAAGATAGGATTTCATACACAAATGGCACCAAAGATCTGGTACAGCTCAATGTCCTAATGTATGACTATAAAGTAAATCTGATATGACAGTCCATAAAATTATGCTGCTAAAACAACAAATAAATGTGCATGAGAAAAAGAAAAAAAAAAAAAAAACAAAAAACTTACTGCACAAGGTGATAATGGTTTAAGCCCCTTGTGGTATGTCACAACTACAGGTAAGCACTTAGTTTGTCTTTTAGAACAGTAAATCTTAAGTTACTATTTAAAAAAATATAGTTTAAGCTAACCTTGTCCTAAGGAGAATTTTAAAGCTGAAAAACTGAAGTCTAAATAATATTAATCCTTATTCCTTCACAAAAATCCTGGGGATGAAAGGCTAGAAAAGATTACTATCAACTGATTTCAAATTCTAATTGACAGGCAAGTAGCTGCTAAGTTAAAGAATGCCAAGGTGTTATATTACCTCTTAGCTTTTTCCTCAGAGGTTGTGCATTTATCATACTCCATTCAGTACTTTCATTTTTTCTTTTGATTCACTTTCTTCCTTGCCATGCATATAGCACTGCTCACTTTCCTACTGCATGTAACTTCATCTACCCTTTACACTATAATTCCTCACTCCTGTGAAGGTTTCATCATGGTCCAAATGCCAACTATACTTTCTGCATTAAAGACCACCTTCCATTCCATTTGTAGCTCACTCCTTTAGTTCACCGTATCAAGCTATTCGAGAAACATTTAACATATAATCTAGACACTAAAACAAACGTACTATAAGTAAAAAGGCAGAAACCATCACCAACATTTTCCCTCTTGTGGGCCAGAAGTCAGGTACTTAATACATGGCCTGATTTGCAGAAGAGTTGAGTAGCCATAATTCCCAGTGACTTCTATAGAACCAGATGGTACTCAGAACTTCTGAAAAAAGTCAGGCAGTTTATTCAGGTACCTAGCTTAACCCACCCACATTGAAAAATGTTGGTTTCTATATTTAAACGTTTGTGCTAAGAAATACCTGATGTGAATATTATAACAGCTTGACCCTTCTACATATTATTTCTTTGTGAGTCAGAGATCTAAATTTTATAAACTATTTCAAACCCAAGACTTACTGAATGTCTAGTGCAGGGATACCTTTGCCTTAAGTGACCTAGGTGTACTGTAGTTATTCACGATAGCATACAGAATGTAAAGAAACATATTATTGTGCATTGAAAGGAGTCCAGTATAAATCAAATTTATTTGTAGTAACAGAAACACAGTATTACAAGGATGCCTCAACTACAGAGCACCGATTGCACAGGATACATCATGTTATCTTACCTGGTTAACCCTACTTAGTGTTGTTTTGTTATTTTTTTTGTTTTTACTACTACTACTGAAGACAGTGAATACAAACACCCCAACACAAAATGTATTTTCCAAAGTGTCCCGAGTGTTGCAGATTTCTCTCCAACCATAGGTGCCATATGCTCTGATCCGAGGCAAGTGGTTAGGGGAAAGGCTGTAAGGGTTTTGATGACAAAGTAGCATCAGCAGCCAATTGCTTGTTCAAGTAAATACAACGGTGTATATATTTTAGAAGAATCATATAGGGCTAAGGGGCCATAATCTTTGATGGTAGGGATTTAAATTTAAAATTTTAGTTCATTGTAACTTGGAGGGTAGGAGATTCCAAGATTAGGGTAGAGGAGGAAATTGAGATTGTACCGGCTTTTTTTTTTTTTTTTCCCAGATATCAATCCAATTCTCTTGCTGAAACTCTATTTTCTCTCCTCTTTAAGCCTTCTACATTCCCACATTTATATCTCCTCTTCCTCACTACATTTTTTGTTAGTGTCTCCACATCTTAGATTTCAACCTTTAACCCCTCTCCTTTCAGCATTTCCTTTTTCTGGAGACTGCATGAAACCTCCTTCTCATACCTTAACTTCAAAAGGCCCAAATCACAACAGTTATCCAGTTAAAGGGGATTTGATATTATGTAAGCTTGGAGAAGCAAAACCAAAAAAGACAGGGCCCAAATAAGATCACAATTTTGTTTCTAAATTATCGCTCAATCTGCATGAGACTGCCCCCACTGCTTTAAAAAGAGGGAGGGAGGGAGAGAGAGAGAGATTGCAAGTGCTGTTATAAATCTAGTTCCAAAGCTAAGCACTAAAGCAGACAGTACTAATGTCCCTAATTCCTGTTCACTTTTCCTTGCCACCTCAGTTCTTGAGGGAAGGCTACAGAAGGAGTCAGACATTTTAGGAACAAAAGGACTGTTATTGAACTGGAGAGAAAGTGGGAAAGAATGCCAGTTTCCATCATCACTAGTTCAAAAGAAGAAAATCTACAAAAAGTACACAGCCATAGCACAGTGTTAATTCATGCATTTAGGGTTGTGCCTAACAAACATAACACCCCACATTAAAGAAGTGTGAATAAATAGGATTTTGCAACCCTTGCTTTTTTAGAGGCCTAGTAGCGGAGAGGAAATAAGGCACTGAGTTTGAATTTGAAATTAAGAAAGGATGTTACTGAATTCTGGGCTGGTTATTCATTACTTGTATTGTGGCAGCATCTAAAGGCCTTAGCCCCGTTGTGCTAAGCACTGTATGAATACAACTAAGAGATGGTCCCCGCCCTGAAGAGTTTACACAGAAAACTTCAGAGAACAGGTGGATACGACAAACAGATTGAAGGAGCACAATGTAAGCCAATTGGCAATGTGTTCAATTTATATTTTTCTAACGGATATTTATAAAATGTCAGAATGTTCAGTTAGGCCAGGCCTACTCTCAAAAAGCTTTGCTTTACCGGCAAAGTGCTCATAGTATGGCTGCACTTCATGCTGACAAAAGGGCAATTCTACCAATATAGCTAATTCCAGCTTCCCTCCCCACCAGCCCCAACAGAAACAGTTTATATCAACAAAAACAGTTTTGTCAGAATAGCGGTGTCTACACTAGACGCTTTTCCTGGCACAGCTATGTCAGCCACAAATCACATGCCTGACCAATACAGCTATGCCTGCAAGAGTCTGAAGTATATACCTGGCTTAGACAAACTGTAAGAAGAGGGTTTTTTACTTTTAAATGGAAATATTAAGGTATGTTTCGCAAAAAGATGGAAATAGTTGTTTGTAAAGGATAGTTTTCCTCTTGATAAATTGCAGAAACTGCACCTAAAAAGCTAGTAGTAGGTATTGTTGTATTCCCACGAAGTGGACACAGAGCTGGAACATATCCTCCTTACTGAATTGGAAGGCACTCCAGAACTAGACTGTTCTTTTAAAAAATAAACACACTAATTCAATTACATTGCTCTTTCAATAGCATCAACCAGTGTACAAATTTACTGGTCAAAAAACCAGAAGCTTCTGTATCCTCTGCACATGGTGATGGCGAGAGTAAGATAAAAGCAACCTGTGATGGTTACACATTGAGGGGACCATTGAAATAATTCAGATGAACAATTTGCTTTAGACCACAGTGCAGTCATACAGACCTGATGTAAACAGAGTGCCATTTTACTGGATGATATAAAACCTCTTTTGTTCCCTTGCAGAGCCAGCTCCAACATAATCAGATCCACTTCTAATTCTATACTATTTGGCTAAAAATTATCAAGCTTAAATTTTGTTTACATATCTGGAACTTTTCCCAATCAATTTGTTCATCTCAAACTCTTTCATTAGAAACTGAATAACATTTTAAGACATTTCTAGAGGCTATAAATACAATGAAAATAAAGGGACCATTATGAACCGAACACTGTTGTGAAAGAATATTTACATCATTTGCAGTGGAGCAAGTATGAACAGTGCCTTTGTGTGAGAGTATATTCAGTTTCTCCCTGAATATGTATTCCACCACAGGCCCAATATTGCAATCCTTAACACTTTCAATATTCATGAAACTTCTGATTCCAAAGGGAGCTTGCTGGGGAAATGAGTCTCTGCACCATAAATAAATTAATATTATTTTATATATAATTAGGGCTGTCAAGCAATTAAAAAAATTTATCATAATTAATCGTGCAATTAATCGCACTGTTAAACAATAGAATACCATTTATTTAAATATTTTTGGATGTTTTCTACATTTTCAAATATATTGATTTCAGTTACAACAGAGAATACAAAGTGTACAGTGCTCACGTTATATTTATTTTTGATTACAAGTATTTGCACTGAAAAAAACAAAAGAAATTGTATTTTTCAATTCACCTAATACAAGTACTGTAATGCAATCTCTATCATGAAAGTTGAACTTACAAATGTAGAATTATGTACAAAAAAACTGCATTCAAAAATAGAACAATGTAAAATTTTAGAGCCTCCAAGTCCTCTCAGTCCTACTTCTTGTTCAGCCAATCGCTCAGACAAACTAGTTTGCATATGCAGAAGATAATACTGTCTGCTTCTTGGTACCTTCTTTGTGTTCTGTCAAATCTGCAGTCAAAGTGGTCTTAAAATAAACAACATGTGCTGGGTCATCATCCGAGACTGCTATAACATGAAATATATGGCAGAACGCAGGTAAAACAGAGCAAGGAATATACAATTCTCCCTCAAGGGGTTCAGTCACAGAATATCAGGGTTGGAAGGGACCTGAGGAGGTCATCTAGTCCAACCCGCTGCTCAAAGCAGGACCAATCCCCAGTTTTTGCCCCAGATCCCTAAATGGCCCCCTCAAGGATTGAACTCACAACCCTGGGTTTAACAGACTGATGCTCAAACCACTGAGCTATCCCTCCCCCCCAACATAATCATAGAATCTCAGGAGATCATCTAGTCCAACCCCCTGCTCAAAGCAGGACCAACACCCAACTAAATCATCCAACAGATTTTTTCCCCTAAATGGCCCCCTCAAGGACTGAACTCACAACCCTGGGTTTAGCAGGCCAATGCTCATACCAGTGAGCTATCCCTCCCCAATTAACACATTTTTTTAACTAGTGTCATCAGCATGGAAGCATGTTCTCTGAAATGGTGGCTGAGGCATGAAGGGGCATACGAATGTTTAGCATATCTGGCACGTAAATACCTTGCAATGCCAGCTACAGAAGTCCCGTGCAAATGCCTCTTCTCACTTTCTGGTGACATTGTAAATAAGTGGGCAGCATTATCTCCCGTGAAAGTAAACAAATTTGTTTGTCTTAGCAACTGGTTGAAGTAGGCCTGAGTGGACTTGTAGGCTCTGAAGTTTTACACTGTTTTGTTTTTGAGTGCAGTTATGTAACAAAAGAAATAGATTTGTAAGTTGCACTTTCATGACAAAGAGATTGCACTACAGTACTTGTATGAGGTGAATTGAAAAATACTATTTCTTTTGTCTGTCATTTTTACAGTGCAAATATTTGTAATCAAAAATAATATATGCTTTGATTTCCATTACTACACAGAATACAATATATATGAAAATGTAGAAAAACATCCAAAATATTTAATAAATTTCTATTGGCATTCTATTGTAACAGTGCGATTAAAACTGCAATTAAGATTATTTTTTTAAATCATGATTAATTGACAGCCCTATATATGATACATATTTATATATTACAAAATATAGATGTGTATAATAAGACCAAACATTTTCATAAGACATGCATTTGCAAATCATTCTGAAAAGAATAGTCAAGATCTAAGTGCTCTCTCGTTTGATTTATTTTTTCCTCCTTCCTTACAGATATAGGCAGCTTTGATTTAGCGAAGTACTTAAACACCTGAGTAGTGACCCCACTGTAGTCAAAGGGACCCTCTGTGTGCTTAAGAAGTTAAGACACCTGCTTAAATACCCTTTGTTGTATATGCTTAAGTAGTATGGTAAGAGGGTGGGCCAGTTAAGGCAAATTATCCTTTTGTAGCCTTGTGCTGTATCATCACACTTTTAGGGCAACACTGTATAAGACTCAGGAGACTATGAAGAGAACAGGAAATATGAGTGTTAAATTACTAAAATGCAAACTACGCTGCTGTGAGATACATTTCCTTCTCATGTTGTTCTGCACATTGGGGCTATGCCTACACTACTACTTAATTCAGTAGTTCCTTAGAGGTGTGAATAAGCCATCTCCTGAGTAATGTTGTAAGTTACACTGACCTGAGTGCCAGTGTGGACAGTGCTGTGTCAGCAGGAGAGCTTCTCCCACTGGCACAGTTACCGCCGCTCGCTGGGGGTGGATTAATTAAATCAATGGTAGAGCTCTCTCATTGGCTTAGAGCAGCTACATGAGAGCGCTTACAGCGGTGCAGCTGCATCAGTGCAGCTGAGCCGCTGTAAGCTCTCTAGTGTAGCCGTAGCCTTAGAGAGGCAATTCTGGTATTCTGTTAAAAAAGAGAAGATTCAGGCCTTCCAACAAGGTCTCCTCTCTGGAGGGCAGTTACCTCAGAAGCTTTGCAGTTAACTGATTGCTAAAAATCTCTACCTCTGTAGATTACTCTCAAAGCAGCATTGCTCTAAACAGCACATAACTGTGCTCATCTTCAAGTGATTCATTCTAATTCCAGTAAGATTGAAAAGATATCACATTTCAGAAAAGATAGTATTAGTATAAAATTTTTAAGTTTATTTATAAAAGAAGTCAAGGAAATTTTCAGAAAGCCTGGGAGGAGAATTCACCAGTAATACTAGTTAGTACTGCAACAACATTTTCAATCTGTGATGTTGTAATGATTTAGGGATTCTGTCTGTACCACTTTGGAACTGTGGATGATTTTATTTAATTGTATCATGGAATTACTGTGTCATGGAAAGCTTATATGTATGCGGATACACCAGGAGTTAACAGAGTTGTGCCATGTCTCTGCCAGGCCAAAGAATGGCAGGTGATCAGCACTCAATGATCTTCTATTCAAAGTAAAATATCTTGGGACAACACACTTATTCTGGCTGAGAGAACACTTCCTAGTGTTGTCTGAAGGGAGGGCAGTTTGGAAAGTTACCAAAAGAAGCAGATGACCCCAACAAGAGTCTATGAAGGGACTCAAGAGGGGGACTTTGGGGGTCAGAGCCATTTAGCAGCAGATTAAGAAGAGGGGAGTGGCAGCGGGTCAGGGTAGGCAACGGGGTGGAGAATCCCGCCTGCCTCATGGAAAACATACGATCCCCTAAGGGCTTTCAAGTGAAGGATGAGCTAGTGATGGGCATTGAGGTTTCAACTGTTTACTGTCTGGCAAGATATACACTCTCCTGTGCTTTACACGATTAAGCATAGGAGAGCATAAAAGCGTTAGTGCTAAGTGCGTGCACATGACGACTGCGTCACAACTGCTGCATGACCTTGATAGCGTCAGACTGTAAACCAGAAGCTTCACATCTTTGGGATAGAGTTGTGGGAGAGGGCTGTTTACACATACCCCAGACTCTGAAGAGTCAACATTATGTCTGGAAGGTTCCAACACTTGGGGGAGGGTGGGGCGCACCAGATAGGTCTGAACCCTGCGCGTGTGCCTAGGGACCCTGAGATTACAGTTCAGCCACTGCCCCATTCAGGCTCCAGTAGCTTAGAAGAGCAAAGGAGGCTTGTCACAGCAGTCCTAGTGCATGACCAAGAGAGGACACTTGCTAGGATCTGTGATAGAGGAGTAAGCTTTATCTCCATTTACAAAGGCAGAGACCACAGTTTTGTTTGCATTAGGAAGAGACAGATTGGTTATTATACACATTTAAGTGGTAAAGGTTTTCAGAGGTGCTGAGCTTCATATAGGAGCTCCAGCGACTGGGTCCAGTGAGACTTGAACCAATGACACCATTCAACAGAAGCTGCTGCTGCCATTCAGAAATGGGTGGGAATCCGTTTTCCCATCTTGTGAAAGTTTGAGATTTCAAAGTTTTTTCCATCCTGATTCAGGATGAAAAGTCAAAATCTTGAAAATTTTCACAAACTGCTAATACAAAAATTTATCATCATGTGAATCCAAATATTTTCAAATAAAAGCCAAATCATAATGCCTCTGAGAAATTGGGCTTCACAAACAGGCTTTAACCAGCCATCTGTGGAGAAAAGGAATTGCATTAAGAGTTCAAATCCATATTGAAGCTTAGACTTCAATGATGTAGCATTGGTACTCTGTACTCTCAAATCCTCGCACAAAACAGTAGTCATCATGCCACTTAATGGGGCTTTAAATTCATCCTCTATTACAGCATCATAGGGTTCAAACACACATGGGCTGAACCCGCTATTTGAGTCTTTCCCAGTGGTGGGGGAAGGATCCACCAGGTGGGAGGTAGCAGGGCACTACACGGCTAAAAATAGCAGTGCTGATGAAAAGTCATCGCTTTGGCAAGGAGAGCCATGTAGGCTAAGTACCTGAGTAAATACCCTTCTTCAGATATATGTCTGTACTCTACTTGCTTAAGCCATGCCTGACCATCTACACTGTTACTCAACCCTATGCTGAGGGCTGGGGCGGGTGGAGGGTTACCCATATACATACTCTCAATATTGCTGAAATACTTGTGCAGTGTAGCAGCAGCTTCTGTTGAATGGGGTCATTGGTTCAAGTCTCACTGGACCCAATCCCAACAGCTCCTATATGAAGCTCAGCACCTCTGAAAACCTCCACCGCTTAAATGTGTAAAATAACCAGTCTCTCTCTTCCTAACGTAGACAAAACAGTGGTCTCTGCCTCTGAGCTGGAGATTAAATAAGATGTCATCTACAGATTACTTTCCTAATATTTCAGGGCAAAGTAAAAAGCACAGAAGATATACCTGAATGTTAAATTACTTATTTGCTCATAACTTAATATACTAAAAGGTACACAAAGAGCAACTACCATTGGTTTAGGATTCTTGACTTGTTAGCTGGACTACCATATTTTGTAAATCTTACAAATCTATGAAAATCTTACAAATCTCTACAGCTACTTCCACATTTTATAACAACTTATATACAACAACTGAGAATATACCAATATTCCCCCGCCCTTCCCCCAGCCCAAATCAGGCATTAAACTAACATGCTGATTTTTTCCAAGCTAGATTGCACAGAAGCTCTGCAAAGAATTCCAGCTATGCAAAGCACTCCAAATAGAGAGACCACACCCACTGTTTGCTCTGTTGTATTGACTCATGCCTTTACGTAAAGTGCTTTGGGGGAGTGAATAGTTTTATACATTTTACCCATGCTAACACTATTAACATCAGGTTTCAGAGTAGCAGCCGTGTTAGTCTGTATTCGCAAAAAGAAAAGGAGTACTTGTGGCACCTTAGAGACTAACCAATTTATTTGAGGATGCATCGATGAAGTGAGCTGTAGCTCACGAAAGCTTATGCTCAAATAAATTGGTTAGTCTCTAAGGTGCCACAAGTACTCCTTTTCTTTTTACTATTAACATCTTCTACTATGTTATAATACCACAGAAATAAAAGGAGAAGACAAAGGAGAAGTTGCATATAAATTTGCCGTAAAAAGTGCGAGGCTGATGTTTTCTGTTTTCCTGAAATATTGGCATAATGCTTTTGTTTACAGCTAGGTTTTTATGCCCCTGGATAAGAAGCTCACTCTCTCTTGAAACAAGAAGCTGTTCCAAACTGATAGGCTGGCAAGATTTCCCCTCCAATTCAGGCCCATCACAGTTGCCACAGTAACATTTCAGGTAAATAACCTTAGGTAGTTTTAAGTAGCATTAAGTTGCAGATACTTGAAAGCCATATTCAACAAGAAAAAAATACTATTCTATTTAGATTCTTGTACTATTATAATCATTTTGGTAATACAGAATATTTAAGTTAGTCCATGTCAGCTGAGCTTTCATCCCAGTTCCACAAGAACATTAATGAAACTAAAGGAATTTCTGATACCTGTTTAGGCACTGCCACTACTTATTTGAACTTCCCAATTTACTTCTGTATTGTACAGTATGAAGAGCTTGATGCTCTGTTCCCTGCTCCTTTTTTCTACAATAGTCCTATCTCAGCTCATCAACTTCATGCTGCTTCACTGGAGAAAACAATCCACAGCTCAGTCTCCCCAGACTGGGAAGATAATCTTCAGAAATATTTCTACTTGTCTGTGAGAGCTATCTATTAACCTTCCTCAGCTTGACCACCACCAACCTGACTCATTTTTATATAATAAAAGAAAGCTGCTCTATTTATATTCTTCCCCTTCAGTTTGACTTCCCTCCTAAATAAAAGTGACGGTTGCCAAACCAAAAGAATATATCCCAGAGCAATTCTTTTCTTTAGAGCCAAAGTTGGATATTGGCTGAGCCACAGGGTTGGTCTTCAAGTATGATGTGCTCACAACACTGAATAGTATTTTTTCTAAATAGGGTGGTCTTGAACTTAAAAAAAAAAAAAACTACAATTTTGAATTGTGATCTCCAATATTTAGGATATGCAATTGTGGCAGGGTGGACTAGGTCCAGAGACCCCTTGCTGGAGGCCTTGCAGCCCTGCATCATCCTGTCCCAGACCAGAGTAGCGAGAAGTCCTCCAGGCAACCTAGAGTGGCTTCAGAAAAGCAGCCAGTCAGAGGAGCTGCTGGAGCGACCAATAAAGGGCCAGATAAAAAGCAAGCAGCAGAGCCAAGCCTTCAGTTGCTGTGTGGAGCTTGACGAGGCAGGATGAGATGCCTGGCTGATAAACAGGAGGACTGTGGATAGCTCAGTGCAGAGAGCTCACCAGACAGAGCTGAGCCCAGCAAAGGCTGCTAAAGACCGGGTGCCTAGCTGGCTGCATAGAATAGCAGCAGAGCCATCGAAAGGTCAGTGTGGGCAGGCTGAGACCAGGGCACTGAGCAGAAAACCTGGCCGATCAGATGAGAATACCGATATGGGCCCTGCTGGTCTGGTAGCTGACTGAGCCTAGGGAGGGCTGCTGAAAAGGACACCAGTTGAGGTACCAAGATGGGTCCTAGCTGGTGTCTGAAGAAGGCAGTGCCTCTGGGAAGAAGCTTAAGAGCTATGGCTCCATACCAAGGCCGTGATAAGAACTTAGCACTGTATACCTCAGAAGGGGGGACAGTGTGTGGGGCTAGGCCAGAGGGCTGAGCTGCTGAAGACCGGCTGAGAGAACCAGCGGCAAGGGGGTGCTCGTGAGAGGCAGGTGCCACCCTGATGTAAGACCAAAAAAAGAAAAGCAGGCTCACACCTAAGAGAAAGAAGGCCATCCACGAGAGGCGTGTGCGTCCCCACGAAAAGACCTGTGTTTGCAGGCACTATCAGCCAGAGAAAAGGGAGCAAGCACAAGAGGCGGGTTCTGACCGTGTTACAGCAATATAGAAACTGACCTTTTAAAAAATTGATAAAGGGTATTTTGATAAGACTTCACATTTCTCCAGAACTTCCACAGATCCTCTTGTGATAATGTTCACTCTTTTTGACACACGCTAAACTAGGCTTTTCATATTACTTTTTTCCTCTATTGCAAAATGGAGATTTACAACTTCAAACACATTTAAAAAGAAACTGACTTTTGAAAGCACACATTTACAAATCAAGACCTTGTCATACTGTACAAACTAATTTCACACTCATTTGTGTTTACAGTCTGATTAGAAATTAACAGTAGGTAGCTAAAGTTATAAGCATATGTCAGAAAACAAAAAGCAACAACACAGTGGTACGAGTCACAGGTATTTCTCCATCAGGAAGATTGTTATAACCAGAGTTGGAATGAAACACTCTAATAATGCAAACAATTCTACAGCACCACAACTCCAGCACTGAACTCAATCTTTCGAAGGTATTACCATTTTTGGAAATCTCACTGAGAATATTCCCCCCGCCAGTGTTCCACTATGCCTTCTAAAGCTTTGTAAGCAGAGAAGAGTGATTTTCTTCACTGTATTTTCTTAAATAAAGCAGAGGAAAAAGCATAGGAATTTCACTATTAATATTTTTAATTGTTAAAACTATCTTGGGAGTCTACAGAGATTTAGAAATTCTCTGTACTTAGTATTTATGCACCTTTTATAGTAACTTCTGGAAAGCTATATAAAATAAAGCAGAAATTCAGATATTTTAAGATGGCTATTAAAACCAATCATTTAACACTATTTATCCACAAGACAAATTCAGTTTGATAAAATAAAATAAGAAAACAAAATGTGCTACTGAAGCTATTGGAAAGCTCTTAGATAACAAAATGATACATGTTTTACAAAACCTAAGACAGACTTTACCATATGTAATGCTAATCAAATAATTAAAAAGCTTCAGCTATAAGCAGTTAACTGAATGCAGTAGTCCAGCTTAGTCTGACAGCATATACAAAACGTGACCAAAAACAATCTCAAATTTAGCATCCTGTAAACAAATTCTAAATTTAAAATTTCCAAAAATTGTAGCTTAGACTGTGCATCACACCATCACAAGAATGCCAGGAATAACAGAAATTAAAATACTTCACTAAAAATTACCAGAGTGTATTTATGATTAATTGGTTGGTGTTTTCTTCCCTTCTTGCCATACCAGAGACGAGACATCTCCTTTCCAAAATAAAATGTAAAAGTAAAAATCATAAGGACCTTTTCAAAGCATTCTCTCTACCTGCTATCAATTCCAGGCATAGACAGAGCCCCACTATGGTGACAGAAGAACTTGCTAGATACACACACTTGACTGACAGGGGGAAGGACTAATCAGTAAATGCTGTCTACCACTGGAGTGCATCCTGAGCAGGGAAAGTTCAAGGGAGGAAAGAGTTCCTATGTTCAAGAGTGGTTGCAGTGTACTGATTGTTGAAAAGGCTAAATAATTTAAAGAGACAGAACAATTTTGTTTTAGTTTTCTTAAGAGCAAAACTAAAATATAGAAATCAAAGCTGCTGATAAGAACATTTCAAAATACTAATTTATGCTGCAGCAAAATGTATTTTTGTCTATACTGGACAGGGATTTTTCCCAGCGTCATTATCTTTAACAAAATTTTTGCATTGAATTTTAAACTGCAGTATCTTTATAAATTCCCTGTAACAAACACAAGTGTTGAAATAATTAAAAGTTATTACTTGGTCCCAGAACTTGTATAGAAAGTATCCTGTTAAGCAGATCTCTTTTTTTATATCAGAAACTTCAGTAAAGCATTTCAGCCATGCACATTTTCTGTTTGGTAAAGCACATTAAAGCAACGCAAACCTAAATTTTATTCATAGAAAAAACTGATCATACCAAATTCTAAACTGATTTTGAGAAAACATAACAGGAGGACCATGTATGATCTTGAATGAAAAATTTAAGTGTCAAATCCTAGCCATACTGAAGTCAATGGGATTCTTGCCATTGACTTCAATAGAGCCAGAATTAAATCCCATATATAAAAATATGTGGAATTAAATCCTGGCACTTCTGATGGGTGTGTTTTTGAGAGAATGACCCTGTTCTGAACAAACACAAATATGAAACTGCAGAATAACTGCAAGTAAGTATCCTAACCCTGAAACAAACCTCTGTAACAGATAACTGGAAGGGAGTGAGCGTAACACCAATTTTTAAAAAGGGTTTGAGAGGTGATCCTGGCAATTACAGGATGATCAGTGAACCTAACTATTATACCAGGCAAATTGGTTGAACCTACAGTAAAGAACAGAATTATCAGACATAAAGATGATTCGTTGGGGAAGATTTTGTAATGCGAAGTCATGCCTCACCAATTTATTAGAATTCGCTGAGGAAGTAAAAAAGCATGCAGGGTGATCCAGTAGATAGAGTGTATTTGGATTTTTAGAAAACCTTTGACAAGATCCCTCACCTAAGGCTCTTAAGGAAACTAAGTATTCATGGGATAACAAGGAAGGTCCTCTCCTGAATCAATAACTTGTTAAAAGATAGGAAACAAAGGGTACGAATAAGTGGTCAGTTTCCCCAGAAACCTGTAATGGGACCTGTGCTGTTCATTAATGATCTGGGACCATTTTTTTGTTCTGTGTTTGTACAATGCCTAGCACAATGGAGTCTTGATCCATGACTAGGGCTTCTAAGTGCTATGGTAACATAAATAAACAAGTTAGTGACCTTACGCCATTTAAGTCTACAGGATGGAAGATTTAGTTTATAAAGTTTTTAGCTATTGTGCTTCCAAAAGGTAACCTTTGTAATGTGAACTGATAGCCGAATAGTGAAATGTCATCTTCCCGAGTCTGCAAACAGACTGCTCTGATTACTCCTGGAGGAATTTTGCGCCACTGCGCATGTGCAGAATTAATGTCCCCCACAGATTTCTTTGCTTCCCCGCAGAAAAAATGGCTGACAGGGAAGCAAAGGGAAGCTGAAAGAGCAGTCATGCACCTCTGCCTAGCTACGCAGGTATATCATTTCAGGCACCCAGAGAAGCTGGTGGAGAGGTAAATCACCGCAGGGCTGGGGACACCTCAGCCAGTGGCTTCTACCCTGAGCCAGGATCAGCTGCTAGTCCTGGCTGAGCTGGAGGCAGGCGAGGCCAGGACTTTCTCTTCCCCTGTAAGGAGTGGCTGGGGATGTGTCAGACCCACTCCCAGAAACCTCCCCCAGCTGCAGGAAGCTCAGCATCCTCCCCTGCTTCCTGCCCCCATTGATCCTCAGTGTGGGCAGAGTGGTCACTGTACAGGGCCCTGCTCCCCCATCCATCCAACCCCCGTGCATGTAGACCTCCCATACCCAGACACCCCCACCAACCCTCACCCCATACACCCAAGACTCCCCTAGCCCTCCATACCAAAACCTGACCCCACTGAATCTCAAACCACAGCATCTGGAGCCCCCCCTGAACCCAGAGCTCCTGCCTCTGGACCCTCATGCTTGCACCCAGACAACCCCACACTGAGCTCCCTGCACTCAAACCCCCACCCTGATGAGCCGTACCCCTGAGTCCCCACATCCAGACCCCAACACCACTGACCCCCAACTAGCGGCACCCAGATCCCCACCCCACCAAGCCCCACTTCCTCAGCACCCAGACCCCGCTGCTGAGACCCCTACACCCAGACCCCTCGGTTGTGCCCCAACCACTTTCCCCCTGCAGAGTCCCATTGCCCATGCACCTGGAAACCCCCTCCCCCCAATGAGCCTCTGTGCATCCAGAGCCCCCCACTAAGCTGCCTGCACCCAGATTGTTCCACACAGAATCCTCTCACTGCACACCTGGTTCCCCCCACACCGAGCCCTTCCACACTTGGATCCTGCCTGACTGAGCTTGCCTGTCCTACACCTGGTGCGCCTGGCACAGAAGGGCAGGGTGTTTCTGGGGCAGGCCCAGGCCTTGTGCTATGTCAGGGCGGCCTCACCACAGAGTCCGTGTCCCGGGGGTGGAGAGGCTGCAGGGTGATCTCCCACCTTCCTACAGCCAGTGACCTGTACAGAGAACATGCAGCCAGGTACAGCAGAGAACACATTGAAAGCGGTTCAAAAGGTGGCCCCATTAGCCTGGAGAGCACCAGGTTCAGGTCCCAAGCCAGGATAGGGTATAGTCTGTTGAGACCTTTAAGAAAATGGCCTACTATTGGGTTGGCAAAGACCGACCGGCCCTCCACACCTGGATGGAAGGCGGAAATAGCAACCAAGTGTATCTTTACTTAAGACATAGAAAGCCCTTGCCATTTTAGGTGGAAGAGATAGTCCAATATCATAGGTATGGGCGAGAGTGTTGGAGAGGGGAGATATTGTGAATCTTTTCCATTTGGCCAAATAGGTAGCCCTAGTGGAGGGTTTCTTACTGCCAAGGAGGACTTCCCTGACTGAACCTGAACACGCAAGCTCCATTGGGTTCAGCCATGGAGCTTCCATGCCGTGTGATACCAGTCAGCTCTGTGTTCTTGTGGAACCAGGGCGCAGTATACAGCCTGTCTGACTCATGAAGGACACCTCCCCACCCAGCCTCTGCTTGAGCCAAAACCGATCAGAGAAAAGACTTGCAGAGAGCAGTGAAGGGTGGTGGGAGACACCCGAGACCCCTCCTGATAAGGGTGACAAGATTAAGGCAACTCCCCTAGCCTCATCTGCATCAAAGATGGGACAGGGAGGCATCTCCATTAGCATACAGAATGGAGAACAGAGATTCCAAGGCAAGAACCGCACTGAACTCTGGGAACAGAAAAACAGGGAAGCACTGCATCATGGGGGATCTCTGCTCCAGATGTTAATGAACCTACACCTGCACACACCCCACTCAGCAGTTATCAGACCAATTCTAGTAATGAATCCTTGATTGATATCCAAAATACTGAAGCTGCCTAATTGCATTGTGAGCTCCCTGGAGGGACCACCACCCATAGCCAAGAGCGATCAGCTCCTATTGTCTAGCCTAAAGAAAACCCTTGAGTCATCACCCTTGAACCAATTAACCACCCTTCCACAAAAAAAAAAAAAAAAACTACCCACGCTCAAGTAAGTGTTCTGATGCATGGATCCAAACTCTGCATCAGTTCCACTGGGATTTCATCTTCTCCTGACTGATCGGGCTAGGGGCGCTGCCTGTCTCCAGCACTCAGGACCCTGAGCTACCCCTATCATCTGGGAACCCTGACCAGTTCAAGCTTCATGGATTGGTGAGATCCCAGATCTCTCTCTCTCTCTCTCTCTCTGTGTTTTCTATATGAGTTTTGTAACCTTTAATAATGTAACTTTTATTTGTTTAGGCTCTCCTTGTGTGGCTATCACTATTATTCAATAAATAACTTTTTGGTTAAGCTGGTTGCTCCCCCCCCCCACTCTCTTTCTCTCTCTGAACTTTACTCTGTTTATGTTTTTAGCTTCCCCATTTACTCTGCAGCAAAGCTTCTCTCACCTAAGCTAAAGATCCCTGTAGCGCTCAAAAATACGTGGAGTTTGCTCATCAAGTGCGTTACTGCCAGTACAATTGTAACGTGAAAGTGGGGACAGGAATGTGCTGAACCTGTGACATATAAGGGTGGCAGCCTGAAAGTGCTGTTCGACCCAGCCTGCTCAGGCTTACTCTATTCCGGTGCGGTACCTGTGGCATGTAAGTGCTGCAGTTTGAACGTGCTGCTTGACCCAGCCTATTGAGCCCGGGGCATATAAGGGTTCAGATTGAAAGTGCTGACTGACCCGCTGTGTGTGTGTGTGTGTGTGTGTGTGTCTGTCTGTGTCCCCGGTTCTGGAGGAACCCAGCCATGAGGAACCTAGGTCCTGCAGGATAGCTCCATTGGGAGGGGACTTGCAGAAGGGAGAAGTAGAGCTCCATATGAAAACACAAGTGACACAAGCGGTACATTGATAGAATTACAGAACCTCCCACCCCAGAAGAGTAACCCTAATAAATGAGCATACCCCAAAGTAACAGGGAAATCTGGTAACACATGAGGGGAAGAGATTCAAGGTTTGGATGCTGGAGGCAGCTGTGATCCTGAGTTATCGGGCACAGGAGAAGCGGTAAGGTGACTGGGTTTTCCATGGACATTTCTAGGAGAGACGTATACCAGTGCTCTCGGGGCCAGGCTAGAGCTATCAATATTACCAAGGCTTTGTCTCTTCGAACCTTGAGCAGTACCTTGTGAATGAGAGGCATGGGCGGAAATGATGGAGCCCAGACTGTGATTCAGGTAGGAGCAGAACTAGAACCATTTCCTGTTGTGTTGCGTGGCAAACAGATCTATCTGGGGAAACCCCCACTCTTGAAAAATGGTATTCACGACATCTGGGCAGATGGACCACTCGTGGCTTTGAAAGGACCGACCTGCCCACCCACGCAGTCTCAACTCTGGGAAGGTATGATGCCTCCAGGTGTATTGAGTGAGCTAAGCAGAAGTCCCACAGTTTTAGGGCTTCCTGCCACAAGGGAGAGGGGCGTACATCCCCCCGTCTGTTTACATAAAACATAGCTGTTGTATTGTCCATCATGAGTGACACACACTTCCCTTCCAAATGGGCTTGGAATGTCTGGCACGCTAGACGGACTGCTCTCAGCTCTCCAACATTAATGTGAAGTGAAAGCTATGCTTGGGACCAGAGGCCCTGAGTCCTGAGGTCTCCCAGGTGCGCCGCCCTCCTCAGTGCTGATGCGTCTGTCACCAGTGAGAGGGCTGGCTGTGTCTGCCGAAAGGGACACCCGCACACACTGCTTGCGGGTTGAGCCATCATAGGAGGGACTCTGTCAGAGTCCTTCCTCAGTGCTGACTCATCCCACAACGGTGCCAGAGCACTCCACACCGATGTCAAGGTGCTCAGCGTCGGCTTGGCTGACCCCAAGTCCTAATGGGAATGGAGAGCAGCTTCCATCAGAAGGATCTTGAGGTACTGGTCCCTCTCCTTCTGAGTTCTGGGGTGAGTTCTGCGGATCTTGCAGCTGTCCTTTTGGTGGGCTTCCCCCAATCACTTCAAGCAGGGAGTGTGGGGGTCACTCCTTAGCACAGACTTGTCACACGCTGTGCAGCATTTAAACCTAGAATGCCCCAGTAACAGGGGACAAGGGGGGAAACAGGGAGTACCCTCAAATGAAAGTCTATATACAACTATCACTATTACTAACCATTTACAGATGAAAACTGCTAAGGGACAGAAAGGGCTCGAAGCAAGGGATACAATGAGCATTCCAGCTAACCGTCACAGGCAGTAAGAAGGAACTGAGGTGGCGGCGACTTGGCAGGGCCCTATATATTCAGCGCCACGGACGCACCACTCCAGGGGACTCCTGGACTGACCCGACGGGTTCTGCTAAGGTAAAATCTTTCTGGCTGCCATGCATGTGGTGCATGCATGCACACCTAACTGAAATTTACATGAGCAATCACTCAAAGAAGAGCTAGTAGTGACCCTTACATCTCACCTTAAGATCATGGAGAAGTACTTCCAAAAGTGGCGTCTGAGACCAAATCCAAGCAAAATCGGTAACATTTACTTTCCACCTTGACAACAGAATCACACAAAACACAGTCGTGATGAAATTGTGCATTATGTGAAAAGCCAACATATCTCAGTATCATTCTTGACTGCACACTGACCTTTCATGACCACCTTAAAAAATGAGCCTCTAAAGCAAAGATGCACATCATCATAAGTTAGCGGGAACAAGCTGGGAATCAACAGCCCTGGTCCTATGAACATCGGCCTTGGCCCTGGTGTACTCCATTTCAGAGTACTGTGCAACTCATGGACAGGCAGCTGAATCAGACCATAGGAATCATCACAGGGGCTTTAAAATCAACACCTCTACTGTAGCTTTCTGAATTAGCAAACACTGAACCTCCAGCTATTTGCTGAGATATAGTCACAGCATGAGAATTTACACGTACTGAAGAGTACCCAGAACTTCCAATCCAACAGGTTATGGATAACATACCCCCAAAATGCCCGAAATCGTGAAAACCACTATGGAACACACGTGACCACCTCATGTCTCTGGCTCTAACCAGGGAGTGGCAAAGTACCTGAACAAAGTTCCAAACAAGCACCTTATTACTGACCCAACAAGCCACACAGACTTCCTGGTTTCGACCTGCCACACAGACTTTGGACCACACTGAACTGCATCTGAAAAAACCATGGAAGATGCAGTTACTTGATATACAAGTAGAAAATCAAAGACTCCCCTTTGTGTGACTGTGGTGAGAATATCCAAACCATCTAACACAGTGCCTCACATATGGATTAAAAAATGAATTGGATGATATCCACGATGTCAGAGGAGGCTTTCAAATGGCTTATGGACCTATCATTGCATCTATAGCATGTTGCTCTGCAGATGAGAGAGAGAGAGAGAGCGAGCGCGTGTGCACGAGGGCTAACGTTGCTATTCACTAGCTACTAATGAAACTATCTGACACATACTACCCCAAAAATGACCACATATGAGTGGTTACTGAACGGTTTCGTCTATATATACGCACACATTATGCATACAATTTTACTGTTCAAAGAGTTTTCAGTTTTCTTGATTATGTTAAAGGTCTTCCTACTTCTGAAATCAAAACATTCAACAAAAAACAATAGTGAGAGCCTATGGTGATATCAGAGTGATGGAATGTGCACTTTTGGCTGAATAGGGAAAGAATAACTAATTTAGGTGGTAGTACGGACTCATGAATTCATATGGTTTCATTTGTCGTTTTAATCAAACTCTCAGACATGCAAAAAAACCTGGAATACATAGAAATACACATAGTATTGAGTTCACCACCTAATCGCATCCCATCATCTCCAAGTTTAGCCAGAGAAGGGAGATCAAAGCCTAAACAGGCTATTCATTACCTTAGTATTGCAATAATAATAAACAATAGAATCATTTGGACCATTAAATAGGAGACCCACACCAAAAAAAGTTTGAGAATTCCTCTAATTCCTAAAAGGATATTTGCCAAGTCTTTAGGGTTGAAGTGTAGGTTATATGACTACAGAACTCCACTGTCAATACTTACACACAGGCCATCTCTATATTCAAAAATAAACTCATGGTTGAAAAGTGTGGTCATCAATATGTATCCCTTGACCTCTTGTCAACCACAATCTAAACCTATTCAGCAGCTAGCAAAGACCAAGCTGAAAGGTCTGGCAAGACTAGCAATTTTTCTTTAGACACAACCACCTGCTCTTCCTTCCACTAAGGGTATATCTATGTTGCAGCCAGGTACGTGAATGGCAGCTCGTATAGAAGCACTCATGCCAGGTGTACTCTAACTAGCTTGCTAAAAATTTGCTGCAGGCTTAAGTACGGAGTAGATAAGCCTGCCTGACCACCCAGGTATGTATTAGACTGTGCAGCTGGTGCTGAAGCCTGCCCCACAAGATCCTCACTTCTATTTTCAGTAAGCTAGCTAGAGTACAGCTGGCACGGGTATGTCTACACAAGCTGCCATCCAGCTTGAAGTCACCAAGGATACATGGAAGAGTGTGAGAACAGTAATACAAAGAGCCAGGCGTTGAAATCAGGCTGGTGGGGACGAGCTTGTGGATGATAGCAATATGGAAGGGGAGAAGAGAGATGCATGCAGTGCAGTCCAAAAGCAGAGTGAGTGGGAAGGAGTGTGGGGGTTAGGAGGAAGGAGCAAGATCTGAAGAGGTTGTGGAGTGCTGCGATCTTAGGGATGAAGAGGGCATTCCAGAGACAGATAATGAGAGATGGGGAAGAGGGATGGAGGGGAATGGGCATGAGATTAGAAATGGTGGCATAAGAGGGGCAGATGGTGGCAGGAATGGGTGAGGGAGGAGGAGAGGACAGGGATTAGAGGGAGAGCCTGGATTAGGGCAAGTGTCACTATAGGAAGAGGAGGATGTGGATGTGGGACCTAGATTTGTGCTGGAAGGAGGAGAGGAATGAGTAGAGCTCATGGGAACTTTAGAGAGGTGAGGGTAATCATGAAGAGGAGATATTTGGTGCTTAGATGGGGGGATTGTAAGGGAAGGGGGAAGACTAATGCTACAATGCAGAACAGGGGTGTAGTGGGGGCTATGAGTGAGTGACAAATTAATGAGATGACAGAAAAACTACAAGAAAGATCTGAAGGTATGTTGGTGCTGGTCCCTGAGCACAAGCTCAACATGTCTAAAACAGAGGTCTTAATTTCCCATCCCCTCTTGCCCCATTTTGATTACTATCACATCACCACGATCCTGTTTGTCACTCAGACCTGCAACGTGGGTGTTATCTTCGACTTGGACCTCTTCTAGGGCCTCATATCCAGGTTATATCTAAATCTTGCCTATTCTTTCTGCATAAGGTCTCAAATATACTGCCTTTCCTATCTATTCATGCAGTTAAAAGACTATTCCACACTAATCAGGATCTCACATCTTAGTTACTGCAACATTCTTCTCTCTGGCCTTGACAAATGCAATCTTACCCTGCTCATATCCATCAATAATGCTACTGCAAAGATCATTTTACTAGGCCATTGTTTTGACTATGTGATCTTCTCTGCATCCTCCATAAGAACATAAGACTAGTTGTATCAGGTCAGACCAAAGGTCCATCTAGCCCAGTAGCCTGTCATTCCATAGTGTACAGTGCTATATGCTT
The DNA here is from genome assembly GCF_965152275.1 of Natator depressus. Taxonomy (NCBI): domain Eukaryota; kingdom Metazoa; phylum Chordata; order Testudines; family Cheloniidae; genus Natator; species Natator depressus. The sequence continues at coordinate 33,178,987 of NC_134235.1, forward strand.
CAGAGGGAATGAACAGAACAGGGCACTTTAGCGAGTGATCCACCCAGTCATCCAGTCCCAGCTTCTAGCAGTCAGATGTTTAGGACACCCACAGCATAGGCTTGCATCCCTGACCATATTGGCTAATAGGTATTGATGGACATAGCCTTCATACGAGGCTGTTTTAGAGTTGATTTTGACAAATAGGGAGGAACTGGTTGAGATTTTGGAAGTGGAAGGCAGCCTGGGTGAAAGTGATCATGAAATGATAGAGTTCATGATTCTAAGGAATGGTAGGAGGAAGAACAGCAACATAAAGACAATGGATTTCAAGAAGGCATACTTTAGGAAACTCAGGGATTTGGTGGGTAAGATCCCAAGGGAAACAAGTCTAAGGGGAAAAACAATTGAAGACAGTTGGGAGTTTTTCAAAGAGACATTATTAAGGGCACAAGAGCAAACTATCCCACTGTGTTGGAAAGATAGGAAGTACGGCAAGAGACCACGCAAGAGACATTCTACAGATACATTAGAAGCAACAGGAAGACTAAGGACAGGGTAGGCCAGTTACTCAATGATGGGGGGCAGGGAATAAACAGAAAATGCAGAAATGGCAAAGGTGCTTAATGACATCTTGGTTTCAGTTTTCACCAAGAAGGTTGGTGGTGATTAGACATCGAACATAGTGAATGCCAGTGAAAAAGTTAAACACTACTTAGACAAATTAGAGGTCTTCAAGTCACCAGGGCCTGATGAAATGCATGCTAGAATACTCAAGGAGTTGACTGAAGATATCTGAGCCATTAGCAATTATCTCTGAAAAGTCATGGAAGACGGGAGAGAATCCAGAAGACTGGAAAGGGGCAAATATAGTGCCAAACTATAAAAAGGGAAATAAGGACAACCCAGGGAATTACAGACCAGTCAGCTTAACTTCTGTACCTAGAAAGATAATGGAGCAAATAATTAAGCAATCAATTTGCAAACATCTAGAAGATAATAAGGTGACAAGTAACAGTCAGCATGGATTTGTCAAGAACAAATCGTATCAAAGCAACCTGATAGCTTTCTTTAACAGGGTAACAAGCCTTGTGTATTGGGGAGGGGGGGGGGAAGTGGTAGACGTGATATATCTTGACATTGTTTATGACAAGGTCATGCGAGACAAACTAGGGAAATGCAACCTAGATGGAGCTACTATAAGGTGGGTGAAAAACTGGTTGGAAAACCATTCCCAGAGAGTAGTTATCAGTGGTTCACAGTCATGCTGGAAGGGCATAACAAATGGGGCCCCACAGGGATCAGTTCTGGGTACGGTTCTGTTCAATATCATCAATGATTTAGATAATGGCATAGAGAGTACACTTATAAAGTTTGTGGACGATACCAAGCTGTGAGGGGTTGCAAGTGCTTTGGAGGATAGGATTAAAATTCAAAATGAATGATCTGGACAAACTGGAGAAATGGTTTGAAGTAAACAGGATGAAATTCAGTAAGGACAAATGCAAAGTATTCCACTTCAGAAGGAACAATCAGTTGCACACATACAAAATGGGAAATGACTGCCTAGGAAGGAGTACTGTGGAAAGGGATCTGGGGGTCATAGTGGACCACAAGTTAAATATGAGTCAACAGTGTAACACTGTTGCAAAAAAAGCGAACATCATTCTGGGATGTATTAGTAGGAGTGTTGTAAGCAAGACATGAGAAGTAATTCTTCCGCTCTATTCCGCGCTGATTAGGCCTCAACTGGAATATTGTGTCCAGTTCTGGGTGCCACATATTAGGAAAGATAGGGACAAATTAGAGAAAGTTCAGAAAAGAGCAACAAAAATGATTAAAGGTCTAGAACAGAGGTTCACAAACTATGGTCCGCAAGCTCCATTCAGGTGGTCTGCAGATTGTTCCTTATAAGGTGCGCACCTGGACTGCCGCACACGAAAGAATGAAGGGCCACCAACTTAATCAGGGGAGCCATGTAGGCGTGGCTCCACTAATTAGGTGCCTGGACCCTGGAGCAGATACACATGTAAGGTGAGGTGGTGCCCTTGGGGGGGAACAGCAGGTAGGTGGGAAGGAGAAATGGGGTAAGAAGAGGGGGTGGGGACATTTGGGATGTGCACGACTGCAGCGGCTAGAGAAAGAGGCGACTTTCCCCAGCCCCAGGGCTGCGGCTGCTGGGGAGAGACGGCCCTCCTTCCAGCCTCAGCTCTGTGGCTGCCGTGGCAGGGGAGCGAGGGTTGTGTGCTTTTATTTGTAAAACAAAAAAAACTTTATTAAGTTTTGTTTATATAGCACTTTTATCCAAAGCACTTTACAATAGTTATCTAATGGTATAAACATTTGGAAAGATCATTAAGTGGTCTGCTGAGACCCTCAGCAATTTTCAAGTGGTCTGAAAAAAAAAAAGTTTGAGAACCACTGGTCTAGAAAATATGACCTATGAGGGAAGAGTGAAAAAAAATGGGTTTGTTTTGTCTGGAAAAGAGAAAACAGAGGGGACATGATAACAGTTTTCAAGTGCATAAAAGATGGTTACAAGCAGGAGGGAGAATTGTTCTTCTTAAACCTCTGAGGATAGGACAAGTAGCAATGCGCTTAAATTGCAGCAAGGGAGGTTTAGGTTGGACATTAGGAAAAACTTCCTAACTGTCAGGGTGGTTAAGCACTGGAAAAAATTGCCTAGGGAGGTTGTGGAATCTCCATCATTGGAGATTTTTAAGAGCAGGGTTAGACAAACACTTGTCAGGAATGGTCTAGATAATACTTAGTCCTGCCATGAGCGTAGGGGTCTGGACTAGATGACTTCTCAAGGTCCCTTCTAGTCCTATGATTCTATTAACTTCTTTTTTTGAACCCAGTTATACTTTTGGCCTCCAAACTACATCTCCTGGCAGTGAGTTCCATAGGGTGACTGTGCATTGCATGAAGAAGTACTTCCTTATGTTTGTTTTAAACCTGCTGCTTATTAATTTCATTGGGTGGCCCTTGGTTCTTGTGCTCTGTGAAGAGGTAAACAACAACACTTCCTTATTCACTTTCTCCACACCATTCATGATTTTATAGACCTCTATCATATCTCCCCTCAGCTGTCTTTTCCAAAGCTGAATAGTCCTAATCTTTTTACTCTCTCCTAATATGGAAGTTGTTCCATACCCCTGTTCAGTTTTTTTGCTTTTCTCTGTACTTTTTCCAGTTGTAATATATCTCTTTCTGAGATGAGGCTACCAGAACCACATGCAGTATTCAAGGTGTGGGCATAAAATGGATTTATATAGTAGCATGATGATAATTTCTGTGTTAATATCTATCCCTTTCCTAATGGTTCCTCACATTCTGTTAGCTTTGACTGCTGCTATACATTAAGCAGATGTTTTCAGAGAACTATACATGATGACTCCAAGATCTTTCTTTAGTAGTAACTGCTCCCCATCATTTTATATGTATATTGGGGATTGTGTTCTTCAATGTGCATTACTTCACATTTATCAACACTGAATTTCATCTGCCATTTTGTTGCCCAGTCACCCAGTTTAGTGAGATCCCTTTGTAATTCTTTGCGGTCAGCTTTGGACGTAACTATCTTGATTAATTTAGTATCATCTGCAAACTTTCCCACTTCATCCTTTATCCAGATCATTTATGAACATGTTAAAAAACAGTACTATTCTCACTATAGATCTTGGGAGACCCCACTATTTAATCTCTCTCCATTCTGAAAACTAACCATTTATTCCTAACATAGTACTTATCTTCAAAGGAGGAGGACCTGGGCAATTACAGACCCACCAGTCTAACTTTCAGACTCAAAGATACTGGAACAGGTTACTAAACAATTTGTTTAAACGTAGAGCACAGTAAGGTGAAGAGACAAATCCATGTTGGCTCTTACAAAAAGAATTCATGTCGAAACAATCTAATTTCCTTCTTTGACCAGGTAACTGGCAAAGTAGATATGAGGAAAGCAATGCACATAACATATCTGGGCTTTCGCAAGGCTTTTGACACAGTTCCATGTGGCATTCTCATAAGCAAACTAGAGAAATATATTTTAGATGAAGTTACTTTCTATAAGCTGGGTGCAAAACTGGTTGAAAGACCATACTCAGAGTAGTTATCAGTGGTTTGCTGTTAAACAAGGAGCATGTTTCTAATGGAGTCCTGTATTATTAAATAGTATTATTAATAACTTGGATGCTGGAGCAGATAATATGCTTATCAAGTCTGCAGATGACAAAACTGGGAGGGGTTGCAAGGACTGTGGAGGACAGAGTTAGAATTCCAAAAGATCTTGACAAATTGGAGAGTTGCTCTGAGATCAATAATATGAAGTTGAATAAAGATAAGTGCAAAGCACTATACTTAGGAAGGAAAAATTAAATGCATAATTAAGGAGTTACTGGCTAGGCAATACTAATGAATAAAAGGATCTGTGGATTATAATGGACCACAAATTGAATACATGTCAGTGTGCTGCTGTTGGAAAAAAAAAAGGCAAGTGTCACTCTGGGATGTGTCTCAGGAATGTCATCTGTGAAATACAAGAGATAAAGTTCCACTTTTCTTGGCACTAGAGAGGTCTCAGTTGGAGTACTGTATCAAGTTTTGGACACACACTTTAAGATATGGAGAAATTGGAAAGCATCCAGAGGAGAGCAACACAAACAAGAAATTTAGAAAACCCAACCTATGAAGAAATGTTGAAAGAAGTGGAAATGTTTAGTGAAGAGAAGGCTACGTCTTCAAATATGTAGAGGTTATTATAAAGAGGACAGTGATCAATTGTTCTCCATATCCACTGAGAGTAGAACAAGGAATAATCTGCAGAAGGGAGATTTAGGTTGGATATTAGGAACAACTTTGTAACTATAAGGATAGTTAAGTGGTGGATTAGGTTATCTAGGGAGGTTGTGGAATTTCTGTCCCTGAAGGTTTTTAAGAACAAAGTCAGACAAATGCCTGTCAGCAATTTTCTAAGTATACTTAATCCTGCCTCAGTGCAGGGAATGGACTAGATAACATCTTGAGGTTCCTTCCAGCCCTACATTTCTATATTTTAAAAAAGGCTATTTGATTGTAAAGTCAGATTGCAACTGCCTGGACAACTTTAATTCTGTCCCTTTGTGCATGCAATCTGTACAATGAATGAGGCAGGGATCCTAGACAACGTTCCCTCTAATTTTTTACATCCATGTGCGGAATGAATTTTGTTATGTGTACCGATATGGAGGTGATGTGAGGTGGGGCCAGAGATGAGGGGTTTGGGGTGCGTGAGGGGACTCAGAACTAAGGCAGAGGGTTGCAGTGCGGGGGGTGAGGGCTTTGGGGTGGAGCCAGGGACCAGGGGGCTCAGGGCTGGGGCAGAGGGTTTTGGTGTGTGTGTGAGTGGTGGAGGGAAGAAAGAGGGCTTCAGCTGGGGTGGGGGGGGGGCCGGGGATGAGAAGTTAGTGGTGCGGGCCGCTCCGGAGCTGGGACCGGGGAAGAGGTGCATCTCCCTGCCGCAGCCCTATACGCCTCCTACCTCTCCAGTCCAGGCCCCCGTGGCTGCGCGACTATGCAGCTTAGAGGGAACTTAGATCCTATGTGCACAGAGTGGGATAGGGAGGGGAGAACATAAATAGTATGTGATCATAAAATGGGAGACTATATCATAACACCTATGAACAAGGTGGGTAGAATTAGGGTGGTTTTTAAAAGAAAAAAGATAAACAAATGCTTTACATACAACCCACCCCCAAAATGATCATGCACCACCAGAAAGGTCTGAACCCTGAACCCTCAGCACTGCACAAGACTTCTACCAGTTGAGCTACAGCACTACCTTCATTAGCTGACAGTAGCAGCAGGCTTTTATCCCAGAGAGGTGGGATAGGTCGCTGGTGCCATGTAGTATGTCCAAGGGATGGTGGGGTAGACACTGGCCCTCTCTTCCCATCCTCCAGAAACTGAAGGGGTGGAAGGACAGGATGTCTTCTCCCCCCACTTGGTGTCTCCATGCAATGTCCCTGATCTGATTGGTGTGGTTGGGGATGAGGAGGTTTGGCTAGCTCTCCCACACTGTTCCACTACAACTGCGGACAGTCATTCCCAGTACAGTGAGAGCTGATGCATTGTGACTAGCTTTTCAAAATCTTAACTTATTTTGTCTTGCTACCAAGGTTTTCCTGGGGAAACAGATAAGAGAAGGAAAATGACAACTTTTCAACGGTTTTATAACTTTGCTGCTCTTTTTTGGTCCCATGAAATTGAGTGTTCGCTCTTTTCTAGCCCCAGGACTTTCTTCCTGATAAATTTGAAAGGACTGCTGCAAGCAATGGAGATGTTAGTGCTTCAAAAAAAAAGTCACCCCACTCCCCCAATTCTAAAAGATTAACAGGCAACCTAAATATCGGGGTTGCACCAGTTCCCACATAACAGGATGCATAAAAGGTAGCGATTGTAACTATTCTCATATTAAATACTGTAATCCCAAACTCAACTCAGCAGTGGAGATGCAAAGAGCTATGAGTGGGTTAAGACCAACCACCTCTAATTGCAGTCTTAGTTACAACAACAAAATGTAAATATTTGTATGTTTTTAATTTGCAATATTAATGTCTGATTTGCATCTAAGAGCAAGAAACTTCCCATGGGTGGGCTTTCAGGGACAGTGAAATGTGTGTTAAATTTTTTTTTAATAGTCATGGATTAAAGAAAGCATTTTATTGCATCTGTATGCAGTGCTTTGTGCCAAGCCTACCCCAGCAATTCATATCTCTGCCATTACAGAGATTGAGTTGGCAGTAAGGATGGTATGGATCATGCGCAGATACAACTGCTGGAGTTCAAAGAACAAAGGAATCTGATCCTCCAATGCAGATCAGTCTTTTAAAAGCATGCTCGTGAATGCACATGTTGACTGCTAATTAAACATTGATCATTTTTAAAAAGATAGCGATGTGACAGAGGTAATGCAATAATAGTACGTGACAGTATCTACACATTTCTAATGAGCATTTTATGCTAAATGTCTGCAATTTGTCACCAAATGAAATTCTTATAAATTGGGTAAATATTCCTATTTTGCAGAGAAAACAGTGCCAAACTGACGGCTAAAGACAAAATTTAAAAAAAGAAAATTAAGCTGAGATTTTTGTGGTTTATATGTCAGCAATCAATCATATAAAGTTTGACAAAATGTTGTTTACCAGTTACATATTCATTGTCAAAAGAAGCCTGCTGCTTTCAGATTTCATGCGCTCTACTGGGGCAATATTATCCAACTTGTCAAAAGGCATTATGACCTTATCACACTTAAAGAAATAAGATATGACAGGCAGTGGATTTTGCTGAATATCTGCACACCCACAGACCTAGAGTGAGGAATGAAGAGAAATGTATATGGAAAGTAGCAGTATTCAGTACAAAATAGTATCTATGGGATAGATTCACAGAGAAACTTAAGCATGGTGATGCTGAACATCAACCATGTTTTACATTTAGATTATTAGAAAATCACTTGGATTCATAAAACCTGAGTTGGTTGCCTAGGTTCCCTACAAAATGAATGGAGAGAGATAAGCGCTTTAGAATGGGATTCACAAAAGCCAGTAAGCTAGGCGACTCCTTGCCTAAAATATATAGTCAAAAACAGATGCCAAGCAGAGAGGTATGCACTAAGCTCCAGTCCTCTCTTGGAAACAGGGGCCTAAGTCCAGGATGCAGAGAGGCACCTCCCCCTGGTTGGGATTTTTTGCCGCAAACCCTCTCTTGGCATTAGTCACCTATGCTGTTTTAGCAAGAAATCTGTTCCTTCTTGCCAGAGGCTCTGACAGAGGAGAAGGAGGGTGGGTCTTGGAATGGACATGAGCAACACATTTCAAAGAACAGTTACGAGAAGGTAGGTATCCCTTTTCTCTTCAAGTGCTTGCTCATGTCAATTCCAAGTAGGTGACTACCAAGCAGACCGTTGGAGGAAGGGTCGGAGCTCACGGACTCACTGATTGAAGCACCGTTCTGCCGAAAACTGCATCATCCCTGGCATGCTGGATGATGGCATAATGCTAAGTCAACATGTGGACTGAACAGGCTTGCTGCCCTGCAAATCTCCTGTACGGGTACTTGTGCCAGGCAAGTGACTGAGGAGGCCTGTACCTTGTAGAATGAGCTGTTAGCATCGGGGCTGGCACTTTGGACAAGTCATAACATGCCCAAATGTGATCCAAGATAAAATTCTTTGGGATGATACAGGGAGGCCATTCATCCTGTCCGCAATGGCGACGAATAGCTGACTGGACTTCCAGAACAGTTTTGTCCTTTCAATATAGAAGGCCAAAGCCCACCTCACATCCAGGGAATGGAGTCTTTGTTCCTGGCTGCCAGTGTGTGGCTTAGGGTAAAACTCTGGAAGGAAAATGTCCTGACTTATGTGAAACTGAGATACCACCTTTACCAGGAAGATTGGTGGAAGTCGCAACTGAACCATTTCTTTGTAGAAGATATCTGAACCTCCATATACAGTCAAGGCTTTGATCTCAGACATCCTCCTGGCCAACAGGAAAGCTACTTTCAACGAAAGGTAGAGGAATGAGCATGTTGCTAAGGGTCGAAGGGAAGTTCCGTTAACCTGGAGAGCACCATGTTCAGATCCCTCGCCAGTACTGGATGGTGGACTGGAGGGTATAAGCTGCCCAGGCCCTTGAGAAAACAACCTAATATAGAGGTAACGAAGACTGATCGACCATCCACCGAGATGGCTGCTAGGTGAACCTTTAAGGATGACACTGCCAGACCTGTGTGATGGACTGGATCACAGAAACCCCCTTGGGAACTGCCAACTGATGTGCCAAGACTACTTCTGCCCCTGCTTTCCCTGCCAGTTTGGGACTCCAGCGCCCTGTCTTGCTGAGCCAGACACGCCAGTCTGCTCCAACACAGACCCAGGGTCTGAACCACGTGCTCCAAAGCTGCAGACTTAACTGAAAGCAACTTAGGAAGTGTTCCTGTCTTTAACACTCAGATGCCAACTCCCAATGGGGTCCAAACCCCAAATAAATCCGTTTTACCCTCTATACGGCTTATACAGGGTAAACTCAAATTGTTCGCCCTCTATAATACTGATAGAGAGATATGCACAGCTGTCCCCCCTCCCCCGCAGGTATTAATACATACTCTGGGTTAATAAGTAAAAAGTGATTTTATTAAATACAGAAAGTAGGATTTAAGTGGTTCCAAGTAACAGCAGACAGAAGTGAATTACCAAGCAAAATAAAATAAAACACACAAGTATAAGTCTAGTAGAGTAATAAAACTGAATACAGATAAAAACCTCACCAGTTCCAGTAAACTTCCTTTTACAGACTAGTCTCTTTCTAGTCTGGGTCCAGCAATCACTCACACCCCCTGTAGTTACTGTCCTTTGTTCCAGGTTCTTTCAGGTATCCTTGGTGGTGGAGAGGCTCTCTCTTTAGCCAGCTGAAGACAAAATGGAGGGGTCTCCCACTGGCTTAAATAGACTCCCTCGTGGGTGGAGACTCCCTCCTCTCTCCTATGCAAAGTCCAGCTCCAAGACGGAGTTTTGGAGTCACATGGGCAAGTCACATGTCCATACAGGTCTCAGAACGTATAGGTAGCAGCCACGTTCACATGCTTCCTTGAACATCCTCAGGTAGACTTCTTATGTGCATTGGAGCATTCCAAGATCCATTATTCGCTAAGTGCTTTTTGACAGGACACCTAATTTGCACATTCCTCTCTCAAGAAACTGGCCAAATGCTTTACAAGGTTAAAAATCAAGCCAGTAACAGCCAAAATTCATAACTTCGAATACAAAAATGATACATGCATACAAATACGATTAACAGATTCAGTAGATCATAACCTTTACATAGATATGTTACGTGGCATATGTAGCATAAACATATTCCAGTTATGTCATATATATATTCATAAGCATATTTCCCTAAAGCCTTATGGGGGGCACCGTCACACAGAGTGCTTCTAGTACAACAGATAGTCTAAGATGGATGGTATTGATGCTTGAGTCAGAGACATGCCCCTTTGCGTCGCCCAGATAAAAAAATCTCTTCCACTTGGCTAAGTAAGTGGCTCTAGCAGACAGCTTTCGACTGCCCAGTAGGACCTTCCTGACACGTTCAGAGCACGCCAACTCCATGGGGTTTAGCCATGAAGCTTCCATGCTGTGAGGTGGAGAGACTTGAGGTTGGGGTACTGGACTCTGCTCATGATGTCTGGGTGGATTGATCACTCATGGCCATGGAAGGATCTGCTGAGATGGTCCGCCAGCTTGTTCTGGTATCCCGGAAGGTAAAACGCCTCGAGGTGTATTGAGCGAGCTATGCAGAAGTCTCACAGCTTGCTTCAGGGCTTCCTGGCATAGGGGAGAGGAGTGTGTTCTACTCTGTCTGTTTATATAAACATCACTGTTGTATTGTCCACTATGACGGATACACACCTGCCACCAGGTGGGATCTGAAGCTTTGACAGGCTAAGCAAACTGCCCTCAACTCTCTGACACTGATATGGAACAAGAGCTCTGTTGGGGACCAGAGGCCTTGCATCCTGATTTTCACTAGATGTGCACACCACCCCAACGCTGAAGCGTCCATGTCTAGCAACATTGATGGTTGCACTCAAGAGAAGATCACTCCTGTGCAAACCACCTCAGGGTTGAGCTACCACTGGAAAGATTCGACAGCCTGAGGAGGAAGTGAGACTACCTGGTCCAAGAGGTCTCTGCTTGGGCGGTATACTGAAGCCAGCCAGGCCTGAAGGGTCTGAGCTGCAGCCTCAAATGCTGGACTATGTATGTGCAAGCAGCCATGTGACTGAGCAGCTTCAAGCAGCTCCGTGCCGGGGGAACACTGAAAGTCCTCTATAATGAAGCACAGTCTGGAACTGCGACTCTGGCAGGAATGCCCTGGTTTGGGTGGAATCTAGCACTGCTCCTCTATCCTCTGGGTTGCAGATAGGGTAGCCTTGGGCACATTCAGCAATAGCCCCAGACTGTTGAAGGTCAACTGCATCATATGTATGTGCGGCCCTTGACAAGCCAGACATGGGAACACCTGCACGTGCCATCTCCCTAGGAAGGTGGCCACAATCGTCATGCAGTTGGTGGACACCCGAGGGACAGGACTGTAAACTGGTAATGGTTGCAATTCACTATGAACCTGAGAAAATGTCTGAGACGGGACTATCAATATGCGGAGGTATGTGTTCTTCAAGTTGAGGATGACATACCAGTCCCCCAGCTCCAGGTACTCAGTCTATTACTCCAGGATGATGGCAGCTAAAAAGACCAAGCGCCATCCTGGTGGGCTCTATTGTCAATAGGGGGTGGCGCAGAAGACGACCCCACCACTGCCTCATCAGGAGAGGACTATATCCTAGGTGGTATCACTCCCACCTGACCCTCTGGATCCCTGCTATCACCCTGCCCAATGCCTTGCTGTTCGGTGCTGGGGTGGCGGCCACGGTGCCAATATCCGAACGGGGCTTTCTGCTGGGGTCTAACGCCGTCCTGGTGCTTCGTGGTGGGAGACGGTCCAGGGGTGGTGGAGGGGTATGGCCTTCCGAAACTACTGTGAGCCCTTGGAATAGGTACCCTGGGACTGATGGTATGCCCCTGGGGCCCAGAATGGCCATTGCATGGGCCTCTGCCACTGCACTGACCACAGCAACATAGGGGGAGCTTGGCCTGCCTCCTGTCTATAGCGGCCCCATTCCAACTGGTGCTGGCTGCGCCTTGAGTAATAGGACTCTGCCTCTGAGTCTGATGACAGACGCCAAATGAGGAGACCATGGCGGTGCCACAGAGTCAGTGAGCGGTGCTGCATCCTTGCAGGTTTGCCTCTAGATGCCGCTGCGCTTTGCAGTGCAGAGGTCTATCTTGCTTGGCGGGGGAGTGCGGTGCCATCATAGCAATCAGATTCCTGGCCGCCTCAAATGTGTCCGGAGTGGAAGAGAACTTCATCTCCTCCGCTTGGCACTCTCTAAAGGAAGACTCCACTGGCGCTGGCCTCGACGTATCCCTCTGAGGGCCTGAAGTCAACGGCACTGTTTCCTGCAAGACAGGAGCTAGATGCCCCTGCATGGGATGCACACCACTAGTAGTCAGTTCTGGCTGCTCTCACCATGGACAAGCACCCTCTATTGTTCTTCTTGTGCCTCCTGTAAGACACTGGTGAGCGAAAGCCGTGCTGCGGCCATGGTCTTCAGCGCCGGAGAGTGATGGTGCCAAGGGTCTCTGTGCAAAGGGTCCTTCCTCGGTGCGGTAGCTTCTCTAATGGAGGCCAGTGGGCTCCACACACAGGTGCTGGTGCCGTGTCCTGCTGGCCCGTAGCCAGTTGGGGACAGAGGGCTGACTCCATGAGGAGGTGCTTGAGCCTGAAGTCCCTTTCCTTTTTAGTTCTAGGGCAATACTTTTTGCAGTTCCTGCAACAATCTGTTTGATGTACTTCTTGCAAGCATTTTAGGCAGGAGTCGTGGGGACTGCCCTTTTGGCATGGGCTTGTGGCAGGTCCTGCATGGTTTAAACCCTTGGGGTCGAAGCATGCCCCAAGCGCAAAAAAGGGAACGAACTAGGGTGGCAGGGAACCCCCCAATATAACCAGCTAACTATAACCATTTGCAGGCTGAAGATACAGAAATCACTAGGGGAAACGCTTGCCGAAGCAAGAGAGAGAGAGAGAGACAGCTCCAACCAGCGCCACTGATGGTAAGAAGGAACTGAGGAGGCAGCAGGTCAGCAAGGACCTATATGCGGTGCCATGAAGGTGTGACAGGTACCATTAGGGGAAAAACCTTCTACCCCCCCTGCCTGCAAGGTTGATGAGTGAGGCACCCTAGGGCACCGCAATATCAGTGGGTGCACAGTGCAGGCTGTGGCCCTTTAAAACTGAGCTGTTCCTCCAGAGCATAGCATGCATGCAGGCAGGAGTTTGGGCTCCAGCAGCAAATACTACAGCGAGGTTTCAGTAGCAGCTTGGGAAGTTTCTTTCCGGGGCTCGGAGCTTGCAAGGGGTCTCACTCCCAGCCAGAGATGAGGGAGAGGGGAAAACAACATTCACCACCTCCTACCTATAAGTGGCTGCCCCATGCTGTGGTGAGTAGAGACTGGGGGTGGGGACAGGTAGCCCAGATGTGCCTACTTTTAAGATGCAATACAGGCACAGTACAGAACTTACTGATTTTTTTTGGGGGGGGGGGTCTCTGCTGATGCCTGATTGGTTACTTCGAGTTCCTCATGGTGTCCGGTTGACCGGTCAGTCCATAGAATATCAGGGTTGGAAGGGACCTCAGGAGGTCATCTAGTCCAACCCCCTGCTCAAAGCAGGACCAATCCCCAACTAAATCATCCCTGCCAGGGCTTTGTCAAGCCTGACCTTAAAAACTTCGAAGGAAGGAGATTCCGTCACCTCCCTAGGTAACCCATTCCAGTGCTTCACCATCCTCTTAGTGAAAAGGTTTTTCCTAATATCCAACCTAAACCTCCCCCACTGCAACTTGTTCTGTCATCTGCTACCACTGAGAACAGATCCATCCTCTTTGGAACCCCCTCTCAGGTAGTTGAAAGCAGCTATCAAATCCCCCTCATTCTTCTCTTCTGCAGACTAAATAATCCCAGTTCCCTCAGCTTCTCCTCATAAATCATGTGTTCCAGCCCCCTAATCGTTTCTGTTGCCCTCCGCTGGACACTTTCCAGTTTTTCCACATCCTTCTTGTAGTGTGCGGCCCAAAACTTGACACAGTACTCCAGATGAGGCCTCACAATGCCGAATATAGGGGAATGATCACGTCCCTTGATCTGCTGGCAATGCTCCTATTTATACAGCCCAAAATGCCATTAGCCATCTTGGCAACAAGGGAACACTGTTGATTCATATCCAGCTTCTCATCCACTGTAACCTCTAGGTTCTTTTCTGCAGAACTGCTGCCTAGCCACCTCGGTCCCTAGTCTGTAGCAGTGTACAGGATTCTTCCGTCCTAAGTGCAGGACTCTGCACTTGTCCTTGATGAACCTCATCAGATTTATTTTGGTCCAATCCTTTAATTTGTCTAGGTCCCTCTGTATCCTATCCCTACCCTCCAGCATATTTACCACTTCTCCCAGTTTAGTGTCATCTGCGAACTTGCTGAGGGCGCAATCCACGCCGTCCTCCAGATCATTAATGAAGCTATTGAACAAATAAAACTCTGGTGTTCGTATCTTTGAGGTTCTACTAATTGACTCTTTTTAATAAAGAAAAAAAAGGAAAAAAGAAACTGAGTTTAAGCCAGGAAGTCATTTAGTCTGACATCTTGTAAGTCACATACCACCAATACCACCTAGCACCTGCACACTAAATCCAACAACTGAAATTAGACCAAAGCATTACAGCCCACAGGAGATTAGACTATTACAAGCCACTGGGAGAGAATAGGAATGAGGTGCACCAGTGCCCGAGACCCCGCGATGGCAGGGAAATGATTAAGTAAGATATACCCTGACAATCCCGGCAAGTGACCTGTTCCCACATACTGCAGAGGAAGGTGATAACCCCCTAAGGTTACTGCCTGTCTAACCTTGGGCAAAATTCCTTTCCAAACCCACAGTTAGATCCTGAGCAATCAGTTAGATCCTGAGCATGTGTGCAAGAACCAGCCAGCCAAGCACCTCAGAGAGAGGCTGCTCAGTGACACCTCAGAACCCTGGCCACCCTGCCCAGTGTTCCATTTCCAATCGTGGTGGTCGCTGATTCTTCAGAAGATGACGACAACTCTCCTGATCTCCCACCCCTCCAAATGCATAGCAGGAGAGAAATCCATTCCTGACCCCCTCCCCCCCAAGTCCTGAAACATGAACTTTAAGTACATAAAACATAAAATGGAAATGAGCCCCAGGGCTGCTGAGCCCTGTTCCCAACTATCACAAGCAAACCCGTCACACAATCACTCTCATCTTTGTCTAGTTCTCTCTTAAAAGTAATTAAGTTGTTTGCCCCCACAACTCAGATTGGGAGACTGTTCCAGAGCCTTCCTCTTCTGACGGTTAGAAACCATCTTCCAATTTCCAGCCCAACCCCCTTGTTTGTGGCCAGTTTACATCATTTGTTCTTGTGCCTATGTAGTCATTTAGCTTAAATAGCGCTACATCCTTCCTGGTATTTACCCCATTCCCCCCCAATGTATTTATAGAGAGCAATCGTATCCCCTCTCAGCCTTCTTTTTGCTGGGCTAAACAAGCCAAGCTCGTCTAGTCTCCTTTCATAAGATAGGCCAGCCATTCTCCTGATCATCATAACAGATCTTCACTGCACCTGTTCTAGTTTGAATTCATCTTTCTTGAACACTGATGACCAGGACAGTACACAAGTATTCCAGATGAGGATGTACCAGTACCTTGTAAATTGGCATTAATACTTCTCTATCTTGACTGGAAATGTCTCCACTAATATGTCCTAGGATCCCACTTTTTTTTTTTTCCACAGCCATATCACATTGGTGGCTCATGGTCATTCTGTGATCGACGCACACACCTAGGTTTCTCTCCTCCGCGGTTGCTTCTAACTGATGAGCCCCCAGCTTGTAGCAGAAATTATTAGACCCTAAACGCATGACCTGGAACTGTGTATTACTGAATTTCATCCCATTTCTGTCACCCCAGTCTTCAAGGTCATCCAGATCTTCCTGTATAATATTCTAATCCTCCTCTGTATTGATGATGCCTCCAAACTTCATATTATCAGCAAATTTCATTAGCACGCTCCTACTTTGTGCCAAGATCATTAATAAAAATACAGAATAAGATCCCTCCAGTCCAATAGTTCACCTTTCAGCACAACCGGTTGCCTTCTCCTCTTCAGCCAGTTTCTTATCCACCTTACAATTCTTCTATCAATCACCATCTTCTAATTTAACTAATAATTTTCAATATGGTACGGAGACTTCAGTAGCTTATTTGACAAAGTATTAGACATACTTAATTTCCCTTATCTAAAAAAAGATCATTTCCTCCTTTGATGATAGAACTGAGGTTAATTTGGCATGTTCTACCTTTGGCAAACCCATGTTACATTACATCCCCATTACTGTGTACTTCTATTAATTTAATTATTCTTTCCTTCACAATTTGTTCCAAAGCTTCGCATACTACTGAGGCCAGACTAACAGGTCCATAATTACCTGGATCACTTTTTCCACCCTTTCTTAAATATATGCATGACATTAGCCATTCTCTACTCATATGGTACTACCCTTAGATAGATTTATTAAAAATCCTCCCTGCTAGACTAGCAATCTCATGCGCCAGTATTCTTTCAGTATTCTGGGACAGAAATGATCTGGTACTCCAGTTTGAGCACATTAAAATCTAAGTTTTAATTCCATCTCAGATGTGGTCATTTCCATTTCTATTTCCATCAGCTGCCCTGCCTTCATGCCCATGTTCCATATTATCATCCTTATTGAAAACAGAGGCAAAGTATTCATACAGCTTTTGGGCAATACCTAGACTATCTTTAATCTCCTTCCTGTCCACGCTGCATAGCAGCCCAACCTCATCCTCTCTTATTCTCTATCTAAAATAAGAGGTTTTTTAGTTAATTTCCTTGTCAGGAGCTAATTTAGCTTGACATTTAGTATTCTCACTTTATTCCCATATTTCATAACTTCCAAGATTTAAATTTCATTGCTGATCAATCATTTTCCATTCTCTATAGGCTCTCTGCTTACTCCTAATAGACGGATGAATAACCACCTCAAAAAGCTGAGTCTGGAGTCTTTCGCTGTAAGTTTTTTCCTTGTTTGGGATGCAAATTTCAGATATGTAGAAACTCCAAGAGTCATTTTTCGTAAATGTAAAGGTATTTGTAACAAAAAAGAAAAATCAATCTGATAGCTCTCCAATACCTGAGTGATTTAGATTTGCTTTTTAAATATTAAAAGTTTAAAAAGGTTGTCTACTTAAAGTTAATTTTACTTTTAATACTAATTTAAAGTCTCTATTCTGCCAATTATTCTGCTTGGGTTAACTGCTGCACCTGCATAAAGCCTCACTGGCTTTAATGGGGCTCAGTGTAAGTGCAGCAATATACCCATATGTAACAAGTCACAAGATTGGGGCACATAGCAACTAGCAGAGTAGGGTCCTGGTCAATGACTGGGGCTCTTAAGTGCTATGATAATACAAATAATAAAGTACTTGGACCCATTACAGGACTAGGTCATTATATCAAATCCTCAGTTCTAAATCCTAGAAGTCTCCACAGCATTCTATAGCTGTGCTTCAAAAACTATTAATGAATGAGATGATTCACAGTAGTTGCCATTAAGCAAATATCAAAAGTTATTACACGATGAGCCATATAACACCCTCCAGTGAAAGAAAGCTCTAAAAACTTATCCTCAGATTCTTTATGAGGACAGATTGTGTCAATAACACTAGCCCTCCAAATTCATGGATTTTGGATATATTGGTGTCACAGAACTGTCCACACACACAACACTCCATCAGCACATCAGTTTCCAAAGAGCATGGCTCCAATGGAGAAGCACCATCTCCCACAGACTGTTTCCTGAACATGCATTGCAGGAGATATTTCTCATGAAATGCTGAACCTCATATTTTCCCTCAGCATTTGTTTGCTTTGCAATAAGACAGATTCTTGCTTTAGTGAAAGAAAGCCACAGGATTGCTGAATTTTTTTCCTCCATACTATTTAGAAAGGACTGTGTGCAGTAGTTCAAAAAGCAAAATGTTTTGCCTTATCTAATAACAACTCTGCTACTTAAAGTCCTTCTCTAGACGTTTGACTTCATCTTTACAACAATCTCACATATTGTAAAGTCTGTGACCTTCTGTATCTAGACTGAACACAAAGATTGTGCCAGTAGCACAAAGACTTCTGATCACTGAACTGTTTAATTGTGGCATACTCTGGCAACATTTGAGAGCAGACATGGCACCATGTGCTTTTAATTAAAGACATCACTGTATCAAGTCTCTCCTCTCTTCATAATGGGGTGGCCTTGATCAAATCATAGTTAGAAAGTGATGAACAGACACCTCAGTTACATTTCATTAGCATAGCCAACCTCATTAGCAACACTAGAGAAATCTATATGAAAGATGCTGAGATAGCACAAAAACCTTTGACCTAGTCAGTCAGTGATAAGGACATATACTTGTATGCATGGAAGCTTCCTTCATACAATAAAAATCTAGAGCGAGGACATACCATATACCGATTTAGGGGGAGATTTTTCTAATTGTGCCTTTGAAAAAATTTCCCCCTAAAATATAGTTAATTAAATCTTCTGTTCTATAATCCTGATATGTAGCAGGTAGTTTGAGAACTACACAAGGCAACTAGTAAAAATGGGCAAACAGATGGGAGCTTCAGACTTCAAACACAAACAAGCCAGTGAAATTCAAATCCATCATCTTTCCAATCAACATACTTATTGATCTGCATTTCATATTGGGCCTTTAGATATGCATTATAATATGGATTTGGACATGAACTGTCCAACTCCATGTTCTTACTTGCTGGCTGGTGCTTCTCTGACAATACACACTGTAATACCCCCTTGTGGAACAGAGGTCCTGGAACAGCCTCCCAACAGGAGCTGTGTGGGCGGGGGCAAACAACTTAGTTTTATTACAGAGCTAGACAAACTTATGAGTGCGATTGTATCATGGGGTGCTTGTGATGGCAGTGGGTAGGGCTCAGCAGCCTTGGGGCACTCTTCTAGTTTACGTCTTATGCTCATGCTTTAGGATTTCAGCCGGCCACCTGCAGAGGTCAGTCTTTCATGTTAATTAAGCTTGCAAACTAGATCAATACCAGGTGGCAGAACATTATTCTACCAAATCAATCAACAATCAAGTTATAAAACAGTACATTATCTTTATTCCTATGACATTACCCATGTCTGTTCTACAATATGGCTGCCATAATTCCCACCCCCCCCCTCCTTTCTTTTTGTTTTTAACTTCAACATAAAGACTTTTCCTTTGCAGTAGAGTTCTGTATCCATCTTCTTCACCGTTTATGTAATTATAGATGTTTACAATTGTTGTGTTTTCTGCTCCAGACTAACTGTACGCATTGTTTTTTACATATACATTTTAAAATGGCAGTTTCTTCAATGTTCAGAAATATATTGCAGATTGATTGCTGCTTAACTGTTCGTGCAGCAGTCAACACAAGCAGTTTAATTTCTTTCAAATGCCAGTGTTATAACAGGTAATGCCAAATAAGTTATTGGAAGGGAGATAAAAGCTCATGTTTGAAACTATTAGAAATGACAGTGGAGACATTCCTGGGAGGCAGATTACCCCAGATCTGCCTAATGTGAGATTTCTTGCACTTTTTTCTGAAGCATCTGGTGCCAGCCACAAGAAACAGGATACTGTACTAGGTAGACGATGGGCGTAATCCAGCATGACCGTTCCAATACTGTACTTCTATTAGTGCAGCATACAGTAAACAGTGTCTAGCATCTGCAACATATGAAACTTGGTAATGCCATATTGCCATCCATTTTTTAATGTACACTTTATAGAATGTCTTTAGAACAGAGGAGTTAAAAAAAAAAGTGATCACAACCTGAATAAAACCAGACATGGTATTTGCACAGAGAAAGCTACCTCAAATAAATTGCAAGGACAACTCAGCTAGTCAAAAGAATATAATGGACTGAGTCCTGCTTCCCTTAATTATGCTAGTAGTTTCACGGATTTCCATGAGGAAGCTCCAAAGATTAGGAGATTAAATTAATTGGAACCAAAATAAGACATTCTTCTCAAGATTGAAAAAAAAAATAGGATCAAATTAGTTAAATAAATAAATAAATAAAAAAAGTTGATTATGATTTATGGTACGTATCCTATACGGTGAAACTACACAATCAAAATGCATTCTTTACTATGGCAATAATGAAGCTTCTTAAACATCATTCCAGGTTTTTTTTCCCCGCTGCTCTGGATTACTAAAGTTCAGACACTCACTTCCCAGCTAGTATTGTCAAAATTATAAACATCTCTCTTTAAGAACTGGTAAATACAGTTGGCATATTTCCCAGAATGAAATAAAGCTTTTCTTTATTAATAGTTACTAAATTGTGTGTTAAGTATATTTCATTGTAATTGTGGGTTCAAAAAAGTTCCAATTCTTGACATTTCCAAAAACATGTGGTTACTTGCTATTTGATTACATCCTTTGGAGATCGGATCACTTTGGGTACTTTAATATAGACATCTTGATGTTTATTTCTTAAAATGCACCCTCTCCTCCATGGAAGGAATTCCGATGGACTGTAAGAACATTTTTTCCCTATATTAAAGGTGTGTGCACATATCTATCTAAAAAATACATCAAACTATTTTAAAATAAATATATTTTCCTCTCGGTACTATTGCCTTGTCCCAAGGCACATTTCAAAATCCTGTGTATACTATTTATATATGCCTATTTTAAAATACTGCAGTAAGTAGACATACAAAAGCTTTTGGAGCAAGCCTGAGAAAAAAAGAGATCAGCAGAGGTAGTGATAGTAACAGAAAGTGGGGAAAGGTCATAGCCTTGGTGGGGATAAGCCTTCACAAGTTTCCCACCCTCTTCCCTACAACCATTTAAAATTAAAATTAGACCCAAGTAGGATTTCTGACCTCAACTGGTCTGGGAACAATTCAGGAATTGCAGAAAAGACACTAGTAAAATAAAGATTCTCTCTCCTCAGTTAAACTAACAAGTTCACCAGTCTACTAAGCCTTACATTTAAGTTATTAGTGCAGTGGGAAAAGACACGGAATTACAAAAGGGTAGAAGAACACCACCACTTGAAAGTGAAATGAACAAAAGATTCTTAATATGTAAAGAAGAAGACTAGAAACTTCTTGACTAAACAGTTAAACCCAGAAAGTGTTGTCAGGGCAAGGCTAGTACTGCCTTCCATGTAAGACAATGTTACTCACCTTGAGCAGTAACTGTGATTCTTCAAAATGTATGTACCTATGGGTGCTCCACTTCAGGGTGTGCATGTGCCTCTCAAGCCCTTGATTGGAATATCCTATGAGGATACTGCTCAGGAGTCACCTGAAATTGAGCACCCATAGGGACACTACTTGAAGAACTGTTTTTTCCAGATGCGTGTCCCTATGGGTGCTCCACTACCCACCCTCCTTCCCCCCTCTGCTTCAGACTGTTCTTGTTGGACATTCAGATAAAGAAGGAACCAAGGGCGGTTCGTCTGCACAGTCCTATATATCCTAAGAGTGCAGCACAAGGTTGTATAGAGCACATGCGCTGGCCGAATGGACACTGCTCAGTGGAAAATCTGCAAGCTAGGGCTCAAGAGGTGCATGTGCATTTGAAGTGAAGTGGAGTACCTACAGGGACAATATTTGCAGAAGTAGTAGCTACATTAGCAGGGTGGGGGGGCCAAGATTAAAGCCTAAAGACTAAAGAATAAAAGGTAAAGGACAGCACTTTTGCGTCTACGTTTTCCTTCATAACCTTTATTCTATGACCAAGCAAAGTTCAGCTTATCATCTGCTTTAAGTGACCTACAATATATTTTTCCTATGAAAAAGGCAATAAATACATGGTAGAGAAATGTCTGACCTCCACAGCAAGAGAGAGAAAAAAAGAAGGCATCCTACAAAACACCCTAAAGAAAGTGTTACTAGACAATTTTGAAGAATCTTATACAAAAATAATGAATTAACCAATTACTTAACTTCACTTCAACCAAGTGTTCAAGATTATAGTAGAATTCAAGCTAACATTTACCCTCTGCAAGCTTCTTAGTACCTTTGCAATCAGGCACAGAAGAAATCTGGAAGGCACTGATTGAGGATCTTTTCCTGTTTTTATGGCATTATAATCCATGTTTTCACAGCTCCATGTTATAGTAAACTCTTTCAGTCTCCAATACTCATTGCCTCAGAGGCTTTGACCAACACACAAGCATCACACCTAGGAGTAGCAAAGGCTAGTGCAAACACATGAACACCTATTTCATGAACTCAGCAGGTTCTCAGAAATCTATAATTTAGAGTCTATAAACCCATACACTGCTTAGAACATAGCTAACTCAATTTCTCTCAGCCTCCACAGGTACAGACCTGAAAAACACCCAGGTTTACACTGTGAACCACTGGGGGAGGTGGTGTTTTCAGTGGCAACCATGCAACTACTTGATTGAAAATATTAGACTCATGTCTAGTCTGATTATGCTTAGATGCAAATGTAAGACATCTTTTTAGAGAAAATCTCTATGCAGGAACACTTTTGTATCTATAAAACACTATCACAAGCATGTGTGCCTATAAACATTGATACAAAAACCCCCCACTGAAATTCAAAAACTTTCCTTATTACTAAGGGTAATAGATTTATGGCATTACTGCAGCTCCCAAAAATATGCTAGGCTCATCACAATATAGATAAAGACAATATCCCTGCCCTGATGAACTTGAAAACTAATTTTAAAATGTGATGATCCCTTCTCATGACAAGGCAGTAGTGAGGGTTGAGAAGGATGGAGAGAGATGATGTTAAGGTAATGCATTTGTTTCAGAACATGACACGGAAGTGGAGTTTTATTTCTTACCTAAGAAATATAAAAATTGTCATAGGGCATATCTATGCTGTAGTCCTCTTTGAAGAGGACATCAGTACAAACTCGGGACCTTTAAGTTTCCGCACGCAACAGCCACATGGGGGAGTTACAGTGCAGCACTTTGGTGCATACTGGTGTTCCCCTTAGTTAGAACTACAGGGCTGTGTAGACATGCCCTTGGTATTTTAAATTTCCTCTAGGCTTCACAGAAATTGGCCTTAAGACCCGAATGAATAAAAACTTTCTATACTGCTTTGCCAGAGTGATAGGTGCAATAGACAGAAGTAATCCCAAACCAGTGAGAGTCCTAAACAGTAGATTCCTGTGTATCACAGACACACACTTAGGAGAAAACAGATCCACACACAGATATCCTACACAGAGCTGACATTGCTTGAATGTCACCTACCATCCTTTAATTGTGAATTGGTAGTGATGCTCAATACTAGAACTATTTGTAAAATTAACGTATGTAAAAATGAGTAGAACTAAGCATCGCTAGGCTAGTAACTCAGTTTTTTATAAGCTAGTGCAGTGTTTAATATTATACAGCTGAATTATTTCACTTAAAGAGTGTTTTAATACTGTGCAATACTATGGATCAAAGCAATGGATGTCAAATCCGAGAGAGCATTCCTGATCCATCACAGGAGCAGTGGTAGCTGCAGATATTGTACATCACATTTTCTGCCCATTAGACCTTTTTCCTGAAACAGTAGACTTCCTAAAGAGAGAAGCTCATACTACAGTTAGCTGGAAAAATTTCTTTGGGATGGATATAGAAGCAGCTTCCCACATCCATTTCCTAATCCTATCCACATTCTTTGCTTGCAACATTTTTCATTTGAAAGGAAATATGAGGTATATTGGAAATTTTATCCAATCCAAGACAAAAACATTACATTTAGAGCACTGTATATTAAAACACTTTTCAATCTGGGCCCCAATTTCCAAGGCACAATTTGGAACTTTCAGTCTTTTACTCACACAGGCTTTTTTCTTGCCATTTTTTACCAGCACAATACTTGGACACCAGTATACCCATGTAACAGAGGTACAGGTTTGAAAATGAGAGCCTGATGATATACAGCATACGCATGTACAAAGCTAGGCTAAAGTTCTGAATGTAGCAATGGAATCCTACAGGCAAGACCTATTATGCTGCAGAAGTAGTGGTTTGCAGTTTGCTTCAGATAAAATTATGGACCTCAGGGTTCTAATTTATAATCTTTAATTTCAGAAATTTAAAAACAAACGGGATAAAAAGTTCTTAGAGAAGAAAACTGGTATCCACATTAAGCCTAATGTGAATCTAACTTCTTAAAAATGTGTCTAAGGTATTTAGAATGAAAAAGGGCACTATAAAAAAAATTCAGATGGATTTTTGGCACTCCAATATACTACAATAAATACAGCAGATCCTGATGCAAGATTGACAGTGAGTTTATAATGGTCTCACAGACTCAAATTAAGTGATGCTGATGGGTACTTCAATATTGTCATTTGCAGCAAACGTATATTATAGAACTCTTGTACACATCATTAAAACGGACTAATTTGCTATGACACTTCAATTTTAGATGGACAAACTACTGACTGCACATGAAAATTACAAGTGACTTTTTTTTCCATATGCACACTTAAAAAACACACAAATAATATGTTAACTGTATGCACATGTAAGATGTGTCCATAGACACACAATGTACGCTGATGCACATGGGAGTAATACGTTTATTACAAAGAAGCATATATGCATTCCAGCGGTAATACATGTTAATATTAAAATATTAATCCAGGCAACAACATTCTACACGTTATTAAATCTAAAAAAAAGGAGGTTTTCCCAGTTAATCCAACAAACCCCCCTACAATTTACAAAAGGTCCTGTGTATATATACACACTTACACTGTACTTATTTTCTCACAGCACCTTATATTTACATTATGAGATTTGTGCAGTGACACACAGAGCTCTGCATGTGTAGAGCTCTGCGCAGATACAACATTTTTATCCGCATCTGGTCTGCGATCCACAAACATGGTCCGTGGATGCGGAGAGCCGCGGATATAAAGTGGATATCCGCAGGCTTGCAGGCTCTATGCATGTGCACCTCATACATACTGAAACAGTCTACTCTAGTATAGTTTCCTTAAACAATGGTAAGCCTTCTTATCAAAAAGATGGATTTTGTACAAAGGTAGTACTTTTGATCTATTTACGCCTCTTTCAACTTTTTTTTTTTTTTTTTGGAGTCGTCTACTGTGTATTCCAAAATACAGCTTGCTGGATGGGGGGGAAGAAAGGGCAGGTTCGTAATTGGTGAAATGTTGCCCAAACCAATACGTTACAGTAAAGTGTTAGGGTGGCACAAATTAAAAAGTACACAACTCAATAATTCTAGTTAATGAATTGACAAAATGTATTATATATGAAGTGCTTCATATGTGTTTTCAACTTATTTAAGTCATCTTTCCTTGTATCAAAAATATAATTCAACACATTTAATATTATTGAAAAATTAAGAAAAGATCCCCTGACAATGCTTTTTCTTACCTCCCACTCCCTAGAAGCAGCTTCATTAGTGCAATCACCAGTTTCAGGCTCTTCATTTTTCTTTACAACTATAAACCCAGGCTCTCTAATAGACTCCCCAGTATCCTCTGAATACGTTTCTGGGCTCCACTGAATAAAGAAGGCATACAAGTGTTCTGTCCTGAAAAACAAAATCAAATAATGACACAAATTAAAACAAAACGTATTAGTTGTTGACTTTATCAGGGATTGCACATGCATGTAAAAAAACCACAACTTCCTTGTGCTTTATCACTACCTGAGATCATAGAAACAAACCTGGTTGAGAATCTGTTAATTATGCTATTGTTTACTTTTAGTATTTCACTAAACTTGGACAGTGAAAAAATAGACCAGCTTTAATTTGTCACCTTAACTTTTTCCATTCTTATACAGTAGCACAATAATACTGTTTGAGCTCTCAGCTTAAGAGTTTTTATATAGTACCAGCCACTGAAATATCCAACCTCTAATAATACAAAAGGACTGCTTAAACAGACTCATTGGAGGTTTAAACCAAATATGAATAGAAAGGTTTGCATATCTCTTGCCTCATTCTGCCCCAAATAAAACCTACACTTTGAGCCTAAACCACTTCTGAGAGTTTTCATATTCTACTTAGCATTACTAGATGGCACAAAGAAAGAAAGCAGAAGTTGTGCACATAACAAGATCCTGAAATACAGACAGATTTGTCTAGTAGTAGTCGTTCACTAAATGGCAAATACTATTCTCTTTTCTATAGGCCTCACAGAAACACAGAAGTGTTTCCACAGTTTGGTAGGGCATGATCCCAGAAGACTGCACAAGAAGTTACTATCCCCCATGTGCTACAGAACTGTGTTCTATGAGGGTTCCCCTTGCACTGACTGAGGGAAGTTTGGGGGACAGTACCAGTGGCTTTGCAATACCACAACTTCAATGACCTTCACAACCATGGACAGGAACAGAACAGCCTTGAGGATTATAGCAGCTCTGAGGCTTTATGGTGTTGTGGAATGGGGACAAGGATCCTCCCTCTCCTCTTCCTTGGAGACCTCCCTTGAGGCTAGTTTATGTACTGTAAGTCAGCACAAAGAACAAGATTAGGCCCAAAGAGATTAAAGTGAGTATCAGAAGTGTATTTAAATTATTCTCCTTAAAATAAACTCCGCCCAAACTGATACTAGATTATCAGAAATCACACTTGCTGCATACCAGCAAGTTCTTATAAGATTCCAACTACATCTTCCTTGTAACTCTGTTTCCAGAGACCAATAGCCACTAAACAGTGCTCAGCTTAAATGTTAAGTTAACCTTTTATTCTAAATGAATTTTAGTGCTTTTGAAAAGATGTTCAATAGACAACACTAGAGATTGAACTAGAGACTGAACTCACTTTGAACAAGGCAGAATAGGTCATGACAATGAAAGCTTCCTCATATAATCCTACCTGCCTATGCATGGGAGCAGTGTCAGTGTCCATGTCAGTTCAAAATAACTGGTGTCTCAAAACTAGCTAATAAATGCCAATTATTAATTGGCAACAATTAATAAGAAACTAGTATTTAAAATAGAAAAAGTTATTGACTTTGCCCACAAGAAGCTTACTTAAGCCGCCAACATTTAACATCCTTCCACACTGTATGGTGCTAGTGCCATGTACACATCAAGCACTACGTTACCGTGGGGGTTGGACTAGATGACCTCCTGAGGTCCCTTCCAACCCTGATATTCTATGATTAACTTGCTTGTTGATCTTCTCTCTCTCACACAACAGGATGGAGATGAGTCCCTCTGAATTCCTCTCCATGCTGATATATGCCATGACAGCCAGCCACTTGGCCTACCAAGGATGCAGTCTTTAAAAGTTAGCTAGTAGCACAGTTTGGTTAATTAAAGAGATGTTAAGTAGAAAGAACGGGGCATGCCAGCATTAGTACAAGGCACATAAACCTAAAACCCTTCTCCTCAATTAGCAAAACTCCTGCACCTGGCTAATCTTGTGTCCCCACACTATGGAGGTGCAATGGTCAATAGCTCCAAGTAGCAGTGGATCCACATGGTCCATCTACTCTTCCCCCTTGCCCACCCAGCACGTAGTTGTATTTCCACATGCATAAGCTTTCCAATTTCTTACCCGATTTGAGTAGAACCATGTTGTTCTTCTGCATCTGACACTCTCCACAGCTGTGGAAGAATGGCAAGATTTGCCTCTTATGTTATTACAAGGAAGGTATAATTACTTATACATGATTTTGAGAAGCGTAGAGGAAGGTAAATTAGATAAATATTTTCCCAGGTATCATAATCTGACAACCTAATCCCTCTTTACCTTTCATGTGGAACAGCAAACCAGTACTCGTGTTTCTTATCTCTCTGTGCATACTGCTGCATTAATGCACTTGCTTGTGACACAAATGTTTTTCTCATAGGTTTTCCAACTCTGAGACACAAGAACTTGTGAGATCGATGTCTTCTCTTCTCTTTCATAAGAGCAGAACCTATTACTGAAAAAAGGCGGGGGGGGGGGGGGGAAAGCAGGTAGTTCTGTCAAGTTCTACTCCACAAGCTGAACCATACAATTAACCAACTACGTATTAGGATGATTGATCCAATGCAGCCTGTATTAGCTGCAAATACTTTTATTTCATTATAAAGATTTGCTACCATTCAGCATATTTAAACTCACTTATACACATGGAACAATAAAACCTAAGACGACGACACAGATTTGACTACTTCTAACTTCTCTCTCCCTCACACCTCAATCCCACAGTACATACTGAAATTTCAGTTATGTTTGAAAATGCACCGTAATGGGGAAAGGGGGGAAAATGACTCACCTCATGAGGGCTCCCTAGGAGCGGGGTGTGGTACTGCAATCTTTTTCCTGCCCTGGCACTCACTGTAGGTTGCTAGCCTCACTAGGCAGGTCTTCAGTAGCTTGGCCCTCCAGCCAAGTCAGTGTCAAAAATGAACCCTTCTGGGATAGTTAAGAATCTACTCTATATGCCCTCCAGGGTCTTCAGCCCAGTCTCTGGGCCCTTTAAGTTCAGCCCTTTGCTTGAGCTTCTAAAGGAACCTTGACCCCTTTGCCAGTGGCTGTGGGGGAACCCAGGCCTGCTCACCACTCTGGTTCAAACCCAAAGGACCTTATAAACAACAGCCATGCGCTGGTTCCTTTAATTAGTTACTGCTGCTTCCCTGGGCCTCCTCCCACCTGGCCCCTTCACCTTCAGCCATTACCTTATGGTTAAAGTTATCAGGTCCTCTCTCCCAGGGACAGTAAATGCAGCTAGTTGAGCTCCTTTGGCCAGAGAGGAGCACCCTTCCTCTCCCCTCTGATCTCAGGCAGATACTGCCCTACTAAGCCCCTGTAGCTCCTTTAATCGGTGTCTGCTAGGCACTGATTGGCTGTTTTCACAAGACCTCTCTAGGCAGGCCTGGAGGACCAACCTTTGCTGCTCCTTCCTGGGCGGGGTGCAGGAGGACTGGGTGGCCTCCATCAGCAGGTCACGAAGGGCCAGGTACACCCATCACATGCATCAAAAAGACATATTTTACCTGTAGTCTGAGACTGGAATCCTCTCCCTTCCACCCCACCCCCTTTTTTAAAAAAAATTCATTTTCCCAATGTACAAAATGTGACCAGATAGCAATAAAGTGACATAGAATATACAGTGGAAACAACATATTCACAGGAGAAAAGATTAATGTATATATTTAGACGTATGTCAGTCTTGTGTACTGAATGTATGTGTATTAGTTACTTTTCATTTCAAGAAACCAATTTCTGCATTTATCAGTGCAGAATTAAGACTTATTTACATGTCTAAAATTAGCATGTTTATCAAATATTTTAGAGTTATAAAACACACAGGATGAAGTAGCTGTATATTTTGCTGTAGTATTTCTAATGAACTAAAAGGAACTGTTAGGTTCCTAAACACTGGACAAGTGATTAGGTATAAATTGCCAAGTTTAGCTAAAGGGATAGTGAACAAACCAAAATAAACAGCCTCTGAGACAGACTAAATACCCAAATCCCACAACACTTCAAGCTGATTCAGAAGGAAGCCTTTAAAAAGCAAAGAACACAGCCAAGTTTGGAAAACAAAGCAAAACAAACCAAACAAACAAGAATGAAAAACACTAGGGCAGTGGTTCCCAAACTTGTTCTGCCGCTTGTGCGGGGAAAGCCCCTGCCGGGCCGGTTTGTTTACCTGCTGCGTCCGTCTTTTGGGGATTTGAGGATAGTGGAGAAGGGAGAAAATGATGATTCAGAAACACACATTCTATGATGTACTCTAGTTGAACCACATCCAGGATCTATCTCTGGATGAGAGGGTGAGAGGATGAGGATGAGAGGAACACTGGTATTTAATTTTAATAGTCTCCTCCCCAGGTGTTGCTCATCGGACTTCTCGTGACTGCAGACAGGGGTAGTTTCTAGTGCTGGAATCTGCCTTGCAGAAGACTGTTAGTTCCCCTTTCTGGGCTTAGACTTGCTCCAGTCTCCCCTTCCACACTTAGAGGAGCAGCCACAAAAAGGATACATTGCCCTGCAGCATCAGGGGCATACAGTTAGCCAAGGCATTTTTGAGCTTTTTTCTGTCAATGTCTCTATTCCTATTCCTCTAATTGCCCCGAGGCATTCTGCCAGAGAGGCCCTCCCAGACCAGTTAAGCTGAAGCTGCTGCAACCAGCCACCTGAGTATCAGAAGTAGTTTCCAGCAATCCTACTACAAAGCCCTAACCCCCAAGGCTAAACAGCCCAGAAACACCTAGGCCTCGTCTACACTGCCACTTTACAGCGCTGAAAATTTCTTGCTCAGAAGTGTGAAAGAACACCCCCACCCCGAGCGATGCAAGTTTCAGTGATGTAAAGTGTCCGTGTAGACAGTGGACCAACACGTGGAGCTGTGCTCCCAGCACTGGTAGCTACTCCCCTCATGGGAGTGACTACACAGCAACATTAAAGCACTGCCGTGGCAGCGCTTTAACGTTGGTAGTGAAGACATACCCTTGGAATCCCTTTTTGCATCAATACCTTGTGAGCAGAGCCTTTAGCTCTAGTGCTCTTTGGTGATGAGTCAGAGGAACTGCTATCCCCAGAAGAATAGGCCAGTTTTCTCGGGCATTTTCTTGAACCCATTTTCTTAAAATTTACTCCTTGGGGGAGGTGGGGACTGGGAATCTGAATCACATGGTGAGCCCTGTGAACCTCTTCTGCTAAAAGGCATCTCTTTATCCCTGCTCTTTTCAGAGTGGATAAAATGACCGTAAGGGGACACTCAGCTGCTCTCTGGGGCTCACAAGAAGACAACCTCTGAGGTAAAGGCTCTTTTCTTGCCAAACTCCGGAGCTCTCTAGCCCAAGTGGGAATTTCTTCTTTCCCCCCTGTGCAAAATTCCTAACTTCCCCTGGGGCTAGGGGAAGGAGATCAAATTGCTCAACAAGACAAAGGAGGAGGAATGATGAGACCCATGCTGCCGTAGGGTGCACGAGTGAAAAAGACCAACTAGCAGCTCCTTGCTCTATTTGTGGTTGTTTTGGTTGGTCCTGCTTATGGTTTTCCCACACAGTGCAGTCCCCTTCAATGTAACTGCCACTTGCAGCTGAACAGCCGTCTTCATTTTTCAGCCATCCTTCAAAAAACATTCTGGCTGTCAGACACCCCCCAACCCTCTGCTCTGGTAATTCTAGGAGGCAGACAAACCACCTCTTCAGCTTGCTGCCCCCCTCTTAAAAAAAAGAAAACAAAACACCTCACAGTAGGTGCAAGTAGGAGGCTGAACAAAACTGAGTGGGACTTCTGAAAGTGGTGGCTAGTTCCTTGTCAGCCACGCAATTGGCTTTGACTCTGCCCTCTATAGCTACAGAGAGGCAACAACCCACACTGAGAATATGTGGACCTAGCCCTGAGAGTGAAATGTATATTCCATGTATCTTATCTGATTCCAACATCAGGGGAGCTCTATGGTAATACACAAACATATGGAAAAACAAAGAGAATCATATAATCAAAATAATATTGGACAACAAATTAAATAGTTTAAAAATCCTTCTGTGGTTTCTCCATTTCCCATGAATTAAATGTTGTATTATAAAATGCTTCCCAGATCATGTACGCACGTTTGAATAGCAATCTTAAGCATCCTAATGGTATGAAGGTTAGCATCCCGTTGTACAGTCCCAGCTTCTAGCAGTTGGAGGTTTAGGGACACCTGGCACACAGGGTTGCATCTTTGACCACCCTGGTTAAAAACCATTGAAGGACCTATCCTCCATGAACTTATCTAATTCTTTTTTGAACCCTTAATAATTATTGGCCTTCACAACATCCCATGGCAATGAGTTCCACAGTTTGACTGTGCCTTATGTGATGAAGTACTTCCTTATGTTTGTTTTAAGTTTGTTGCCTCTTAATTGCATTGGGTAACCCCAAGTTCCTGTGTTATGTGAAGGGGTAAAACAACACTTCCCTATGCACCAACTCAATATCGTCATGATTTTATAGACCTCTATCCTAAACCTGACCTTAGTCACCTCTTTTTTTAAGTTGACCAGTCCCATTTTTTTTTTATAATCTCTCCTCATATGAAAGCAGTTCTATACCCTTAATCATTTTTATTGCCATTCTCTATACCTTTTCCAATTCTAAGTATCTTTTTTGAGATGAGACCACCAGCCCTGTACTCAATATTCAAGGTGTGGGGATACCGATGGATTTATATAAAGTCATTATGATATTTTCTGTCATACGATCGATCCCCTTCCTAATGATTCCTAACACTGTTAGCTTTTTTGACTGCCACTGCACAGTCAACAGATGTTTTCAGGTACCTACCCATGATGACTTCAAGATCTTTCTAATTTAGACACCATCATTTTGTATGCCTAGTTGGGGATTATGTTTTCCAGTGTTCATTACTTTACACTTATCAACACTGAATTTCATTTTTTCCCCCCCATCACCCAGTTTTGTGAGATCCTTTTGTAACTCTTTGCAGTCAGCTTTCTACTTAACTACCTTGAATAATTTAGTATAGTCTTCAGAACTTTCTCTGTTCACCTCTTTTTTCAGATCATTTATGAATAGGTATAACTATAACAAAGTTTTGTCTATATATTTTTCTGCAAGCATTTTTATGCAAACTGAACTGTACATTCAAAATGTCGTTAAATATGACAGGTTTCAGAGTAGCAGCCGTGTTAGTCTGTATCCGCAAAAAGAAAAGGAGGACTTGTGGCACCTTAGAGACTAACAAATAAATTTGTTAGTCTCTAAGGTGCCACAAGTCCTCCTTTTATTAAATATGAGATGTCCTTTCAAAAGTTTCTGAATGGTGCCTAATGCAATAATAGACTATTAGTAACAACATTAAGATGTGGGGATGGGAGCCCTGGGAGAACTTTTCTCTGTGATCTTACTAAAGATACAATCCAAAATTGCCAAGCCCAGCTAGGGGACATAGTGTGTAATATAACACTTCCCGTAGCAATTTAGGGTATTAAAGTCAAACTTATTACCACAGAATGATACAGCAATTATATGGGTTGGCCTTTCAAAAGGCAGTTACTTCTGTAACTAGATCAAACAGCTAACCACACCAGATGTTGAGATATAAAATGAAGTCCAGCCAGCCCAAGAATATATTGTAATTAAACATATTGGTACTTTTAATGATATATATGGACTGGCTTGAACGTGAACATTCTTTCAGAGTTATGTTTCATATAAGTACTATCCTGAGTTTTTTTTTAAACCCGATACATAGTGCATGGTTTAAAGTGCTAATTCTCCATTAGTGCATCATAAAATGACCAGACAATTAAAAATAACAAAAACCACAAAATGTGAAAGATTTGTATTTAGAAATAATGCCAGAGATTTTACATTCTTGACAAACTGCAAGTTTTGATCTGAGTTACACTCAAAGATTGTCGCGGTAATTTGCAACTAAAACCACAAAGAAAAAACTGTTACCTACCTTTTCGTAACTGTTGTTCTTTGAGATGTGTTACTAGTGTTCATTTCATTCTAGGTGTGCGCGTGCCCATGTGCGCGGTCGGAGATTTCTGCCTTAGTGGTATCTGTAAGGTCGGCTGTGGCGCATCCTTGAGTGCTACGTTCACGTGTCGGTACATCAGGCACCGCCGGCCCTACACCCTCTCAGTTCCTTCTTGCTGGCAACTCCGACAAAGGGGCAGGAGGACATGTAATGGAATAGACATGAGCAACACATCTCAAACAACAGTAGTTACAAAAACGTAGGCAACCGTTTTTCTTCAAGTGCTTGCTCATATAGATTCCATTCTAGGTGACTCACAAGCAGTGTCCATGGAGGTGGGCTCCGAGTTCACGGTTGTGCAACTTGCACTACTGCTCTACCAAAGCCAGCATTGTCTCAAGCTTGCTAGGTAAGTGTATAATGAGATGCGAATGTGTGGACAGACGACGACCAGGTAGCCACCCTACAGAGATCCTTGATTGGAACCTGCACCAGGAAGACCACTAATGATGCCGTAGTCGAGTGTGCCGTCACGACTGCTGGTGGAGGCACATTTGCCAGCTCATAACAGTAACGGATGCAGGCAGTGATCCAGGACGACAACCTTTGAGCAGACACTGGGCGACCCTTCATTTTGTCTGCTACTGCAACAAAGAGCTGCATCAACTGACAGGACAAAGCCATTCCATAAATGTAGAAGGCCAGCGCCCTCCCGACGTCCAGGACATGCAACCTGCATTGCTCTTCCGATTTATGAGGCTTTGGGAAAAAGACAAGTAAGTATGCGTCCTGGTCGGTACGAAATTGGGACACTACCTTGGGCAGAAACACCGGGTGTAGACGCAACTGGACCGTATCCTTGTAGAATACTGTATAGGCCGGTTCTGAAGTAAGTGCCCTGATCTCAGACATCCTGCAGGCTGACGATATCGCAACCAGGAACAAAACCTTCCAGGAGAGAAGCAGGAGAGATCAGGAAGCCAGAGGCTCGAAGGGATGTCCCAGGAGTCCCGACAGCACAAGATTCAGGTCCCCGGGAGGGACAGGATTCTGGAAGTGCAGGTAGAGACGCTCCAGACCTTTCAAAAACCAGGCCGTCGTGTTGTGAACGAAGACTGAATTGCCATGGAATGGAGGGGTAAAGCTGAAATATTGGCCAGGTGGACCCTGATTGAGGACATGGACAAACCTTGGAGCTTAAGGTGCAGAAGATAATCCAAGATCTCCTGCGGAGGCCTGCTCAGCCTGGATAGGCCATTCCGAGGCCCAGCACATGAACCTTTTCCACTTGGCCAGGTAAGTTGCTCTGGTGGAGGGTTTCCTGCTACCCAGCATGACCTGCTGAACCCGGGCCGAGCATTCCGGTTTGTCCGCGTTTAGCCATGCTGCCAAATGTAGCACCGCCAGGTTTCCGTGGTTCTGGGACAGCAAATCCGGCCAAAGGGGCAGCTGCAGCAAGGCGGCTACCAAAAGGTCCAGCAGCGTGCTGAACCAGTGCTGGTGAGGCCACATGCGGGCCATTAGGTACAGTGTTTCCTCAAATGCAGCCACTGTGGCCGCATGCAACCACCAGGTCTTTTTCTTGCAGCCACTGCCTCCTGGGCTGTGATGGGGGTGGGCGCAAATAAGTGGCCCCTCTCCCATGGCTGTCAGCAGCAGTTGAGCCCTGCCCCCCTCCGGAGACAAAACACCAGAGGTGCAGGCAGCTGGTGAATTCCCCACTTTCCCCGGGGGAGGGGGAGGCAGGCTTCGGCCATGGGGCTTCAGGCTCCATCCAAGCTGGGGCAGGCTCTGGTTCAGACTCCAGGCTCACCACCCCCATCCGCCCCAAACATTGTCCCTGGGCCCCACTGCTTCCCTGCCCACCTCCCCATCCAGGGCTTAATTTGTCCCAGGGCTTTCTAGGGTTGAGTAAGACTGCTGTGAAAAGTGATATTAACAAAGATACAAATATCACTTCACAGCAGAAGACTTACCAGCTAGCAAGTCTTAGGGGGAAAAAAGCACAACCAAAAGAAAAAGAAACAAAAAAGGCAAGAACATGCAAAGCACCTTATTTGTGTTTCTATTCTCTTTATGTCCAAAAAAG
Organism: Natator depressus; assembly: GCF_965152275.1. Lineage (NCBI taxonomy): Eukaryota > Metazoa > Chordata > Testudines > Cheloniidae > Natator > Natator depressus. The sequence goes on from NC_134235.1 coordinate 33,214,235, forward strand.
AATAGAGATAACTGTCAATTTTTATTACTGAGTCTGAAAAAACCCTACATAAATAAATTACAATGATTTGGACATGTATATGTGCATATTTGTTTGTTTTTTCTAAAGTTAATTTAATATTTTAGGAAAAAATTGTCAGCATGGCCACCAGCGAGAGTGGGTGGCCACACTCTGAGGCCACCAAAAAAATTTGTTTGAGAACCTCTGCGCCCTGTCCTGTTTGATCTTCACCCTGTGAAACAGCAGCACTGGCAGGAAGGCATACATCAGAGTTCCTGACCACGGGATGAGATATGCGTCTGACAGGGAGGCCCATCCCATCCCCAGGATCGAACAGAACATGTGGCATTTCCTGTTCTGCCTGGACTTGAAAAGGTCCACCTGGGGAGTCCCCCACTTCTGGAAGATTGTATTGACCACCTCCGGATGGAGCGACCACTCGTGGCAAGATGAGAAGGTCCTGCTGAAGTGATCCGCTAATACACTCCTGGTCCTGGGCAGGTGTGTGGCTACCAGATGAACAGCATGCCACACACAACAAGTCCCAAAGGCAGAGAACTTCTGTGTAAAGGGCCGACGACCTGGCTCCACCCTGTATGTTGATTTAATAAATTGCAGCAGTATTGTCCGTCAGGACCTGCACCACCTTGCCCTTCAAGTGGGGCAAGAAAGGCTGACAGGACAGGCGAACCACTCTGAGCTCCCTGACGTTGATATGGAGAGCCAGATTGTCCTGCAACCTGTGGCCCTGCATGCTGAGCTCGCCTAGATGGGCTCCCCAGCTCAAGTCCGAAGCATAAGAGACCAGGGTCAGCGATGGAGCTGCAAAGAGAACTTCCTCCAGCACTGACCTGGGGTCCAACCACCAATCCAGGGATAACCAGATGTGATCTGGCACCCTGACTACCCGGTCTAGGTCGTGCCTGTTGGGGATGTAGACTGATGCCAGCCATGCTTGCAGAGGCCGGAGATGGAGCCAGACAACTGACCATGTATGTACATGCAGCCATGTGGCCCAACCACAGCTGGCAGATGTGCGCTGTGGTGAGTGGATGGTTTTTCACATGGGAGATCAGGTCTGATCTGGCCGAGAATTGCAGGGTATAGTCCCGAGATACTATCTCTAGCACCCAGCGGTCCGAAGTGACCTGCGACCAGGCCATACGGCAAGGACGAAGACGGTTGAAGAAAGAACAACGTGGATCCGGGGAGTTGACTGGGTCGTCGCTCCGGAGAGCGCCTTCAAAATGAGTGCTTCTGGCCCCCAGGATGCTTTGCTGAACCTGGATGCACAGGTGAGCAGGAGGAGGAGGGGCAGCGACGACTAAAGCTTGTGTCTATCACTTCTCCTTGCTGACCCCTGTCAAGGTTGCCAAGACCTTTGTGGCAAGGGCAGCCGGAACTGCTTCCTCGCAGACTGTGGCGTATGCAGACCCAGCGAGCAAAAGGGTGGCACGAGTATCCTTCAACCCATGCAGCCTCGCATCTGTCTGCTCTGCAAAGAGTCCATTCCCCTCAAATGGGAGGTCCTGGATTGAAGTCTGCATTTCTTGGGACACGTCAGTAATCTGAAGTCAGAAGCTGCGCCTCATGACCACCGCTGATGTGACCACCCTAGCCGCAGAGTCAGCCATGACCCATGCCATTTGAAGAGAGCACCTCGCTGCTGCAGTACCCTCCTCCACCAGGGTGCCGAATTCCTGGGCCAAATCTTGGAGGAGAGACTCCCTGAATTTATGGAGGGAGTCCCATAAGTTAAAACTGTACCGGCCCAAGAGAGCCTGGCGGTTTGCCACCCGGAATTGCAGGCTGGCTGTCTAATACATTTTCCTCCTGAAAAGGTCCAGTCTTTTGGCCTCTTCGTTTTTGGGGGTTGAACTGGTGTGCCGCTGCCTGTCCTCCTCATCGGCCGCAGAGATGACCAGTCAGCCTTCGGAGAACCCTTCGGAGATCTGTGGCGTGGAGTTGGAGAGCGCTGCCTTGGCTCAGGAGATCGGCCATGCTCAACTGCCTGTGGAGGGTCTTGACAGCTGGCTTGCCCTCATATGGAGCCTTTGCTGCTTCCTGCGGCACACGAAGTGCCAGCAGCGCTGGTAGAGGCCTCTGCTCTCTAAGCACTGGGAGAGCCTGGGAAGGCATCGATCTCGCCACAAGTCTGGATCCCCTACTGCTCCCAGAAGTTGGCGGTGGATCCTTTGGGGGGGGCTAAGGGCCCCGACTGGGGAGGCACATCCATGTGGCTCCAGTGTGGGTGGGCAGCCCGAACTGGGTCCTTTGCCTGGTACCGGGGAGCCGTGCTTCTTAGTCTTTCTAGACACCAGTGCCAGGAGTGCGCTATGCACAGAGGCCAAAGTACCAGGGGCAGAGTCTGGCCGGGATGGCTCAGAAGCTGGTCGGAGGGCAGCCTCCAGGAGGAGAGCCCTCAAACAGATATCACACTCTTTCTGGGTCGAAATTTTTTACAGATACGATACTTGTCCTTCACATATGATTCCCCCAAGAACCTGAGGCAACTGCTGTGTGGGTCAGTAACAGGCATAGGCCTGTTGTAATCCAAGCAAGGCTTAAACCCCGGAGACTGGAGTATGCCCTGGCTGGGGTGAAGTCCCCAATAGGACTCTAGCGTTCAGTAGTTGTGAAGGGTAGTTAGAAGTGAATTACTATAAACAAACTATTTACAAGGCCCTAAGGCTCAAAGTCAGAAGAGCCGAAATCGCTATTCCTTGCTATGCATGGAAAGGTGGTCTGACTAACTACCATCGGTGGTAAGAAGGAATAGAGGGCATAGGGCTGGTGGTGCCTGATATACCGACACATGAATGTGGCACTCAAGGGAGCACCACAGTTGACCCCAATGCAAAAATCTCCGACGACCGTGCACGTAGACGCCTAGAATGGAATCAACATAAGCAAAGACTTGAAGAACCGACCTTTTAGAGGAATGAAGATGTGCAGAAAACTAAAAATTCATTTTCCACATCTGACAATTAATTCTGTATTTGGCTCCTGTACTGGGAAAGGCATTTGTATATTTAATCTTATTCTATTTCAGCATCAAACATAAAGGAATGATAAAATATGAGTAAAGCCATGTCCACACTAGAGAGCTTGCAGTGACAACAGCTGTACCAATGCAGCTGCACTGCTGTAAGATCTCTCGTGTAGTCACTCTATGCTAACGCGAGACAGCTCTCCCATCAACATAATTAAACCACCCCTAACAAGCAGCAGTAGCTATGTTGGCAGGAGAAGCTCTCCCGCTGACACAGCGCTGTGCACACTACCACTTATGCCGGCAAAACGTATGTTGCTCAGGGATGTGTTTTCTCACACGCCAAGCAAGATACATTTTGCTGACATAAGTGGTAGTATAGACGTGGCCTAAGTGAAATGCAGAAAATTATATGTTGATGTAATGTTAAGATAGAGATTCAAGTCCCCAAAAGGCTATGAAATTCAAAAAGTTACAGTTCTCATTCAACTCAACTATACTGCATATGTCCAGTACCAAGGGTGAAATTCATCCAACCATAGAGCACCTTCCTGGGCCCATGCATTAATCACTTAACCGACATACCAAGGATCACAACTGGTTTTGGGTTCTACATTGATCCATCAGCCACAGTCCTCATTGTATCAGCTGATTTGAGTCTTCATTAAGTTTAAACACAGCTGTGAACACAAGGTCTGAGACAGTGACTGGAAGAATGCAAATCCAAGTCTCCCACTCTCTCTATCCAATTACTTCAATAGTAACCCTTCCCCTAAGTAGTATGAATTATATTCTGTCATCAAGCCAGGGAGACATTTCAGTATGCACATACAGGCAGATGAGGTTTTCTTTAGAATGATCTACAATAGTTAGTAAATGCATTGAAAGTTTAGTACTTTTAAAAGCAGCAGCTTTTTTGTTGTGGTGATGGGGGGACGGGAGAAAAATATTTTCATGTTTATTTTATTCTATAACCTTAGACCTTGACTCACTTACCTTCCACTTGTCCATCTTCTGCAACCTCCATTTTGTGCTTAATTTCTTTTTGTGAATCTTGCTGCATGTTTTCTCTTTGCTGCTTGGTTTGTTGCATAGTGTGAATCTTCCAGAGTTCACGAAGCTCTTCAACGTCTATGTCTGAATCTCGAGTTAGTTCTTTCACTAGTTTTCCCTTGGTAATGGTCTCTTTTTTTTGAGAGTCTGTGATGTCTTCACAAAGTAGACATTGCTCTTTTATCTCACACTCTCTTTTGTGTGTTTTCTCTAGTGTGGAATCCTGATCAATGACTACATCTACATCTGTGCCACATCCTTTACTGGATTGCATTTCTTGCAAAGATTGTTGATGGGCATCTGTAACTTTTTCCCCTACAGTGTCCTCTCCCTCCTGTATTGCCATTTCAACAGTTTCTGAACCCACAATATGAGTAACAAACCCACTGTCACGTACAGGCAGGTCGACACTGGTTTTTAAGTCATTGGGAACATCAGTTGAGTCTGAAATTACTGTTAAACATTCTGCGCTAGTTTGATTTATTGTTTTGACAGATTCTGATGAGGCGCCAGAAGATTTGTCTTGTCGAAGCTCATCTGAAGAAACAAGTTCCTCGCATATTGGAGAGAGTTCCGATTCTGTGAACACATCCTCTGAAAGAGACTCCTCTGTGCTCCGAGGGGCTGTGCTGGCACTGTCATTCCCTGTATCCCGAACCCTTGAATCCATTTCATCTGTATCACTTCTTGTAATTTTCTTGAAATGGCAGAGGTCCCTTACAGATAATGGTTCTACATCTCTGTGAAGCAAAGGAGAGTCCAAGTTATCACCACAAAGTGCCTTTTATTCTGTCTACAACAGAATCTTTTGCCAGTTTAGTAACATCAGTTATTGGGGTTTTTATTTATTTTTTTTTTTGGAGGAGGTGCAGGAGAGGGGAGCAACACTTATATACCAGCAAAGGCTCTGGTATAGACAGTTATACTGACATAATGTGCTTTTGTCACTCAAGGAACTAGTACACTAGGAGGATGTGTTAGTATAGTCGATTTAGACCTGGCCAAATACAAAAGGTACATTACAGTAAGTATAAAGCTGACCATTTATTCACAGGGTAAGACACCAACACTATGTATTACCAATCTGAAGGTAGAGGTTTCAGAATAAACTAGCACAAGTGGTGCTAGGATATGGAGTACCAGGAGAAGATGGGGACAATAAGTATATATTTACTTATATTTTTTGCAGTCAGAAGTAAACAAAACAAAGTTCTAGAAAGTGCCTGTTGTCTAGTGCCTTCTGGGAAGTCTGTGCCCTAAGTTCCCATCCTCTAGGGAAAGAAGCAAAAAACCGCACCTTCCATCTGAAAGGCATCTTCAGAACATTTTATCCCACAATACATATATCAAACGAATTAAATTCCTAGTAAGATTCAGATTCCATTACTAGTACAGGTAACATCTTCTTTAAGTATATATTGTATAATTGTTAAGATAGGAGGTTGGAATTAAGTTTCAGCCCGCATTTCAGATTAAGGCCTTGTCTACTCTACCAGGGTAAGTCGACCTAAGTCATGCTACTCCAGCTACACAAATAATGTAGCTGGAATCGAAGTAGCTTAGGTCGACTTACTGCGGTGTCTACACCGAGCTGCGTCGACGGGAGATGGTCTCGCATCGACTTACCTTACTCCTCTCATTCCGGTAGAATACTGGAGTTGACTGGAGAGTGCTCTGCAGTCAATTTAGCGGGTCTTCACTAGACCTGCTAAATCAACCCCCACTGCATCGATCACAGCAGTGTCGATCCTTGGTAAGTGTAGACATGGCCTTATAATGCTTAGGTAGTAAGCTATGAATTAAAATGTGTTTGGATGGTAATGTCCTAAACTGACAATTTCCTCAATTTATTTCTTGCAAGCCTCAGCATATATTTGATCTTAACTAAATCAAAAGATGCCTCACGCCTACACAGACTGACATGAGCCCTTTAGCTTTTGTGAATTCTAAATTCTTTACAAAAAAAGTTGGTGCAAGGTCTCAGATTTTTATTGTTGAAGCTTACAAAATTGAATGAGTTTTTGAAATGAGGAGGAGGGGGAAAGCAATTCTTCAAGTAGATAATCAGGAGAGAATCTGCAGAAGCAGAAATAAATGAGAAATAGGAAAGCCAATCAGAAGCGATCTTTAACCAAATTAAATAGTTTTGCTAATCTAATTTAGCTACTGCTACCACAGCTCCAGATAAAGATTTTTTTTGAATTTGAGTCTCATGCTGCTGCGATTTTACAAACATGACTCACTTTTTCAGGAGCCATAGCATAGCAGGATGTGGATTGCCACTATAGTAATGGGGCTGTCAGAGGTTTGGGTTCTATTTAGATGTTTACAACTATGATAGCGACATGACACACAAGGATTTTACAGAAGGCAGGTGTGAATTTTTACATATTCCTTTTTTAATTCCACAAACTGTAAGGTGACAAAGCATATAGACTATAGAACATGAAAAGCGTCCTCTCTCCAGGAGTTATGATCTGAACATAAATGCCTCTGAAGCCATCTTACTTTGTAAATGTGTAATTCTGAGTTCAGTCACTAGGAAAAATTAATGTAAAAGTAAAAGAAAAAAAAATCAGCTTTCCAGCTGCAGTATTTACATTTGGGAACCAGTAACAAAAGAAATGAGATTCCAGAGCCAATATCTGAAAAATCTTCTCAAGCCTATACAGTTTCTTTTAAGGTACTTTTGCTATGTGTAAATATGTAGATCATTATTATACTGGCCCAATGAACGTACTGGGAATACAGTAACTCCTCACTTAATGCTGTAGTTATGTTCCTGAAAAATGTGACGTTAAGCGAATCTGATTTCCCCATAAGAATTAATATAAATGGGGGGGGTGGGGGGGAGGAGGTGGTGTTAGGTTCCAGGGAATTTTTTTTTGGACAGAAAAAAGGCATTATGTACATTTTAAACAAACAACTTAATACAGGCATAAGCTTTAAACAATTTTAAAGAAACAATACAATACTACAATAATCATTGCTGAGTATGAAGCAATGGGAGGTGCCCCCGCCTTACCCCACACAGGCACAGCCCACTGGTTCTGCAGACAATGAGGCAGGCAAAGAGGCTGAAGGTACCATAGGCTAGGAGAAGCACATTGTGTAGCAGCAGCTGCGGCTTCCCCTACTGTGCAAGCACCAGGGGCAAAGGGGATCAACCCTCGGCCTGCCCACTCCATCCCCTCCCCCAGGCCTCCTCCCGTAACCCGCCTCTTCTCCCCCGGCTGTCCCCTTTATTCCGCATGCCTCATCCTCGCTCCTCCCCCCTTCCTCCCGCCCACAGCAAATCAGCTGGTTTGTGGCGTTCAGGAGGCAGGGGAAGCCTGCACGCTGAGTCCTCGCTCCTTCCCCCTCCCTCCTGAATGTTGCAAACCAGCTGATTGCTGCGGGCAGGAGGCGGTGGGAGGAGTGTGAAGGCACTGACACGCGTGCGGGGTCTGCCAGCAGGCGGGAGGCGCTGGGGGCGGGGGGGCGCGCAGGGGAGCTGATCGGGGGTCTGCCAGCTGTGGACAAAGCAGGCAGCCAAACGACGTTATAGCAGAACATTGCTGTCATAAATATAAAGGGAAGGGTAAACCCCTTTAAAATCCCTCCTGGCCAGAGGAAAAATCCTCTCAACTGTAAAGGGTTAAGAAGCTAAAGGTAACCTCGCTGGCACCTGACCAAAATGACCAATGAGGAGACAAGATACTTTCAAAAGCTGGGAGGAGGGAGAGAAACAAAGGGTCTGTGTCTGTTTATATGCTGCTTTTGCCGGGGATAGAACAGGAATGGAGTCTTGGAACTTTTAGTAAGTAATCTAGCTAGGTATGCGTTAGATTATGATTTCTTTAAATGGCTGAGAAAAGCACTGTGCTGAATAGAATGACTATTTCTGTCTGTGTGTCTTTTTTGTAACTTAAGGTTTTGCCTAGAGGGATTCTCTATGTTTTGACTCTAATTACCCTGTAAGGTATCTATCATCCTGATTTTAGAGGGGTGATTCCTTTACTTCTATTTCTATTAAAAGTCTTCTTGTAAGAAAACTGAATGCTTTTTCATTGTTCTCAGATCCAAGGGTTTGGGTCTGTGGTCACCTATGCAAATTGGTGAGGATTTTTACCAAACCTTTCCCAGGAAGTGGGGTGCAAGGGTTGGGAGGATTTTGGGGGGAAAGACGTGTCCAAACTACGTTTCTCAGTAAACCCAGTTAGAGTTTGGTGGTGGCAGTGGATATTCCAAGGACAAAGGATAAAATTAATTTGTACCTTGGGGAAGTTTTAACCTAAGCTGGTAAAGGTAAGCTTAGGAGGTTTTCATGCAGGTCCCCACATCTGTACCCTAGAGTTCAAAGTGGGGGAGGAACCTTGACAATTGCACAACTTTAAACAGCATGTTCTGAAATGGAGCAGGGACGTAAGATCAAAACAACGTTAAGGGAGAGGATGTTAAGTGGGGAGTTACTGTATGTCCTATTAGTCTTATTGGGAGTTCTGTTAGTCCACAATGCTATTCAATGACACTGCATTCAGGCTGAATGGCTAGTAAACTTGAGAGGATTCCTCCAATTTCTTGAAATGAATAGGAAAACAACTGGATCATCACTCAGTTCTTTATGCCTTTCTGAGCTTCAGCTGCCTGATTCAGGGACTGGCTCCAGTTGTAAACACATCTAAAACATTGGGCACACCCATAGTACCACATACCCTATAAACAAACAAGTTTAAATTTAGAAATGTTGTAAAAACATGAGGCTGAAGAAACACTAATATGACTTAGGTGTCAAGCACAGAAAGAAAGACGAAGTGCAACTCTAAATATTATGATGAAATAGTCATTCCAGAGAAACCTGGAAGACAGCAATGCTTTGGAAAACTCAAAGTACACCAAAGATTCATATGTAGGCAGAAGTGATTTCGGGCAATAACAAAGCAGCACCGAGATGATAGTCCCCATCTAACTCAGCTCTGAAGAGACCAGACCTGAAATACTGCATTCAGTTCTCAGCAATTCATTATTAGGCACGGAACCTCCCACCTACTTATCAAAGAAAAAAATAAAATGATCGAGGGGCTAGAGATATTAACTCACTAGGAAAAAATAAGAGTTAAATACATATAGCTTTCTCTAACTAGGGTTGGGAGAGTGACACAGTAGTACAAATAAACACTAAGAAGGGAAAGAAATATTAACAACAATATAAGGTGCTCTGAACTAGGAGTAATAGGATGAAACTGAAGCCAGACTCTCTTAAATATCAGGAAGGACTTCTCAACAAAGATCTTCTGGGAGATTTCACAACTCTCCCTTTCTCCACCCAATTATGCAGCACAGTTAAATTTGCTATGAAGAGACTCAATTTTCATGAGACATTTTGGGTCATTTTTATAGCTTCTTTATACCACCTCTATGTCATTACAAACCCTATAATTCAGTTTGTCCAGAGGACACTGGAAACCAACCAGAAACAAAGTCTTTTAGAGCCACAGAGAATGCAGCATAGCTAGACAAGTGCATCTCAACGTACCAGCAATTGTGTAGCCTGACTGTCCCTATTTTACCATGCTGCAGAACGTCTCCTTGGGCAAAATTATAAGGGTATTTCCTGGGTTCTTGAGACCCATTACTTAACTTGTAGAGCAAAGAGGGAGCATCTGGTGGTAGAGGTAGAGAATAAAGGAAACTGAATTGCAAATTTCATTGTAGGTACTTATATCGCTCCCCTTCTGCCCAACATCCAAGTGCCGTACAAGTAGAGAGCTGGTTGGGAATGTTTGGCAAATTATTTTTCAGTCAAAAAACACTGATTCGTTGAAACCAAGACTTTTCACTGCTATGGAATGACTTCAATTTAATTTTTTTTTAAAAAAAAGTTTCAAGTGAAGAAATTCATGGAAGTGGCTCATTTTGATATTTTCTAAACAAATAATTCAAGTTTCTTGGTATGAATCTACTTTGTTTCTAAATTTAAGACTATTAGAGGGGAAAATTTTTAAATTTAAATGGTGAACATTGAAATATGGTAGTATGTTTTAAGTGACCTGAACTGAATTTTCTGGCTTGTCAATTTGTGAAAATTTTCAAGATTTCAACTTTTCACCCCAATAAAGGGACAGTAACATTTTTTTAAAATCCCAAATATTTTCCCAGGACAGGAAAACCATTTCCTGCCCAGCTCTACTCACAAACAATGAATTTTGAGTATGTTAGCACTCTAAGACCGAAATATTCACACTCAAGTGCCTACTCCATATCTGTATGCACACACCTGATTTTTAGGAAGTACTTACTTTGACACCATAAAGATGAAAGCAAGTTGCCTAGTTTTATAATATCCAGTTTTGAAATTTTTGGCTTAAATTTTTGACTGTGGAGTTGCAGACTTCTTGCATAAACTCTGATTTACTCTAACAGAGTGAGCCACAAATTCTAAACCCCCATTTTCATTCTTTTGGTTTACAGAACTTGTGACAGAAAAACCAAAGTCTACAGATCAGATTTCTCAGGATCTTTGGCATGTTGTTTTGCAGTAGATTTTTAAAGAAGTGGATTTCAAAGTTAATACGTCTTGGAACACACACCCGCACACACAAGTTACACTGACCTAAGCGCTTGTGTGGACAGCACTATGTTGGCAGGAGAGCTTCTTCCCCCCGACACAGTTACACCCAGTCGCAGGGGCTGGGGTAATTAAATAAAGACGAGAGCTCTCCCGTCAGCTTAGAGCGTCTGCACTCGCAGTGCTACAGCAGCGCAGTTGTGCCGCTGTAAGCTCTGTAGTGTAGCCACAGCCAAAGTCTAACTTCAGTTTTCCCTCTGAAAATGTACGTGGTTTGAAAAAAATACATTTGAACAGATATTACAGATGGCATTTTGATCCACATCATCTGGTTATCTTCCTCTGGCATTTTTTTAAAGACACAGTATTGCTTTACCTTTGACTTACAACACAAGAATTTATGTTAATTCGTTAACAAGGCACTTTTGAAAAAGAGTTACACATAGGAGGTAAACAGCCTAAAAAGATATCCTGTAAAGTGTTTGTGCCCTTCTGTTTTATGATTTCTAAGAGTAGCCCGATTTTTTAAAAAGCTCTGCTTGTTTTAATGTTAAGATAATCAGGTCTCATTTACCCTGTTTTTGATCAAAATATGGACAACTGGAGAACTAGCAGGATAACACCAATTGACTAAAATAAACCCAAAGAAATTGAGAGGAAGGAATTTGGGGACAGACTATTTAAAGCTTTATAAACAAAAACTAAAAAGCCCCACGCTTATTACATAATGAACATTTAGGAAAAAGGCTCTTTGCTTAAGCTTCAGACTCCTTTTATACATCAATTGACATTATGGTGAGAAAGATCTGCTCCATTTTCCCGTGCTCCAGCATTTATATGGATAATGAATCCTTTATTTTGCTGTTCACTGTATTCCTGATACTACTTTAAAAAAAAATAGAGGCAGAAAAAAATTCAGTCCCGTTTATACTTCACAAAAAAAAAAAAAAAAAAAAAAAAAAAAAGGCACGTTTGCTTCAACCATGAAGCATATAACTAAGATTTCTATCTAAAATTACTCAAGGATTTCGGGCCATTTCAAAACTACTGTGTTTTGCAGTGGTCACCATCAAATAGTTAGTTTGTTAACCATTAGAATAGGAAAGCAATTGTAAATATGGGGCAAAAATATATTAACTATTGCCAAATGCCAACTTTCTAAATAGTTGATGATGCCCAGGAGATGAGGAAGCTAAAATTCATTTGATGTATGTAGAACATACAATAAACCAAGAAAATGAAAATAATAAAGCAGTTTTCCAGGTCTCTCCAAGTTAATCTTGGATATTCTCAAAAAAAGTTTACTCTGTTTTACTATATAGTTACTAATGCAGATGCTATACAACTTTTTGCCAAGTTTTACAAATACTAGTCTATCTTACATGGGTAACGAATCCTTTATTTTGCTGTCCACAATTTCTTTATACAGAGCAGCTGACATCACTTCTTCCATTGGACACATAATGCCATACTCTTCACAGCCGTTCTCTTGGACCATAGGATCAGTTTTATGTGGATCAAACATTATGTTATTTGGCGTCACTAGCAGCACACCATTGACCGAACCCTAAAATGAGAGGGAAAAAAAGTGATAAAGGTTTCCTTCAAGTTTTAGTTTATCCTCAGTTCTTTAACTAAAAGAAAACTACTTTGAAACACCTTTCCTACGACAATAGCATCTTTTCTGGGGTTTGTCCATCCTAAAGTAAACTTTGCTAGCTAACAATAGTGCCACAACACCTTCTTGTGCTCTGCAACCAAACAAACAAGTCCCTATAGTTGAAGATAATACCTTCTTTCTTCAAGTAGATGTAGACCATTGCTGCCCATTTTTCAGGACAAAAAAATCTCAACTCTTCCCTACTTGATGGCTCTACACACTAGTTGTGCTGTTGAGTGTGTTCAAGAATTCCAGCAAGCATGCTAAGCAAAGCCTCAGCAATGAAGAGATGTTCGTCTACAGATGGTGACCATAAGGATCTGAGTAAGCTTCAGAAGAAACTTAAGAGTCATTGTTTCAGAGGTTTGCTGCTTGACCCTTCTCAGAGTCGTCCAGTTCAGAGGTAAGCCAGAGAGAGCATTTTATGCTAGCCATTTGCCTCTGCTTCCCCTCATACTAAGTGGCAGAAGTATGGGTACCTCTACACAGCAAGAGATGACCTGCAGCAGTGAGTATTAGAGCTTGGGTCAACTGAAAATAGCAGTGTAGACGTTTGGACTCAGGCCTGTCCTCTGAGATCTGGCAAGGGAGGATTTTTTGCCCCATCGCAAGAGCCCAAGTCATAGATCTTCTTTTGCAGTGTTGACATACCCTATGTGTCTGGCATAAACCTCTCTGGTTTTCCTAATTGATGGACCCATCAATCAGGTAATTATAAAGAAATAATGCATGTAATAAATACTTTAAGTTGTATTTTGTAAAAAGATCTTTTTACTTTTACATTATTAAATCTAACATATTACAAAATAAAGTTCCCTTAAAATGTTACACTAAATATCCCTTTGGTTCAATGCATGCAAGAGATAATTAAGTGATTTCTAAAAATTTAAAAGCTAATACAGACAGACACCAAAGAGTAATAATGTTTGTCACTAATATAACAGATTACATTAGATATTTTAGATATTCTGGTGTTTTTGTTTTGAAATCACAAATTCATACAGAGCCTCAATCCTTCACCACTGAAATTCAGCCACCTCCTAGGTGAGATACTGAAACTGTTTAATAAACTAAAACCTCTTTTCTGAAAGTTTCTAACAAAACAACTAAGATTACTATAAGAAAGATTAGAGAATATTTTTCAATTTTGCTTTGCGTATTTCCTGGCACTTTATATATAGCTAAGTTTCACTGTTTCTCCTTCAGCCATTCATCATCTTCTGCCCATCTGTGTGGGTTTTCCACCAACCCACACAACAGGGGGAAAAATATACATATTTTAAAAATAGGAAAGTGAGTTGTAAATACCATAACATTGGTAGAGGAAACTGAAGAGATGGCATAGTACCTTTAAAACTATTTCTGTTTTTTTTTTAAGTGATTAGACTTCAAGTTGACAATGTCTTTTAAATGAATAGTTCACAGGCACACTACATATTCAGGGATTTAACATCTTTTGTGATAAAGCAGAGCATTTAGATGGGCAAAAGTGGCATTCGGAAGTGAAATTTGCTCCATTTACAAGATCACTCCCCTTCCCCATCTCCCCCCTCCCAACTACAGGTTCTGTAAACTCAACCTATAATACAAAGAGTAGTGTTGTTTCAGATTCCTGCATAATCAACAAAAAGACTGTGCAACTGCAATTTTAGTAACAACTCCACTGATGTGAGACAGAAGAGACTTTACTTAGCACCACAAGGCACCCAGAGTTGTGGGAGAATAAAGGCTTTTTTGCTAGTCAAGTAAAGAACCAAACTGCACAAAGACCAAATCTGCTGAAGAAAAGTGATGGCATTTTTACACTCACTTCTTTTAAAGCATGGAAGTACATTAATCTCTACCAATGGTTGAGTCTTTTCTGAAAGGCAGCACTTCTAGCAGTTCATCATCCTACAAACAATTTCCGCAAAGGATATTGCTGCAGCTTAATCCTAAGGATTTTAATTTATTTATTTTTAAGTGTGGCCAGAGCCCAGAGCAGAGAAAGCAAAGATCACGGTTCCTGGGGTGCCAGGAAACAAAAGCCAAACTCTGGATTCAGAGAGAAGGCCAACACAGGATTATGAGGTTCTAAGTAGTAACCACAGTTAAACATTTAGATCAGATCTAGACTACAGACCATTCTGTAGTCTGTCTCTAAGAGAAGAAAGCCCTGCAATTACTTGGATGGTGGCCAAAAATATACCTAGGATTTTTATACTGCTTACATTGCTGTAGTACTTAAGTGCATGTACAGCAGTTACACAAGTCTTCCCCAAAAGTTTACCATCGCAGAGGTAAAAAAAGGAAAGTCCTCACTGGAATGGAACATCAGAATCAGGATATTCAGAGGGGCAACATTTTTCAGAGTAGCAGCTGTGTTAGTCTGTGTCTGCAAAAAGAAAAGGAGGACTTGTGGCGCCTTAGAGACTAACAAATTTATTTGAGCATAAGCTTTCGTGAGCTACAGCTCTTAAAACCGATCTCAAAATATGTAACAACTCTGAAATAGTATTCTTTAAATCCTGGTCTTAAGGAGAGTAGAGAGTTAACTAGATATAGATACTCATTGCTTGAGACTAACTTTGTAGCCTGGTCGACAGTGAACAGAAAATTACTTAAATTAAGCTGGCAAAGATACAGAAGTGAGTGAGGATTTAAAAGAAAAAGGTAACCCCAAATTCAAGCCCAGCAAGTCTACTTTATGGCTTTCAACATATCTAAGCTCTCCATCAATCATGCCTCATTTCATCATCTTCAGGACAATCAACACTGAACAGTGCATCCGATGAAGTGAGCTGTAGCCCACGAAAGCTTATGCTCAAATAAATTGGTTAGTCTCTAAAGGTGCCACAAGTACTCCTTTTCTTACTGTGAACAGTGAGGCTGCATAGTCTCATGAGCAAAAGAACTTTGGGGAAATGACGCCAAACCCTTAAAAAAAAAATCTGATTTGTTGTACTATAGTCTGCACTGGGGCATTCACATTTCCAGGATTGGATCTTTATCTCTACTTGGGCTGTTTACTACTCTAAGCTCTTCCTTACTGGATCAAGGACACAGTGTTGAAGGACCCAAAATGCCCACACTAAAAGCAAAGCATTTCTCATTAGTGAACAGCTGTCATCTTGATGGTTATTGCCTACACTGACAAACTGCTCAGCTTTATTTAAAGTGGAGAGACATATACATGCTCTCAGTTATGGATTCTCAGACACTTCAAGAAAGTCATGAAGGTTTACCAGGCCAGGTAGAACCCTCTCAACCCCACATCTGCCACTTTTTAACATGATGGTGAAAAACAAAAATACAAGTGCTATTTCACTCACCAATAAGAAAAACAGATTTCAAATCACCAAGACAAAATAATTTTGCAAGCCATTTTTATGCTGGTTAAGGGAATCCTAGAGACTAAAACAGTATCCAAAAGGGTACGTGCGAAGAATCAGCTGTATGTTTACTTCTGCTAAAGTTCACTTTGCCACATACTGACAAGCATGTTTTTCACATTTACTAGGTATTACCACAATAGCTAAAACAGAGAAGTATCAAGGACAAAATTTATTTCAAAGATAAAGTTTTGACGAACTTGGATAGGACTTTGTTTTTATAAGCTAATCACTGAGGCACAGAGGATTATAAATGCACTCTTTCTGCTGGTGGGCCTACAGCCAACATGAAAATCTGTGAATACCCTTGGGGAAGAGGACAAACTCAAAGAAAGGGCGTTTTATTGTACCTGGAGGTTTCCCAAAACAAATAAAAAAAATACACTTGGTGACTAAGGCAACTGGTATCTTTAGGTAGCTGCCCTTGAAGTGCCTGGAAGACAAATTTTCCAGTTCTACAGCTGCAATACAAAAAGCTTGTGAGCCTCTAGTTTGGAAAAAAAAAATGTTTCTGCTCCTTCCCTAAACGCCAATAGTTCAAGTCAGTCATTTAAGGTCTAACTCCAGCCAAGTACCCCATATTACAGGGCCTGGGGAGACAGTACAAGGGGAAAAAAAATCCTTGGAGGTCCTTAGATGTGCATTATAGACTTCCATAGTGTTCTTCGGCTCATGTTTAGCACAAGATGAACAGCTGACTCCAGACTCCTTGGATAAAGCAGACTTAGTGTAGGATTTCATAACTCTTGACCAAGAGCTGGCCTAGCTTTTTTGTTTTGTTTTAAGCAAACAAGTCTTGTGGGCAAGCTGTTTGCTGTGATTCAGCTATGCACCTGTAATGATTTCAGGGTTTATTTCTCTTTCTCTCACTGAAGAAAAACTAACTTGTGGCAGCTTTCTTATCTCTACAATAGAGAGCTTCTGCAGTTGAAAAGGAACACGTTGGCCCTCCAATGCATCACTAATACTTCCATCAGACTTTCCCATTTGTAATGTTACAGGGGTGACAACAAGCATTCTGTGCTGTGAAAGAAAGCGCACAACCACTCCTCCTCAGGGATGCTAGTTTTGTCACAGCTTTCACAAAACCTTTACAGCTCTTCTGTATACAAACTAGGAGAGCTCACTCATTCCCATTAAATTCCTTTTCATACAGACTAAACACAAGTTGAACAAAGAAGCCTGTGTAATCGTGGATTTCTCAATAGCGGATGGTTCCTGATTTTACATTCTCTTCATTCAGATTTCTAACCTATACTAATAAGTCTGCTTTATTATATACACATTTGATTCATATTAGGGCTATCAATTAATCCCATTTAACTCACACGATTAACTCCAAAAAATTAATCGTGGTTTTAATCGCACTGTTAAACAATAATAGAATACCAATTGAAATTTATTCTAAATATTTTTGGATGTATGTCTACATTTTCAAATATATTGATTTCAATTACAACAATACAAAGTGTACAGTGCTCATGTTATATTATTTTTAGTTACAATATGTGCACTGTAAAAAAAAAGATTTCCTGTAAATGTAAACAAACTTGTTTGCCTTAGCAATTGGCTGAACGAGCAGTAGGACTGAGTGGACTTGTACACTCTAAAGTTTTACATTGTTTTTGTTACATAACTACACTCAAAACCAAAACAATCTACGTATGTAAGCTGCACTTCCATGATAAACAGATCATACTTCAGTACTTGTATGGTGTGAATTGAAAAATATTATTTCTTTTGTTTATCCTTTTACAATGCAAATATTTGTAGTAAAAAATAATAAAGTGAGCACTGTACACTTTGTATTCTATGTTGTAATTAAAAATCAATATATTTGAAAATGTAGAAAAACATCCAAAAATATTTATAATAAATTTCAACTGGTATTCTATTAACAGTGTGATTAAAACTGATTAATTTTTTTAATTGTTTGACAGCCCTAATTCATATACATTACACACAATAAGCTATAAATAGTTAATATAAACATACTGTGAATTTAGTATTCATTGAATGTGCCAAACTGATGGAACGTGAGACCATAGGTATGTACAGACTACCAACAGCGGTCAGGAAGCGCATGGAAACTTGTACTGCTACTGTTAGTGTCCCTACCAATGAACGAAGACCACCTTAGTGATGAGAACATAGTCTCAAGAGAAGTTAAGGCTTGAAAAGGCATAAAAACTGAACTATCAAATAGCGTGCTGCCAACTGTGCTGGTGGTTTTGCAACACCCCCCCCCCCCCAACCCCTCTTTTCATATCTTATGGCCTAGTTTCTAGTCAATCAGTTATCTGATTGACAGAAAAGGAAGTTTTCTAACACATTAACACTAGCTCTGGATACCAGTTTGTAAAAGTCCTATCCTATCACAGTTTTGTCTAAGGGTGACAGGGTTGATGGGAGGAACAAAAATACTTTGAGATGTAAATGTGACAAAAGGTTAACATAACTTGGTTGGATTACTGACGTGCAAAGCATGCAGGTCTCTGTTCCTCCTTTCAGCAACAGGATATCGTGCCTGGTGTGGAAAGCAAAACTCAAAGTAGGGCACTCATGAAATTCTGAGGGTCTATGGCACCAGGTCAGAAAGATGTGGGAGCATTCAGAGGATCTAGCCAGTTGGTAGCATGAGAATTTCTAATTATAGATTGGCTGATTCTCCTTGAGTGATGGGAGCTTTCTCTCAAATAATGGCTTGGGCTGTTCTAGCTCCTAATTAATCTGATTGATATAATGTGTGTGAGAGTGAAAGTGAGACACCCAGTTTACTACTCCTGAGGGAATTCTGCACCAAAAAAATAATAAAAAGTTCTACAAAATTTTGCATATTTTATTTGTCAATAAATAAATGTGGAAGCTCCAGCATGGCAGTGGGGAGCACAGGCCACTAGCTGCACAGAAGTGCAAGATGACCCTGCAGCGCCCCTCTTTCCTCCCTCTCGATACAGACTCGGCGGTGAGCTGCACCCGACCCGGACACAATGCAAGAGTCGGGCCTGCCCCAGAAACACCCCAGGGCCCTACGTCTTCATGCCAGGTGCACCAAGATAGTAAGCAAGAGGGACAAAGTCTCTCACCCACCCACCCACCCCTGCTTTCAATCTGGGTGTGGGGCAAACAGGCTCAGCTCAGCAGAATCCAAGTAGGGAGGGACTTAGTGTGTGTGGGAAAACCAGATGTGGTGTGAGAGGGTTCTGTGTGGGGCAATCTGGGTATGGGTGGCTCAGTGGGGGGGTCCAGGTGTGGGGCAATGGGACTCTGCAGGGGAGTCCAGGTGAAGGTAGTTGGGGCTCAGCAGAGGGACTGGGACTTGGTGGGGTGGAGGTCTGGGTGAAGCTGGTTGTGGCTCACTGGGATGGGGATCCAGGTGCGGGGGACTCGTCGGGAGTCTCATCGGGGTGGAGGTTTGAGTGCAGGGGCCATCTGGGTGCGGGGTGGGGGTCCAGATGCGTGTGTGGGGCGGCTTGGCAGTGGTACAGATGCAGTGGGCCTTCTGGATGCTGAGGGCTTGGCGGGAAAGGGGGGGAAAAAAAGAGAGATCAGGTGGAGAGGGGAGCAGCTCCCTGTACAGTGATTCCCCCGCCCCGTAGACAAGGAGTGATGGGGGCAGGAAGTGGGGAGGTGGAAGGGTACGGAGCTTCCCGCAGTCAAGGAGATTTCTGGGGCTGCATCTTGCTTTGCCCTGGCTGCTCCGTGCAGGGGAAGAATAAGTCCCGTCCTCCCCAACCTGTACTAGCAGCTGAGTCCAGAGTAGGGTAGGAGCCACCGGTTGGGGGTAACCCCAGTCCTGTCCTGTCCCTCTGCAGTGATTTACCTCTCCATCAGCTGCTCCAGATGCCTCAAATGACTGCTGGGGAGAGTTGTGTGACCATTCTTACAGCTTCCCTCTCATTTTCTGCAGGGAAGCAAAGAAATCTGCAGGGACATGAATTCTGCATACACACAGAGGTGCAGATTTCCCCCAGGAGTAATTTACAAATAAAAATTTTCTATGAAAGCATATTCCTTATAGACAATTACTTCCATGTTAGAAACATGGAATCACCAGACTGGATCAGACCAAAGGCATATTGAGTCCAATATCCTGTCTGACCCAGTGGTCAGCACCAAAAGCTTGAGAGCAAGGTGTAAGAATGAGACAAATATGCAGGTGTGCAGTGGTGACTCCTATATTACATCTCATCCTGATTTCTAGTAATTGAAGATTGGCTTAAGCACTGAAGCACGAGGTTTAATATTCCTTCCACTAAATTTCTAAGCATTGACACTCTAATATTCTGGATGTGAATAGAAAAAAAAGTGTCTAATCCCTTTTTGAATCTTCAGTTCTTAAGATCAACTTCCTATGGCAGAGAGCACAACAGTTTAATTATATGTTGTGTGAAAAAGCATTTCCTTTTATTGCTTTTGAATTTGCAACCTTTCAATTTCATTAAATGTTCCCTTGTTCTTGAGTAATGAGATAAGGCGTGAATGAAGCTCTCTATCTACGTTCATTATTTTAAATACTTTTACCACGTCTCCTCTTATTCACCTCCTTTCTAAGATAGGCTCCTAATTTTTTTCAATTTCTCTTCATGGGAGTTTTTCCTGTGCTCTCTCAACAATTCCCGTTCTCCTTTTCTGAACCTCCTTGAATACAGCAACAACCTTTTGAGACCTGGGTGCTCATTATTAAATATAGTATTCTATATGGGGCCGCACCACAGATTTATATAAAGGCTTTATAGTATTCTCCTTATTATTCACCATCTCATTCCTTATGCATCCTACCATATTGTTTACTATTTGACTCCAGCTGCCCATTGAGCAGAAGTCTTCATTGACATTCAAGTCCCTTACCTGTGGTAGTACAGTTAATTTAGAATCCTAAAAAGCATAACCAATTCAATTTTTTCCCTCCAAAGTGCATTACTTCACATTTATCAGTACTGAATTTCATTTGTTGTCTCTTCCTTTCTTCCCCACTCTCTCCTGTACTGCTCTGACCTCCCCGTTTCCCCTAGAAACAATAGGAGCAGGAAAGAAGGGTCAGCCTGGAGCCCATTCCCCACTACTGGAAGCAGCATGGAGAAATTAGTATTTCTTGGTTCCTCCCCCAAGGGGGGGAACAGTAGAGGAAAAAGGAGCCGTAGAGCCCCCTCCCTTGGGCTGGTGGAGAAGCCATGGGGAGAAATCAGGCAGGAGAGGGGAAAGACAGAAATGAGTCCACTTCCCTTCCCCCTCAAATATGTCACTGGAGGAGAAGGTGCCCAGCTTTCCTCTTTATGGCTCTTTTCTGTAAGTGCTTCAGTGTTCCCAGAGAGCAAAGGTCTCTGACGACAATATTTGTTGAGGTATCACAGAAAAGCGACTTTTTTTTTTTTGACACCCAGTTCCCTCGTCAAAGATCTAACCATTAAACTGGATTTTCAAAAAATTAGCGTTTGAACTAATCAGGGTAGTTGTCTAGGAGTGTGCTGGCTCTTCAGCAGCTGGGTCAGAACACAAACCTAAGGTGCAAGGGCTGGAAAAGGAGACAGGCCCCAAACCCTCATGCTCCCAACCCCCCCCCCCCCACACACACACACACACTCTCTCTCTCTCTCCCCCTCTCTCCAATGCTCCAAATCCTTCTCCCCATCTGCTCCCTGCCCACCCACCCACCGGTCTGACCACCATATTCTTAAAACGTTTGGTACAGAGCTAGAGAATGTGGAAATGCTAGTAGCAGCTCATGTTAGGCACACTGTTTTTTAGGAATCCCTTGATCTAGTGACCCCAATGACTTGATTCTGTTTGGTCAAACTGATTCCCATTGTTCAGGAAGATTACATTTACTTAACAGCTTGTGACCTCAAGTATTTCATCTTCTCAAACTAAATAATGCTGATTTCCTTGAAAACACTTCAAAAATAAAATCAGAATCTTCATACGGATTTTAGAGCACTTTCAAGTATCATTCTTAAATCAGAAGTTTTAGTCTCCAGGCAAAGTCTCCAAAGAAGCCCTTGAAGAACACAAGCAGAGAGCAAGGAACATGAACACACACAATCTCTGAAAACTACTAAGGGCCGGTTTCTCAAATGCGGCCACCATTGCCACCAGGGGGCTTTTCATGTGGCCACAGCCTCCTGGGCAGTGACTGAGCTGGGGGCGGGGGGAGGGGAGGCAGCAGCAGCCCCCTCCCCCAGGGCCATCAGAAGCGGTTGGGCCCTACTCCCCTCTGGAACCACAAATGCCAGAGAAGCAGGTAGCCGGTCTGAGATCTCCACCTTCAAATAACCTTTTAAACAGCATGCAACTCTCAACCCTAACTGTAGCAGAGCTACTGCTCCACTACGACATTCGGAAACTTGAGACCCCCTTGCACCCATGTTTAATCATGGCAAAAGTTTAAGTTCATCATTTAATCTTACACTTTGCTTTCTGTCTCCTAGCCAGTTTTTGACCCATGACAAGACTTTGCCTCTCACCTCACACTGCCATCTAGCTCTCTCCATGGCTACCTGAACAACCTGGGAGTTAGGTACTTGGTGGGAGAAAAGAAGTTCAGCCCCTTTGGCAAAACAGTGTCTCTCCTTCTTAGATGTGAGGGCACATGATGCTGGGGTATGCCAGACCACTCGGTCTGGTTCCATGCTGGCCTCATTAACCAGGAGCACCACCTTGCTTGGATCTGTAGGCTGCAGAACAGCTAGGAGCCAGTGCTGAGAGTCCTGAACTTCATCCAATGCTATACGGAGGTCACTGACTATCCTCTGAAGTAGTTCCTGGTACTGCCTATATTTCTCAGGCAGAGATGGTGAGGATGGAGTGACAGCTTCATTAGGAGACAAGGATGAGGTTCTTATTAAGGCTGTCAAGCCCAGTTAACTCACGCAATTAACTCAAAAAAATAAACTAATTAAAAATTAATCACGATTAATTGCATTGTTAAATAGAATACCAATTGAAATTTATTAAATATTTTTGGATGTTTTTCTACATTTTCAAATATATTGATTTCTAATACAAAGTGTACAGTGCTCATTTTATATTTTTATTACAAATATTTGCACTGTAAAAATGAAGTAAAATAGTATTTTTCAATTCACCTCATACAAATACTGTAGTGTAATCTCTTTATCTTGAAAGTGTAACTTACAACTGTAGATTTTTTTATTTCATAACTGCACTCAAACAAAACAATGTAAAACTTTAGAGCCTACAAGTCCACTGAATCCTACTGCTTGTTCAAACAAGTTTGTTTACGTTTACGGGAAATACTGCTGACTGCTTCTTATTTACAATGTCACCTGAAAGTGAGAATGGGCGTTCGGATGGCACTTTTGTAGCTGGCGTTGCAAGGTATTTATGTGCTATGCTAAACATTCATATGTTCATTCATTCATGCTTCAGCCACCATTCCAGAGGACATGCTTCCACGCGGACGATGCTCATTAAAAAAAAATGTGTTAATTAAATTTGTGACTGAACTCCTTGGGGGAGAATTGTATGTCTCCTGTTCGGTTTAACCTGCATTCTGCCATATATTTCATGTTCTAGCAGTCTCGGATGATGACCCAGCACATGTTCGTTTTAAGAACACTTCCACAGAAGATTTGACAAAATGCAAAGAAAGTACCAATATGAGATTTCTTAGAATAGATACAGCACTCGACCCAAGGTTTAAGAATCTGAAATGCCTGCCAAAATCTGAGGGGGACGAGGTGTGGAGAATACTTTCAGATGTCTTAAAAGAGCAACACTCCCATGCGGAAACTAGAGAACCCAAACCACCAAAAAAGAAAATCAACCTTCTGCTGCTGGCATCTGACTCAGAAGATGAAAATGAACATGCGTTGGTCTGCTCTGCTTTGGATTGGTATCAAGCAGAACCCACAGTCATCAGAATGGACGCATATCTTCTGGAATGGTGGTTGAAGCAAGAAGGGACATATGACTCTTTAGTGCATCTGGCACAAATATCTTGCGATGCCTGCTACAACAGTGCCATGAGAATGCCTGTTCTCGCTTTCAGGTGACATTGTAAACAATATGTGGGCAGCATCATCTCCTGCAAATTGTAAACAAACTTGTTTGTCTGAGCGATTGGCTGAAGTAGGACTGAGTGGTAAGTGGACTTGTAAGTTCTAAAGTTTTACATTGTTTTATTTTTTAAATGTAGTTTTTTTGTACATAATTTTCCATTTTTAAGTACAGCTTTCATTATAAAGAGATTATACTACAGTACTTGTATTAGATGAATTGAAATATACTATTTATTTTGTTTTTTTACAGTGCAAATATTCGTAATCAGAAATAAAATGAGCAGTGTAGACTTTGTATTTTGTGTTGTAATTGAAATATATTTGAAAATGTAGAAATCATCCAAAAGTATTTAAATAAATGATATTCTATTATTTTTTAATCATGCGATTAATCACAATTTTTTTTAAATCGCTTGACAGCCCTAGTTCTTATTGATACCTGCAGATTCAGATCAGTGTTCTCCTCCTCTGACAGATTCAGTGGATGCAACAGTGGAGAGTTGCGGTATAATTCATGGATGGAGCTGGGGCACCTCCCTGATAAGGCCAAAAGGAGGGACTTACTGGATGGAGGGAACCCATGATATCAGGTACCAGCAGCCCCTAGGAAAGTCATATTTGGCACGATGCTGTTCAGATCTGATTGCCTGTCAGGGCTCAGATTTTTACTAGGAGATGATGGATCAGCCAGAGTGTGCGACTCAGTCTAAGAACTGCTCTCTCTCCATTGGTGAAGCCGACAGTACCAGAGGGTGGGTACTCCTGCCTGGGAGTTGGAGAGGAGATGTTTTAAGGTCGCCGATGCAGTTTCATCCTCCAGTGTGGCAATCTCTCTCAGGAGGACTGGGCCGGAGAGGAGACAGAGGGTAAGGGAGCAAAATATCCTCCGCCGTAGTGTAGGTGTCTGTATGACCCAGTGTTTGGGGCATTCCGACAGTCAGGACTGATGGCTAGGATGTATCTTGGGAAGTTGTAGTGGGGCAGGCCTTTGAAGGACAGGCCGGCACAGAGTAAGAATCAGGTCCCACACTTCTGGATGGAGCTGGTAGGTGTCAGTCCTTGTGTTTCAGAGCTGAAGCCATCAACAGTGCTGACTGATCCATTTTCTTACAGGCTTTACCCTCCAGCCTGGAGGTCTTTAGAGGTCCTAGAGCCATCCGATCTGCACACAAAGGCCTGGACAGGCTCAGGAAGGGACCCCTTCTTTTACAGGCAGATCTGGACAGGGATCTGTCCTTGCAACCATGAAAGTGCCTCCTACAGTAACTCCTAACTTAGTGTTGGAGCTAGCTGGTGGGGGCTTGGAACCAGGGTAGACCGGCAGATCCCCTGTCAGCTCCCCTAAGTTCCCTGTGCAGCAGCCGCCCGGCAGGCTATCAATTGTCGGGCAGTTCAGCTGTCCCTACCACCATTGCCATGTGCTGCTCCTGCCCTCTACCTTGGAGCTGCTCCCAGGAGCCTCCTGCTTGCTGTGCAGAGGAAGAAGGGTGCTATTGTCAGGGTGTCCCCCTCTTCTGTGCCCCACCTCTACAGAATGTGGGGGACATGACAGGGCTCAGGATGGAGGGAGCTTGCTGGCAGCAGCTGCTGTCTCAATTTGCTGATCTACTTAAAAAGGGCAGTGTACTTAAAAGGGCAATGTGAGTTTCTCTCTCTCTCTCTCACACACACACACACACAGTGTGTCTCTCTCTGCCATGCTGTCTCTCCTCCCTCCATTCATCCTGCCTTGTAGAGTGTGAGGCTACATTAACAACATGTTAACCCTTGAGGGCTCAGCCGAATGCTAGTTCATCCTTTAGCAGTAAGGCATTCACTGGCAAATATCCCACCCTCTGACTCACCACCTCAACCAGCTGGACTTGTACTCCTAAATCCCTTAGGCACAACTGAACGGGACCCTCTTCCGTCCCCAGACAACAGAAGGAAATTTTGGTTCAATATGGAGAAAAAGATTTTATTAGAACCAACCACCTACCAACTCTGAAGGTTTCCCAGTCAAGTAGAGGTGCAGGAAATACTTCAACATGCCAAAAGAGAGGATTTAGAATTTAGGGTAAAAACTCCAAAGAGCAGAACGTAGAAATCCAGAAGTCTAGACTTCAAAATAAATGAGAGGCCTGAAAACTTCAGGATTAAGGCTACAATTTAATCATGGGTATTTTTAGTGAAAGTCACAGACAGGTCACGGGCAAAACACAAAAAATCATGACCAGTGACTTATTCGTGACTTATACCATAAATACCCACGATTGAATCTTTTTTGGTGGGGGCGGGGGGGAGCACCAGCAGCCAGGAGGGAACCCCGGGGGAGGAGCCTGCAGTACCAGTGGCTGCTCTGGCCACTGCCACCAGGGGTGGGTGGTGGTGGTGGTGGGGGGGGTGAAGCCCTGGGGGTGGGGGCCAGTGGCTGCTCCGGAACCGCTGCTCAGGTGGCTTCCAGGGCCACCTGCATTGGCTGCTGCTCAGGAGGTCCCCAGGGCCAGCTGCCCAGGGTCACCAGAACAGCAGCTGATGAGGCTGGCCCCGGAACGGCTGGCTGTGGGGCTGCCCAAGAGGCTGGCTGCAGAGCTGCTCCAGCTACGGCCAGTGTGGCTGTCTCCAGGGCCACCTGAGCAGCAGTCCCCAGGGTTAGCTGCTTGGGGGGCCATGGGGTCAGCTACACTGGCCGCTGCAGAAGTCAAGGAGCTCTATTCACGATGGATTAACTCTGTAAGAGGAAGATTACTTCGTGGTCTTTTTAGACATGACCACAAACACATGAATTGTTTCTGTAAACATGCCTGTAACAGGGACTTTAGTGGGCTGCATCGCCTACTGGTTAATGCCCACCCAGTCCTGAGGACAGTGGCAGGGGAGCCTGGGGTCCACCCACTCCATCAGGGCCTGACAAAGAGACCTAAGAGGGTCAACAGCGTTTTGTCTCTGAGTTATCCTCCCTGGGGTACTTCCTACTACTTCTTTCCTCCCTCAGCTTCTGGTCCCAGATAAGGAAAAATGAAAAAGAAACCAAACCATCAGCCCCAGCTAGGCTCAGCATATTGTTCTCTTCCCTCAGAGAGGCTTCTCTTGCCTCCTTGTCAGGAGACTTCAGGGTTGGTCTGTACTCCTCTCCTCTAAACTGGGTTGATCCCTGTTCAACCCTGTGTTTCCAGTTGGAGCATGCTCTTCAGGGCTGGTGGGGCAGGGCTACCTGTGCCCAGTACCGTCCTTTAACCCTTTCTGGCCCACTGTGAGATTTGTGTACCCTATCACAATGCCCTTATCCTTTTCAAAATAGAAAAACCGCATGTCTATAAAATGCATACTGAGAGCTAACAGCTTGACTTTGCAAGAGAGGGTGGGAGTAGTAGATAGGCTGGAGGGTAGGGATAGGGTCCAGAGTGACCTAGACAAATTGGAGGATTGGGCTAAAATAAATCTGATGAGGTTCAACAAGGACAAGTGCAGAGTCCTGCACTTAGGATGGAAGAATCCTATGCACTGCTTCAGGCTGGGGACCAACTGGCTAAGCAGCAGTTCTGCAGAAAAGGACCTGGGGATTACAGTGGACGAGAAGCTGGATATGAGCCAACAGTGTGCCCTTGTTGCCAAGAAGGCTAAGGGCATATTGGGCTGCATTAGTAGGAGCATTGCCAGCAGATCAAGGGAAGTGATTATTCCCCTCTATTTGACACTGGTGAGGCCACAACTGCATCCAGTTTTGGGGCCCTCACTACAGAAAGGGAGGTGGACAAATTGGAGAGAGTCCAGCAGAAGGCAACGAAAATGATTAGGGAACTGGGGCTCATGACTTCTGAGGAGAGGCTGAGGGAACTGGGCTTATTTAGTCTGCAATAGAGAAGAGTGAGGGGGGGATTTGATAGCAGCCTTCAACTACGTGAAAGGGGGTTCCAAAGAGGATGGAGCTCAGCTGTTCTCAGTGGTGGCAGATGACAGAACAAGAATTCATGGTCTCAAGTTGCAGTGGGGGAGGTCTAGGTTGGATATTACGGGAAAATATTTCACTAGGAGGGCGGTGAAGCACTGGAATGGGTTACATAGGGAGGTGGTGGAATCTCCATCCTTAGTGGTTTTTAAGGCCTGGCTTCACAAAGCCCTGACCGGGATGATTTAGTTGGGGTTGGTCCTGCTTTGAGCAGGGGGTTGGACTAGATGATCTCCTGAGGTCTCTTACAATCCTAATCTTCTATTATTCTATGACATGAATCAAAGCAACAAAGAATAGCAAGGTAACTGGGTGATCTTTAGGGAGTAACTTGAAGAAAGAAGCAGGGGTGTTTTGTCCTTTGGAATGGAAAGTTCATAATCAACACCTGCAGTTCTCACTCTTCCACCTGAGAATATGGCAATTCGAAAAGTGTACTTTACAGAAACCCAAGGGAAAGCTAATAAGAGCTCAAAGAGATATCCCATCAACTTAAAGTCCCATCTAGGAGAGGAGGACAAGGAGTGAAGTAAACCCACTGTGGACCACACTGGATTACAAGCAGAGTCAGTTTTTTTTTGGTAAAATGAGTACAGGTCTACACTATGAAAATTTTGCCAGCATAGCTAAGTCATTCAGGGATGTGATGAGGTGCAAGCTGTCACCAACACAGCCGTGCTGGCAATTTCAATTGTACTTAATATAGATACAGTTATACTAGGCCAAATTTGCCAGTACGGCTTATTTCACTCGGGGACTGCTGGAATAAAATATACTGGCAGAAGTGCAGTTTGGCCTACATCAGCTGAGTCCACACTAACCATGCTTTGCCAATACACTATACTGTATAGCTATATCAATTAAGTGCTCCTAGTGTAGGCCTGGATTGAGGAGTAACAGAAGCTTTATCTATAGCCCAGAAGGCTGAAAGAGCATACTCAGAAAACAACCCAAAGGACTTTGAATGCAAGCTGAATGAGTTGCCTATGTTAAGACATAAAGCACCTCAGACTCCCCAGGACTTGCTAATCCACTTCCTAGACCCATTCATTTCTGTGACATGGAATTCTTCATTAGTGGACTTAGCTGAAGGCTTTAGAGGAAAATCTCAGTTCCTAGTAAATCAACTGGTTGCCTCCAGCATACTTGGACAGAGCTCCAATACTTGTGAACTGGGCTAAAGCTTATTAGACTTCAGGACATTTGCTTCAGAAGACATGCTCTAGCCATACAAGGGACATTTTGCTGTACTTGGGATACTTCCATTGCATGAGATTTTAAAATTTCATTTATATATACACATACACACACACACAAATTAAAAATAAAGTGGAAGCAAAGACTATTTATAATCCTAACAAACTAAAAAAACCCCTAAAATTTTAAGGCAACAAGAAATATGTACTCAAAGACAAGTACATACATACAGTCATCAGAGACCAACTAGGAAGTCACCCTTAGGGACTGCTAGTATGGGAGGGCTATACAACCTACATGTCCACAAGGCACATTCAGTCACCGTACAATGTTGCTACAAGGAAACCTGTCACAACTAGTTGGATTATAAATCTGTTCTCTTGATGTGTCAAGGCAAAAAAGAGTCTGGGAATCTAGAGAGAATGCTTAGGAAAAATGTATGAAACAAATATCAGTCTATTACTGTGAAGTGAATTACTTGTACTTCCCATTTTTAAAAAAAAACCTTTAAAGTTTATATAAAAACATATAGCATGGTTTAAGAGTTAGAGAGAGGAGTTTAAGTACCTTGCCATAAGTCATGTACTTGCAATTAATTTTGAGAAATTTTTCAGTAAATGCTTCTTCCTCCTCTGACGTGGATGATACCACTCTTGCAGGACGAAAACATGCATAAGCTGGTGAAGTAGCTGCCTCATTTCGCTGAAGCCCATCTGGATCCTACAAAAGGAAAGACATTATTTTCCAGAGTACAAAAAAGAATACTCTCCTTTGAGTCCTGTACATTTATGTATGCTTCACTAGTTTCTTAGTTCAACATTTAAAAGTCATCTACTTTTTGTTCCAAGAGCATTTGACAGAAAAACTGAAATCATGGCTCCCGGTACATTAAACTGAAAAACAGACCGGATATAAAAGGGCCATTATCCTCAGCAAATGGAAATCGGCATAGTTCCACTGAAGCATAGCTTGACTTCAGTGAAGCTATGTTGACTTTTATAACCTGAAGAACTATCAGGCAATGAGAGTAGACAATGTAGTATCTGAAATATCCACGTTGTGCAACAGGTAGGGAAACTGTGTGTATGATTTCCTTCTGGCTTCCATGTCAAAATAAAGTTATAATTGCATGGCCAAACTGTGCCCTCAGTTACTCTTCTGCAACAGCAAAGAAGAAAATGGGAGATCAAAGATGTAAGCTACAGAAGTGTTTGGCACATGGGATCTATACATAAAACCAGTGAAAACTAAGCTTGACTTTCAGCTCCTAGTCTCAGGTTGCAGCACTCATAGTTAGGAAAAAGACGTTAATAAATAAATCACATCTGCTACAGAAGTGATTGACATAAAAACATGGAACCCCACAGTGGACAATTTTTTAAATAAGAAGACAGCTTAGGACCTAAGCCAGGACAATTTCTTAGTGAATATATATATACAGAAACAAGATCGGGACTCTGTTTCAAGCCTACATTACTCTTAAAACAATATCTACTGGAAAATACTCATGTTTTAAACACTTTTTTGGCATAAAAAACCCTGATATTTTCAGTTACACTGAGCAGGATATTTATTCTCTGGGACTTCCATCTTCCCTTTGGTTCTCTGCTATCCCACTCTCAGATCTCCATTACATCTACATTTAACTATTGATACTTTATAGTACAGAGGTGTGGCAGATGGTTATCTAACTGTCAGTTCATTTGGGTTTTTCACCTTACTTTAGGGCTTGTCTACAGTTGGAAGGTTACCTAAATACAGAGTTATTCTAGAATACTCTGGAACAGCAATTATAAAACAACCAAGTGTTGGCAAGCCCACAGACTAAGTTTCTCAAGTCAGAATTCTTCTCTCCCCTCTCCCCCAGGCCCACACAATGCCATGCACCTTTGTGGCACTGTATAAAACCCCTTTAGTATCAGTGCTCTCTAACACAGAAGAGAAGTAGTACATGGTTTTCAAACATTTATAGTTATTTCTAAATCACATTTTCCTCAAGCAAAGCAAAACTAGAACAAACAGTGATACTGGCCAGATGAGACATTATAGGAATGGTGGCTACAAGGTAGACAGACATGCCGGTGTAAGAATTTTGTATTGCTTCCAATTACTGACATTTCTCATCTCTGATAATTGGTTTAAAACTGCTGCTCTGAGAGATCTCTTAAAGTACTAGATTCATAACTGGTATTCAACATTATCCGAAGCTACATTTCAAGTTTTCAGAGGCTATACCTTCTTTATTAGAGCCTCTTTTGCAAAGTATCAGAGGGGTAGCCGTGTTAGTCTGGATCTATAAAAGAGGCAGAGAGTCCTGTGGCACCTTATAGACTAACAGACATATTGGAGCATAAGCTTTCGTGGGTGAATACCCACTTTGTCAGATGCACGTAGAGGAAATTTCCAGAGGCAGGTATAAATATGCAAGCAAGAGTCAGGCTAGGGATAACGAGGTTAGTTCAATCAGGGCGGATGAGGCCCTCTTCTAGCAGTTGAGGTGTGAACAGCAAGGGAGGAGAAACTGCTTTTGTAGCTGGCTAGACATTCAGTCTTTGTTTAATCCTGAGCTGATGGTGTCAAATTTGCAAAGTCTGGTCCTGAAGTTTCTTTTGCTGCAGGATGGCTTGGAAAGGAAGCTTTTTTCCACACCTTTAAATCTGCTAGTGTGTGTCCAGAGAGGTTGAAGTGTTCTCCTACAGGTGTTTGTACACTGCCATTCCTAATATCTGATTTGTGTCCATTTATCCTTTTACATAGGGACTTTCCCGTGTGGCCGATGTACATAGCAGAGGGGCATTGCTGGCACATGAGGGTGTATATTACATTGGTGGACATGCAGGTGAATGAACTGGGGATGGTGCGGCTGATCTGGTTAGGTCCTGTGATGGTATCGCTGGTGTAGATATGTGGACAGAGTTGGCATCGAGGTTTGTTGCATGGATTGGTTCCTGAGTTAGTGTTACTCTGGTGCGGTGTGTAGTTGCTGGTGAGAATATGCTTCAAGTTGGTGGGTTGTCTGTGGGCTAGGATTGGCCTGCCTCTCAAGGCCCGTGAAAGTGAGGGATCATTGTCCAGGATGGACACACGCTAGCAGATTTAAAGGTAGCCATCCTGCAGCAAAAAAACTTCAGGACCAGACTTCAAAGAGAAACTGTTGAGCTTCAGTTCATTTGCAAATTTGACACCATCAGCTCAGGATTAAACAAAGACTGAATGGCTAGCCAGCTACAAAAGCAGTTTCTCGTCCCTTGCTGTTCATACCTCAACTGCTAGAAGAGGGCCTCATCTGCCCTGATTGAACTAACCTCGTTATCCCTAGCCTGATTCTTGCTTGCATATTTATACCTGCCTCTGGAAATTTCATCTGACAAAGTGCATCTGACAAAGTGGGTATTCACCCACGAAAGCTTATGCCCAATACGTCTGTTAGTCTATAAGGTGCCACAGGACTCTGCCTCTTTTGCAATGGTTTATCAGATTGGTAGATAGGAACCCACATACACTGTCTCCTTGCACTCTGCCCTTTCAGCACTGTCCCAAAGCAGGTTCTCACAACCATGTTTGAATACAAAATATTAGCCTCAAAGCACAGTGCTAGTATACAAAATATAAGTCACAACTTTGCAGAAAGCTGCAAGTACTAGATAGAATTATAAAGTAGGCTGATTTATTCACTGTAATATTGAAGAGTAATTCTGTGCAAGTCACATGGAAATTCACTCCCTCCCTTTTAAAATATTGCTTAATTTTTTAAATAAGCCTTCTGCATAAGATGCACACATTTTAGTTGGTAATCCCAATTAAAAAAAACAAAATGACCACATAATCCACTTACCACGGATAAGCTTATTGTTTTTAACAAATCCTAGTGATTAGTGTACCATTTGACTCCCATGTTCAAATGAGCAAATAACCTCTCAAAAACAAATAGGATAGCAACTGTTTCTTAGCACATACAGGACATTCCGACAGTTAGCCTTATAGTTGTGTCCCCTGATGGGTAGGACACAAGTCTATTTCACTTTTGAGTGATTTATTTCTCATCTCTATTCTAAATTTTCTAAACGTTATTCTTAGAAGTAATAAAAAGTTAGGAATGTCTTTTTGTAGATTTTTCCTGTTCGTTTTACAGTACTGCAGAACTTTCAGTTTCCTAGAGAATTTAGTAGACAGCATTCATAATTGCATAAAAAAAAGGGTAAGGGGACATAAGAATTTGATAACTGGGAGGAGGGTCAACAGCCAGCGAAAGGAGTAGTAGTAGGAAGCTAAGGTGGAGGATGAAGAGAGTCAGAGCTCTGACATTTATGGGAGAAACTGAAGTTCTGCCAACTGAAGACTTTGTCCCAGAGTTTCACTTTTATCCAAGGGCGCAGACACAAAAATTAAGAATCAGACATTTAAAAACGGCTTCTGTTAGTACCTAGAAATCTGGCCAGTTTCCACTACTATATAATCCTTCATCACTCATCATCGTAATAGAACTATTCACCAAATCTTAGTTTTGCCACTGTGTTTTTTAATGGAAACATGCATGTGTACTTTTGATTTCTAGGTCTTTACTAAATATGTACTAAAGATTTCAAATGGAACATAAACTTAACGTAGATCAGGACTAAGTCAAACTTTGATAAGTTTCCTAGTGCAATATGTTTAAGTAAATGAAAAATTTTATGAATAAACTGGAATGACTCACCTGTTTGGTGTCATAAAGTATGTATAAGGGGTGCAGACTTACGTCCATAGAGCTTGAGCATTTGTACTTTAGGCTACGTTACAGATATTTGGTGGAGCAATATTCATGGTGTGTTTGTTTATTTTGTACACACACCGAAAGGTGTTATATTGTATATTGGAAATGAAAGTGAGATTTCAAATAAACTATGACAAATTTTTAATTTTTGCATATTGTTTTTGCAAATACATGAGGCTCAAGCTATGAGTGTGACCAATATAAAAGTTAAGAAAGGTTGTGTAATAGTGGGGAAGTGGCCGATTCTCTTAACTGTGGTTTTGGGTTTTTAAATGGAGAATTCTTTGAAAGAATAAAAACTGTTCCTTTACCATAGAAATGTTGGTTTTTAAGAGAGAATTGCCCTTATGGAACACCATCCCTGGAGAATAAGCACACCTGTAGCAAGTGATCTTGAAGTCCCTTCTCGATAACAGCATTTGTTTTATGCCACAATGATGCATGATTTCTAAGAGATTACAATGATGTAGTCCCAACCATCCATAAATTCTTTCCACTATGTCAGGAATCCCTTGTAAAGAGACTCCAAAGAAGACCGAACATAAGCAGTGCGCATGTATCAATACGGCAAATCACCTTGAAGAATCATAGTAACTTTCTTCTTTGAGAATTGCCCATATGGATCCAGTGTCTTGGAAAGTTGACAGACAGTTGTGACTGTCCATGGCATGGGTCTGAGGAACATTATTTGAAGCAACAGGAAGATCGGTTGGGTGTCTAGATGTCAAGCTGAGGGAGTAATGCTGCTTAACAGTGACTAACATTCCTTGAAAAAGGGATATTTAGGAACTAGATTTTCAGTGGAAAGCTAGTTTCAGACTTTATATATTACTGACATCTGAAAAATGTAGAGATGGAAGAGATTATTAGTTTTAATGAGCTGTGGATAAAACCATATATGAACCCGTTAGTGAAAGTGACTCAACTGATCTATATAGTTCTCTAACTGAACCAAAGAAGTACAAAAACTCAAACAAAACAGTACCATATTTACTCCTAGGGGAATTCTGCACCAAAAAATTAAAAATTCTGCACACAGTATTTTAAAATTCTGCAGATTTTATTTGTCAAAATAAAAAAAACCCACAATATAACCATGCCAGTATCAATTACTTTGTTAATTTATTTCAAAAATCTCTGTCAGCAAGTATATCTGTAGCAATACAGACCAAAAAAAGATTCAAGTAATTTTTTTTTTGGACAAATAGATTCCTTACTAGGCATATTAATACAGAATGTTGAATAATTCATTTAAATAATACAGAACTGTATTTCCTGCACCTGTCAGAGGCAGTGCAAAGGCTTGGGGGAGTCAGGGGTAATGGAAGAGTTGAGGGAGAGGAAAGGAGCCTGGAGTGAATCTGGTAGGTTGTTGGGTGTGGGTGGGAAAAGTATTGTACAGGTTTATTTTTGGGTGGGAGAGCAGGATTCTTAGGGAGTTGGGGAGCCTTCTCCATGCAGACCCTGGCTGATCCCAAGCCTCTCCCATTCAGTCAGGCACATCTGCCCCTCCCCACACTCCTCATCCCCATGGGTCTCTGCAGTCTCCTCCCCTATCCCATGTGTCCCTGCAGTCCCCCTCCCCTGTCCCCAGGTTCAACCCTGTCACCCCACTAACTCCTGAGCCCATGCCCCAGTCTGTCCCTCCCACTAGCCATTCTGAACCCCAGTGTTTGACCCCCCAGGAGCACTGTGTGCCCCACTCTGTCCTAACCGGGCTCCGCAGGCAGGGTGCTGTGATGACCTTAGTATCTATGAATTCTGCAGCACTGGGCACGCACAGAATTCCGCCCCCCGAAATACATTCTGCCCTAAAAGTGCTGCAGTTTCACCTTTTGCCCACCAGAGATTGCTGTGGTACCAGAACAGCAGGCTATTTTCATGCTACTGGCTGTTCTGGCACCACACCGACCCCTGGTGAGCAAAAGGCGGAACTGCAAGACTTCTTCGCCAGAAATGTATTTTCTGCTGAGAAAAAAAAATTCTGTGAAACACAGGAATTCTCTGCCTCCGCGGATGTGCGGAATTCCCCCAGAAATAATTATACTGAAGAAACTAAAGCTTTTAAAAATTGTTTTGGGTAACACAGTTTAGGAATATTTCATGTAGGATTTTAAACTTGCCCATTTTTCTTGAGTATACAAACCCAAATAAGATAATTAAAACAAATGTAAGGTCACTTGTGTCTCTACCACAACTGATATTGTGTAAAAACAAGACCGTCCCTTCCTCCCTGCTCTCCCCCCAAAAACAAGTTTCAGTAAATATTCATTTACAAAAGTAGAATGCTTTCTTATGTAGTGCACCAAAATTCAAACAACCTGCACTCAGGCATCAGGCTTAAATCAATTTGGGGTTGGTTTTTTTGCGCTATCATCCCAAAATGATGTATTCTAGGATGAGATTACTTACTCTTGGGGGATTCATACCTTCCGCAGATTTCTTGACTCCCCCCGCAGAAAAATGTGGGAGCAAAGAAATCTGTTGGGAACACAAGCCTCTTCCCCGGCAGCCTGGGCGCACCTGCTGGGAGCAACCGGCAACAGAGAGCATATCACCACGAGGGGGAGGTGGGAGGCTGGGCATGGAGAGATGTTAAGGGGGTGGAACTGGGCATGTGCCTGCCTGCGAACGAACGAGAGAGAGACTCACTCTGTCCCTCTCATTCACTGTTGCTGTATCCCGGGCTTGGAGGCATAGGGCTGTGTGAAGCAGGCTCTGTCCCTTAGGCAGAGCAGAAATGTATCAACTAAGCAGGCAGGCTGATAACATTCCCATTGTTAATTGTTCCCATTCTTCGTCTCCTTGCCAGAGTGGTGTAAAGGAGCCTTATTGTAAATGACAGTAATGGAATCCTCAGCTAGGAGGATCTATGAGCTCTCGCTTTTTTTCCTGTGCCCGAGAGGCACAATGGGGTTAGATTACAGCTCAGGATCTATCTTAATTATCCTTTAAAAAAAAAAATGAAGGACAATGATTAGCAAAAAGCCTGTCTGACTTCCATTTGTGAAAGTCTGAACAACGTAAAGTGACATTCTACTTTACAGAACACCAAACACCAAAATAAAAGTAATGTAATTTAAAGAAAAATCCAGGATTATAACTAGAATGCAGGGTATTGGTTACCAAGTATTTGTAACTTAACTTTCATGTGTTTAGGAAATGCTGAAAAGTTTGATTGTTTTTCTATATGGTAGTTTAAATAAATTACCAAAGTAAGTGTGATTATATTGCATTATTTTGACAAATAAAATATGCAAAATTCTGCACCAAAAACTGCAAAATTCTGCATTTTTTTGGTGCAGAATTCCCCCAGGAGTAATTATTGCACATAACATCATAATGGCCATACTGGGACAGACTGAAGGTCCATCTATCCCAGAACCCTGTCTTCTGACAGTGGCCAATGCCAAATGTCTCAGAAGGAAAGAACAGAACAGGTAATCATCAAGTGAGCCATCTCCTGTTGCCCATTCCCAACTTCTGGCAAAACCAAGGCTAGGGACACCATCCTGCCT
This sequence comes from Natator depressus, assembly GCF_965152275.1. NCBI lineage: Eukaryota > Metazoa > Chordata > Testudines > Cheloniidae > Natator > Natator depressus. The sequence continues at coordinate 33,251,275 of NC_134235.1, forward strand.
ATCTAGTTTTTTTTTTTTTTTTTTTTTTTTTTTTTTTTAAACCCTGTTATAGTCTTGGCCTTCACAATATCCCCTGTAAGGAGTTCCGCAGGTTGACTGGGCATTGTGTGAAGAAATACTTCCTTTTTTGTTTGTTTTAAACCTCCTGCCTATTAATTTCATTTGGTGACCCCCTAGTTCTTGTGTTAGGAGAGAGTAAATACTTCCTAACTTACTTTCTCTATACCAGTCATGATTTGATAGACCTCCATCATACCCCCCATTAGTCATCTCAGTTCCAAGCTGAAAAGTCCCAGTCTTATTAATCTCTCCTCATATGGAAGCTGTTGTGGCCCTTTTCTAAAGCTTTTCTAATTCCAATCTACCTTTTTTTTTTGAGATGCAGCAACCACATCTGCATGCAGTATTCAAGATGTGAGCGTATCATGGATTTATGTAAAGGAAATATGATATTTTTCTGTCTTATTTTCTATCCCTTTCTTTATGATGGGCAACACTCTGTTCGCTTTTTTGAATGCCCCTGCACATTGAGTGGATGTTTTCAGAGAACTATCCAAAATGACTCCAAGATCTCTTTCTTGAGTGGTAAAAGCTAATTTAGACCCCACCATTTTATATGTATAGTTGGGATTAGGTTTTCCAATGTACATTACTTTGAATTTTTCAACACTGAATTTCATCTGCCACTTTGTAGCCCAGTCACCCAGTTTTGTGAGATCCGTTTATAACTCTTCTCATCTGCTTTGGACTTAACTATCTTGAATAGTTTTGAATCATCTGCAAACTTTGCCACTTCAACCTACTCATAAATGATCTGGAAAAGGGGGTAAACGGTGAACAGTACTGGCCCCAGTACAGTCCCGTGAGGGGACATCACTATTTACCCCTCTCTGCATTCTGAAAACTGACCACTTATTCCTACTCTTTATTTCCTATCTTTTAATCAGTTACTGCACACATCTCACTAAACATGGACACGATTGTTATTGCCCTTGAAACACATATACCTACATTTACTGTAGCCTTGTCAAATTCAGCTTCTGAAGATGTAGGTGACAAGGGACTTATGGGACTAAGAGATGGGGAGCTCTCCGCACTAGAAACATATTCTGGGTCAGGAACATATAAAATCTATAAAGAAATTGAACACATGCTGTAGTTAACAGTTACATTAAGAGTTTCATTGACATTTATTTTCACTAGTTGACGCAGATTTGTTTTCTCATAAGTTATTCTATTAAATTTGTTCTGCTGGAGTTAATTTATGCTTTAGAATTTTTTAAAATTCAGATTTAGTTGTGAATTACCAATTTTACTGTCACTTTTCTAGCAAAGCAAAGCAAGCAATATTAATAAAGTCTTCTCTACCAATAGGTTCATGAGGCACAGAATGCACTGACGTATCATACAAACATGCCATATAAAAGAATCCCACATTGGTTTCCATCATGGTGTGTCAAACAGTGTGCGATAAAACAAATATATCTTGTTTAAAGCAATTCATAAAATGAGTAAATATATACCTGCAAAATGCATTTTTGAGCCTTTAAATATTTAAAATTCTGTAAACATTATTAAGGCTGACTCTTAGCAGTAATAATAGTGGAGATATTACCCATGTAAACAGAAGACCATAAAGTAAGAAATTTATAGCATGCCCAGAAACACCAATTCAAACTTGTCCAGTGCTGTAATAAATACTATTATGAATACTTGCACAAAGTGTACCATTTCTCTGGCCTTTTCATAGACTGCTATTAGTCTATTATTTAGAGTCAATAAGATGCATTGCTAGGGAACACATTCAGTGCATTCATCCCAATTAAAAAGTTGGTCATCTATTTCCAGATTCAACTCTTTACAAAGCATGCCAAAAACTAGGTTACTCTAAATTTATTCGCTTCATAGATCCATTCTCTTGGGAATGGCATGAATGGTGTTGCACAGCTAGTTTTTGCAGCAGCTGGAAGTCACAGTAGCAGTAAGTCATGCTTATAGCTATAGAAATGCTGCTAGCTCCCAATACTTATCCTACATCCCTTTACAAAAAAAAAGAATTTGTCTTGAACCTGAAAAAGTTACCTTATGATTCTCAATATGCTTGCTTTTATTAGTCTTTTCAAATTTAATTTAAGAAAGAGATAGTAAAGACTGGTTTAGACTGTGACTAACTCCCATTGGTAGCAGTTACTCAACTGACTAATCCAAGTGGGTGTCTGGAGTTCACTAACTCTAACTGAAGAATCCTAAATATATCTTCAAAAGATTGGAGGTCTTACACACACAGAGAGACCCATCCTATTGTTTTCAGTAGAAGAAGTGGTAGACAAGCATTCTGAACATTTGCCTCTATTTCCACCACACCCAGTTTATGTTGAGGTAATTAATCGATAATACCTGTCCAGGAACAACTGCTCGGGAGAAAAACTTGTTTAACTGAACCAGTTCATTCGGTGTAGTATCAAATTTCAAGGCAATACTGTTTAGAGTGTCTCTTGATTCAACCTGTATCAATGGAAAAAAAAAATAGCTAGTTTTAAAAAAGAGTGGAAACAGATGTTTAATCACTTGCAGTCTGAATTTATAAAACTTTTGATAAAGTTAGTAATATATACATTGCATGACAACTTTAACTAAGTATATTATACTGCACACATGCATGCACACAGACTGACAGTGAGTAGCGGGGCATAGGCCAGTATCAAGGGCCATGCAAGTATGCTCCTTGAAGCTGATGGTTCCTTCAAAGTCACCTGCCTTCCATCTGTGCTCCCGAGCAACCACAGGAGTTCTTACATGTAGGGCTGAAGGTTCAGACACTAGTCCAAAAGGCCAAAGCTTCTGTCCTCTGCTCCACTGGAACCCAGCAAGAGATGCAAGAGCCTATGAACTGGCTTCATGCAGGTACTGATTTACCTCTACACCCTTCACCCACAAAAGGGCTCTCCACTAGTAGTGTATGCAACCTTTTATTATAGAGGCCATTTCTTCCTTCTGTTTTCTACTGAAATATGATTCAGTGAGTCAGTAATTTCAATAAAAAAAATCTTGAACAAAAACTGAACATTATGACTGGAAGTAGGAATTAAGTAGGAGGAAGACATTACCTTAGAACAAGTCATTTTTTTCAAGCCAGTGTCTTCAAAAATATAAGGAAAGAGTTGGGTGATTGAAAGAAAGGGATAACGATAATGAAACCTCACCTCGGGGGAACACCTCCAAATAAAATCTTTCTTAGTTTCTGAGAGGCATCAGTAGATTAATATAATTATTATATTAATAATTATTATTATTATTATTACAGGAAACAGATTTTAGTTTGATACACATCTTCCTATCATGATTGTTATAAAAAACAAAAACAACAATGTATGCAATAAGAGACAGTTGACAGATTGTTACCAAATGTTTGTACACAGAACCTCAGAGTTATGAACAATGTCCATTTCTGAGGTGTTCGTAACTCTGAAGAAAACATTATGGCTGTTCTTTCGAAAGTTTACAACTGAATATTGATTTAATACAGCTTTGAAACTTTACTATGCAAAAGAAAATACTGCTTTTAACCATCTTAATTTAAATGAAACAAGTATATTTCCTTACCTTGTCAAATTTTTTTTTTTTGCTTAATTTTTTTTTTTTTTTTTAAAAATACCTTAGCGGACACCATGATCAAGACCAAGCAAAACAATTACAGTTAATAACCATGGCTATTTTATTATTTAAAAAGAAAAAGGAAACACAAATAACTGAACATAAGAAAATAATTCACTTCCATTACAATCTTTTCTGTACGTTATTGTGGAGCACTTAACAGAGACTACACCTCTGAGGTGCGCATGCCTCTTGGCAAATTAAGACCAAAGTATATTGTTTCCCCAAAATTATTGTGAATCCATTCTTTAGTATATCCTTAGGTAATTAGATGGGCAAAACAGCTTTGTTTCAGAGCAGGTGGACCTGTTGGTTATTAGTAAAAAAATCAGGCAGTACATAAATGGCAAAGTAAGTAGTCTGAACTACATCCTATGAAATCCAAGGAAAATATTTAAATCAGCTACGTAGAAGCAGCCATTTAAGGAGTGGTCTCGACCATTAACCAATGGTTGACAATTAACCAATTTTAGAATTTGAAATCCAATTAAATCCCTCCGATTAGCCCACTACCCCTGTCTCCTGTCCAGGACTCCAAGGTTTAACTCTTGGTGATAAACAGGAGAAACTGTTGGAATATTAAAATGCTGTTGTAATTTGAGACTAGCAAAATCATGATAAGAGTTTTAAATGTAATCCCTTGGCAGTGTATTAGTTAACTTCCTCTTACCAATTCACGTTCAAGTCTTGGGGAGGTTTTCCTAGGTTTGGTTTCTTGGCTCTGGTCTACACTACAGACAGATTTTGGTATAACTACATCACTCGGGGGTATGAAAAATCTACACCCCTGAGCGACATAGTTATGCTGATCTAACCCCCTGTGTACGCAGCACTACACTGGCAGGACAGCTTCTCCTGTTGACATAGCTGCTGCCTCTCGTGAAGGTGGATTATAAACGCTGATGGGAGCGCTCTCCCGCAGCATAGGGCATCTTCATTAAAGCACTCTAGTTACACAACTGCACCAGTGCAGCTGCACCAAGGCAATGTTTTAAGTGTAGACTGGTCCTTCTTGAGTCTTCTTTTTTTAAATCTCTCTAGCAGCTTGCTTGTAGAGATAGACAGGATCAGCTGTGGCGTGCTTGCTAAGCAGAATTGCAGGGGGTGAGCGTGGGGTGCTCACTTCAGTCTTTCTACCTTTCACATCCTTATTTTCACATAGGAAGAACACACCTCTTTTACGCTTGTTTATATTTACATTACTGTAGTTGTGGTCACGCTTTCATTGGCTTCAAGCCTTTGAGGGTGGTTTAGGTCAGTGGTTCCCAAACTGGGGTTCGCAGAACATTAGAGAGGGTGCACCAGAAAAATTTCACTAATGGCGGCCAGAGGACCCCAAGCATTAGAGGCAGCAGGTGGGACCTGGTTGCAGGGCAGACAGCCTGAGCCCCAGGGAGAGTGAGGCAGGGCAGTTGGGGCTGGTAGCCCGAGCCCTGCCCCTGTAAGTGGGAGAGCCAGCAGCCCAAACCCCAGCACTCCGTACGGGGCTGCCAGCCTGAGCCCCAGGGAGAGCGGGACCAGTCAGTTGGGGCTGGCAGCCCGAGCCCTGCCCCCATCAGCGGGGGAGCTGGCCACCCGAACCCCAGCGCTCCAGCTGCTGCAGTTTTACCACCATTTTCAAGAACATACTTATGCGAGAAAGCGTTTTCCTCATATGCACATCTGAAAACCAAATACAGAAACAGACTTGATGCCGAACCAGACCTGAGACTATCTTTCGCCAGTGGTCCGTACTTCCAGAGCAAAGCAAGCTCATCCATCACACTGAGGAAATTTAAACTTAAATCCCTAGAAATATTCATTTTTAGGAGGGGAGTCACGAGATTTCACAATTTAGTGAAAGGAGTTCGCAGGCTGTTAAAGTTTGGGAACCACTGGTTTAGGTGACTTTCAACTCCTGAACATGCAGTTCACTTAATGAACATGCAATATTTTTAATTGCCTTTGTTCTTGTTGTGGTAGGAAAAAATCCAGATTTAAAAGTTGTTTTAATTTTTTTTTCTTTTTTAAAAAGTTTTCAGTCCACTTTGAGATATTCTTTTAATTTTATTATTTTGACAGGAAATGAAATTGTCTTCACAAATTCCAAGCACTCATTACTTGTATAAAAATTTTTAGTTCTCAAAAAAGTCTTACAATTAAACAACTTACAGAAAGCGTTTAGATTGACTTGTTGCTTTTATATGACAATTTTTGGGAGGATGATTTTTCCTCATCTTCCTGACAGGGTTGAGAGTTGTTTGAGCACTGCCAGTAATTAACTCTCCATTAATATAAATTTACTTAAATGGCTTCTTACATTAATAATTACCATAAAAAGATCTTGCTATATTTGTACATAAAACATTTTACTATTCATATATCAGGCAGTTATATGAAGGCTTGCATTTAGATACAAAATATTTACAAATATTTATTTTAAAAGAAGCTTATTCCATTTTAGGCATTTGAGAAACAAAAGCTTTAATATTTAAGTTGAAACATGTTAGAAGTAACCAGTATCTTCTGTAAAAAGACTTCCTACCATAAATGTTCTTCAAAATAGACAGAGGAGGGAGGACTGCATGTTTACAAAAATATCAAATTCAATAAGGACAGGTCTAGAATTTTGAGTGGCTTTAAAACTCATTTTTCTTTGAAAAGAAAAATGAAAATGTTTTGGTATTGGTCCACTTTCCTTCTAGATGTGTTGCTCTGATAACACAACAGTGCATTCTTTCACAGACTACTTCCAACAAAAACAAAAAATGTTCACATGACTTGCATGCTTGAACTTTCATAGAATCACAGAATATCAGGGTTAGAAGGGACCTCAGGAGGTCATCTAGTCCAACCCCCTGCTTAAAGCAGGGCCAATCCCCAACTAAATCATCCCAGCCAGGGCTTTGTCAAGCCTGACCTTAAAAACTTCGAAGGAAGGAGATTCCACCACCTCCCTAGGTAATGCATTCCAGTGTTTCACCACCCCCCTGGGGGGTCACGGCAGGCAGCAGCATGCCATTAAAAATCCAGCCCGGCCCGCTCTTCCCTGCTCCCCGCCCCCTCCCACGGGGGCAGAAGCTTGGTCCTGCCGGCTCCCCTGCCTCTTCCCGCAGTGTACTGGGTTCCTGACCCTCCTCCTCCTCTCCATCCCTCCCTCCCTGCCAGCCAATGGCCCTTGTGAGGGAGGGGGTGGCAGAGGAGCCGAGTCAGCCTGCTCGCTGCTCCCAGTGGAGGCAGGGCCTTGGAGAAGCGGGGCATATCCCCTCCAGCCCTCTGCCATGAGCACCCACAATCCCAGCCCACACCCCCAGCCCTCTACCCTGACCCCCCCCACACACACACCCAGCCCTCTGCCCTGAGCCCTGCACACCCCCAAGGCCCCTGCCCTAAGCCCTGTACACCCCCCCCCCACACACACACCCAGCTCTCTGACTCCTTCAGCCCCATCACAACCCCAGCCCTGACTCTGGCACCCCCCCCCACACACACACCCAGGCCCCCACACCCCATGCACCCCCCACCCTGAGCACCAAACAGGAGCTCCTGGACCTCCCCTCCCCACATTCCCACCTGCACCCCTCCCACCAAATGGGAGCTGCCCAGGTAAGCGCTCCACACCCAAACCTCCTGCCCCAACTCTGAGCCCCCCCCCCTCATTCTAACTCCTGGCCATACCCTACACCCCAACCCCCAGCCTGCTCCTTCACCCCCAGCCCTGTGCTCCGTACACTCCCACCCTCAGCTCAGTGCAGAGAGAGAGGAAGAGAATAGCCAGAACCAGGGAGAAGGTAGGTACCCACTGTATGTGGGCAGGGCCGGGATCCCAGATCGGCAGCGGGCTAAGCAGATCCGACAGCCGGGATCCCGGCTGGCAGGAGCCAGCGGATGGAACCCCTGAGCGGCAGGGGGCTGAGCTGCTCAGCTCACTGCCAGTCTGGCTGCCGGCCCCTTGCCAGCCAGGGTCCCGGCCGCAGGCCCCGCTCAGCGCACTGCCGGCCTAGGTGAATGGAACCCCAGACCAGCAGCGGGCTGGCGGCGAAAGATCAACATTTTTAATTTAATTTTAAATGAAGCTTCTTAAACATTTTGAAAACCTTGTTTATTTTACAATACAACAATAGTTTAGTTATATAATATATAGACTTGAGAGAGAGAGAGAGAGAGACACACACACACACACACACCCCCCCACCCACCCCTTCTAAAAACATTAAAATGTATTACCGGCACGTGAAACCTTAAAGTGAATAAATGAAGACGCGGCACACCACTTCTGAAAGGTTGCCAACCCCGATCTAGTCTGACTTCCAGTATAACACAGGCAATTGAACTTCACTAAAATAATTCCTAGAGCATCTTAATTGGATGTTCCTAGAAAAAACATCCAATCTTGATTTTAAAATAGCCACTGATGAAGAATTGACCATGACCCTTGGTAAGTTGTTCCAATGGCTAATTACTCTCACTTAAAAATACACCTTATTTCCCGTCTGAATTTGTCTAGCTTCAACTTCCAGCCATTGGATCGTGTTATACCTTTCTCTGCTAGATTGAAGAGCTCATTATTAAATATTTGTTCCCCATTTAGATACTTAGAAATTGTAATCAAGTCACCCCTTAACTTTCTCTTTATTAAGCTAAATAGATAAGACTCAAGGAATTCAGTCACTATACGGCATGTTTTCTTATCCTTAATCCTTTAATGTTTCCTTGTGACTCTCCTCTGAATATTCTCCAATTTAACAACATTCTTCTTGAACTGCTGACACCAGAACTAGACTCAGTATTCCATCAGCAGAGGCACCACTGTCAAATACAGAGGTAAAATATCCTCTACTCCTGCTTGAGATATCCCTATTTATGCATCCAAGGATTGCATTATCCCTTTTCACCACAGAATCACACCAGAAACTCCTGTTCAGCTGATTGTGCACCACAACCCCCAAATCTTTTCCAGTGTCACTTATTCTTAGATAGAGTCCCCCAACACCCCCATCATGTAAGTTTGGCCCACATTCTTTGTTCCTAATATATACATTTACATTGAACTAATTAAAATGCATATCTTTGCTTGTGTTCAGCTTCCCAATCAATCCAGATTGCACTGAAACAGTGATCTGTCCTCTTCATTATTTACCACTCATGCAATGTGTCATTAGCAAACTATCAGTGATAACTTTAGTTTCTTCCATTTCATCAATAAAAATGTTAAATAGTATAGTGCCAAGAGCTGCGTGCTGCAAGACATACTGAAAAAAAGCCAGCATTAAAAATCCAACAGGCTCCTACGCCAGCTCTTTTAGAACTCTTGGATGCAAGTTATACACACAGGATGGGGGTGGTGGTGTCAATTTTAGTAGCTGCTGTTTAATATCCTCCTGAAATACAAGTGGAATGGAAAGAGAGCGTTGTCATATATGACTAACACCTGCCCCCTCCCCCAAATATAGAACAGAAATATTTATTGAACACTTCTTCCTTTCATGTATTATTAATGATAATTCTACAATTTCCATCTAGTAATGGACTGATGCCATTGTTAGGATTCTTTTTGTTCCTAATCACCTTAAACTCCTCCTTTATTGTTTTTAACTCTGCTGGCCACAGACTTTTCTTTGTGTCCCTTTGCTTCCCTTATCGATTTTTGAACAATCCCTAGTTTCTGATTCATATTCATTGCTATCAACATATTGTTTCTTCCATTTGTAACTTTAAAAAAAAGTCATAGCCCCTCTAAATCAGGTCATTATATTATATATATATAGCCTCCTCCTCCTCCATTGCAGCTTTTTGGGCATCTGGTAAATTGTTCTTAAACGATTCCCAATTATCATTCACATTTTTCTGATTAAATTCTTCCTCCCAGCTGATTTGGCTCAACTGTTTGCAGCTTTGTGAAAGTGGCCCTTTTCAAGCACGAATAATAAATATATTTAAGTGGAAACAGGTTAGAAGTAACCAGTATCTATATAGATAAGGTCTGGATTTTACTCTGTTTGCGCATTATAAATGTGATCAAGTCATAATCACTTGTACCTGAGTTACCATTAATTTTTTATTTTGGTGATCAGTTCCTCTTTAGCTTCAAGATGAGGTCTAATATAGACGTCTCCCATGTTGAACACTTAGTTAGGAAGTGGTCATCTACAAAATTTGAAATTCCAAGAATGTTTTAGTACTGGTAGCATGAGACCTCCAGTGTGTGTCACTCAAACTCGAGTCCCCCATGATCTCACAGCTATTTTTCTTACACATTACAGACAGGTGTGTAAGGAAATGGTCATCCTATTCCTTAAGTATGCTCTGGTGGTCTGTAGCAGACACCAATATCAAATCTTGCGCTTTATCTGTTAAGACATTGATCCGTAAGTATTCAAGATTATTTTCTTCCGAGTTATCAGTAACTCAGAAACAGGTAATGCCATTTTTGACATTCCCCATCCCTTTTTGGGCACTCAGTCCTTTCTAAATAGGTTAAAACCACTGATTTTAACATTCCTTTCATTAGAATCATCCCACCAAGTGTCATTAATATCACCTAGATCACAGCATTTTGAGGCCGTTAATAAAGCACATTAGAAGGAATACATTTAATGACAAAAACAGCTGGAATCCCACAAGGATCTATTTCAGGGACAAGCACTCTCTTTGTTAAATAATTCATTCATTAACAATTGAGTGACAGCAGCAAACACATGTTGACAATGTGGAAATCTCCAAATTATTCTTGCATAAGAAGGAGCAGTACACTGAGAAAACAGAGGGATAGTCTTAGAGGGTCACGGTCTAATTATTAGAATGGTTTCTTTACAGTGTTGCAAATATCACTTCAGTTTGTCTTTCACTCTGCTTGGATCATGGAAAAAGATTGGTCAGCTTAATCTTTGATTTCTTTCAGAGTGGTAGCTGTGATAGTCTGTATCAGCAAAAAACAACAAGAACTCCTCGTTTCTTTGATTTCTGTTATGAAATAGTATAATGCAAAGGAATCCAGAGCTACACAAAGGAATATGGAAATTGTAAAAAAAACACCCACAAAAAACAGACCGCTGCCCTCCAAACAACACTTTTTAACCAAAAGTAACATTTCTGTTCTTAACTTTTTTAATGCCATCTATTTTTCAAAAAACAAATAGTCCATAATCTAAAAAATAGAAACTAATTGTTTGAGCATCCCTTTAAGTAGTGTAGTATAAATGAAACAGGTGATAAAATGTTGATCAAGCAAACAGGAAACATTTCAGAGCAAGGCAGTTGGTAGAAACAGGAATACAATCAAATAACTTCAGAAGATGAGGACAGCACGTACTGTAGCACAAATAGATTCAAACATTTGACTTTTGCTTTTTCCATGGTGGGCACATGGAAGCTAGTGAGAAGAAACTCCAATGAGTGCCGCAGATACTCAGCTCTGCAATAACTGTCTTGAGGGAGTAAGAAAATTCACACAGCTGCAGCCATCATTTAAATTAATGGGATAGCCAAGTCTCAAATATCACTGTGTGTGTGTGCGCGCGCGCGCGCATTTCTCTATATGTTATATATAAAACAAAAGAGAACTGAGTTTTTGTAAAAAGTCTTGTGCATTAGCTGGTTCCTCCCCTCTTCCACCAGTCAATGTGGATTCCACTGGTTACCCTGGTTTTGTAAACTGTGCTGTATTTTAATGGTTTGTGGAGCAACCTAAATGTCTTGGCAGAGTAAAACAAATTTTGAAAGCAGTATTGGACATAGTAAGAAGCAAATATGGCTTTCCAGGAGGAAGGAGTAGGTTTGTGAGGTTTCATTCGTTATCTTTTGCTACAACAAGGAACTGGAAAATTCTTTCAAGCAGATCTTAAGGGTGACTAGGAAAGGCAGCGTAGAAGGAAGTTCTCCTTCCGCAGCTCCATGTTCTCCCTTCCATATAATTTCTATCCCAGGGGACTGGAAGAAACTGGCACTACTAGTAAAATTTCATTATGTACTATTAGGAGAGTGGATTTGCTTTAGAAAAGATAGTTAGCTTGTCCACTTATTTCACATTTCTGGTTTCTTAAACACTCACGATCAAAGGTGGAAGCTTCAGGGATGATTGTGATGTATCCAAGAACACATTACAAATCATATGCTCTTAAACGGCAATTCTGGATGCCAAAGTATTTGTTTACTTTAGGGAAAAAAAAAAGTCACTTCCACATTAGACTACCACGTGAACACAATTAAGGGTATGTCTACCCTATAAACTTAGATCGACCTATGTTCGGTCCAGGGGAGCAGTGAAATTCACAAAAATGTAACAGTGTCTACAGGGACACCGCATCACCCTAACTACACAGAATATAAACTTACGCCTCTCGTGGAGGTGGAGTTATTATGCCAGTGCAGTAGGACACTTAAGTCGGCGGGAGCAAGGCTATAGTGTGTACACTGACATAACTAGGTCAACGCAAGAAGCTAAATTATCTAGATGCTTTCACGTATGTGTTTTCTGCCATGTGCAAACTTAGTTATTTTGTAACCAACGGCTCAACTGACATTTGGAAACTTCTAGAGTCATGTCTGCAAAAATGCAGATCTTGATATTTCAATATTCCATGGTGATGTAGACATTTTTGTATGTGTTTATGCAAAAGTAACGAATTCCATTATTCCAAATGTCACTTTTTAATTACAATTATAACCAAATTGGAACATAAGAGCCAGGCATTTATTGTTCATTACAGACATGGCAATAAGTTGACAGTCAAGTCAAAGTAAAGTGTTGTATCCAGAGCTCTACAAATTAACATTTATTAAAATTCATTATGTAAAGTTGTTTTGACTTTCATCTAACTTGAAGTTCACACACACACACACACACACACACACCCACCCACCCACCCACCAGAACTCAATTGTTAGTTGCTAAACTGGATAAACTTGTACCATTAGTCAACCTCTTGTCTGATTTAAGACAAGCAAAAAAGTACACTATTTAAACTGCAGTTAATTCAATTTTCATGCAAAGTACTATCATAATCTAACATCTATATCCAACACGCAGCAATATCTCACTATAAGCCAGTCCTGAGCAGGCCAATTGTTCCAACACAATTTGGAGTGATCAAAGATGTTTAGTGAACAAGTCTGACTCCTTTTCGCCACCCTTTTTATATCCAAGTTCCTAAACACACAATTAAAACAGAAGCACATTTGATAAAACTATAAAACAAATTAAGGACCACTCAGTGTGGTCTACAACACAGACTATTAACAAGCAAGCATGGAGCTCTGCTTCCTCTCTTCTGAGAAGGTTGTGTTTTCATTTTAGTTAAACACAAAACTAAAAGCAAACCCCCCCCCCCCCACCAAAAACCTCTCCTCCAGGCTTTCCTATCTATTAGTTGGTCACCAGACAAGCTCAAGACCAAGACATTTCAGCTGTGTGAATGTATTGGGCCTTATTCTCCAGTGACTTGCACCTTGTGTAGTTGCTTATCTCTATCCAAGCAAGTGTACAGTTCTAATCTGGTAGCATTTTACACGCACTTTGCACAGATGCGATTACAAAAGATGCAGGTCAGTGGAGAACCAAGTCACAAAGATGGAGTTATTTACCTTCTGGCTAGTGATCAGACAGAGAACATGAACTGTTAGATGGTCTTCTCCTCTCTTCCTCCCTCCAAAAACATAAAAAAACTGTACTCTGTGGAAGCCACATTCTCTCAACCCACTCACATGGGGTACAGCACAGGGGGAAAAAAGAAAAAAAACCAAACCACCACCACCCTTGCACCACAAAAAGAGTAAGGCTAGCTGCCAGTACATAGTCTGGCACTTGGTATCTTCCATACCATGCAACCACTGAGGGTAGCCACAGGTGAAAGTGGTCAGAAGAGAGGAACTACTGGCCGCTTCATTGCTAGACCGGTCTTTGAATGCCACAGTTTCTCACAATGAGGCTTCCCTCATGGTACTGATTTTAGTTAAGCCCATCAAGTGAGCTACCAGAGTGGAGGACCCAGGCACAAGTTTTCTGCAACTACTGGCAAACCTTTTTCAGTAGCTATGATCAGAGGTTTCAGTAAAACCTTACAGGCAAACTACTTGATCTGTCTACTACAGAGGACATATCAAATATTTAGTTTGCACTTTCACTCTTACATTTGGCTAGACAGGTCATCAACATGAGCGTGCGCCGAAGACTGACTTTAAGACCCACAGAATTAAGACAAGGGTCCACAGTCACTCAAGAGTAGGGCCTCTTTAAGCTACTGAGAGTTTAGTCATCTGTGATGCTGAGCGAGGGAGGGTTAAGCAACCAGCAGGCTGGATGACTTAAAAGCAACCTGTAAGGACATATTAAAAGAGCACTGAAATAGTAAACAGGGCCATTCCTTGTACATAGCTATCAAAGCCATGTTAAATAGACTAGAATCCTTGACACGTAGGCCTGTATCAGTAGAGAATTAAGGATAGATACTAATTGTATTTGTCTGTGCTTACCTATATCTTGTTAGAAGTTTAAAAATGTGATCTAGTTAGCTTGTAGATGCTACACTTATTCTATTGATTCAGATATCAAAAGCGGATATGATCATTTAGATGGGACTCGTGGTGTAATATTATTGTTTTCATTTCTCTTTTAAGTTTGTAGTAAACTACCGGTGAACTGGTTCATGGTTAATGAATGCAACTAGTTACCGGTGTATGCCGAGGAAACAGATTAGCTTCAAACCATAGCAACTCTCTTTTCTTTTTTATTAATAAATCTTAGATTTAGTTAATAAAGGATTGGCTGTAAGTGTGTATTTAGGTAAGAGCTGAAATATTCACTAACCTGGTGGGTAATGTGTCCAATCTTCTGGGATTGGTAAAGCTTTATATATGGTGAATAAGGTTGTTAGTAACCCACGCTATATTAGACACGGCTGTCAGGGTGTGAGCCAAAGGCTGTACAGCTTAAGGGGAACGGTATTTTGGCTTCTTGTTAACCAATAAGGTAGTACAGAAGCTGTTTTATTACTGGTTTGGTGAAACTTGATTACAGAATAAACCACCAGTTTTGGGGATGGTCTGTGCCCACTGGACCATAGCAGTTTGCCCTGACTAAGCATTCTCAGTATAGCCACTCCAGCAACCAGGGCCACAGCATCTGTCAACCTTATCATACACCTTCTGATGTTTAAGTCTAATTTCTTCCAGACTTACTGTCATGAAACAAGAACCCAAGAAGTGGACCATTTGAAGCAAGTCAGCATGAAGATCCACCTTTTCTAGGTTAGCCTGATCTCCTAGGAAAAAGAAATGGGGGAGGCAGAAAGCAGGAAGAGAAGAGATTGCCAAACTCAGTAGGCATCTGAAGGAACTGGACCTTTGGTCTGCAATTTTAGTTTCTGCAAGGATGGATGAAGGATCCAGAAATATGTCTAGCATTCATATCGAACATATCTCCCCCAAAATAAGCCAGCAACCATGCACAGAGTCAGCCAAACAAAAATTCTTTCCAGATGCTCTTGAAAGTCCAAAATATGGTTGCTTTTATCGTGCATCAGGCATCATTCGAATATGTGAAAGCTCTTTACTATATGCTGCAACCTAAACATAAATCACATGAGAATAATGCATTAAAAATTGAGGCTCTCAGATACTACAGTAGTGGGAGCCATATACGTAAGATATTAGTATGGAAATGGTATTCAAAAGTATACTTAAGGATCTCTGTGGTTTTAGTGCTGCTCCCTACTAGAAGTAGTATGCAGTATTGTTGTAGCCATGTTAGTCCCAGGATATTAGAGAGACAAGGTGACCTGAAAGAAGAGCTCTGTCTCTCACCAACATAAATTGGTCCAATAAAAGGTACTACCTCACCCACCTTGTCTCTACTAGAAGTAGTACAGTTTCTTAAGCAACGGAACCCAGAACATAGTTTCAGGAAATTTTACAGAGCAATATACCAGGTCTGAGACACAATTGGGTAGGAACAGCCGCTGCAGTTGGGAGTTTTAAAGCAGATGATACATCCTTTTATGTTTCTCAGATGACTGATTTTTAGAAAAGGAGAGAAACCCTACAGTTAAAGAAGCTGATATTTACAATAATAGTGATTTCTGATGAGACCAGATTTCTTTGTATCATGCAAAGCCAATTATCTATCCAAACCAGTACTGGCTTGGATAACACAGAACCCCAGTATCATATCTGCTGGTACCGCCTTGTGAATTGACAGATGCAGGTTTTTCCAAGTTGATGCTAATTACTAGAAGATAGGGCAAAAGGGTCCAAAAGTTGTATGCTATGATTTTTTACATGTCTGAATTTGAGATTTGACCCAGAAGGACTAATTATTGTTATGAGTGTTTGCTGTTTTTAGAATCAAATACACTGACTATGCATATCTGAACAATATACCATCTCATTCTGTGAGTTTTACAGAATATAAACTTTAAGTCTTTCCCTGTTGTAAACAATCTGCAGCTGGAAGAAATGATAAGAGTGTTCCCAAAAAGATGTAAAATAGCATGTAGCAAAATATATTATTGATACCACTTTTTTTGAGGGTGGGGAGCAAGAATGGGGTTATGAAGGTAAAAGAGTATTTCTCAGGCGTCAGAGGCCTGCAGTTGGCTGACTAATTAGCCCCACCTACTGCACCCGTGAAAAAGACTGGTAACTTAGCTGGCTCATCCTCATAAAAGGTGGAGAAGGATATGGGAGAGGAGGCAGCAATACCAGCCAGAGGCTGGAGCAACTGCCAGGAGGAGCAACTCCAATAGACAGACTGACAGAAGGGAGACTGAGGAAAATCCTATTAGCACAAAGGGCTCTGAGGTAAGAGCCAGGAACTTCCGTTGATAAACTCATGGGGTGAGGGATAGATTTGGGGGAAAGGAACATAACCTGTACAGGCTTCGTGGGGAAAAGGCTGTGAAGCTCGGATCCTGTTTTCATTAAGGCGGCTTGAAATAAAACCCACAGCAATTAATTGGTCCAGAGACTACCCTACCTGGATTCTGTGATAGGGCCCCAGGCAGGATTTCCCCAGGGAAGGAGCTAGCTCCGCAGGCAACAGCCTGGGTCCAGTTGGAAGAGGGTGCTATAGAGTAGGCCCAATCCTTCACACAGATATAGAAAAGAAGGAAGCAATCAGAAATCTAAGCGCATTTCATTCTGTGCAATATGAACATGCATGTGTTAGTGGAGGAGTAGCAGGTCATCATGGTCCCATCTGTGATGCAGAACCCCAAATCCTGTATGTGCTGAATACACAGACTGCAGAGCCCTATAATTCAATGGGTGCACATGGGGTGGTGGCATGGTAACTTATGATAGCCTGCAATAATGTGTGTGTATATGTTACTGCACGCTATCATAAGCTTGATGCAACAGAACACATGAACAGAAAAAATTTCACCAAGGAGACCACAGCATGACTAAATCAACAATGAACTCTTAAGTAAATCAAAATATATGTGTTGCAGATGCACAAATGGGACCCCTTTAATGGACGACACATTATGTGAACTATATTCCTTCACTAAATCAAGTGATAAGTACTGTTGGAGATACCATGTGTAATGCATAAAATGTTACTGCAAACAAAAACCCTCAAGCCACACAAGTTTCAAACTCAATTATGGCATACAACTCCCCCCCCCCCCACACACACACTTTCTCAGCTATTGCAATACAGAACTATGTGCTTACTTGGCACAAAAATACAGTTATTTCTAGAATACATCCACTTGATTAAGTATTCTACAGAATAGCGTGTTACGCTTTCCTATTTTGTTTCACCGTACATGTCAGAGTAGCTGAATGTATACAGTCACAAGGTAATATGTTTATGCAGTATTAGAAGGGTTTTATTAATTGTACAAGGACAGTCGATTGATACTTTAGGTTTACAAGTTGCATCTGATAATCTTTCCCAGCTATTTCAGTGATATAATTAGGAAGCAATTATAAATTTTTATGACATTGTCTGTATATTAAAAGGTAAAAGAAAATCTGTTCTATTTGTTGTATTTTTAAAAATTCAACATATGAAAGATTAAATGTATATTGCAACTTCAATAAAATAAAGATTCAACAGCAAAACAGTGTAAGAAGTTTTGTTTTCTGTGTAAACCAGACTAATAAAGTTAGCTTGGAACTAATCTCAAGAACCCACTCCCCCAACTCCTCCCACAATATTTCTTGAAGGTAAGGTTATCCATATTAGTAGATAAGAAAAAAGTGACAAAGTTAACTCCTGTACAAAGCCATAATTTTCTTTACTAGACCTCTTTATATCCCATTCTTTACACATTTTTATAGCGGAAAATACTTATTTTTATTTTATCACAAAGCTTCAAAACTGTTCAGGAGCTACTTGACTGATTTTCCAACATGTTAATTGAAAATTCATATGCAGTAATTATATAGCCTAAAACACAACAAGACAGATACTTCTCACTTCAGTTTCCCCTAGTAACCAGAAACATGAAAAACTGACTGCAGCAGTTTGAGGGTCATTTCAAGAACATACAGTCAGAGAAAGGCTCCATTTTCAGATACTGCTGGGAAAATACACTTTCAGATACTGCTGAGTACAGCTCTGTGAGGTATAGATCAATGGAAATTAGTAGGAGAATGCTGGAAAGGTACCAGCAAGACAGACCTAACCCTATTTTTATTTTATTTCTCCTGAATTCAGTGGATTGTTAAAGATGCTGAAAGCTTAAAATCACTTATGACTTTTGATAGTTCGTTATTTATGGTAAATTATTGAATAATTAGCCTTCAAGAGAATTCTATTGATTGACATTTATTCAACTATTAATTTAACTTGCATAGAAAATTAAAGTTTCACTTTTGCAGTATGCTTCATATCCCTCCTGGAAAACCTTAGGACTACTAGCTACTTAATTCCTAATAAGGTAATCAACTATTGGAAGTAAAGTACGGACTGACGCCAACAAAGGGCATCATCAAAGCTTTTTTGTTTACATTACGTATCAAAAACTTCAAGACTCTGTACATTACTATGCAAAAAGTAATATTTAAACAGCCAAGCAGCAACTTACTGTATATTCAATAGTCCCTTTAGGCTTCTGAAAAGACATTCGTCGCCCATCTTTCTTGTCTGGGTTCTTCTTCTGGCCAGTATCTGAAAAAAATTGAGGCAAGGAGCGTGTTAAATTCATTTTCCTTGCTCACAGTGTTGTCACAGGCTGCTGATTACAGCCCCGTGGGCAGACATCTAATTCAGCTGGCTCCTTGCGACTCTCCAACAGACAGACAGCTGCTGGAACAGGGACTTTACTCCCCTGTTATGCTTTAGGGATCTGACCAATATAAACCACTGAGACAACTGGGAATCCGTTAACTATATAAGTATCTGCTATCATCCAGAATGCTATTAATGCAGGAAAGGCTAAAATGATTGATCTCCTTCATCAGGCAAGGATATATCAATAGCACAAGCAATGCTGCTGAAAATAATCTTTAACTGGTTTTCTGTTGCACAGGATCTGTCATTACTGTCTGCTCCAGACACTGTTTACACTCAGCTTCTGGAGACTAGATGCAATTAAAAATTACAGCTTTTAAAGGTGAACAAGATGTATTTTAAGGAATACACAGTGTTTGAGATAAATACTTGTATATAAACCAAGTTGTACATATAAACAAAACTCTAAGACTTCTTTTCTCCATATATGTTAGTCAGAAAGGGACAAGATGTAAAGCGCATCCTCCCTATGCATATAACCTTCACTTTACTGTCAAGATGCACTTAAAAGCATTGCTCTTTTTTGGCTTATGAAACACTGATTTTTTTTTGATGACCATCACCCTGTAATGTCTGCAGCTTTACTGGGATCCAGTACAAGAAATGGAATTTCCTGCAGCTATACTAGAACTTTGCTAATGTATACTTTGGAAAAAGTGTTTTTATTCAGCTTGATAATTCACCAACATAACAAAATACATTTTATTTGACCATTATATTTTACACTAGTACTTTCCTGAATACAGGTAGGAATACTGAGGTATAGTTTGTAAAAGTATCTGAGAACCTTCCTATCGTGAGACTTGATCCTAGCACTCTGCTGTAAACCTTTGCTGTGAAGAAGGGAGAAATTTTTTCTTGAGAGAGAGAATCAGATTTGTGGATTTGTAAAAAGTTAGCTAGGTTCTACTGCAGCACGCTACTGATTGTGTTGATAGATTATTTCCATATCTTCAGTTTATATACTCGTTACATATTTCAATCAAGTTTTCAGCACAGAACACAGTTCTCAGACACAACTGGGTGAGAAGTTTGAAAAGGGATACTGTTAGAAAGTGAAATGAACCCACAATAAGTAAAAGTTTTTTTAAAGTGTTCCAAATTTTTTTACTGTACATTTAAGTGATTTCCACTATCCTCCCCCCCGCCGGCAATTTAGAAGCTTAGATAAAACTTCTCTACTTTCTTTTCCAATTTTGCAGTCACTGACTGTCCCCTACCATGTCTCCACTGAACAGAGATGAAATTTATCAAAATGCTTATACAAAGACAACTTTGATGGCTTTGCCATCAACAAAAATACCCCCCCCCAACACACACACACACAGTAACATTACTGGAGGGAATATATATAAGTTTTACTTACTAGCCACATGGACTTTCCAGGAGAGGAAATAGTCTTGGGGGACAAGTTCCCATACTTACAACAATCTGTTAAAATAGTTACTCAAAATAGGGGTCAGTTCTTATGGTGTGGAAAGTGGTAAGTTTGAGTGAGTGAGTGACAGACACAGACACACTAATGAAACTCTCAAGAATTAAGTCAAGATGGTTTAACTGCAGTTAAGACAATAGTTACATTTCCCAGAAATTCCTTCAACCAGAATGTTGCAATTTTATTGTAGTGCTTCCTTACCTTAATCACCACATGAAGGCTAGATGTTAGTTTGTTTTTACAAATTGAAACAATCGACATCACAGCATATTAAAAGCTTCTTGAAAACAAGCTGCAAAAATTGCTCAGTGTTCAAGCACACTGAAAGCTAGGTGGAGGACAGTGGAGTGCAACACTCTCTCCCTGACAGCCAAACTTTTTGTTTAAAAAAATTTGAAGAAAGTAACTCTCTCCTGCCTCCTTGAGCTCTAGCAGCTAAAAGACCATAGCTGCTCAGAATACTCCCAGCTCACATCACAAGGGTGCAGAGGGAGCAGTTGAAGTCAGTGCCCCCTACCTTACTCTCTATAGCAACAAGGTTGATTTAAATCTTAGTGTTTCAAAGACAGAGGATAAAACTTATGGAATACTTTCAATGCTTAAATCAAAAACACAAGTTTTAATGCTTTCTACCTCGAAGGCAACAGGCTGGACACCACTGTTTTAGAACTAAGTAGTACACCACAACTTCCCACATTTCCCCCCCCCCCCCCAAACTGTTAGAACAGAAAGCAGTCAAATCCCATGTTAACAGCCTGTACCTTTTCACCTGTGCTACAAATGCATACAGCTCCAACACATTTCTCCAAATGCAAATGCTGAAGTATTTCATGATCTGCAAACAAATCTGATCGCTAGTAGCTGAACAATTCAAAATTATTTTCTGTAAGGTGCTGCCTCATGAGGTTGAGTTAAAAGGAATAGTTAAGTAAAAATTTTTACTGAAACGGAAGGAAGTAATTTTATGAAAGTACTCATTTATATCATCAAGAAATAAAGAGGAGTATTTTAAGAATCATAGAATATCAGGGTTGGAAGGGACCTCAGGAGGTCATCTAGTCCAACCCCCTGCTCAAAGCAGGACCAATCCCCAAATCAAATCATCCCAGCCAGGGCTTTGTCAAGCCTGACCTTAAAAACTTCCAAGGAAGGAGATTCTACCACCTCCCTAGGTAACGCATTCCAGTGCTTCACCACCCTCCTAGGGAAAAAGTTTTTCCTAATATCCAACCTAAACCTCCCCCACTGCAACTTGAGACCATTACTCCTTGTCCTGTCCTCTTCTACCACTGAGAATAGTCTAGAACCATCCTCTTTGGAACCACCTCTCAGGTAGTTGAAAGCAACTATCAAATCCCCCCTCATTCTTCTCTTCTGCAGACTAAACAATCCCAGTTCCCTCAGCCTCTCCTCATAAGTCATGTGTTTCAGACCCCTAATCATTTTTGTTGCCCTTCGCTGGACTCTCTCCAATTTATCCACATCCTTCTTGTAGTGTGGGGCCCAAAACTGGACACAGTACTCCAGATGAGGCCTCACCAATGTCGAATAGAGGGGAACGATCACGTCCCTCAATCTGCTGGCTATGCCCCTACTTATACATCCCAAAATGCCATTGGCCTTCTTGGCAACAAGGGCATACCGTTGACTCATATCCAGCTTCTCGTCCACTGTCATCCCTAGGTCCTTCTCTGCAGAACTGCTGCCTAGCCATTCGATCCCTAGTCTGTAGCGGTGCATTGGGTTCTTCCGTCCTAAGTGCAGGTCTCTGCACTTATCCTTGTTGAACCTCATCAGATTTCTTTTGGCCCAATCCTCCAATTTGTCTAGGTCCCTCTGTATCCTGTCCCTGCCCTCCAGCGTATCTACCACTCCTCCCAGTTTAGTATCATCCGCAAATTTGCTGAGAGTGCAATCCACACCATCCTCCAGATCATTTATGAAGATATTGAACAAAACCGGTCCCAGGACCGACCTTTGGGGCACTCTGCTAGATACCGGCTGCCAACTAGACATGGAGCCATTGATCACTACTCATTGAGCCCGACAATCTAGCCAACTTTCTACCCACCTTATAGTGCATTCATCCAGCCCATACTTCTTTAACTTGCTGACAAGAATACTGTGGGAGACCGTGTCAAAAGCTTTGCTAAAGTCAAGAAACAATACATCCACTGCTTTCCCTTCATCCACAGAACCAGTAATCTCATCATAGAAGGCAATTAGATTAGTCAGGCATGACCTTCCCTTGGTGAATCCATGCTGACTGTTCCTGATCACTTTCCTCTCGTGTAAGTGCTTCAGGATTGATTCCTTGAGGACCTGCTCCATGATTTTTCCAGGGACTGAGGTGAGGATGACTGGTCTGTAGTTCCCAGGATCCTCCTCCTTCCCTTTTTTAAAGATTGGCACTACATTAGCCTTTTTCCAGTCATCCGGGACTTCCCCCGTTCAGAATGTCTTGTTCATCACCATGAAAGACAGACTCTGCTTTACAGTTTTCAAATTCAGAGTCATCTTTTTGTGTGATTGTAAGTGCATATGGCAATCTTAAGAGCCTATTTTTCATCAATGTTCTGAGATGTTGGATTGCATCTCTAACATTCCACTTACACATATGAAGAGACACTCCCAGCAGAATCCAAACTGGAAGAGCCACAGGGAACTTATCACATATGGGTAGAACAGAACACCATAGTACAGTCATCATGCAGATATGAGAAGAGATCTTTACTTTAGTGTCCTTAAGAGTGGAAATAGGAACAAAATGACAGATGGACAAGTGTACTGTACCGCGAAAACCACGGAACGAACCTCTGACACAATTTTATGTTATTCTTTTTGTTGACTGAGGAATTTGGCGGGTAGGAGGGAAGGAAGACAAACATGGCTTTCAGCCACCTTTGTACTTCTTATATACCCATTAGGGAGCTGCGACAGCCCTTAGCATCAGTATGGTATAGTCTAATGGGGCCTTAGCAGAGGCCAAGACTATAACAGGGTTCAAAAAAGAAGTTCATGGAGGCTAGGTTCATCAATAGCTATTAGCCAGGATGGGCAGGGATGGTGTACATAGCCTCTCTTTGCCAGAACTTGGGAATGGGTGATGGGATGGAACACTTGATTATTACCTGTTCTGTTCATTCCCTCTGAAGCATCTGGCATTGGCCACTGCCAGAAAACAGGATACTGGGCTAGATGGACCTTTGGTCTGACCCAGTATGGCCATTCTTATGTTCTTAACCATAAAATAAGTTTATTAACAACAAGAGATAGATTTTAAAGACTACAAGTGATGAGGCATGAAAGTCAGAATTGGTTACAAGAAAGTACATGCAATTAAATAATTAACTTCACAAACTAAGTGAATTCAAAGCAAAAAAGTCTCTCTCACCACATGCTTCAATATAGTCTTACTAGCTGAACTCCTTTCAGACAGAATCCCTCTCCCAATTCAAGGCTGTTTCTTTGTTCTTCAGGTGTTGTGGATGCAGTGGGTAGAGAGAAAGGGAGGAACAACCTGGAGAGTCTGTCCTCCATCCTTACACTTCTTCTATTCTTTGAGAATCATCCCAAACTTGGGTTCAGGAGAGAAAGTCTGTGTGGATGGGCACCCCCAGCTGTTTGTCAAGATGTAAATTTTTACTCACATCCTTTTCTCTGCCAAAGGATGGCCACTTAACCAGGTGATAGTCCATTTGATTTCGCTGACATTTAGCTGAGGGTGTCAGTTTGTCTTTTGTCTCTGAGGAACTGGTTTCTGGCTGCTTTTCTAATCTTGAAACATGTCTCAAACTCATAAAATAGAATTTCATAACTTTACATACAATGTTGCCACACATTTTACTAGGACAATAATGATCCGCAAATTATGAGTTTTCAAAGGATTCCTCACAAGGCATACTTTGTACAAAATTTATCATAGTATTGTAAAAGGGGTGAACACAGGGGTACAGGCGGTCACAGCCATGTTGAAAAGGTCATTCACATGAGCATATTAAAGATAAGTTGTTATGGGGCCAGAGGCAAAGTACTGTCATGATTCAAAACTGGCCAAGAGAAAGAAAACAGAATAGGAGTAAGTGGTCAACTTTTATCTCGGTGAAAGGTTAACATGAGGTCTCTCAGGGTTCTATACTAGGCCGTATGGTATTTAATAATGATCTGGAAATGGGGGCAAGATATCAAAATGTAAAGATGAGTTATTTAGGTTAACTAAGATCCGAAATGACTGTGGAACTTCGGAGGACCTATATTAGTTAACTGAATGAGCAACACGACGGCAGATGAAATTCAATGTTAATAAGGGCAGTGTAATAAACATTGCACAAGTACTTCAGATCTTCATTCCAGTTTGCTAGGTCATAAATCAACTAGCAACTCAGAAAAGGGGCCTGGGCATCACCGCAGACAGCTCAGTTAAGACCTGTGTTCCCTCTAAGCTGCGCAGTCAGGCGGCCGCCCAGGAGAAACTCAAGTGCCTCGCACTTGATTAGCAGAGCCACAAACATCCAGCAGAGTGTGTTCAGGTGCCCTCCTCCCTGCTGCTTTGCAGACATGTTGCTCCTGCAGCTGCTTCCAGGACTCTCCTGCTAGCTGTACAGAGTGGGGGGCGGGGGGGAGGCAGGTGCTGATGTCAGGGTATCTCCCTTCCTTCACCCCTGTACCTCATCTCCACAGAGCAAGGGAGAGGGGACAGGCTGGCTCAGAACTCAGAGCAGGAGAGAGCTGATGCAGTCTGAGTTCTGAACCAGGCTCTGGGCAGTGAGTGAGTGCCTTTCTTAAAGACACAGCGCACGATCTCTGAGACTTCTCCAACAGCCAGCTCTCACAATCTGTGTCTCTCTCTCTCTCACACATCAGCTGCACTATCAGAGGCTCGTTCACCTGCACATCTACCAATGTGATTTATGCCATCATGTGCCAGCAATGCCTCTCTGCCATGTACATTGGCCAAACTGGACAGTCTCTATGTAAAAGAATAAATGGACACAAATCAGATGTCAAGAATTACGACCAGTCGGAGAACACTTCAGTCTCTCTGGTCACTTAATTACAGACCTAAGAGAGACAATATTACAACAACAAAACTGCAAAAACAGACTCCAACGAGAGACTGCTGAATTGGAATTAATTTGCAAACTGGACACCATTAAATTAGGCTTGAATAAAGACTGGAGTGGATGTGTCATTACACAAAGTAAAACTGTTTTCCCATGTTTATTTCCCCCCCTACTGTTCCTCACACGTTCTTGTCAACTGCTAGAAATGGCCCACCTTGATCATCACTACAAAAGGTTTTTTTTTCCCCCCTCTCCTGCTGGTAATAGCTCACCTTACCTGATCACTCACTTTACAGTGTGTATGGCAACACCCATTGTTTCATGTTCTCTGTGTATATAAAATCCCCCTACTGTATTTTCCACTGCATGCATCCGACAAAGTGGGCCGTAGCTCACGAAAGCTTATGCTCAAATAAATCTGTTAGTCTCTAAGGTGCCACAAGTACTACTTTTCTTTTTGGGGATACAGACTAACACGGCTGCTACTCTGAAACCTGTGTGTAATACTGTTTCCCTCACCTCAAGAAAATGATTGCAGAATTCGTGGTGGTTCAGAGAAGGCTTTTGAAAATGATCACTGGCATAGAAAAACTCATATGAAATTGGAAAGATTGGGATTATTAACCCTAGAAAGGAAGTGAATAAGACAGTAGTTAAATTTTCCAGAAATTGCACCAACCACAATATTGCAGTTTTATTGTAGTACTTCCTTGCTTTAATCCAAAGCGAACAAACCTTAACGTTGTGGGTTTTTTTAAAAATCATTAATAAACCTCAAAATAGTAGCACATTAAAAATGACTTTTTGAAGACAGTTACAAGTTTTGCTATGCGGAGATGAAATTAAACGAGGGCCTGCAAACATTCCATCATCACTTCCTGGTCCATGGTATCACAGGAAAGTGATAGATCAAACACCTGAATTGGATACCTGACTTTTCATCCAACAGAATATCAACCACACAAGCGCATCCTGTAGGATACACCCAGTTTGGAATCCCTAGTTCACAAAGGTCAACATGGACAGTGGGTGAATGTGCTGTTGACGAAGACAAGCCCCGACCCCTACTTCTCTATGCAAGGCCCCACCCCCCCTTCTGCTCTCCCATGGGTCCCCAGCCCCAGATCGCCGGGCAGGCGGCACGGCTGGAATGCTCCTGGCCCCAGCGCCATGCAGGAAGTGTGGTTAGAGCACCCCCAACCCCAGAGTGCCCCCAGCCCCAGAGCACTGGGCAGGGGGCACGGTCCCAGTGCTGGTCAGATGGACGGGTGGCATGGCATGGGCTCAGCCCCAGCACCCCCAACCCCAGGCCTTGTGCACACCCTCCCCAGCCTGCGAGCCCCAACCTCTCGGCCACAGAACAGCAGGAAGGGATCTGGAAGCAAGCAAGAGGCGGCTTCGGAGTGCAGTGTGGGTGGGGACACGCAGGCTGTTTGGGGAGGTACAGCCTTCCCCTGTCTATGCTACCCACCACCCATGAAGGTCAAGGAAACTGGAGGCATTCAGATACTATGAAAGTTGCCTTACTACAATCTCTTTGATAATCCTAACCAAATAGAAGATTAGAAACTGGTTGATAGTTGGACACATTATCCAGTGACAACTTTCTGATGAACTCATGCTTCCTTTGAAGCAGTGTTGCTCTACCTTTTTTGAGCTGGCAACCCCCATTGGACTTTATTTATTTAAAAGTAAAAAATAGAAGTGACTCTCCCCCCTACAAAAACTTGAAAAAAAAAAAAAGAAAAAAAAAAAAAGAGACCTTAAATATTCGTTAAGTAAATTATGAATAATACTCAGGGCCAGCTTTAGGGGATGACCAGCAGGGCAACTGCTTGGGCCCCATGCCAAGGGTATCCTGCGAAGCTAAGTTATATGCTTCAGCCACACTGTGGCTAAAATTGTACATGAACACCCATCTTCTGGCCTTCAAATAACCCCACAACCTCATCATCAGAAGCAAGCTTCTCACAGACCAGGACACATCACCTCAAAGCAGCAGCAGACCTTGCCAGAACAACAGATGCAAAACCTGCAGACATATCTCCACTATTACAATGATCAACACACCGTTCAAGATCCATGGATCCTACACATGCCTATCACATGTGGTATACCTCATCCAGTGCGCTAAGTGCCCCAACAACAACTTTGTGGGTGAAACCAGACAATCACTACGCTCTCGAATGAACTCATTACAGAAAAATGATAAAAGCCACCACCACCAATTCACCAGTGGGTGAACACTTCACAAAGCAAGCACTCCATATCTGACCTTTCAGTCCTCAGCCCCAAAATAAACCTGCACAACACTTTCAAAAGATGAACTTGGAAGCTTAAATTCATAACTCTGCTAGACACTAAAAATTATGGCTGGAGCTGAGACACTGATTTATATCTTATTACAACAATCTGTAACCCACTAACCCCCTCTTTTTGTCCTATGACTGTAGAAATGTTAATGGGCTACTCTACTTTGAATGGTCTCTTACCATATGTGCTAACTAAGCAATCTATTTCACCTTGCATTTTGCTGTGATGCTGAAAGTACCTTTCCCAGACCAGAAGAAGAGCTCTGTATGTCTTGAAAGCTTGTCTCTCTCACCAACAGATGTTGGTTCAATAAAAGATATTACCTCACCCACCTTTTCTCTCTAATATCCTAGGACCAACATAGCTACAACTACACTGTCATCACAAGATGTCAGTTTTGAGACTAGATTTTTATTATAAATAGCTATGTCAGATATAAAAATATACGTGTTAAAAGTGAGGAAGGTTGCCATTGTAGAGGAGATGGAAAAGCAGAAACTGGGGACAGAAGATTGACTGACTGCATAGTACAATAGTAAGTATAGTAATTCTAGGACACTATACCTACACTACTCACAACAACATTCAAGTTTAGCAATGAACAAAATGCCACGGATAAGCATGAAAGTTTTCCCCACATAAAACTTTATTAAGCTAAGGCACTAGTTCTCAACCTCCCTTAACTTGGCCACTCCCACAAAGCGTTAACGTCCTCTCTGAACTTAATTTTGGGGGGGAAAAATGATAGTAGGGAAGATTAAAATATTCTACTTTTTTCACTTCAAGACATTAGTTATCTTCTCCCTCCTTTACCAATTTGTCTAGTTTTCATATTTTGAACCTCTGTTAGTGTGACTATAACAAATATAGTCTGTCACTTGGATGCAGATGGAGGAATGTAAAGTTTTATACTTTGTATACTTGAAGCAAAAAATGAGCTTCCTACCTCTTTCCAAGAATGAATTCAAGAGTAGCTCTGTTTTTACCATCGCTCAACTTCCTCCCCACCAAACAGCCAGAAAACTAAACCTCCTCTCTTGCACACCTTCCTTTTTTTAAAAAAAAAATATATATATATATATATATATATAAATACTGTAATCATATAGCATTGGTTGGGTCTTCCACCTCTGGGAACATATATATTGGTCTAATTCCACTGGAATCAAAGATTTCTTCACTCACATTAATGCATTTATTCTTCACCGTTCTAAGCGCTGAACAATTTCTCTAGTTCAACCCTAAACACAATATTGGACCTTACTTTCTCAACATTCATGTATTAATATGGTTTTCAGTTTATTGTGAAGTTCTACAAATGGACTGGAAAAGTTAATTTTAAATAATTTTTCCTGGGTAAAACACAAGTATCAATTAAAGACTAAAAAGGATGAGACTGAAAGAAGAAGGAGAGAAAATATGAAGCTCCCCTTGGTAAAAGTAAGTTAGTTTAACACAGGGATTGGCAACCTTTGGCACGTGGCCCATCAGGGAAATCCGCTGGCGGGCCAGGACAGTTTGTTTACCTGCAGCATCTGGACAAACCGTGTGCCAAAGGTTGCCGGTCCCTGGTTTAACATATCTGAATGGTCACAAAAAACAGCAATGAGGAGTCTCCCTTGTTTAATGTTTGTCTAAGCCAGTAGCTCTCAACCTTTCCAGACTACTGTACCCCTTTCAGGAGTCTGATTTGTCTTGCGTACTCCAAGTTTCACTTCTCTTAATAACTACTTACTTACAAAGTCAGACATAAAAATACAAAAAAGTGTCACAGCACACTATTACTGAAAAATTGCTTTCTCATTTTTATCATATAATTATAAAATAAATAAATTGGAATATAAAAATTATACTTACATGTCAGTGTATAGCATACAGTGCAGTATAAACAATTCACTGGCTGTATGAATTTTTACTTTGTACTGACATCACTAGGGCTTTTTATGTAGCCTGTTGTAACACTAGGCAAATATCTAGATGAGTTGATATACCCCCCAGAAGACCTCTGCATACCCCCAGGGGTACGCATACCCCTAGCTGAGAACCACTGGTCTAGGCCATAATTAATTTTTATTACCTTTAAATTTAATCTAAAGAAAAAACACACCAAAGTCTTCTTTCAAAAAATATTCTAATAAACCACTACTTAACATGAAGCAACTAGCTGTCATTTGCCTATTGATAAAACAGAGGAGGCAAAGAGAGTTGCATCTTTACTAGATTAGTTCCACTCAGCAGCAATTAGATGTGTGTAATCTATTACAAAAAACCAAAAAAACAAATATTAAATTTAGAATCATTTTAACCAGCATTATGAACTCTAGAACAGTATTTTTTCTGACAGCATGGACCTCTACTCAATGGAGGGATTGTCTCAGATTATCTCCCCTCTATTTGCTATCATGTATATTGCTGTAGTTAGTACAAAGATGTTACATTTTCAGTTGTTTTTTCATGGTCTGACATCTGGCAGCAATGAGACAGTACCACCAGACCAGCCAATTCTCTGGAAACCAGCTATGGTCCACAGACCACTGTTTGACAGCCACTTCTCTGGACAGTTAACCTTTCAAAAAGAGAAGTTTAAGGTTAGGCTTTTAGTCATATATGAGCACCTAATTAAATAGTCTGATTTTCAAAAGGGCTATCATGGTTTTGTGACTGTTTTAGAATTAAAGGTCATTTTTATACCTTTAGACCAGTGGTCTCCACTTTTTTTACTCACAAGATCACTTTTTGAATTTAAGTGCAACCCAGGATGTAGCCCACCCCTTGCTCCCCCGCACCCTCACTCACTTTCACCGGGCTGGGGCAGGTGGCTGGGGATCAGGAGGGGGTGTGGGCTGGGGGGTTCAGAGTGTGGGAGAGGGCTCTGGGCGCAGGAGGGGTACAAGCTTTGGGAGGGAGCTCGGGGGCAGGAGGGAGCTCTGGGCTGGGGCAGAGTGTTGGGGTGCAGGAGGGAGCTCGGGGTGCTGGCTCTGGGAGGGGGCTCAATACTGGGAGTCGGGGCACAGGCTCCCTGCCTGCCCCAGCCCCATGCTGCTCCCAGAAGGGGTCAATGCACCCCTGAGGCCCCGGGGGCGGGGGGACACATTGCTCCGCGTGCTGCCCCTCTCTGCAGGCACCACCACCGCAGCTCCCATTGGCCGCAGTTCCCCATTCCCAGCCAATGGGAGCTGCGGGGGTGGTGCTTGCAGGCAGGAGCAGCGTGTGGAGAGACGCACGCACTAGAGTCATGGGGGCATGCTGGCCGCTTCCGGCAGGGGTGTGGGTCCAGGACAGGCAGGGAGTCTGCCTTAGTGGCAGCCCTACTGCACCACCAGACTTTTTAGCAGCCGGAGATCATGATCTATTTGCAAAGTCTCCAGGATCGACTAGTTGATCGCAATCTACAGGTTGGTGACCACTGCTTTAGACACTTCAGAGGCTAACAACTTTAATTCCCATCTTTGACAGAGTTCAAGAAAGACTACAGACAAAAACTGGCAGAGTATATTTAGGTTTTAATTCATAGAATCATAGAATATCAGGGTTGGAAGGGACCCCAGAAGGTCATCTAGTCCAACCCCCTGCTCGAAGCAGGACCAATTCCCAGTTAAATCATCCCAGCCAGGGCTTTGTCAAGCCTGACCTTAAAAACCTCTAAGGAAGGAGATTCCACCACCTCCCTAGGTAACGCATTCCAGTGTTTCACCACCCTCTTAGTGAAAAAGTTTTTCCTAATATCCAATCTAAACCTCCCCCATTGCCACTTGAGACCATTACTCCTTGTTCTGTCATCTGCTACCATTGAGAACAGTCTAGAGCCATCCTCTTTGGAACCCCCTTTCAGGTAGTTGAAAGCAGCTATCAAATCCCCCCTCATTCTTCTCTTCTGCAGACTAAACAATCCCAGCTCCCTCAGCCTCTCCTCATAAGTCATGTGCTCTAGACCCCTAATCATTTTTGTTGCCCTTCGCTGGACTCTCTCCAATTTATCCACATCCTTCTTGTAGTGTGGGGCCCAAAACTGGACACAGTACTCCAGATGAGGCCTCACCAGTGTCGAATAGAGGGGAACGATCACGTCCCTCGATCTGCTCGCTATGCCCCTACTTATACATCCCAAAATGCCATTGGCCTTCTTGGCAACAAGGGCACACTGTTGACTCATATCCAGCTTCTCGTCCACTGTCACCCCTAGGTCCTTTTCTGCAGAACTGCTGCCTAGCCATTCGGTCCCTAGTCTGTAGCGGTGCATTGGATTCTTCCATCCTAAGTGCAGGACCCTGCACTTATCCTTGTTGAACCTCATCAGATTTCTTTTGGCCCAATCCTCCAATTTGTCTAGGTCCTTCTGTATCCTATCCCTCCCCTCCAGTGTATCTACCACTCCTCCCAGTTTAGTATCATCCGCAAATTTGCCGAGAGTGCAATCCACACCATCCCCCAGATCATTTATGAAGATATTGAACAAAACCGGTCCCAGGACCGACCCCGGGGCACACCACTTGACACCGGCTGCCAACTAGACATGGAGCCATTGATCACTACCCGTTGAGCCCGACAATCTAGCCAGCTTTCTACCCACCTTATAGTGCATTCATCCAGCCCATACTTCCTTAACTTGCTGACAAGAATACTGTGGGAGACCGTGTCAAAAGCTTTGCTAAAGTCAAGAAACAATACATCCACTGCTTTCCCTTCATCCACAGAACCAGTAATCTCATCATAAAAGGCGATTAGATTAGTCAGGCATGACCTTCCCTTGGTGAATCCATGCTGACTGTTCCTGATCACTTTCCTCTCATGTAAGTGCTTCAGGATTGATTCTTTGAGGACCTGCTCCATGATTTTTCCAGGGACTGAGGTGAGGCTGACTGGCCTGTAGTTCCCAGGATCCTCCTTCTTCCCTTTTTTAAAGATTGGCACTACATTAGCCTTTTTCCAGTCATCCGGGACTTCCCCCATTCGCCACGAGTTTTCAAAGATAATGGCCAAGGGCTCTGCAATCACAGCCGCCAATTCCTTCAGCACTCTCGGATGCAACTCGTCCGGCCCCATGGACTTGTGCACGTCCAGCTTTTCTAAATAGTCCCTAACCACCTCTATCTCCACAGAGGGCTGGCCATCTCTTCCCCATTCTGTGATGCCCAGCGCAGCAGTCTGGGAGCTGACCTTGTTAGTGAAAACAGAGGCAAAAAAAGCATTGAGTACATTAGCTTTTTCCACATCCTCTGTCACTAGGTTGCCTCCCTCATTCAGGGAGGAAGGCAACCTAGTGACAGAGGATGTGGAAAAATTGTCTGAATAGGAGCTTTATAAGATTTAGATCAATATCTAGCTGCTATTACTAAACTAGAGCACATACATTGAGTTGTTTAGTGATCAAGTCTTACAAAATATATAGGAAAAAGCTAAAAAGAGTATCCACATAAAACTTGATTATGCTGCAGACAGGGTTGTAAGTTACTGTCCATAACTTTGGAAAAACCCTTTGCAAAAAAGCAGAAAGCGAAGTAATCTTAAAGTTAAGTGTACACTAAATTATTGTAAAGAGGGTATCAAAACACATAGTTAACAAGCTTAACTCCCCATGATTATTGCCTCTCATGGTTATTGCCCAAGTCAGTGACACAATCTTATAAATGGATCATCAATTATCTTCAGGACTGACAGGGAGCCCCATACCCTCTCAACATACCGGCCTACATGCAACATCCTAATGTATACACAACTGTGGCTGGTGAACATGCCAACCACACATCTAGACACCAAGGCTATGTCTGAGTAGCACTTTTGTCAGTAAAACTTGTCAGTCAGGGGTGTGAAAAAACCACACCCTGACTGACATAACTTTCACCAACAAAAACGCCAGTATGGACAGTGCTATGTTGGCAGGAGACGTTCTCCTGCCGA
This sequence comes from Natator depressus, assembly GCF_965152275.1. NCBI lineage: Eukaryota > Metazoa > Chordata > Testudines > Cheloniidae > Natator > Natator depressus. The sequence goes on from NC_134235.1 coordinate 33,284,855, forward strand.
CATGGCTACCTCCACTCATTGGGGGTGGTTTAATTATGCCAAAGGGAGAGCTCTCTGCCACCAGCATAGAGGCTATACAGGAGACCTTACAGCAGCACAGATGCCACATTACAGCTGTGACAGTGTAGGCATAGCCCAAGTTTCACTGTCCTGACAAGATAACCCCATTTACCTTACACATAAAAACCTTATCCCACACCCATTTGAATCATAGTGTAGTTAAGAAACCCACAGTATTTACATTCCTCATTTTTTATACATATTCAGTGTATAAATGCCATTGATTATGTCACCAAAAAAAAAAGTTCATGAGCACATATTCCCCTACCCACAAAGGGTGATGTTTTAAAAAGTTAATTCTAGTTAGCTTATTTTCAGCATCACCACATGTAAATCCTACATCTTAACTCAATCTATTCTACAGATACTGGGTGCAGACTCAATGTAATAATAACGAACAACAGACCAAGACTGTAGATGTTCTACACAGACAGCAGAAAACAGTGAACACTACATATAGCATATTAACATTTCATAGACAATTACTTGAAAACATGCCCACATCTATCTCTTACAAGTTTAAGTCCATGTGATACTACCATAATTAGACATGAATTTACTTCACATGGACAGCATGCAGGATGTGAGTTAATGTTTGGAATAACTTAAATATGCATTTCTACTCTTTTAGACTTTAGATTAACCTTCGCTTAAACATTTATTTGAAATGCAGATCATTATCACACTTTACCAAGTGTTTTAGTACTTACTTTCTCAAACAGTTCTATCCATTAACTTTTAATGACTGTATACATTCACTTTCCCAGACACAAAGAATATATACTGTACATTTCCTTAGAGACTAGCCATAACCTAATACAGTAGAACCTCAGATTTATGAACACCAGAGTCACAAACTGCCTGGTCAAACGCACACCTCATTTGAAACCAATAGTATGCAATCAGGAGAGACAAAAAAAAAAAAAAAAAACAAAAAACAAAAAAAAACCGCAAGCAAATTAACCAACTACCAAAAAAATAAAGGGAAAGTTTAAAAAAAAAGATTTGACAAGGTAAGGAAAGTGTTTCTGTGCTTGTTTAATTTAAATTAAGATGGTTCAAAGCAGCATATTTCTTCTTCATAGTGAAGTTTCAAAGCTGTGTTAAGTCAATGTTCAGTTGCAAACTTTTGAAAAAACGACCATAATGTTTTATTCAGAGTTAAGAACATTTCAGAGTTACAAACAACCTCCATTTCTGAGGTGTTTGTAACTCTGTACTACATTCCCCCCCTTTACATTCTGCCCTCCACTTTTCACCACCACCCGTGGCTCTGTCTCAAACATCATGTAAGTGTCTCCCCACTCCCTTTTGTTTCATGCAATACTAACACAGAAAAGCCAGTACAGTTATCACAGTAGCAGCAGTATCCCCAGAGTAACACAAGGCTGACTAGGACTGCATTAAAAGTTGGGGGCTTGGGAGCGGGGGAAAGTTATCTTGTCTTGACTTGTTTGCCGTACATTGGAATAATCATTTAAGTACTGAACTTTTGCTGGATTGCTTGTCAGAGCGTGCCATTCAGAACTCATGTTAAAACTCTGACTTGCAGGTATGAACAGTATCGTAACCTAACAACTAGAATCTGACTTTCCCCACTTTGCCCTAATGTTTCTGGCTTATACCTGTTAATCAAACTCATTGCTTAAAGATGTACTATTTATTGGGGGTTGGAGAGAAAAAACTGACTGCTTCCCTTACAACGGCTTATCCCTCCCTCTTCCCCCCAGCATGGTAATATTATTTCTACTTTATATTAAGGCAGGAACAGTAACAGGAGGCTACTAACTTGTGGAACTGTATAGCATAGGTGGTTAATGCAATTGTGCTTTTCTGATTTCACATTTGAAATTTTCTACTGCACTGCCAATATTGTGGTCAGCTGTACTGGAAACATTGGAAGACCACACAACTCCTTGGACACACTGTCTACCACTACTCTAACAAAAAGCTTAGCTGTTGAAACTCAGAGGGTGATGTAGAGAAGCTCTAAGTAAGTGTACAGACAAGACCACTTCATAGTCATTCAGATCTCATCCATGTAACCTAAGTTGAATCTAGATAAACTTTCAATTTAAGACAGATAAAACAAGTTCCCTGATAGATTGTACGAGCGGTTTCCATTGGCTGTTGTGAACTTCTTAAACTTTATGCTCATGATTAGAGACATACTGCTGGACTTGAATACTCTAAGTGGATAACTTGGCAGGAAATTGTTCCACAACCAAGTATCTGATGAAGATTTGTGGGAAGTTCTGGTCCCTTGCTGGCAGAGACAGTCAATGCCTTCTCTGAGAAGAGAGGGGAGAAAGCCAGCTGGTTTGAAGGAAGCAAATGTGAATTCTTAGTTTAAGAAATCAGCTGTTGATGCTTACAATCCACCCACTTATTGAACTGTCAGTCAATTGTGTCATTATGGAAACAGTTGTAAGGAGGCAACTCAGAGTATCTGGATACTACTTTGAGTCTGGTCAATATGGATTCTGATCTGGTCACAGCACAGAGATAACACTTGTTGATCTCCTGTCAAAGAAAAATGACCAGGTATGCATGATGATTAGTATGTCTATCAGAAGCATTTGCTCTGACTTGTATGAGTAGACAGGTGTAGGAACAGACAGATGACAGAGGTGGCTTAATTATTTTGTCTGTATTAGAGAAGTTTCTGGAAGGTACTTTTGTAGAATTTGTTTTCTGTCCCCAATGGCTCTCTAATATGGGTTCCTCCCTGTCACTGCCTTTTTTCTGTTTAACATGCATATACAGCTGTAAGTTTCAGGGTAACTGCAGCTGTATCCATCCCTCTGTGGTCCACTCCAGGAGTGCCCAGTCAGGTCTCCAGCCATCACTTATCTCTGGGAAGGGACCTGTGTCCCACTCCCTTCTGAACAGGGATTTTAAGGCTACACAGCCCCATCATCCATTGTTCTAGGCCCAGCAAGCCATTGTGCTTAACAGCAAGCAAGCACCTATGCTTTGCTTGCTCTCTGTGGACTATGATCAATATACACCAATAGTTAAAAGTTACCACCCGGCTCTCTCTCTGCCTAGAGCACGAGGGTAAAAGCATCATAGACAAAACAAAAAAAACAAACCAACATGCATACTAAATCTACCAGAAATCAGGGCCCTGGTAGGCCAAAGTCTTGTCAATCATTCAGCAAAGATTGGGGCCTCTTAAGTTTGCTGAACCAAAAGGAAGTCCATTTAAACTCATTTTATCTATTTCAAGTTTTCAGTCTCTGGAAAACCCAGTTTGAACCAGCGTATACAAACCATCCAAGGAGTGGTTTACAATCTCAGCAATGTACTTTAGCCACCCCGCCCTCCCATGCATACACAGTTCTTGGAGCGACTGTGGTAACCCCTGCCCCATGGAGGGGAACACAATTAATTAATAAATTTAATGCAATGGTCTAAAGACACTGCATGGGCTGTAATAACAGCCATTAGAAGGGTTTAGTAAGGAGGTATGTTTCTGCCTACTGATGACACTTAAAATGTCTCCCTGTTATCTGATCCAGAGAGTGTGAGTAAAAGACAGACTGATTAAAACTCAACCCAGATAAAACAGAAGTGATGATAGGCTGAAGAAAACTGGGAGAAATATCCCAGATTATACTGGCCCCTTGAATCAAAGGCTTATGCTCACCAGTTGAAACTTCAGTTCTCAAATCTGATGTCTTGGTCTTTGCCAGCTTGTATTAGATAATGCCTTGGTCACCACTGCTATTTGGCTATCTTGACAACAACAACAAAAAGCTGCTTTTTAAAATTGTGTTAACTGTTTGAAACACTCCTTAAAACTTAGTTATTCCCTGCAAATTACAACTCATGATTTTAAACTGTGTCTACATGAGGTGTTAAGGTGTGCTTTAACTGTGTTATCTAACATTTTTTTAGAACACCACCATCCCCTGCCCCACACATCCAGCCCAAGACAGCTTCACCTTCCCCGTGGCAACCCTTTTTCTCAGATCTGCACCTCTCACGACCACAATATTAGACTATTGCAATGAATTCTACAAGGAATACACCTTAAGTCCATTCAGAAATGGAAGCTAATGCAGAATGCAGTTGCTTGTTTGTTAAGCACAATATCTCAATGTAAACAATGACATCAGCATACCAGGATTTGCAGTAGCTACCTACTAGTTTCCACCTAGAGTTTAAAGTGTTGACTATAAAACACTAAATGTTGCCCCTGCATTTCACAGGTGAGATCCCATCCTCACCTCTTGTTTACTATCAGCTAGTGACATCTGATCAATTTCTCAAGTCTTATTTCCAATCCTTTTTTCATACTAGTGACCTTACTAAATGAGAAAGACAAAACATTGAACAAGGTTGGAGAGATCTATAGTGGTAGCCATATCAATCCCAGTGTATTACACTGCATGAAACATTAAACACTCTCCTATCTGTTTTATGTGTTTAGTTTTGGATTTTTATTGTGGCCCCATCAATCTTCAGACTGACTTTCCTTTTTCTTTAATGAAAGCTGGACTAGAAGCTCAGACTAGGGTCTGAATACCAGCACCTCAGCTGACAGAAGGCCTCTTTCCCTATAATCGTTCCTAAGGGTATGTCTTCAACGCAGACTTAATTTCGGTTATCAACACTCAAGTTAACCTAACTTGAATGAGTGTTGTTTCACATTGTGACCACTCTCAAGCTACACAGAGTGGTAATGTGAGCAGCTGACTAGTTGCGCTAACTTGAGCTTTAGCCTAGAACCCAGTGGTTCTCAACCCTGTGGCCCGTGGGCTGCTTGCAGACCAATCAGCACAGAGCTGCGGCTCAAGTTACATCCTCAGGGCCATATAGGTAACACTGGATGCGGCCCACAATGGTAAATAGGTTGAGAACCACTGCTATAACCCCTGACAGACCAGACAAGGAAGAGTTTGTATGCATAGACAGGACTCAAGTTAGGGGCAACACTTGAGTGGTAACTAGTTAACTCTGTGGAAGACAAGCCCCAAGGTAGCCAGGAACCAACCATTACCCAGCACCTAGAAACAAATTAGAATTAGGGCTGTCATTTAATAGCAGTTAACTCACATGATTAATTCAAAAAAAATTAATCACGATTAATCGCAGTTTTAACTGCTCTGTTAAAAAATAGAAGACCAATTGAAATTTAGTAAATTTTGGATCTTTTTATACATTTTCAAATATATTGATTTTAATTACAACACAGAATACAAAGTGTACAGTACTCACTTTATAGTATTTTTATTACAAATATTTGCACTGTGTGGATGATAAACAAAAGAAATAGCATTTTTCAATTCACCTCATACCAGTACCGTAGTGCAATCTCTTTATCCTGAAAGTGCAACTTACAAATGTAGATTTTTTTTTTTTTTTTGGTTACATAACTGCACTCAAACAAAACAATGTAAAACTTCAGAGCCTACAAGTCCACTCAGTCTTAGTTCTTGTTCAACCAGTTACTCAGACAAACAAGTTTGGTTACAATTTGCAGGAGATAATGCTACCCACTTCTTGTTTACAATGTCACCTGAAAGTGAGAACAGGCTTTCGCACATCACTGTTGTATCCTGCATTGCAAGATATTTACGTGCCAGATGCGCTAAAGATTCGTATGTCCCTCCATGCTTCAACCACCATTCTAGAGGACATGCATCCATTCTGATGATGTGTTCTGCTCGATAACGATCCAAAACGGTGCAGACCAATACATGTTCATTTTCATCATCTAAATCAGATGCCACCAGCAGAAGGCTGATTTTCTTTTTTGGTGGTTCAGGTTCTATAGTTTCCGCATTAGAGTGCTGCTCTTTTGACTTCTAAAAGCATCCGTCACACCCCATCCCAATCAGATTTTGGAAGGCACTTCAGATTCTTAAATCTTGGTCAAGTGCTGTAGCTATCTTTAGAAATTTCACATTGGTATCTTCTTTATGTTTTGTCAAATCTGCAGTGAAAGATTTCTTAAAAACGAACAACATGCTGGGTCATCATCCGAGACTGCTATAACATGAAATATATGGCAGAACGCATGTAAAACACAGAGCAGGAGACATACAATTCTCCCCCAAGTAGTTCGGTCATAAATTTAATTAATGCATTATTTTTTTAAATGAGCGTCATCACCATGGAAGCACGTCCATTGGAATGGTGGCCAAAGCATGAAAGGCATATGAATGTTAAGCATATCTAGCATGTAAATATCTTGCAAAGTCTGTTCTCGCTTTCAGGTGATGTAAAGAAGCAGGCAGCATTATTTCAGGTAAATGTTAAACTTCTCTCTCTTAGCGATTGGGTGAGCAAGAAGTAGGACCGAGTGGACTTGTAGGCTCTGAAGTTTTACGTGGTTTTATTTTTGAATGTATTTATTTTTTGTACATAATGCTACATTTGTAAGTTCAACTTTCTTGATAAAGAGATTAAGTGAATTGAAAACCTTTATTTTTGCAGTGCATATATTTATAATAAAAATAAATATAAAGTGAGCATTGTACACTTTCTATTCTGTGTTGTAATATAAATCAATACATTTGAAAAATGTGGAAAACATCCAAAAATATTCATATAGTATTCTATTATCGTTTAACAGTGTGATTAACCAAGCAATTAATTTTTTAATCGTTTGACAGCCTTAATTAGAAGCCATTACAGATTACATTACATCAATCCATGCATTAAACACTTGCTTGCTTAGTGAAGTCTGCATTTTGCACTAGCTGAAGTTTCAGAATCTAGGCAGAAGCAAACTTACTTTTATTTAGAATGTTTCTCAGAGTTTTCATGAAACATCAATAGCTTTTAAAAAAAAAGTAAAAAACAAAGTGATAACATATGAAAAAACAACAGTGTTCTGTAACACAGAAGGAAATTCAGTAATAAACCAGCTAAGTCAAAGAGATTAGTAGCCCTGGCAAAGCCATGTTTTCATCTCACAGTCACTATCTCTAGTACTCTTGTACTTTTATCGTCGAACTTGTTAGCTTAATAAGATATTTTGTATAAATTTCAGTGAGCTGATTACTGAAAACATAGACTGTTTAAACTAGTGTGCTTTCTGACATGCAATGAATTCAGTGTCCTAACTCTGTTCTCCACATTTAGAAATACAATAGACTGCTCAGCATATAAATATGCAGGTATATGTTCAGAAGCAAAAATATACTACAGTAAGATTATTTTCTAAGGAAATCTATTTCTCACCATTAGCACAGACTCAAATATGACAGACAGCCAAAGGATTAAATTTAAGGTATAAAACCTGAAAATATTTGCCTGCCTCCCTGAGCCAGAAAACATACATTTTACATACATAAATGATTTTAAATAACCACTCCTCTTCTCCCCCTCCCCTTCCCCCCCCCCCCCCACACATTTGGGCTGAGACCAAATGTGAAATGGAAGCCCTAAAGGATTCTGAGATAGTTAAAAGTGAACTGGAGAGATTGGAGGGCAGATTAGACATGGGCCTGAACCAAAACCTGGGATGCACACACAACTGAAATTTGGAGCAGTTGGGCCCAGATTTTTTAAGAAATTTAGACATTGCTACCATCAGCACTGTAAAGCTTAACTAATTTAGGGACATAAATCTCATTTTCAAAAGTGATTTAGGAGTCAAAATCCCATTGACAGTCTATCCCTTTTGAAAATGAGATTCACACTCCTCAATCAGTGAGTATAGCAACACCTAAATATCTTTTTTTTTTTTTTAAAAAAAGGGCTGAGCCTTAGGCTTCAGTAGCAACCCTAACTTTGCAACTGAGTGCCCATATCCAAATAGAATGGAAGTTGGAATACAATCTTAACTGCTGTAGTTACTACTATATGAAACAATATGGCATGATCGAAGACTGTTAGTTAAAACCTACCAGAAAAGGACCTGTTTCTGCCTACAATCCACTGACTTTTTGTTCAGAAGATTCCACTGGAGAACGAGAACAGAGCAACCTCTGCAGCAGGTTGGGGAATGCTGTTCTGCCAAGGAAGCACGCAGAACTCCTCCCCCATACAAGAACCATCCATCCCTCATTGCTTTCAGCAGCACCCTTACCTCCGCAAGCCACCTTTCATTAACTCTAGCCTTAAGTTACACAGCAAACATTTTCCAGTATCAGCATTTGTACCCTGACACACAATTTAATAGGGGAAAAAAAACCAAAACAGTCAATATGATTCAGGCTGATTCCTCTGAAGCGTCAGAGGCACTGCCAGAGCAGAAAATTATAAAATATTTAAGATTCACTGGTTGAGTTTGCTGGTTTGCACAATAAGGCTATGTCTACACTACAACTTATGTTGACATAACTTATGTTGCTTAGGGGTGGGAATAAATTACCCCCCTAAGCGACATAAGTTACGCTGACATTAGCGCTGGTGTGGACAGCACTATAGCAGCAAGAGAGCTCACAGGGGCTGGAGTAGTTAAGCCAACAGGAGAGCTCTCTCCCATTGGCTTCGAGCAGCTACATTAGAGAGCTTACAGCAGCACAGCTGTAAGATCCCTCTCCTTGCAAGTGGTGAATAGGAGAGGTTTGGGGCCCATTCTTGGAACAGATTGTCAATATTCTTTTGTAAGTGCAAAATGTCAGCAGACTTTCAATAGATTGTTAACAAAATATCAAAAGGAGGTGTCTATCTTTAGGTAGGTTTCAGAGTAACAGCCGTGTTAGTCTGTATTCGCAAAAAGAAAAGGAGTACTTGTGGCACCTTAGAGACTAACCAATTTATTTGAGCATAAGCTTTCGTGAGCAAGTGAGCTGTAGCTCACGAAAGCTTATGCTCAAATAAATTGGTTAGTCTCTAAGGTGCCACAAGTACTCCTTTTCTTTTATCTTTAGGTAGTAACTGGTATTAACCTACTCATCTGAAGCTTTCCTTTTGGGAGGAGAGGAGGTTAAGAAAGAGATATTGTAGCAGCGCTAGCTCCAAAAATATCTTGATCTCATAGGTATCTTCAATCCCTATCAGTCTGCCTCTGAGCACGAGTTTCATAAGGAAACTGTATAGATATCTAATTCTGAAAATAGACAAGAAAAAGCAATCATGCTAGTTTTGTTACCTTTAACAGCAGCCTTTGTTACTGTTGACCACAAAGTGTTGGCTTTACTTGCCTGAAAAACCTCAAGTGAGAAAATACAAGGGAACTTTTGTGACTTTATACCTTCCTCTTAACAAGAGGGCTTGAAAAGTTTCTCTAATACCAACCACTGAGGCAAATATGCATCTCATACTCTCAAAACAAGGAACCTCAGAAATCATGCTCCTGAAATGTAAAGGAACAGGATTATTGTGTAATGTTAATTGTGGATAGTATTTAATCAGGATATTGTCAATCACCTTGTTTAAAACAAAAACTTCTGAAAGCCAGGCTAAGGTAAATGCCCACATAAGCTTAACTCTGCCTTCTTTGAGCCATGCACCTATATGTCCATAATACACACACACACACACACCCCCCCAACTCTGCCTTTTAACCGTAATGAGCAGACACTACTAGCACTTTCCCTACGCTCAAAACTGAGTCCACTCCCCCAACAGAATACCACACTTGTAAAATTTAACATCACTTCAGAACCTTTTACAAACCCTTCACACTCACACACCCTAAACCTATACTTTCACCTACCCAACAGTACAACCACAGACTGGTCTCACATCCCATCTCATTATTGACAATCCCATGCCAAGACCACCCTAGTGCCCTGCTACAACCTACACAATTCTCTGTTGAAATGATGCAGACCAGAACCTCAAGATACATATGTATTCCTTTCCTTTGAGGATACACATGGGGGTGGGGGAGACTCAGCCCCAGATCTCTGCATATCGCAATCAAAAACTCTTTCAAACTGCTCCAATTTAGTCCTCTCCCATTCAATATAACACCCCTAATGCAAATGCAGCTGGTGTATGCACATAGTTCCCAGTGGCTATTGCCAGCTCCCAGGGGGTGGGGAGGTCAGAGTTAAGGCTGCCTCCTTGTTTACCTTACCTCTGTATTTCCTGGTTTCCAGAAGTTTGTGTTTTGCTGAACTCAGCATTCTGGAAATGCACAAACTATCACCAGACAACCTTAACTCTGTATTTACTTTCTTTTTATATATTTACTATCTACTGTACACAGACCAGCTGGGTGCTGCAGTCTGTGTCTCACCCCCAACCCACACAGAGAGGGAAGAGGATGCCCACAAACTGACTCTCTGCTCTAATCCATCTGTCCTGACACAGGGTGAAGGGCCTCTTCCCTTACCCAGCCAATAGCCCTATCTCCCTTAGGACATATTAATGCCACCTTCCTCACCATGACCCCATCCCAATACCTGCTACACAGCCCCTCCTGCACATTTGATATTCCTCACCCCTGCGGGACAGCCCCCTCCTCCTCTTTACTGCACTGTCCCCCCGCCCCCCTTCGCGGGACAGCCCCCCCCTCCTCTTTACTGCACTGTCCCCCCGCCCCCCTTCCCGGGAAGCCCCCTCCTCCTCTTTACTGCACTGTCCCCCCGCCCCCTTCGCGGGACAGCCCCCTCCTCCTCTTTACTGCACTGTCCCCCCGCCCCCCTTCGCGGGACAGCCCCCTCCTCCTCTTTACTGCACTGTCCCCCCGCCCCCCTTCGCGGGACAGCCCCCCCCTTTACTGCACTGTCCCCCCTCCTCTTTACTGCACTGTCCCCCCGCCCCCCCCGCAGGACAGCCCCCCCCTCCTCTTTACTGCACTGTCCCCCCGGACAGCGCCCCCCCCGGACTGTACCCCGAGGACAGCGCCCGCTCGTTACTGCCCCCCCGGCGCGGTGCCGGCACCTGGTGCGGACGCTGGGCCCAGGCCCCGCTCCTGCAGGGAGTCGAGGAAGCGGACCTGGCGGGGGGCCCCGGGCGCTGCCCCCCACAGGCGGTTGGCGGTGCCGCGCAGCAGGCGGCCGCTCTTGCCGGTGAAGGTGGTGAGGTAATCCATGGCCGCGCGCTCAGGGGGCTCTGGCCGGGGGCGGCCCCATACGAGGGGGGTGGGGGGGAGAGACTCTGGCCGCACCGAGCTCGAGTCACCAACTTCTACAAAAAGTTTGGAGCGAGCCCCGCCCCGGCCCGGACTGCTCTTAAAGGGGCCGCGTCCCCTAGTGGGGCGTGTGAGAGCGGCGGGCCGCAACCCCAGAACAACACGTCTTGGCCTGGCCTGAGTTTGACAGCGACGGGAGGAGTCCCGCGTCTCCCACCCACCCAGGCCCGCGCGCCATGCCGCCTGCACGAGGGGAGGGGTGTGTGTATGGGGGTTGGGAACCCGGTTGCTGTGGGGGAGGGGGGGCCGTGTAGTTTCCTGTGTGCAGTGGGGTGTGTGTCACGTGTACTGTGTGGTTGGGGTTGTCAAGTAAACTGTGTGCTGTGGAGACGTGTGTCTGTGTAACAAGGGTGCATATAGAAAAGGAGGACTTGTGGCACCTTAGAGACTAACAAATTTATTAGAGCATAAGCTTTTGTGGACTACAGCTCACTTCATCGGATGCATATGTTGAGCCTGGCAGAATGCCTGCTGCTCTGGCAGGGGTGAATGTGCTGTGGATGGATGCCCTGGAGTGGGTGTATCAAGCATTAAAACATATGGTTTGATTGGCAATTTCCCTTTCATAAAATCAATGTATTATCTCATTTTTGTTAGAGGTTGTTTCTTGGGTGCTCTTTGAGATGTAAAAGAGGAAGGGGGGCCTGAGTACACTTAGGAGAAGTTTTGCAAACTCTTCCTCTCCTCTCCCATGAAACAAAACAGCCACCTATTAACTGCCTTCTGGACAGTATTCTGCAGAAATGCTGAGCCCGAATGCTGCAGCAACTGTCATAAACAATCATGTTTATGCACCATTATTACAATAGGCTCTTGTATTTTTCAATAACAAAGGTTTGTAGCCAGGTCACATGCACAAGTTATTATTTCATTCTGATCTCACATAGAGCCATTGTTGTTCTCACATTTCAATAAACTTTGTTTTTTGTTTTTTAAAGGTCTGTGGCTAGGAATATTTCTGTGCAAGTTGATCATTTTTCCATGATGTGCAAAGAAGGTCTGGGTTATTTATGCTGTGAAAACCTTAAAAGATTTGGTTAATATGGCCTGGATCCACAAAGCTCAGCAATGCAATGCCTATAAAATCACCAGAACAACAATGGAATCCACAAAGTCAGAGTTAGGCACCAAGGTTCCCTATACAATGAAAGGGGAGAGATAGGTGCCTAAGAATGGGATCCACAAAGGCTGGGACTGCCTAACTTAGTCAATGGGAGATACCAATGAGAGTGATGTGTCCTAAATCCTACTCCTCTCATGGAGTTTGTCACCTAAGTCAGGCTGCAGGGAGGTGCTTAACTGGGCTTAGCGATACAAGAACAGGAACCTGTCCTACTGCAGTCAAACAGCTGAGGTGCCAAAGCCATTTTTTAGCAAGAAATGCTAGAGGAGGAGAAGGTGCATTCCCCTTATAATTTTTAGCCCAGTGGTTAGCACGCTCCCAGGATCTGGGAGACCCAGTTTCAATTCTCCCCCTGCCTGACAGGGATAAATGAGTTGGACAGAGGTCTTCTACTTCTCGAACTGTAAGCAACAGTGCTGGTCGCAAACCTGGATAAAAGAGGAGGGTTCTGCAGAGGGTGTTGCAACCCACTCAGGTAAAGCCTTACTGCAACAGAAACCATTCACTTAAACCAGGGGTGGGCAAACTACAGCCCGTGGGCCGGATCTGGCCCATCAGGGCTTTGGATCTGGCCCGTGGGATTTCCACCCCTATGGCACTGCAGGCCCCGTGCCGCTCCCAGAAGCGGCCAGCACCACGTCCCTGCGGCCTCTGTGGGAGGGCTCCATGCACTGCCCTCGCCTGCAGGCACTGCCCCCCACAGCTCCCATTGGCCAGGAACAGGGAACCATGGCCAATGCGAGCTTTGGGGAAGGTACCTGCAGGTGAGGGCAATGCGCGGAGCCCTCTGCCCCCTCCCTCAGGGGCCGCAGGGAAATGGTGCCGGCCGCTTCCAGGAGCGGCGAGGGGCCAGGGCAGGCAGGGAGCCTGCCTTAGCCCCACTGTGTGTCGCTGCCACCCTGGAGCCACTCAAGATAAGTGACACCGGGCCAGAGCCCGCATCCTGAACCCCTCCTGCACCCCACACCCCAACCCCTGCCCTGAGCCCCCTCGGCATCCCGCAGCCCTCCTGCACCCCAACTCCTTGCCTTGAGCCCCTTCCTGCATGCTGCACCCCCTCCCACACCCCGCATTCCCTCTCACACCCCAACTCCCTGCTTCAGCCCTACATTCATGGCCCTGCATGCAATTTCCCCATCCAGATGTAGCCCTTGGGCCAAAAAGTTTGCCCACCCCTAAGTTAAATCCAAACTTCAGAACTGTAGATGCAAATGGAGCTCTAAATCCAAGTATAAGAGATCCCCATGAGATCTGAAAAGAAGTTGAGATGGAAACATCAAATCCTGATGACCAAATCTGTAACAACAATAGGCACGTGGAATGTCCGTACTTTGTATAGTATGGGAAAGCTGGCATAGGTTACAAGAGACATGAAAATACCATTTAAGTATACTTGGCATCAGTAAAGCAAGATGGTGTCTAATGGTGCTACAATCTTATACTCAGGACGAGGAATGCATGAAATAGCTGTTGGAATTATTCTGGATAACATCAGAGTAAAGATCCTGTTGGCTTAAGAGCCACTGAATGACAGACTAACAGCAGCCAGGCTGCAAACAAGATATGTCAAGTGTATGATAATCCAAGTATATGCACCAACAAATGCAGCAGGTGACCATGAAAACAATACACTCTACACACAGGTGCAACCAGTACTGGATGACATACCTAACTATGACATCAAGTTGGGTTTTTTGTTTAACAACTTGTATACTTTTTTATTCTTGTATATTTTTGATCTTTTTAAAAACCATTATTCCAATGACTTTTCATCTTAACCTGTGTTGACAAACTGTCCTTTAAAATTGGACATGATGTACCAGTGTCTTGAATACTGTCATATGAAGTCAGATGGTAGGCAACTTCAATGAACAAATCGGCAACAACTCTATTGTTTGGGAAGGAGTCATGGGTACAGCAGCGGAAGCCCCCCAAACTGATAATGGTAAATGGCTCTTGAACCTCTGTGGCACAAACACCCTAAAGGTAGGCAGCTGTCTCTTCCAGCACAAAAGGATTTGCAAGCTCACATGGAGATCAACAATTTGACTGTCAACCACATAGACCAGTGGTTCTCAACCTATTTACCATTGTGGGCCACATATGCGGCCCACAATATGTTATGTCAAGTGAATCATGTTGTGAGCGGAGACTCACCCTGACAGATCACTGAAAAAGATACTGCTTGGCAAAACCCCATCTTAATCAACTTTAAGAAAGAGTTCGATAGTGTCCACAGAGAGACCCTGTGATATACTGCTAGAAGCTACGGGATATCAGACAAACTGATTAACATAATAGGCAGCTCAGGGCACCTGCACTCATATTTTCCCCTCATGGTCCAGCCAGGGCACCCACTTTTAGAGTCCTAGCTCCTAATTTCCTGGCTGTGCAGTTCCCTGCCTACACTGAATTCCCTAGCAAGTCAGACTGCTTAAACAGGCCATGCTTTTCATTCTCCTCGGAGGCTACAAATGACGTAACTGCCCACAGTTATAAGGTGCCACACAGCTTTTCCTAAGCACGCACGTTTATTCTTAAAGTGAAAGCATTCCAGAGAAAACATTAAAACAATAAAAGAGCCCACATGCTTGCTAATAAGGTTACCTTTTTCTCAGAACAAGAATCCCAATGAACCTGTGAGTCACTCCCTTGTATAGGCTGGCTCTTTGATCTAGGAATAGGTAATTTGTAGACAATGGGTTTCTCCTCAGGGCCTAGCTTCAAACGGTTGGGTCTGGAGGTAGAAAATTGCATTCTCCTCATCCCAAGTATTTCCTAGGAAATCCAGTCAATTTAGTTTATCACAAATGTTCATTCTTATATGGCCCAGTGCTTAAGAGTCCTTTGAAGCTCATAACACTTCCCAGGATTTACATTAGTAATGTCTGCACCCTAGAAACATTGCATACAATCCCACAATAATACATAAACATTTGTATTTTTAATACAATGAACTCCTAAGATTCTTAAGGGTTGTCCAGACTATTTCAGAAAATTGCCATGTCTGTCACAAGCAGTTTATGTAGTGTTGTACCCAGGTCGGTCCCAGGATATTAGAGAGACACAGTAGATGGGTAATATCTTTTACTGGACCAACTCCTATTGGTTAGAGAGACAAGCTTTTGAGCTTACAGAGAACTCTTTTTCAGGTCTACCCAGACTTGAAGACGAGCTCTGTGTAAGCTCAAAACTTGTCTCTCTCACCACCAGAAGTTGGTCCAATAAAAAATATTACCTCCCTGCCTTGTCTCTCACAAGCAGTTTATGTGATTAAAATAGATGTGCAGTAAGGATACAGGCCTGGATGAGTGGTTTGATATTGTGGCTGGAATTAGACAAGAATGTGTATTATCACCAATCCTCCCTGCATTAGCAATAGACTGGGTGGTGAAGCGGACAATAAAAGGTGTAAAATAGGTTATTGAAGATAAGTTACACAACCCTGACTTTGCCAGCGACATTGCTAACTATAATATGGAATGGAATTATTGCCCTTAAATCAGAGGTGGAACAGGAAATAGCAAAAACTGTATTGAAAGTAAACGCAGAAAACACCAAAATTGTGAAGGTAGGAAACTGGACAACAGATGCAAAGGTGCATGTGGATGGAAAGGAAATTGAACAGGCAGAAGAGTTCTGCCATCTGGGCAGTGTGGTGACATTTGAAGTTGGCAATAAAGATATTAATACAAGATTAGGAAAAGCAAACACCACTGTTTGAAAGGATGAACAACATCTGGTCAAGCAGAGGTCTCCACACCTAACTAAAGGTCAGATTATACCATGTGATTATATTGAGCATGCTACTGTACGGAGCAGAGACTTGGCTGATGACAATGGCTAACAAAACAGCCTGGAGGCTGCCCCTCGCAGATAGCTGATGAAGATACTACAAATTTCATGGAAGGACAAAATTACAAATATGAGAGTAAGGGAGCTGACAGAGCAGGACTGTCATAAGGCCTATATACCCCATGCTGGCCCAGCTTCGAAAGGCTGAAATAAAGCAACTGCTTGCAGTCCCAGCCAGAGCTGACTGGCAGCCTCACAGCAGTTGAGGATAAAAGAGCTGCAGGGCAGGAGACGGGGAGGCTACCAAGCAGACTATGACAGTTTGGCGTGCAATCCAAACCAGTGAGGGGCTGTGTCATCCCTGTCCTGCAACCTTGGGTGCCTTGCAATGCCCCGGGCCACTCACAAATAGCCTAACAGCATGCAGGTTACACTCTGAGTGTCTGTGTATAGCTGCAGCCTGCCTACACACTCCAGTTCCACCAGCCTTGGTTACCGCATGCAGAGTGACCCCAACATAGAATCTTAGAAGATTAGGGTTGGAAGAGACCTCCGGAGGTCATCTAGTCCAACCCCCTGCTCAAAGCAGGACCAACCCCAACTAAATCATCGCAGCCAGGGCTTTGTCAAGCCGGGCTTTAAAAACCTCTAAGGATGTTACCTCCCGAGGTAACTCATTCCAGTGCTTCACCACCCTCCTGGTGAAATAGTTTTTCCTAATATCCAACCTAGTCCTCCCCCACTACAACTTGAGACCATTGCTCCTTCTTCTGTCATCTGCCACTGCTGAGAACAGCCTAGTACCATCCTCTTTGGAACTGCCCTTCAGGTAGTTGAAAGCTGCTATCAAATCCCCCCTCACTCTTCTCTTCTGCAAACTAAATAAGCCCAGTTCCTTCAGCCTCTCCTCATAAGGCATGTGCCCCAGCCCCTTAATAATTTTCATTGTCCTCCGCTGGACTCTCTCCAATCTTTCCACATCCTTTCTGTAGCGGGGCCCCCAAAACTGGACACAATACTCCAGGTGTGGCCTCACCAGTGTCGATTAGAGGGGAATAATCACTTTCCTTGATCTGCCAGCAATGCTTCTACTAATGCAGCCCAATATGCCCTTAGCCTTCTTGGCAACAAGGGCACATTATTGACTCATATCCAACTTCTCGTCCACGGTAATCCTCAGGTCCTTTTCTGCAGAACTGACTCTTAGCCAGTCGGTCCCCAGCCTGTAGCAGTGCATGGGATTCTTCTGTCCCAAGTGCAGGACGTTGCACTTGTCCTTGCTGAACATCATTAGATTTCTTTTGGCCCAATCCTCCAATTTGTCTAGGTCACTCTGGACCGTATCCCTACCCTCCAGTGTATCTACCTCTCCTCGCAGCTTAGTGTCATCCGCAAACTTGCTGAGGGTGCAATCCATCCCATCATCCAGATCATTAATTAGGATGTTGAACAAAACCGGCCCCAGGACAGTCCTCTGGCCACTCCGCTTGATACTAGCAGTCAACTAGACATTGAGCTATTGATCTCTACTCGTTGAGCCCGACGATCTAGCCAGCTTTTTATCCATGTTACAGTCCATTCATTTTTATCTTGCTGGCAAGAATACTGTCGGAGACCGTATCAAAAACTTTGCTAAAATCAAGATATATCATGTCCACTGCTTTCCCCATATTCACAGAGCCAATTAATTCATCATAGAAGGCAATCAAGTTGGTCAGGCATGACTTGCCCTTGGTGAATTCATGTTGACTGTTCCAGATCACCTTTCTCTCCTCCAAGTGCTTCAAAATGGATTCCTTGAGGACCTGCTCCATGATTTTTCCAGGGACTGAGGTGAGGCTGACCGATCTGTAGTTCCCCGGATTCTCCTTCTTCCCTTTTTTTAAAGATGGGCACTATGTTTGCCTTTTTCCAATCGTCCGTGACTTCCCCTGATTGCCACGAGTTTTCAAAAATAATGGCCAGTGACTTTGCAATCACATCAGCCAACTCTCTCAGCACCTTTGGATGCAGTGCATCCAGCTCCATGGACTTGTGCATGTCCAGCTTTTCTAAATAGTCCTCAACCTGTTCTTTCACCACTGAGGGCTGCTCACCTCCTCCCCATACTGTGCTGCCCAGTGCAGCAGTCTAGGAGTTAACCTGGAAGTGGAGTCTGAGGCAAAAAAAGCGTTGAGCACTTCAGCTTTTTCCACATCATCTGTCACTCAGTTTCCTCCCCCATTCAGTAAGGGTCCCACACTTTACCTGACCACCTTCTTGTTGCTAACATACCCATAGAAACCCTTCTTGTTACCCTTCACATCCCTTGCAAGCTGCAACTCCAAATATGCTTTGGCCTTCCTGATTACACCCCTGCATGCTCGAGCAGTATCTTTATACTCCTCCCTAGTCATCTGTCTAAGTTACCACTTCTTGTAAGCTTCCTTTTTGTGTTTAAGCTCACGAAGATTTCTCTGTTAAGCCAAGCCAGTTGCCTGCCATATTTGCTATTCTTTCTGCACATCGGGATAGTTTGTTCCTTTGCCCTCAATAAGGCTTCTTTAAAATACAGCCAGCTCTCCTGGACACCTTTCCCCCTCATATTAACTTCCTAGGGGATCCTGCCTATCAGTTCCCTGAGGGAGTCAAAGTCTGCTTTTCTGAAGTCCAGGGTCTGTATTGTGCTGCTCTCCTTTCTTCCTTTTGTCAGGAACACACTCCCAGTTCCAGATTTTTCCCCAAAACATGTATTTAGGATTGTCCAGCCCTCTCCTGTACAGTCCAGATACATCAGGTGTGTTGCCCCCCTAGGGGGTAAAGGTACAACAGCTTGCCACCTTAAATGGAGCTGCTCACACAGTTCATCACACTGGGTTAGTTTTGATTAAAGAATCAAACAAATTTATTTAACTTCAAATTGATAAGAAATGATTACAAGTATGAAGGCATTAAAGTCAGACATGGTTACAAGAAAAATAAAAATAAAATGCTTCCTAGTACTAAACTGAATAAAGTAGACTTGGTTGAACGTGAAATTCTTATCATAGGTTTTCAGTACATTGTTGATCAAACTCTCAGGTCAGGATCTGCTCCCAGCGTTCAAAGGCTGTTTCTTTTGTCTTCTTTGGTGAAAAGTCAGAGATGGACAGGGAGAGATAACTTGAATTGTTTTGCCCCTCACTTTTATAGTTCAGTCACCCTTTTGAAATGCATTTTCCTGAGCATGACCCCTAGATAAAACTCTTCCAAGCTGAGAGTATGGAGGCTGGTGGGGAAAAGATAATAAGAGACATGAAGGCTGGTGTGGAAAAGATGTCATTCTGTTGCTTTTCACCTGCTTACTAAAATGTAGATCTGTTTGTCTCTGGTCTTCCTCCACTTCCATGCTAAAGAACGGCCACTAGATACATGATGACACCTGGCTAGGGCCATCACCTTGTCCTTTGTCTTTGAGAAATGGGTTTACCCACTTCCCAGACTTGTCTGGTAAACACACTTCAGTCATGATTTCAGCTTATGTTCATAACTTTACATATAATGTTGCTATGTACATTACACCAATTAAATTATTGACCAGCCACCTGTTAATTTTCAAATGATACCTTACAAGGTGTATTCTGTACAAAGATTATTCCAATAGTGTGTAGGGTATGAATACAGGGATGCATTTGGTTACACAGACTGAGGGATTGTAGTGACAGGATTCCTTCAGCAGACTGGGGAGAAGCTGCCAAGTATATCAGCTCACTGAAGAGGGAGAAGCAGTGTTAGAAACTGAAGAAGACTGCATAGGTAGGAAGTAGCTCAGGGAACCATGAAGGACTGTGGAGGATTGATTTCTGGCTGTTCCCAGCAAGGGCTGTAAGCTGGAACTCAGTGAGGTGGATGGGTGGGGTTCCGCAGCCAGAGACTCTCAGACAAGAAAGCTCATAAGCCCAGGGGAATTAGAGCCAATAAAATCCTGGTGGGCCTGGAACTTTTACTTCCCTTTGCCTCAAAGGAGAACAGAGACTATTGAAGAATAAGCCAGAGGACCCAGTCCTCAACAAGGACTTAACAAAGCACAGTCGGGTACAACAGCATGGGGGTGGAAGAACTGAATTGGTTTTCTCCTTGCCTCACTGTGAGGGGGAGCTGAAAGCTAATGACCTCCATCTCCCCCCATTACAAGGACATGTTATAAAATATCAAAAGAAAAGGCTTGGGTGGTTGGGACATATACACTGTATGGAAGATGGGAGAAATACTGAGCAAGTATTGAATTGGGTATCCAAGCAAGGACAGAGAAAGCAAGGAAGGACAAGAAGGAAATTGCAGAAGTCAGTAATAGAGGTTACTGAATGTGGTGGCAAGAAGTACCACAACTAATGAGCGACTGTAATCAATGAAAGAACTGGACTGCCTGATGTGTCAGCAGCACAGAAGGAACTAAGGTAAAGTCTTCCACCTCTCAGGAGAGTGCCCTAACCACTGGGCTATGGGATATTTTGATGTATGTCTCCCTCAGTCTCTCCTGTCAAAGCTGTTCCAATTTGAATAAATATTTAAATAGTCATTGTGCCAGACAGAGAGAAAGTGCAAGAGAATGACCCAAGTCTGGTGATTAGAGCACTCACCTGGGAAGTGGGAGATCCAGGAGCAAGTCTCTCTGTTCCAAGGATTCTTTATTTATCCAAAGTGAAATAGCTTCACCAGGAGAGATTAAAATAGATCCGTATCAGAATATCCCATAGCTCAGTGGTTAGGGCACGCTCCTAAGAGGTGGGACCTCTGTTCATCAGGCAGAGGGGGAAATGGAACCCGAGTCTCCCATATTCCAGGTGAGTGCTCTAACCACTGAGATAAAAGTTATAAGTGAAGCACCATCTCCAGTTCGTAACCTCGATTTTAAACGATGCCAATCCAGTAGGCAGCCTCTGATCATGCCTATCAGATTAGGCCCCATAGACAAGATCAGTGGAGCAATGCCTATCTTCTCCTGGCTTGTGGATCATTCTGGGGCTTAGGAGTGAGATAGGCATCTGGATTCCTATAGTGGAGTAGCAGTGTACGTGCCCAGAGACAGGAACTTAGACACCTAGTGAACTTTTTCAGCAGAAATTTCAGCATCACGTGAGTTTAAGCTCGTACAGAGCTAGGAGGGAGCCAAGTTGGGGGGGAAGTGGGAGAATTGTGGATAGCAGTGGTGCCTAAAACTGGGATTTAGGCATCCCAATGCTCTTTGTTCCCCAATCAGCCTATTACTCCTTTGTTATGAGCATATGGATAACTGGGTACAGCATTTTCTTTGTCTCTCATTGATAACTGTTCTATTCCATCTGTGGTGCTCTGGTGCATCCTCAAGTTATGCATCCCAGAATCTAGTGACCTCACTTCTGTCCCATGGAAGCCCTGGAACTTGCAAAGCTTGAAGACATCAGCAACCCTACCATAAATTCGCAGTTAAAATATGGCCCAAGACTTTAGCATAGAGGTAGATGGTTTCTGGAAGGGGTTGTTGAACCTAAAAATCAAGTTCTGCTTTGTTTCAAGATTTAGGACTCATAGATTTTAAGGCCAGAGGGACCATTAGATCATCTAGTCTGATCTCCTATGCCTAGGGCCCTACCAAATTCAGAGCTATGAAAAACAGATCACGGACTGTGAAATCTGGTCTCCCCCCGTGAATTCTGGTCTTTTGTGAGCTTTTACCCTATTCTATACAGATTTCATGGGGGAGACCAGCGTTTCTCAAACTGGGGGTCCTGACCCAAAAGGGAGTTGCAGGGGGGTCACAGTATTGCCAGCCTTACTTCTGTGCTGCCTTCAGAGATGGGTGGCTGGAGAGCAGCGGCTGTTGGCTGGGTGTCCAGCTCTGAAGGCTGTGCCCCACTAGCAGCAGCGCAGAAGTAAGGGTACCAATACCATGCCATGCCACTCTTACTTCTGCGCTGCTGCCTTCAGAGCTGGGCGGCCAGAGAGTGTGGCTGCTGCCCAAGGGCCCAGTTCTGAAGACAGCAGTGCAGAAGTTAGGTTGGCAATACCATACCATGCCATCCTTACTTCTGCGCTGCTTCAGAGCTTGGCTCCCAGCCAGTAGCTGCCACCCTCCGGCCACCCAGCTCTTACAGCAACTCTGCCACCAGCAGCAGCACAGAAGTAAGGGTCGCAGCACCACAATCCCCCCCTGCAATAACCTTGTGACACCTCCTCCCCCCACAACTCCTTTTTGGGTCAGGATCCCTACAATTACAACACCGTGAAATTTCAGATTTAAATATCTGAAATCATGAAATTTATGATTTTTAAAATCCTAGGACTGTGAAATATACCAAAATGGACTGTGAATTTGGTAGGGCCCTACCTATGCCACAGAATTTAATCCAGTTACTCTTGTTATGAGCCCACTAAGTTGTGCTAAGGTTTATGCCAGTTTTTATTTTTTCTAATCATAATGCGGTGCAATGATGTGGTACCTGCAGCTGCAAATGAAAAGCATTGTTTTAATCAAAGATCATATTGAAATAATAACAATTCCCTCTATTTTTTAAACAATCTAAACATTTTACAGAAGTAAATGGTTTCCCATACTAATGTGAAAAAAACAACAACAGTACAGTGCTATAGGCATAGCCCTACAAATCTCTTTTAAGGACACAATTCTGCCAGGTGCTGAGAGCCTGCAATTCCCTTTGAACTACAAATCAGTTTGGGTGGATTTTTTTGTTCTGACTTTAGAAAAATATTTTCTTAATCAAGGTTTTTGGGTTACTTTTTAGTGAAAATACTTTATTTAAAATATGAGCTTGAATATCACCTTATTGTCCTAACCTGAAAGGTGCTTTAAAAGTAAATTAAAAGAGTTCAGCTGGATATATTGCATGGTGTGTACCAGTGGCAAGGAAGAAGAGTGCTAGCTGCCTCACTGCCTGCTCAGACTTGGCCTCACAGCCCCTCTGTCATGATGGGGGGGGGAAGGGGGCTTTGTCCCACTTCCAGTAGCCTGTATCCCCTCTCAGCAATGGAGTGACACTGCACCTAGATGGGCTAGGCTGGAAGGTCACAGCTGAACACAGCACAGACTCAGCTGCTTCTTAAATTGCCATTAGCCATACCACATCCTATGGCAGGGTACCTAGATTTTCTTGAATGTCTCCATTCTGAATACTGACTGGGTTTGACCCTGTCTAGGTTATGAGAGCTGACACAATGGTGGCGCACAGTAATATTTTCTGTTTAAAAAGCTGATTTTCTGCAATTTTTCTTAAAGATTTTTTTTTTAGTCGTAGGTTGGTTTCTTATTAGAAATAGTCTGAACAACCTCACAGAATAACACTCCCTGATTAAACTTGCTTTATAACCCTCAGCATCCAGAAACACAATAATGATTGTTTTTTGCTGAGGAAACTTTGCTGTTACTTCCATGTGTCTGTTCAGCACTGTTATATAAATGATAGCTCGCTAAACTGGGGCTGTAAGGGCATGGGTATTTCTCAAAGTTATTTTCTGAGCTGTGACATTAGTGCATCTGGTGTTAGCAAAGGTGTAAGTTCTGATGTGAGTGGAGCTCAATCACTTTCAGCATCATATCATAAAACCCTGAGGGAAAGGGTCTCACTCTGTAAAGCGCCGGGTAAATTTATGGCACTGTATTAATGATTCATTTAATAATCCACATTTGGTGGTCTCCTAATGCTGAAAGTATAGGCACATCTTAGTCCCACTGTGCAATTTTTTTCCAACCTTAGGAACTCATGGGCTACTTCCCAGCCTCAGATCAAATTCTGAATTATACCTCTTTGTGAATTTTGGCATCCAGTCTACAAAGGGGTGGGAGAGGGAGGAGGAGAAATTAATCTTGGCCAAGTAAAAGAGGACAAAATTAATAGGAAAAGAAATATTTTCAAGGGTGAAAAGAATATTACAACTAATTGGGGATTTAAGGGAGAAAAGGATAAAACTACACAACAGCATGTGGTAGTGACCTATAATTACTTGTGGACAAGTTTGGTGCTTGTGAAAATAAGTATTAATTGCAGCAGCTAATACCAGGCAAAATGCCAGCAAATGCTATTCAAGCTTCCTCAGGATTCTGCCAACACACATGCCTGCTATACAAGAAATGAGCCTCTTTCATGCCATACTTGCCAGATTTCCCAATACTACTGAGCTGCAGATAAATGTGAGCAAAGACTGAGATGTAAACAGCTGCCTTATTTTCTCTTGTGAATTAGGATTTGAACCAGGTCTCTGAGATGAAAATCTCGTCTAGACCTAATCCCAATAATTTGGTATTCACTAAAAATCAGTGTTAATTACTGTATAAATGCTATCTATATATGAAAATTTAATTTTAGTAGTTTGTACAAACTCCTTTTGCTTTTAGGATATAAACATTGTAAGCTTCTTTTCAAATGTGAGTGCCTAAAGGGTACCTACTTCACAATTCATAACTCAAATTACTGCTTAGATGCTCAAATACATATTTTAGCACCCACATATGGAATTGGGTGCCCCAATTTAAAGTATATTTACTGATTTGATAGCTAAGGGCACATTTAAAAAAAGAAGTTAGGGAAGAAAATCACTAGAGTTTGTATCTGTGGTAGGCTTACCACTTGTCTGTTAGCTCTGTCACCTAGGCCCCAATCTTGCAACAGGATGGGTCTCTTTGACTATCAGGATTGAGACCTTAGACTCAATTTTTCTAATATTTAATTACTGTAGCATTCTCTGAAGGGTTTTAGATTCCACAAGCCTTCAAGTTTCCTTTTGTCTTATCAAATCTAATGAGTTCCAACTGACAAGTCATGCCTGTCAGATGTTACTGTAAAGATATCTGAGTTTGTTGTTAGTTCCTCTGGTCTGTATGGGCTCTGTCTACTCTGTTGTACATGTTGTTAATTACATAAGTATTGTTTTTAGTTTTTACATTCAGTGTTAATCCAAGGTCAAACTACACTGGTTTGTACTGGTTTACCCAACAGGTCCTTTCCTCTTTTATAGGAATCTCTGGAATTCTGGCGAGAAAACCTGCCTAATATTTATTCTTGCATCTATGCAAGGATTTCAAAAAGTGGAATGCCATAAGTTAAAGAAAATTAGGCTGTGATGATGGAAGGAAAATAAAATTATAATACAGTACAATCAAGCATGAGATATTACTGCAGTCCAATCAAGAGATATGAACTGATTCAGAGTAACGCTCTGCACAGTACAATGGAAGAGGTTGAATGTAAGACGAATTTAAAGATTAAAAGCTTTTTACAGTCTCTTCCTGCAAAACAGTATGGAAATTGAATGAAACCAGAGTTTTCAAAAATGATCTTCAATTTTGGGTGTGTCTGTTTTTTGGACACATAACTTTAGATGCCTGAGGCATGATTTAAAGAGGTCCAGAGCACCAAAAGTCTCTATTGACTTCAACTGCGAGGCAACTCTGAAAATTAGGTTCTGTGGACTATAACCTACTCTGTTATGCTGGAAATCATTTCCAAAATTAAATGACAGAATGTGCACTATATGGTTATGGGGAACTGAAAAAAAAAAAGTTCAATCACATTTCTTTTCTTTATTTCCTTAACACTCACTCTCTGTGAGAGAGCGAGAGAGAGAAACGGCTACATTATCAAATGTTTATGGAAATATATTTTAGGACTTCAATTCATATTTAATTGGTCAAGATCAGTTTATTAGAAAAGGAACTAGCTGTTCTGCTTAAAGTTTTTTGTGTTTTTTGAGAGGATCAATCCTGATCTTAATGGGATTTTGTGTTTGTGCACGTGCTCTTTTAATGATACCCACTTGGTGAGACCTCAGCAGAACAAAGTTAATTTTTGATGCTGTACACAGATGTCTCTCTGTATCTGTCTCCTCCTCTTATTGACATTCTCTGTTTTTTCATCATGTACAGTATTTTGAAACTGAATTTGGAAAAAGACTTAAGTGGTTGATGGATTCATTGCATTTGCTAGCTAATCACCTCTTTCTTTGTGTAAGCATAAGTGATACAACTACATTTTGCTTCCAGAATGCAGAATCAAGAAGTGATTATAGATCAGTCATTTGACTCTGAAGAACACAGTCAATGTGTGCCTTAATTCTCTTTTTTCATGCCTGCAGTATAGTCTGACTGAAGCTGTTCTTTCTCTAAAGCTCATTAAATGTCCATCATCTTCTTGTTAACATATTGTGTCTTTATAATGAGCTTCCTAACTCTCTTACTTTAGAGACAACAGAGCCTGATTTTCATTTACACTTCAGCCCCTTTACACTGTCAGAGTGGTTTAAATGGGCCTTAGTGCAAATGAGAATTAGGTCCAGTAGCATAACTAATGCAGCTACAAGGATCCTCACAGTGATGAAAGTCCAGTACCATATTACAGCCCTTTTCAAGACTACAGTAACTCCCCACTTAACATCCTCTCACTTAACATTGTTTCGATCTTACGTCCCTGCTCAATTATAGAACATGCTCTATTTAAAGTAGTGCAACGCTTTGCTATAACGTCATTTGGCTGCCTGCTTTGTCCACAGCTGGCAGCCCCCCATCAGCTCCCCTATGCCCCCCCACAGCGCCTCCCGCCTGCCGGCAGACCCCTCAAATCAGCGCCTTCCCACTCCTCCCCACGCCTCCTGCCCATGGCAATCAGCTGGTTTGCAGTGTTTGAAGGAGTGGGGAGGAGCGAGGACTCGGTGCGCAGGCTCCCCCTCCCTCCCCTGCCTCCCAAACGCCGCAAACCAGCTGATTGACGCAGGCAGGAGGGAGGGAGAGGGGAGGCTGCGCACCGAGTCCTCGCTTCTCCCCCTGCACTCCTGCCCCCTGAGCATTGCAAGCCAGCTGACTGCCGGGGGGAGGAGCGAGGACACGGCGCACCTCCCCCGTCCCTCCATTTGTGGCAATAAGCTGGCTTGTGGTGTTCAGGAGGCAGGGGAGGGAGGGAGAGCCTGCACACTGTGTCCTCGCTCCTCTCCCCTCCCTTCTGCCTCCTGAACACCAGCTGATTGCCACGGGCATGAGGCGGAGGGAGGGGGGAGGAGCGAGGACGCGGTGTGGGGAGTAAAGGCGGGGGGGAAGAAGAGGCAGGTTTCCGATGGGGGGTTTGAGGGAAGGGGTGGACTGGGCGGGCCGAGGGTTGAGCCCCCCCCCGCCCCTGGTGCTTGCAGAGTAGGGGAAGCTTCCCCTGTACAACGTGCTCCTCCTAGCCTACAGCACCTTCAGCCTCCTTGCCCTGGCTCATTGTCTGCAGTGCCAGTGGGATGTGCCTGTGTGGGGTGAGGCGGGGGCACCTCCCAACTATACTACTGTACTGTATGGCAAAAAAAGTTTCCCTGGAACCTAACCCCCCCATTTACATTCATTCTTATGGGAAATTGGATTAGCTTAACATCGTTTCACTTAAAGTCGCATTTTTCAGGAACATAACTACAATGTTAAGTGAGGAGTTACTGTACACAGATTACACAAATTAGGTTTCAGTGCAGAACTCACATTTTACTGATCACCTCAGACATTAACCCGTGTATGTTAGAAATTTTCTGCAGTATCGTCTTAAAGTCCTATCCCATGCTCTATAGCTACTAGACTTACATATTCCAAGATAACTTCACTTGTATCAGGCAAAGAATTAATATGTGTACCAAAATTCCACAATGGAAGAACTCTCCCATATAACATACATTATATGTATAAATTTAGTATTTTTAAACATAAACTGAAATCCTTTCATTAACATCTGAAGTCAGCCCTGTTGTGTCTCTTTCTCCTTGCAGTAATAAAGCACAGTTTGCCAGCCCAAATATTCAGCAGTATCTAGTACGCTGAATTTAAAAGTAAACAAATATATTATTGGTACAAATATAGTATACAAATTATACAAATTATACAAATTTATACTATACTATTATACAAATATGTATAATAGTATAGTATACAAATATATAAATTTATTATACAATATAATAGTATACAAATTATACAATTATACAAATAATATAGTTTGACTTTCAGCCCTGAATCAACACTTCTACTCGTTCATGGCACGGAAAGAATTAATATGGTCAAAGCTACACAGCTAATCAATAGCAGAGCTGAATATACTGTACAACAGAGGATTTCCTAACCCCTAATCCCACCTCTGACCATTTGACCATGCTGTATCAGACTGTTAGAAAGGTTTGAATTAAGAGTCATGTGACACAAAAACTGCCTAATCAGTGACCAAAAACTCATTTCTTAGCCTTATGACCACCCCGTTCTGAATATCAACAGTGTGATCCACCGACCTCAGAACAATCAGTGTCTTGCCTCAGGAAAAAGCATTTTATTAAATGAGAAAGTTTTTGTTTCTTTGAGGACACAATACAATTTATATCAAATGCTCCCACTGCCTTCGGTGGGCTTGTGATCAGGCTCTTGAGGGGGAGAACAGTTCACTGGAGATTTTAGTTCTAGTACCAGGTTAAGGAAGGGTGAAACTTGTACTGTTCCTACACAGTGAAGAGCAGAAAGCACAAGCAGCCTCATGAACAGTTAAATTATTCCAGATCCTAAGGGGAAGTATCCAAAACTACAGTCAGGGTGTGGCACAGTGCAGGGACACACCAGATGCATCCCCTTTCCTCTGGCAATATCCCCTATTCCCCCATGACTGGGGTGATCCTCTTCTGACCTGGTTTGTCCAGTGCTCAATCCCAATCTACCAGCAGTATGGGGCAAAATGGCAGCAGAGGCCCTTGCCCTACACTTCTTCCTCTGATTACTCTTGGGATGTTTTTCTAATCAACATCTCAACATTTTTTTTACCACATAGCTCTATATCGGCAATGCTTTCTCGAGTTAACGCCTCATTCAGCAGTAATTATGCATCTTTCTTGGCTAGCTGAGATGCACCTGACTTATTTTAAGATACCCTTGATTCAGTGGCTTAAACCCTAGTTATACATACCTTTTTCTGCGCTGTCTAAATCTGTGCACGACATTCCTGAAGTTCTCTTTTGTTTGAAAACCAGCAAGTGATGTTGATCTTATTAGCGGGAAGTTCTGCTTTTTTTCCTGATAAAACTTCCTTTTTAGGGAACATGTGCTCTCCCACTCTTGTCCCCTCCCCCACCAGCATTCACTTCTACATTAGCATGTAGGAAACATATGGCTAGTTACTCACTCTTTGTGCATCAAACCTTTTGGGACAGTTACTAACATTTACCCTGAAATATCAAAATAGATTGTATCTAGCTAGCTATATTCTTTCAAAGCCACTCAGCATAGTATGAGCGCTGGATTAAGAATGTAGAGTTTGCATAGAGTTGCTCTTCTTAGATTCAGCAGCTTTATATGATGCTCCCTATCATTTTAATTCCTTGTCTTTGATTACTGCTGCAAGGCTTTCACAAAAAGCAACGTTCAATTTACTCTCTAAAGGATAAACCCACCCAAATACAGAGCTCTGGTACTAAGCCCTGTGCACCACTTAAGTGCCTTGCAAGGGTCTTACACTTCCCCTTTATACTATGATGAATTTCATCCTGAATGGTTAGACTTTTCCTCTTCATCTTTTTTTGGTAAGTCAGGGCAGGATCGACAAAAGGACTCTGGTGTTGCAAAGTGGAGCACCATCGCACCTAACTTTTAGGGGCCTAGAAAAATCACAGGAACACAGGAACTGCGATCCACAAAACCAAGTTAGGTGTCTGGCTCCTAGACAATGAGTAGGGAGAGATCGGCACCTTAGAATGTAATCCATAAAACCCAGTACGCTTTGCAGGGAGCCAGCTCAGTTAGCTAATGGAAGACGTCAACTGAGCGGCATGTGCTACGCTCTATCACCCTCATGGAGATAGGCGCGTAAGTCCAGGCTGTAGGGAGGTGTCTACTTCTGCTTGCAATCCGTGAATGGGAACCCACTGCCTAGAGTCAGGCAGCTTAGGGGCCTAAGCTGCTTCTTGTGGGAATGAGCTACCTGCCTCACTCCACACAAAACGGCTGGAGGAGGAGGAAATGTGGTGCCCACCCTATAACTTTTAGCCCAGCGGTTAGAGCACTTGCCTAGGATATGGAAGACCCAGGTTAAATTCCCCTCTCTCTTCCAGAGTTGGAGAAAGGATTTGAAGGGGGGGAGGTCTTCCCATCTCTCATGTGAGTGCTCAAACCACTGAGCTATGGAATATGCTGATGTGGGGTCCCTCAGTGTCTTCTGTTGAAGTGTTTCACTGTGGCTAAATGAGATGGGAGTATGGGACTGGGCCCAGGGTCTCGCACCTCCATGCTTGGTGCCTGAACCACTGGACCACAGAATCATTCCCACTCATTCTTTCTCTTTGGCCCAATGACTATTCTACTGTGGATAAATACTTAAAGTCATTGGGCTAATGAATGAAGACGGGGGGTTGGGGGGGAATGATTCTGTAGTCCAGAGATTAGGGCATCCACCTGGGACGTGGGAGACCCCCAGCTCCAGTCCCCCAGCTCTAATCACTCTGCAGCTGCTTCAAACAGCAACTCATTTAAGAAGATTGGAGTGGGCTGAATAGCTGTGCCTCCCCCGCACAACATCTGGTCAAGAGGAACGGTACTGTGCCCTCCTCTCAAAACTAAATGGAAAGCTGAGGGTAAGAGCAACTGTGTAGAATGAGGGGACTGAGAACAACAGGTTTGAAAAGTGGAATTTCACTTGTGAAACTCTGTGCTTCCCTCATAGAGACGCTAGCAGTTGCCAGGATACCTCTCTTGTACTCTGGCAGACCTTTGTTCTGATATTAGGAGATTACTCCTGCTGTTTCTTTCCCCAAGTTTACTCTATTACTTGGCGGGTAGTAGTGGTAACTCTCAAGGACTGAGGAAGGGAGCCCAGAAAAATAGATAGCAGGATACAAAGCAGTACAAGGGGGAGAGTGGGCTAGAAGCTGACAATCTCTGCAGTATGGAGGGAGCTTAATAGCTCATTCTACTTCACTATCTGCCAACCTGCCGCTGCCATCTCCCAAAGTCCAAATGTGTTAGGCCTCCTCTTCAGCTCAGTTGCCTTATCCAGGACCCCCAGAAAACATCACTCCCCTGCCCCAGGTTGACAAAACACATGTTCAGATCAAGCACAGAAAACATACAAAACATCTCTTCAAAGATATGTAGTGAAGTTAGGTACCCATATGGAAAAGGAATTCACCAAAATGCATTGACCAGAAGAACTTTTACAATATTTCCAGGTATAAATGGTTCTAAAATTGTTCTCTACAAAAGAAGGCATATGTGGAAAAGACACATTGCCAGGCCACTAAAGGGCTAAACTGGGATTTTGCCACACGTCCTCTGTATGTTTTACACCAGGAGCAGCCCTAGAAACAGACTGTGACTCAGAAAAGGGGGGAGATGTATCCTGCACCAGCCTCACACTGACACAGCATATGTCCCTCGGGGTGCTGGCACTGCTGCAGTGCCCTGTACATGACAGGGTGGCACAGCCCACCCCTTCCTTGTGTAAAAGAGGAAGCAGTGGCTCTGAAGGAGCTGCTTCCCACCCCGTGATACAGGTAGCTGGCACAAAGGAGTTATGGCTCGTTACTCCCTTGAGTGAATGCGCAGTATAGGTCATTAATTGGCATTAAAAAATTAAAGCAGATCTTTAGAGTTTATTGCTCTTAGAAAGGGGGAGACCTTGAACTTTTTGATACTCCAAGGCAACATGTTACACAAAGGCAAAGGCATTACTACTGATGTCATAGCTGAAGAGCTGAGGGTTTAATCAGGAAAGTATTACTGAGAAGAACCTCTAATACAGGACACTAAATACAAAGATTTGGGGGTGGTTTTTTGTTTGTTGTGTTTATTTTCCTCTTTTTAAAAATAAATATTGAAAGAATATCCTTTAGTCGAGTAAAACATTCTCATGTTCTTTACAAATAACTTCTATTAGAGTGAGCACAGCACTAAATCCACTGGCAACCAGAGCAAATATACCCAAGGTTTGCTTGCAAAGAAGTCACAAAGGTCTCAGACTGACACAGTCCTAAAGTGCCATAAAAGTTTGAGCAGCAAAATGTAAATGTTCCAGTTGAAATGTCTTTTAAGGAAGAAACCCCAAAGCAGGAAATATGGTCTTGTGGTTAATGCACAGGATGAGTCAGAAAACGTGAATTTCTATTCCTGGCTCAGACACAACCTCCTTGTGTGTCCTTAGGCAAATCAGTTGGGCCAAAATTTTCAAAAGTGGCCTGTGATTTTGGTGCCCAGATTGACTCGGACTCACAAGTCTCAGGCTCTGGAGCTAAAAACAACAGTGTAGACATTCCCACTTGGCCCGGTCCCCGGGCTCCGAGACCCTCCCCACTTACCGGGTTTCAGAGCCCTGGCTCTAGCCCGGGGTGGGCAAACTTTTTGTCCTGAGGGCCACATCTGGGTATGGAAATTGTATGGCGGGCCATGAATGCTCACGAAATTAGGGGTAGGGGTGTGGGAGGGGGTGAGGGCTCTGGGGTGGGGCCAGAAATGAGGAGTTCAGGGTACAGGAGGAGGCTCCAGGCTGAGGCAGGGGTTTTGGGGTGTGGGGGGATGAGGGCTCCAGCAGGGGGTGTGGGCTGTGGGGTGGGGCTGGGGATGAGGGGTTTGGGATGCAGGAGGGTGCTCCAGGATAGGACTGAGGAGTTTGGGGGTGCGGGAGGGGGAATCAGGGTTGGGGCAGAGGGTGAAGGCTCCGGTTGGGGCTGCGGGCTCTGGTGTGGGGCTGGGGATGAGGGGTTTGGGGTACAGGAGGTGGATCCGAGGTGGATCCAAGCTGGGATCAAGGGGTTCGGAGGGTGGGAGGGGGATCAGGGCTGGGGGGGGGCCCAGGGGTGCAGGCTCCAGGCAACGCTTATCTCAAGCATCTCCTGGAAGCAGCGGCATGTTGCCCCTCTGGCTCCTACACGGAGGCACGGCCAGGGGGCTCTGTGCGCTGTCCTGTCCACAGGTGCCGCCCCCCACAGCCCCCATTGGCCGGGAACCACGGCCAATGGGAGCTGCAGGGGCAGCATGCAGAGCCCCCTGGCTTCCCTTTTGCATAGGAGCTGGAGTGGGGACATACCAGCTGCTTCCCGGGAGCCGCGCGGAGCCACGGCACATGCAGAGCGGGGCAAGCCCCCGACCTTGCTCCCCGACAGGGCTGAATTAAAAGGTCTGATGGGCCGGATGTGGCCCGCGGGCCATAGTTTGCCCAACTCTGCTCTAGCCTGAGCCCAAACGTCTACACTGCTATTTTTAGCTCCCCAGCCCAAGCCCCCAAGCATGAGTCTGAGACACGGCACCACAGGGTTTTCTTTGCAGTATAGAAATACCCTCAGTGCTGAGCAGCTATGGTCCCCAGTGATTTAAGAACCATAAGCAGGAGCACTCAAAGCTCAGCATCTTAGAAAATCAGGCCCAGGAGATCCCTCAAGTGAGGCAGCAGACTTTTTGAAATGTTAACCTTCCTGTATCTCTCTGTGTTCCTCAGTTTCCTAATCTGAAAACAAGGATAATATTTCTCTACTTCACAAGGTTTTGTGAGACAAATCTATTAGCCTTTGTGAACCACTCTGAGATTTTCAGACGGATGGTGCAATGTAAGTGCATTTTCAGCTAGATGGGGAAGAATTCAAGCCTACACGCAATTAACTGTGCAAACACTCAGCACTAATTTATTTATTTAAATAGTCAAAGAGGCCTTTGCTTAAAAAATAAAATATGTGCACAGAGTGAGGGACCCTTAAAATTGACTTTCAATCTGTTCTGTTGAATAAATACTGAGATGAATATGGCATATTTCAGACAATACACAAGCTTAACATTGTTACCAACTTTTGCAACTAGTCAGGGCTGCAGCAGTGTCCACACTCCTGCGCTTCTCCACCACTAGGAAATTTGGCCTCAGGATCTTACTAGCTGTGGATCTACTTGCTGTGCCTCCATTTCCCCCCACATCATCTCCCATTGTCTCCTACTGTGGCATGGAGCACATCACCTTGGAACACTTCTCAGTAAATGCATATAGGGAACAGTTTTCCCCTGCACAGGTTTTCTGTAAGCAGCAGAACTTGGCTAGTTGTTCTTACTCTATGAGTGTACCCTTTTACAGGCACGATTTGTCTCTAAGAGAAAACAGACATATATCAATGGGGCAAATTTAGGCACCAGAGTCATACCAACAAAACATGAATGTCAGGTATGCATACATAGCTGAGTAAGTTCTTAAACAGACATGTCCCCGACTGTGTACATATCCATTTTGTGTACATAAACACTAATTTTGAGAGTGCAAATGCATATTTTCCTGAAACAATTACCCAGGGCTGCACCTCCAGACATACTTTGCAGGTGCAACTAAGGCCCCTAAATTTGAAAATTTAATCCCAAACCCATTGTGAGCACATAAAACAAGAAGAATGTCCCTTTTCTGTGTTCTACTGAGTTTAGAAATGAATCAGAGAGAGAAGCCTGGTGCAACAATTTCTATTCTGGGAATGAAAAGAAACGGCGTACACAGTCAGGACATATGACTCTGAAAGATTTCAAAGCAATTGAAGGCTCCTCTGATAAATTAAAGGTCAGAAGAATTCTAAACACTTTGTTGGACAAAAGTGATAAATTCTACAAATGCTCTTTGTGGTGTTCAAAGTCAGCTGAGGATTAAAAGCTGGAAAGTGTCCATGAAAGAGGTAAGATGAACAATTAGTTAAATCTGTCACCAGAATTTTGTTGTTTTTGTTACTTAAAGGAAACATTTTCTTTCATTTTTACCAAACTACAAACATCAAAAAGATAAAAATACTTCCTCAAAAACTAGAGAGGCATTCAAAATTATGACATTGGGAAAAGACTTTGAGCCACTTGGAAGGATTGAGATTGTAGAGAATGTGTGCAAAATCTCCCTATCTGCCCTTTTCCAGGCTGACTGTCTTAAATGGTGATACTTTTAGTACATAGTGACTGACTGGATAAAAAGATCTTAGAAAGAAAAAATTTTTCATCTGAGCTGTACTCTTGGGAGCACCATCTGCCACAGTCTTCTCTCCCCTGGTGATATGAGCAGCTGATAAAATACAAACCTCATTATTCTGAATGATGAGAGCATTTTCTCCACCTTTAGTTAAAATATGCCACATTCACTGCATTATCTAAGAACACGGGGATCTGAGAAACACTGTGTGGGATACATCAGTAGGGATGAAGACTCCCAGCTTTACGCATCTTGTACATTATGAACAGGCAGAAAAATTCAGGGAATCTGAGTTTCAAAAAAAGATTCTTAAGTGAAAAGACATCTTAGCATTCCGAATGGCCCCCAAAGGCATCACAAAAGGGAGAACTGGCATCTATATTACTCACTATTGCTTTCCTGTGACTGGAAAATTATTGCAGGTTTTAAAATATAGTTAAGGTTGAAACTTTCAAAAGCTAAAAACTTAAGTCCATTTCTAAAAGAGCACCTGAGGTCTAGCAGATGCTTCATCTCCTGTCAGTTTCATACATTTTGAACTCACATTCTGCCCCTCTGCCTATGCAGCTTTAGGACCTTGATGGCCTTTTTACAGCAGACATGTACTGACTTGAAAGTTTCAAGCATTTCCTTCCCCTCCTTCCAGTAACTCTCAGGTCTCCATTCTGATCAACAGCATATGCTGCATGACTATTCCATGTCATACACATTCCCTCTTTTGACAGTTTGGCCTCTTGTTTATATTTGTTTAAATGAAATTGCCTTTGCCATTTGTTAGCACTGAACGAAAATACTGAAAGCCCTTTTGAATCAGTCTGCAATGTTCCTTATTATTTGTACTATCACTATTTTCAGAAATAAGCATATTTTGAGAGTCTAAATTAATGAGAAGTCCTAAACTAATGCATGTTCCACTTATAACCTCTTTCCACCTCAATAAGCTATCATTTGTAGGTTTTTTTATTATGCCTCGTCTTCAGCATTCTCTGTCTGTGGACATTAAGCTCGACACCTTTATTGGTATTAAATCCTGTATTTCAAGCTGTGATTCTCAAAGCAGTCGCCGTTTTACTATTATTTATGAAGTAATGTGGGATTTGTTTGCAAATGAGACATACAGTAAATCTTACACCGTATAGTGTTGCCCTTTGTACTTAACCCACAGTTCTTAATTGCTATGAAGCTTGATGTTGTGCCTTTACAGTTTGAAACCAGCATGTTGAAAGCAGAGACATACCAAGGCAGAAAAAAGAGTTTCTTCTGTGAAATGCACTTTTCTTATATTGATATGGTTTGTGTTGGGGTCACCTGAATGACAGCTAACAGGACAGCACATGTAAAATAGTTGCCCAGGGCAGTTAACTTTGTTATATTGCTGATCATGGGGATAATAATATTACGGAGCATAACCAGTTAATAAAATTTACTTTCCAAGGCCATTGGATTTGGATGTTATAATAAACATTCCACACCCCTTGCACATACAAGTGCACAGAAGCCTGCAAAACAGGTTTTTGAATGCTGTTGCACTCTTGATGTACATTTTGGCAGAGGTACTGAAGAGTATTTTGGTGCCATTGGAAGGAGCAGAGGAGAGCAGATCTCTAATGAAGAGATAATAGGGACTAGAGTCTCAGTATAAATGATTTCCATTCACCAGAGCTGCCCAGCACTAGCCCTGACCTAATATAACCAAAATAATCCACATGCATGGCAATAGAAGGTACTCTCTTTCCTCTTGGTAAATGAATCTGTTTCAGGGTGATGATTTCTCTCTTAAATCACAGGTGCAAAATCCCAGACTGGTCAGCCCACCTGATGTTCTCTGCTGGAAAGTGTATCTCGGTACACACCATGATATCTGCACTGGTTTTTGACTGTTTAAATACTTCCTCATTTGTTTGGATGCCATGATGCCAACTAACGGTATCTGGCCCACTGCCCTAAAGCATAAGAACTAGGCAGTGAAGGATATTTGCAGAACTTATCAAGTCTTCTGCAGGAAGCAATTAGACCTCTTACATGGCATGCTGCAGCTGGTGTCTTGCACACAGGACGATTTTACTCTCTTTTGTAATCCACCATAGCTGTTGCATAGGCAGTTTACCTCATCTTGAGGATGAAAGTCTTGTAAGAGGGAGAGGTATAGGATAGTCATTACAGAGCCTCATTTTACCCAAAGCAGGCCTCTTCGCCCCACAAACCTTTTCCCTTCCTTAAAATCCAGAGATCCATATTAACCAGCTAGTAGCTCTGACTACATTTCCCCCTTGTCTCAGATACTCCACTGCAGGTAAGGCTAGCCATGTAGCACACTGTTCTGTATGTCTTATTGACATAAAAATCCAGCAGAAGTTCTGGCACAGTAATTGTAATAATCATGCTGGCCAGCCAGCTCCACTGTTAGTCAAGGTCATTGCACAAGAGGTGTTTTTCTACCACATGTGCAGAGAGGGCTGAGGCTTTGGCTTGTTACGGTAGTGGAATCTTACAGTTCTGCCTGACCTCCAATATTTTGAAAGTGTTTTGTTTACAGGGACTTTGTGTTCGTGAGTGGAACTCACTCTGAGGAAAGGAAATCCGTTACCGAACAGGTGAAATTTTAAGGCTACATGAGTGTATGTTTATAGGGCAGCTCCACCATCTTCACCACCCAATGAAGCATTCTCAGGTAGTTTCCCCCTCTGCCCAAGACATGCACACTTCTTGGGATATTGCTGTCTACCTCTGCTCACTGTTGCAGGTGGCAGGATGGGAAAAGAAGGGGGTTTCAGGTAGGGTTGCCAGTTTTGGTTGGACATATTCCTGGAGGTTTCATCACATGACATAATCTTTAATAAAAGATTAATCTTTAATTCCTGGAGACTTCACGACAATCCTGGAGGGTTAGCAACCCTAGCTTCAGCAAACACAATAGCTAGTAAGTACTGCAATTCTCCTTTCTACATTAATTAGGAAGTTCTCTAGCTGACTAGCCATGTGAGGAATTTGATTGCTTCCAAAAAAGAATTACACAACTCATTCAGTTGCACTTGACTAAGTACAGTAACTGCTATTCCTCACAAGTCTACTCTTTTTTTCTTGCATTATTTCTGAATAAATAATACATATGAGAGGTTTTAGCCACTGGACTTCTCTAAATGAAATCTCTAAATTTTCTGTTCTGCTTTCTCTAATAAAGAATGTAGTTTGCTCACTCAAATCAGGCATTACACAAGCTGAGACTACGCTCTTGCAGTACCATAGAAAGAACACTTGATTTCTACAATAACTGATCAAACACTATCACAGCAAGAAATGTAAGTAGAAATA
The DNA here is from genome assembly GCF_965152275.1 of Natator depressus. Lineage (NCBI taxonomy): Eukaryota > Metazoa > Chordata > Testudines > Cheloniidae > Natator > Natator depressus. The sequence continues at coordinate 33,323,097 of NC_134235.1, forward strand.
GAAGTGTTCTCACATATGGCAATAAACCAACCATGGAGTCGCCTGTCTGGTGTTTTGTTTTGTTTTTTGCTATTCTCTACATAAGTGATAAACAAAATATTGAAAAGAAAGTGTACAAACAATCCCAAAAGAACAAATTATCCCTTTCAAAATCTGCAAGTGCAATTAAAACAGCTGTACTCTGAAAACATGAATTATAATCTGCTCTCCTAAACAGCCTGCTCTGCCAATACTTCCCTAGAATATGCTACATTACCTACTGAGCATGCACAAAGCACAGACATTTTTCACAGCTGCATTGCTAAGAACTTAACTCCTCCCCCCCACCGCCCTGCATTGCTAAGAACTTAACTCCCTCCCCCCCCCCCGACAATCTTTGATGTCTGGACTGAAGAGAACGGTCTCCTTCACCAAATAACCGCTGCTTATCTCAATAAAGATAATAGTTCATTTTATACAGTTGATATTGTGGATATGCATGGAGTGCCTGGAAATATATCTTCAAGACATTTTTTAAAAATGCATGTTAACTTTGGTATCAAAAAAATAATTCTTGAAAGATTACTTAATTTATACTAGATTCTGCTAGGTTCATTACATAGCCTTTGGCAACTCACCATAGGGCAAGAGAACAGTTTATGACAGTTCCCAGATGATAAGGTTTTGTTTTCTTGACCATATCATGTCAAGAGCAGTCAACTGTATGAGAAACTGCTCTATCATCATATATAAACTACTCCATGTAATTAAGCTTCCTATATCCCATAACTCATCACACTATTTTAACATTCTGTACCTTCAATCAATCATGTAACAGTAAGGTACAGTCTTCACTCTGATGTGAACAGCTATTAAAACTGATGGGATTATACATGCTCATAGTCCTAAATCCTCCCTTCGCACACAGCCCAATATTTGGGCAGTTTGCTGGATAGCTATGGGCAGGGGATATAGAAGCCCTTTAGTCCTCCTGTCTACCAGGCCATGAAGCACCTGTGGAGCTCAATGAAATCCATAGCCCTGTTGTGCTCTCTTTTAGGGAGGATCCACATAGTAGGATCTCTTCTCCCAGGTGCCCTTCAAATTCACAGCCAGATCCTTAGGTGGTGTAAATTGGCAAAGCTCCTTTAGACAAACTATACAGTTGAATGAAGCATTTCTGATGTGGTTTTCCATTCCAGGGCATGGTCAAGAGTGATATCAAGCTTCTTAACCCGACTCACTATTTTTGAATAGTCCCTTCTTTGAGCAGTGCTATACAAGAGGAGCGAGTCTTCTATTGTTTATCTCTAGGCAAGAAGACTTCTGTTTTCAAGGTTGAAACCAATATAGTTGCAATTCATCCAGACAGTAATATCATGCAAGTGTTCCTCCAGTGCAGAAACAATGGGCCAGATCCTCAGCTGGTATAAATATCACAGTTCCATGGAGTGGGCATGGTCAAAAATGACACCAAGAGTCTCCATTCCAGTTCTCTCCTGGTCACGCACTTTTGACTGCCTCCCTTCCCCCAGGTTCAAGACCTAACAGCCTTGAATCCAAATGTGAGCCACCAACTGGGAAGTGGGTTGTGTGGGAAGCATACACCGGAGATCAATGAGGACTTCCAGCAGCAGAGCAGAGTGCTCAGATGGACTGAATTCCACCCTGTTTCCCAGGTGACAGGTGGCCTGTTTCCACCCAGGTGCTGAAAATGATCTGTGATTTCTCACATTAGCATCCATTACCTGCCCTGCAAAATTCTATTCCCAGTTATTAGAAAACTGGCTAGTGCCTTGGTGGCCGAGGGTTAAGCAGGAGAAAACAGAAAAGGGAGGACAATTACCCTTGTTAACTGCTTTCAACTCAAACCCTGCACATAATATAAGAATTAAACAAATGCATTTGACAGAGATTTGTTTAATGCCAGATATACTTTTCTTACCTTCTTTTTGAATACAAAAATGCATGTCTCCCTCAGGGCATTTTGCACAGATTTGAGATGAGAGGTTTTGATGGTGGGAAAGTACAGGACTAAATACAGTGCATTGGCAAACTTTGTCTTTGAGAACATTCACATAGCTATGTGTTCAAAGCCATAACCTGCCACTGATTTCTATGCAAAACTCATGATTTTGGTGGGAGCAGCGCTGGCAGAACAGGGCAGAATATAGTCCTAAAGATGTCCAGATTGCTTTACCATGGATCCCATCCCCCACATTCCATCATTGGATTATGGTTCACATTAGTGGAAGAAATGCAATCTTCTTACTTCATTTTTTCCCTGTGCCCACTCACTGGCTGCTGTTCTTTGGCACACATGAAGACATGCCCTGTCCTGGCGGCAGGGGTCTGAACTAAGTTCAGATACTACACTACAGCATTTCCATCACTCCTGTGTCCATTCTATGGCCCACATGCTTCCCTCTGCTTATGCAGACAGAATGGAGAAAATCCCAGCAGTAAACAGGTGGAAGGGAGGAGGAAGCAGCAGCAGGGGCCCTTGAAGCAATGGAAATCTCACAATCCCAAGTCCACAAAGCAAACCTGGGGGAGAAGAAAGAATGCTAAGAAAGCTGGGTGCAGGGCCAATGGGAAGGCCACTTTCTATGGCATCAATCACCCTCCAACTATGCTCCCATATGAGCACTGTGTTTGATGGAATCCCCCTCTGTACACTAATATCCTGCTACGCTGGGGGAAAGGTGATGGCACAGTAATAACTATTGAAGTTAGGATAGTAAGGGGAGCATGGCCCTTCAATTTTTTACTAGGATGTTGATTTCCTCAGTACAAATGCAGACGTATGCACATGCACTCTATTTTCTTCGTACACAACTTGTTTTATGTAGTTATATCTCTGCATGTGAGCATGGCTTCCATGACTGCCACATTGGAGAGGCCTGGAGAGAAGTAGGTAGGACTTGGCCATCCCACAAATGGTGTTGCACACTGTGGAAAGCCCAAGATGTTAGGTTAGTCTTGTGGTTGATGCTTTGGACTGGGATGCAAGAAACCAGAGATGAACACAAAACGCTGGGGAAGAGTCAGCACAGCTTTTGTAAAGGGAAGCCATGCCTTGTCAATCTATTAGAATTCTTTGAGAGGGTCAACAAACATATGGACAAGGGCGCTCCAGTAGATATAGCATACTTGGACTTTCAAAAAGCCTTTGACAAGGACCCTCACCAAAGGCTCTTAAGCAAATTAAACAGTCATGGCATAAGAGGGAGGCCCTCATGGATCGGTGACTGATTAAAAGATAGGAAACAAAGGGTAGGAATAAATGGTCAGTTTTTGCAGTAGACAGAGGTAGATAGCAGGGTCACCCAGGTATCTGTAATGGGGCCAGTGCTGTTCAATGTATTCATAAATGATTTGGAAAAAAGGATAAACAGTGAGGTGGCAAAGTTTGCAGATCATACAAAATTACTCATGATAGTTAAGTCCAAAGAAGACTGCAAAGAGTTACAAAGGGAGCTCACAAAACTGGGTGACTGGGCAAGAAAATGGCAGATGAAATTCAGTGTTGCTAAGTGCAAAGTAATGCATATTGGAAAGCATAATCCCAACTATATATACAAAATGACGGGGTCTAAATTAGCTGTTGCCACTCAAGAAAGAGATCTTGGAGTCATCGTGGTTACGTCTGAAAACATCCACTCAATGTGCAGCAGCAGTCAAAAAAGCTAATAGAATATTAGGAATCATTAGGAAAGGGATAGATAATAAGACAGTAAATATCATAATGCTGCTATATAAATCCATGGTACGCCCACACCTTGAATACTGCATGCAGTTCTGGTCACCCCATCTCAAATAAAAGATATTAGAATTGGAAAAAGTACAGGGAACAACAAAATGGCAACAAAAATGATTAGGGGTATGGAACAGCTTCCATATGAGGTGATTAAAATGTCTGGAACTGTTCGGCTTGGAAAAGAGACAACCGAGGAGGGGGATGAGCTAGAGGTCTGTACAATGATTAATGGTGTGAAGAAAGTGAAGAAAGAAGTGTGATTTACTCCTGCACATAACACAAGAACCAGGGGTCACCCAATGAAATTAATAGGCAACAGGTTTAAAACAAACATAAGGAAGTATTTCTTCATACCATGCAATCAAACTGTGGAACTCATGGCCAGGGGATGCTGTGAACGTCAAAAGTATCACTGAGCTCAAAAAAGAATAAGAGAAGTGCATGGAAGATAGGTCCATCAGTAGCTATTAGCCAAGATGGTCAGAGACACAACCCTATGCTCTTGGTGTCCCTAAACTTCTGAGTGCTAGAAGCTGGGACTGGATGACAAGGGATGGATCCGTTGATAAATGCCTGTTTCTGTTCATTCCCTCTGAACCATCTGGCACAGCTACTGTTGGAAGATGGGATACTGAGCTAGATTGACCACTGGTCTCACCCAGTATGACCATTCTTACATTCTCTACATTCAATTCCTAATACTACTATAAACTTCCTGTTTGACCTTGGGCATATAATTTAATGTTTCTGTGCCTCAGTTGTCCGTCTGTTTAAATGGGGATAAAAATTTGTCCCACCTTTTGTCTGACTTGTTTATTGAGGTTTATTAAGTTCTTTACAATGAGTGTGGACAGCATCTAACATAATGGGACCCTGATCTTGTTTGGAGCCTGTCAGCTCTAATGTAATACAAGTAATTAATAATTATAATGTGGGATTTCCTCGCAGCGGTTGGGACATCTGCCTGTTTGACGTGTCTTGCCTCCTGTCTAGCTATGGTGCTTATTCCAGGCCCATTGTTGTGGTGTCCGAGTGCTAATCCCCTTTTCCCTACTCAGTGAGTCTCAACTAGCAGTTTCTTGTCCCCTGCACATGGATTTTTTACCTAGAGATCCCCGTGTCCTTTTGTTGATAGCTATACTGTTATGGCTGTGTCACAAACCAGGCAGATGGAGCATAGCAGGCACAAAATCCAATCTTTAGCTTTTGCATCAATGTCTTTGACTTATTGAATAGGAGGAGAAGGAAACAGACACAAAGAGGAAAGGAACAAAGGGAGGGAGGAGGATAAAATCTTAGGGAGAAAGAGTGTTGGACAGGGAGAATGAGAGAAGACAAAGAAGGGTACAAAAAAAAAAGGATAAAGAGACAAAAGCAAATGATGCCGAGAAGAGAGTTTACAAAAGAAAATCTCAGCATGATGGAGCATTGTAATAAGTGTGTAATTTCACAGTATTGCGAAGAAAGGCTAATTCATAGAGGAGATTATAGGTTCTAAAGTTTTGTGGGGGTGGTTTTGGTTTTAAAACCAGCAGGAATGGTTTCTGATGCTTTCTTTATGTGCAGCGATTACTTTTAATTTCCTTCATTTTGGTAGCCTTACTGTACCTTGCAAGGAAAGGCAGAGACTGAGAGCAGTACAACTGTGCTGGTGGTGAGGAACTGATGTCAGTCAGGGTGATAGTAATGACACAACACATTAAGAAATACCTGAATGTTAGTGCTGCCCAGGAAGGCAGTGCTAAGGGCAGCATCAAGTAAGCACTGTCAGACCTGAAAGTCATCTGGCAGTTTAGCTTCTCTTCCATGTAAATTGCGTAAAGTATAATATTAATTAGCCAAATCTTTGGCTAATTAGCCTTCACTCAGTTTTTACTCAATCCTGGATCAATTAAAATTCCCATTGGCTGATTACAATGGCTGCAGTTCTTCCTTTTGGGGAGCGGGTTGGACATTATTGCTCTCAACTTACCAGCAGTGCAGCTGTGGCTTCTAACCCCTGTGATGCTGGGGCAGGGACAGATCTTAATAGGGAGGTTGCTTGGCTAAGGAGTAAGTAAAGGCCTAAGAGTTTTGCTCAATATCAGGGGTGTGTGGTAACATTTTTTGTAAGGCATGCAACAAATTTGTAGATGACAGACAAAAAGATATCTCTGGTCCATCATGGATGATTCATTTCTACACTTGAATGCCTTGTGTATTCAATTCTACACTCTCGTGGTTCTTTTAGTCCTCCATGTAGAAATACATTAGATTAACGCACCTTATGAACTCTATACAGCTATATTTCAATTGATTTTATCTGCATATGTGAAGTTTTAGTAGATGCATGGTATCAGAATGTAAGTTCCCCGTAAGCTGCGTGGCTGTGCGGCAGCCTATTTAGCACCGTGCAGGCGCTCAAGGAACCTGCCCAGGGACCTCCCACGGACCTCCCAGGCGCCCCTCCCCTGGCCCACACCTAGCCTGGCCCCCAACCTGCCACAATGCGGGGTGCCCCTCCCCCGGTCCCAACTCTGCTGCAGCATGGCCCAGGCTGGCCCCAATTGTGGCTGGAGCGGCCCGGGCCCAGACGCCGCCAGATCAGGCCCAGCCACAGCCGGATCAGGCCCAGCCACGCTTGGGGCGGGGCAGCTCAGGCCGGCCAGCGTGACGCGGCCTGGGCTGGTCCCAGGTGTGGCTGGGGCACCCAGACCTGCTGGGGTGGAGTGGCCAGAGCAGCCTGGACTAGCCGTGGCCGGGGCAGCCCTCCCCAGGCCCAGACCTGCTGGGGCTGGGGGAGGGGTGCTTATCCTGCAGCCCCATCCCCAGAGCTGCCACGGGAGGGAGAGGCGCCTCTCCTTGCAAGCCCATGTGCTGCTGCTGATGGGAGAGAGAGCTGGAGGGAGTCCTCTCTCCCTGCCGTAGCCCCTGAGCACCCTCCTGCACCCTAAGCCCCTCATCCCCGGCCCCACCTCAGAGCCCGCACCGCCAGCTGGAGCCCTCGCACCCCTGCACCCCAGCCCTCTGCCCCAGCCCTGAGCCCCCTCAGACACTCCGAACCCCTCGGCTCCACCCCCACCACATGAATTTTGTTATGTGCACCAATATGAAGGTGATGTGTCACACATCACCTCCATATTGGTGCACATAACAAAATTCATTCTGCACATGGGTGGGAAAAATTAGAGTGAACACTGATCAGAATACAAACCTCAAAGAGATACGTTAACCATCTTCAGTGCACTTAATCTAATCATCTGCCAGAAATGTACAACGGCATGACGTCTCATTAATAATTATTGAATTGTTGAGTTGTGCAAAGACAGATAGTCTCTTCTTTACATACGTAATGGTAAGTCCCCATTAAAACCTTGTGTATTCAATTCTACACTTCCATGACTTTTTAGTTGACATTCCATGTGGCATGATAGCACATGTATAGTGCCTGTGAGGTCACACTGTGCAGAGGACACCATTTTGAAGATGCATTTTTGGGGGCTGGATGGAATTGTCCTGTGGGCCACCAGTTGGATCATGTTTTAATTGTGGGGCATGCTTCAGCTGAAGTCCAAGCCCCACCATGTGGGGCTGACAGCAGGAGCCCCGTCACCCGGGGCGGACAGCTCGAGCCTCACCGCCTGGGGCTGAAGCTCTTTGCTCATTCTCCAGATTATCTGAATTTGTGTTTATCCGATCTGGCCCTGGTCCCAATTAGATCAGATAAATGGGGTTCTATTGTATATTGTGTTAGTGTGTGAATGAGCTTATTACTCACACCTACACATACAATTACATACAGATTCGCTCATATTATAATCCTCATCTTGCTAGTGACAGTTTAAAGTATCTTAATAAAAACATTTTTGAGCATTGTAAACTGTCCTATAATTCCTTCTTTCTTTAGCTGAGTTGCAGTTACCTGATTATGGGTCTGCCAGAATAGAGCAGCCGCTAGGCTGGGGCTAAGTATACCTGTTGGGAATGGCCCCCCAGAGGCCATCCACCAGCTGGGAATAGCTGAAGCACAGCAGGTTTCAGAGTAACAGCCGTGTTAGTCTGTATTCGCAAAAAGAAAAGGAGTACTTGTGGCACCTTAGAGACTAACCAATTTATTTGAGCGTAAGCTTTCGTGAGCTACAGCTCACTTCATCGGATGCATACTGTGGAAAGTGTAGAAGATCTTTTTATACACACAAAGCATGAAAAAATACCTCCCTCCCACCCCACTCTCCTGCTGGTAATAGCTTATCTAAAGTGATCACTCTCCTTACAATGTGTATGATAATCAAGTTGGGCCATTTCCAGCACAAATCCAGGTTTTCTCTCCCCCCCCCCCCCGCACACAAACCCACTCTCCTGTTGGTAATAGCTTATCTAAAGTGACCACTCTCCTTACAATGTGTATGATAATCAAGGTGGGCCATTTCCAGCACAAATCCAGGGTTTAACAAAAACGTCTGGGGGGGGGGCGGGGTAGGAAAAAACAAGGGGAAATAGCTTACCTTGCATAATGACTTAGCCACTCCCAGTCTCTATTCAAGCCTAAGTTAATTGTATCCAATTTGCAAATGAATTCCAATTCAGCAGTCTCTCTGGTGAGTATTTGCTTCAGGTTGGGGGGAATTCCACCATGATTTCAACAATTTCCATCCCACCATCAACCTCAGCCTGGTCCAGTCCACACAAGAGATCCACTTCCTGGACACTACAGTGCTAATAAACGATGGTCACATAAACACCACCCTATACCGGAAACCTACTGACCGCTATTCCTACATACATGCCTCCAGCTTTCACCCTGACCACACCACACGATCCATTGTCTACAGCCAAGCTCTGCGATACAACCGCATTTGCTCCAACCCCTCAGACAGAGACAAACACCTACAACATCTCTATCAAGCATTCTTACAACTACAATACCTACCTGCGGAAGTGAAGAAACAGATTGATAGAGCCAGAAGAGTTCCCAGAAGTCACCTACTACAGGACAGGCCTAACAAAGAAAATAACAGAACGCCACGAGCCGTCACCTTCAGCCCCCAACTAAAACCCCTCCAACGCATTATTAAGGATCTACAACCTATCCTGAAGGATGACCCAACACTCTCACAAATCTTGGGAGACAGGCCAGTCCTTGCCTACAGACAGCTCCCCAACCTGAAGCAAATACTCACCAGCAACAACATACCACACAACAGAACCACTAACCCAGGAACCTATCCTTGCAACAAAGCCCGTTGCCAACTGTGCCCACATATCTATTCAGGGGACACCATCACAGGGCCTAATAACATCAGCCACACTATCAGAGGCTCGTTCACCTGCTCATCCACCAATGTGATATATGCCATCATGTGCCAGCAATGCCCCTCTGCCATGTACATTGGTCAAACTGGACAGTCTCTACGTAAAAGACTAAATGGACACAAATCAGATGTCAAGAATTATAACATTCATAAACCAGTCGGAGAACACTTCAATCTCTCTGGTCACGCAATTACAGACATGAAGGTCGTTATCTTACAACAAAAAAACTTCAAATCCAGACTCCAGCGAGAGACTGCTGAATTGGAATTCATTTGCAAATTGGATACAATTAATTTAGGCTTGAATAGAGACTGGGAGTGGCTAAGTCATTATGCAAGGTAACCTATTTCCCCTTGTTTATTCCTTCCCCCCCCACACTCTTCCTCAGACGTTCTTGTTAAACCCTGGATTTGTGCTGGAAATGGCCCACCTTGATTATCATACACATTGTAAGGAGAGTGGTCACTTTAGATAAGCTATTACCAACAGGAGAGTGGGTTTGTGTGCGGGGGGGGGGGGGGGGGAACCTGGATTTGTGCTGGAAATGGCCCAACTTGATTATCATACACATTGTAAGGAGAGTGATCACTTTAGATAAGCTATTACCAACAGGAGAGTGGGGTGGGGGGGAGGTATTTTTTCATGCTTTGTGTGTATAAAAAGATCTTCTACACTTTCCACAGTATGCATCCGATGAAGTGAGCTGTAGCTCACGAAAGCTTGTGCTCAAATAAATTGGTTAGTCTCTAAGGTGCCACAAGTACTCCTTTACTTGAAGCACAGCAGTGCATTGTTAAACCCCCTGTAGCGGGGTGATTACCCCGCTCTGGCCCTAAAGGGGTTAAAACACCTCTGGGAGAGGGCTGCTCTGGGGAGAACAGCTGAGGGAAGCTGAGTGAGTATGTGACCACAGCTGTGGCCAGCTCAATCAGGGCCCAGCTAGCCTTTATAAGAGGACTGTGAGGCAGGAGCAGAAGAAGAGTCTTACTGTAACCCTAGAGTGGGAAGGGCTAGCTGCTTGGGAGCCAAGTACCTAGAGCAGGAGCAGTGCTGGGAAAAGGCAAAGGGAGCTGGGGAGCTCCAGCCTGGTAAACCCCCAGGTTGCAGGCCTTGGTGAAGGCCTACAAAGGTACTGGGGCTTCAGAGGGGCAGCCTGAGGATAGCAAAGGCAGCAGGTCCTAACCTCTTTGCCAATGATGAGTGGCCTTTACAGGTTGCAGGCTGCCCCAGTGAGCAGGGGCTAGATGATGACTAGCAGCAGCCACTGAGACAAGGTGGATTTAGAGGGTTGGGGTTCCCTTGGGAGGGGAGACCCAGACTGTGGTGCAGAAACCCAGGGTAAGGGGAACTGGGACCCAGGAGGGACTCGGAGGGCAGGAAGGCCTCTAAGGCAGGTGAGACAGTGGCCTGCAGAGGCTGCTCTGGGCTGGAAGAGCTAATTCCCAAGACTACCAGCAGGAGGCGCTGCACTGGTGAGTCTAAGCATCACTACATCCCCACCCCATTCCTGTTCCCCAATCTGCCTCTGCCTACTACTCTGAAAAAAGTATAAAAAGCTATATAGTAGCCTTTACCTACTGCTTTCAAGTAGTCATTTAACCCATTGCTATCTGTCCTTATGTTTTTTCCTACATTTCCCCTCTGCCAGCATCACTTAGGATGAAAATACTATCCGGGCAGGAAGTCCACCCAGAGAGATGTTGCAGAGGCACAAGGCACAGATTACCTCAGTTCTACCAGTTGTTCATACAGTATAGTAGCTGAGGAGAGGGTTTCACTCTTGGACCTCTGGAATAGAAACTCTTGATGTACATGGATGACTTCTTATTGACTCTTTGACTACCCAACAATTTTCCTAATAAGAACCCCCTGCAAAGCTTAAGGATCTAGTAATACCTCCATAACCTCACCTTCCTCTTTTTTTCCTTCCTGCGTCAACTCTCCTGCCCCCACTTATTCTTTTACTTCCCAGAGTGGTACTGCTGGTCTCCAGATAGGAGCCACATAGCTCCCCTCGCAATGCTCCACTTTGGAACTATACCTCTCATTTTAAGTCTCCATTTGAACAAAATGTTCTGGTTTTCATTTGTTTTCAACAGCCTTTGAGGATATAAGTAACATTATATTATACAACGGGTTTCAGAGTAGCAGCCGTGTTAGTCTGTATTCGCAAAAAGAAAAGGAGTACTAGTGGCACCTTAGAGACTAACCACTTTATTTGAGCATGAGCTTTCATGAGCTACATCTCACTTCATTGGATGCTGTGTGTATATAAATCTCCTCACTGTATTTTCCACTGTATTTCCACCCTAATCTCTCCTCTTCTTTTTTTTTTTTTTTTTTTTGGCCAGGGTTACTGGCCTAATGGCTGGGGGAAAGTTTTAGACATGAGATATCTTGATTTTAATAAGGCTTTTGACACAGTCCCACATGACATTGTCATAAGCAAAACAGGGAAATGTGGTCTAGATTAAATTACTATAAAGTGGGTGCACATAACTGGTTGGGGGGGGAAAACAGTCACAGAGTAGTTATCAATGATTCACCCTCAGATTGGGAGGACAGATCTATGGAATCCCTCAGGGGTCTGTTCTGGGTTCAGTACTATTCAATATTTTCACAAATGACTTGGATAACAGAGCAGAGAGTATGCTTATAAAATTTATGGATGATGATGGTTGCTTTTGGAAGACAGGATTAGAATACAAAATGACATTGACAAATTGGAGAATTTGTCTGAAATTAACAAGATGAAATTTAGTAAAGACAAGTGCAAAGTACTTCACTTAGAAAGGAAAAATCAAATACACAACTACTAAACTGGCTAGGAATTAGTACTGCTGAAAAGGATTTGGAGGTTATAGTGGATCACAAATTGAATATGACAATGTGATGCAGTTGTGAAAAAAGATGATATTCTGGAGTACATTAACAGGAGTGTCATATATAAGACATGGGAGGTAACTGTCCTTCTCTACACAGCATGGGTGAGGCCTCATCTGGAGTATTGTGTCCTGTTTTGGATGTCATGCTTTAGGAAATTTATAGACGAACTGGAGAGAGTCCGGGAGAGAGCAACAAACACGACAAAAGGTTCAGAAAACCTGACCTGTGAGGAAAGGTTTAAAAAAAACTGGGCATGTTTAGTCTTGAGAAAAGAAGACCAGGGGGGCTGATAAGTCTTCCAACATGCTAAGGGCTGTTTTTAAAAGGACGGTGATCAGTTCTTCACCATAGCCACTGAAGGTAGGACAAGAAATAATGGGCTAAATGTGCAGCATGGGAGATTTAGGTTGATATTAGGAAAAACTTTCTAATTAAAGGATATTTAAGCACTGGAATAAGCTTCCATGACCCAGGGACCCCACAATGCCAGCTGGCAGAAGGCACGGGGGTGCACAGGGCTGTTTAGGAACCCCCTGCATATGATATATACATAATAGTTCATCTCACATGCCACCCTCTGGTCTCTACAGCAAGCCATTAACCCACAAATCATCAGAATAATTACAAATGGCAGAGAGTGTCCTTTACCTCCATTCTCTCCTCCTCCTCTTGTCTGTCATTCTTTCTGTCACTACTTAGGTAGTCTCTTTCGTAACCCACTAAAGAGTAATAAAATTTGTGCAACAACCATGTGGTGTACACAACAACTTACTCATTTTATTAAGGGCCTTTACTTATTTTACTGGTTAATGTGCATGACATTTCTCATTCTCCCAAAGATTAAGAGGGAATTTATCATTTGTTCCTCTATTTCTACTCTTTATTGTAGTAAAAGAAAATGAGTAAAGTTTTGATTTTTAAGCAACAGAAACCAATAGCAAAACACACCAGAGCTGCAAGCTAGGAATCATCATACAAACCAGAAGGCAGTGTTAGAGATCAGGGCTCAGCAGTCAAAGCATTACTAGGACATAAGCAAAGAACAACCACTGAGTGTGATGGGACAAGTAGTCTAAATAGTTGACATGACAAGGGGAAAGGATGATGATCAAAATGCTTCAGAGTGTAAATGAAGTCATTATTGACAGGTTTCTAACTCAATTGTGGCTTCTAACATCATTTTACATTTTGAACCATATAGCTAACAATCCAAGGTGAGAGCAGCAAACTAAACAAACATAATCCAAATTCAAAACTTTACAAAATTCAATTGGGTAAAAAAACAAACAAACAAAAAGATTTCAAAGTTGCCTGTCCAAGTCAGAAAGATGCAGGCAGAAATCTAAGCCCATTTTATACCTGTATGATATTTTAGTTTGTTCTGCCTTTGGTAGTGCTTTTTATGTAGCCTGTTGTAAAAGTAGGCAAATATCTAGGTGAGTTGATGTACACCCTGGAAAGACCTATGAGTACCCCTGGTTGGGAAAGACTGAAATAGTACCATGCACCATGATAACTATGGGGCCACTTGTGGATTAAGGTACTACTCACTATTAGTAAGATTATCAGAACCTGGCCCATAATAATTTCAATTTCCATTCTAAATAGAAAAAAGTCTAGTTAGAAAAAAAAAAAACCAAGGGTTTATTTTTGTTACAAACAGTGACATTTTTTTAAAAAATGTATTAAACAGCAACATTGTTCTTGTACTAGAAAAGCAAATGGAAAAACATACCTTCATCATTCCCAGGAAATAATTCAAACCTGGTTTTGTTTTTCTTTGGAAGAAGAGATTGAAAATAACCAAGCATAATAGTTTTAAAATGAACACACATCTACAAGGAGACAATTAGTGTGCAATGTCATGTAAACTGACAACATAAAGTAAGAGATTCAGTCTAGTAGAGGGCAGCAGGGGGCAGCAGTATACTAGGTATGGGACAGAGATCAGTATTAGACATTCTTGTTTACTGTACCTTATCACTGAGCTACGTGTATTTCAATCTCATACCAAATATTTACTTGTTCTGGCAAAACAGCTTCAATCTTTTCAAAGTAAAAAGTGAAAGACAGGCTCTTAAAGGAGTCTTTCAAGTAATGAATGCAGTGGGAAAATCTCTGCATTCTGATAACAAACATCCTCTCCCAGTTGAAAAATACATTTTAACATAACAAATACAGAAAACTGGAGACCTGATGCTCTAGGTAAGATCTGGGTTGTCCAGGGTACAGACTCACTGCCAGTTATGGTGAAATTTCAAAAGGTTCACAGTTGGAGTGCAAATGCTCACATAAAAAAAAGTTTGGATGCTTAATTGAACCTCTATGAGATTTCCAGCTGAATGTAATGAACTTTAAACACAAGCCTACCAGTTCTGACAAGAAACCAGAAATAATTCTGGGCAATAAGGAGAGGGGGAAACAAAACCTCCCACAACTAAAGATTTCAGAACTTTAACAAGGCTCTGAGTAAACGTTTGAGTAATGGGGCCAGGAATCTTTTTTTTATATACTGTACATTGGTTTACCCATTCGTAACCACTACCCATGCCAAATTCAGACATGTTGTAAGCAAATGCAACTACATTGACTTCAAGAGAGTTGCATCCACTCCTGGCCTTTTTGACAGGGTAGATCATTACTTTCCCATGGTAGGGACACATGTTTTAAAGATACATATGTTGTAGTGCAGTTGAAATGGGAAAATGCACACAATATATGGTCAGTGCTCTAATAATGATGCAAGATAGTTTCTGAGCTTTAGCAAAATAATTTTTGAGATGTAACATAGTAATGCTGCTGAATAAAACAGTGTTACCATATGAGATTTCATAGTGAATATAAACATAATTTGGGTCACCTAGTATGTTTGCAGACAATGGAACAGAGTAAAACTCATGATTCAACTACACATTGGAGCTAAGTTGTAGTTATAGTACCTTACTAGTAAACAAGTATTCAGTGGAACTTTAATGACTAAGGCTTCAATCCTGCAGAATACTTACTCTAATTAGTAGTCTCATTGGGCCAGATTTTCACAAGCTTAAATCTGTGCTGCTCCAAAGAAGTCAACAGAGCTACACTGATTTATACCAGCTAAGGATCTGACCCAGGGTATTTTGTAAGCATTGCTCCACAACGACAACACAGTAACTGTCTCCTTAGGTATGTGCGATGACTGATTTCAGTGAGACTGTCACATGTGTAAACTAACTTGTGCTTAAGTGTTTGCATTAGTCAGGCCCTGATGGAAAGAAGGATCTCCACTCCTAAAGTCACAGAGTAAACAAATACTGACCGCAGAAATTTTTAATTAGCGGCTGTCATAAATATAAAGGGAAGGGTAAACCCCTTTGAAATCCCTCCTGGCCAGGGGAAAGCTCCTCTCACCTGTAAAGGGTTAAGAAGCTAAAGGTAACCTCGCTGGCACCTGACCAAAATGACCAATGAGGAGACAAGATACTTTCAAAAGCTGGGAGGAGGGAGAGAAACAAAGGGTATGTGTGTCTGTCTTTATTCTGTCTTTGCTGGGGACAGAACAGGAATGGAGTCTTAGAACTTTTAGTAAGTAATCTAGCTAGGTATGCGTTAGATTATGATTTCTTTAAATGGCTGAGAAAAGAACTGTGCTGAATAGAATAACTATTTCTGTCTGTGTATCTTTTTTGTAACTTAAGGTTTTGCCTAGAGGGGTTCTCTGTTTTGAATCTAATTACGCTGTAAGGTATCTACCATCCTGATTTTACAGGGGGGGATTTCTTTATTTCTATTTACTTCTATTTCTATTAAAAGTCTTCTTTTCTTTTTTCATTGTTCTCAGGGTTTGGGTCTGTGGTCACCTATGCAAATTGGTGAGGCTTTTTATTCAACATTTCCCTGGAAAGGGGGGGTGCAAGTGTTGGGAGGATTGTTCATTGTTCTTAAGATCCAAGGGTCTGGGTCTGTAGTCACCTAGGCAAATTGGTGAGGCTTTTTACCAAACCTTGTCCAGAAAGTGGGGTGCAAGGTTTTGGGAAGTATTTTTTGGGGGAAAGACGTGTCCAAACAGCGCTTCCCCAGTAACCAGTATTTGTTTGGTGGTGGTAGCGGCCAATCCAAGGACAAAGGGTGGAATATTTTGTACCTTCGGGAAGTTTTGACCTAAGCTGGTAAAGATAAGCTTAGGAGGTTTTTCATGCAGGTCCCCACATCTGTACCCTAGAGTTCAGAGTGTGGGAGGAACCTTGACAGTGGCTTATGAAAAAACAATGATAAAATGAGGCCAAAGCATGTTTGCCACATGAATAAAGGAACAAATCATATTTCCATAAAAGCCAAAATTCTTCTAATTAGTCTTTAGTAAACAGCTGATGCCTCAGAAAAACATTCTGCAAAGAAATAAATCTATCTGTATGTAGCAGATTTTTCTGGGGGTAGGCGGATTGTTCTTCTTTGTTACCAAGTTTATTTATATAGGCATATCTCATTATTACTTTACAAGGTCATTATTATTATTATTACAGTCTCCACCTGAAGTCAAAACCCTTGCACATGACACAGTCATCATCTTTACAGTGACTATGGAGGATTAGGAGCCCAGGCCTGACCTCATTTTTAATCAGGGCGAGAGCTGGTTGAAACTTAGAATTTCTGTTCTGCTGAGATTTCCTCTGAGATTCCAAAAAAGTTTGCCAGTTTTTATTCCAAAATGGACTGAAATGTAGAACTTCCCCACTGAAAGCAAAGTCTGAAAGGTTTGTTTTGCAAAAATCTAATGGTCTTGGTTTGATCTTCCTGAAACAAAACAGAGCAGCTGTCTGCCCTGACTCCCAGGGACCCCTCATTCCTCCCCAACTGCTAGGGACTCCCTGGGCTGCCCCAGCTCCTCCTCAAGGGCAGGCTGGGGAGTTCCTGTGAATCAGAGGTGTCCCCCACTGCATAGCAAGGCTCCTAGAAGTCCTGAGAGCCTTGGCTTGAGCTGCAGAGCCAGAAGGCAAACCCTGGTTAGAGCTGGGGCTCCCAGGGCTTTTAGGCATCTGGCTCCTTGGAAGAAAGCTTAGAAGCTCTGGCCGGGTGGAGTTGCCCTGGAGCCGAAGACCTAGGCAGCCCAGGCTCCTCACCAGTCCACCAGGGAGGTTTCTCATGGAACCTGCCTGTGATTTGATGAAAGTCCATCAAACCTGAACCATTCTTGTGAATCACTTCGGTGGGACAAACCTCTATTTTGCTGGAAAATTTCCAAGGAGCTCTAATTGATAGATGGAAACTGGACTGGTTTCTAAGGGTGAAGCTCTGCCCCACTGAAGTCATAGAATCATAGAAGATTAGGATTGGAAGAGACCTCAGGAGGTCATCTAGTCCAACCCCCTGCTCAAAGCAGGGCCAACCCCAACTAAATCATCCCAGCCAGGGCTTTCTCAAGCCGGGCCTTAAAAACCTCTAAGGATGGAGATTCCACCACCTCCCTAGGTAACCCATTCCAGTGCTTCACTACCCTCCTAGGGAAAAAGTTTTTCCTAATATCCAACCTAGACCTCCCCCACTGCAACTTGAAACCATTGCTCCTTGTTCTGTCATCTGCCACCACTGAGAACAGCTGAGCTCCATCCTCTTTGGAACCCCACTTCAGGTATTTGAAGGCTCCTATAAAATCCCCCCTCACTTTTCTCTTCTGCAGACTAAATAAGCCCAGTTCCCTCAGCCTCTCCTCAGAAGTCATGGGCCCCACTCCCTAATCATTTTTGTTGCCTTCTGCTGGACTCTCTCCAATTTGTCCACATCCTTTCTGAAGTGCGGGGGCCCAAAACTGGACGCAATACTCCAGATGTGGTCTCACCAGGGCCGAATAGAGGGGCATAATCACTTCCCTCGATCTGCTGGCAATGCTCCTACTAATGCAGCCCAATATGTCGTTAGCCTTCTTGGCAACAAGGGTAGACTGTTGACTCATATCCAGCTTCTGATCCACTGTAATCCCCAGGTCCTTTTCTGCAGAACTGCCGCTTAGCCAGTTGGTCCCCAGCCTGTAGCAGTGCATGGGATTCTTCCATCATAAGTGCAGGACTCTGTACTTGTCCTTGTTGAACCTCATCAGATTTCTTTTGGCCCAATCCTCCAATTTGTCTAGGTCACTCTGAACCCTATCCCTACCCTCCAGCATATTTAACCCCTCCCCGCAGCTTAGTGTCATTCACAAACTTGCTGAGGGTGCAATCCATCCCATCATTCAGATCATTAATTAGGATGTTGAACAAAACTGGCCCCATGACTGATCCCTAGGGCACTCCATTTGATACCAGCTGCCAACTAGACATCGAGCTGTTGATCACTATCCATTGAGCCCGACGATCTAGCCAGCTTTCTATCCACTTTACAGTCCAGTCGTTCAATCCAAGATTACTGGCAAGAATACTGTGGGAGACCGTATCAAAAGCTTTGCTAAAGTCAAGGAACAACACGTCCACTGCTTCCCCTCATCCACGGAGCCAGTTATCTCATCATAGAAGGCAATCAGGTTGATCAGGCATGACTTGCCCTTGGTGAATCCATGTTGACTGTTCCTGATCACCTTCCTCTCCTCCAAGTGCTTCAAAATGGATTTCTTGAGGACCTACTTCATGATTTTTTTTTCCAGGGACTGTAGTTCCCCGGATTCTCTTTCTTCCCTTTTTAAAAGATGGGCACTATATTTGCCTTTTTCCAATCGTCCGGGACCTCCCCCAATAGCCACGAGTTTTCAAAGATAATGGCCAATGGCTCTGCAATCACATCAGCCAACTCCCTCAGCACCCTTGGATGCAGTGCATCCGGCCCCATGGACTTGTGCATGTCCAGCTTTTCTAAATAGTCCTCAACCTGTTCTTTCACCACTGAGGGCTGCTCACAGTATGGGGAGGAGGTGCTGCCCAGTGCAGCAGTCTGGGAGCGGACATTGTCTCTGAAGACCAAGGCAAAGAAAGCATTGAATACTTCAGCTTTTTCCACATCATCTTTCACTCAGTTTCCTCCCCCATTCAGTAAGGGTCCCACATTTTACCTGACCACCTTCTTGTTGCTAACATACCCATAGAAACCCTTCCTATTACCCTTCACATCCCTGGCTAGCTGCAACTCCAATTGTGATTTGGCCTTCCTGATTACACCCCTGCATGCTCGAACAATATTTTTATACTCCTCCCTAGTCATCTGTCCAAATTTCCACTTCTTGTAAGCTTCCTTTTTGTGTGTAAGCTCACCGAAGATTTCTCTGTTAAGCCAAGCTGGTTGCCTGCCATATTTGCTACTCTTTCTGCACATTGGGATGGTTTGTTCCTGCGCCCTCAATAAGCCTTCTTTAAAATACAGCCTGCTCTCCTGGACTCCTTCCCCCCTCATATTAGCCTCCCAGGGAATCCTGCACATCAGTTCCCTAAGGGAGTCAAAGTCTGCTTTTCTGAAGTCAGGGGTCCATATTCTGCTGTTCTCCTTTCTTCCTTTTGTCAGGATCCTGAACTCAACCAACTCATGATCACTGCTGCCCAGATTGCCACCCACTTCTACCTCCCATACCAATTCTTCCCTGTTTGTGAGCAGCAGGTCAAGAGGAGCATGGCCCCTAGTTAGTTCCTCCAACACTTGCACCAGAAGTTGTCCCCAGAACTCTCCAAAAACTTCCTGGATTGTCTGTGCACTGCTGTATTGCTCTCCCAGCAGATGTCAGGGTGATTGAAGTCCCCCATGAGAACCAGGGCCCGTGATCTGGAAATGTCTGTTAGTTGTCCGAAAAAAGCCTCATCTACCTCATTCTCCTGGTCTGGTGATCTATAGCAGACACCCACCACAACCTCACCCTTGTTGCTCTTGCCTCTAAACTTAACCCAAAGACTCTCAACAGGCTTTTCTCCAGTTTCATGCTGGAGTTCTGAGCAATCATACTGCTCTCTTACACACAGTGCAACTCCTCCACATTTTCTTCCCTGCCTGTCCTTCCAGTTTATGCCCATCCATGACAGTGCTCCATACATATGAGGTACTCCACCAAGTTTGTTATTCCAATCACATCATAGTTCCTTGACTGTGCCAGGACTTCCAATTCTTCCTGCTTGTTTCCCAGGCTTCTTGCATTTGTGTACAGGCACCTAAGATAACTAGCCGATTGCCCGAAGCCAAAGTCAATAGCAGTTTTGCTACTGACATCAATGGGGGCAAAAATTCACTCTAAGACTTCTGGGGAACGCAGTGAAATTGACTTCTCTGCAGAGGACCAGCACAAGGACTGTGTAACACAAGTTGCACTCAAAAAACGATTTTGAGGGCTTCAGAAGTACGTACACTTTGTGTTGGCCCTCTGCATGGGGTTATATTGTATCCCACATGAGCAGCGGGTACAGATAAATTGTTGGCATATTTATAAACACAGGGGGCACCACAAAACACACACAAACCAATTGACTCTTTTAAAACGCATAATCTGTATTTGTGACAATCAGGGTCCAGACACCGCTAGGGGAGAACAAAGGGGTTAGGCCCCAAAAATAAGCAGCTGAACCAACCGATTGCATGCTATACTGTTGTGCTGGTGAAGTATATTGAGTGATAAGCTTTCATAAAAGACTTAACATTCTGAATTTTGTGGTCATTATAAGATAAGATATAGATATAAGATGTGGTGGTTATAAATTTATGTATACAGAGAACAGTGCTTACAAAGGCTGGATCCACCTCACAGCAGGGAGGTGAGTGATCCGACAGGGAGAGGCGTCAACTGAGCCAGATGTTCACACACAACCAGACTCAAGTAATGATTCATGGTAAAACCCAGAAAAAGACAATGATAGGCCATTACAGTTAATGGAAAGACATTGAGACAACTGGGGATTTCCCCACTTTGAATATTTATAGTGACTAAGGCAAAAAACGGCAAGCCCTTTTAAAATGGAAGGGGGTTGACGTGAAAGGCACCCAGAAACCAAGGGACACACTCTAGGTGGGAAGCTGTCCATGAAAAGCTGGATCTCTCCCATATCTAGGGGGTATGCTGGGAAACTATTCAAAGGCAATAGGTAACTTGTATTAGAAAAAAGGAGTACTTGTGGCACCTTAGACTAACCAATTTATTTGAGCATAAGCTTTCGTGAGCTACAGCTCACTTCATCGGATGTAAGCTTAAGCTCAAATTGGTTAGTCTCTAAGGTGCCACAAGTACTCCTTTTTCTTTTTCCGAATACAGACTAACACGGCTGTTACTCTGAAACCTCGTATTAGAAAGGGGATTTTATCTAATACAGAAGTGTAAGGCCTGAAGTTGCATTTTTGTTTGTTTACTGTGTAATTTGTATGTGTCTGTCGTCCCTTACCATTTCATCTTGGAATCTGTGGGTGCTCCTATTAAATAAACTGTTTGTTTATTTTTATTCCCAAGCAGGTCTCTTTGTGAGGCGTGTGTGCACCAAAGTGAACTGATAACTGGGGGGCTGGTTTCACACCTTCCGAAAGGCTGATAGTTGAGAACTTGGGAAGGACAGATTTGGGGAGACTCAGGACTGGAAGGGCTGTTGGCGTCACTATGCAATCAGTATTATGCTGGTAAAAGCCTGGGTGAGACCTTGTGCGTGTGGGCAGACTACTGGTGTTGGGGCTCTGAGGCATAGCAGCACAGCAGTAAGGCACCCCAAAGTTACAGGGCAGGCAGTGACAGAACTTACTAGTCTGGGTGATCCCCAAAACATCACAGTATGCAAACTGGGTAACTATGCACCCAGCTGTGCTCATATTTAGCCCATCTGCCCGCGCAAAAGCCTCCTTCTTCGGGCACTTGAAGTTTTTGCAGGAGCTGTGGCATTAACTGATATTTTTGTGATACTCCCTTCGTTCCCACGTTTAAAAATTAGTCAGTTTAGAGCAAAGCATCTGCTTTCTATTAATGAAATACAGAAGATGTCCTTTTAATAAGTAGAACTGTCTAAATTACACGTTTTTCAAAAGGACCAGCATGTTTTTAATATTATTATCCAATATATTTTCTTCTCTATACAGATTTACTTAAGCTGTGTGAATGACTGATTTTTTTCAGTTCACTGGCCTTTCTGAAAAAGAAAAGAAAAAAACTGTTTTAGGTCAACCCAAAATGAAAATTTTTCAAAATTTTCAGTGAATCCAAAAGTTGGAAAAAATTGTTTTGGGTCAATTGAAAGATTTCATTCAATCCAAAATAAAATGTGTTGTTTTATTTGAGCTTTTTTGCATATTTTTTTAAATAAAATTGATGTAAATTTCAAAATAAGTCATTTTGAATCAAAATTCTGAAATGTTTTATACAGAAAATGTCAAAATGTTTCAACATTTTTATGACTCATTAGACTGAGCAAGTATCAACCAGAGATGAGAACCCTAGGTGCTTTAGTATTTTTATATTTATATATTAAAGCTACATCTCTTCTATTTCAGAAGTAGTCCAGTAACACAAATACTGAGTGCATAAGAAGTGGCAAACTGCCATACACCAAAGAACTTACTTGCCAACATCTAAATTCTGCATGTGTGTCCCGTTTGCCAATTTCCAGCCTTCTGGTGTGAGCTGGTCTAATCCCCTCTCAGAAATTTGTGCTTCTTGGTGAATTAGTTGTTTCCTCTTGAACAAAAACCATTTAAGCACCAAATGGCCCTAAAGGGATTCTTCTTAGGAACATAAAAAGCAGAGTATTTCCTTTTCTTTAGATTGCGATGTTAGAAATTACACCTTCCCATTTGTTCTGTTTCTAACAAGTTTCAATCGGACTTCAGATGTGAGTGAGGCAGTGTTAGCAACGAGAGAGAAAATAGGGTAGCATGATGGGAATTAAAGTTCAAAGAGGAAGTTATTCATTTACATAGGAAGGGTCAGAAACCTTTTTAGCTGTAGGAAATTACACATGCAGCAAGCTTGTGTAGTGGTTTTGTACTATTCTCTTTATGAATCCAGAATTTTTCAATGTTTGCAATTTGAACTTTTTTTTGCATACTATCAATATACAGAAGCAATTATCACATAAGCACCAAGATATATGTGAATGACAGAAGTTAGAGATGGAAAAGATACTGAAAACATGGTGTCATGTTCAGGGCTAGCTGTTTCAGAGTAACAGCCGTGTTAATCTGTATTCACAAAAAGAAAATGAGTACTTGTGGCACCTTAGAGACTAACCAATTTATTTGAGCATAAGCTTTCGTGAGCTACAGCTCACTTCATCGGATGCATACTGTGGAAAGTGTAGAAGATCTTTTTTTATACACAGAGACCATGAAACAATACCTCCTCCCACCCCACTCTCCTGCTGGTAATAGCTTATCTAAAGTGATAAGGTGTAAGGAGAGTGATCACTTTAGAATGTTTCATGGTCTCTGTGTATATAATGTCTTCTGCAGTTTCCACAGTATGCATCCGATGAAGTGAGCTGTAGCTCACGAAAGCTTATGCTCAAATTGGTTAGTCTCTAAGGTGCCACAACTACTCCTTTTCTTTTCTGGGCTAGCTGTAACTTTCACCTCTCCCTGATCCTCAGGGTGCACCCTCCTCCCCCATCCTCAGGTGTTAGAGGTGTTGCCTTCATCTGTCCTGGGGCAAAGCCAGTTTGCAGGAAATTTTCAACACTGCAAAATTTGTTTTCAGTCTGAATTGGACTCTAAACAAATATTTTTGAAATTTCCCACAAATTAGAATCGGACACAAACAGGAGACAAGAAGATAAATTGTTTCAATCAGTGCTAAGCAGGAGCTTCCCTTACTAGTTTTAAAAATAAAATAATTTCAAAGTATTTTCTTCCCTATGGAAATGTTCTTCAAAATTGACATTCTTCCCTAAACATCTCAATTTTGACAAAAATGGCATTCTTCACTGAAAAAACCAAACAATTCCTGACTAGCGTTGGGTGGAATCCTATGGTTCACCTGCCCTCAGTCTTGGTCCTAGGGTACCAGCTGTGATTACTCAGTAGACCTGACTAGGTTCATGCCCTGCAAATCTGCCCTTTGGGAGCAGTGACCAGCAGTGAATACAGTGACCCTTTTTCCAAAACAAAGTACTGTTTAGTCACAACAGTGGGAACTCAGCATACCAAGAAAACCTGGTTTTCAACATAATAAAAGGTTAACACACATCTGTTTTACCTACAGTTTAGATAGGCCTAACTTATCCCAGAGTCCCAGTCCCTGTGGAATGGGGGTCAGCCTGCTTCCCAGCACTCTCTCTACCTCTCTCTCGCCCATTCTTTAGGGACTGTATTCTTACACACTCCAAAAGTTCTTAGTTCCAGTTTCCCACCTGGATCTTATTCCCCACCTTCCCCAAGGAGGTTACAAGCCAGCTGATTAAACTAGACAGAGGTGAAATTTCTCAGTGAATGATACCTACATAGTCCCGTTTACTGGTACATACAGGGACAATCTGAAGTAACTGTATCAGAGGGGTAGCCGTGTTAGTCTGGATCTGTAAAAGCGGCAAAGAGTCCTGTGGCACCTTATAGACTAACAGACGTATTGGAGCATAAGTTTTCGTAGGTGAATACCCACTTCGTCGGATGCATCTGACCAAGTGGGTATTCACCCACAAAAGCTTATGCTCCAATATGTCTGTTAGTCTCTAAGGTGCCCCAGGACTCTTTGCCACTGAAGTAACTGTGCACCTTCCTGCACATGTGCTGTTAACTCCTGTTGGAATTAATCCTGTGTAATCATACAGCAAACAGCACAAAGTAATCAGACATGCAAATATGGAACATATAATATTCATAAAATATTACAGGCTGCTCCTACATCCTTTACACATGGAACGTACAATTTTTTATTAAGAAATAGTTTTAATATACAAAAACATCACATTTGCTATACAAATATTGTCTGGTATGTCACATTAAAATGGTGAGTGTACACTTGGGGTTTGGATCATCTGATTTATACAGCATTTCTGAACTCTAGGAAGCTGAATAAAGGGCAAGTCCCACGTCTTAACATTTGTGCATAAACTCATGCCTTAAATGTAGCCACAAACATGAAGTCACTTCAGGCTGACAGTTTGGCCAATACATGTACGCTATGAATAGGGGTCCCTGAGATCTGAGAACATTTATTTCTGAAAATGTTGCACAGACACATGCCCAACTCTTTCAGTGAACTCCACTTGGGCTGCGCCCAAACGGAGCCTCACTGAGGTCACCACAATAGTTTGGGGATCTGCCCATAGAAAGTTCACTGCAAGATCAGGACTATCAAGGTTAACTGTCCACAGCAGTAGGATCAACAGTAGTATCCGTGCAGATCTCTTAAAACACTGGGACATGAAGACAGTGCTGTGCTGGAAGGTGTTAATGGCTGCCGCCAAACAGGTCTCTAATCTATAGAGTAGGCAATCACACACTTTGTTAAAAGTGATGGATGTGCTAGCCACCTTCTTTTAGGCTAAATGGAAGGAGCAATTAAACCCCTTTTATGGAGTAAAATAACTGGAGACAATAGAAGCCGAGGCAGTCGGCCACATGGAAACACCCGAGTAGGTCTAAGCCATGTGAACATAGAGTTTAAGGCCAGAAGGGACCAACATATAGTCTGACTTCTTGTACATCGCAGTCCACCACCACCACCCACCCACTACACCCAACAACTGAAATTAGACCACAGGAGACTATGAGATGCCACAGGCAGAGCACAGGAGGGAATGTGGTGCAACAGTGTCTGAGACCCTAATGGCAGGGAAATGATTACATGACCATCAGTGGTGTAGTGGAGCTGGAATGCTGTTCTGATATTATCAACTACGCACCATGCACCCTGACCCTCAACCCCTGCTCCACGCTCCACAGCATACTCCTCCCCACCTCCATCTCCCCGACCTGACCCTCCTCACTCCATAGAGCTTGGGTTAGGGCCACATCCAGCCACATGCATGTGGGGCAGGATTAGCGAATGGCAGGGAGGGCAGGGTCAGTGAGCCAGGCTGGTGGAGATCTCTGGCATTCTGGTACCTTCTCACTTTAAGACTGCACCTCTGCCGATAATCCAAGCAAGTGACCCACACCCCATGCTGCAGAGGAGGGCAAAAAAAAAATCCAAACAAACCCAAGACCACTGCCAATTTGACTTGGGGGAAAATTCCTTCCCAACACGAAACAGGGCGATCTGTTAGACCCTGAGCATGTCAACAAGAACCAGCTAGATAATCTTAAGAAAGAAAATGCTCTATGCAGAATGCTGGCCCACTTTGTCCAGTGTCCCATCTCTACCCATGGCCATTTCTGATGCATCACAAGAAGACAAACAAAAATATCTCCCAAGAGTACATGGGGGTGGGGAATCACTTCCTAATCCATGCAGATGGTCTGAGGTTTTTTCCCTGATTGGACTGATTGTATACACAAGGGCTAGCTGACTGCTTGGCAAACAGTGTGTGTGTGTGTGTGTGTGTGTGTGTGTGTGCGCGCATGAGGAAAAAGGCAAGAGAAGCAGTTGTGAGGGTAGCTCTGAGAGACACACTTTTGGGGGCACATGACTCACTGGAAATGGAGGCTTGGAAATTGTGAGCAAGGAAATTGCCTGCTGTTGTTTGTTTCTACTGTTTTCAGGGAAAATAGACTTTGTGTTCATTCTTAGTAAGTACACAGGATTGAACCAAAGGCATACCTGATTATGTCACCAGTTTCTCCTCTTAACAGAGTCAACCATGTGAGCCCCCGAATATTGGCCACCTGCTTGGGCCAAAGGGGCAACAATATTCACCATAGACAGAAATTGTAATCAAACACATTTCTATCTCTATATTGTTAGTAACACCTTAGGCTTATGTTATGTTAGAGTTACTAATAGAGCTAAACCTGACATACTTTTAAAAACTGAATTTACGTTCATGATTATTGTGGCATACCTTCTAGTTCTCTCATTTTGGACAATGAAAATGGTTTCTCTCCAGGGCCTCCTCTGTCCGAGTTCTGTGTAACCCAAAGAGAGACATTCCCATCCTCTTTATATCCTCTTTGGTGCAAAATGGACCTACCGAGCTTTCCTGAATGATGATATAGAGGTTAGTTCCTGAGTCTAGTCTAGCTCCACACAAGAGCCCCGAATGCCTATACAGTATCTTAGAGTCTGTCACACTGTTACATGCCCCACTGGGCATTTTATTGGCATTGTCCTGGCTATTTATTTTGCATCACCTGCATAAAGCTAATAAAATGGCACCATAAAAATCTTAAATGATGGTGTGTAATGTCACTTGAAATGATGATGTCAGGTCTCAGCCTACCAATTTTCTGGAAAAATAATAGACTCTTTCACCTTGTTCTGTAGTCTGTGGAAGATCCTTCCGTGGCTCATGAAAAGCTAAAGCCCCTGGCATCACAGAATCATAGAATATCAGGGTTGGAAGGGACCTCAGGAGGTCATCTAGTCCAACCCCCTGCTCAAAGCAGGGCCAACCCCAACTAAATGATCCCAGCTAGGGCTTTCTCAAGCCAGGCCTTAAAAACTTCTAAGGAAGGAGATTCCACCACCTCCCTAGGTAACGCATTCCAGTGTTTCACCACCCTCCTAGGGAAAAAGTTTTTCCTAATATCCAACCTAAACCTCCCCTACTGCAACTTGAGACCATTACTCCTCGTTCTGTCGTCTGCTACCACTGAGAACAGTCTAGAGCCATCCTCTTTGGAACCCCCTTTCAGGTAGTTGAAAGCAGCTATCAAATCCCCCCTCATTCTTCTCTTCCGCAGACTAAACAATCCCAGTTCCCTCAGCCTCTCCTCATGAGTCATGTGTTTCAGTCCCCTAATCATTTTTATTGCCCTCCGCTGGACGTTTTTCAATTTTTCCACATCCTTCTTGTAGTGTGGGGCCCAAAACTGGACGCAGTACTCCAGATGAGGCCTCACCAATGTCGAATAGAGGGGAACGATCACGTCCCTCGATCCGCTGGCAATGTCCCTACTTATACATCCCAAAATGCCATTGGCCTTCTTGGCAACAACGGCACACTGTTGACTCATATCCAGCTTCTCGTCCACTGTCACTGCTAGGTCCTTTTCTGCAGAACTGCTGCCTAGCCATTCGGTCCCTGGTCTGTAGCGGTGCATGGGATTCTTCCGTCCTAAGTGCAGGACTCTGCACTTGTCTTTGTTGAACCTCATCAGATTTCTTTTGGCCCAATCCTCTAATTTGTCTAGGGCCCTCTGTATCCTATCCCTACCCTCCAGCGTATCTACCTCTCCTCCAAGTTTAGTGTCATCTGCAAACTTCTTGAGGGTGCAATCCACACCATCCTCCAGATCATTAATGAAGATATTGAACAAAACCGGCCCAAGGACCGACCCTTGGGGCACTCCACTTGATACCAGCTGCCATCTAGACATGGAGCCATTGATCACTACCCGTTGAGCCCAACATTCTAGCCAGCTTTCTATCCACCTTATAGTCCATTCATCCAGCCCATACTTCTTTAACCTGCTGGCAAGAATACTGTGGGAGACAGTGTCAAAAGCTTTGCTAAAGTCAAGGAACAACACGTCCACTGCTTTCCCCTCATCCACAGAGCCAGTTATCTCATCATAGAAGGCAATTAGATTAGTCAGGCATGACTTGCCCTTGGTGAATCCATGCTGACTGTTCCTGATCACTTTCCTCTCCTCTAAGTGCTTCAGAATTGATTCCTTGAGGACCTGCTCCATGATTTTTTCTGGGACTGAGGTGAGGCTGACTGGCCTGTAGTTCCCAGGATCCTCCTCCTTCCCTTTTTTAAAGATGGGCACTACTTTTTCCAGTCGTCCGGGACCTCCCCCGATCACCATGAGTTTTCAAAGATAATGGCCAATGGCTCTGCAATCACATCCGCCAACTCCTTTAGCACTCTTGGATGCAGCGCATCCAGCCCCATGGACTTGTGCTCGTCCAGCTTTTCTAAATAGTCCCGAACCACTTCTTTCTTCACAGAGGGCTGGTCACCTCCTCCCCATGCTGTGCTGCCCAGTGCAGTAGTCTGGGAGCTGACCTTGTTTGTGAAGACAGAGGCAGAAAAAGCATTGAGTACATTAGCTTTTCCCACATCCTCTGTCACTAGGTTGCCTACCTCATTCAGTAAGGGGCCCACACTTTCCTTGACTTTCTTCTTGTTGCTAACATACCTGAAGAAACCTTTCTTGTTACTCTTAACATCTTTTGCTAGCTGCAACTCCAAGTATGATTTGGCTTTCCTGATTTCCTGCCTGTATGCCCGAGCAATATTTTTATACTCCTCCCTGGTCATTTGTCCAATCTTCCACTTCTTGTAAGCTTCTTTTTTGTGTTTAAGATCAGTAAGGATTTCACTGTGAAGCCAAGTGGTAGAACTAACAGAAGGGTAGGTGGTGAGGCGGAGCCAGTGCCCCCCAGCACCCTTAATGTATGTGTGGCACCTTTTCAAGCCAATAGGTATAATTGAAGGTGGCACCACCAATGACCCATTGCCCCCTCTACCCACTCCTCATAACATGGTTCTGTTACAACCTAGCATTTTTTTCTACCATTATTTCAGAGAAAATCTTTGAATTACTCCAGGGTGGCGCAGCAAGCTGCTGTGTGCCCCTACGCGACATTTCAATCATTAGTTAAAAACTGGGAGAGGAGATATAAGAATACAAATTATTGGGCCATAGCAGATGAGACCATGTTTCTTCCTGTTTCTTTTCACTAATGCTTCTCTATCCCTAAAGAAAGAAACAGGGATGCTCTCATTTCTACCTAGTTATATTGTAAGATTCACAAACATGTAAATAATATTGTTTATTAGTCAATGCTGTCAAATATTACTTTTGCCTGCATCGGTAATGAACTGTAAAGTAAGAAGACAGTTCTTCAATGGCAGACTGTAGTTACATAAGTATAAAACACTGCTATAGTTTGATACAGTAACTCATGACTATTTATTTCATACGAAAAATATTATACAGTTAACATTATACCATATTATACAATCGATATAGCAAAACAAAGCTAAATATTGAAAAGCCCCGTGCACCTCTCATACCTCTGCATTTAGGCACAACATTATGTTTTCAGGTTTCAGAGCAGCAGCCATGTTAGTCTGTATCTGCAAAAAGAACAGGAGGACTTGTGGCATCTTAGAGACTAACAAATGTAATTGAGCGTAAGCTTTCGTGAGCTCCAGCAGATGCATCCGATGAAGTGAGCTGTAGCTCACGAAAGCTTATGCTCTAATACATTTGTTAGTCTCTAAGGTGCCACAAGTCCTCCTTTCCTATTATGTTTTCAAGCTCCTATGGAATGATGTAGCTCCCATGGAATGATGTAGTTGTTATCGTGACAGTGCCAAATCCATGTCTGAAGTACTGCACAATTAATCCAGCAGTACTCGTAAATGAGTGAAGAGTGGCAGAGCCATGAGTCTAGACATGCAGATGTTGAAAAATCTATGTGGGCAAGTGCCACTGTTATTGTGAAACTCTAGACAAACAAAATCACGACAGAGTGTGACTACATTCTCTAACACAGTAGGAATAATTTGATTAATTCAGAATAGTTCAGAGGTGCCTTTATTAGCAGTTTCTGTTAGCACAATTGGCTATATATGCACATATGACACAAAAATGCGACTTGGGGCTCAATAATATCAAAAACTCATGATCTATATCTGACTTGTTTCTGAGAAAAACATCACATACCACAACCTTGCAAGCAACATGCCCTTACTGAACACAACATGCCCTCTGAAATGCTATTCCAAGAGGAATATTACCATCTGAGTTGTCCTCTTGATTTATAGCTGCAATTGCAAGCTCTGCATGAATTCCTTATGCTAATGATAATGACCTTAGCATAAAAGGCACATGACTTAGCAATGAGTGGAAGCAAACTAAAACTTCTAGCAAGAAATCTTTGAGTCATACAAAAACTGTGTAAGCAAGGAATGTCTGGGACGGTTCTACTAAGATGTCTATGCAGACAGCTTGATCTTCACCCATTTCATGCTTGTTACGCTTAAAAATATATGGCAACTGACTGCAACAATGGGACGTCCAATGAATAAACGTGATAGCCAGGTAATGTGACTCTTGAATCATCTTTTCATTATGCAGCTCTTTTTACCTATGCTTAAATAGAAGCACTAACTTCTTCTCAAAAGTATTTTTAGAAGAGCAGCACTGTTATTTTTCACGGCTGCTTTCTCTCAAATACTAACACAACTTGCTATCAATTGTTTGTACAGAGCACACTACTGTTTAAAGAAACAATTGAATCCTGCAGGCCCAGCTGTGTGTTGGGGCAGAGTGAAGGTGAACCAACCTAACGAAGGGTCTAGGAGACATGCTCTAGCAGCTTCCCAGAGTGCACAGGTGCTGACCGACCCCTTGGGATTAGCCACTATGTGGATTGGTATGGCAGAGTCTGTTTCTCCTGATTCTTCTGGGGTGCTTAGACTGGAGCAAAACTTGTTCTCACTCCTTCCAAACTGTCCTAAGTGGGGGTAAGAGGCTCCTAACAATCTTTTCCCTCATGCAACCATTGTTTCTGGGAGCTGGATACAATCTGTTCCTAAATCTTTACATAAGCTTTTAAATAAGGTATCAGTTTTGCACTCGTGTACTGCATGTCCATAAAGATATAACATGCTTTACAACAGAAAATATGTTAGATGAAAAAATCTGGAAAAAACCATTCCGAAAGGGGAATGATGCATTAATTTTTTGCCTGATTTTCAAGGTCTTTTCTATGCTCAAAGTTGAGGACATTGCAAATGATCGGCCTCTATACAAATCTTTACGACACCAGGATTCATGACTGTACACCACAGGTCATTCTCTTCAGATCCAGTTGCCTTGATCTCTTTTCTTTTCTTTGCTATATGGTAATCAAATGTTATTTTCTTCAGCTTCCCTGTGCCTCACTAGAACTGTTTTTGTTGTTGGTTTTCCATAACTTGCAACTGAATGTATTGCTAGTGAAAGGTGGGTTAGACTAATGCCCTGAAAACTGGAGGCCTCAGTTTATTAGTACAATAGATACCACAGGCTATCATATTGTCAGCATCTCCACAATACATTGCCAATGTGTCTAAACCCTGATCTGGAGGGACCACTTCTTGGTGAGAGGTTGATGCTTGGTCCATGACTACTCACCCCGTGGCCTCTCTACAAAGACTGCTGTAAGAGGAGCTAATTAGTGCTCATTGTGATAGTCTTTTTATGATAGACACTACTCCACTAAAAAATGGACTCAGCCCATCAACTTAGCAACTTTCTCAGATGCTAACCACTATCCTGTGCTACCAATCTGAATTAGTTCCTGACGGTTGGCCTAGAGGTGAAAGAGGTCTATATCCCATTACTAGTCTAATGAGCTATGCAGTGCCCTTAGTAGCAGAGTCTCTGCATATTACCACGAGTAATAATGATGTCACTTTCTCCAGCAGTTTCAGTTAATCTCTTTCATATTTTGGTTTCCATTTACAAATAACCTATAATGTTCCCTTGTGAAAATGTCTCATAGAAGAATAAAGACTCCCTTCCAGGCACAACACAAATTACACTCTTTATGTAACTGCACAATACAAGTATTTGGCGTGTCCATGAGAATAATACTTGATTATGCACATTTAAAATATCATCATCGTATTATGTTGTCTTGGCAAAGAAAACACACAGGGCCTGATCCTCACCTGAAAATCTGTCCCATAATTGATACAGTCTGAAATTTACGATTCCTTAAAGGTGAAACAAAAAGGAAAAAAAATGGGGGAGGGAGGTGTAGTGCAATTTCATCTCCATGATGTATAAGGAGTATCCTGAAGTCCCCCTTATGTTTCTTTTTCAAAATTTGTTTTTGTTGTTGCTTGGTGATTATAAGAGAGGGTTACTCATCCTGTGCAGTAACTGAGATTCTTCGAGATGTGCCCCCCTGTGGGTGCTCCACTCCAGATGCAGTATCGTCCCTGCACCTGGGATCAGAGATCTTCAATAGTAGTGCTCATTGGGCTGCACCTGTGCTCCTTGGCATCTCACGCCGTGAGCGGTGTCTATATACAGTGCTGTGCGATCCAACCACCTTCAGTTCCTTCTCTACGGCAGAGTCAATGTTTGAACTCCAAAGTAGAGGGGAAGGAGGGCAGGTAGTGGAGCACCCCTAGGGACACACAGCTCGAAGAACCTCAGTTACTGCACAGGGTGAGTAACCCTCTCTTCTTCTTCGAGTAGTGTCCCTATGGGGGCTCCACTGTAGGTGACTGTAGAGCAGTGCCCCTAGTTGGAAAGTTGGGGCTTCGAAGTGATCTCTACTGAGGAGGATAGGACCATACGTCCTAGTAGGGTATCTGATGCCGCATCGTGGGTGATGGTGTAATGTTGACTGAAGGTGTCTGTGGACGTCCAGGTGCCTGCCTTACAAATGTCCGTAATCAGCACGTTATTCAGAAAAACTATCGAAGTGGAGAGCAATTGAGCTGAGTGCATGCAGTTGCCAAATGGGGGCTAGAGTTTATGATGTTGCTAGTGGATGCACTCCAAGATTCATTTAGAAAGACGAAGTTTGGATACAGCTGAACCCTTTGATCTTTCGACGATAGAAAGGAATAAACGTGGTGACTGTCTGAACAATTTGTTCTATCAAGGTAGAATGTGCCCATCTGACATCTAAGGTGTGTAGTGTGACCTCGTGTTATTTGCCATGAGGCTTGGGGAAGAAGGAGGGAAGGTGGATAGGTTGGTTTAGATGGAAAGAGGAGGGTACGTTGGGTAAGAACTTCAGGTAAGGTTGTAACGTGACCTAGTCCTTATAGAAGATAGTATACACGGGTACGCCATCAGGGCACCTATTTCTCCTATACATCGGGCGGATGTAATGGCTATGAGAAATGCAGTTTTCATTGATAGGTGCATTTAGAAGCAGGTTGGCATAGGTTCAAATGGGGGGCTGGTGAGACAGCATAGAACTAAGCTGAGATTCCAAGGTGGGGTGGTATCTCGTACTTCATGATAAAAGCTTTGGAGGCCCTTAAGGAATCTTTTTGTCATTGCATGGGTAAATACTGACTGAGCCTCCATCTTGAAGTGGAATGCAGTAATGGCAGCCAGATGTACACAAATGGATCTTATGGACAGCCCCGATCTCTTGAGTTCTAGGATGTAGTCCAGAATGAGTGATAAAGGAGTGGTAGTTGATGAGATATGTTTGGTGTTGCACCAAGTCTGGAATGTCTTTCATTTTTGGAGGTAAGTATAGCATATTGTCGAATGTCTGCTATCTAAGAGAATCTCCTTTACTCATCCGAACAGGTCATCTCCAGGTCCTGGAACCATGAAAGGAACCAAGCCTTCAAATAGAGAAGTTACAGATTCAGATGGAGACTCTAGTCTGCTTCCTGGGAGAGGAGGTGTGGGGTCAAGTTCAGGGTGATTGGTGGACAGCACTCAAAGTTGTTGAGCGGATTGGTGCTGATTTTGATATTTTTGATCTGCCTCTCTCAGTCCTGAGTGATGGCTTAGCATAGGAATCAACTCTGTGGGTGCTCGGGGACTCAAGCACCAACAGAAAAAAATAGTGGGTGCTCAGCACCCACCAGCCACAGCTGTTCAGCAGTGCCCCCAATCAGCTGTTGGGCAGCGCCTCCAATCAGCTGTTTGGAGAGGTGCCATCAAACAGCTGTTCAGGGAGCTGCCTCCATCAGCTGTTTGGCAGCTGCAGGAAGTGCTTTGAGGAGGGTGGATAGTAGTGACTGGTGGGCGGGTAGGGGCCTCAGGGGAGGGGGCTGGAGCGGGGTCGGGAAGAGGCAGAGACAGGGCAGGGCCTCAGGGGAAGGGGCAGAGTAGGGGTGGGGCCTCGGAGGGTGGAGCATCTCCAGGAAAAAATAAAAGTCAGCGCCTATGCAGCTTAGGGTCCTCAGACGTCTTACCAGTACTGGTACTGGACGTATCCAGATGATCACAGGATTCAGGTCTCACCCTGGAAGATGTTGAGGCTACTGACTTCATGGGGGATGCCCTTTTCTGAGGTGGTTCCTTGGTTGGTTAGCTTGTTTCGTCTCGTCTTGGATGGAGACAGCAGATTTTCTTTTTGTGGTGTTCGGTGAATGGGGGTCAGTAGATGACCATGCTGATGGTGAGTGGTATCGGGGCCAGGATCAGAGGCTTGCCGCAAGGAGCTCTCCATCATTAAAAGTTTTAGTCTCAGTGTTTCCGAGAAACCTACGCTAATCTAAGAATAATGGGGAGGAAAGAGCCAAAGGAAAAATAACATTTTTAAGTGGTAAAGGGAAGAAAATTGTAAAGGAAACAACTATTAACTAAGAACTAGCAATGAAAGCACTAATACTACGAAGGGCACTAAAGACGTATGCTGGACTCTGCTAAGGATTCCATCCCAAACCATGGGCAACTGAGAAGAAACTGAGGGTGGTTGGACTGCATAACACTATATATAGACACCGCTCACGGCATGAGACGAGGAGGAGAGCTTATGCGACCCAAAGGGCACTGCTACCGAAGATCTCCAATCCCAGGTGCAGGCATGCTACCACACCTACAGTGGAGTACCCACATAGACACTATTCGAAGAAGAATTGAAACTTCAGGACTTCAGTTATCACTTTTGCTAGAGGAACTTTACAGTGTTATCAGACAAGAATGTAAGATGAACTGCTGCTTGTCTTTCCAAGGTGGAGGACGAGATGCTGAATTGAAGGGACTGATGACCCAATTCTCCACTGCTTTGCACCTTGTGAGCAACATCAGTGCAAAGTGGACATAAAGCGCAACCTAATCAGAATTTTACATCCACTTTTCACCGATACATATGACTGTATAAGATGGAAGGCCGTGAAGAATCAGGCCTTAGGAACTCCCAGGAAGGAAGGAAAGCTGTAGCATAGGTTACAGTCTTGTGACAGCACTATTTAGGTCCTCCAAAGATCTCACAAAGGTCCTCCATCAAAGAGGAAAGTGAGGACCAATTATTACAGATATATCCAAGGTCAGAAAGACAAGTAACAAAACAGTTTAAGGGGGGCAGTAACTGGAAAACTCTACTTTTTGTTTTTACTTTATTCACCTTTAAAACAAACAAATGTAATTCAGTACGATATTAAAAAGTCAGATCCTAAAAGAAATTACAAAGTGCTAAATGAAAGAAAGATTAGTCCATTATTAAACTAATTTCTTGGAAGCCTCCATAAGACACTGTGAGAAAATGCATTTTAATGTAGTTCACAAAGTTCAATAAAGCAATTCATAAAATCAATTTGACTCTCCATGTGTTTGGTCTCAGAAAGAAGTAGAGCATTAACTTTAACAATGTCAACTTGTCCTCACTATCAAATTTAACTAAATTAGTATCCAAGTTAATATTTAAAAACACATTTCACACACAGGAAAGTAGCTAATGCATTACTTGCTTGCTATCCAGTGAAATTCTTAGTCAGGAAAATGCTTTCAATCACAGAAACTCTTTATAGTTTGAGATGTGAGCAATACTAGGGGTCACCAAATGAAATGAATAGGCAGCAGGTTTAAAACAAACAAAAGGAAGTATTTCTTCACACAATGCGCAGTCAACCTGTGGAACTCTTTCCCAGAGGATGTTGTGAAAGTCAAGACTATAACAGGGTTCAAAAAAGAACTAGATAAATTCATGGAGGATAGGTCCATCAATTGCTATTAGCCAGGATGGTGTCCCCAACCTCTGTTTGAGAGAAGCTGGGAATGAGCGACAGGGGATGGATCACGTGATGATCACCTGTTCTGTTCATTCCCTCTGGGGCACCTGGCACTGGCCACTGTCGGTAGACAGGATACTGGGCTAGATGGACCTTTGGTCTGACTCAGTAGGGCCATTCTTATGTTCTTATGCATAATACGCCTGGCTTTCTTAAACATATGAGGACACTTCAGAAGTTCTGTAACAAAGTAATGTGGTGCCAATAATAGACAATTTCTAGGTAAACTCGTACATACTGGCAGGCAGGAGTAGTACACTTGTACTTCAACTGCAACCACCCCTTCCCCCCCCATCACACCCCCCCCCAAAAGCAAAAACCACAAAAAACACATCTCCCATCCCCCAGGCTTCCACTATTTGAGCTAAAGAATATGGAGTCTCCTGGTGTGCAAAAATCTCCAACATGTGTTGAACTACTGGCAGCTGGCTCCAGCCACCTCTGACGGGCAGTTGGCCCCTTGGTGGGCATAGACAGATAATGTAGATTAGAGCAACCATTTTCTAGGTGTCAACAACTTGGACATTTTTCTAAATCTTAACATAGAGGCAATTACTGTCATGTACCAGATACGGACTGGTTACATAGCTTCCAACCCAGACAGATACATGTGTACCTTTAAGACTCTTTAATGCAACGCCAGCTATGGCTGTTTTCACCTCAAGTAAGGTATCTTACACACAATCAAATTCCATTACTATTACTTTTCCAAATGTTCTCTTTTCTTCAGAGAGTCACTTGAGTACCCCTCCTCCAGTCTAACCAGTGACAAATGAGCCTGGGCTAGGGGAGGAGAGCATTATAGGGCAGAAACAAAGACACTATTCACCCCAGGCCAAAAAACACAGGGTTTGGGAAGCTCATACCTGCCACCACCCCTGCATTCTTTGCTGCTACTTATCCCACACAAGCAGATAGGTGATACAACATTTCTTTACATTATTACTCCTGTTGTGCATATAGTAACACAGAAGGGGAACATGAAGCCTTATTAAATAAGCTTCAGAGCATGAAATAATATTTGTAAGTCTGGGAATGAGAGCTTTACTTTTAAAGGGACCTGTTTTTCCACATCCATATTAGTTTTCTAGATAAAAATATAATATTATGCTCATACTCTCTAACGCTGCAGAAGCAGTGTTAAACTATGCAGTCAACTATTGTGCCATGGATTATGCTCTCACATGGACATTAATTCTATAGCAAGGGACACACAATAAATGTAGAAAACTTATTTCTGTTATCATGCTAATATTATCTCGGTCAGAGATTAAACATTATGCAAAAGCCAAGAACCTCCCATTGATTTGATTACAAATAGAAACACTATCAAGGTAGTGGTCTTTAGATGGCTTTGGGTCACTTGACTGAGTAACTATAACAACTATAGGATGTTACACCATGTGCTGCAAGAATGACCTGAAGCTGAGAGGCTTTATTACCTTTGCTGCTGATTATTTTGTGCAGTAGCCAGTAACCTAATTTCCTCTACAGTATATGACTCAAGCTTTACTTCAGTGATCAGATCCTGTTTCACAAAGTTGTTAGAAAGTCTCGAGTGATATGCCAGCAGCACACCATATTTATTTGGAAAGAAGTCACTGGGCTTCACATAGGACCAATTTTAGCCTTGCAAAGAGTACAAATTACTCTTGTGAGGAGTTAGTTCCAATATTGCAACATTATTTAAGCTGGATTGTTTCCTGAACACTCCAGTTTAGGTTTTTAACAAGAATTGTGCACTGTCGTACTGAAAGGAAATACATCATTACTCTGTTAGTGTGAAATGCAACCCAATGTGGAGGGCCCAAGTAAGGTTGCATGCTTTAAACTTGTTCTGCCATGGTTTCCACACTGGTCTCATAGCTGGTAAATGGCAATGTTGATGGTCAGCCAGGTATGGCCATGGGACCCCATGGATTCAATGACCTTAGTGCTCTATACAAGTGGCACCATGAAGAATAGCATCTTCTAGAAATTATGGGTTAGACTGATCTCAGTTACACTGGTGTAAATTCAGAGAAAATTCATTGATGTCCCTGAAGTTTCTCTGGATTTACACCTGTTAGCTCAGAACTGGCCATATTTTGTAGATTGTACAAATTGTTGTTATTCACACAACCAAATATATGTTTCTATTTGCAATGGCATCCAAAATTTATGAAGGTCCATGTTCTTCTGAATGCAGTACAGAAGTGAGCTGGCTTCCCTAAGACTAAGACAAGAAAGAGGGGAAGAGACACCGAGGAGTGTTAGTCTAAGTTAGAAATGGCATTTCTAAGCATTGACATTTTGAGATGGAGGACTGGGTAGCAGAGAATTTGTCTGTGGGATGTAGAACTGCACCAGTCACTCCCTTCTCTACTGGCACTGCAAACATTTTTAATCTGAAAGACCAATTATATAAATTCGGTGCATCCGAAAGCCTCTATGCACCACTAATACCCACTAACCCTGGTAGGTATTATATATTATTTATTATTACTTAAGTCCTAAATGTATGGCGTAAGTGGGTCTTAGGTGCCATATAAGAGAATATTTGGGCCTTCTGCACTGGGTGGAATTTCTCACAAATGTCAATAATTTGTTACAGGGTTTCTAGTTATTAATGTAAATTAGTGAGGTATTTGTATTGCCATTTACCAAGACATTTTGTTTCTGTGATTAGGAGAATCTGACATTTATCTATAATATTGCACATCATTGTAAAACTGAAGCATGAACTAGAAGCAGGGAAATGTTGTAATACACTGTAGTAGATAAGCTGCTAAGCATTGCTTTGTAATGTATCTGATGGTACAGTTGACATGATGAAAGCAAAGGGGATTATTTGAGATAAGATAATGGCAAAATGCTAACTATTCACTTTAACCCATGGGCAGTGACAGAATTTCAATTCTTCCACAAAAAGAACAAGGAGTACTTGTGGCACCTTAGAGACTAACAAATTTATTTGAGCATAAGCTTTCGTGAGCTACAGCTCACTTCATCGGATGCATTCAGTGGAAAATACAGCGGGGAGATTTATATACATAGAGAACATGAAACAATGGGTGTTACCATACACACTGTAACAAGAGAGTGATCACTTAAGGTGAGCTATTACCAGCAGGAGAGTTGGGGGGAGGGGCGGAACCTTTTTAAGTTTTTTTGTTGAAAAATTGCCACTTTTAGGTCTGTAATCGAGTGACCAAAGAGATTGAAGTGTTCTCCAACTGGTTTTTGAATGTTATAATTCTTGACGTCTGATTTGTGTCCATTTATTCTTTAACATAGAGACTGTCCAGTTTGACCAATGTACATGGCAGAGGGGCATTGCTGGCACATATCCCATTGGTAGATGTGCAGGTGAACGAGCCTCTGAAAGTGTGGCTGATGTGATTAGGCCCTATGATGGTGTCCCCTGAATAGATATGTGGACACAGTTGGCAACAGGCTTTGTTGCAAGGATAGGTTCCTGGGTTAGTGGTTCTGTTGTGTGATGTGTGGTTGCTGGTGAGTATTTGCTTTAGGTTGGGGGGCTGTCTGTAAGCAAGAACTGGCCTGACTCCCAAGATCTGTGAGAGTGATGGGTCGTCCTTCAGGATAGGTTGTAGATCCTTGATGATATGTTGAAGAGGTTTTAGTTGGGGGCTGAAGGTGATGGCTAGTGGCGTTCTGTTATTTTCTTTGTTGGGCCTGTCCTTTTTTTTTTTTTTTTTGAAGCCATCAACTTCAAAAACAGGCTCCAACAAGAGACTGCTGAATTGGAATTAATTTGCAAACTGGATACAATTAACTTAGGCTTGAATAGAGATTGGGAGTGGATGGGTCATTACACAAAGTAAAACTATTTCCCCATGTTTACTCACCCTCCTCCCCCGTTCCTCAGACACTCTTGTCAACTGCTGGAAATGGCCCACCTTGATTATCACTACAAAAGGTTTCCCCTCCCCCCTGCTCTCCTGCTTAATAGCTCACCTTAAGTGATCACTCTCTTGTTACAGTGTGTATGATAACACCCATTGTTTCATGTTCTATATGTATATAAATCTCCCCACTGTATTTTCCACTGAATGCATCCGATGAAGTGAGCTGTAGCTCACGAAAGCTTATGCTCAAATAAATTTGTTAGTCTCTAAGGTGCCACAAGTACTCTTTTTCTTTTTACTAACCTACTGTAACTCTCCACCTTTCTTCCTTTATAATTGCTTCAATTACTCATTTGAAGCCCTTAACCCAGCAGATCACTGACACATGTCTTTAACTTTAAGCGTGGGAGTAGTCACAAAGACTTTGCCAGGACTACTGATGTGCTTAAAGTTAAGCACATGCTTCAGTGCTTTGCTGGATAGGAGCCTACGTGCCTGATTGAAGCCCACTGAAGTCAGTGCAGACTCCCGTTAACTTCAAAGGGCTTATTATCAAGCTGTAAGAGAGACGTTGCCAAAGTATTTGTAAACCTTTTAAAACAACATCCTGAATTTTTTTAAATCTCTGCTAGTATTTATTGTGCTAACAATTATCAAAATATGCTCAGATGGTATCAGTATGGATATAAGTGTCATGTGCATAAATGGTTACGGGATCAGGGTCTAAATGATCCACAAAGGCTCTGACAATGAGGGATCTGACCACACCTTGCAACTTGGATCATACGTGCAATTATTTTGTTTGAATGTGAAGAAAAAAAATTAAATTTTGCATCCAACCAATAAGTCTTAAAATAGCCTAATTTTTATAGAAATGATGCTTCAGGTTAGTCCTGTTTGCTAAGAAAACAAAGATTTGACATCTTCTAAAATACCCGAATCTTGCATACTAGCTAGTATACTATAATTTCTTCAAGTCTAATGATTATGGGCATAATCCAGGGATCGGCAACCTTTGGCATGTGGCCCATCAGAGAATTCCGCTGGTGGGCCGGGACGGTTTGTTTACCTGCAGTGTCCGCACGTTCGGCCGATCGCAGCTCCCACTGGCCGCGGTTCGCCTTTCCAGGCCAGTGGGGGCTGCGGGAAGCGGCGGTGCAGGCCGAGGGATGTGCTGGCCGCTGCTTCCTGCAGCCCCCATTGGCCGGGAACAGTGAACCGTGGCCAGTGGGAGCTGTGATCGGCAGAACCTGCGGATGCTGCAGATAACCAAACCATCCCGGCCTGATAGCTGATTTCCCTGACGAGCTGCGTGCCAAAGATTGCCGATCCCTCGCCTAATCCACAAAGCTATTGAAGTTAATGCAAA
Organism: Natator depressus; assembly: GCF_965152275.1. Classification (NCBI taxonomy): domain Eukaryota; kingdom Metazoa; phylum Chordata; order Testudines; family Cheloniidae; genus Natator; species Natator depressus. Next base: position 33,364,905 of record NC_134235.1, read on the forward strand.
GATGCCCATCAACTTCCATTAGCTTTGGATCAGGCCATATGAAAGATACACTCATCGAATCATGGAGCAGAAATGATACGACTTATGTGACCAATCACAACTATGCAAGGCTGCTCGAATTCTGAGTATCAACTACCAAATACAGCTAAATGTCCATAATTTTTTTTTAAAATAGGGGAAAATAGCAGGCGAAACTGAAAAATTACCCCATTTGTGGAAACTGAGAAGTCAGTGACCAGATGACAATCAGAATAAAAACGAGGCTGAGTTCTTTGAGTCAATTATTTGCTGTGAATTATTCAATCAGCTTTAAAAGAAGCTGAATCTTCCTGGGCAAGGCAAGTATGTTCTGAAACTTTATATGTTACTTCCCATGGAAATATGAGCTTATGTCACAGAAATCAAAATATTAACAAGGAACCAATAATACCTCCCTGCCTCCATTATTCAGTGACTTGTAGCATCTATTCAAATATGACGTGCATTTGTGGCAGATTGCTTCAAGCAATGAATTCCATTTACATTTTAATTAAGACTCAATATTTATTAACAAACAAGAATGTAGTGAAAAGGGAAGTTATCTAAAAACCTTATTCATTTTGCATTACCTTTATCAATTCTTCCTGAATACCTTGTGTTGTGATGGGCTCCTGTTTATTTAATTTTCTCTCGATGTACTGGAAAAATGCATAAAGAAGTGACTTTCCAATTATGCAAATATGTCTCCAGTATTAGCCGAATTGTTTAGAGTTACATATGTCCTCTTTTATTAATATTATAACTTTTCCCATTAACTTGATCATATTCCTAGAATCTCTTTACATAAGTCATTTCAGCTGGATCATTGTTGATGAAACAAGTCACCATCATTTAAAATGATGCTTGCAGATTATTTTGCACTCTAAATATCTAAAAATCTTAAATCTAGTCATCACAATTAATAACTAACACATGAATCTGTATGCCTATGGGAATTCTGTAAATAAAATACAACTGATTTACCTTCTCATCCACACTAAAATCAGGAGTAATTCTAGTGACCTCAATGGGACAAAGCCACTGTCCCTTTGTGCTATAATAGCCCAAACATGACTCCAGCAGCTCCAGGGATTAGAGGACCCCAAAAAACAATGCATACAGATTTCCTCCCTCCACCTTCAGGCTTGGTTGTCTACCTTGGTTGGCTCTGCTATACCTGAGGATTGAGTTACACCATTTTATACTAGTGTAACGGAGAGGAGAATTAGGCCCTATGTTTACAAGGTAAGTCGATCAATCCTACAATCAACTGTTCATTGAAGTCAATGGGGTTACTCATGATAGTAGGCACTACATTTGGGAATGTTATGGTAGGATGGCATTGTATGGCTGTGACGCATGACCAGAAAGGATTAAGCATCCTGCAGGATAAATGACTCAAATTCAACCCTTAAAAACATATGGGTAGATAATGTTTGTGTTTTTGTATATTTACATATATATTAATAGAGATCAGCAATGTAATCAAACAGTCCCTGTCTATGCTGTATTCTGTTAATTCAGAGATCAGAAGAACATCTTAACATTTAAACGAACCATAAACATAGGATGTCGCTGTATTCATCTCTCTTTGAAATGTATAGCAAATCATCTGCGAATGGTGGAAAAACAGGCATCTGTGTGAATAATTACTGGTGATGCTTAGGAAATGAGTGTCTATTGTTCGTCTAGGGACTCCGATCTGTCAAAGGCCTGAAACTGTATAAAAAATGGCTTGGGTCCTGATCCTGTCATCTCAGATCTGCTTGAGGTTTCATGGAAGGAAAGCCTAAGCCATAAGAACCAAGATCCCAGTTCTGACTGGACCACCCTGAAGATAAACATTGGACTATAACCCATGAACTATTACAGAAAGAACTCTTTGCAACTACAAAGCTCACCATCTCCGCTATGTATCTGAAGCTCAAGAATTGAACTCATATCTGTATGTATTCTGATCTTTTAACCAATTCTTTCTCTCTTTTCTTTTTAAATAAATTTTAGTTTAGTAAATAAGAATTGGCTGTAAGTGTGTATTTGGGTAAGATCTGGAAAAGTCATTAACCTGGGAAGTAATGTCTCCAATCCTTTAGAACTGGTAAACTTTTTAAATATGAGGAATATGATTTTCATTAACCCTCATCATAATTGACTTGGGTGTCTGGGCAGAGGCCTGAGGGTGGGTTACTTTAAGGGAACTGTGTTGTTGACTTCTGAGTAACCAGTGAGGTATAAAAGACGCTGTTTTGTGCTGACTTGGTGAATCTAAGTATTGGAATATCCACCAGTTTTGGGGATTGTCTGCCCCATTCTTTGCAGTTCACCCTGAGTCATGTGACCCTCCCCAGCAATATGTTTCTGGTGCCCAGGGCAGCCAGCAGAGAGGTAAATCACTGTGGGGCAGGACTGGGGAAGACCCGGTGGGTGGCTCCTACCTTGCGCCAGGCTCAGCTGCTAGTCCCAGCTGGGCTGGGTGGGACGGGACTTCCTCTTCCCCTGCACGGCACCAGGGACCGTGTGAGACCCACCCCCAGATTTCTCTCCCAGCTGCAGGAAGCTCTAAAAACTTCCCCCTTCCCGCTTTCTCCACCCATCACTCCTCAGCTGCAGTGGGAGGGATCCATGTACAGGGAACTGCTCCCCCATCCGCCCAACCACCATTCAGCCAGACCCTCCTCATAGCCAGACCCTCCCACTGAGCCTCGCCCCCCTACTCTCAGAACCCCCCCATGAGCCTCACTCCCCCAACACCTGGACCACCCGACGAGCCACCCACACCCAGATCTCCACCCCACCGAGCCCCACTCCCTGAGCATCTGGACCCCCCATTGAGTCCCGCACACCCAGACTCCCCGCTGAGCTCTATCCCTGCCCCCCATCCCTCCCTGCTGAGCCCTAACTACCTTCACCTGGACCCCCCCTGCAGAGTCCCATTCTCTCTTATATGGCACTTTTCATCAGGAGATCTCAAAGCATTTTATGAAGTAGATCAGTATCATATTCCTCATCTTACTGCTGGTGAAATTGAGAAACAGAGATGTGAAGTGATTTGCCTCTGACTACCCAGCCAGCCTGTGGCAGAACCAGAACACAAGTCTTATGAGTCCCAGTACAGTACAGGAAAAAAAAGGAATAATTATGTTTATATATACAATATTTGAAATTATTTCTGTCTATATAGTAACAAATAACTAGTCAACAACTCTCCTGAAATTCTGTAATTGTTCTTGAATTACAGAAATGTTCTTTAACAAAATGACGCAGTTGGTGACAAATTTTTATAGGAACGTGGAGTAGAAGCAAGAACTAGAAGTAGACTGGCTGCAACAAAATGGTTTTATTCATAGATTTATAAGGTCAGAAGGGACCATTATGATCATATAATCTGATCTCCTGCATAACACAGGCCATGCAGTTTCACCAGGTGGTTCCTGAATGATGCCCATGAAGTCTGGATGCAGTAGAGCCTATCTTTTAGAAAGACATCCAATCAATCATGATTTAAAGACTTCAAGTGATGGAGAATCCACTGCAACCCTAGTTGTTCCAAAGGTTAATTACCCTGACTTGAAAATTTGCACCTTATTTCTAATCTGAATTTGTCTAGTTTCAGTTTACATCCATTGAATCCTGTTAGGCCTTTGTCTACTATATTAAAGAGCCCTCTACTAACAGAAACTTTCTTCCTTTGTAGGTACTTATAGCCTAATTCAGCAGACTCCCATAGGAGAATAATGAAAAATTAAACTTATTTGAAATCACAGCAAAAAGAACCCTTTGCAGTAATATGTTTCTCTGCTGCTTCTATCTTGCTGTTACAGAGATAGCAGCTTTTTGCTCTGTGGCAATGAAAGAAACCAAACGCACCTTTGTAAAAGGAATGAGAAAAAGCCTTCTTCAACTGGTGCTGGAGAGAACATCTACCATCTCCATGTGCCAAACTTGGAAATCAGTGCAGGACATATTCCCATCATGAAAGATGACTCCTCAAAGCATTCTTGCCAGGGGGAAACTCTGCAACATTAGCCCTCCTATTCCACTCCTCTCCCTATATCCCATTGCAAACTCTTCCTCTTCTTTCCTTCTCACAATATCTACCTTAATCTTTGTATGCATTCCTTCTGGAGGGAGGCTACTATCATTCATAACCCTTAAACAAAAAGATCACATGTAAAAAAATAGCCAAATTGTTTTTAACTCTTGCTTGCAGTATATTTTTATGTTTTCTGTACTCAGCAAAAACCTTGTAAACAAGATGTTAGGTTAATTTTTTGAATTGGTCATGTTTTTCTCTTCTGTTTGATAGGCTTAGAAATCTGTGTATTTTCTATTTAAAAGACTAATCAAAATGGTTTTACACATGCCAGCCACAAGGTAGGTACATACTGTAATGTTTTTGATGCTGTACAGTGTCAAACTGTAGAGGCTATTACATCACACGGATCACCACAGGACCAAATTCAGCCCTCGAGGAAGCAGGCGCAACACCAGTGAGATCAACAAGAGCTGTGCCTGCTTACATCAAAACTGAATTTGGCCTATACAATTTCATTGCATCTTACTAGCTTCAAAGCTACTAGGACGATGTGTAACTTTTTCATCAGCTAATTCCTATATGATGTCCTGGTGGCTTCTGGTGCATGAAGAGATATTAACTTTAACACTCATTTTTGAATGTCTTGGCCAGTGTATAATCAATCTCATATGTTTCATTCAGTCAGAAATAACTTGTTCTCACAGATACCGTATATAGTGTACTCTTTAGAAAAGAAAAGAAAAGAAAAGAAAAGAAAAGAAATATTAGGCTTTCAGAAGTGTGCATTTCAAAATTACTGCATACAGGACCCATTTTCTACCTCGGGCTTTCTTTGTCTGGAGCAGGATTCTCTGTGACTAGGTTTCAGAAAATTCTTGCCTATCAGGAGCTTGGCAATAATATAAGCAAACAAATGAACCACCAATCTCAGTATTTTTTAAATGAAAAGGGTCAAAAACATTATTTAAGATGTTGGTAGATCACAAAAGCTTTTAATTACATACTCAAGCAGTCACATATGTTCATACGCCATAAGAAAACACATTGCTAATGCAGCCTTGACACCTTAAAACAACTCACACAGCAAATCATTCTTGCTTACATTTTTCTTGGCATCAAGAAAAGATGTGCATTTTATCTTATGCAAATTAAAAATGATAAGAGACAATCTCTCAGGCATACCAACTAGAACTGGACTCATGGTGTGCTGCAGTTGCTAGATAGTTTGTCATTTGGCCAATTAGTATCTAAATGTACAAAAAGGCATCGTTCTGAAGTGCTGAATATTTTATGTCTATAAAGTCTTTATATATGCAGATGTGCATACTAACGCACCAAAATCAACAATGACTGTGAAATGTTACAGTAATTCTATGCTGAAATCCAACTTTCTCATGCCCTAGCACAAAAAACAAGGCTCAGCAACAATCCTCTGCATTTCTACAGGATCCTAGAAAGGGAGATAGAAAGACAAGCTAAATATCTGATAAATAAAATGGTATTATCCCAAAGTGCCATCAGGTTTTTGTTTTATTTCTGGGTCAGCTCAAAGCAGTTCCTTATGGATCTCGACAATATGATGGTATCGCAGGGTATGCACACCCCATCCCTCTTTCGGGGCAGGGCTGTGATACCACCACTGTTACCGTGTCACCGACTGCCTTTAGGATGAAAGCGTCCAGAGTCACTTCCAGCAGCCCTTGCATTCAGGGCAGTGCGGCATAGTGGCCAGAGTCAGTTACAGCAGCCCTTATGTTCAGGGCCGCGTGACCCAGTGGCCCGAGTTAATGCTGGCAGCAATGTCACAGGCCCTAGGCGTGGGGCAGTGAGGTCCAATGGCCAGTGTCAATACAACAGCCTTTGGGTACAGGGCAGTGCGACCCACTGACCAGAGTCAATATCGCAGCCCCCTAGATGAGGGGCAATGAGGCCCAATGGCCGGTATCCGGGGAGGCGGCCACCAGGGGGTGGCGGCAAGGCCTGGGCCCACCCGACTCCACTGGGCCTTGACCCAGGGCCCTGACAGTGGCGGAATGGTCAGCAGGGACTCCTGCCAAAACACGCTGACCTCTCTCAGGAGGAAGGTACCACTCGCGCACCCTCCCTGGGTCATTTCCTACCACATTTTCAGGCGTTGTAGGCCTTTGAGTGTTGGAGTTCCTGGGCTCCTCAGCATGGGTAATTCCCTGCGGCGCCATCGGCTGCAACCCTGCAGTCTGGCTCTCAGGGTCTCCTGTTCCCGCAGGCAAAGGCTGTGATGACTCTTCAGCTAGAGCCTTTGCCCAAGGTCCTTCCCCTCCAGCGCTCAGCCCAGAATGAGCTGGGCTGCTCCCTTTTATACTGAGGCAGTAGTTGAAGCATGCCCAGCACGGTCTGAGGGGTGGGACTTCTGCCACACACAGTGTGGGGTTAACCCCATCTTGTCCAGTGTGGGGTATGTACACCCCATCACAGATGGGAAACCATGAAGTATGACAAAGCAAGAAACAAAGATCCAGCATCTCAGGGCAGGTTGCTTTGCAGCTTGGGGTGAATGAAGATGGCTGTAAGCTATCGTTGTGCTCCTGAATTCTGGTTTGGTGCTGAGGAGCAGTGTAATGCATCCCCAGGCTATGCTGAGCTGCACGCAACAGCCCACAAGCAGTCATTCTGGAAACTGGAGGAAGGTCAGAGTGCAATGACACTTGGCCAGTCATCCCTTTCTTTTGCCACATCCCACAACATTGGGGGCTGTATGTGTTCACAAATTCTATCTTGTAAGGAATAAGATACGTTGGCATTATCTGAATGAATACGTCAGCCTGAGAGACACAGCATAAACCACACTCCAAACTGCTGCAATAACTCCCACTTCCTGCAGCTGTTTGAGGTACAATCCTTTTCAAAACTTGTATTTTTAGCCTTGTACATTTGTGTGTGGATGACACACCACTTTTGTTTCAAAACAGGCAAATAGACAAGAGACATTTTGCTAATTTTGCATGCACTATTGTTAATCTGATAGCACAGCCACCACAACTCCCATTTCAAAAACAGAAATGATTACCCAGATAGAAGAAATAGCTTTCTCTTGTGCTCCTAATAAGTCTTCTATGAACAGTGCAGACAAGAATTTTGAAATAATCAATCTGTTAAAATGGGACATATAATGAACAAGTAAAAAGGCCTCCAAATATCCTATGTTTAAAGATACCACCAATTTTTCACACCAGTTTATTTACGGTCTCTAACTGTACCAGTTATCAAGGCATCTGGGTGCCGCACATTTGATTTCAAAATAAATCAAATATGAGTTACCAAAATGGGTGGCTCTGTATGATCATATTTTCCTTTGGGTGGTTAATAAATTAACTGCTTTTATATTTAGCTGAGCCTTACACCGTACCTGGAAGATTGCGAAATTTAGGCTCTTATGACATGTCAGGGAAAGCAATTTCCATTAATGAGAGCCCTTGGTTGAGAACAGCCCTCTGCCAGTCCTGAACAATTCACTTCCAGGAGCTGACAGCACCAGTGCGCCATTGGCTTGGCCTATCTTTATTTTATAGATCAGAGACATGTCTACAATGAAAGCTGAGTGTGTGATTCCCATTTCAAGGAGATATTCTTGCACGAGGTCTCACTGAGCTAGTGCTCAAAAAATAGAACGTAGCCACAGGACAGGCTAGCCACCCTGAGTACATGGCCATCAGAATCCGGTCAATCACTCTGTGATTGTGTAAATCACTAGACAGGAGAGTGACATTAACTAGTGTGAAATGCTAATCTCCAACAGAAGCTGTTATGTCCAGACCAACAGAAAAGGTCCATTGACTCTAGTTGAACTATTGTGAGATGTTAATGAGAACAAAAGGCAGTTGTTCTGCCCACCCCTCTATGAAGATGCGTCATGCAAGTGGATTCCTCCTGTCAGCTGAGTTTGCATCTCAGCTCGGAGGAAGGGGATAAAAACCCCTAACAAGAAGGAACTGGATCTCTGTGGTGCTTGAACTCTGGGAGGCAAGGTCTGCTAGCCATAAGCTAGAGACCCGAGCTGCTTAGCCTGGATTAGCCCCAAAGGACATATAGAGATTGCTTATTATAGAAGCTTCTATGACCTTTTGAAACATAAGACTGTAACTCATTTATGTGTATATGTTTACCTGATTTAACCTTGTAAATAATTATCTTGTTTCCTTTTCTATAAAATGAATCTTTAGATAGTTTATTATAGAATTGGCTATAAGCACTGTCTTTGGTGAGAGCTCTAAGGTGCAATTGACCTGGGGTAAGTAATCGGTCCTTTCGGACTGGTGGTAACCTGAATATTGCTGTGATTCTTGGTGTAAGGGACCATCTATCTCAAAGGTATGCTCACTTTGGGTGGCAAATTAGATCAGCATACCCAAGGGGACTGTCTGTGACTACATGTTAAGGCTGTTCTAGTGCCTGAAGAGTTTACACTTGATAATTGGTTGGTGAAATTTAAGAATAGGATTCACAACCAAACTGGGATTTGTACCCTGGCTCTTAACAGGCTGACCTGAGGCTGGCACTCATGTTCTTGAGTCACTGCAGGTGGCATTATGCTAACATTTAAAGGAAAATAAATAAATAAATAAATAACAGTATCACTTATTTCCTTGGAAGAGAGTCCCCTCATTTTCTATAGGAGGCAAGAAATCAATATTGCTGTGCATGTTTTAGCAACAACCACCATACATGGTTGGTGAAAATATTCTTTGGAAGTGGAAGAGGGCTTGAGCAAGGGCACAGCCATGGGTGGGCTCTGGCCCACCAGTTTACATCCACCCAAATCTGAGCACCAGGCCCAGTGCTTAAAGTGAGGAAGGTTGCAGTCCCCAGATTTTTTTTTTTTAAGGTTGAGCTGGGTCACTGAGAGGTGCAGTCTTTTAATAAAGCTGCTGCTGCCTCATGCTACTGCACTCAGCTCTGCCTCCCAATCAACACAGGTCTGCAACTCCACCCCATGTCACACGCAGTTCCAGTTACTGCCTCCCCATTGGCTGTTTATTTAGGAGCTGAGAACCAAACATCCAATGGAGAGGCAGTAACTGGAGCTGGGTGTGAGGGTGGGTGGAGTCGGAGCCTGTATTGATGAGGCACAGAGAGGAACCCAGGACTGGGAACAGAACTGGCTAGCAATACCACTCATTGCCCCAACCACCTCTCCTTCACACACATGACCTGATTCTGGTTACTGCCTTTCCATTGGCTCCCAACTCTCCCAGCCAATCTGAATTGTGCCCAGAACCCTCTCACCCTCCTGCCATGGGCAGGCTGGGGTGCACCTCTGCCCACGGGGAGGCAGTAACCAGAACTGGGTGTGGGTGGCATAATGGTGGAGCCCCTTCCCTGCTGGCATGATGTCCACTCCAGGCCAAATTTGAGAGCCATTGTGACCTGGCACACTAGGTCCTGCTGCTCCCATGTTGCAGGGAGCCTGGAACTGTGAGAAGGATCCCATGAGCCAGGTCAGAAATCCATACAGTTAAAAAAATACCAACAAAAATCAAAACTAAGATGTTCTGAAAGAGGACATGTTCAGATGAAAGGATATGAATGAATGCCATTCCCTCATCTGATACAAAACATTTCAATTCCCAGCTGATTTCTACATACATTGAATATAAAGCATAGCTCTAATGGATCTCAGCAATCTGGGACAAAAGAAGGGAAGTGTCTTCTCCTGCCAGTGGTTCTAACTTTTACATTCTAAAACAAATGGAGAAAAACAAAGCTATGTAAACGGAGGTGGGCTCACCTTAACTAATTCTGTGATCTGAATCGCTAATAAAAATCCCCATGAAAAGTGAAGCAGTACCGAGAATTTTCTACAGCTACTGTTGCTATGGAAACCACTTTCCTTATTACCCATGTGTTGCACACATCTCTTTCACTTTACTTATCACTCACATAGGTAATGAAGTGCCTGGAAAACAGAGTGTCCTCCCCCCCTCCCTTCCCCTTCCCCAAAATTCTCTGAAACTGCACTCAAAAGAAAACAGTTTGAATGGCACTATACAACACAGCTAGTAATACGTGAGAATAATAAACAGTTAGTGTGCATGTTAGATAAGTTAATTCACAGACAAAATGTGTGAAAACTTAAAGAACAAAAGACTTTGTCAATCTTCTAAAAGTGGAATAGCACATATCTTCAACCTCCAAATGATGAGGAGAATCTTTCGGAGGCACCCTTGGAGAGAATAGTTCTGCCACACAAATCCTCAGCAATAAACATAGCAACTTATTTTTATTTTATCTTTATATCCAAATCCTTTTAAGAATATCCAGAAATAAAGAATCTACAATAGGGAGAACTTACTGAGGTGCCAGCAAAGAACCTGCAACAGGGAGAACTTCATGAAACGCTGGCTAACATTTGAAATTTACATATTTTCCAGAAAGCACCCAAGATCGCTTCTCATTCATTAGTGGTTGATAGCAACCAGGGGACATGGATTTCACTAGGTTCTGAATTTGATTTCCTATGCCACTAGACGTGTAGCAACAGGAATGTTTTTCAGTATTGAAACACTGATATGTTGGGTCCTGTGGTCCTTTAAAGTTTGACTGGGAAATAGTAAAAGGTCCCACACTTATAACCTAAGGATCTCACACAGCGGCACTTAGACATTGCTGATCTTGTTCATGGATGACAAAGGTTAGCATGAGAATTCTGAATAACATGTAAGTATAAAAAGCACACAGCACTAATATGCTATATCTTAATTGGGGATCGGTCCTGCTTTGAGCAGGGGGTTGGACTAGATGACTTCCTGAGGTCCCTTCCAACCCTGATATTCTATGATTCTATGAATGTGGTTGCCCTAGCTTTAGTTTTGATAGCATTCCGGTACCTCCAGGCATAGGATTACAGCATGTATTGATTTCCTTACAATAAGGAAATGACAAATTTAACTTATCTGCTCTGTTTAAAAACCAAAACTAATTTTCAAAGGAGACAATCCTATAGGAAAGTAAACAGAAGCAATACTTGGACTGATTCAGCTATAACTGACATGGATTTCATCATCTATTTCAGATATTTATATATCAGTATAACTCCCTCCTATTTCAATGGAGTTATTCCAGATTTACAAGAGTATAAAGTGTAATCAAAATTAGTTCCACTGTCAGTAAAAGCAGATCAAATCTGTGAGTGAATGCTCAGTATGTTCCCAATTATATTTAGCTCACCCTTGATTAATAATGACATGAGCTGGCCCATACAAATTACCCACTTTTTATAAAATGTTATCTCAGTGTGGTCCACAAGATCTTTTCTGTTAAAGTGTTTTCTTCATTATTAATGATAATGGTGATAATAAATCAAGATGTTACTTACATTTATGGTCCCATTAGATTCTCTGAAAGATGCATTTCATTATTCCAGCACAGATGTTCTGAATGAACCTGCTAAAATTCAAATGACTGCCTGGTGAAATGTTATTTTTGTCATAATTTGTATTTACCACATGAAATTTCCTTTGGGCAGGCTACAGGAAATAGTTTCTTGCAATGATGTAGTTCTGCTGTGGTGGCTAATTGTGTGCTACATTTTGAAACATAATTCATTTAATCTGTGTTTATTTATAGCTAGTTGGCCCAATTACTCCATTACTCTCCTATATTGCTTTTACACTGGTGTAACTCCATTGTTTTCAATGGATAGTAAAGCCATACTCTGGATTTGCACCCATGTAAATAGTGATAGTGATCAGGCTCATCTTAAAGGAAATTAATTCAAAATATTTATTTTAACATAACAAAACAACAACAACAACAATATTTTTTTCCATTTACTTGAGAGGAACAGGGGCTGGAAAAGAAACATGTTTTTCTTTCCTTTTTTGGCAAATGGGATATAAAGTAAATTTGAAAAATGAGCCACCAGAGCTTTATGATTATAGGAGCTTAGCCTCCTGCGTTTCCTGAAATTGCTTTTTGGAGAAGATTAAGAAAGAAAGGACAGAGCATTGGAAATAAAGTGTGTGTGTTTGTGTGTGTGTGTGCTTGTCTGTATTAGAAAAGGTGTACTGGCAAACCCTCCTAGTGGAGATGCAGTTTATACTGGCAAAACAGGGCTTTACACTAGTTCTCTGGTCAAAATAAGCTATATTGGCAAAACACTTTTTTGCCAGTATAACTGCATTCATACTATGGCTTTCGCTAGTATAAAAATGCAACAACAACAACAAAATAACCAACACCCATAAGTGACATTACTAGAACAGCAAAAGTTTCTAGGATAAACCATGCCTCAGTTTACGTTGCCAGATTCCTAAATCATACATTTGTATTTTATTTATCATTTTATTCTGTAATTTCTATTTCATCAGTGTCAATACTGCCCTCTTTTTATGTTAATAACAGGTAGCAACAGCCATCACAATAGAAGAAAACAAAGCCTTTTACACCACAAAAAAAAAAAACTAACAAATATAGCAAACATGCTGTTACACAACTCTAACACACAGCACCACTGTACATGTCACGTTACTCTCCATGGCCTAGAGGAGGAACCTAAACTTAGGCACTGTTTTTCAAAAGTGATGAGCCCCCAGCTCCTGCCTTTGACCTCAAGTAGAGCTGTTCACTGCTAAGCACTTTTGCAAGTCAGGCCCCTTAGTTTGGTGCTTAAATATGGAATTAGAAGCCTAATTTAAGTTCCTACTTTTTGAGAATCTTGGCTGATGTTTCTAGAACTCTCCAAAGACCTGACGCAGCTTTGTTTCTTTATGCAGTTCCCACGCAGCTTCTTCACACAATCTGACCACTGAAGGCGCAAGAGCCATTTTTGTCTACAGAGTCTGCCACACAGAACAGCTCACCCCACCTCACTGAAGCTTCATCTTGTTTGTCATCTCATCTGAAAACATTGCTTTTCTCCCTTGCCCTTCTTTTCTCTCTCTCCCTCTGCTATTTTTCCTCTAGACTGTGTATTCATTAAGCCTGGAAAGCATTATGAAATACAGTTTGTAGGAAAGATGAAATACAAAATAAATCTGTCTTGCGTTGTACTGAAAGTGATGAAGCCTTTAAAGTGGCATCAGTGCCGATGAAATAGTGAATTCTAAAAATTCTTCAAATTAAAGGGATGTGTTCTCCACAACTCATAGGCTTAACTTTTTCAGTTCTGCTCAGCACACATCAGGGGAGAGACTATATACCCCTTATTATCAAGATTTTTTAAAGTTCAGATTTAGAAACACAACCGGTTAGACAACTCATGTTTGTACACAGTATCTGGGAGCACAACATGCACAGTTGCAGTGACTTCCCATGCAAAGCAGGTGTATGCAAAAGTACACACATATAAGCAGTTGTGCATGTGAAGTAGCATTAGGTTTATAGTGACATTAAATTAGGAAGATAATGCAAATACCAAAGAGGACAGGGAAATAAAACAAGTTACCAACAGCTGAGAACTTAACAACATGGGCAGGAAATAAAAACTTGACATTCATGATGGAAGAAATGGAAGTTAAAACATCCAAGGAAAATGTTCCTCGGTATGGGAGGAACAAACTGCCCTAACAGCAGAAAAGAACTCTTTTTCCCCAACATTCATGCAAATCTGATTGAACAAATGGCACAAATGGAAAAGGCCCACAAGCACAGGCAAATGTTTGAGAGCACTATTTCAGCACTATATGACAGCACTTTCCCCTCAACGGCCCCATTTCTCTCACTCTTCTTGTCTTTTGTTTCGGTTAGTAAAGAGTTGTCAGGATGTGCTGAGAGTCTTCAGACCCTGTTCAGATATTATAGCTGTCATACTTCATCCCAAGCTCAGGCAAATCTGTCAGTTTTCCTTTTGCACTCTAGCAAAATGTGAAGTGATTAGATAGAGATCTATTACTGATGACTGGGAGGCCCATTTTAAATTAGTAAGATTTGTGCTTTGTCTGAATATTGAGGGTGATGTTAGTTAAGTTTAGATTATGTGGAATGTTCAGAACAGCCACTGTGTAACCCGGACATAACACAGTGTGGCTCCCTTGTAGGCGATGACTCTTGTACAGTGGTTTATGAATCTGCTACTGCCTCTGATCTAACGGACTTGTTGCTTTAGCTTGAGCAGTAGAGGTTTATGATCCTTAGGTGTTCATGTAGTCCTACTGCTTATTCCTCACTTGTAATCATGAGCCCATATCACAATTAATTCCCTTGGGAAGGACTGTAATGTGACAGCTGAAGTAAGCAGTTAATAATTGATACTCTACTATGACACAGATTCTGTGTTTGTTAATAAAAAAAAGAGCCAAGAATAACACAAAACAAATGGTTACATGAGACACCGAGAAACTTTTAAAATGAATGTTTTTAAAAGTTTTTCACAAGATGTTAGTGTCTCTTTACATAAGTGGTTTTTCATAAAACAATACTAACAAGAGATGTTACCAAATGCTTTGCATTTTGATGGTATTGTTAGTGTTACTCTCTGCCATCTGTCACACTCTCTTAAGGAATTGAAGGGTCAGAGTAAGGCATTTTTGTACCTCCTTTGGCAAACAATTATGTTTTCCCTGTATATTGCCTTCGGAACTGGATGGTGTTTCATAACAGTGAGTTACTGTGCTCCCTCTGTTGGCTTTGTGACTACGGAACACAACCAAAACATGTCTCCAATCCTACAGTCATCCTTATGCAGTGGCTTTCAGGAGTTTGGCCTACACTAGAAACTGAAGGATTTGGCCCTATGTTCTATATAAACAGTGATCATTTTGTTTCCTTTTAAAAAAAAATTTAGCATCAAAGTGATCTTTTTAGTTAGAATACAGAGCAATTCCCAGAGCAATCATTTTAACAAGTTTAAATTTGGGACCTAAAATATATAACAATGTCAACTTTAATTCTTACTCTGGTTCACCCAGCATGAACTTGTTTGAGTAACCTGTTAATCATCAGATAAATATTGACATTTAACCATTGGTTTAAGATTAACATAGTGCAATAAAAAAAACAACAGAAAGAAGTAAATCTGGCTGAGAGAATCAGAGAACACTCAGACACTGTTGTAATGCAATTTCTTAATCTATTTATCATGGTAATAATTAGCCCGTGTTGCTCCATCTCAGGCACTGATTGCTGCTGGCAGAGAACGCTGTGCAAACAAGGTCAAAACAAGGTAAAATTTCTGTGTAAATCTGTTGCTGACCCAATTAAATTAATGTGCTAGTTTTTAGTTACTTTATATCCACCTGTAAACAAAACATAACTGATATTTGAGAGTGTCTGTACTGCAATTAGACACCCACAGCTGGCCCATGCCAGCTGACTCAGGCTCTGGCTAAGAGGCTGTTTAATTGCAGTGTACATGTTTGGGCTCAGGCTGTAGCCTGAGCTCTCGGACCCTGTGAGTTGGGAGGGTCCCAGAGCTCCGGCTGTAGGCAAAGCTGGAACATCCACGCCACAATTAAACAGCCCCTTAGTCCAAGCCCCGTGAGCCTTAGTCAGCTGGCATGGGCCAGCCACATGTGTCTAGTGCAGTGTAGACATACCCTGATATTTTTCTATCTATGACACTCTGTCCACTCCTGCTGGGACATTAAATTCATCTTCAGGAAGTCACAAACAACTGTCAGAATTAACTCCAATTATAGTGATCTAGAAAATCTTTCTAGACAAATACGTCAAAACAAAAAAAGCCCCCAAATAATAACAGACATTCTGAATGAACAGGAACTTATAGGCCAGACTCAAAGTAAACTGAAGTTGATGGGAGTTGGGTCCACAATGCAGCTTTGAGTTTTAGCTTCTGCAGCTCACAATTACTCATAAAACTTGCATGCTATTAGACAGCTTGCTTAATTCTAATCCTTCGCTGATTTATGTGAAGGGTTTTCCAGAACAGAGTGATTTTCTGGTAAAACACCGTTAACCCTTTTTACTGAAATGGACTACCTTGGCTGTATGTGGATTTACCTTGTTTCTTTTTCATTTCTAGTAAAGTAATTTTGGTTAGCTCTTGCAGAGTTACAGAAAGCTACAGTAATGGGCATGTGTTTAAGATGGAAGAAAGAATTTAGGCTTACTTAAGATTTTGTTTAAGATGCTGGACAAGTACCAATAAAAATATATATGATTTATAGCTCTCTTTTCTTCTTTCAGATTTGCACTGCTCCTAGTTTCCACTAAGCAGTGAAAAAATCCTTCCTTGGACTTCCCTGCTTTGGAAAGCCTTCTCTTCTCTATTTTTATAAGTAGATCTAAGTCTGTGAAACGCAGGCTCTTATCTTTACCTCAACAATTCTTCAAGTCTAGAGGCCATATACCTTCCGACTTTTCTTAGTTACTGCCTAGTTTCTTCAAATATGAGTAGCATGTAAGTTTTCAGAGAAAATTAACTATACAGAAAGTTTGGAATGGTATTATCATGCCATTTTTGAGCTAGGAGGAAACCAAGGAAGATTAGACAAAAGTAAAAAATTCAAATTAGGGTAATTGTTTGTGATGATTTATAACTAAGGCTAAGATTTTGTCATGGTTATTTTTAGTAAAAGTCATGGACAGCTCATGGGCAATAAACAAAACTTCATGGAAGCTGTGACTTGTCTGTGACTTTTGCTGCTGCGGCTCCATGGTTTTTCCCTGCCACCGTGGTGGCTGGGAGCTGTGGGGTTCCCCCTCTGCCCAGGGTAGCTGGAAGCTGCAGGAGGGGTGGGAGGGGCTGCAAAGAGAAAACAAGACACCCCCACCCACTTGCCCAAGGCTGTTGTCCATCCCTGGAACCCTGAGGAGGGCCCCCTCAGGATTCTGTCAACTGTCACTGGAACCTTGCAAGGGGGTCCCCTGTCGCTGGAACCCTGCCAGGGCCCCGCTGGCTGCCAGCTCAAGTCCTGCAGTCCCAGGAGCTGAAGCAGAGAATGTCATGGAGGCTAGCTGCAACCTTAAGTATGGAGAAGTGGTAGCGTCTCCATAATAAAAGTTGCCCTTTAAGCTGCTCCAGATGTACTGTGCTACTTTCGATCACCTGCAGTCTCATCATGTAACCTTATTTCAATGCATTATTCAGTACCTCCATATGTACTACAAATTCAGCAGGATGTTCTTTCAGATTTCCATGGCTGTGTGTCTGCTGGATGAAATTAACATTTCTCTTCAGAATTCGAGCAAATATATTAAGTATAAGAAAACCTCACTCACTCCCACCCAGTAGAACCTCCCTAACGGATGGGAGACCTACTGCAAATTAGTGACATTTTTTTGCTATAACTAGTGTTGACATCTCATTCCCTGCTGGCCAGTCAGGCAAGACCATGTCACTCACTCACTCTAGCCTTGGCAAACAACTACTTACATTTCTGTTACTACTACTGAGAGGAAACTGTGCCAGATAGTAGTGCTCTGCTCTGCTGGAGTCATGGGGGGGCGGGGTGTGTGAAATGGAACAAACCACCAGTTTCAGAAGAGGCTGCTGGATTCAAGCAGTGAAGGGAGGACTGCACTAGATTAGATTTCTGAGCTATTGTCTTCACTGGCTGCACTGTCCTTCAGCCACACTGCTGTGAGTGAGATGCCATCCCCACTGTCAGCTCTGTCCCTGGCTGCTCCTGTGTGACTGTGTTGCGGCTCTTCTGGCTGTTTTGGCAAGTATCAGCATTTCATCAGAATGTTTATGCACTGAGTTTCTCAGAACTCTCCCTCCTGGGATCCAATCCTGTTCCCATTAAAGTCATTGACAAGACGCCTGTTGGTTTATTATTTATTTATTTGCATTATATTATCATCTAAGAGCCCTGATCAGGAATCAGTACCCCACTGTGCTAGGCCCTGTGTGCTCTACAACATAACTGAAGCAAAATATAGGACATTAACTGTATGTGCCACTGTGGCTTGTTGCTTATGTAAGAGCTCATAGGTGGAAGTCAGAAATCACAATATCTGCTGAAGTTTCTTTAAATTCTGTACATGTAAGAGGGCTTTACATTAAAGCAACCATTTTTATTAACTATAATAATAGAATCAAAGGACTGGAAGGGACCGCAAGGTATCATCTAGTCCAGTCCCCTGCATTCATGGCAGGACTAAGTATTATCTAGACCATTCCTGACAGGTGTTTGTCTAACTTGCTTTTAAAAATCTCCAATGATGGAGATTCCACAACCTCCCTAGGCAATTTATTCCGGTGCGGAAATACAGCAGTTCCGTGCCTTGCTCTCTACTCTCCAGCCCACAGAAGTCTCTGTGTAAACTCCGTGCAGTTAAGGCTCTACAGGTTGGGTGAAATCCCTCCCAGCCTTCTACACAAAGATGAATTTCTCTTGTTTGAGACAAGTGTGTGGTGAATTTGTCCGTGGAGAGGAGGCAGGGCAGTTGAGAGAGCCGAGCAGGAAAGCAGCCTATATCTAGTTCATGCTCCTTTTGGAACTGGACAGAGAGCCGATTGGGAATTCCATCTGGGATCCACATAAGTTCTGGAAGCACAGACTCCCTTCCATGACTTCCACCTCCTCAAAAAGGCTGATGGTGAAGAGATGACAGTTCCTATGCCATCCTCATATCCTGACCCCAGGTTGGGAGTGGAGGGTTTCCTTACTCACTAACTATCATGTACTTAACTTGCATATACAACACTTTACTCAGATTTCACCTAAAGTACTTCAGACCACTACAAGTCCTTAGGAGATAAATGCTGCAATCTGAGGTGATGCTGAAGTCGAACAGCTTAACCTGAAAAAATGGAGTGTGGGTGTTGAGCTGAAGAGCGAGGTTTTGAAATAGTAAAAACAGAAATAAATGCTGAAGAAAAGGATGCTTGGAAACAACTCTAGACACATTTTTTAAAAAGTGAGAAGTCAAATTTACCCTTGGTAGTTTATATTGCCTGCAAGCTATAATTATGGAGTCTCCTGTTTGACATTATTTTTAAAACTTGAGTCTTAGGCCTAGTCACAGTGAAACAAAAACAAATAAAATTAATAAAAACAAGTGGAATGCTTCTGTCACTTGAAAAGTGACATTAACACCACCGAATTTCTCTGCAAAAGAAAACTATTTAATATTAGCAACAGATAAGACTATATCCCCCAGTGAGCAATAAGGAAGTCAGCAACTCTGTTCCATCTAGCTAAAGAACATCTGATTGACTGGCCAGCAACGTGGGGATGCCTTCCACATACTAATTGAAACATTTGAACTGAATGATGGCTTTAAGCTCACCAATGGTACAGTATCTCCTCAGCTCACTCCTCCGTGGATTGCGCCTTTGCGAATTTGTGGTGTTGTTCTGCTCCTCTTCAGAAGTAGCTGTGTTAGTGACAGGTATCAATTTACTGGCTTGTGGGGCCTCTTGTGCTTCTGCTGCAAGAGGGTTGTATCCTGGTGCAGTAACATCTACAGACTGGGACTTTTTCTTTAACCTATAGGCAAAAGAAAACGTGCTATTAATACTTGTTTTATAGCTACAATATTGAACTGCTTTTACTTTACAAAGAATAGTGATGCAATAAATTAACAATTTATTTTATATTACAGTAGTGCCAAGAGGCCCCAACTGTGATCAGACTTTCTTTGTGGTAAATAAGTAGTGAGAGATTGTAAACTGTTTGGGGAAGGAATGATCTAAACAGACCAGTCAGATAAGAGATGGGAGGAAGGAAGTATTATTGCCAGAAATGGGGGAACGGAGGCACAGAGAAATTAAGTAATTTGTTCACGGTTGCACAGGAAATCAAAGAAATGTAGGACTGAGAAGGATCTCAATAGGTCATCGAGTCCAGTCCTCTGCACTGAAGCAGAATTAAGTATTTATCTAGACCACCCCTAACAGGTATTTGTCTAACCTGTTCTTAAAAACTTCCAATGACAGATTCCACAATTTCTTAGGTAATTTGTTCCAGTGCTTAACTACCCTTACAGTTGGGAAGTTTCTCCTAATCTCCGGGGATCCTAGAAATCCATTTGCCACAGAAAAACGTGGAATTTGCATTTTTACAGAGAATCTTTTTTTTACATTTTGTGAAAAATTAAAAACGTATACAGTAGAACCTCATTTATCCAGCTCTCCGTATTAATCGAACTGGGGCTGATAGCCCGAGCACCAGGCAGCGGGGCTCAGGCTGTCAGTCCAGCATGGTGCTGCTCCAGCTTCAACGGAAGCCTGAGCCCTGCCACCTAGGGATGACAGCATGAGCCCCGTCGCCAGGGCTGAAGCTATTTGCCTATTCTCTGGATTATCCAAATTTTAGATTATCTAATCTGGCCCGGTCCCAATTAGACTGGATAAATGGGGTTCCATTGTGTATTGTGGCTAGGGAAACTAAAGTTCAGCGTTTCATTTTAATCCCAGAAAAACACAGATTTTTATGTTTTACTGCCCTATTGACTGATATGGTCCCTCAAGGGTTGCAGCACATTAGTGGGGTGCATGAGAAGGGATACTGCACAGGCACTCATTGTGGATGTACAAAGAAGGTTACAGCCTCCGGTTCCAGAAAGGAGGTACATGTTTCAGAAACACTGTTTGATGTGGTGCATGCGCATTAAACAAAGACACATTTCACACATCTGCTGGTGTCACTGCTAATGTCTCATTAAAGCAAGCCATTTGTTTCTGTTTACACCACACCGTATTGTACATAGAGCGGATGTCACATGCTTCATTAATTCCAGCCATCAAAGATTTTCTATGCAGTAAATCCTCTATTGTACTAACTAACTGGTACAGGGGCAGTTATACCAAGTCTGTCCCATAGTATCCTGCTAGACTACAGAAGTGTGTGATACTGTGTAGAATGTAATGTGAATTTGTTAGTCTATTTGAGAATATTGGTTTCAGAGTAACAGCCGTGTTAGTCTGTATTCGCAAAAAGAAAAGGAGGACTTGTGGCACCTTAGAGACTAACCAATTTATTTGAGCATAAGCTTTCGTGAGCTACAGCTCACTTCATCGGATGAGCTGTAGCTCACGAAAGCTTATGCTCAAATAAATTGGTTAGTCTCTAAGGTGCCACAAGTACTCCTTTTATTTTAGAATATGTATATAATCTGATTTATAATTATGTAATTTGTAGTTGTGATGCACCCTAGCCCACCACCATACACCTCAGCCTGCTAACCTCAGATACAGCTTTATGAAATGCCAATAAAGAAACCTCAGTGATAAGTGTCGATTCAAACTGGGCTTTTGGATACCAGAGAATTCAATAAAGTGGTCTCCCAAAACTCAATAAAGTGGTCTGGATAAACCAAGAGGAAAAGGTCTCGGAGGGAATCCTTGCATATATATATATATATATATATATATCGTTGTGACACTGCAGCCAATATGCTTCATAGTGATATTATTATGATATGGTTATAGCACAATTATGATGTATTTTATGCAAGATGGGTCATGTGAGATATCATTGGAAAAGTTATGATTTGCTGAATATGATTATCCTATTTGTATGTGTAATGCTGACAGACCCCAGTTATCAGTTGGCAGGATCAAACCGGGGACTCCTGGAGCTGAGTGCATGAGCCTCTACCGCATGAGCTAAAACCCAACTGGCTGTTAGCTAAGGCTGTAGAGCAGATTCATTTTATCTCTCTCCCTAAGTGGTCTCCGTGCCACTAGATGGGACAGAACACCACACCCAGGAGGTGTGTGGGTTACATATGCACATATCATTTTTGTATCAGAAATTATGAATATTGACTATGTATCTGTATTTCAAATGCATTTAACCTGGGTAAGACCCACTAGACAAGATGCTTTCAGTCTAGATAGGTGGTTGGGAAGGGCCTATTCAGGGCAATGAGCCATTAAGGAGAACAGTAGGCCTTAGGAGATGCTTTTCTCCCACTTGGTGAGCCTTCCTGAAAAAGCTACAGGCAGCCTGTGAGTGATGGCTGCTATGACTCTACAAGGATATGTGACTGGTCCATATGATTCTGGACTCCATCTTGGGACATCAGTAGTTTTCCACAGACGGATCTGGGAACCAAGTTTTGGAACAAAGGGTTCCCACCCTATGCAAAAGCTATATAAGGCAGAAAATGACATCATCTGTGATTCTTCACTCCCCACACAAGAAGACTCCTGGAAACACCTAGGAACAAAGACTGAACTGGGGGAAGTGCTGGACCCAGGCTAAAGGGATTTCTAGCCCGTGTATGAAATACCTGGGGATTCCAAGCTATAAAGCAAGTGCAGCTTGCCCCTTAAGAATCTGCAGCCTGCTTGTATCATTTTTCAGGGTGAGACTCTGCTAATTCATATCCAATCTATCTAATATATTAAGCTTAGTTTGTGTTTTTTATTTTCTATCACTTGTAATCACTTAAAATCTATCCTTTGTAGTTAATAAACTTGTTTTTGTTTTAATCTAAACCAGTGAGCTTTGGCTGGAGTGCTGGGGGAAAATCTCTGCTTGGCTACCACAACTGTGCATTGTTCCCTTCACATTGAGGGAGAGGCGGATCAGGTATCAACCCATATACTGGCCAGATTTGACCAGTTCCAGATGGCACCCTGGGGGGAACCCATTACATTCATTATTCTGAGCATGCAACTACAGACTTTTGTGTTTTAACTTTAAAAACAATCACTTCTACGAATTGCTTCAGTTATCACCTCTGCTTGACCAACTGGCTCCCCATGTTCCAAAACAGCAACTCTGAGTGACAGGTCACTGTGAAGGTTTCCCTCAATCCTTTCTCCATTAATTTCCAATCCACTTATTGTCAGGAATTCCATTCACTATGCTTTCTTGTAGCCAACAGGGTTACCAAGAGCGCAGTGCTACTCCCTCTACCCCAACCCGGGTCCGGCAAATGTGCAATCCATAATAAACTGTTAAACATGTGAAACCGAGGGTGGATAGTAGATTAATTTTATGGAATTACAAGAAGGCAGGGCTACAACGAGCACCTTAGAAATAAGAGCGCTAGATATGTTTCTTCCCTATGCCCCCTAGATTCTTGAAAATTACTTTTTTGTTGTAGGCAAGAGAGAATGCTAAATACCATCATTCATATGAAAATTTCATAAAATAGAGGAAGTCTTATTAACCTTTAACAATGGTTCCAATTAGCTATGCAATTATAGTTAAAAACACAAGGAACAGAACAGAATGCGTAGGTGGTGAAAGGAAATGGAGGCCCTAGCTCATTAACAACAAGCAGGGAAACATCTGCTTACTTCAATCTCCCATATTTTATAGGGTATAAGGAACAAAAAAACAGGGCTGGAGGCTGAAGTCTTAATCAGATGCTTAGAAAGAAGTAAAGGGACTCTATATAAGTAGCTCCCAGCTAATCAGACAGGAAGAAGCCTCTAAGGAGACAGGGCTTCAGACTCATTTTTTAGAATTCTGAGTGTTAGGTTATTATACATAGAATCATAGAATCATAGAATATCATGGTTGGAAGGGACCCCAGAAGGTCATCTAGTCCAACCCCCTGCTCGAAGCAGGACCAATTCCCAGTTAAATCATCCCAGCCAGGGCTTTGTCAAGCCTGACCTTAAAAACCTCTAAGGAAGGAGATTCTACCACCTCCCTAGTTAACGCATTCCAGTGTTTCACCACCCTCTTAGTGAAAAAGTTTTTCCTAATATCCAATCTAAACCTCCCCCATTGCAACTTGAGACCATTACTCCTCGTTCTGTCATCTGCTACCATTGAGAACAGTCTAGAGCCATCCTCTTTGGAACCCCCTTTCAGGTAGTTGAAAGCAGCTATCAAATCCCCCCTCATTCTTCTCTTCTGCAGACTAAACAATCCCAGCTCCCTCAGCCTCTCTTCATAAGTCATGTGCTCTAGACCCCTAATCATTTTTGTTGCCCTTCGCTGGACTCTCTCCAATTTATCCACATCCTTCTTGTAGTGTGGGGCCCAAAACTGGACACAGTACTCCAGATGAGGCCTCACCAGTGTCGAATAGAGGGGAACGATCACGTCCCTCGATCTGCTCGCTATGCCCCTACTTATACATCCCAAAATGCCATTGGCCTTCTTGGCAACAAGGGCACACTGTTGACTCATGTCCAGCTTCTTGTCCACTGTCACCCCTAGGTCCTTTTCCGCAGAACTGCTGCCTAGCCATTCGGTCCCTAGTCTGTAGCGGTGCATTGGATTCTTCCATCCTAAGTGCAGGACCCTGCACTTATCCTTATTGAACCTCATCAGATTTCTTTTGGCCCAATCCTCCAATTTGTCTAGGTCCTTCTGTATCCTATCCCTCCCCTCCCGCGTATCTACCACTCCTCCCAGTTTAGTATCATCTGCAAATTTGCTGAGAGTGCAATCCACACCATCCTCCAGATCATTTATGAAGATATTGAACAAAACCGGCCCCAGGACTGACCCCTGGGGCACTCCACTTGACACCGGCTGCCAACTAGACATGGAGCCATTGATCACTACCCGTTGAGTCCGACAATCTAGCCAGCTTTCTACCCACCTTATAGTGCATTCATCTAGCCCATACTTCCTTAACTTGCTGACAAGAATACTGTGGGAGACCGTGTCAAAAGCTTTGCTAAAGTCAAGAAACAATACATCCACTGCTTTCCCTTCATCCACAGAACCAGTAATCTCATCATAAAAGGCGATTAGATTAGTCAGGCATGACCTTCCCTTGGTGAATCCATGCTGACTGTTCCTGATCACTTTCCTCTCATGTAAGTGCTTCAGGATTGATTCTTTGAGGACCTGCTCCATGATTTTTCCAGGGACTGAGGTGAGGCTGACTGGCCTGTAGTTCCCAGGATCCTCCTTCTTCCCTTTTTTAAAGATTGGCACTACATTAGCCTTTTTCCAGTCATCCGGGACTTCCCCCGTTCGCCACGAGTTTTCAAAGATAATGGCCAAGGGCTCTGCAATCACAGCCGCCAATTCCTTCAGCACTCTCGGATGTAACTCGTCCGGCCCCATGGACTTGTGCACGTCCAGCTTTTCTAAATAGTCCCTAACCACCTCTATCTCCACAGAGGGCTGGCCATCTCTTCCCCATTCTGTGATGCCCAGTGCAGCAGTCTGGGAGCTGACCTTGTTAGTGAAAACAGAGGCAAAAAAAGCATTGAGTACATTAGCTTTTTCCACATCCTCTGTCACTAGGTTGCCTCCCTCATTCAGTAAGGGGCCCACACTTTCCTTGGCTTTCTTCTTGTTGCCAACATACCTGAAGAAACCCTTCTTGTTACTCTTGACATCTCTTGCTAGCTGCAGCTCCAGGTGCGATTTGGCCCTCCTTATATCTTTCCTACATGCCCGAGCAATATTTTTATACTCTTCCCTGGTCATATGTCCAACCTTCCACTTCTTGTAAGCTTCTTTTTTATGTTTAAGATCCGCTAGGATTTCACCATTAAGCCAAGCTGGTCGCTTGCCATGTTTACTATTCTTTCGACTCATCGGGATGGTTTGTCCCTGTAACCTCAACAGGGATTCCTTGAAATACAGCCAGCTCTCCTGGACTCCCTTCCCCTTCATGTTAGTCCCCCAGGGGATCCTGGCCATCTGTTCCCTGAGGGAGTCAAAGTCTGCTTTCCTGAAGTCCAGGGTCCGTATCCTGCTGCTTACCTTTCTTCCCTGCGTCAGGATCCTGAACTCAACCAACTCATGGTCACTGCCTCCCAGATTCCCATCCACTTTTGCTTCCCCCACTAATTCTACCCGGTTTGTGAGCAGCAGGTCAAGAAAAGCGCCCCCCCTAGTTGGCTCCCCTAGCACTTGCGCCAGGAAATTGTCCCCTACGCTTTCCAAAAACTTCCTGGATTGTCTATGCACCGCTGTATTGCTCTCCCAGCAGATATCAGGAAAATTAAAGTCACCCATGAGAATCAGGGCATGCGATCTAGTAGCTTCCGTGAGTTGCCGGAAGAAAGCCTCATCCACCTCATCCCCCTGGTCCGGTGGTCTATAGCAGACTCCCACCACTACATCACTCTTGTTGCACACACTTCTAAACTTAATCCAGAGACACTCAGGTTTTACCACAGTTTCGTACCGGAGCTCTGAGCAGTCATACTGCTCCCTTACATACAGTGCTACTCCCCCACCTTTTCTGCCCTGCCTGTCCTTCCTGAACAGTTTATAACCATCCATGACTGTACTCCAGTCATGTGAGTTATCCCACCAAGTCTCTGTTATTCCAATCACGTCATAGTTCCTTGACATCACCAGGACCTCCAGTTCTCCCTGCTTGTTTCCAAGGCTTTGTGCATTTGTATATAAGCACTTGAGATAACCTGTTGATCGCCCCTCATTCCCAGTATGAGGCAGGAGCCCTCCCCTCACAGACATTCCTGCCTGTGCTTCCTCCCGGTATCCCGCTTTCCCACTTACCTCAGGGCTTTGGTCTCCTTCCCCCGGTGAACCTAGTTTAAAGCCCTCCTCACTAGGTTAGCCAGCCTGAATTTTCTCCTTCTTTTGTTATTAGCTGCACACCCCAACAGCAAAGGCTGGTGGGTAAAACTCATTGTGTAAAAGACTTATTTTTTTCTGAATCAGCAGCTGACAGAGGAGTGTCAGTAAATAGAGCAATATGTTAACAACAACAAATGAAGAAGCACTGTAATGACCAGGGTGTGTCCAGCCAGGCCTAGGGGTCAGGGCAGGAGTCAGGGCTAGTGGTCAGTGCCAAGGGTCAGAACTGAAGTCTGCATCAGGTGCCATGTCAGGGGTCAGAGCTGGAGACGTCAGGTACCAAGCTGAAGGTCAGAGCCAGAAATAACATCAGGGGTAAGGCGTAGGAGCAGGGACCTGGAGTAGGGCAAGACAGCAGGAACTGGGAGTAGAGGGGAGTCTGGGATGGGAAGACAGGAACCTGGAGTAGGCAAGAATGCAGGGCTCAGGAGTCAGGTAAGTCAGAGAGGTCCATAGTAGCAGCCAGCCAGAGATTCTTCTAGTTGCTAAGACAACTTCCTGTTGTTGCTTCCAGGAGTATATAGAGCTCCTCAGCCAATCAGGGAGCTGGATATTTCCCCCAACTGGGAGCTTCAAGGGCAGGGCCCTCCGCAAGCTAGCCCTTTGCTGAACCCTTCCCTGGTTCCTCAGATGAGCTGCTGGGTGGCAATCATGGTCTGAGTGCTGCCGTGGGCCTGGGTGTGAGACTCATAATCCCTCACAAGCACCTAGTGCACTGTGCAGGCAATAGACAACGGAGACCAATGGTGAAATCATGGCCCCTTGAAGTCACTGCCAAAATTCCCATTGACTTCAATGAGCACAGGATTTCACCCAATTCTTTAATAGGCCTATGACTGGCGATCCTATAAGGACAAATGCAAAATACTCAACTTAGGATGGAACAATCAGTTACACACATACAAAATGGCAAATAATTGCCAAGGAAGGAGTACTGCAGACAGGCATATGGGGGTCATAGTGGATCATAAATGAACAGTGTAACACTGTTGCAAAAAAAGCAAATATCATTCTGGGATGTATTAGCAGAATTGTTGTAAGCAAGACACAAGAAGCAATCCTTCTGCTCTACTCCACATTGATTAGGCCTCAACTGGAGTATTTTGCTTTCAGTTCTGGGTGCCACATTTCATGAAAGATGTTGACAAATTGGAGAAAGTCCAGAGCAGAGCAACAAAAATGATTAAAGGTCTAGAAAACTTGACCAAGGAGGGAAGACTGCAAAAATTGGAGAAGAGAAGACTGAAAGGGGACATGATAACAGTTTTAGAGTATGTAAAAGGTTGTTACAAGGAGGAGGGAGAAAAATTGTTCTCTTTAACCTCTGAGAATAGGACAAGAAGCAATGGGCTTAAATTGCAGCAACGGCGGTTTAAGTTGGACACGAGGAAAAATGTCCTAACTGTCTTGGTGGTTAAGCACTAGAATAAATTGCAAAGGGAGGTTGTGGAATCTCCATTATTGGAGATTTTTAAGAGCAGGTTAGACAAACACCTGTCAGGGATGGTCTAGATAATATTTAGTCTTGCCACTGGTGCAGGGGACTGGACTAGATGACCTCTCGAGGTCCCTTCTAGTCCTACAGTTCTATATTTGTTCCACACCTGAGTCTGATGCAGACTAGACGTGACAACATTCTAGGTGTGCTACAAAATGTAGCCATTTTCCAGTTCTTTATCTGATGTCAGTGAGTTGACTGTAGTAAGACAGGAAGAAGTGGGTTCAGAAGTGAAGATTTTATTTTCAGGAGGTTGGTAGAATTTCTTTGCAGATATTGGTTTATTTGATCTAATTTTAATACATGCCTTAAAAAAGGAATTGTAAGGCTCCCAACAGTATTAGCACTTCTTTACAGGTGAGAAATTGCAGATTAGCATAAGGCCAAATAAGTGAGGACTGACATTTTGGGAGGGTCAGTGTAAAATACCCTGGACTGAGACACACTCGCTGTATGCTGTGATGTCCCAGTGGTTTAAAAAGGCTACCTGTATGGGAGCCTACAGAAAGTCTGGATGTATTTCTGATTATGCAAACTTCCACTGTAGCAACTGAAATCTGTCTCATTCCTTAGAAAGACATGTATTTACCTGAGAACACTGGATTAAATCCACCCCTGTAGAAATGGACAGCAGAAAGCATATACACCCATAAGCCATCAAAACAGAGGATTTAAGTGGTGCAAAAGTATTCTGCTAGTCCTCTATACAGAAGTGAATTTCACCCATTACGAGAAGATGTACAGTTACTGAGCAGGCTAATTTTCAAAGTTAGAAGCAGCTGCTGTGCAAACTATTTCTTTTTCTCAAAATAAATAGAGGCATATGACTTTAGGGACCAATTAATCACAGAATTTCATTTTGTAATAGCAAGTTATATTTCTATAAAACACATCATGAAAAAGAAAACTAATGTCACCCTCAAAACAAATCCTGGGAGCAGCTATAACAAACGTCTGGCAGTTCAGTCAGTGAAAAAAACCAACAGATTTAAACTATTCACAGTAAAAAAGAAAAAAATCCCAAGTGGATGGGAACTTTTATAGTGTGATCGTTCTGTGAAATTGCCAGTGCAGGTCCTTCACCTCCTGCAAATAAGATTGTAAAGGAAAGCCTAATGCACTATTATCTGCTATATATAATACTGTTTCTCTGTGCGCCAAGTGATTATTGCAGAGATTTTTATTGTGCACACAGCATGAGAACAAAAATAAGTCCCTTGAAAGGCTGTGCTTGCTTTTCCAGCGATGTGTTCAGTACCTGTGGTATTTGTGACTCCCCAAAGGTTTTGGTTAAGAATTTAATTTCTTTGTAACAAGAATAGTGATTTAGGATATGAAACTAATGTTCCTCCAATCCACACCTAGAATGGTCTCCTTTTTTTCTGTTCTGGAAAATAATCCAAGAACAGAAGTCCTAAGTCTACCACACCACATTGCAAAGCACAGGCCCCTCAGCTAATGGACTGGGTCCTAGCTACACTGACATTTGTACAATGCCTGAGGACTGTTCTTGCTAAACTGTCTCCACCTGTAGCTTTACTTCCCTTACTTGCACGATATAGAGATATATGATAGGAATAAGTGGTACAGTGTTCACCTGTGGCTAAATTAAGGCATTAAGATTTGTGTCTTCTGGGTTCTCTTTCCATTTTGCCAATGAAAGTTGCCAGAGTTATAAATATTGTGTGAAAGCATACATAGATTGACTTGCTTCAGAGTAGCAGCTGTGTTAGTCTGTATCCGCAAAAAGAAAAGGAGTACTTGTGGCACCTTAGAGAGTAACAAATTTATTTGAGCATAAGGTTTCGTGAGTTACAGGTAAAATGCAAATAATATCTATCACACAGAATTGTTGTGAGACTTCATTATGTCTGTACAGTGCTTTGAGATCCCCAAATGAAGAGTGCTATATATGATGTTTCCACCTCTTGTGACTTTATTATCTCTCTCATGATATTTGGTGATTTTCTTAAACTCTGAGCTCCTGGAAGCACAGGATTACATGAGAATCTCAGCTTTAATTTTAAAAAGTAGTAAGGTTTCTAGCCCTCATGGCTGCAATGATAACTTTGAAAATGTGACCTAAGTTTGTCCTAAAGGAACCAGAACCAGAAGACAAATACCCCCGCCCCCCAATTTATTATTTTTTAAAAATCTCCTGATTTTCTGGGTCCTGACTCAGATTTTTGAATCTTGAAGGCTGGCAATCGTAATTCAATAGGTGGGAGGGGGAGAAACAATAAGTGTAGAAATGGCAGAAGTGCTACATGACTTTTATGTTTAAATTTTCACCAAAAAGGTTAGTAGAGATTAGATGTCTAACATAGTGAATGCCAGTGAAAATCAGGTAGGATCAAAGGCTAAAATAGGGATGTCAAGATTCCTTCCCCACTCTGAACTCTAGGGTACAGATGTGGGGACCTGCATGAAAACCTCCTAAGCTTACTTTTACCAGCTTAGGTTGAAACTTCCCCAAGGTACAAACTATTTTACCATTTGCCCTTGGACTTCCACTGCCACCACCAAACGTTTATCTGGGTTTATTTTTACTAGGAAAGCGTTGTTTGGAAACGTCTTTCCCCCCCAAATCCTCCCAACCCTTGCACCCCACTTCCTGGGGAAGGTTTGGTAAAAATCCTCACCAATTTGCATAGGTGATCACAAACCCAAACCCTTGGACTCAAGAACAATGAAAAAGCATTCCGTTTCTGAAAAGAAGGATTTTAATAGAAGTAAAAAGTAAAAAAGAATCACCTCTGTAAAATCAGGATGGTAAATACCTTACAGGGTAATTAGATTAAAAACATAGAGAATCCCTCCAGGCAAAACCTTAAGTTACAAAAAGAGACACAGACAGGAATATCCATTCTATTCAGCACAGCTTAATTTCTCAGCCATTTAAAGAAATCATAATCTAACGCATATCTAGCTAGATTACTTACTAAATTCTAAGACTCCATTCCTGTTCTATCCCCGGCAAAAGCATCACACAGACAGACCCTTTGTTTTTCCCTCCCCCGAGCTTTTGAAAGTATCTTGTCTCCTCATTGGTCATTTTGGTCAGATGCCAGCGAGGTTATCCTAGCTTCTTTGTCATAAATATAAAGGGAAGGGTAAACACCTTTAAAATCCCTCCTGGCCAGAGGAAAAATCCTTTCACCTGTAAAGGGTTAAGAAGCTAGGTTAGATGTCTTCAAGTCATCAGGGCCTAATGAAATAAACCCTAGAATACCGAAGGAGCAGACTGAGGAGATATTTGAGCCATTGGTGATTATCTTCAAAAAATCATGGAAGACGGGAGAGATTCCAGAGGACTGGAAAAGGGCAAATACAGTGCTAATCTATAAAAAGAGAAATAAGGACGACCTGGAGAATTACAGACCACTGGGGTTAACTTCAGTACCCGGAAAGATAATGGAACAAATAATGAAGCAATCAATTTGCAACACCTAGAAGATAATAAGGTGATAAGTAACAGTCAATAGGGATTTGTCAAGAACAAATCATGTCAAACCAATCTAATAGCTTTCTTTTACAGGGCAACAAGCCAAATGGATAGTGGGGCACGGCAGATTTGGTATATCTTGATTTTAGTAGGGCTTTTGATACCGTCTTGCATGACCTTCTTATAAACAAATTAGGGAAATACAACCATAGATCAAGCTAATATAAAGTGGGTACATAACTGGTTGGTAAACCATTCCAGAGAGTAATTATCAGTGGGGTTCTGCAGGGATCAGTTCTGGCTCTGGTTCTGTTCAATATCTTCATCAATGATTTAGATAATGGCATAGAGAGTACACTTATAGAGTTTGTGGATGATACCAAGCTGGGAGGGGGTTGCAAATGCTTTGGAAGATAGGATTACAATTCAAAATGATCTGGACAAACTGGAGAAATGGTCTTAAGTAAATACGAGGAAATTCAATAAGTACAAATGCAAAGTACTCCACTTAGAAAGGAACAATCACTTGCACACATACAAAATGGGAAATGACTGCATAGGAAGGAGTACTGCAGAAAGGGATATGGAGGTCATAGTGGATCATAAGTCAATAGTGTAACACGGTTGCAAAAAAAGCAAACATCATTCTGAGATGTATTAGCAGGAATATTGTAAGCAAGACATGAGAAGTAATTCTGTTCTACTCCACGCTGATTAGGCCTCTATTGGAGTATGTTGTATCCAGTTCTGGGCACCACATTTCAGGAAAAATGTGGACACATTGGAGAAAGTCCAGAGAAGAACAAAAAAATGATTAAAGAAAACATGACGTAGGAGGGAAGATTGAAAAACTGGGTTTGTTTAGTCTGGAGAAGAGAACATGATAACAGTTTTCAAGTACATAAAAGGTTGTTACAAGGAGGAGGAAGAAAAATTGTTCTCCTTAACCTCTGAGGATAAGACAAGAAGCAACGGGCTTAAACTGCAGCAAGGCTGGTTTAGGTTTGACATTAGGAAAAACTTCCTGTCTTGATGGTTAAGCACTGGAATAAATTGCCTAGGGAGGTTGTAGAATCTCCATCATTGGAGATTTTTAAGAGCAGATTAGACAAACACCTGTCAGCGATGGTCTACATAAGCAGTTCTCAAACTGTGGACTGGAACCCCAAAATGGGGTTGCCAGGGGTGGCTTAGACTTGTTGAGGCCCAGGGCTGACGCTGAAGCCTGAGCCCCACCACCCAGAGCTTCAGCCCGAGAGCTTCAGCCCTGGGTGGTGGGGCTTGGATTACAGGCCTCCCACCTGGGGCAGTGGGGCTCGTGCAGGCTCAAACTTTGGTCTCCCCCCATACACCCTCCTGGGGTTGTGTAGTAATTTTTGTTGTCAGAAGGGGGTTGCAGTTCAATGAAGTTTGAGAACCCCTGGACTATATAATACTTAGTCCTGCCCTGAGTGCAGGGGACTGGATTAGATGACCCTTCGAGGTCCCTTCCAGTCCTACAATTCCATGATGCTGGTCAGCCCCCAACTAAAACCTCTCCAGCACATCAAAGATTTACAACCTATCCTGAAAAATGATCCCTCACTCTCACAGATCTTGGGAGACAGACCAATCCTCACTTACAGACAGCCCCCCAACCTGAAGCAAATACTCTCCAGCAACCACACACCAAAAACACTAACCCAGGAACCTATCCTTGCAAGAAACCCCGATGCCAACTCTGTCCACATATTTATTCAAGTGACACCATCATAGGACCTAATCACATTAGCCACGCCATCAGGGGCTTGTTCACCTGCACATCTATGAATGTGATATATGCCATCATGTGCCAGCAATTCCCCTCTACCATGTACATTGGCCAAACCGGACAGTCTCTACGCAAAAGAATAAATGGACACAAATCTGACATCAGGAATCATAACATTCAAAAACCGGTAGGAGAACACTTCAACCTCTCTGGCCACTCAGTAAAAGATTTGAGGATGGCAATTTTGCAACAGAAAAGCTTCAAAAACAGACTCCAATGAGAAACTGCTAAGCTTGAATTAATATGCAAACTAGATACCATTAACTTGGGTTTGAATAGAGACTGGGAGTGGCTGGGTCATTACACATATTGAATCTATTTCCCCATGTTAAGTATCCTCACACCTTCTTGTCAACTGTCTAAATGGGTCATCTTGATTATCACTGCAAAAGTTTTTTTGCTTCTGCTGATAATAGCTCATCTTAATTAATTAGCCTCTTACAGTTTGTATGGCAACTTCCACCTTCTCTGTATGTATGTATATATTTATACACACACATCTTCTTACTATATGCTCCATTCTATGCATCCGATGAAGTGGGCTGTAGCCCACGAAAGCTTATGCTCTAATAAATTTGTTAGTTTCTAAAGTGCCACAAGTTCGCCTGTTCTTTTTGCGGATACAAACTAACACGGCTGCTACTCTAATTCCGTTTAATGAATGTTTGGGAGGTGTTCACATAGCACACGGACGGGGATGGCAGCAGAAGCTGAACAGAATACAATATATACAAATGTGTAAAATGGTATCAAATCAGTATAATAGAATTTTACACCCACTTTGCACAGCTGTAAATGATGACACGAGGTGCAGCTAGGCCCAGAGTTTTATCATGTTTGGTAGTTACCTTATTTCCATTCACAAAACATCATTTTGGATTCTCAGAGTACATCAGTTTTTGAAGAATACCCAGCTTGGCAGCAAATCTGCATTTTTTTGGCCCTACTTTATTATTTGCTGACAGTTACATTGGATTTGGAGAGGATTTTAATAAAGATGTGTTAAAATAAATTACTATTTTGGATCTAGCTATTTTGCTAATAGCTGCAATGCTGCTATTTAAGTAACTTCCACTAGCTTCATTCTCACAAAAAGCTTTTCCAGAGCTATATTCAAAATATTTTTAGTGAAATTTGCATGAATGTTGAAATTGCCAGCTCTTTCATATTCAACACAGAGATACTCTGCATAATGGCTTAAAGTGACTATAATTTCCATTTAATCATATATACTTACTTAATTCTGTAGGATTATCTCTAATACAGCCTAATATATGAAATAGTATAATGATGGCTTGATTAAAAGTCTACAATGGCTGGTAGAAATGTATCTACTTTGTTTGCAGTCACCAGTCCCTCAGTAGAATAACTGGTGAAGATGGTGCCATACCGATATTTTAAAAGACCAAGAGCTGTAGATTTTGCTAATCACTGTCAAACTTTAAATCTGTAAAAAGAGCAGAGTTTCCACTTCCTTCTCTTTCTAAAATAAATGGTAACTGAAGAAGGGATCAGAATAATCCGAAGTAGTTTAAGACTGTATTATGAAGGAAGCCCAGGCTTCTTTATGATATCTCTGATTAGAAGGATCTACTTTTGTAACCCCTTATTGTGGGCTCTTTGATCAGAGCCCAACCCTGCTCCCACTGAAGTCAATAGGAGTTTTGCTATTGACTTGCATGTGAGCAAGATCAGGCCCTAGAACATCATTTTGCTTCTGTTTAACACAGAGTTTACTTTCTGCCAGACAGGTGCTTCAAAAATCAGGTTGCACTTTTGTCAGATGATAAGAGTTGAGTGACATGTTCTGAGAGACACAGTATGCTCCACTTATGCCAAAGCATGTTGCTAGATGGGATATGTAGTGTACTCTTCCACAAAGTGCTACATAGTGCAATGAGCAACAACCCTTCAACCCTTCAACAAAAAAACTTCAAAAACAGACTCCAACGAGAGACTGCTGAATTGGAATTAATTTGCAAACTGGATACAATTAACTTAGGCTTGAACAGAGACTGGGAGTGGATGGGTCATTACACAAAGTAAAACTATTTCCCCATGTTTATTCCCGCCCGCCCCCACCCCCCACTGTTCCTCAGACGTTCTTGTCAACTGCTGGAAATGGCCCACCTTGATTATCACCACAAAAGGCTTTTTCCCCCCGCTCTCCTGCTGGTAATAGCTCACCTTAAGTGATCACTCTCGTTACAGTGTGTATGGTAACACCCATTGTTTCATGTTCTCTATGTATATAAATCTCCCCACTGTATTTTCCACTGAATGCATCCGATGAAGTAAGCTGTACGTCACGAAAGTTTATGCTCAAATAAATTTGTTAGTCTCGAAGGTGCCACAAGTCCTCCTTTTCTTTTTGCGAATACAGACGAACACGGCTGCTACTCTGAACCCTAGAATGAGCAATTAGCGCTGATTCATGAAGCCTCAATTTTTCTCACAGCAAAGAGAAGGAAGGATGGTGCTCCTTGAAAAGACTATTTTTAGCATTCCTGCTTGCAGAGATCAGAAAGTAGTTGCTAGTGCTATGCAGAATTCAGGGTACACATGATGACTCATTGTGGAGAAGTATAACCTACCTCAGAGACTAATCTTTGGCTTCCTAAGGATACAACAGAAATTGGCCAAAGGATCTTTTATTGATTTAGCTAAAGAGGAATGAGTTTAGTGTTTTTGCCTTGAATCCAAGTATAACCCGAATAACCTGCAACTATGTCTGAAACAGAAACTATTTCCAAGATTAGCTCATTAATTCTCAGGTATACTTTATATATATATTGAACATGCAGTAAATTTCTTACTGTATCCAAATTGCTGTGTTCTTGAGGCAATGGTAGGTTATATCAGACACTTGAACTTACAAATTTAAAAGAAACTGTTCTGGTCTGTTCTCTTTGTATTCTTGATTCATGTGTCAGGTTACACAAGGTAGTACTAGTGACAGGGAGGGCAAAGCCTGCATTGGTCCCCGGAATGTTTGGAGTTAAAGGAAACAAAAACTTCACCTCGCCAAAGAAATCGGAAGCCCCAGTGCCCTTGTGAGTTACTACTCAGGTCAATATTCACCCTGAAAACCCGGCTCTCTTTTCAGCCTATGAGGCCAGAAGTGTGTGAGGGTGTTCCAGAATGAGAGACTGAGGCCGTATCTGCACTACACAATTAAGACAACCTATGTTAGGTCGACTTACAGCCACTGCAGTAATTACTGCGGTTTTTCATGTCCACACTACCCTCCTTCTGTCAGTGTTGCACATCCTCACCAGGAGCACTGAAACCGACTTAAGAAGGGCAGTGGGGGGCAAGGGGAACTGATAGTTACTCCTCTCAGGTTAGCCTGGCTCCATAATACTTGAGTGGCTGTGTCTACACTGGCACTGCACTCACTCATGTGTGGTGCGAAAACTTGTGTAGGCATATCACACGGTTCTTTGTGCTGCAATAAGCTGAGCCACTCGATGAATTCTTTCCCAGAGAATTGTGGGAGACGATTGGTGGATTGTCTGTCCTTTTTGAGCACACGGGGGGAATTGTTGGAAGGCAGTGGAGGGCAAATGTCACTCGAGTGGAGCCAACTTTGCATCCACACTGCAGAATGGTTGTGTTAGCAGCTGATGAGTTGAGCTAATTCAGGCTCTAGCCTGTACCCTGATGGTGCAGCCAACTTGAGTTGAAAGCATCACAACACTCCTGTTAAGGGTTTGTGCATGTGGACGGGACTTGAGTAGGGGCAACACTCAAGTTATAACTTAACTTTGCAGTGGAGACAAACTTTCAATCACTGGAAGGAGGACACATTCTTCCCTCACATGGCCTGCTGAGTCATCTGACAGGAAGGAAGCCCTTATCTCCTTACTGTCTGTTTTACTGTATCACATTAGGATAGTGACTAAAGCAAGACATGGATAAACAGACAAACATGGGACAGAGTAACAGTAAATATGGCGGCATTTGCACAAATAATTAGTCTGAGCACCCAGAGTAGTTACAGCTTGCCACTAGCCTAACCAAGGCCAGACAGCAGTGGTCTCTAGATATCACAGATAAGTTTTAAGGAGGGATCCAAAAAAGGATAAAAAGTGTGTGTGTGTGTGTGGCGGGGGGGGGGGGAGGGAGAGGGTTGCCAAGTTTGACACGAGAATGGGCATACTGGGTCAGACCAATCATCCATCCAGCTCAGTATCCTGTCTTCCGACAGTGACCAATGCCAATGCTTCAGAGGGAATGAACAGAACAGGACAATTATCAAGTGCTCCATTACGTGCCATCCAGTCCCAGCTTCTGGCAATCAGCGGTTTAGGGACACCTGGACAATAGGGTTGTGTCCCTGGCCATCTTGGCTAATAGCCATTGACCTATCCTCCAGGAAATTATCTAATTCTTTTTTTAATCCGGTTATGCTTTTGGCCACCACAATATCCCTGGGCAATGAGTTCCACAGGTTGACTGTGCATGGTGTGAAGTACTTCCTGATGTTTGTTTTAAAACTGCTGCCTATTAATTTCATTGAGTGGCCCCTAGTTCATGTGTTCTGTGAAGGAGTCAATAACACCTCCCTATTCACATTCTCCATGTCATTCATGATTTTACAGACCTCTAGCACATCTCCCCCTGTTGTCTCTTTTCTAGGCTGAACACTCCCAGTCTTTTTAATCTCCCCGCTGTTCCATACTCAAACATTTTTGCGGCACTTCTGATATATCTTTTTTTGAGATGGGGCAACCAGAACTGTACACAGTACTCAAGGTGTTGACATACAATGGATTTACATTGTGGCATTATGATATTTATTTTCTATCTTATTATCTATCCCTTTCCTAATGGTTCCTAACATTCTGGTCGCTTTTTTGACTGCTGCTGCACATGGAGCAGATGTTTTCAGAGAACTATCCACAGTGACTCCCATATCTCTTTCTTGAGTGGTAGCAGCTAATTTAGACCCCATCATTTTGTATGTATAGCTGGGATTATTTTTCTTCAACTTTTTATTAATACTTTTCTCTCATCAACACTGAATTTCATCTAACATTTTTTTTTCTGGTCATGTGTGATCCCTTTGTAACTCTTTGCAGTTAGCTTTAGATTTAATTATTTTGAGTAAGTCTGTATCATCTGCAAACTTTGCCGCCTCCCTGTTTACCCCCTTTTCCAGATCACTTCTGAGATATGTTGAAGAGCACTGGTCCCAGTAAAGATCCTTAGTTGACCCTGCTATTTGCCACTTTCCATTGTGGAAACTGAACATTTACTCCTACCCTTTGTTTCCTATCTTTTAATCAGTTACTGATCCATGAGAGGACCTTTCCTCTTATCCCATGACTGCTTATTTTGATTAAGAGCCTTTGGTGAGAGACTTTGTCAAAAGCTTTCTGAAAGTCCAAGAACACTATATCAACTGGGTCACCTTTGTCCGCATTATTGCCTATTATGGGAATTTTTTCTCTGTGTTGATATGGCAGCATGGTGGAAAGCACAAAGATGTTGGTGAGAGAAGCAGATCAAGGCTGGTATCACTGGCAGAGTTAACACACGAATTCTGACCTCATGATCAGAAATCAGATTTGCAGCTAGGGTGGGCTAAATGGTACAGGGACTTAAAGATGAAGAGAAGAAGCCTGTGTCAGAACAAGCCAGGAAGATAAGCCTCACAGCAGCATTTAAAATTAACATGATGGGTTAGGAGGAAGGTTGGAGGCATCTAAACTATTGGTGTCTTAACTAGAGCTAAACTTTAGGGAAGAATTGTTAGAAAACCTGATCAGAATTTATAAAATCAGGAATATGATTTAAAATGTTGGAGCAGGATTTACACACAAGATAAAATGGTCAGGATTTTACCTTCTAAATCAGTGGCTTGTCTCTTAACTGCACAGTAAGGATTTGTAAATCACATTTTCTATTTAGAAAATATTGGCAGGATTTCAAGATGTATTTACTAATCTTGCAATGTGTGTTTTGTTCCTCGGTTAAGTCTTCTTTGAAAAATAACTATTAAGAAATCAAAATATTGTGATTAGGACTTGCTAATTGTTACTGTAAATAAAAAAGTGAAATATCTCACTCAGATGCTTAGAAGTGTAGATTTAGGTGCAGAAATCAACAGAAAAAGAAAAGTGCTGCTTTCTATGTATATGGATCATCACCAATCCTCCTATATCAAAATTAAACCCAGACTTGTTCCATATATCTTTACATACAATTGTATGTATTGTAAATTGGGGCTAAATTATGTTTGCACTGGGAGCCTTATCAAAAACCCCATTAAAATCAGTGGGAGTCTTTCCATTCATTTCAATGGACTTTAGGAAGGGAGGAAGATGGAATGGGCCTTTACAGCCTCTTGTTCTGCTAGTGAACCCAGGCAGGAAGATTTGGATGTCTGCATTTCTTGAGAGGAGGAAGGGCCACCAACACTGACTCTGTCCTAGCAATGTGGTATTGTCCGGATGGCTCCCATCCAGGCCTGCACACTGGAGACCACCTGGAGGCTTGTACTGAATGAAGCAGTCGTCTGTCCAAAGAGTTGCTTCTACTGAGTATACTCTCCCCACCATTCCCGGCATCATAATGTCTGAACCTAGCGTCTGCCGTATAATGTCTCTAAGACACATTAGAAACCCTCCTGCAGTCAAGTTCTCTCTCAGCATGGCTCAGAACAAGTGTTTGGCCTTGGGAAAATGAGAACTAAACTGAAACAACCTGCCATGTGGCTGGAAGAGTGACACTGAATATTCTGATATAAACAGTTTAGAGCAACACAATAGATACCACTAGAGACGGATAAATCCAAGATATTCTGAGATAAGCCAACGCCTTGCTTTGAAACAATCAGATTAATTAAATTTATCTACTGAATGCCCCCTCAACGTTATTAGCTACAGAAAATTCCAGTATATCCAGCCACACAACTCCCAAGATAAATATCCATTCAGTTCTTTCTTATTCTAAACTTGATTCCGTGTTCTTCTACATGGTGTATTCAAAAGTTATTTTTGTTTATTTTTTAATTTCTATTTTAATTTAAGATTTGATCGAGCATACTGTGTCCACTGCTGTTTGAAATTCAATAGTGTAGTGTAGGCAATTCATAGTGTATCTGAAAATACAGAACTTTTAGCATTGCTCACGTAGTAGCACTGGTCATCTGTGGCTCAGTGTAGCTATTCAGGCAGATAATAAATACAATGTATTGTACTGGAAGTGACCACAGAGTACATGGTACAGCAACTCCCCTTTACAGCTCAGAGACTACAATAAATTACAACAATTAACATTGCTGTTTAAACCAATGACATTTAAAATCATGCTGGGGGAAAAAAAGCAGTTCCAAAGCAGTTAACAGTAGATCTGGTCAATGACTGGAATTTCCATTCCAGGGGAAATTTCAACATTTTGGGGGAAAATATCAGTTCCAAATTGGAATAGCAAGCTGAAATTTCAAAATTACCTATGCAATGAAAAATCCAAACATTTTCTGTTTGGGACCATCAAAACATTTTGTTTTGATAATGTCAAATTGTCTCAATAAGATGATAACTTGTCATTTTGACTATCATTTTGATTCATTTCATTTTGATTTTTACAATATAGTAAAATATGTTACATATAATACAAACAATATTTTATAGTTCAAAAATTGAAACAAAGATAATTAAAATAATAAAATCAACACTAATTGTTTTGTTATTAAAGGAACCAAGGATCGAGGGACCAAAGTATCCTCTAACCCTTGATCTCTCCAAGGTCAGGATTGAGGCACTTTGGCAAAGCAGTGGAGGAAGCTTGTACTGCTACTGGCTCTGCTGCAGCTCCTTCTGGAGACAAGGGCTTCTTTCGCCAAGGCTGTCAGTCCAGCACCTATGCAGTGTTATTGTAGAAGAAGAGCTCTGTGTAAGCTCAAAAGCATGTCTCTCTCAGCAACATAGGTTGGTCCAACAAAAGATATTACCTCAGTCCAGCACCAGTCATGCACGGAACTAAATCCACTTAAATAAAACAACTCTGATATTTCCTTACGGTCCCGAGAGTATTTTCTGAGACTAATAATTATTCTCAATCTATTTTTAAAGTATAAAAAAGGAAATTAAAACACCACACCTGTCATTTACTACATTTTATTATCCTGTTTAACATTTTTCAGCCACGCACACATTAGCAGTACAGCCATTAACTACTGGAGGCTTGGGGCATGGCAGAGGTGGAGGGGGGCATAAAGAGCAAGTTTCTACTTGTGCACTGGAAAGTTTAGTTTGGGTTTACTTTGCAGTGTGAATAAGTCTTCTATCACAGCAATATTGGTGTGCTTTGAAATATAGTAGCAGAATTACCATTCCCAATAACCTGCATAATAAAAGTCTGTACATTTATAAACACCTGAGGGAAAAAAAAACTCTAAACAAAAGCAAAATTCTCTGACCCCCTACCAACATGACAGATATTTTTTCTCCAAAATGACTTTGCATTTAGATATAGCCACATTCTCCCTGTGTCTTGCTGTCAAAGATGCCTTTGGGGCAGCAATTAAGTGTACAATGGAAACCGTCAAGTCATAAGGAGAGAAATACAATATTCTTTCAACTGGCTGCAGGGAATGCGATAACACAAATCAATTCCATGCCAAGGCACACTTTTGCACACATACATTTTATGAACCTATCCTGTGGCCCTAGGGCAAAACGAGAGTTTTTCCCTCTCAAATAAAGCTTACAAAGCTTTGAGAGGGAGAGATTCCAAAGCTTTAAGGTGCAATTATGAGTGGCATTGCAGGTAGGATCATTAATCAAAGTTCAAAATGTTTTTTTTCTATTGCTGGTAAATATTTAAAGTTGGGTTGGTATAATGCAGTGACTGGTCATTCTAGTCTGAATATTGTACTTCTGCAGCTTTTTCTCTTTCTCTTCACATTTTATTTGCTACTCATAAGTGCCAGATTGACAGTTCTTGGAGATGGAAATCCATATCTGCCACTGATTAGAGCCTTCTTACGAGAGGCTGAAAGGTAACATTTACCCATATTTCTCCCTTCTCATAACTGATTTTCCAGAGTGTCAAATGTTTTAGTTCACTCTACTTTCCCACCAGAAAAACATACCAATGGCTCCAATCAACTTACTCTCTTGCTGCTCAGCAATTCCCTTCCTCTGCAAAATCCACTCATAATAAAGGGCTAGAGGCTAAAAATGTGAAAGGCCTTGTACAGCTTCAGCTTGCAAATGACACAGAAAAGTCAGGGCACCCAGAAAGAGAGGGAAGCAGCACGCTGTCCACTGCTAATGAAAGCCATGCAAAGATGTGTAAGAAGTTTCATTAATAAAACAAACAAAAAACTTCACATGCAGCAGCTTTTTGGCTAAATAATCAAACCTCATGGACAGCAAGCTGCCTTTTCTGCCTGGCTGAGGGTGAAATTTTGCCATTTAACTTGAAACTTTGCTGTTCTTGAGTGAAATCACCTACCATCCACAGCTGCCTGTCTGGCCTGCTCCACCCGTGCCCATCTCATACTCATTTCCTTGGCTCCTGCCCACACTGCATTTTCTAGTCTTTCTTCCTCCCAACAATCTCTCCCAGAGCAGTTGAGCTCTTGCCTCCACCCATGTGTTTTTCTAACATTTCTTACCAAGCTTTCTCCAGTTGCTTTTCCTCCTTCCATCCTCCCCAGAGGCACCTGAAGTGGTTCAGGGCTAAAGTGGTTGATGAGAAACTACCTACCAGGAAATCTAGAGTTAAGCCACATTAACACAAGGGTTTTTTTCCCCCACTGGAATTTCTGTGTGTATTGTTAAAAAGGGGAAAATAATAATTGAATTTTGGAAACTTCCGAAAGTAGAAATGTCTGAAGAATCTTAAAAAGAAAAAAGAAAAGGAGTACTTGTGGCACCTTAGAGACTAACCAGTTTATTTGAGCATGAGCTTTCGTGAGCTACAGCTCACTTCATCGGATGCATAGCATATCGTGGAAACTGCAGAAGACATTATGTACACACAGAGACCATGAAACAAAACTTCCTCCCACCCCACTGTCCTGCTGCTAACAGCTTATCTAAAGTGATCATCAAGGAAGGTCATTTCCAGCACAAATCCAGGTATTCTCACCCTTCCCCCCCCCCCCCAACACACACAGACACACATACAAACTCACTCTCCTGCTGGTAATAGCCCATCCCTCTTTGAAACCTCTCTTTATAATGCGCATGATAATCAAGGTGGGTCATTTCCAGCACTAATCCAGGTTTTCTCACCCCCCCCCACACACACACACACCCCTCCAAAAACCACACACACAAACTCACTCTCCTGCTGGCAATAGCTCATCTTACAATGTGCACAGCAATAATCCAAGTTTAACCAGAACGTCTTGGGGGGGGGTTTGTAGGAAAAAAACAAGGGGAGGTAGCCTATCTCCCCTTGTTTTTTTCCTACAAACCCCCCCCCCCAAGACGTTCTGGTTAAACTTGGATTATTGCTGTGCACATTGTAAGATGAGCTATTGCCAGCAGGAGAGTGAGTTTGTGTGTGTGGTTTTTGGAGGGGTGTGTGTGTGTGTGTGTGGGGGTGAGAAAACCTGGATTAGTGCTGGAAATGACCCACCTTGATTATCATGCGCATTATAAAGAGAGGTTTCAAAGAGGGATGGGCTATTACCAGCAGGAGAGTGAGTTTGTATGTGTGTCTGTGTGTGTTGGGGGGGGGGAAGGGTGAGAATACCTGGATTTGTGCTGGAAATGACCTTCCTTGATGATCACTTTAGATAAGCTGTTAGCAGCAGGACAGTGGGGTGGGAGGAAGTTTTGTTTCATGGTCTCTGTGTGTATATAATGTCTTCTGCAGTTTCCACGATATGCTATGCATCCGATGAAGTGAGCTGTAGCTCACGAAAGCTCATGCTCAAATAAACTGGTTAGTCTCTAAGGTGCCACAAGTACTCCTTTTCTTTTTTCTTTTTACGAATACAGACTAACACGGCTGTTACTCTGAAACCTGAAGAATCTTAACCACGCTGATGCAGCGAAGTGTGCACTACCCATCACTAATATAAATAATCAATTCAAACTCTATTTCCATTAATAGCAGGCAGTACTCCAAATGTGATTTAGCTCCTACTCTGTTGCTTTCAACATTCAACCTGGCAACAGGCTGGATCTAGCCTCCCTTTAATAAAGTGGTGCATGGAGAGAAGCAGGGCTGTTCTCAGGAGCGATGTGCTCTGTAAAATTCAGGATCATCCAGCCAATCATTTAAGTTTTTCAAAAACTCTCCCTCTCACTTCAGTCTCCTCTTTATCGTCTGTCCTCACAGGCCAGTTCCCAGTCTCCCCTTCCTCCTTTCACACTCAATATCTTCCTTACCTCTCTGCTTAACACTGAACTCCTCTATTCCTCCCTTTATCTCCGTCTCTAGTGGAAGAGAAAGTGCTAGAAGCAAAGCTAGTAGACAAGGCCCCCTGTGCCTCTGGTCCTGTCTATGGAGACTGGGGAGCTCAGGGAAAAGATATGGGGGGCTGCAGGTTCTGTCTGGAATTTGCAGCAGATCCTGTAGAATGTGGTGAGAGAAACAACAGAGCAATCAGCTTGTGCTGCTGCTTGAGGGGTCTCTCAGGTGCCTCTTGCTACTGCCTGCATCTATGCAAATGGCAGCTTAATACACCACTCAATGTCCCAGTGAGTTTTGGGCCCCTCTTCTTCCCCTAAAATAATCGTCCTGGCTGCCCCTCCAATGGCAGCTCT
The DNA here is from genome assembly GCF_965152275.1 of Natator depressus. Taxonomy (NCBI): domain Eukaryota; kingdom Metazoa; phylum Chordata; order Testudines; family Cheloniidae; genus Natator; species Natator depressus. The sequence goes on from NC_134235.1 coordinate 33,409,817, forward strand.
GCTTAGAGAATGACCATCTACCCTGGCAGAACACCAGGGTGAGAGACACAGAGACGTCTTGCTGACAGACTAAATCTCCCCTGCAGCTACTGAAGTAAGGACGTGTCATTCCTGTCATCCCCCAGCAAGGAGGGTAAAGATGCAGCTTTCATTAACCCAGGCATGCTGGGTGGAGGTACGTGTTATATACGCCACATTAAAAAAAGTACACTAAAAGGAACATTAAAGTTGTAAGATGAGGGATTCAAGTCAGGAAATGTCTGTGTTAAAACTGTATGGGCAATCTTAGCTTTGCCCCCTTGTGCACATACATTATAGGATCATACGCTTTTATTTCTGCAGAATCTCTGACTCACTCTGATTGCCGGTAGGATTTTAATAAACAAAACAAAAGTTGTTTGTATGGGTATCCCAATGCTTTTGTATGAGATCAGCAATGACACAAAAGAACCCCACAATATGGAGCTATTTGCTGGGCAGCAGCAGAACACAGGGCCCTGCATCAGACACACATAGTGAGGCAAGGACTTTGGCTCCTAAAAAACCCAATGATCAGCCTACACGAGTATAGGGTTGCCATACGTCTAGATTTTCCTGGTCATGACCTCGTTTTAGATCCTCCCATCTCCGTCCAGGTGGATTTTTGAACTATGAACAAATGTCCATGATTTTTCCTTGTCCTTTTTCCAGCATCAATCTGGTAGAAATGCAATTCCCGGCGTGCCTTACTAGCAGCATGCATGTTTACTGGTTTGCCACCCTTACTTCTGCGCTGCCGCCCGTGGTGGCACTGCCTTCAGAGCTGGGCAGCCAGAGAGCAGCAGCTGCTGGCAGTGTTGGTACCACCAGCAGTGCAGAAGTAAGGGTGACATGGTATTGATTGTTGAGTTGCTGAAAGGGATCCTGCTTGTACAGTACAACTTCAGGCACACATCATGCAAAGACTTTCATGGCTACTTGATGAGCAATCAACCACTGCTGAGAAAGATACGCTCCACAGAGAAATATGCATGGGCACAACAGGAAGAAGTGCAGTAGGAAAGGACTGACTGCATGTAAAAAGGTGTATTTAAACTAGATTTACATTTATTTTTGAGGCCATTATACTTTTCATTTATAAATGTTAGATATTCAAAGTAGAAGAAACTGTACAGTAGAAACTCTACTCCCCCTCCTCCGGCAGTGTTGTCTATTTGGGAACTCGAAATATGGTAACCCTACTTAAGTATTCCCACCATTGCTAGAGCTGCTTTTTACATGCACACTAAGATACCCCTCCTGCAAAATGCTCAGCATAGACAGATCCCTGGGCCCATGCAGAGTCCCGATAAAGTCAATCAATTTCAAGCTGTATGCAGGGGGTCCACCTGAACAGATTATCCTGAGAGACTAATTCGGTAGTAAGCCATAAGGGGTTTTTCATAATTCTCTCCAATATTCGCATAACACTGTGAAAGTTTGTGTGTAAGATGAGTGGGATTTTCTATCTCTGAATGTGTGTATGAAATGGTACAAGTCTTAAAAGCATACACACACACACACACACACGAATGCTGCTGTGAACCATGACACCTCCATCATTTTTAAAGCAAACAACTCAATCAATTCAGAAATAATATGTACGTGCAGATATCATATGCCAAAAGGCAAACATGTTTTTTCTCATCATCCATATACTCAGCTGAATCAGGCGTGCATTAGGAAATTACAGCATCCTTTGTAAATCTCCTCTCCGTGGCAATAATAGAAAAGTCACTCTAATCTGGCAAAACAGGTAATCTATTTTGTAAGTGACTCACAACAGTCCACTGCCTTGACACTGACGTCAGCCATTACTCAGGTCAGTGCCTGCCCTTCAGAATCAAGGCTTATGTCTGTCACTCAAGAATTATTGGAGCCTTCCTGAACTTCAGGGTTTAATGTACAGTAAAATGCATTGCCAGATCTGGTTAATCAGTGCTACGATCCCAAATGTCAAGCACTGTCTGGTTGCAAACATGTTGTAAGAGTTTTAGCTATGGGTTTTAACTTAGCACCTAAATCAAAATATACAATGGATGGCTTCCCAAAGTGTGCTGCTGTCTAGCATCCTTCTCTGCCCAATGCACCCAGGCTCCCATAGGAGCTATGCTGCTCATTATTTCCTGTTTCCAAAAGACAGAAGCCATGTAGCAGAACTGATGCTCCTTCAATCAATATTAAATCCTTTGTGGATTTCCTCTCAGAAACCAGGAAGGGACGTTACCTGGAGAGCACCTGCTCCCTAGCTCCACTCCTTCCCTGTGCTCTCTCTCAACACACACAGAGCACACAGAAGAGGTGAGGCTCTACAGGCTCTGGGGATTGGGAACGCATACCATGCTGCCATTCTCCCCTGCCTCCCTGCTACCCACCTTATTTTGGCACTCTTTGCTTCCCTCACGTAAGGAAGGAGGCACACCGAGCCTATAGTGAGGGGAGTCATGATTGCACCTACTCTTTGTCTGGTGAGCAAGTCATTATTTCTCACTCTTTTATTTCCTACCAGTGGGCACTCAGCACGCAAGCATGTGTGCATCAGTATGACGTATGGGGTGGGACACGATGGACTGCCATAGAACTTCACATGTTAATGAGAGAGCAAACTTCACTTTGGAGAAACACTTTCAGAAGTGATCAGTTCTTTCTCTGCATTTAGTGCTCTCTGTAACCAACCTGTCACATTTTACAGTTCTAGTGAACAACAGCTTTTCAGATCTCTCCAAAAATCTGGGGAACGTATGTCTTACTTTCTATTTCTTTCTTCTTTTTTTTTTCTTTTTCATAGGTGGTGTGGAAACATTAAAGGTCAAATCTGAAAGGACACGTAGGTCCTTAATTTCCAGGAGAAAAACCAGTTTGAAAGATGAAAAGCAACTTGCATTGACATTAGCTAAAAATGGCACAGGGAAGCAAAGCAATCAGAGTGCTGCTAGTGAGCAGCTCCGTGAAGTTCAGCAAGCAGGTGGCTACATGGATGGGCAATTTATTTCCATTTAACTGTCATTTACAGGAAACAGGCATACAAAAGTGTCAGGCTAATCTGTTTACTTACTGTGTAAAATGACAGCTCAACCACAACACCTAAACTCGTTCTGTTTACCATCAAACGAAAACTACTTGTCACAGGGATGGATCATTCATATAAAAATGTTTCATGGAAACATAAAACGAATGGTCTTATTTTTTGCTTCAGGTTATGTAACAGAAAGGAATGTTCTAAAGGAAATACCAGTGAAATTCAACAATGGTTCTAATCATGTCTGTCTCTTGTCCAGATCTTAGAATAAAAGATGCAGTGGGAGTCAGAATAACTTTATTTAAGCATAATTTGCCAGCTTCTGGGAATGGCCTACAGGGAAATATCTTGTCTTTCAATACTCTGAAAAAGTGAAATATGAATTTAGAAAGCAATATCACTGATGTCTACTTTCATAATTTCCCTTTATTGAAATAGCACTTTTCATTACTAAGTCACTTTACAAATAAGCCAAATGCACTTCATAGTGCTCTTGGTATTTATGCCTAGGGTATTATAACATGATATTATTTATATTGTTATGCTCATCTTCAGTGGTATATCTTTCCTACCCTTTCCAGGAGACTCCTGGTTGTGCTAATGAGGGTAGCCTTATAGCCAAAATAAGCTCTATCCAGAGTGCTTCTTTCATTCCCATCTCTAACACCTGTCAAGTGAAATTCCTCTGTACCACAAACCATGGAAACCAATGCCAGTGCTTTACTAAATTCTGTTTTCTTGTGTGCTGAAGCAATGATGCAGCTAGCACTCTTCACCCTTGTGTTATACAAAGAAGTAAAGTCAAAACGACAAAGTCGTCTGCACAATTCGGAAATAATGAAAACCCTGCAGAAATAACTGTTAAAAAAAGGAGTGAATTGTTCCACAGCCATATGCATGCTACTGGTATAATTTTAGTTGACTAGATAAGTAAATGAATATGACGACGACATATTTTCAGTTTTCTGTATTTTCCCCCTACTAATTCTAATCATTTAATGACAAGAGCCAACATAAGGAAGCTGGTGCTCAGTGATGTTGCTGAAGATTTCTCAAGACAACTACTGTTACTGATGTAATAGTGAAAAATACACAATTCCCCCTTAAGCTCCCCAAGACTCAGGGGTGGGGGAAAAAGAGGGCAGGCTGCACCAACCTTTAGGATGAGGATGGGTGTGTGCTCCCTGTCTTGCATAACCATAGGAGGGCTATTCACAAGCTGGGCTAGAACCTTCTGGGATTCTCTATCATGCCTAGTACAAAGGCATTGCATGGTGCCTACAATCAAGCATTCAGACATTTGAACAATAACACAGGAAGGGAGAGATTGCTGAAAGCTGAGGATGAGTATGCTTGTCCTACATAAAGTATACTGACAACTCCAGACTCATCTGCAGACTGATGCAGCAGTTAACACCCTTCCAGTAATCCAATCAGTCCCTACATCATCTCCCTGAACAGGACTTTCCTGACCAGCGATATGGCACATTCTCCTAGTGGTTGAACCCTCCCAGCAGGTGTCCTGACTTGATGATGCTCACAGCTACAAGTTCACACCTTCATCCCATCCTGCTCCCTTTCCCGCAAACCACTCTCCCTTCCCTTCCTCCAGGACAAACCCACAAACAGACCCACCACTCATCCCTCAAGAGATTCCGTTTCCAAGTGTTATCCCCTGGGAAACTAGACAGCTTTTTAAGAGTTATGAAGCACACACAAGTGAGCAATGGAGAAAAATTATGCTTTGAGATACCCAGGAATGTGTGGCTCCAATTAGTTTTGCCTTAGCAGTCAGAACACTGCTTTACCCATCATGCTGTCATGAAAATGAGCACACATACAGTATCTGCAATGCTTTAAAAAACAAAGCCTAGTCAGTATGCAAGCTAGACATCTATTTTCAACAACTTCACTGGCTGTTAAAAAAATGACTATGCAGTAAAGTACAATCTTCTTATTTTAGTTTACAATGACATGCTGCTGCTATGTTCAGGAAAGATAGCTGGAAGCAGATCACTGAAGAGAACAAGCTGCATTGTTTGCATTGTACAGAAGAGAAGTTTTAGTTTAGCAAGTCTCCCGGGCTCCGAAAGCAATGTATACAGAGAGAGCTGGGTGGCATGATGGATTCATGGCTTAGGCCACGATTTTCAAAACTGGAAGCCTGGAGTTTGGAGCTTAAGTCCCTATTTAGGCTCCAGAGGAAGTGGCCTGACTATAAGACTGTAAGGAACTCTCACTGAGTCAATGGGAGCTTCTGAGAACTCAGCACTTTTGAAAGTTGTAGTAGGTACCCTGTGATCAGTTCACTCGTACTGGTGTCATTTTTACAGTGTTTCAGTGGGTGGTTGCTTTCATCCCAGCTGTGCCGGTCCCTACTTCAAAGGTGTCCCAGAGAGGAGAAGCATTACTATTCCTCTTTTACAGATGGGGAACTGAGGCACAGAGAGATTAAGTGACTTGCCCAAGTAACACAGGAAGCCTCGAGGACGCAGGTATGAAGTCTACAGAACATCGAGTCAGCTATCAGAATATTGAATTATTTTGGAGAGAGGCATCTATAACTATTATAGAAAACTCTGCATGGCTTTGACTTGAGACTGAACAGCTGAAATGATTAATTAATTTGCAACACCATAACACCAGAGCATTTGAGTAAGAACCCCATGACACAGTTTACAGGATATGTAATTAACACAAATTGATTTGTGAACCCAGGACATGGAGACTGATTTCACATAAATTGATTTGTGATGTAGGGAAGGGACATATGAGTTGCTGAGATTTCTAATGAAACCTTCCAATGCAGATTTTTTAAACTAGCTAAGTAGCAAAGCTGGACTGCTGGGAGAGAAGGTGATATGCTCTTTATTCTTATTCAGCTGCTTCTCTTCTGAATCTGCAGACACAGCCTCTCTGTAGGATCCACCCTCACAAAACTGCCCTGGCTCCCTTTTATTCCTTCTCAATGTTCTTGCTTTAATCTTCACTCTATGTCAACTTCTGTAGCACCTCTTGTCTTTCCCATTATCTTACTGTTTGGTCCAGGAGACCCCCCAGGCCCGAGACAGATTACGTTGTCCTCCATTTTTACTTCCCCCACTCCCATTAAAAGCCTCACGTCATGGAAACACTCCCACTGGTGGAGGAGGGCTTGATGTACCCCCTCCATGCTCAAGCCCTTCAATTCTGCTTTGTGGGTCCTCTGGTGGAGATCACTAGGGGGCAACACAAGATGATCCCTACTTTCTGTTGTAAAGCACCTTATACTCAGAGTGCACCCTGCTCCACCCAAACCAACATTCTTATTGTTAACTAGAGTTGGTCCTGGGCATGTGCAAGATGCGTTGTTGTACACTGTCCTACCCAACTAGTCATGTGGTAGCACCAACTCAAAAGGACACAGTAAGCAGCAGCCAGAAAGGGAGCCGCTATGCTCAGAAGGGGACAGGGCCAAGAGAACCTTTGGAGTTCCTGAAGCTGGAAGGAATGAAAATATCTTATCGCCAACTCCTGGCAAGGACTCCAAATGGCCCCACACGTCCATCCTTGGGGCCTTCGGAAAAGGGTGTACAGATCTCCCCAGCAACTCCTGCCAGTAAGTCTGATCTTTTACTCCTTTAGGTGGGAAGTGGCCCTGCAGAACAGGAACCATAATTTAATTTCATCCCTCCTTCCCTCTCATCCCACATTTATTACATATACATAGTTCCTGTCCCTCCTAGGCCAGCATCCATGCACTTCCTTCCCTCATGCTTTTCAAGATATCAGATCTTATGCTTGTCTCTCCTCCCTGGTCTAGCAGCGCTTTACTGGCAGGACTGGATATACCAAGGCCCACACATCAGACTGCAAAAGGGATTTAAAATCACATCAATGAGACAAAAAAACTCCAATAAATCACTGGTCTTGGATACCTGCTTGTGACAGGTTTCAATCAGTCCACCAAGCCCCTAGGGGGTGATGGAGAGCTATTGTCCCACGGGCAGGCCTTAGTCACACGTTTCGGGCACTGGGGAATTAACGGAAAAGGTGTGCCGGCACGGGTCGGCAGCGCCCCCCCCTCAAGCCCCGGGGAGCGCCGGCACAGGTCGGCAGCGCCCCCCTCAGGCCCCGGGGAGCGCCGGCATGGATTTGTAGCGTGCAATTCTGCTACCCAAGGCAGGTTGGCCGGGGTAGGGGAACGCAGGCCCACCCGACTCCACTGCGTTCCACCCCAGGGCCCTGACAGTGGGTCAGCGGGGGGCCATCCGCACCCGCTGACCAAATACACCCACCCCACGGTGCAGTTCTGCCCCTGGCCTACTTCCTACCCGGTCTCCCAAGCGGGCCTCTCTGGTCCCACCAGCTCGTCCGGGTATTCAGCTGCTGGCAGCTCCAGCTCCCCCTCTGTGTCGGGCTCACGCTGGCCCGGGTTACAGCCGGGCCCCTCCAGGTCCTCCGGGTACTCAGCAGCTGGCAGTCCTGGTTGCCACAGGCCTTCCTCCCGGTCAGGTTCCTCCTGGCCCCGGGCCTCCTCTGGGGCGGCAGCAGGGTCTGGAGGGAGCAGGGAGCAGCCTGTGTCTGTCTCCCTCCCTGGTGTTGCCCCCACTGGGCAAATGGCCCCACCCTTTGTACTTCCTGTCCCACCCCTCCCCTTCCGGGGATTGGCGTAAGCTTGGTCTGGCCCCGCCCACTCAGGCTGAGGGGGTGGCTCTTTACCCTCTGGTTCAGAGAGAAGCCACCCTGGCTCCCTACACTGCTTTATGCTCAACCTTCCAATTTCCGTTCAAACAAAATGGTGAAAGAGTACAAATGAAAGCCCTGATTTAAAGACCTGAGTTAAAGTGACCCTTTCAAATTTGAATAAGCTAAATATGTATTCACTATTGCCAGGGATAAGTTCTTGAAACTACTCTGACAACTAAGAAAAATTTGTAGAACTTGAGGCAGCCAACAGCAAGGATCATTCAGAAATGTGCCTGGGAACTTCGTATGGGCTTTTTTGGTGCAAATCCTTTTAATGGAAATGGAGATTAATTTTAATTAAGTTTAATAAATGATCATCTCTTTTGACCTAATATGCTTAGGGTCAAATTCTTGTATTGGTGTAAGAGGAGACAGAGGGCTGCTATCTTGGCTGCATAGTACAGCCGCATAGGAACCAGCCACAATACATATCGAATGCTCTCTTGTGCACTAGGATGGAATCCTGGCTTGGTACTTATTGGCACTTCAAAAAGCCAATGCTGTGTAGACATTCCGGCTGGTGAATGTTGCCCAGGCGGGGCCTGCACATTTGCTGGCATCTAGGAGCAGTTGCTAAGAGCAGGGCAGCTGCCTCTTTTCAAAGTCTGAGAGTAGTAAGGGCTGCTGCTTCCCCAGCTGACTGCCCCAGCACCCATGAACTGTTTTACTCAAGTCTGCCCAGTTCAGGCACAATGCAATGCCCACTTCAGCTCTGCTTCTCCACTTCACCCAGCACACCTCAGGGATTGAAACAACAATCTTGCCTTACATAATGGAGTCAAATAATATATTAGGTCTAGTTCTCTTGGACCCTTTACACGCCGAGAGGTTTTCATTCACTTTAAATTCATGCAAATTAATTTACGCTGCCAGAACGGCGAAAAGATGCTTTAGTGTAAATGAGAATCAGTCCCACAGTTTACAGGCAGCAGCCTACTAACATCATCTGGAGTTGTGCTACAGAGTAATAAACTTTTCATCAGAATTGCAACTAGTAGTGTTTACCTGCAACTGTGCTGGACTCGCTTTGCATCCTGCATACAAAAGATTCTGGATTTCCATAAATCCATGACTTATTAAATCTTCTGCAGAAGGGATGTAAAGTAATGCAAGTAATAAAATCTGCCTTTGTGAACAGAGGGATGAAATCAAATATAAGGTAATGAAAGCTTAGGGCTGTTTCGGCTTTTTGTTTTTGGTGTGGGGGAGCATTGTGATATGGATAGGAAGATGGTAATATGCACTTGCTGCACCCCTAGAAAGAATCTATACCTGCTATCCAGCCTTGTTATTTTGGATAACTCAGCTAAGGTATATAAGACTCTAAATTCTAATTTAACGTGAAGATAGCATAGTGGAGGCATAACTACTTAAAACAGAAAGACGTAAAGCTTGAGATTTCCTTTTGACTAACCAGTCCCACCACCTCTCCCCGTCAATTCAATAAACAACTTGATTATATATATGTTAAGAAAATTATTTCTTTAAAGTCTTCTTTAAAGTCTTGATCTTGCCAATTCTTGAACAGCATGTTGTAGGAAGCGCAAGACTGCTTTACTCCAAAGCAAGTAAAAGTGGAAACTACAGGTGATTGCAAGTCAGGTTAAGTACAAAGCTAGTCTCAATATCTCACATTTTCTACTCCTTTTCCAACCAAAGCCTTCCCTCATGTGATTTCCTCTCCCTTAATTCTCTCCTTCTTCTCCAGTTTGACCAGTCTGTTCTCTTTCCCCAATTCCAAACTGTTCCACTTTCTCCTTTCTTTAAAAATCACGCTCTAGATCAGAGGTTCTCAACCCGCAGTCTGTGGGCCACCTGCGGCCCAATCAGCACACAGCTGCAGCCCATGTGACAGCCTCAGGGCAATACAGGTAGAATGTATATTGTGTGGCTGTAGCCCATATAACACAGAGAGCTGCATAAGCAACCCACAATGGTAAATAGGTTGAGAACCACCGCTCTACAGTCTCCATATTTTTAAGGTTTAAGTGAGATTTAATATTCATAGGCCCTCTGGAAAAGGCTGAATTTCAGCTCCAGAGTATTAAATAAATTAGTGAATACAACCCAGAGCTGTTTGAAAATACTGAACATTTCACATTATTATTAACACCTTTTACATTGAAGATAATAAGCATAGCAACAGGCTATGGGGGGTGGAGACACTTCTTTATATTTCCAGCACATTAAGTCTTTAGTACTTCCAATTAGGGCACTGCATGAAGCAGGTGGAATACAAGTGCTTTCTCGTTTAAAGCATAAATTGAAAACATTTCAAAGCACTTGACAATAAGCATTTCTTCCAGAAAAAAACAAAACAGAAAAAGGGCAACAGCCAATATGACATTCATAAAGTCGCATAACAAGAATGCACAGTCCTTTAAAAATACTTACATTCCTATAGAACTTATGGAAAGGGAAAATTACAACATGGGTGTGAAAATTTCATAGAGGCTCTGATTCAGCAAAGCACTAAAGTACATGTTTAAATAATCCCACCTGTATTCTGATTAATGTTAAGCTCATGCTTAAACCCCATTTGCTTTGCTAATTATGGGTTACTTCAAGGCACATGCTTAACATTAAGTTTGCTTTCTTGTGCTTTGCTGCATCAGCATCCTAGTGAAGGCTTGTGAAATACATGGCATGCTGGGCAGTAACATGTCTCCAAAGCTCCCCTGCTTTTCTTTCATTCTATGGCCTCACTTCTGCAAGTTGTTCTACAGGAGTGGTGCCGGTGACTTCAATGGGCCTGGGTGCTGGTGCAGAAAGATGTGCCCAGGCAGATCAAGTTGCAGGTTGTGGCCCTTTATTACCAGTCATAGAGTAATATTTTGTACATTTTGCACTATGCTTGGTAGGGCACTGTCTTCCCTCCGAAACAGGAGAGAGGAATCTGCAATCAGATCTATGTTTGTAGATTCCTCGTGATTTTTTCCTCTCTTTCTTTATATATATACATTATAAAGAGCACTTACAAAGGGGCTACAACAAAAAATAGACTTCTTTGTGTCACAGGATGATGCTATTTATAGGTTTTTTTTAAATGGGGATTTTCACAACTGTAAATCACTGTATATTACATATGTCTAAAACTTAGCATGTTGCTAAAAGGGCTTTTTAATTTTATTTATTTATGTACCTACTTATTAGTTAATAAACCTTAGGGAACAGAGGCACACAGAGACAAACATTTTGACAGGAAGCCTGGAGGTAAGGTGAGACTTCTTTCTACATGTCTCCTGCTACACTAATCGCCCATTTCACTTTTTCCAGTACGCCAGCGTTTTCCACATGCAGTCATTCAATTCTGCTTCAATTGTAGTCAATGGGAATTTCCCCATTGATGTCAGTGAAGCAGATCAGGCTGTTACTGCTCATAAGATCTTCTGGTTATTTTAACAAACCAAAACAACCTGAGGAATTAAATCATTTGTGTTGAAATTAACAGCTTTCCACCCTTTATTTCCATCACTGTCAGTTGCTTTCAGTAGAGACTGTTTAAATAATTCAACCACCAGTCACAGAAAATTCTGAATGAGAGCTCAAAGCCTAGTGCAATAGACCACTGTGGTTAGGTCTGTATCCAAAAGGAAAGAGCACAGTCTGCTGATTAGCCAGAGTCAAGAGATGCACTTCTAGGACCTACTGCTATGCTGGTGTTCAGGATCAGCTATGAGACTGCACATCAGTCAAACTTGTACTTTTGACAAAGAGGGGGGAATAACACTCACCGTAAAGGACACGGTTACAAGTCTTGGCAGATTCTCAGAATGCTTTCCTTTTTCTACCACCAGTTTTACCAAAACTGGGTATAAACCTGAATTTTTCCACCCACTTTTCAATTTTCCTCAGACACTGGGACAGCTAGGACTCTGCACTGTTCATGCTGACTTATAAAGAGACAAATGAGTGTTATTCACATATTAATGGCACTGCATTTTACAATTTCATATGGTAGGAGCATTTCAGGTGGCAGGACTGGATCCTGTGCTAAAGTTCTCTGGGAAGAGGAGCAGCTGCTATGAAAGTGCTAGGAATAAATTTGATCAAGGTAAGTGGAAAGCACTGCACTTAACAAATAAAAAACAAATAAAAAGCCCAACTAATCCAGGCTGCTTTTTTTTTAAAAAAAAACAAACAAGCTGTGCTTCACACTTACCAGCTGCTGTGGCTCTTACAGTTTACTCACTATGCCCTACACACACATCACCACTTTTTACAATCAACGTGCTACAACATATCATGATAGGACTAAGACTAGAAATTATGTCTTTAAAGAGATTGAGGTTCTAATACAGTGAAACACTTAATGTGTGCATAATATTAAGCACACGTTTAACCCCCAATGACATGCTTAAGTGTCTTGCTGGACATGACTGGAGTTAAGCATGAGCTTAGCATTAAGCATATTCTTAAGTGCTTTGCTGAGCAGGGGCCTAATTCCTGTTGTAACACAGGCTGTCATTTGACTATACATTTATTTCCTTTTTTTCTATCAGAAGTTGTAGATTTCTCTATTGCAGATGCTGAATTTAAGTTCCAATATTACTAATCCACTAAACTCCAACTCTCCAAAGGAGTCCATGTGGGCGGCAATTGGGTTTCATGGTTCCTGTTCCCAATTCTGCCAGTGACTCACTCTGTAAAATCAGCTAAGTCACTTATGGCCTGATTTTCAGAAGTGCTGAGCACTGAAGGTGGTCTTTGAAAACTTCTCCAAGGTCACGCAATGAGTCAGCTCTAGAGGCAGAAACAGAACCCACGTGAAAGAGCAACAAGGCTAATCCATTATCGCAACTGCTCCTCAGAATGAGACGTCACTATAAATCATAAGAGGTGGAGTCTCTCTTCTCTCTCTCAGCAAAGAAAGAAGAATTTGCAGAAGACAGACCAGAGATGGCTCAGGCAGGAGATAGTTTTGTAAAAAAAAGAAGTAAATAAGACAGGAAATAGCAGGTTTTCATAGGCATTTATTTATATTGGAGTTGTCTGGAATGGGGCTCTGGTACTGCATCAAGCACTGGAGAGACACTTCAGCAGTTCTAATTTGCCACCTGCTTCATCCCCCTGCTGCACTGGGTGTGCCCTTGAATCTGAATCACACTATACAAACTGCACTGCATAACTTCCCAGAGGCCAAGAAACCATTCAGAGGCATCTTTACGCAAGAGAAGGCTGTAGAGCACTGGATATGTAATGTGCTGCTCACCCTAAAATGCAGAACAGTTTACAGACTGGAAGAAGCATAGACTAGGGGCATTTCATTTAACAGTAAAGAAATGAGGCACTCAAGGAATGTTCTGTAATGGAAAGACAGCTGCATCAGGGTAGTGGGCAAAACAGAACGCTTAGGGAAGCATTTAAAAATAAGATGGAGGAGTAGGAAAGAAGACAAAGAAAGAGACAGAAGGTGGAAGTATGAAGAAAAGGTAGACAGGTAAAGGTGTATTTGCATTGCAGCATTGTGAACCAGGCTGCAGTTGAAGGTCTAAGGAACCATCCAAAAAGGCAGGCTCCCAAAAAGAAGAGACTTAAAGAATGCTTAAAATGTACATTATTTACTACCTCACTAAAACCTAACCCTCATACCAGTTAATGCACTTTTCATTATGCTTGCTTCTGCCTACCTCTGTAATTAGCAATTTTGCCAATTATCTGTTTGTATTTTCTTTTCCAGCACAATAACTCCTCACTTAAAGTCATCCCGGTTAACATTGTTTCGTTGTTACGTTGCTGACCAATTAGGGAGCATGCTCATTTAAAGTTGCGCAATGCTCCCTTAAAACGTTGTTTGGCAGCCACCTGCTTTGTCCACTGCTTGCAGGAAGAGCAGCCCGTTGGAGCCAGCTGGTGGGGGCTTGGAATCAGGGTGGACCGGCAGCCCCCCATCAGCTCCCCTAAGTTCCCTGTGCAGCAGCCGCCCAGCAGGCTACCAATTGCCAGCAGTTCAGCTGTCCCTCCTTCCACTGCCATGTGCTGCTCCTGCTCTCTGCCTTGGAACTGCTCCCGGGAGCCTCCTGCTTGCTGTGTGGGGGGCGGGGGAGGAAAGAGGGGGGCTAATGTCAGGGTGTCGTCCTCACCTGCTCCTGCACCCCATTTACGCCATCTCTCTCTCTCACACACACAGGGTGTGTGTCTCTGTCTGCCATGCTGTCTTCCCTCCCTCCATTCATGCTGCCTTGTATAGTGAGGCTACATTAACAACAATGGGTTAACCCTTGAGGGTTCAGCCAAGTGCTGGTTCATCATTTAGCAGTAAAGCATTTCCTGGGAAATATCCCACCTTCTTCCACCCTCTGACTTCACCACCTCAACCAAGCTTCACAATCATCATTGCTGTGTACAGTATTAAACTGTTTGTTTAAAACTTACGCTGTGTGTATATATAGTCGTATATATAGTCTTTTGTCTGGTGAAAAGAATTTCCCTGGAACCTCACCACCCCTATTTACATTAATTCTTATGGGGAAATTGGATTTGCTTAACATCGTTTTGCTTAAAGTCGCATTTTTCAGGAACATAACTACAATATTAAGCGAGGAGTTACTGTACAGAATCCCTAGGTCTTACACAGAGATGGAAGAGCTGTGAAAGGGTTTGGGGTTTATTAGCAACTCAAAAATATGTTGTTTTGCAAAAGAAACAGTGGCCATACTGTTTTGGAATTAAAATGGTAATTACAAACAACCCTCTCAGACTGGTTATCTCCTGGAGATACACATCTCAGGGTTGGAATCTCTGTGGCCTCAGCAATCTCTTTTCTGGGCGCTGTCTACTTAAGGCAATCTCTCACTCTCTCTCCTCAGTGTCTTCCTGTATGTTTCTTTCCATGCACAGATCATCTCCTCTTCTTCCGACCCATTTGGAGCCCTATTCATCTTTCTCTTTCTTCTTCCAAAGATCCACTGAGGAGCTCCTCTACGTCGTAACTTCTTTTCGTGATATTCTTTCTAAACAGCATATGTTTATCCTGTCTTTTTATAATTACAGCCAACTCTTTGCCCAAATAGCTTCCTGCAGCGGTGAATTCCATGGGTTAACTATTTACAGAGGGCCTGACGCATTTACTGACTTCTTACATAACTGGCAGTGAGATCAATGAACGTTTTGCCTGAGTAAAAAATGACTTTAGACTTCAGGATCAGACCTAAAGTAAACTAGTATTTCCTTGTTTTCATTCTATGTTCACTGGTCTATCATTTCATCAAGGATCCCCTAGTTCTCAGTAAAAATAAGGAATAAATCTCTCCTTCAAATTCCCCTCTAACTCTTCCCCTTTTAATACCCTCTGATTCTTCCAGACCCATTTCTCACATTCTCATCTCCAAAGATTCTCCCTTCCCCCCCCTTCCCTGCTCCTCTTTCAACTCTCAGGTATCCCACTATGAGTACTTTGCGTATTTCTGATGTTACTCTCCGTAAAGTATCTCTCTATCGTAGATATTTGCTGGTGACAAAGTGACAGGGAATGGGGAGGGGAATGGTACTGAAGTTTTTGGTGAATTCATTTCACCATTATACAGTGATATAGGTTTGGAAGGTGATCATCCCAGCCAGGCCTTTGTTAAGCACACTGCTGATTCATATCCAGCTTCTTGTCCTCTGTAATCCCCAGGTCTTTGTCTGCAGAACTGCTGCTTAGCCAGTTGGCCCCAGCCTGTAGCTGTGCATGGCATTCTTCCTTCCTAAGTGCAGGACTCTGCACTTGACCTTGTTGAACCTCATCAGATTCCTTTTGGCCCAATCCTCCAATTTGTCTAGGTCACTCTGGACCCTTTCCCTACCTTCCAGCATATCTTCCTCTCCCCCCAGCTTAGTGTCATCTGCGAACTTGCTGAGGGTGCAATTAATCCCATCATCCAGATCATTAATAAAGATATTGAACAAAACCGGCCCCATGACTGACCCCTGGGGCACTCCACTTGATACCGGCTGCCAACTAGACATCGAGACATTTATAACTACCCGTTGAGCCCAGCAATCTAGCCAGCTTTCTATCCACCTTATAGTCCATTCATCCAATCCATACTTCTTTAACTTGCTGGCAAGAATACTGTAGGAGACCGTATCAAAAGCTTTGCTAAAGTCAAGATATATCACATCCACTGCTTTCCCCATATCCACAGAGCCAGTTATCTCATCACAGAAGGCAATTAGATTAGTCAGGCGTGACTTGCCCTTGAATCCATGTTGACTGTTCCAGTCACCTTCCAGTGAGGTCAGCCCACCTGGCTGAAGTCATCTTATTGTGCTACTGCTACCATTGTATTCAATATCCACGAAGTATACGGGGTCCTGGGGCAGTTGGAATAGTCTATTTCTCATCTTACATCTTCATAGGTCAAAGTAATAATCTAAGATGCAGTTACCTATTCAGACTCACTTGACTGGCAAAGGTTTAGACTGTGGCTAATCCTGCACAAACATTGAAGAGATGGCTAAAGGCACAAGGAACCTTCCTCCCATGCTTTGGTCAAGGGCCTAACACATCTGGGAAAGAGCCCAGTGTATTAGCCTATGTCACACACCGAGGTGTAGGCAATGACCTACTGGTCAGAGCAGAACCAGAGGTGTGGTCAGGAGGCAAGCCAATGGACGGAGCCAGGAATCAGAACAGAACTAAAGGGCAGAGCCGGTGACGTGGTGAGGAGACAAGCCAGTAGCCAGAGCCAGGAGTTACGAATCAGGGGTTCAGAGGTAGGCAGGGACTAGGGCTGGAGTGGATCAGGCAAGGAGTGGAGCAACGGCTGGACAGGCTTCAATAGGGATCCGTTGGCCCATCTGACCAATCAGGGAGCACAGTCAGAGGGTTTATTGAGCCCAGCTGAGCATATTCGGTTGTTAGGCAACCATGCCCAAAGTCAGCTGAGTTCCTGACAGCCGATCACTTATTCTGGCATTAGCCACACTTAAAACTCAGAAAGGGGTTTCTCCATCCCTATTTGCAGAGCCCTGCGTGGATAGAAAATTGGTATCTGTGTTCAATCCATGATCTGCAAACCTGGTCCATGGCTATCTGCAGATTTTCAGCGCTTTACCTATTTACATGCCTTTTCTCTCCTCTGCATCATATTTTCACCTTAGTGACTTGCGTCATTTTATTCAAGCCTCTGGTTGTCAAGCCATCAGCATCTTCCACCTATTGCATGTAGTCTGGAGAACCCTCTCTCACTGCAGTACAGCTGAACTACCAATAAGCTTCCATCTCTTGCAGGTAAGGAAAGAGTTGCCTCCATCAACAAACATTTGAAAATGCTCCAGGAAACCATGTATAGCTGCTATATGTTAAAACTGTAACATATCCTCTAGGCCTATTCCTGAATAACCCACACTCATCCTTGTCCTAGAGCATGTGGTTAGAGGTGTGATTATTCTTTGGGGTATTCTGTAGTGACCACTGTTTCACAAGGCTGAAAACCAAACAGCTTCCCCCCTTTGATGACTGGCATATCGATACTCTCAAGTCCTCTTGCCTTTCCATAAAATACTGTATACCATATACCATTTTGTCTCACCCTATTGGAATTTCATGTCCAATATAGTCTCTACAAATTGAGCAAAAGGAGAATCAGAAAGAAGAGGTGAGGAAAGTAGTGATTAATTCCTATTACAAGAGCTAAGATGCTGGTATGCAAACAAAAAGGGGAACAAGAGACAGATGTTCTGGTTTCATTTATGAAGGCAAATATCAATTTAGTTTTGTTTATTTAAATTACAAAAGAAAACAAAAGAATTATAGATGCTAGGTGCTTTCAGCTTTCATTTAAAAAAATCACAAATCACCATAGATGCAGTAGCTAAGTTACAAGCCTTGAATTTAGACAGCAATAGTCAGTGTTCAACCTTAAAATGAAAAGAAAAAAACATCCACCAATAGACTGTCGCCTCAAAATGAAGTTTTAAGTAACATCCACCTCTCCAAGAACTTCTCTAAAGAGATGAGTATGTCCTAAACAACAAAGTCAGGCTCTATGAACAAAGTTGGGGAGGGCGTTCCAAAGTGGAGTGTCCTATGAAATTCATGATCCATTTTCGTCAATTTCATGGTCACAGGATTCTAAAAATCATAAATTTCATGATTTCAGACACTGAAATTTCACAGTGTTGTAACTGAAGGGGTCCTGACCTAAAAAGGGGCTTGAAGGGGTGGTGGTGTCACAAGGTTATTGTAGGGAGATCGCAGTATTGCCCCCCTTACTTCTGCACTGCTGCTGGCAGGGGCACTGCCTTCAGAGCTGGGTAGCCAGGGAGTGGTGGCTGCTGACCAGGAGCCCAGCTCTGAAAACAGCACCGCCACCAGCAGCAGCGCAGAAGTAAGAATGGCATGGTATGGTATTGCAACCCTTACTTCTGCGCTGCTGCCTTCAGAGCTGGGCCCTCGTCCAGCAACTGCCACTCTCAGGCCACCCAGCTCTGAAGGCAGAAGCACAGAAGTAAGGATGACATGGTATGGTATTGCAACCCTTACTTCTGCGCTGCTGCTGGCAAGGCGCTGCCTTCAGAGCTGGGCATCTGGCCAGCAGCTGTTGTTCTCTGGCCACCAAGCTCTGAAGGCAGTGCAGAAGTAAGGGTGGCAATACTATAATAACTTTGCAACTCCCCATGTCCCCCTTTTGGGTCAGGATCCCCAGTTTGAGGAACGCTGGTCTCCTCTGTGAAATCTGTATAGTATAGGGTAAACGTACATAAAAAGACCATATTTCACAGGAGAGACCATATTTCGTGGTCCGTGATGCGTTCTTCACCGATGTGGATTTAGTAGGGCCCTACCTATGGAGAACGCCCTATGGTCAAGTGCTTTTGCTGTGGGCAGTACAGCAAAAAGAAAAAAACAAAACTTGATAGGGAAAAACCGTGTTTGCTTTCTGTTTTGTAAACTTTACATGTTAATAAAAACCAGGTTCTCGGATAGGGTACAATATGTCCATTAAATATTTTCTGTATGTTCTGCTATCCACCTTAACTCTTCCTTTCTTCCTTCTTTCTTTTTACTATTATTTTTATACACTTTCTTTCTTCCTTTCACTCTTTCTCTCTTTACATCTTTGTCTTTTTTCTCTCTCTCAGTTTCTGACTTTTATTTATTTAATCACTCTGTATTCATTTTTTCCTCTTTCCAATTCTCCTTGCACAATTGTTGCAATGGATAAAGGAAGGTTTGCTATTTCATCATGCCAGATTGTCTCTTTCCAGTGTACTATTGCTATTTTAGGAATACTTTAGCAAAAGTTCTGAACTGATCAAAGGTTTTGTGATTCTCTGTTGTCATCTCTGTTGTTTCCTGTGACATTGTGCAACAACATTTACAGAGCATAATTAGCAAGGAAAGAAACATTACATGGACAAGCACGAATTCTGCCTACGATAGTGGGAGGGTTATACTGGGATCTCCAGACTGTTTTTACAATGCAAGCTATATGTCTTTTCTATATGACAAAATCTGATGGAAATTCACTTTGGTGCAAGAATAAGGGATCGATATATTAATGCATCAGAATGGGAACAATTCTTAAATAAGAACATGGACAATGCTTGGTTGAAAGAAAGGATGACAATCAGTATTATTTCTAAAGGAAGATGCCCTGTTGTGTTGTATTGCTGAGTTACTCTAGTCAAGTCTAGTTTTCTTGGGTGCATTTTGAAGATTTGTCCATCAGTTCCCAAACACTATAGTACACTCCTAATAAACCAGAAAACATACCAACATATAACAGGACCTAGCAGCCTGTTAATACAGCATATGCGAAAAAGCTTGAGGAAAAGATCTCTTTGGCAGTGGAATGTGTGAGGGAATCCGCTCTAAGCAGTAGCTTTTCATGGATAAACAAATAGTGGCCCCCACATCAAACCCCCATCTCACTGAGCCCCAACCAGCTGCACCCTGACTCCCCACCACACCAAGTCCCACTCCCCCAAGACCCTCCCACTGAGCCCTAACCACCTTCACCTAGACTCCCATGCAGAGTGCCATTCATCCTGCACCCAGAACGCCCCACCGAGCCCCTGTGCATCCAGATTTCCTTCCACACCCAGACCCCCCACCGAGCTGCCCACATCCAGATTACCCCACACAGAACTCGGATACCCTTGAGGAAATTCTGCACCAAAAAGTTAAAATTTTAAAATTCTACAAAGTTCTGCATGTTTTATTTATCAAAATAACACAGTAACACAATAAAAATATAATCACACCGTTTTCCATTATTTTGGTAATTTATTTCAAAATACTTGTCAACAAATAATGGAAAACGGTGTGATTATATTGTATTATTTTGACAAATAAAATATGCAGAACTTTGCAGAATTTTAAAATATTGGGCACAGGATTTTAAATTTTTTGGTGCAGAATTCCCTCAGGAATAAAAGATCTCTAAGACAATTACATTAACCGCCTTTAAATCTCACTTTAAAGCCGTCCTATGTGTACAATGTTTGGGGCTTTAGACTAAGTTCTTCGGAGCAGACCCATCCAGAACCTTGTTAAGAATGCACTTGATTCTTTAAAAATATTTTTAAAAGACACAGAGAAATGCCAGCTACTCATCTGCTCCTGAGTCTAGCCATAATTAATTGGCTGATTCCTTACTGGGCTTGCAGCAAAAGTTAGGATTTGGAGTTCATTTGCTTAGTTTTATCCAAGGTTCAATCATGCAAAGGATTGAGAGCCCTCAGCTCCGACTGCCATTGTTCTGCACCTCACATTCATTAGTTTTATATTTTTTCATTATAATTGCTTATAAATCATCCTGAAACTCTTCTTTGGGCAGAAAATAATAATAATGAACTGACATTTAGATTTACTTAAAAAAAAAAAAAGCAGATACAGAGTTTTCTCCAGGGACCTGACAAACTACAACAGTCTGCCTGTAAGGAAAACATAGCTCTCTGTTAATTAAAGATCATCTCTCTTTTCCTAATAAAGAATGTGGACATGGGTTTCAAACTCTGCAAAGGTTTTCTTTATTGTCCCTATTCACTAATGTATTTGCTAAGTGCTAATGTTTCCGAAACTGTTTTCATGCTAAATCTGGGCTCTGCAGAAGCCCCTGTATGTTAGCCTGGTTGGTGTACAGCGGATGCAAAGCTGATGAAGATGACATTAGGAACCCCTCAGCTTAAGGGGGAAGAGGGTTCTACACTTGCTCCCATTGCACCATAGCACAGAGTCATGACAAGGCTGTGCCTGGAGGAGGGACGAGGCACATGCACTGCACTGCAGCGACTTTGGGCAACTGCAGTAGCTTATACACATCCAGTGCAGCACAAGTTAAGTTACGGCAGTCTCTAGGGACCACTCAGTCGGATCCAAAATCTAGGAGGTGCAGTGATGGCAGAAAGTCACATTTGTACCCATCTTTTACTTCTGCCCACTACAGCCCCCTTTCCTGTAAAAAGTTTGGCTCATCCAGCATGTAAAATTAGGGCTGAAAGGTGCATCTAAAGGCATTCTAGAGTAACCTCTTTACTGCATACTGTCTGATCCAAAGCCTTTTGAAGTCAATGGGAGTTTTTCCCATAATTTCCATGCGATTTGGATCAGGGGCATAGGGTGCATCTCACATTCAGGACAAAGATAAGGTTTAAGAAAAAAAGCCATATTGTCATTTTTTAATCTTGGTGCCATGCAGTAGGCTACTTATTGATTTCCCACTTTTGTGGGGAAGGTTTTATATGTGTGTGTGTATACACACACAAGCAAGGAAATCATGAAACACTGTTGTGTTCCTGCCATTGCACAGATTATAAAATAATATTTTTCTCCTTACCCAACTCCCAAACCCCTCCCCCGAACCCCTGGATTCTGCTTTTTGAAGTTAGACCGAGACAAAAGCATTATTTTCAAAATTTGTTCCACCAAGCCCAACAGCTGATGGATCTTATATAAGAGATGAGTAACTAAAAAAGACTGATTTCATTTTGAAGTTTAGCATGAGGGTAGAAGACTGATAAGACATGTGCAGCTACTACAAGATAGTGGTTAAGAGCCAAATGACAGTAAGAAATGTGAGTGGAAAAGCATGAAATAGTTCAGCTTCTAAAAGTTTATCTATTGGATACAATTAAAGAAAATGAGCAGTTGTCACACTGTGGTTTTAAATTTTGCACTATATTTGGGTTATTCCTTATACTTTAAATGGAAAATATAGCAGCTATTGTGGTAAATTTAACTACTAAGGGTGTAATGGATCCAGTTCCAATGAAGCCCACTGTATACTGGACTTTAATGGAGCGCAAGTTCTTTTCATCTCTTTATTTTCATTACTTATAATATGCTTTGAGCACCCTGAGAAAAAAAGCCTAATTTCTAAATAATCTTTACACATTCTTATGTACCTTGTCTAAAGTTAGGTTGTAAAGCTCTTTAAAACAGGATCTGTCTCTTAGGGCACGTTTGTACAGCGCTTATCACAATAGGACCCCAATCTGTCTGGGACCTCTGAACACTACTGTATATTACTACCACTAATAAATGTCACCTATCACATATTTGAGTGTGTGCTGATTTACAAGAATGACTGGAAAGGTCTGTACCACAGAAAGGGATCATTCTATTCGAACAGTTTATCATATCATGATACCATGTGTGGGGAATGAGGCAGATCACACAATATTACATTAGATCAGGGATCGGGAACCTTTGGCACGCAGCCCATCAGGGAAATCCGCTGGCGGGCTAAGATGATTTGTTTACCTGTAATATCCGCAGGTTCGGCCAATTGCAGCTCCCACTGGCCACCGTTCCAGGCCAATGGGGGCTGCGGGAAGCGGCATGGGCCGAGGGAAAATAGCATGTGCCTAAGGTTGCCGATCCCTGGATTAAATTAAACTTTCAACTCTTATGTCTGTTTTTCAGAGACACTGATAATGATGAAAGAATACATCTTGCTTTTCCATGTGCCCCCACTCTGCCTTTACTTGCTGAAATGTTGTTGACACAAATTTTTAAACCTTTGGAATTACACTCAAATGTTAATTTAATCTTGTATGTGCATGAACCAAAGTCACATTCAAGCCTCCTGCAGTTTTAAGTTTCAACAGTTAAAGGCCTATAGGACCTGCATTGCTTGTTGCTTTTTATAGAAAATGTGTAGGGTGTTGCAAAAGCATCCAAAACATGGCACCAAGATAAAAATCTAATGTGAAACTGTGACGGGTTATACAAACCCTAAACTGGGCAACAAGGAGTTAAGGAGTAACTCTGGGTTCAGACAGCCCCACCACACCTGCAAGAGATGCACAGACAAGAGGAGGAGTTAAAAGGGAGCAGAACAGCTCACCTGTGGGCAGACCAGGGAAGAGAAAGGACCTTCACCTTGCAGTTCCTGAGAAAGGGCTGAAAGGAGGCAGGATCTCTCCCTCAACAACTGCCTGCAGGTCTCCCTGAGTGAAGGGAGGAACCACTTCTGTTATATCTGGAGAGGGAGGCATTTCGCCCCTCACCTCCTAATCCAGTATATTTGTGTTGAATCCCTGTGTTTTGTTTATGGACTACCCCTGAAGGAGAGAGACTGGGAACTGACCTGGCCAGAGGGCCAAGGCTTGAGAGCAGGCAGCCACCAACTGCCCCAAGAGGGAGAGACCAATCACACTAGGCCTGGCCACAAAGAGGTGCTAAGCAGTGAGCTGATCCACCTCCAAGCCTCCTGCAATAAATTGCTAACTTTCGACAATAGCAGGGTGGAAAGAAGGGCCAGGGATCCCATACCAAAACCCAATTCTGCACACCAAAGGGCTTAAGCCCTGACCACCAGGTAACGCTCCTCAAGAGTGAAGACCATCACAGAAACATGCAGTCACTGTTAGAGAAAAATAATCTCAGTGCTTTTGTCAGGGTTCCCTCCCCACTCTGAACTCTAGGGTACAGATGTGGGCACCCGCATGAAAGACCCCCTAAGCTTATTTCTACCAGCTTAGGGTAAAACTTCCCCAAGGCACAAACTCTTTGCCCTTGCAGGGTACACTGCCACCACCAAGTGATTTAACAAAGAATTAGGAAAAGGACCACTTTCAGTTCCTATTCCCCCAGAATATCCCCCCCAAGCCCTTACACCCCCTTTCCTGGGGAGGCTTGAGAATAATATCCCAACCAATTGGTTACAAAGTGATCACAGACCCAAACCCCTGGGTCTTAGGACCATAGAGAAATCAGTCAGGCTCTTAAAAGAAACAGAATTTTATTAGAAAGAAAAAAGGTAAAAGAAGCACCTCTGTAAAATTAGAAGGGAAGCTAATCTCACAGGGCAATCAGATTTAAAACACAGAGGATTTCCCTCTGGGCAAAAACTTTAAAGTTACAAAAAGAAAACCGGGAATACACCTTCTTCTCAGCACAGAGAAAATCACAAGCCAAAACAAAAGTAAACTAACGCATTTCCTTGCTAGTACTTACTAATTCTAATGGAGTTGGATTGATTGCTTTCTTGATCTCTCTCTGGCAAGCACACAGAACAGACAGACAAAAGCCTCCCCCCGCCCCGGGGTTTGAAAGTATCTTGTCCCCTTATTGGTCCTTTTGGTCAGGTGCCAGCCAGGTTACCTGAGCTTCTTAACCCTTTACAGGTAAAAGGATATTGTGCCTGTCATAAATATAAAGGGAAGGGTAACCACCTTTCTGTATACAGACTATAAAATCCCTCTTGGCCAGAGGCAAAACCCCTTCACCTGTAAAGAGTTAAGAAGATAAGATAACCTCGCTGGCACCAGACCAAAATGACCAATGAGGAGGCAAGATATTTTCAAAGCTGGAGCGGGAGGGAACAAAGGGTCTGTCTGTATGATGCTTTTGCCGGGAACAGATCCGGAATGCAGCTCAGAACTCCTGTAAAAAGTTAGTAAGTAATCTAGCTAGAAATGCGTTAGATTTCTTTTGTTTAATGGCTGGTAAAATAGCTGTGCTGAATGGAATGTATATTCCTGTTTTTGTGTCTTTTTGTCACTTAAGGTTTTGCCTAGAGGGATTCTCTATGTTTTGAATCTGATTACCCTGTAATGTATTTACCATCCTGATTTTAGGTGGTGAGGTGATTTTAGGAGGTGATTCTTTTACCTTTTCTTTAATTAAAATTCTTCTTTGAAGAACCTGATTGATTTTTCATTGTTCTTAAGATCCAAGGGTTTGGGTCTGTGTTCACCTGTACAATTTGGTGAGAATTTTTATCAAGCCTTCCCCAGGAAAGGGGGTGTAGGGCTTGGGGGGATATTTTGGGGGAAGACGTCTCCAAGTGGGCTCTTTCCCTGTTCTTTGTTTAACACACTTGGTGGCGGCAACATAGGGTTCAAGGACAAGGCAAAGTTTATACCTTGGGGAAGTTTTTAACCTAAGCTGGTAAGAATAAGCTTACGGGGTCTTTCATGCAGGTCCCCACATCTGTACCCTAGAGTTCAGATTGGGGAAGGAACCTTGACAGTGCCTCGGGCCAGGAGGGATTTTATAGTACTGTATACAGGAAGGTTGTTACCCTTCCTTGTATATTTATGACAGCTTTTTTCTCTTCTTGTCTTTCAGTCCCATGGGATCTAGTGTTTATCTACCACATACTAATTTTCCTCTGTAAGTGCCCATTTAATTTTGAGAATTCCTTTCCTGTTGTGAATAACTCCAGTACATTTTGCTGGCTTGCTGCCTGATCTTCTAAGGTGCACACCACCACCTGTGATGAGCTAGAGGAGCCCAGAGACCTCAGCTTTCATTAGGGAGCACTCAGCAACTTGCAGGATCATACCACTTCAGGGCAGAAAGTTTCTCATCTCTGGAATCCAACTCTAAGTGTCCTTCCATAGGAAATGTGTTAATCGTTCACATCTCAGTAATTGGGGACTTGTCTCATTGTGAGATGTGACAGACTTGGACCTAGACCTTGCAGTTTGCTGTGATCTCATTGCAGGATCAGGGCTCTCAATTGTCTCTTCAGACATAAATAGATTTATGTCAGAATATTTTCACTGTAGAAAAGGTCACAGTATAATTGTTACATACAGAAAAAATGTTCTTCTGACTGCCTTCATCTTCATCTTACTAGATTTGGGATATAAATCACACAAAATTCAACATAAACTCTTTGAAATCTAAAACTTTTTCTCAACATAGAACAAATTAGAGATTTTTTTTCCTTCCCATCGAATGTCATTTGTATTATTTTAAGAACTAGAGATGGCAAGCGGATGTAATATTCAGTATCGGGAAATGAAAATTTAAAAGCCATTTCCCAGAAAGGCCAACTGTGAATCATGGTTTAAAGGTCAGGGTCACTCATCAACACATTTTCTTGTTAATGAGGTGCCACAAAAACAAGGCACTGACTGTATTATTTACTATATTCTGACAGTGGTATACTGCCATCAGTAAATATATCGAGAACAAATAAGGGAAAATCTCTTAACAATGCCCAAAGGACAACATCCTATTACCTTGTGGGTAAATGGCAAGAACAGAACATCCTACAAACATCTGCTAATCCTAAATTATTACCTGTCAGAAACGATACTTAGAAGCGTTCATGAGCCTGTACAATTTTTTATTTGTGGTTAAGGTACAATGGGAACTGGACTGGGCACTTTTTTAGTGGAATTATGTTTGGATGAGGTGTAGTTTTAAGCTTTTCATTGAAATGAAGCTGAAATGCACTCAGCTCCATTTCACAATAACAGAGGATAGATATATCTTGTTAGGTTTTGGTTTTATTTGGATGTAGGGGAAATGTCAATCTAAAAGCACCATGTTCTGGTTTTTTTGATGAGTACAAATCATCACCAGCATAAGATCCGGTAATAGAATGTGTCATCCTGTGCTATACTAAGAAAATTACATGGTCAGAGACGGCCACAGGGTTTGTGGAAAGCATGTGTAGACAATTAGAATTCTTTAAATGCACCCATCTTCTCTGTGCCCAAGACAAAGTTCAACCAGGAGCTAGCGTTCCATATCACGTATAAGTGAATTTTCTTTGAAAATAAGCTTTCTAATTAACGGTGGCATTCCTCAGACTTCTACTGATGGCAGTCAGTTTGCTAAAAAAAAACACCAAATAAACCAAAACTAAAAACCAACCCCACATCATGTGTGATTCTGGTATTAGGAACTTGCTCTCTATGTTCACCACTCTATTTTAATTTTTACCTATTTTGTCTTCTACAAAAGTTAGCAGCAGCAGCTGTGCACTTTGTAATTTGGTCTTGTAAACTGCTTCTCAACATATATCAAAAGGATATGTGATACTTATATTTGCAAATCCCAGCACACTATTAGTGCTATAAAATATTAATGAATAATATTTGCCTACAATGCACAGTACATCTTTGGTGAAGAATTAACGAGTATAAAATGCACAAATTTTGATTTTGATTAACTATAAGCAGTGGATAATTGAAAAATGTTTTCTTGTAACTTCATCCACATTCAGGGACTCTGAAGATGTAAAGCTGAGATCTGTTAGGAGTAGCTGACCTATGTGAGCTGAAATCAATGGAATTAAAAGTAGATGCGAAAAAAAATCTGAAGTTATTTTTCCTTTCTTTGAAGATGGCAAGAATCAACATTTTAAATCTGAAATCTTATTACCAGATCAATTGTTCTGATGATTTCGATGGCCATGCTAAAGTGGTTTAAGTCTTTGTATGATGACCAGTACTATTATTATTTTTCTTCAAAGAGAAGGTCCTGATCAAAATGTTCTTGGCACAAACCTCTGTGACACACACACAAATACCATCTCCATTAGCAGTTCATCTGAAACCTGTTCTGAATGGTAAGGTTAGACTACAACAGAGCAAAACTTCTTAACTTGTCTTGGACTTAAAAGCAAAGGGAACCCTTAAGGACCAACAGATCCACCCTAAATGGACATTGGTAGTATGCCTCCAAGACACATTCCCAGGGAGTAGTCAGAAAGCCTTGGAGTAAAGTGCTACACCTGTGTGATGGGGGTTTCAACTATCCCCATATTGACTGTATACGTCACCTCAGAATGAAATGCAGAAATAAAATTTTAGACACCACTAATGACTACTGCTTGGAGCAGCTAGTCATGGAACCCATAAGGGGAAAGGCAATCCTTCATTTAGTCCTAAGTGGAGCATGGGTCCAAGAAGTGAATATAGCTGAACCGCTCAGTGATAGCAACCATAATGTAATTAAATGTTACATCCTTGTAGGGGGGGAAAATACCAAAGAAACCCACCACAGTAGCACTTAACTTCAAAAAGGGGAGCTACTCAAAAATAAGGAAGTTAGTTAAACAAAGAGTCACGAGAGTGAACTGCTGGCAAGCTGCATGGAAACTTTTTTTAAAAACACCACTAAATATTTACCTCAAATTAAAAAAAAACCCCAGTAAGGACAAAATATTTTTTACCATGGCTAATCAACAAACTAAAAGAGGCTGTTAGAGACAACAAGACATCCTTTAAAAATTGGAAGTAAAATCCTATTGAGGAAAATAGAAAGGAGCATACATTCCAGCAAGTCAAGT
Source organism: Natator depressus (assembly GCF_965152275.1). Classification (NCBI taxonomy): domain Eukaryota; kingdom Metazoa; phylum Chordata; order Testudines; family Cheloniidae; genus Natator; species Natator depressus. The sequence goes on from NC_134235.1 coordinate 33,438,053, forward strand.
GTAAAAGTGTAATTAGGGGCAGGCCAAAAAAGAAGAGCATCTAGCAAAAGACAAAACCTAACAGCAGTTTTTAAAAACACATCAGAAACAGGAAGCCTGCCAAAAAATCAGTGGGGCCACTGCCCGATTGAGGTACTAAAGGAGCACTCACGGAAGACAAGGCCAGTGCAGAGAAGATAAATTCATTCTTTGCATCGGTCTTCACTGCAGAGGATGTGAGGGAGATTCCCATACCTGAGCCATTCTTTTAGGTGACAAATTGGAGGAATTGTCCCAGTCTGAGGTGTCAACAGAGGCGGTTTTGGAACAAATTGATAAATTAAACAGTAATAACTCACCAGGACCAGATGGTATTCACCCAAGGGTTCTGAAGAAACTTAAATATGAAATAACAGAAGTACTAACTCTGGCATGCAACCTATAACTTAAACCAGCCTCTCTCTGTACAAGATGACTCGAGGATAGCTAATGTAACACCAATTTGTAAAAAAGGCTCCAGAAGTGATCCTGGCAATTACAGGCTGGTAAGCCTAACTTCAGTACCAGGCAAATTGGTTGAAACTATAATAAAGAACAGAATTATGATGAACATGATATATGGGGAAGAGTCAACATGACTTTTGTAAAGAGAAATCTTGCCTCACCAATCCATTAGAATTATTTGGGGGTGTCAGCAAACATGTGGACAAGGGTGATACAGTGGGTACAGTGTATTTGGACTTTCAGAAAGCCTTTGACAAGGTTCCTCATCCAAGGCTCTTAAGCAGTCATGGGATAAGAGGGAAGATCTTCACATGGATCAGTAATTGGTTAAAAGATAGGAAACAATGATAGGAATAAATGATCAGTTTTCACAGTTGAGAGAGGTAAATAGCAGGGTCTTCCAAGGAACTATACTCGGACCAGTGCTGTTCAATATGATCCTAAATGATCTGAAAAAGGGGGAGATGATAAAGTTTGCAGATGATACAAACTTACTCAAGATAGTTAAATGCAAAGCTGACTACAAAGAGTTACACTGGGATCCTACAACCCAGGATGACTCAGCAACAAAGTGGCAGATGAAATTCAATGTTGATAAATGCAAAGTAATGCACATTGCAAAACATAATCCCAACTATGCATACAAAACAATGGGGTCCAAATTAGCTGTTACCACTCAAGAAAGATCTTGGAGTCATCGTGGACAGTTCTCTGAAAACATCTGCTCAATGTGTAGTGGCAGTCAAAAAAACTAACAATGTTAGGAACCAGTAGGAAAGGGATAATAAGAAGAGAAAATATCATAATGCCACTATATAAATCCAGGGTACACCCACACCTTGAATGCAGGGTACATGTCTCAAAGAAGATACACTAGAATTGGAAAAAAAATACAAAGGAGGGCACAAAAATGGGGTATGGAAAGGCTTCCATATGAAGAGAGATTAAAAAGACTTGGACTGTTCAGCTTAGAAAAGAGACAGCTAAGGGGGGATATGATAGAGGTTTATAAAAATATTGAATGATGGAGAAAGTGCATAGGGAAATGTTATTTACCTCTTCACATAAGAAGCAGGGGTCACCCAACAGAATTAATAGGCAGCATGTTTTAAAAAAACAGAAGGAAGTACTTCACACAAAACAGTCAACCTGTGGGCCTTATTTCCAGGGGATGTTGTGAAGGTCAAAAGTATAAGTTCATGGGAAGATAGGTCTACCAGTGGCTACTAGCCAAGATGGCCAGGGCCGCAACCCCAAGCTCTGGGTGTCCTCAAGCCTCTGTTTGCCAGAAGCTGGGACTGGGCAACCAGGGATGGACCATTTGATAATTGCCCTGTTCTGTTCATTCCCTCTGAAGCATCTGGCACGTGCCACTGTCAGTAGACAGGATATCAGGCAAGATGGATCATTGGTCTGACCTAGCATGGCAATTCTTATGTTCTTATGATGATCCTAAAAGAAGAAAAATAAAAGTGTGAAGGGGGGCTGGACCCAGAGGATCTGAAGAAAGTGACATGCTGCCGAGACATTTCACATAGTGGGGCAAAACATCCCATTCATCCCCACTACTCCCTGACGCCTAGACAGGACCAGAGGGCCACAGCTCTGCTTCAGGAGGTAAGGGGGACGGCTATGTGGGCAAATACAGTTGAATGCTGTAGAACTGATCCAGCTCTGGTTAAGGCAATGGAGCTAGGCTGACTTACACCAAAGGATGATCTGGCCCTAGATATATTTGTAAAATATTTATTAATACACTTACTGCTTCCTGGACCTAATTCTCTGTTTGTCCAACATCAGTTGAATGCCAGTGCTTCCTTCTTCTCCTGGCTAGCCTAATATATATTATAATATATCATCATTCAAAAATATAAAGAAACATCTGTGAGACAGAACTCTTTTTATTGTATATCTGAGAACAAAAGCCTGGCACAAATCCCTCACAACGTTCATGGGTAGCTCTTAGTGTTTAATCCAGAGGTGGGCAAACTATGGCCCGCGGGCCACACCCGGCCTGCGGGACCGTCCTGTCCGGCCCCTGAGCTCCCGGCCGGGGAGGCTAGCCCCCTCCCCTCCCCCGTTCTCCACCCTCCCCCGCAGCCATGGGGTTGGATGGGTTGGGAGTTCTGAGGGGGGCAGTCAGGAGGCGGGGCCCAGGCTGTTTGGGGAGGCACAGCCTTCCCTACCTGGCCCTCCGTACAGTTTCACAATCCCGATGTGGCCCTCAGGCCAAAAAGTTTGCCCACCCCTGGTTTAATCCCTGCTGCCAATAATATGGGTGTCAGCATCTTCAAAGCTGATTTACAGTGCAGTGAGTGTAAATGTGGTTTGCCCCAGAATTCATACATTCGAGCACTTCACATCATTGTGTGCAATGGATAGGAAAACGTCACTGTAAAGTACAACAGAACTGTCATGGAGTCATGACAGTTTACACCAGCTGAGGATCTGGACCCTGCTATGTATATAAAAACATATCCCTTTAAGAGACATATATCTGTTGAAACACAATCAGAAGCATCCAGTCTTGATAAAATCATGCTTGTGATAAGGAAAGTATGATTGCTGCCACTCTCTCCTTTTTTGTTAAAAGGATGGCACAACCATTAATTTCCAGTTGTCATTATTCAAAGAGCAGCATGGCCAAACTAATTAGTATTCTTCAAAGAAGCCAAACTGTACTAGTGTTCTCATTTTATTCAATCAACCAGAACAATCCATGGGTTTTTAGTGAGCAGATTAGACTTGCTGATGAATATCCTGGAACAAGGTAGAAAAGCTTAGCACTGCTCTGATCATTCCCTTCTCTTTGCACCCACAACAGAGTTTGGGGAGGGAGTAGCTATTCCATTGCTTCTGACACAGCACAGGGCTTACTGGAGTGGAAGCTCTGCCCCATTTGCAATCGGGGCAGTATATGCATCTCACCTGGGCTGGGGGGCATGGAAGGAAGGAGTAGAGTTACAGATCCAACTTCACCCTGTCTCTCCCTCTTTCAGCAGGGGTAGCTAGGAGCACACCTTCACTTTCCATGGAAATCTGACTGGTTTTGGGCACAAGTCCTTTGAATCCTCTCCCTCTTCTGCAGGAACTCCATTAGGAACAGACACCATATAGCAATTCTCTTTTAGCGTATGTAGACCCAAAGTATAGTATCCAGTATATGTAAATATAATGTATAGGGAGAGATACAGAAGAACACATGTTGACACACACAGACTTCTGGCTCCTGCAGAGTTAGTGGGTGACAATATGAAACTAAAAATATCTCCCTCTGTTCTTTCTTAAAAACCGCATTAATTTCTTGGTGAACATTTGGCTCAGGAGATTCTCTCAACTTAAGAGACTTGTTGAAAGGCTGGTTTATTACAGCCTCCAATTAGTACAGATAGGGGGACCACTGGGGGAAAAAAGCAGAAAGTTTAGAGATTTGGTTTCTGAAGACATTCTGAACTGACAGCTAATGGATTTGTTTCTTTGATATTTCTTGAGAGTAGCTGGTTGAACATCAATTACAAAGAGACCTGGGTTTTTATTACCAATTGTTTCAGAGTAGAGCAGCTTGTTTATTAGGTCTTCATTTCAAGAAAAAGCAGATAGCTCAAGTAATAAACAAAATGTTTTTAAAGTGTTTTCTTGCATTAATTGTCTTGATATTTCCAGAAAAAAAAATAGCAGCGACTATATAAAGTTTGCCACGTGGTGGATTTTGGAAGCATCAACTTCATCAGGGTCCTTGAAGTTTTCAGCATCTCTACTTAAATTGTGACTGCTGGACATTATTTCTGATCTTCATAGGACCATTCGCAACCTGTGCACGACAAGGATGTCAGCTCCACTCACTGCTAAGGCCTGGTACATACAGTTTTTTGTACCAGTATAATTATTTTACCCAACACAGTTATACAGGTGCCTGTGATGGGGGCACATCACCCTCCAACCAGCTGGATGTGATGCTACAGTCCATTTCTCATCCCTGGAGGCTACCAACTGGTGCTGATGGATCTTCGGCAGCTTGGGCTTCTGAGTAACAAGGTCCAGAAGAACCCCTTCTGTGGTATTAAAGAGTCCAACAAATAAGCAGTCCATTCCCCCTCACTAGGGTCTTCAGTCCCAACTCTGGGCCATTTACATTCAGCTCTTTGTTCAGGCTCCCAAAATCAGACCTGTCCCCGTCTTGTGGCCTATCCTTTGGCTGGTAGGGGAACCCAGGCCTGCTCATTACTCTGGGTTCCAAGCCAGGGACTCTACAGACAGCAGCATAAGAACATAAGAACTGTCATACTGGGTCAGACCAAAGGTCCATCTAGCTCAGTATCCTGTCTTCTGACAGTGGTCAATGTCAGGTGCCCCAGAGGGAATGAACAGAACAGATAATCATCAAGTGATCCGTTCCCTGTCGTCCATCCCCAGCTTCTGGCAAACAGAGGCTAGGGACACCATTCCTGCCCATCCTGGATAATAGTCTTTGATGGACCTATCCTCCATGAATTATTCTAGTTCTTTTTTGAATCCTGTTATAGTCTTGTCTTTCACAGCATCCTCTGGCAAAAGTTCTACAGGTTGACTGTGGGCTGGTCTACACTATGGGGGGGAGATTGATCTAAGTTATGCAACTTCAGCTACATGAATAACGTAGCTGAAGTCAACGTACTTAGATCTACTTACAACGTTGTCTTCACTGCAGTGTGTCAATGCGCTTCTCGTTGAGGTGGAGTACCGGAGTAGACGCTATAGCAGGGGTCAGCAACCTGCGGGATGCGTGCCAAAGGTGGCACATGAGCTGATTTTTAGTAGCACTCTGCTGCCAGCTGGGGTCCCGGCCGCCGGCCCTGCTCAGCCCGCTGCCTGCCTTGGATGAACGGAACCCCAGGACGAACGGAACCCCAGGCCAGCAGCGGGCTCAGCGGGGCCAGCGGCCAGGACCCTGCCCGGCAGGGGCCAGCGGCTGGAACCCCAGACCAGCAGCAGACTGAGCGGCTCAGCCCGCTGCCAGCCTGGGGTCTTGGCCGCCGGCCCCGCTCACCCCACTGCCAGCCTGCATGGACGGAACCCCAGGCCAGCAGCAGTCTGAGCAGGGCTGGCGGCCGGCACTGCTGGTCTGGGGTTCCGTCCACTGGCCCCTGCCAGCCAGGGTCCCGTCCGCCGGCCCCACTCAGCCCGCTTCCAGTCTGGGGTTTCATCCAACGGTCCCTGTAAATGTAAAATGTATTGCTGGCATGCGAAACCTTAAATTACAGTAAATAATGAAGACTCGGCACACTACTTCTCAAAGGTGTCCAACCCCTGCGCTAGAGCAACTGGCGGTCAATTTATCGTGCCTATACTAGACATGATAAATCAACCCCTGCTGGATCGATTGCTGTCCGTCGATCCGGCCGCTAGTGTAGACATGCCCTGCGTGTTGTGTGAAGAAATACTTCCCTTTGTTTGTTTAAAACCTGCTGCCTATTAATTTCATTTGGTGGCCCCTAGTTCTTGTGCTATGAGAAGGAGTAAACAACACTTCCTTATTTACTTTCTTCACACCAGTCATGTTTTTATAGATCTCAATTATATCCTCCTTAGTTCTGAAAAGTCCCAGTCTTATTAATCTCTTCTCATACGGAAACTGTTCCATACCCTTAATCATTTTTGTTGTCCTTTTCTGAACCTTTTCCAATTCCAATATATCTTTTTTGAGATGGGGCGACCACATCTGCATGCAGCATTCAAGATGTGGGCATACCATGGATTTATACAAAAGCAACATGATATTTTCTGTCTTATTATCTATCCCTTTCTTAATGATTCCCAACATTCTGTTCGCTTTTTTGACAGCCGCTACAAATTGAGTGGATGTTTTCAGAGAACTATCCACAATGACTCCAAGATCTCTTTCTTGAGTGTTAACAGCTAATTTAGACCCCATCATTTTATAGGTATAGCTGGGATTGCTTAGTCCAATCTGTTGCTGCCATTTCCCTGCTATTTCCCATGGGCCTCTTCCTACCAGACCCATTTTATCTTTGGTCCATAGTCATTCCATACATTAAATTCATTTTTGTATCAGTCTAAGCCATGGAAAATGCACCTCGGTACTTCAATGATGGCCAACATATCTAGCCTTGTAATAAATAGTTTATGTGCTTTTTGGAAAAACAAACTATTAGTCTTTGTTTGTTGCTTGGTAGATTTAGGGGTTACTGATTGCTTTAGGGGTTTTGGTCTTTCCTTCTTTATTTTTCATCCTGGAGGATTTCATCACCGAGGGTGATCAGAAAATTTTCTTCTCTGAATGCTACTGTTGTTGTTATGTACTCTCTAATGATACACTTTTGTTGTACCCCTATTTTTTGAGTGCTTTATACTATTTTGAAATTTGATAAATATTTGATACCTATACTGTAAGATGCAATGGGAACTAAATTTAAAGTCTGACAATTTCTTTGCTAATCAGCGACCTAGGAACTTTGCTGATTTTAAATAGGAGGAGGAGCGCTGAGTAACAAAAATTCATTCTGAAGCTAGATAAGCACAAAAGATGGCCAGGAGAGAATCCATGAGCCACAGAAGAGAAACAAAACTAAAACTGAATCTCAGAAAACTTTACCCAGGTGTGATTCTGGAGGGACAATCAGATGCAGAAAGGTAGGCAGGGCTGGCCATACCATGAAGTGAACTGAGGCAGCTGGCTCAGGTGCCAGACTGGGGTGGGGGCACCAGTAGGACCCAGAGTGTAAAAAATTGTGTTTGCTGCTGGTGTATATGTATTCTCTCTGCTCGAGATGCACAGAAATGGTGGAGTGCTGTGCTGGAGGAAGGAGGGCACTAGAGACATAACAGGCAGGCAGGAGAAAAGGTGAGAGGGAATAACAGAAAGCAGCAGGAGCTGCAGGGAGAGAGGAGGAGGAGGAGCCTCTTATGTACCTCTCTAGCATCCCCAGGAGCCTGGACTGATTAACACCAGCTTCTCAGGGAGCGTCCTGTTTCCTGAACCCACTTGAGGAGAACAGGCAGTCAACTGAAGTAGTAGGAGCCAGTTAGGCCCTTAAGGCGCTGATATCGTCCCTCACTCAGGCCCTGCTACCAGCCTGCTTATTTGTCCCCTTCAACTGAGTGTTGAGAGCCACTATAGCTGGCACAGAACAGCAGTCATGAGTGAAAGAAGAAAACACAGCTCTGGGGCAGCATTCAGAAAAAGAAAGAAAGCAAAGGAAGCTTTTCTAGCTATCTAAGCAGGAAGGAGCTCTCCTGAGATACATAGACACAAAAGTTCACGGTGAGCCTTCCAGCTCCAGTGAGGATTTGAGCGGTGAGGAGATGCCTGATCTTCCAATTAGTCAGAGTGCAGGTGACCTGGCAGCTACTGCAGCATCCATATCTCCATCTCAAATGGATGTAACCATGCACATTCCTGAAGAAAAGTGTAGATCAGAGAAGAGTGTGGTGGAGGTGCAAGAAACAGCTGCTGTTGAGTTTAGTTCCTTAAGTCTAGATGATCCAGGACTGTGGATCCACTTGAGCAGTAGCCTGAGGGACTTCCTTGTACTGCATGGGCCACAGCAAGTGAAAAACATCATGTTCCCCAAAGACAATGAAAATAGAAGTTTCCATCCAACACATTACTGGCGTGAAATCCCCAATGGTGACAAAGTGGAGAGGCCATGGCTTATGTACTCAAAAACCCAGAATACTGCATACTGTTTTTGTTGCAAACTCTTCCAGTCTAATGTTCCAGCCAAACTGGGTTCTACAGGAACAAAGGACTAGGAAAATCTGGCTAGAAATCTGGCATGCCATGAGAAGGCAGCAAATCACCAGAGAGCATTCCATAGGTGGAAAGAGCTTGAGAGGAGACTAAGGTTAAAGGCCACCATAGATGATCAGCATCAAGAGAAGATTGCATCAGAGTCTCTTTACTGGCAAAATGTTCTGAAAAGGCTCATTGCCATTGTGAGAATGCTTGCTACCCAAAACCTAGCACTGCGAGGCACTTCAGATCAGCTGTATGTGCCAAATAATGGAAACCTCCTTAAAACTGTGGAGCTGATGGCTGAGTTTGATGCTGTACTCCGGGAGCATCTAAGAAGAGTCACCACCCAAGAAATGTACACACACCACTACCTTGGAAAAACAATTCAAAATGAGATCATACAGTTACTGGCAACAAAAATCAAACAGAAGATTGTGGCAGATCTAAAGTCAGGGAGATATTACCCTTTATTCTGGACTGCACACCTGACACCAGCCATATGGAACAAATGACTTCAATGGTGTATTTTGTAACAACAACAGAACCTAATGAAAATGTCCCTGCAATGGTGACTGTCAGAGAGCATTTTCTAGAATTTATGGACACTGATGATACTACAGGAGTGGTGTGATAAATGTGCTTCTTACAAAGCTGGAAGATATGGGAATTGCAATAGCTGACATGAGAGGTCACTCTATGATAATGGTGCCAACATGAGAGGAAAGAACAGAGGAGTGCAGAGACAGATCCGAGAGTTAAACCCTCGAGCTTTTTTTGTCCCATGCAGTTCTTATTCATTGAACTTGGTGGTCAGTGATGCAGCATCAGTTTCTAGTGAGGCTGCTGAATTTTTAATGTAATTCAAAGCATCTATGTATTTTTCTCTGCATCAACTCATCGATGGCAAATTTTGAAGCAACATCTGGGAACATCCTCTCTGATACTGAAACCACTGAGTGCCACACGATGGAAAAGTTGAGTGGAGGTGATAAAGCCTATCAAACACCAAATTGGGAAGATAGATGATGCCATAGTTGCCATTATGGAGGATAATGCTATGACAGGAACTGATCGTGGGAGAACAGTGGCAGAGGGACATGGAATCACCAGAAACATATATAACTTCAAATTTCTGTGTGGCTTAGTGTTCTGGCATGACAAACTGTTTGAAATAAATGTTGTAAGCAAGAGAGACTCCAAGGTGTTGACCTTGATATATCTGGAGCAATGGAACAACTGGACAAAGCAAAGTCATACCCACAGTCTTACCAGTCAGATGAGGGATTTCAAAACGTTCTGAAGAGTGCACAGAAGTTGGCAGAGGAACTTCACACTGAAGCTATTTTCCCACCCATTCAAGAGTACAAGAGTCACCGAAGAAAACGACATTTTGATTTTGAGGTACGGGATAATCCCATAAGAGATCCCAAAAAACAATTCAAAGTTGAATTCTTTAACTGCTAGATTGTGGAATACAGTCAGTTGAAGACTGTTTCATGCAGCTCAAGGAACATAGCAGTATATTTGGGATGTTGTATGATATTCCAAAACTCCACACTATACCTGAAGAAGACCTACACCAGCAATGCAGGGCACTAGAGACAGTGTTGACACATGATGACATGCGTGATATTGATGTGAGTGATTTAGGTGATGAACTGAAAGCCCTCAAGATACATTTCAGCAGGATGAACTCCAAAGGCTGTTCTGGAATATATGTGCACAAATAAGATGACCACCCTCTTTCCAAATGCTTTTGTTGCTCTGCGCATACTTCTAACACTTCCTGTAACAGCTGCCAGCGGAGAACGCAGCTTCTCCAAGCTGAAGTTAATAAAAACACATCTACACTCCACGATGACAAAGGAGAGACTGGTTGGCCTTGCAACCTTCTCAATAGAGCATGAGCTGGCTCAGACTGTGGACCTGCAGCAGGAAGCAGTTCAAATCTTTGCAACCGAGAAGGCACAGAAAGCACCACTTTGAATATTCAAACAGATAAAAATGCCAGTGTTTACTATACAGACAAGAAAAGTTACATTTTCTGTTCAGGCGTTTGAAAGTTAAGTGTTACTTTAAATTTTTGAACAAGGCATTTTAAGTTGTTAGTTCTCTTTTTATTGGGGTAGGTAGCAGAGAAGTACCATGAAAGGAGTAGAACAGGAAGAAGGCAAAATTGAGACCTTTCAAAGTTTTGGCCCAAGTGAGAGGGTATGGGGGCCTCATTTGAGCTCCCCGCCTCAGGTGCCAAAATGTTGTGGGCCGGCCCTGAAGGTAGGAATCCCCAGGAATAGATGTGAAAATAAACCTGTGAGTAATAACAAAGAAACAATGCCAAACCCAGGACCCTTGTAAAAATCTAATCCGCTGCTTAATAATAATGAAAATAAAACCAGAAATAAATAATATTTAATTAGCATTTAAAAAAAGAGCTGTTTCCATTTTTTTTGCTATATATTCAGAAGTTATAAGTTCATATGTCTGTTAATGATATGGTAAAAATGATACTACTAGTAAAATAAGTATTTTCACAGCACTTTTCATCTTTCGCATACAAGTTAATTATTAGTTGTCTTGATGCTAACTGCTTAGGGAAGACTGAGCAAGTCTGGTGCAATTATTCTGATATGAACTACATTACAGATATTACTACAGCTCAAAGTTACTTAGCCTCATGTGTCAGTGACAAGCCTGTGCACTACCGTATCTACTGGAATTGTGCTTCAGGTAATTATATCCTACAAAACTGTTCTGAAATTCTAGAATCAGGGAAGATTATGAGTAGACTAGGTGTGGAGGCCTTCGTAACATCCAGTCATAGGAAGGGATCCCTGATTCCAGGCAAAGTGGTCAATTCCATGAACCTCCATTAGCTTGGACAACATTTCTTTAATGAGTCCCAGCTGTCACCCCCTGCCTCCAGTGCTGACAATCTTTATGCACCCTTTCGGTTGGGAACGGTATTGTTCTTCCTGTACATGGAAACTCAGTGTATTCTTTGCTATTGGTCAGACACAAACTCCCTTTAATAGAGTTAGTGTGACTAATACAGACAATCTATTCCTTATCAGGTTTGTTTTTAAACAATTCACACAAGGTTTTACACTGAGTATCCATCCACCCCATGATCTACTTACATGGCCCTCACCACCATAGTATCAGACCACCTCACAATCATTAATGAGTTTTATCCTCACAATTATTCTCTGATTTAGGAAAGTGTCATCCCAGTTTCACAGATGTGAGGCCCAGGGTAGATTAAGCAACTTGCCCAATGTCACACAGAAGGTCTCCAGGGACCAGGAGTTGAACCTATGATTCTTGAGTTCAGACCAGTTCTCTAGCCACGAGACCACCCTTCCTATGTGAAAACACAAAACGTGGATTTTACCCCCACTCCCGAAGACCCACAGGACAGACAACTCAAAGTGACACCAGACCCTGCCAAAACAACAGATGAAAACCCGCAGACATATCTCCACCACTACAATGATCAACCCCCCCACTCCCCACAACACACCTTTCAAAATCATGGATTTTACACATGTCTATCACAACATGTGGCATACCTCATCCAATGCACTAAATGCTCCAATAACATCTATGAGGGTGAAACCAGATCACCACTGTCCTCATGAATGAACTCACACAGGAAAATGATAAAAGACAAAAGCACCACCTGTAGGTGAACACTTTTCACAAAGCTATGTATGACCTATTAGTCCTCATCCTCAAAGGAAACCTGCACAACCCCTTCAAAAGACAAGTTTGGGAGCTTAAACTGATAACTCTGCTAGAAAATCATGGACTGACCAGAGACACTAGATTTATGATTTATTACAAGAATTTATAACCCACTAACCCCCTCTTTTTGTCCTATGACTGCGGAGGCGTTAATGGGCCACTCTACCCTGAATGGTCCATTAGAATATGTGCTAACTACTTATGCTAAACAATCTGTTCCATCTTGCATTTAGCTGTGAAGCTGGGAGTACCTTTCCCAGAGACCTGCATGTAAGGGGACTGTTGCCCCCTTACAAAAACTCAGTGGGGGTGTTTTGGTTGGCTAGCTCCCAGGACCAAAAGAAAGGGGAAGGGTCGATGGGAAACAGGGCCAGCTCCAGGCACCAGCGAATCAAGCAGGTGCCTGGGACGGCAAATGTAAAGGGGTGGCAGACATCAGGCTCTGGGGTGGTAATCCGCCTGCAGCGGTGGGAATTCGGCAACCGCTCCGTCACACCGCGTTTCGCACTCAGCGGCAATTCGGTGGTGGGGACACGGCTCTTCTTTGGTCACCGGCAGCAATTCAGTGGCCGCACCATCACTCCGCCTCCCTGTTCGGTGGCAAGGGTTTTTTTTTTCCGCTTGGGGTGGCAAAAACACTGGAGCTGGCCCTGATGGGGAATCAGGACCCTGAGACTGACAGTCCCCAGGAACAATGGGGAGAGGCCAATGCTCCAGGTCAGCCTGATTGACAGGGCGGGCAGGCTAATCAGGGAGTCAGGAGGCCGGGGGGAGGGGAAGTCCCATCCTCCATGTGAGCTGGAATTGCCTGGGTCAGGCAGAGTGGGGCTGAGCTAAGGAAAAAGCAGGGGCCCAAGCAGAGCTGGGGAGCAGAGCTGTGCCAGATCCAGAGGGGCCAGAAAACCAGCCCAGGAAGCAGGTCAGTGCTGGGAGCAGAGTCACAGAAGCAGCCCACAGAGCAGACGTGCGCTGGGAGCAGAGCTGCAGCAACCAGAGCCAGAGGGGCCAGAGAAGCAGCCCAGGGAGCTGGAGGCAGAGCAGCAGCAGCAGCTGTGCTGAGGCAGAGTGGTGGGGCTGGAGCTGGGGCTGGAACAGTCCGGAGCCAAGGGCAGTGAGCAGCTGGGGAGAGTGAGGGGGACCCTGGGCATCGTGCCCAGCACAGGGAGATGCCCCCAGCAAAGACGCCTGGCAGGCCAGACTTGGAGGGGGATTGTAACCCCGATGGGGTGGGGGCGACGCTGGGAAGAAGGGTCTGCTATCTAAAGCCTGAGACGTGTGGCCACCCCCAGAGCAAGTGTCCGACCCACAGCATCCCTGCAGCACAGCCAGGGTCTGAGAAGGGGGCCTGGGACTTGTGAGGAACAGACTGAACTGCCCTTATATTCCAGAGACCCTGGTTGTGATGGCCTGGTGCCACAGAGCGGGGTGATGTGTTTTCCTTTAACCTTTCCCATTTTTCCTTATTTTTAAAAATTGATTGCTGTTTAATAAATTGTATTTACTTTGAACTGTAATGATCCGTGGGTCAGGGAAGCATTCAGTGCAAAGAGAACACCCCGGAGTGGGGACATCCTAGCCCCTGCCCTAAGTGACCACAACAAGGTTGGGGGTCGAGCCGCCCAGGAATCCTGCGCCCAGCCTTGTTGGGTTGGAACGGGAGCCCTCAAGGGCAGGGAGGCCTATGGGTAAAGGAAGTGGGAAGGAGGACTCAGATCCTTTCACTAGCCCACTTCACCGGGGCAGCGTATAAGCCAGGAAGGTTCCCCACAATAGCGGGACCATTCCCCTGCTTACATGAAGAAGAGCTCTCTGTGGCTAGAAAGCTTGTCTCTCCCAACAGAAGCTGGTCCAGTAAAAGATATTACCTCACCTACCTTGTGTCCAATTTATTTTGCACATGTTGCAATGCTTCTGTGACAGATGTATAGCACAGACATTACATTAGCTTTCACATTTCTTTTTCATCTACACCAGCCTGCCTTACTCCTAACTATCATTCAAAATCACAAGCCTATACTTGACCATAAAAAGCTATCAGATGAGCTGCCTTTGCCAGCACATTCCCACAGTACGTTCTCAGAATCCAGAGGTGCACAGTATCAGTCAAGAAGATCAACACAGTATACTCTTGACTCTTGAATAAATATTGTTTGAGCTACTCTATTACACCATCTGCTCTGTTATTAGGACTGTGCTATCCATTTCTCTGGTGCTTATACAATATGTTTGTGTGTTTTAAAATTTTATAACAATTGTATATTGCCTAGTTTCTCATTCAGGCTCTTTTTATAGATTGAAAGAAATTAAACAAATAAACTGTGCACAGCTTTAAATTCTGAAGGCTTATTCCATGTCCACATGGAACCCTGTCCTTCACTGTTATAGGAAGAGACATTAAAGCCCAGATCCTCAAAGATACCTAGGCTCGTAACTTCCACAGAAATCAATATTTATTCTCTGACTTTTATCCTATTCATCTTGGGCCTGATCCAAATACCACTGACGGTCAATGGAAAGACACCAATTGATTTAAATCACTGGCCCTGTTAGAAACTTGAGCTAGATCCTGTTTGCCATACTCACAAGAGTAAACCCACTGAAGTGAGAATGCAACCAGAATTTGACCATTTCTGTGTGCACTTTTTTCAGACCACGCTACAGTAATTGGTTTTTAGAAATATACTTAAGGTGTTAATTCAGTCCAGACAGCTTGTAATAACAAAACCAGAATAATTTAAAGGTTATAAAGTTATTCTGGTTTAAATTCTGAAAGACATTTTAAACATTTTTTCTAACGCAGGGGAGTGTGTTTTTAACAACGATTTTTTTCAGTACCATGATACAACATCAGGAATAGCTGCTTCCAAAATGATGAAACTTTATTTGATCTTAAAAGTTTGATCTTAATCCTTTGGTCTTAAACACTATTAGCCACCAGTTACTTTTCATTTTGTAACATTGAAGGCTAAATGGCACTAATAATTTTAGAAAGAGCAATTATTCTGATTCCCAAGGTATCTAAGATATTATGAACATAGAGTGTTGTTAATTTCAGACATTTACAGAACACTTTGAAACGGCTTTATTGCTTCCTTCTCTGGGATATGTTTTCTTTCTAAAAACTACTTAAAAATTTATAAGTAACAGAAGGACGTGGAACAAATTAGACTTATGGCATTTTAGAGCCATCTGAACAGTTGATAATCCTGCTGTTAAGGATTCTATAGTCAAGCCATTAGCAAAAATGTTAAAACTATGGCAAATCAATTGAAATGTTCTGTGCCAATACTTGAATTCAAACTAACATAATACAACTACATCTAAAAGCTGTTGAAATCTCAATACATCTTCACAAATTACTCAATAACAGAATCCTACTTTTTATGCAAGTTTCATGACAGCTGTGAGTTGCACACCTTGTTCAGATGAATTATGAAAAAGTCTGTGATAGACGGCACGCACACTGCTATGAGAGAAGAGCATGGGGAGCTCAGGCTGCCCGTTTGCAAAGTGCTTAAATACATTCCCCTTTTCAACAGACCCAGTAATTCAAAAACCATTAAACAGCCCTACAATTACCACGTTGCTATTCTACACATCAGTAGGATGCAAAAAGCTATTTAGAAATTGTGTTTATATTTTTGACCAAGCTTTCGCAGCTAGGCAGATAAAAATCCAACTGTATTTATAATAGCTACAAATATTCTGATATTATTCTCTAATATTTCATTATAAATCATTGTGTCAAAAAGAGCCAATAGCTCTTGTGGCTTTTATTCACAGTGGCTGTGCAGTTTCAGCCACATTATACAGATTTATCTCTAATTGTCATGCAGAAAGTTATAAAGTGGCTCTCAAATATAGATAGGCCAGGCAGACACGTTTATAATAGCAATCACAGAACATGCATTTTCAGTTGATGGGATTTTTATTATTATTATTACTACTTCACCTGCAGACTACGTATTTGCCATACATAATAGATAAACAAATAGAATGCTAAATCTTTCATAGATGTCAAAAATTTGGCTGTGTACAGCAACTCTTCATCTCCAGCAGCAACTACCCCACAGGGCAAACTTGAAAAATAGCATACGAGTCTTCCATGATTCTACAGGCAGCCTGACATATTTCTTTGTTGATTCTTTACTATGCATGGAATATACAAGAAAAAAAGCAGAAGTAATTTTAGTTTATTTGTTTAAACAATGCTATCAGCTGTTTACTTTTTAGTTAGGGAAGCTTAATTTTAAACTGTTGATCTTTAAAAAGTGCAAATATGCTAAAACACAGAAGTACAAGCACATTGGCTTAAAACATTGAACTACATTTGGGAAGTCTTTCGTTTGAAATAAGAAAGCTTAAGCTGGGCTGAACTGTAAAAGGGGAAACCACTATTAAGGACAGAGATGTTTTGGTTTTGTTCATTGTAATGATTACGACTTTTCAAATCTTCTACAGTGTTACAGGAATAGTACACTAAGTGACTCACCATTGTAGCTGAGCTTATGTACAGTAAAGGTACCCAAAGCCTGCATGAAAGGCTTTCTCTGTCACCACAGAACACTTGATTTGCCCTTTCCAGGATACAATTTTGTTTCAGTCACTTAGAAAATAGCACATATATACGTCATGCTATACAATTTCCTTGTTTGTTGAGCCATTTCTATACTTTTAAACCATGTCTACACTTCAGCTGCTACAATGGCACAGCTGCAGTGCTGTAGTGTAGACTACACTTCCTATGTCGATGGAAAAGGTTTTCCCATTGACTTAATTAATTCACCTCTCTGAGAGGCAGTAGCTGCATCTATACCGGTGGTTAGGTCAATCTAACTACAGTGCTCAGGGCACAACATTTTTCACAGCCCTGAGGAATGTAGCTAGATCAATCTAATTTTTAAGTGTAGTCTAAGCCTTAGACATTTTCAAAGAGAAATAATAATTCGTTAATTGACATCCCAAATACACATACACACATGCCTTACACATAGATGAAGCAACCGAAGCAAACTTCAGATGCCTAAAATATATTTCAATCACTAAGCTTCCCTAGTGATTCCATTATGAAAAAGCAAAGCATCTAGGTTGCTCGTTTTGAAGTTTAAATTAAATATCTAGAGTCAGATTGTCCCCTTCAGTGTAAAATCTGCAACAGGAGGAGACAAGGTGCAGTCAACCCTGTAGGTTCACCTTGCAGAATTTTTGACTGACTACAGTTTCTACTGAATTTAGATAGGAGTCCCCAGGCTTCATTATCAAAGATGCTAAGCCCCTGTTCGCATCAATATGATTTGTGAGCACCCAACAGCTCAGAAAATCGAACCACAAGTAGGACAGAGACAGTCTCCAAAGCTCATGAATCCCAGGGAGCTGCAAAAAAAGGGATCATTAACTCCTAGGAGGGCATGTCTCCATGAGGTGCTATCTGGACAACACCCTTCCACAAGTTATACACCTCCCTTAGGAATCCATGGTGCCATCATTGCCTCTGGCCATGAATGCCTCAATCCCAAAACGGGTGCAATGTGGTGCAAGCATTAATGCTCCTAACAGCAGTGTTAACTTCTGCATGCATAGCCCTAGTTCTCTGAGGAAGGCATGCTGCCCTGTCCGCAGCACCCCTTCCACTCACTATCTTTCAATAGAGGCATTGCTCCTTCTCCACTCATCTACCTGGAGGGAAGCACTGGGTGTCTAGAACACATGATATGGATGGCATGAGACATGAAGAGATCTACAGCCTCCCTTAAACAACATAAAAGCAATTTAAAGAATTTTAATTTGAGAGTCAAGTCCAGGACAGAAATGAGTCATTCTACAGACACATTTTGGATCCTTTAATCTCTCTGTGAAATTGCAACTGTGCAGAGAATTAATATTAGGGCACTAGTAACCTGAGCGGTCATTCAGAAACAAAATCCTGGCTGTGTACAAGTACAGAGTTTCAAAAATATAATTTTTCTTTCCTTGAAACTTCTAGGGAGCCGAGAGGATTCTACCCTAAATATCCCATCCAACCAACCAACCAGCCCACCCACCCAAAAACTCCAAAGCAACAAAAAAAAAGGTTTTGTTTTAGATTTTAATATAAAAGCAAATAGCATCTAAAAATATCCCAAACATCCCATGTAGACCTTTCACCCCAAAAAGGGAGACATGCCAGACACTCTAAGGAATCCAGCAGGGACTTCACCATCTATTTTAAATGGAAGACACTCAGAACTACTATGGTGATGGGCCCCAGCATTAACCCTAAGACAGGAACACCCTTGGAAGAAGATAGTGACTCACAGTCACAACCTGCCTCTTGGCCTCCTCTGTTCCATGGAAATATTGGGAAGGGAGAGGGCAGCAAAACAAACACCCTGTGCCAGACCTATACTTAGCCAAACATAATCCCCCGGACCCACCAGCACAGGTAAACTGCCTGGTGTATTGGAGTTCAGAGCTCATCACTTCTGCCTTCTCACTCAACTGAACAAGAAGGCGAGTAACTGCTCTTCAAAGACTGCTTTCCCCACAACCACACACTGCTACCATGGTGTGGGTAGCTGGATTAGGGGATATAGGGCGCCTTCCTAGTCCTCTTAGTCCTTCTTTTGAGTGCACAGGATGGGCTGTGATCTAAGCAAGTGAGAGTATTTATGCAGTTTTCCATTAATGTAGCGCAATATACGTTTTATCACTAAATTACAGGGCTTACCATGGAAAAACGGAGAGGAGAGGCTCCTGGTTAAACACAGAGAGATAAATGGCACCAATTCCATATGCTGGCTAACAGTTAATACCCACTTTAAGACTTAATGCACTTCAGCGGTGTCAGATTCTACTGCAAAACAACATGACACCGATTCCTCTGTCTACAGTACTTGCTGTCATAATGCCAACAATAAAACCAAGAGGAATTTTACAATTTTGTATTGACAAGCTCATAGAGAAGTTCCCTACATGCACATCAATGGATCAAAATACCTTTATTCTTTCAGGTAGTTTTACAATTTAAGATATGGTATACAAAAATGAGAGAAACATATTTCTGTTGCTATAATTTACCTAATGTGTGTGTGAAATACTCATGTTCATGGATTTCAGTAGAAGTTCTTTCACTGAATTCAATGGGAACAGGATCAGACTAATAATTCCTAAATAGATTTTTAATAATTTAATTTTTATTACAGTTGTTAGAGGACTAGAAATGACCTTTAGAAGTCACCTAAGGAAAACCATAGTTGACTTCTCTGTGAAAGAATAGGTTTTGATTCTGGAATTATGGGAGCATTTTGGCCAATATACATAATTAGCTTGTTCCTTCTCCTTCGCCCCCTTTTAATATCTTTTAAAATTGTAAAATTGAGTGCAGCTGAGTATCTTTCTGGCATCAAACATGCACTGGGAATTTCTCTCTTTACATGGTCTGAAAGCAAATTGTTTCCCCATGCCCACATGCAGTTTTTGCGGTAAAAACACTCCTTAAACTAAACCTTTTCTACCCTCATTCAATGAGGATATTTTTCTAGTCCAAAGAGGGCAACACTCTGAACACCCTGTATTTGTTTAGAATTTATGTGCTCAACATTGTACACTGCTTTTGATCCATGCAAAGCGCTCACACGCACTCTAGTGGGAGTTGTACACAGGGATTGAGGACGCTATTGTCAGAAATGTTCACAAAGTAGCAAAATTTGACCCGTAAGATGCTACTGAGAGATGAAAACTGAATGAAATAAATAATAAAAGATCAAACACACTCTGCCTGAAGGGCTCTGAGTATTCTCCTCATCTGAATTTCACTGGGTTTGTCCCTTTCTGGAAACCAACAAGTTAAAATTCAGATGCCCATGCAAAAAAACTCAAATAACCTTAACTAAGATGAACAGTCTAATACTCATATAATATAAACTCATGTAACATAAATATTGATAACTTTGAACACACAGGCAAAAGCAGACCTGAACGGAGAGCAACTAGCAACAAAGGTTTTGAGAAAGACAGATGCAAAAAACTGATTGAAAAAAAGGGGCAAGTGTCATTCCAAGTCTTCAGTGGGAGCCTACACATTCCTATGTGACATCTGTTCGCAGCTTTGCTCCTTGCAGATTGGACTATAGCTACAAGAGAACACACAAGATGCTATGACATCATAACTGGATACGACAAACAACCATACACGCATACATACATGTGTAGTGATTATCCCAACGCTTCCACCAAAGAAATAGTTCTACTTAATGCAGTTTCATTAATTGGACAAAAAGTCTGATAAATTCAAAATGACAAATTCCGATGGTGCAAACACGAATATAATGATCAGAGGGATATACAAAACCTCTCAATCACTGTAGATACTTCAGAAAAGATTAAATCATTTTTACGCCCCGATTCAGGAAAACACTTAAGTCCAGGAAAGTATGATGGGCTTCAGTGCAATGTTCAGCTGTTGGACTGGAATGGACTCAAAGGACAATATTTTGAAAAGTGACTAGTGATTGTGGGTGCCTTAATTTTTTGGTACCCAACTTTAGACATCTTGGAGCTGATTTATACTTTATGTCTACAATGCAATTAAACACTCGCGGTCAGCCCGTATCAGCTGACTCCTGCTTGCGGGGCTTGGGCTGTGGGGCTATAAAACTGCAGTGCTGATTGTGGGATCCTGTGACGGGGGAGGGTGTCAGAGCCTCGGCTCCAGCCCAAGCACGCAATTTTACAGATCCTGCACTGCAATTTTACAGATCCGTAGCCCAAGCCCTGTGAGCCCAAGACAACTGACGCAGACCAGCCACAGATGTCTAATGCTTACGTAGACATACTTGTAGAAAGTGGGTGCTCAGCACTTTCTGAAAAAACAGCCCTCTTTAAGGTATCTCAAGTTAAGTATCTAAAAATTAAGAAACCCCAAAATCACAGTCACTTTTGAAAATCTTGGCCCAAATATTGCAAAACTAAAATATATATTTTAAAATAGTAGGTTAATGAGTAGAAGAGAACAAATGTGGGTTACTTTTCCATTTGCTATATTACAAGGGTCAATTTGAATCCCTCAGTTGGAAACATGTATGGGAATTAGGATTCTGTTTTGAAGTTGTTTGAAGAGTGGAGGAAAAGTCTGCTCCCCACATAGCTTCAGTAACAGATCTATGACAATCATCTTGGGCTCAGTTTCAAAGTACGCTGGCTTTTAATATAATATTTTGGAAAGAAAGTAGTGCTATTAAAGTCAAATTTTAATAGTCACTTCATGGGGGAGACTAGATGGCTTGGTGTATGGGCAAGAGGTTATTGAGCATTTCACATCAAAGTCACTCGTTCAAATCCAGCCCAGATCAGCAGTGAGTGAAATGCTATTACCCGAAGGTAGCTCAGTGTCCTACATGAAATGAGTTGGTGTTCTCAGTCCATTCTCCATCAAAATTGGTGATCCCGGTTAGCAGTCTCCCTATAGAGATCAAAGACTGAATAAGCACGTTTTCCCTTGCACTTCCCAATACTGTTGTTCTGTTCTTTTCCCCTTCCTTACTCCTCCAATCTTGTTCCTGTCAGGTGATCATCAGCTATGCTTATAGTAAATCAATCAAAGGGATGTCACTTGTTAATAGTTTGGGTGTACCTTCAACTTTACTCATAGGTGTCTTGACCCAGTACCACAATCTAGGAGAAATACTCAGCATACAAACAAAAACTTGCTTAGGAAGGAACGCCAGAAAACAATTCCTTTTTTTTTAATTGAGATTTCTAAATTGTTTTAGCCTACGAGCATGGTGGTCTCACCCAGGCTTCCACCACCCAGTTACGCTTTGCATATGGACATCAGCAATCCTTCCATCCCCGAATTTTCCCAAAAAAACGTTTCTGCCATGCTCAGCACCTCTTAAAAGTTTTGTGGATACTACAGTACCAAGTTCGCTGCTCCTTTAAAGAGACAGTTCAAGCAGCTTATTAACTTAACTGAGGTGACACACCCTTCCTTTTGATCACAGCACAGTTGGTTTATAGTAAAAGTAAAACAAGTTTATGAACAAAAAGACATAGATTTAAGTGATACCAAGCAGAAATAATAGGGATGGAAGTAGTTACAAAAAAACACAGTGAAAATATGCTACTAAGACTGAAACAAAACTTAACAAACTATAGGCTTTTGTCCAAACTTTTCTCACCATAGTCATTCTTCCAGCGTGGCTGGCTAGTCCTTAGTCAGAATCCAATCACAGAGCCCAAGTGCCTGGTTTTCTGTCTCCTGAGGTGAAGGATAACTTAGGGATTCTCTTCCCCCTCTCTTTATAGTCCATATAAATCTTTGCAGTATATTCTTCTGAAGAGCATCCCCAGGTAAAGTTCCTTTCCCCTGCTGTGTGTAGATGCCATGCTGGCTTCTCCCCTGCTTGTAATTTTTACAGTGCAAATGATCTTCCTGCAATCTCTGATTCAAATGAACAGGCCACTGTCCTTGGCCAGACCTGGCTTGAGGTCTCAGCTCTTTACCTTTATCTGGAAAAAACCTGTTTATCACCTTCCCCTGACATGTCTGGTTCAAACGTATTTTAGTCCCATATTTCCAGCATATCTATATAATTCTTTAGAGGTTAACAGTACATATATCACACAAGAATATTAATCATCAATGAGTAATTAGTTTTCCAATGATATATGACATATTACCTTTTGGATAAATATCATAACAACACTGTGTGAGGTGCTGGAATTGTTCAGGCCAGCTGAGACTCACTACTACATACCAGGGAGCTCCATGCCATCTGGGTTTGGGATGCTCTAAGGCCACACTTCCCAACTGAAATTTGGTTGAAACTAATATGTTTCCATGAAACATTCTGTTTTTGACAAAATTACTTTTTTTTTTAATACAAGAATACAAGAAAATGTTTTGTTGGAAAATTTTAAGCCAGCTCTGTTGTTTATTTGAGAAGTTATTCAAAGCAGATTTAATCAGAAGCCATATATGGTGCTTTGGAGATAAGACAGCATGGCAGTGGACCTTGTACAGAATACTTGGAATATCAAGGTTTATGTTGCAAACCTTGGAGCTGACAAAAGCTAATGAATTAAATAAAATTATAACCAAAAGGGTATGAAGTAAAGTACAATAAAAGATATGTGGTATTTGAGAAATTCAGGTAAAAAAGCAATATGAGAAATATTTTGCTGGGCCTTCCAAAATATAGCTATTATTTTATCTAAATTTGTTGTCTAGTTACTAAATGCAGTAGAAGGTCATGATGTAAAATCTAGATAAACATCCCATCAGATTCTAACAATTTTATGTCAATTAAAATGTGTGTCCTTAAATTTCCCTCAATGATAACATTTAATTCAGTGTTATTGGTAAATGCATATTTGGTACCAGTCTCTGAAATATTTCAAATATTTCATACATTATTATTTCTCTCTCTTTTCTTGGTACTCTGTTTTCTGTGTTTTATGTTTCACAAGGTGGTGACATAAGGAAACTTTCTGGATTTGCATTATGATTAGCCAGGTAGCATAAGTTTATATAGAGCCTTGTCATTATCTTTTGTCAGATGTTCAGTATTTTATGTAGTAAGCATGCCCTTAACATAACACACAGGAAAAGATATTCAAAAATAATAATACAGAAATATAGCCTAGACGAATCTACTATAATGTGGGTGCACAACTGGTTAAGAAAACTGTAGTTATCAATGGTTCACAATCAAGCTAGAAGGGCACACTGAGTGGGGTCCCACAGGGATCTCTCTTGGGTCTGGTTCTATTCAATTTCTTCATAAATGATTTAGATAATGGCATAGACAATATGTTTATAAAGTTTTTGGATGATGCTATGCTGGGAGGTGTTGCAAGAACTTTGGAGGATAGGATTAGAATTCAAAATGAACTTGACAAGCTTGAGAAATGGTCTCAAATAAATAAGATGAAATTCAATAAGGGCAAATGCAAAATATTACACTTAGAAAGGAATAATAAATTGTATGCATTTAAAATGGGAAATGACTGCCTCAGAAGGAGTACTGCAGAAAAGGATTTAGTGGTTATAATAGATCACAAACTAAATATGAGTCAACAATGTAACACTGTTGCAAAAAAAACTAACATCATTCTGGGATGTATTACCAATAGTGTTGTAAGCAAGACACGAGAAGTAATTCTTCCGCTCTACTCACCGCTGATAAGGCCTCAGAGGGAGTATTGTGTTTAGGTCTTAGCATCACGTTTAGAGAAAGAAGTGCACAAATTGGAGAAAGTCCAAAGCAGAGCAACAAAAATTATTAAAGGTCTAGACAATATGACCTATGAGGAAAGATTAAAAAAACTGGGTTTGTTTAATCTGCGGAAGAGAAGACTGAGGGTGGGAGATAACAGTCTTCAAGTATGTAAAAGGTTGTTTTAAAGAGAGAGTGATGTATTGTTCTCCTTAACCACTGAGGATAGGACAACAAGTAAGCAAGGGAGATTTAGGCTAGGCATTAAGAAAAGCTTCCTAATTCTAAGGGTAGTTAAACAAAGGTTGTGGAATCTCCATCATTGGAGGTTTTTAAGAACAGGTTAGACAAACATCTATCAGGGAAGGTGTAGATAATCTTTAGTCCTGCCTCAGTGCAGGGGACTGGACTAGATGCCTATCAAGGTCCCTTCCAGTTCTACACATCTATGATTCTATGAATTGTTTATCCATTCTGTGTAATCTTTTCATAGCCTATCCAGAGACTTGAGAGAACTAGAGGAACTACTTTTCATCCCTCATATTTGAGAAAAATTGCTTCCAATGAAGTCATTGAGAACACAGTTAGGCTAACACGGAGCATTTTTAAAAACCCTACCTCAGGCTTTTAATGACATTGGAGTACCATGTTAACCCAACAATATGTCATACACCTACTCAGAAGAAATGAGAAGTGGATGCAAGTTATGCTGTTGACACGATAATCTGATGTTTATATAAGGTTACATTCTGTTATGGAACCTGGACAAACTTCTTCCAATACAGAATATGGCCCACTTTTTTTTCCTACTTTCAAAAAGAATATTATTGTCTGGTTATAAAGAAACTGGAAAATAATCAGCAAAAGTTATTGAGGAGGCTGTTTGCAGGTTTGCATTAGATGGCATATTACAAGATGGAACCTCCCTGATAAGGGATCACATCAGTATTAAGGCCATACACTGCCCTGAAACCTTGCAGTGAACCCCAGCGAGGTCCGTTGCATATGCCCCTTAAAATATTTTTCCCCTGTGGCTGAAGCCATAAATGGACCACAGGAATAGTTACAGAGCATTCCTTTCCAGTGGACTATAAGAGGATCTTGTGAAAATAATTATAGCTTTACCCTTACAGGGCCCAAATTGAAAAAAAGGTTACATTATTCTAGGTGCCTATTTGAGCACCAACAGTGAATACCCATTTTAGTAATCTACGTGTCTAAATCACTATTCAATCTCCCGAATACCTATTTTAGGCATTTAACTTTAAGCACTGAAGTGACAGAAAATAAAGCAACATGAAATTAATAACGGTAGAAATGTTCTTATAGTTCACTGACTTGATTTTTCTTCTTGAAAAACAGGGACTATGATGAAATATATTATAGTGGTTTTAATGAGTACTACTTCAGCAGAGTGAAATGGAATGCAATGGGTAAGGTTTTTTTGTTCATCTATGATTAGTGTGGACTCACTGTGCTCTTTCTTTGCTTCACTTGAAGATCAGCTCTACTGCACTGACCTGACAAGCTGTATTTGCATTAGAGATGGAGCCAGCCTTCACTGATATATTTATCAGTGCCTGCGGCTAGTTAAGCAATGGACCATGAAGCACAAGAGCACACAAGTGCCAAGAGAACCAAAGTGATAAAGTTTTTAAAAACCCAACATCACAAGACACAGAATTGTGAAGACAAATAGCAAGGAAAAATGTAGAAGATTTTTATTTCTCTGAGAAAAGTGAAAACTATGAAGTGTCTGTGACAGATATGACAATATCCTGGACAAACCTTATGGAATTAAGACACATCTTACTAAATTACATTTAACTTTATTAAATTAAGTTTAATACCTTTGGGGTGGGTCCACTGTATTAAAATGCAATTGTTTATGTGTTATTGTGGAACTGTATGTATCTTATCTAGGAGACATGACTAACCCTTGATCTACATAACTAGGGTGACCAGAGGGAAAGTGTGAAAAATCGGGACGGGGTGGGAGGTAATAGGTGCCTATATAAGAAAAAGCCCCCAAAATCGGGACTGTCCCTATAAAATCAGGACATCTGGTCACCCTATACATAACAAACTTATGTTAGTAAAACTACGTCACTCAGGGGTGTGGAAAATCCACATAGTTATACCTACCTAAACCCTGGTGCAGATAGCACTATACTGACGAGAGGTCTTCTCCCTTCAACACAGCTTCCGTCTCTCAGGGAGGTGGAGTATCTACGCCAACAGAAGCAGCTCTCTCATCGGCATAGATAGCGTCTTCACTAAGCACTACAGTGGCACAGGTGCAGCGGTGCTGCTGCAGTGCTGTAAGTGCAGGCAAGCCCTAATGCAATCGCTGGGAAGTATTAGGAATTCAAAGGACTTCTGGGGGCAGTATGTGTGAAATGGATGTCCTCGGAAACACTTGTGGTGAGGGGAATGCAATTAACCCACCTCTGAGTCCATCCTTCTGAAGCTGCCCACTGAGCAGAAATCCATTGTGTGGCTGATTACCTATTTAAGGCCCAAGGCCCAAAGTGGACAGTGAGGGGACTGTGCTGCCTGGAAATCCCTGGTTAGAAGGGAGCATGACACGTGTCTCCACCCAAGAGAGGCAATGGCTGTAGAGCGGAAAGCATAGAGTGGCACAATTGGTAACTGAGGTCAGGTGTTCTTCAGAGAATGAGGTTCTCCACTTTTAGATTTCACTATATTGTTTTAATAAAACATCTGGGGTCACATACACTTCCAATAGGATTTTTCAAATATACCGCAATTTCACAGGCTGCATTGTCATTTGCAAGCCACCCAGATCTCAAACTGTTTTTATAGACCACTCTCTGGGTATTAATCATCTGTCACTAAACCCAGAATGAAGAAAAGGAGGACTTGTGGCACCTGAGAGATTAACAAATTTATGAGCATAAGCTTTCGTGAGCTACAGCTCACTTCATTGGATGCATTCAGTGGAAAATACAGTAGGGAGATTTATATACACAGAGAACATGAAACAATGGGTGTTACCATACACACTGTAACGAGAGTGAGAGTGAAAGCTTATGCTCAAATAAATTTGTTAGCCTCTAAGGTGCCACAAGTACTCCTTTTCTTTTTGTGGATACAGACTAACATGGCTGCTACTCTAAACCCAGAATGGCTTTTACCCATTCTGATTTTTTTTGCCCAGATAAGCATATGAACTAGGAATTTGTGAATTATTTAGGATTTAATTTCATGTGCTGTTTAAACATGGTACTTTGGACTTTTTATAAAATGTCCACTCACCTATCAGGTTACAGTACTAACTCCAGAGTGGAGATGATAAAGATTTTATCACCTCTGCACTGTTAAAATAGGACATACTAATCAAAGATGGGAATTCCTGACAAGTCATAAAAAGGGCAGTATGTCCAGTAAAATGCATCACTGTGCAAATTCATCTCCTTATTCTCAGTGAGCTAATTATCAACAGTTTGCAATGTTATAGCCATGTTGGTCCAAGGATATTAAAAAGACTAGGTGGGTGAAACAATCAGAGCAACTTTTGTTCGTGAAAGAGACGTGCTTTCGAGCATTCACAGAGCTCTTCTTCAGGTCTGGGAAAGTTACTCAGACTGTCACAGATAAATACAAGGTGGGACAAATAAGAGATTAACAGATGTTTCAAGAAACCATTCAAGGTGAAGTGGGGATTTGACAACTCTACAGTCATAGGAAAAAGGAGGGTTAGTGGGTTACAGATTGTTATAATGAGCCATAAATCCAGTGTCTTTACTCAATTAATTATTGTTGGTGTCTTGCAAAGTTATAAATTAAAGCTCCAAACCTAGTCGTCTGAATGTTTTGTGCAGACTTCCTCTGAGAACAAGGACTGAAAGGTCAGATATGGAGTGATCATTTTGTGAAAAGTGTTCACCGATGTGTGATATGGTGTTTTTGTATTTTATCATTTTTCTGTGCACGTTCATTCAAGAACATAATGGTTGTCTTGTTTCACCTACATAGTTGTTATTGGGGCATTTAGTGCACTGGAGGAGATACACGACATGTTGTGATAGGCTTATGTAGGACACATCATCAACTTACCGAAACTCCCTTAACTGGAGCTAAATTATATATACTCTCCAAGGTACTGAACTTCTGCTCCACCACAGAACCTGATATCATATTAACATGTGGTGAAGTGGAATAACTCTTTCACCAACTCCACCTCAAAGAACTCTTTCATAACAAAGACAACATCACCTACACCTACCATGTCTCTACTGACCATCATAAAAAGAATAATCTGACTGGACACCCTACAGCAGATAAAAACACAAACTTGATCAATACACTGATTGCTTCAGGGGAAAAAAATGGACTGTGAAATCCTTAACAAACATCACATCCACTGCAATCTCTCCATTGCCGAGACAGCTGAACAGTCCCCGAAATCCAACTATCAGATAGTGATCAAACCAGCAGACAAAGAGAACACCATTGTAGTCCTCAACCATGATGACTATGAGGCCAATGAGGCCAATGAACAACTCTCCGACATCAACGACTATAAAGAACTTAAATAAGACTCCAATCCACAATTCACCCAGGAACTTAAGGATATCATTATATCCTTCCCCAAAGAACCCCAAGAGAAACTCTACAACCTCATCCCCCATGAACCCATCCCAGGGACCTTCTACATGCTTCCTAAGATACACAAAGGAATCCAGGCAGACCCATCATATTTGACCATGGCACTCTTACTGAAGGAATATTGGCACTTACAGAAATCATCCACAACCCACTCACTACACAAAAGACCAGTTTCCTCCAGGACATGATCAACTTCCTCCAGACACTCCACAAATTGACAGCTTCCCTCAGAACACCATTCTTGTTGCCATGGATGTCACCACTGTATACAGCAACATAACTCACAAAGCATGGAATTGCTGTATGCCTCAAATATCTGCAAGACAATGGACAACACTCAGCTATCTACCCCAAACACACCAGACCCTGCCATAAGAAGACATGCAAAACCTGAAGAAGTAGCTCCAATGCTACGATGATCAATACCCTCCACAAAACATCTTTCAAGATCCATGGGTCCTACACGTGGTGTATCTCATTCAGGGCACTAAATGCTCTGATAACAACTATGTGGGTGAATCAAGACAATCCCTATGCTCCCAAATGGACTCAGACACAAAATGATAAAAGACAAAAACACCATATCACCCGTAGGCTAACACTTTTCACAGAATGATCACTCTGTAACTGACCTCTCAATCCTCATCCTCAAAGGAAGGTGCCTTCAAAAGGCATGCCTTGGAATTTAAATTCATAGAATCATAGAACTGGAAGGGACCTCGAGAGGTCATCTAGTCCAGTCCCCTGCACTCAAGGCAGGACTAAGTATTATCTAGACCATCCCTGACAGGTGTTTGTCATAACTCTACTAGGCAACACAAATCAAGGACTTAAGACACTAGATTCAGGCTCATTATAACAATCTAACTCTCCTTTGTCCTACAACTGTAAATGAGTTAGCTGCCCACTTTACCTTGAATGATCTCTTGCAACATAACTCCTTATCTGTTCCACCTTGTATTCAGCTTGTGATGCTTGGAGTATCTTTGCCAGACCTAAAGAAGAGCTCTGTGTAATCTCAACAACTTGTCTGTTTCACCAACAGAAGTTGGTGCAACAGAAGATATTTCATTACCCACCTTGTCTCATTATCAATAGTGATGCCTTTAAAAGTGCCCTTAAAATGCAATATAGATCTTACATTGCCTGTTTGCCCTGAGCAGCTTCAAATAATGAAAAACATAATAACCTAACATTGATTTGTGGTATACATGGCTTTGCTCCACAGCAACCAAGGAAGGAACATTGAGATTTGGCCTACCTAAACCAAGACAATTGTCGGCAGAAAAGTACTGGAGGCAGATACCATTTTATAGCATTATTTTGCCACTCTATGATTTTGTTGCATTGCCTCTCCTTACTTTCTGTGAAAACCTGGGCTGGTAAGGCTCCTTCTGCCTCCGCAGGCAGAAAGGACAAAAAACATTTGTGGTTATGATTTAGCTTTTTAAATGTTTGGTTTTTTTCATTTTTAAAATTATTTCATTAACATTTTACTTTACCACCTTTAGAGCATTGTTTGCTACTATGGTTCAAGGAAATAACATATAGTAAAAACTGCATCAGACTTTCTTCAAAACTCATTAGCTTTGCCCACAGTTCACCCCAAGCAATTTTGTACTTACACATGAGCTTTGAACAAAGCCTGAAGTAGTTTCTACTGTAGCAAAAACTGTTCACAGGAATGTAAACTAAACCAAAATATTAGCTGACAATTTAAAACTGAAATAACATTTAAAAAAGCTAAATTACCGACAAGTTATGAGAAAGAACGAGGAGTACTTGTGGCAACTCTAAGCTACCACTCTGAAACCTGTTGACAAGTTATGGTAAGTTTAGATTGTTCATTTATGGGTTACAGAGCAAATTTGGTGCCATGCTTAGTAATAAATACTGAACACAAGGAAGTTTGGGATCTGACTTTAGATAAAAAGAATGCTTTCAAGAATCTCTTTGAATGGTGGTTATACACAAACACATATGGCACAAAGAAAAGGAGTACTTGTGGCACCTTAGAGACTAACAAATTTATTTGAGCATAAGCATCCGATGAAGTGAGCTGTACCTCACAAAAGCTTATGCTCAAATAAATTTGTTAGTCTCCAAGGTGCCACAAGTACTCCTTTTCTTTTTGCAAATACAGACTAACATGGCTGCTACTCTGAAACCTGACATAAGGCACAATAACACTGCCATCTACTGGATGGACTTAGGACTTTGAGAATTTGTAGTTGTCTCACCAGAAAAACAGGTTTCAGAGTAGCAGCCCTGTTAGTCTGTATTCGCAAAAAGAAAAGGAGTACTTGTGGCACCTTAGAGACTAACAAAAAACAGGCTATCAGTCAGGCCTATTATCAATGAAAGCTAAGAGGCTCCAGCAACAGAGGCTTGTGAGGGGAAGCTATATGCTAGTAGTCAGGGTGCCAGGAGACCCAAATTTTCATTTTAATTCTATTAGTCTGCCACTGATTTGGCTTCTGACAAGTCTGATTGTCTCTGCAGGCAGTCATGCATTCACACCAACTCTCTCTTTTTGGTATAATAATTTATATTTTGCACCTTAAATTTGTGTTATTGACTAAAGCCAAAGCAAATCTTAGCGTTTTATATGCAGATCTCCACTTTTTATCAATACGTCCAGTCCTTTATAGCTTGGCTGAATACTGCCCAGTTTTTGTTTTGTTTTACAGCCTGGTGTAACATTTATAGTCATGCTCTAAGTGAAACAAACATTTTTTTCATGCATTCGCTAATACCTTCAAAACAGGACCATGAAGAGTACTGTAACATTTTTAAAGCATCTTTTCCTTCCACATGTGGGAGGCTTTGATGTGCCTGAAAAAACTATCACAGCAAGGTCTCCGTGTGTTTCCAGATATGTGGAGCTCCTGCCAATATGTGAACAATCACTGTGGCTACGAGGATTTCTGACTGGAATGTGTTCAGCAGGCTGCAGATTCTAAAGAGTGTTATCCACCCAAAACACCAGCAACATCTTAAAGTTTCTTAGCTGCACCTCACTGCACAGAAGCCAAAATGTCCAAGAGGGATCCTTAAACATCTGTTCATTTGTGAAGATAAATAATCTCTGCTTACAAGTAGAGAGCATTTACCTAAACTTCATCCACATCCACAGGCTAATTGGCAGGCCTCAGACTGTCTTTGTTATCTGTTTATTCTGACTGTGTAGGTTTGGAAGGATTCAATTTTTATTGGCTAAGTTTTGGTCAACGTAAATTTCACTGTCCACATACAAACTGACGAAAAAATATTCCCATCAATAATTATCAAAATTTCGAGATATGCAAAGTGAGAAAAATCCTGCTTGAGACTTACTGGAATTTTATTTAAGGATATTGGATGTGTGATATTGACAAGTTGTGTTTTAACAGTTATAAAGCTTCAACTTTTAAAATCTCAACATCTACTGTCATTAAATAATTATTGTCTGAACCCCTCCGAAAATTTTCCACAACTGTGAAAATTTAAAATCAATAATTTTTTTAAATGCTTAAAAATAAGCATTGACATTATCCATTGAAATTATTTAAAAAATTGAATTCTGCTGCACCTATGTATATGCAAGCACATTGTCCTGAAGCTCTAGAGGGTAAGTAGCTGTCTGCTGCCACCTGCTGGTGAAGGGGGCAAGAACAGCCACAGAGCTGCTTCATCTTGAGAACTGGGGATGCACAGAAGCTATGGAGGGGAAGGAGCTCTTTTCCCCAATCTATTTGTGAACAGGGAGAAGTATAGCTACAGCGAGTTTCATTTGCATAAGATTTGTATCCAGAATTCCTCAAGTGAAACTTTGAGAGCCACCATAACTGTACAGGCACAAAATTGGTTGGGTAGTGGGAATGAAACAGAAAGAGGAGGGAAAAGGGCTCCTACCTTGTGGAAGGAGTTGGCTCAAGGGTCCTACATAGCACTGGTTTCCTCCACTGAGAACCCGTTGCTGTTGGAAGGACACTTCAGTGGGAGATGATGCAGAAATGGCTCTTTGATGGGATGCAACACACAGAGGGCTCTTTGCTGAGACTGCAGAGGAGAGTGAGGCCCCTACTACCCAGTCACTAAATCAAGCTGGACTAGGTGGTGAAGCCTCAGCCAGAACTGCACAAGGGACTGGAGACAGGCCTGCCCAAGTGCACCTGGGACTGTGCTACACCAAACTGTGAGTGGGATTTAGCATATGAGGGATGGGGAGTAATGTGGTAACGGGACATTTGTCTATCGCACATTTACACTGGTAGGTGGGGAACAGAGTTAACATTGCCAAAAGAACAGGAGTACTTGTGGCACCTTAGAGATTAACAAATTTATTTGAGCATAAGCTTTCATGGGCTAAAACCCACTTCATCGGATGCATGCAGTGGAAAATACACTGCCAAAGTTACTGTGGGGGAGTGTTTTACTTCTCATTCATTTAGAGATGTAGTTGTTGTATTTCCCCAAGCTGATAATGTGTTTCCTTTCCCCAATAAAGTTTTCCTTGTTTCATACACAGGCTTGGAACTTGCAAGTGAAGTAGTATTTCCTGTTAAGGGCACCCAGGGAAGATATTTAGTGATCTCAGAAATTCTGGTTGGGAGCTTGAATCCATGGTGTTCGTTAGTTTGAAAAGGGACCCCCAGCATCTGAACAAACACAACAGAACCACTAACCCAGGAACCTATCCTTGCAACAAAGCCCGTTGCCAACTGTGCCCACATATCTATTCAGGGGACACCATCATAGGGCCTAATCACATCAGCCACACTTTCAGAGGCTCATTCACCTGCACATCTACCAATGGGATATATGCCATCATGTGCCAGCAATGCCTCTCTGCCATGTACATTGGTCAAACTGGACAGTCTCTACGTAAAAGAATAAATGGACAAAAATCAGATGTCAAGAATTATAACATTCAAAAACCAGTCGGAGAACACTTCAATCTCTCTGGTCACTCGATTACAAACCTAAAAGTGGCAATACTTCAACAAAAAAGACTGCTGAATTGGAATTAATTTGCAAACTGGATACAATTAACTTAGACTTGAATAGAGACTGGGAGTGGATGGGTCATTACACAAAGTAAAACTATTTCCCCATATTTATTCCCCCCGCCCGCTGTTCCTCAGATGTTCTTGTCAACTGCTGGAAATGGCCCACCTTGATTATCACTACAAAAGGTTCCCCTCCCCCCACCCCCCGCTCTCCTGCTGGTAATAGCTCACCTTAAGTGATCACTCTCCTTACAGTGTGTATGGTAACACCCATTGTTTCATGTTCTCTATGTATATAAATCTCCCCACTGTATTTTCCACTGAATGCATCCGACGAAGTGAGCTGCAGCTCACGAAAGCTTATGCTCAAATAAATTTGTTAGTCTCTAAGGTGCCACAAGTACTCCTGTTCTTTTTGTGAATACAGACGAACACGGCTGCTACTCTGAAACCGGCCCTTGTTGTGGCTGACAATCCCTGGCAGAAGGGTTCCATATAACTTTTCAAAAGTGTGTGATCCCACAAAGACGGCGACTGTTTGATTGTGGGGAAACAGCAGGCATTCTATCTGACGGTCTCTTGTTGCAGCAGGTGTCTGCAACCTTTTACTACTGGCTAAGTGACGTATTATCCTACTGATGTTAAGAGTCATAAATCTTCCTTCCATTTGGCAGGTGTTAAAAAAAAAAGCTCTCTTTACTGAAGATTATGACTGACATAATCCTGTTTCAAAAGCACTAGCACCTACTACCAGAAATTGAACTAGACAGGTGGTGTAGACAATCAGGGCTTAACGGAAGCCTCATAAAGCATACAGAAAAAATGCTTTATGTTGGGAAGCACCATCTGTATCAAAAGCTGTTGCTTTTTCCTATGTAAATTCCCCCTTCCTATGCACTTTGAAGGCTAAATGGCTTGTGCTTCTCCAGTTTCACACGACATCCTAACCCTTAAAACAGGGCCTGAACAAAGTGCAGACCAGTTTCCTACCATAGCCAAGTATGGGCCGGCCATGTATGCTGTCCAGCATACCCCTGAACTGAGCATACTTATCTGTGCTTGTTCTTCCAGGTACCTGTTTCAGAAGCCGATGTCATCCTCCACAAAGCTCTGCCCAACACTGATGGATCTAAGAGCCTGGGTAAGAGCTAAGATGCAGGCAGTTTTCGTACTGCTATAATTATCTCAGTTTGAAACCAATATAGTTGAAGTGATACAACCCACTAGTGTTACATCAATTTAAAGGTGTTTCTGTTGATAGATATATATATACACACACACAGAGATACCAACAGAAGCACTTTTGCACCGATATAAATTGTAACCACAGTAAGAAGTTGTACTATTCTGGTTTCTAAGCTAACTTAGCACTACAAAGACCACTCCTAAGAGATCCAGGTCTGTTAGCTGTAGATGTTTCATCAACATCTACGTGTGTCCATTAACTAGAGTACCACACTGCACATGTATGGGTGACACTTCCACATTATCTCTCTAGGCAGGGAGGTATGGCAGCCACTCTCAATTCTGTATCCTTTTCCTTCTTAGAATCTGGATCTGAACCCCATCTCTGTCCCTTTCCATCTTAGAACCTCTCACACATATATTTGTATTTTACATATCTAATCTATCTATCTATCTATAAATCAGAGTCAAATATCTTCTAATGAAGAAAAGACCCAGGATCTAAATAGAAAAGCCACAGAAGCAGAGGACTGTGCAGCTGGCTTCTAGGTGATCTGTGGCACAATCATGTTTTCATTTGAGTCATGAGAGCACCCATGAAGTGCTAGTTCTAGTCCTAATCAACTTTCTAATGATCTTCTAGCAGGTTGTTAATTTCAATGCTTGCATGCATTGTTTTATCTGGAGTCCTCTACAGAGATAGAATTTCTTCTGGAGAGAAGTAGTGGCAACAGTTTAAGAAATCCCCAGGCACATTGTAGTAATATTGCAGCATTAGTCTGGGAAGGTGCCATGGGAACAACATTTTGGGAAGAACAAAGTTCCATAGCAGAGACTGCTTGGGAGGAGGAGGCATATGGGCAAACATGAAGAGATCGGTCTCATGGAATTCTGAGGGAGGAGGAGGCATATGGGCAAACATGAAGAGATCGGTCTCATGGAATTCTGAGGGAGGAGGAGGCATATGGGCAAACATGAAGAGATCGGTCTCATGGAATTCTGAGTCCACCCGGTGGAGGAGCAGGTTTATCCCTTCGCATCTAGTATATGTAGTGGAAAAAGTGCTCTGGTAAGCAATATAAATTTGATACAGAAGATGTTACTTAGGGTGGAAACTGCTCAGGACAATAGCGGGTTGCTAGTAAAGACGATGGACAAGTGAGTAATTAATTACATTCAAGAATAGAGTAAATAAAATAAAGACATGCAGAAAGCCTCCCTAGGTTTGACGGTTCTGGTTAAGAATCTAAGTTTCAGCTGTCTGTGTATTTCCTTTCTACATACTTTTTTGCTGCCCACTCAAAGTCAGAATGTTGCACCTTGCAGATAAGATTTTTACAGTAAGCTCACATTCATAAAGAAGAATGGGAAATTGTTTTATTTGTAGCTATACTCTGGCAAAACTTCCCATTTATGCTACTGTTTTTGCAAAGTCATGCCATTCCCATGAAGAGTGGAATGGAAAACACTGTACAATTTGCCATTTGCAGGGTGCAGCGGGCTGCCGACATGCCCTCCTGCACCAGTGCGCCAAACTCCTGGGCCTGCTTCCTGTGGGAGGGACTCCTTAAATTTATGGAGAGTGTCCCATAAATTAAAGTTACAGCGGCCCAGGAGGCAGGGGTTTGCCACCCGAAATTGTAGACTCGCCGTTGAATAATTTTTTCTTCCGAACAAGTCCAGCTGCTTGGCCTCCTTGTTTTTTGGGGTGGAACTAGAGTGCACCTGCTTTTCCTTTTCATTGGCCGCTGAAACCACCAGCGAGCCAGGGGACGGGTGCGTATACAGATATTCAAAACTTTTGGCTGGAACAAAGTACTTTTTCTCGGTTCGTTTTGAGGTGGGAGAGATGGAGGAGGGCGTCTGCCAAATGGCCATGGCAATTTTAAGGACTCCTTCGTGCACAGGCTGCGCTAAATGGGCAGGGGTTGAGGCTGACAGGACATTAAACAGAATGTCTTCCTGTTCAGCCATCTCCTCCACTTTCAAGCCCAGGTTGTCGGCTACTCACCGAAGCAAGTCCTAGTAGTCCTTAAAGTTATCAGGCAGGCTAGTGCTGGATGGGCCCGCGACCGCCTCATCGGGGGAGGAAGAGGAGCACTGTATGGGCGCAGGGGGGCCCAGTTTCTCCTTTTCCACTGGGGAGGATGGGTTGTGGGTAAGCACAGTCTCTTGAACTTAGGCCACTGGGTGTTCCTCCGGTGTCAGGCCCGGTGCCAGCAGCTGCTGTTCCGTGGCAGTGGCTGATCAATGGACCGAGGGGGGCATCGCCATGACTGAAACCCCCCATGCGTTCCAACACTGCCACTGAGCAGGCCAGTGACCTGGCTACCACTGTCCAGCTGCCACCAATGTCAGCTCCGACGCCCAGTCCCACCTCTGAGGCCGAGGTGATGGGCTGAAGTGGCCTGGGGTACCGGAGCAGCCCCCTGCCGGAGACCACAGAGGGGCTCTCGAGACCTGGGCCTTCAAAGGCGTTGGTGCCAGCAGGGGAATAGGTCCAGTCCTGCTTGCAGGGGTCGAAGGAGGACCTTTTGTTGGACTGATGGTCCCAACTGGGGAGGGCCGACCGCGGGGCTCTGGTGTAGGCAAGCAGCTCGGGTCCGGCTCCTTGCTCACAGCCGATTGGACCTTTTTTGTTGGTGCCGGGGAACTGTGCTTCTTGCCCCTTCTCTTCGGCACTGGTGAGGTGGAGCGGTGCCAGGAGGATCCGAGTGCCACATTTTTGCGCCGATGCCAAGGTGTGGGGCAGAGGGCGGACTCCATAAGCAGGTCTCCCTTTTTCAAGGAGAGTACCCTAACCAGTGGGCTAAAAGTTAAGAGGGAGGTACTCCTCTCCCCTGCCCCTCAGGATGTTTTGTGTGAATTCGCCAAAGGGGCCCAATCCAGTAGGCGTGCTCAGAAGCACCTACCACATCAGGTCCTACATGCCACTTAAGTGGCAAGACACTGTCTTCCCTAAGTTTGTGAATCACTCTGGAGCTTAGGTGGGAGATAGGCAGCCAGATGCTAAGAAGGAAGCAGCAGTGCACATGCTCAGAGGCAGGAACTTTTACAGCAGAAACTTAGTCACTAAGTAGGGTTGCCACATGTCCGGTTTTTGACTGGAACACCCAATCAAAAAGGCACCCTGGCGGCTCTGGTCAGCACCACTGACTGGGTCGTTAAAAGTCTAGTTGGCAGGCAGGCTCCGTGCCCAGCTCCAGGGAAGTGGCTGGCATGTTTCTCCGGCTCCTAGATGGAGGCACGGCCAGAGGGCTCCACGCACCGCCCCCGCCCCGAGCACCGGCTCCGCAGCTCCCATTGACTGGGAGCCATAGCCAATGAGAGCTGCGAGGGCGCTGTCTGTGGGTGCACAGAACTCCCTGGCCCACCTAGGAGCCGGAGAGACGTGTGGCCACTTCCTAGGAGCCGCCTGAGATAAGTGCCATCTAGAGCCTGCACCCCTCACCCCCCCACACATCTAAACTCCCTCCCGTAGTCGATACCCTGCACCCCCTCCTGCACCCCAACTCCCTCCCGGAGTCCACACCCCACACCCCCTCCTGCACTTTAACTCCCTGCCCAACCCGGAGCCCCTTCCTATACCCTGAACCCCTAATTTCTGGCCCCACCCCAGAGCCCGCACCCCCAGCCCAGAGCCCATACCCCCTCCCACAGCCCAACCCTCTGCCCCAGCCCCTCCCACACTCCGAATCTCTCGGCCCCACCCCAGAACCCTCACCCCTTCCGCCTCCCACACCCCAATCTGCTGCCCCAACCCAGAGCCCCCACCCACACTCTGAACCCTGCAGCCCACCCCCCAGCCCAGAACCCCTCTTGCATCCAAACCCCTCATCCCTGGCTCACCCCAGAGCCTGTTCCCCCAGCCAGAACCCTCACCCCCTCCCGCACCCAACCCCCTGCCCCAGCAGGTGAAAGTGAACAAGGGTGGGGGAGAGTGAGTGACAGGCGGCGGGGGAGGGGTGTGGAGTCAGCGGGGGCGGGGCCTCAAAAAAGGGGCAGGGCAAGAGTGTTCAGTTTTCTGCGATTAGAACGCTGGCAATCCTATCACCAAGTAAGTTTAGGCATCTACAGAGTTCAACAGGACTTTTATGCACTGCAGTGGTCTCAAAGCTGGGACTTAGGTGCCTAACGCCTTTTGTGCACCCAGGCCTGTTTCCTTGGCTATATTTGCAAATGAAACAGCTCCTTATTCCCTTCTTATAAAATGTCCCTAAATTGGATTTTGTTGAATTTTTTTTGGACGGGGGGGAAATCTTCTTTTAAAATGGCTTTGCAAACCATATGAATATTTTTTGTGGAACACTGTAGCAAAATTTTTTTTTCATATATTCAAAATTATTTTTTATTGGTTTCCCCCCTCCCTATTCCACTGGAAAAAAGTGAGAGGAGGACAAGAGAAAGAAATGAAAAACATCCACATAAACCAAAATACTGAAATCTAAACATTGTTTTGAATGGCAATTTTTCATTTAAATGAAAAATAAAAAAATCTGTGAAAAGTTCAGAAAAAATGAAAGTTTATTTGAGGAGCAGAGGAGGAGGGGACACAAAATACTATTTCTGACCAGTCTTACCCAGAATCTCTCTACATCTAGGAAACATGTAGGGCTCATCATGTTTTCAAAACTGCTTAAGGTATGGATGCCCTTCTTCCATTAATTTTAATGAGAATTAGGCTTCTGGGTGGCTTTGAAAATCTTAGCCTAATACTATAAGTATACCAAGTGTCTTGAGCACAATATGGCTTCTGAAACTCTCAGAATGAGATTCTTATTCCACACTCCAATTGTGGGGAAGCTGTATGTATTTTCCTCCGTTTTAAGGATTAATTGCCATTGTTATCACTCAGAGAGCAATGAAATGTGTCAAAAATAAATCCTACACATGAAATAGCAAGTGCAGATGTGCATGTTTATCACATCAATTTCATGCTTATGTTGGCAGCCTATGTTAGAAAAAGCTACAGACATCAGCATGACAGCAATTTGAAACTGCAAACTTTTATTTGGTACGAGTGCATTCGCCTACAAAGAACAGCAATAAATTTTTCATTTTCACAGGAAATCATTCAGATAGCTGCATCCATTCACATTTTAAAGTGGGCTTAAAAGGACAATACTTTCCCTGTCCTTATTTAAGAGATACTTTGTTTTCTAATAAGCTAGGAAGAAGGATGGTCCAGCAGCTAAGGGCATAGCCTGAAACTCATGCCAGACAAC
Organism: Natator depressus; assembly: GCF_965152275.1. NCBI lineage: Eukaryota > Metazoa > Chordata > Testudines > Cheloniidae > Natator > Natator depressus. The sequence continues at coordinate 33,478,245 of NC_134235.1, forward strand.
CTGGGTTCAATTCCCTGCTCTACCACAGACCCCTTGTGTGACCTCAGCCAAATCACTTGTCTCTCTGTACCTCAATCTCCCATCTGTAAAATGGGAATAACAGCACTTCTCTACCTCACAGGGGTGTTGTGAAGACCTACATTAAACACTGTGAGGTGCTAAGATACTATGGTAATGGGGGTTTCCTAAGTACCTAAAACAGATAATAAGTTAATTCACTGGTACTAGATCCTCAGGCATCCCTAACCTCTGCCGCTTGGAAAGTGGGAGCATAAAGGACATAAGTGGCTTTCTATTACCTCACACCCCTCCAATTGTTAGTGCAGACCAGGCCAGTTCTCCCCAGGGCATCCGCACACCGTCCCTTCCCTCTACTCCTGGGGATCCCAGAACAGAGAGATTTCAGAGTTCCAGGGAGGGGGAGATGGAAGCAGCAGAGACTCCTTTCTGTATCTTGAAGAAAGATGACAGATAAGATTGGAACTAAAAGCCCCGGTATCTCATTGACACCTCCCGCCAGCTCAGTACACTGTTCATCATTACTCCGTTCACAGTCCTGCAGTCAGTTCTCAGCCTACAATGGGCAGCATTTATACCCAAGACAATCCAAATTACTTTGCAAGTAAGATTTTGCGAGATAGTGAATGAAAATGCATTATGGAAATCTGATTTATTATTCATTCTGTGTTCTCCTACTCTGTAACTCTGCCAGCCTTATGTTCTTTTTGAGAGAAATTACAGAGTTTGGCACAGAAATTCTAAAAACATAGGAACTGCCAGACTGGATCAGACCCATTGTCCATGTAGTCCAGTATCTCATCTCGGACAATAACCAGCACCAGGTGCCTCAAGAAAGGGGGTAGAAACCTCACTTTAGACAGATGTGGGGTTATCTGCTCACACCTCTTCCCATTAGGGCTCATCATAATCCCCAGTAGTTAGAGACTGGTTTAAACCCTGAAGCATGAGGTTTAATATCCCTTCCAGAATTTGTTAAGCATTAACTGTTGTATCTCTGGATATTCTTGGTATCCGCATAACCCCCTTTGAATCTTGCTGAGTATTTGTTATCATTCTGATAATTTACCCATATATAGAGATCTATATTGACATTCAAGTTATGAGCACCATCCCACCAGGTTTTAGTTATGCCTTCTAAGTCATAAGCACTGTCATTTAGTAACACTAGTTTTTCTTACATTTATATACACTCACTTTAAATACATTTTGGGTCAGATTCTCTTCATTATCCAAGATCTGCTTGGCACAGGAGAGACGGGGGCATCCTAATTTTGTGGGCCATTCTACATTGTCCCTAGTCCAGGCATGAGGTACAGCAGCCGGGAGGGCAATATTAATAAAAGGCATAACGCCTGTTGTTGTTACTAGGTACATGACTCCATAGACATTCCCCCTCTACTCTTCTCCCTTTTCCTTAGTTTTCACATTCTTCCATAACTATCCCATCTGCAATCTCAAATTCTGATGTCTTCCTTTATATGGCACCCATTATGTCTTCCCTAGTTTTGCCTAGTAATTTCAGTTGCTTTCAGAGTCCCTCCCTCCGAAAGAAAACCCAGCTTGTCTGCCATACAAGGTAGATATTCCTTCTGTTTTCATCTAGATAAAAGAACATTTCCCACATTGGACTCACGTAGTTTCTTCAATGTCCACTCTATATCCCAGAGGATGCTTTTAATGAGGGATGAATCTTCACTTGTTACCTTGTTACCATTCAGGCACTCTGAAGTCCAGACTGCACTCTTCTATTTACAACCACATTATCTTGCTGAGTGTCTAATTTAATTTAATTTGATTTGTGTGTTTGTTTGTTTAGAAATCTTCCCCTCTGCTAGTGACTATCCTAGTTTTTCTAGACAACAGCTAATGCCCATTCAGTTCAATCTCCCTTTTCGTATTCTCACTCAGCTACCTCCTCTCTTGTTTGTCTTTCAGCAGTCCAGAGAATGAAGTAAATTCACTGTTTTAAACCATTAGAAAGAGACTTCCCCCCGCTCCCCCTCCCGCAAAAGACTGAATCCTTTATGGTTGAAATCACAATGCAATAAAGTTATTAGATGCAGGAGGAACTGCAATTTGCATCTTATCCTACTCTTAAAGTCAAAAAATTGTGTTACAAATTTCCTTAATACGATGGCTGAGTTAGCCACAGATACAAAAATATGTTCCAGGCTTTTTGGTATTTTCATTCCTTTAAAAAAACCAAAACCAAAATGTACTAAAAATGCAAGTGCAGGAAAACAAAAACAAAAACCCTTAGCAGGAACATTATTTTAATTCCAAAATCTCATTTAAAGTATGAACATCTTGCTCCCAATGCAATTACCTTCTTGGGAAAAAAAATGATTTTTTAAACCATCCAGATATCTATACTGTGCATGTCACTATAAATTCAACAACTAATACATCATAAGAGTCCTTGGCTCTGCATCATACATGTTTTGAACTCTTTAGGAGATGTAGTAACCCTAGTCATAATGGCTCTGCCTTTCTAGAAGATAACAACTAGTAAGAAAGCAAAGATGTTCCAAGGTGAAATTCTTGATATAAGAACAGCCATACTGGGTCAGACCAAAGGTCCATAGAATCATAGAATATCAGAGTTGGAAGGGATCTCTGGAGGTCATCTAGTCCAACCCCCTGCCCAGAGCAGGACCAAACCCCAACTAAATCATCCCAGCCAGGGCTTTGTCAAGCCTGACCTTAAAAACTTCTAAGGAAGGGGATTCCACCACCTCCCTAGGTAATGCATTCCAGTGTTTCACCACCCTCCTAGGGAAAAAGTTTTTCCTAATATCCAACCTAAATCTCCCCCACTGCAACTTGAGACCATTACTCCTTGTCCTGTCATCTGCTATCACTGAGAATAGTCTAGATCCATCCTCTTTGGATCCACCTTTCAGGTAGTTAAAAGCAGCTATCAAATCCCCCCTCATTCTTCTCTTCTGTAGACTAAACAATCGCAGTTCCCTCAGCCTCTCCTCATAAGTCATGTGTTCCAGACCCTAATCATTTTTGTTGCCCTTCGCTGGACTCTCTCCAATTTTTTCACATCCTTCTTGTAGTGTGGGGCCCAAAACTAGACACAGTACTCCAGATGAGGCCTCACCAATGTCGAATAGAGGGAACGATCACATCCCTCGATCTGCTGGCAATGCCCCTACTTGTACATCCCAAAATGCCATTGGCCTTCTTGGCAACAAGGGCACACTGTTGACTCATATCCAGCTTCTCGTCCACTGTCATCCCTAGGTCCTTCTCTGCAGAACTGCTGCCTAGCCATTCGGTCCCTAGTCTGTAGCGGTGCATTGGATTCTTCCATCCTAAGTGCAGGACTCTGCACTTGTCCTTGTTGAACCCCATCAGATTTCTTTTGGCCCAATCCTCCAATTTGTCTAGGTCCCTCTGTATCCTATCCCTACCCTCCAGCGTATCTACCACTCCTCCCAGTTTAGTGTCATCCGCAAACTTGCTGAGGATGCAATCCACACCATCCTCCAGATCATTAATGAAGATATTGAACAAAACCGGCCCCAGGACCGACCCTTGGGGCACTCCGCTAGATACCGGCTGCCAACTAGACATGGAGCCATTGATCACTACCCATTGAGCCTGACAATCTAGCCAACTTTCTACCCACCTTGTAGTGCATCCATCCAGCCCGTACTTCTTTAACTTGCTGACAAGAATACTGTGGGAGACCGTGTCAAAAGCTTTGCTATAGTCAAGGAATAACACGTCCACTGCTTTCCCTTCATCCACAGAACTAGTTATCTCATCATAGAAGGCAATTAGATTAGTCAGGCATGACTTTCCCTTGGTGAATCCATGCGGACTGTTCCTGATCACTTTCCTCTCCTCTAAGTGCTTCAGAATTGATTCCTTGAGGACATGCTCCGTGATTTTTCCGGGGACTGAGGTGAGGCTGACTAGCCTGTAGTTCCCAGGATCCTCCTCCTTCCCTTTTTTAAAGATGGGCACTACATTAGCCTTTTTCCAGTCTTCTGGGACTTCCCCCAATCGCCATGAGTTTTCAAAGATAATGGCCAATGGCTCTGCAATCACATCCGCCAATTCCTTTAGCACTCTCGGATGCAACGCATCCGGCCCCATGGACTTGTGCACGTCCAGCTTTTCTAAATAGTCCTGAACCACTTCTTTCTTCACAGAGGGCTGGCCACCTCCTCCCCATGCTGTGCTGCCCAGTGCAGTAGTCTGGGAGCTGACCTTGTTCGTGAAGACAGAGGCAAAAAAAGCATTGAGTACATTAGCTTTTTCCACATCCTCTGTCACTAGGTTGCCTCCCTCATTCAGTAAGGGGCCCACACTTTCCTTGGCTTTCTTCTTGTTGCCAACATACCTGAAGAAACCCTTCTTGTTACTCTTAACATCTCTCGCTAGCTGCAACTCCAGGTGTGATTTAGCCTTCCTGATTTCACTCCTACATGCCCGAGCAATATTTTTATACTCATCCCTAGTCATTTGTCCAATCTTCCACTTCTTGTAACACCTCTTTTTTGTGTTTAAGATCAGCAAGGATTTCACTGTTAAGCCAAGCTGGTCGCCTGCCATATTTACTATTCTTTCCACACATCGGGATGGTTTGTCCCTGTAACCTCAATAAGGATTCTTTAAAATACAGCCAGCTCTCCTGGACTCCTTTCCCCCTCCTGTTATTCTCCCAGGGGATCCTGCCCATCAGTTCCCGGAGGGAGTCAAAGTCTGCTTTTCCATCCAGCCCAGCATCCTGTCTGCCGACAGTGACCAAGGCCAGGTGCCCCAGAGGGAGTGAACCTAACAGGGAATGATCAAGTGATCTCTCTCCTGCCTCCATCTCCACCCTCTGACAGAGGCTAGCGACACCATTCCTTACCCGTTCTGGCTAATAGCCATTAATGGACTTAACATCCATGAATTTATCTAGTTCTCTTTTAAACCCTGTTATAGTCCTAGCTTTCACAACCTCCTCAGGCAAGGAGTTCCACAGGTTGACTGTGCGCTGTGTGAAGAAGAACTTCCTTTTATTTGTTTTAAACCTGATGCCCATTAATTTCATTTGGTGGCCCCTAGTTCTTATATTATGGGAACAAATAAATAACTTTTCCTTATTCACTTTCTCCACACCACTCATGATTTTATATACCTCTATCATATCCCCCCTTAGTCTCCTCTTTTCCAAGATGAAAATTCCTAGTCTCTTTAATCTCTAGTCATATGGGACCCATTCCAAACCGCTAATCATTTTAGCTGCCCTTCCCAGAACCTTTTCTAATGCTAGTATATCTTTTTTGAGATGAGGAGACCACATCTGTACGCAATATTCAAGATGTGGGCGTACCATGGATTTATATAAGGGCAATAAGATATTCTCCATCTTATTTTCTATCCCTTTTTTAATGATTCCTAACATCCTGTTTGCTTTTTTGACTGCTGCTGCACACTGCGTGGACATCTTCAGAGAACTATCCACGATGACTCCAAGATCTCTTTCCTGATTAGTTGTAGTTAAATTAACCCCCATCATATTATATGTATAGTTGGGGTTATTTTTTCCAACGTGCATTACTTTACAATTATCCACATTAAATTTCATTTGCCATTTTGTTGCCCAATCACTTAGTTTTCTGAGATCTTTTTGAAGTTCTTCACAGTCTGCTTTGCTCTTAACTATCTTGAGCAGTTTAGTATCATCTGCAAACTTTGCCACCTCACTGTTTACGCCTTTCTCCAGATCATTTATGAGTAAGTTGAATAGGACTGGTCCTAGGACTGACCCTTGGGGAACACCACTAGTTACCCCTCTCCATTCTGAAAATTTGCCATTTATTCCTACCCTTTGTTCCCTGTCTTTTAATCAGTTTTCAATCAATGAAAGGATCTTCCCTCTTATCCCATGACAACTTAATTTATGTAAGAGCCTTTGGTGAGGAACCTTGTCAAAGGCTTTCTGAAAATCTAAGTGCACTATGTCCACTGGATCCCCCTTGGCCACATGTTTGTTGACCCCTTCAAAGAACTCTAATAGATTAGGAAGAAATGATCTACCTTTACAGAAACCATGTTGACTTTTGCCTAACAATTTATGTTCTTCTATGTGTCTGAAATATTATTCTTTACTATTGTTTCAACTAATTTGAACACAACTGCATTTTGCAACACTTTATGGAATAGTAATTCTGATTATCAAGCACCTGATCATTGATTATTTGATTATTAGCACCACAGATTGCAAAAATAATTTGCTTCTTTTATCAATACAAACATTGCACAGTCCATCTATCTTTAGTAGTGTCAGAATATTCAATCTTTCTACCCTGGCAACATCATTAATAACACATGCTTGCAGATTTATTCCACAAAGAACATCACAATATATTTATAAATATGTGTGTGTGTGTCCTTTCCCTGAGTTTGTCTAAATCACTTGGTGGTGACAGTGTTACCTAATGCAAGGTACAAGGGAGAATTTGTGCCTTGGGAGTTTTTAACCTAAGCTGGTAAAAATAAGTTTAGGGGGTCTTTCATGCAGGTCCCCATGTCTGTACCCTAGAGTTCACAGTGGGAAGGGAACCCTGACATGATGGCAGAGCGGTGGGATCATTTTGAACCAGAGATCATTTTGAATCAGAAGCACAAACCTTAGGAATATTTTTTCTTCTTTTAGCTGCTTGGGGAAAGCAGGAGCTGAGAACAGCTGGAGAGGTTTTTTTTTTTCCTTTTCTCTCTCTTTGTCTGGAGGCAGAGGTGTTTGGGTTTTTTTAACAAAGGTGTTAGCTACAGCCAGGAAATTCACAAGCAGGGTTTTTTTTTTTCTTTTTAGCTCTCGGGTAAGCTTGGCAAGCAGAAGCTAGGATGGCAAAAAACAAGGTCCAACAGAAACTAGAATTAGCTAAATTTGAAGCTGAAGAGAGACAAAAAGAACATGACAGACAGATAGCGTTAAAACTCTTGGAGTTGGAAGCAGAGGAGAGGAAAGAGGTGAAACTCTTGGAGGCAGAGGCGGAAAAGCAACGCTTGGAGGCGGAGGTGGAGAAGCACCGCTTGGAGATGGAGTTAGCGCTGAAGCGCTTAAATCTGGAAAAGGCTAAGCTGAATTTACCAGCTAACCTTACCAATCCTTCTCCGGGTACCACTCCCCACTCAAGGAAATTTCCCACCTGCAAGGTAGGTGATGATACAGATGCCTTCTTAGAAAATTTTGAAAGAGCCTGCCTTGGGTACAGCATCTCTACAGATCAGTATATGGTGGAGCTGAGGCCGCAGCTCAGTGGACCCTTAGCAGAGGTGGCAGCTGAAATGCCTAAGGCATCCATGAACAGCTACGAACTTTTTAAAGACATGGCCAGGATTCGAATGGAGCTAACACCCAAGTAGGCCCGTCAGTGGTTCAGAGCCCTAAGGTGGAAACCAGATGTGTCATTTACCCGACACGCCTACCACATTGTGAAACATTGGGATGCCTGGATATCGGGAGCAAGTGTTAAATCTCTGGAAGAGTTGCCCTTCCTAATGCAAATGAAGCAATTCTTAGAGGGTGTTCCTGAGGAAATAGAAAGGTAAAGCCTCGATCGGAAGCCCAAAACTGTAATTGAGGCAGGGGAGATTGGAGCCAAAAGGGTCGAGGTGGCAGAAAAGAAAAAAACTAGTAGCAGTTGGAGCGAATATCAGAAGGGGCAACCCGAAACAAAACTCTACCATTGGCCCCACCCACATCCCAAGGAAAACCCCAGACATCTTATTGTCCCACCACACCATTCTCCAGCAACACACCTCGCCCCAGTGACCAGTCAGCTAGGCAATGTTTTAAATGTAATGAGGTGGGGCATGTAAAGGCCAACTACCCCAAGAACCCCAACAGATTGCAGTTCATTACACCACAATCACACCAAAAGTCCCCAGGGCCAGATGCCTCCCAGATACCCTCAGAGCGAAAGGAAACCATGAGTATGGGCGAGAAGAAGGTTGTCACGTGAACGGACACTGGAGCACAAGTGTCAGCTATCCACCAGTCCTTAGTGGACCCCAAATTCATCAACCCAGAGACTCAAGTGACAATTCAACCCTTCATGTCAAAAACTCTTTAAACTTGCCTACAGCCAAGTTGCCTGTCCAGTACAAGGGCTGGTCAGGAATGTGGACTTTTGCAGCCTATGATGATTATCCCATTCCCATGCTGCTGGGGGAAGACTTGGCCAACTACGTGAAGCTAGCCAAGAGGGTGGGGATGGTCACCCACAGCCAGGCTAAGCAAATCTTCACAACTAGCTCCATTCCTGAGCCTTCTACAAGGACCCGGTCTGTGTTACCAGAGACTCAAACTGAGGTGGTGGAACCGGACCCCATGCCAACGTCTGCGACAGCAGTAGTGGATCCAGTCACAGAGAAAATCACAAGCCAAAACAAAAATAAGCTAACGCTTTCCCTTTCTAGTACTTACTAATTCTAATGGAGTTGGATTGCTTGCTTTCTTGATCTCTCTCCAGCAAGCACACAGAACAGACAGACCAAAACCTTTCCCCCTCCCCCGCACCCCCAGATTTGAAAGTATCTTGTCCCCTTATTGGTCCTTTTGGTCAGGTGCCTGCCAGGTTACCTGAGCTTCTTAACCCTTTACAGGTAAAAGGATTGTGCACCTCTGGCCAGGAGGGATTTTATAGTACTGTATACAGGAAGGTTGTTACCCTTCCCTTTATATTTATGACAGGTGGCAATGGAGAGATGTTCATGGATGGTCAAACTGCTAGCTTCAGTAGAGCCATAAACCAGAATTGTCTCCACCAGTTGGGAGCAATCAGGATGCCTCAAGCTCTATCTTGATGGATCTTCTTTATAACTTGTGGTATCAATGGAATGGGAGAGAAGGTATACCCCAGGAGATCCTTCCATGACATCAGGAGGGCATCTCCCATTGAGCCCTTGGCCAGGGCTGCTCTGGAGAAGTATATATGAAGTTTCCTGTTTGCCCATGGGGCAAATGGATCCCAGGCTGGCATTTCCCATTGGATGAAAATGTTGTTGAGAACCCAAACTGTGAATCTCCCATTCCTGACTGATGAAAAAATGTCTGCTCAGACTGTCCATTAGGGAGTTTTGCACTCCAAGTAATTATGCTGCTGATAGGGTTACAGATTGGCTGATGCAGCAATTCCAGAGGGTGACTGCCTCTACTCACTCAAGGAGAGATCTCATCTCCCCCCGCCCCTGCTTGTTTAGATAAAATACCGTTCCTGTGTTGAGGCTTGACAGATTGCCCTAAGCTCTAGTATGTTGATATGCATTCTGGACTTCCACAACAAGAAAACTAAAGCCAAAGCTTAGCAGTTGAAACAACAATCTCAGCAAGCTGGTTACATCAAACTGGGATGCAGAGCCATTCAATCTGAGATCAACAGCACTGGCACTTTGCTACTCCCCTGCTGAATACGCTTGTGCAGTGTCGGCATGATCCCCTCACACAAAGAAGCTAGACTCTGTACTTAACACCGCTCATGTCAACATCCTCTAAACCCTCGCAGGTATTGCCCCTCCTGATGTTCACCGGGAACTTGCTAGTAGAGTCAAGCGCACAAGGTAATGCACAGATCCAAGATATCTGCTATAGGATACAACACCAAAGCTGAGTTGACTGAAGTCATGACAAAGGTTTCTTGCCACCATTCAACCCCTCATATTGTCACCCAATCAGACAAGCATTAAGTTATGGCAAATAAAAGTAGAGAACAACCCAGTAACTTGTGCACTGTGGCTCCCACCAGTCAAACAAACTTACTACCCAGAACAGATCAGCCCCAAACTATATGGAGTTGTCTTAATCAATTCTGCGCTGGAGTTGGCAGGTCTGGAGATGCAAAGCTCAAGTGGAGCTACATTACTGGCCCCAACACTTCTGACTGCAGCAGAGAACCTCAAAATATGAAACATCTCTTGTGAAGCCAGCTACTTGAGTGCGAATGCTATTCCAGCGACCTGGCAGAGTGCAATGATCAGGCAATCATGTCCACAGATGTGGCAGTAGGCAGCATGAGACACCACAACAAGACGACCTAAAAGTGAAAGCTATCAATGGGTGACTGCAAGTACAAACGATAAACAAAGGATTGAGACTTTAATGGTAAATAAACTTTTATGTAAAATCAGACACAAGTGCATAATCATACTAAGGCATAACTCCTTACATCAATGCACAACAATAAAGACTACAAACTCAATATGAAGTCCTACCCAATAAAATGTAAAACTGACTCCTGTACATGATCAAAATAAAAAAATTGCAAAGACAAAAATAGCCTTAAGATGCATTCGGCCTCAAAACTTATGAATCTATGACACAAGTCAACAAAATATGCACAGAGAGTGTTCTGAGACTTCCAATAAATTCTCCAACAAAACCTGTTCCACCCCAGATGTCTAGATATTAAGCTGATCATCACACTAGAAATGCAATTATGAAGAAGTTAAAAGGAGTATATAACAACATTTGGGTTGCACCTGTAAGTATAGTCTTTAAATGCTACTAGTAAAAAGTTTATCTAAAGAGACAATTTAACAGGCTACTACACATTTGCAGTACTACTGGAAGTAAGAAGTTCATAAGATGCATGTCCAACCACACTAACAGCCAAAAAGCATGGGCAATACCATTGTGATGTTATCAATAATAGTTTGATACTATATCTTAGAAAAAGTAATTCCCTATTTGCTCAAATCTGACAAGGAAAATAATACGAGAGGCAGAGATTATCCAACATATTCTTGGAATGTATGAGACAGTTTTATATTTCAGAAGGTGGAGAAAGCTACTAGGGGATAGTCTGTTCTAGATTTGATTTTGACAAATAGGGAGGGACTGGTTGAGAATTTGAAAGTGGAAGACACCTTAGGTGAAAGTGATTATGAAATGTGAGAGTTCATGATTCTAAGGAATGATAGGAGAGAAAACAGCACAATAAAGATAATGGATTTCAAGAAGGCAGACTTTAGCAAACTCAGGGCGTTAGTAGTTAAGATCCCATGGAAGGCAAATCTAAAGAGAAAAACAGTTCAAAAGAGTTGGCAGTTTTTCAAAGAGACATTATTAAGGGCACAAGAGAAAACTATCCAGCTGCGTAGAAAATCTAGGAAGTATGGCAAGAGACCACCCTGGCTTAACCGGGAGATCTTCAATGATCTGAAACTCAAAAAAGAGTTCTACAAAAAGTGGAAACTAGGTCAAATTACGAAGAATGGATATAAACAAATAACACAAGTATTTAGGGAGAAAATTAGAAAGACCAAGGAACAAAGTGAGATTACACGAGCTGAGACATAAAGGATAACAAGAAAACAAATACATTAGAAGCAAGAGGATGACCAAGGATAGGGTAGGCCCAATACTCATTGGGGGGGAAAAACAACAGCAGAAAATGTGGAAATGATAGAAGTGTTACTTGACTTTTTTGTTTCAGTTTTCACCAAAAAGGTTAGTAGCAATTAGAGATCTAACATAGTAAATGCCAGCGAAAATGGGGTAGGATCAGAGACTACAAAAGGGAAAGAACAAGTTAAAAATAACTTAGACAAGTTATGTATCTTCAAGTTGCCAGGGCCTGATGAAATACATCCTAGAATACTCAAGAAAATGACTGAGGACTTATCTGAGCCATTAGTGATTATCTTCTAAAAGTCACGGAAGACGGGAGAGATTCCAGAAGATTGGAAAGGGGCAAATATAGTGCCAATCTATAAAAAGGGAAATAAGGATAACCCAGGGAATTACAGATCAGTCACCTTAACTTCTGTACCCGGAAAGATAATGGAGCAAATAATTAAGCAATCAATTTGCAAATATCTAGAAGATAATAAGGTGACAAGGAACACTCAGCATGGATTTGTCTAGAACAAATCATGTCAAACCAACCTGATAGCTTTCTTTGACAGGGTAACAACCCTTGTGGATAGGGGGGAAGTGGTAGACGTGGTATATCTTGACTTTAGTAAAGCTTTTGATACTGTTTCACATGACCTTCTCATAAACAAACTAGGGAAATGCAACCTTGATGGAGCTACTATAAGGTGGGTGCAAAACTGGTTGGAAAACCATTCCCAGAGAATAGTTATCAGTGCTTCACAGTCATGCTGGAAGGACATAACAAGTGGGGTCCCGCAGGGATCAGTTCTGGGTCCGGTTCTGTTCAATATCTTGATCAATTATTTAGATAATGGTATAGAGGGTACACTTGTAAAGTTTGTGGATGATACCAAGCTGGGAGGGGTTGCAAGTGCTTTGGAGGATAGGATTAAAATTCAAAATGATCTGGACAAACTGGAGAAATGGTCTGAAGTAAATAGGATGAAATTCAATAAGGACAAATGCAAAGTACTCCATTTAGGAAGGAACAATCATTTGCACACATACAAAATGGGAAATGACTGCCTAGGAAGGAGTTCTGCGGAAAGGGATCTGGGGCTTATAGTGGACCATAAGCTAAATATGAGTTAACAGTGTAACACTACTGCAAGAAAAGTGAACATCATTCTGGGATGTATTAGCAGGAGGGTTGTAAGCAAGACATGAGAAGTAATTCTTCCGCTCTGCTCTGCGCTGATTAGGCCTCAACTGGAGTATTGTGTCCAGTTCTGGGGCCACATTTCAGGAAATATGTGGACAAATTGGAGAAAGTCCAGAAAAGAGCCTCAAAAATGATTAAAGATCTAGAAAACATGAGTTATGAAGGAAGATTAAAAAAATTGGGTTTGTTTAGTCTGGAGTGCTGAGGACATTCCAGGGAGTGCTTTGACCTATAGACAAGGCATGTGTGGAGGTCTCTGTAGAGCAGGCCCCCAGAATGGGGCAGATGCAAAGGTGAATTAAAGCCACTTTAGCCCTCTTCTTCATTCTCCAGGCTGGGAGTTTTTACCCTTAGTTTTAAATCTAAGCAAGATCAGAAGTGAAAGGATTTGGTGGTCTCATCTCAGTCCCCAGTAGACAATTATTTGTATCCCAGAACAATTCAGCATAATTCGCAGTTTCTGCTCAGAATACTGAAACAGCAGGGATGTCGCAGGCCCACAATGAACTCTATTGGGTGAACAGGCCCACCGACAGCAATTCTGGGGCCCAGGACAGAACAGTCAATGGGCCCCCTAGAAAGGTCCGCCTGATATTTGGGCGGTGCTGCGCCTGCCCTGGCTGGTGCCCAGCGATCTGCTGCCGGCTGTGCTGCTGGGCACGCTCTTCCGGCATGGCCAGGGCTTCCACGTGCCTGCCTGGCTGCCTGCGCCGCCGCCGGTACCACCACGCGCGTGCCTAGGAACCCTGCAGCCCACCCAGGCAATTTAAAAGGGCCTGGGGTGCCCAGCTGCTGCATCACCCCCGCAGCAGCGGTGGTACCCAGGTGCCCCCGGGCCCTTTTAAATCACCCAGGCCTCTGGGCAATTGCCCCCTTTGCGTCCCTTCTCCCCCGTCGGCGGACCTGTGGGTGAACGATATGGGAAAGCTGGCTTAGTATGTACCAACACTGCACCTGGCTGCAGCCCCTGTTTTCTTCGTCCCTTTGTTTCAGGAGCATTAGAATCACCAAATTAAAAAAGAAGATATTTGTTAACAAGGGATTCTTTAAATAAAAAATGGACAGGGAAAAATTGCAGATTAGAACTGGTGACAAATCAGATTTAATTTGCTCCTTATGTTTAAAGGTTAAAAAGCAAATAGTCTAGTGATCTAAGTTGTAATCAATGGCAGGGGGATCTTCATGTGCATGATAAATCAAAATGCAGCTAATGCCATTTCTACTGCCTCCCTAGCAAAATAATTTAACAACACTATGATGGTAAAATAATGGGGTCTCATCCTGAGAAGTACTGAACACCTGCATCTCGCATTGTCCTCAAAGGGAGTTGTGGGCACTCAGCACTTCTCAAATTCAGGCCCATAAAAAGCAAGAAGAGAGACAAAATAATTTTTATGCATATATGAAATCACAACACAGCACTGTTAATGGCTGCAAGAAAACAGAATCTTTGGTAGCTAGAAATGTAAATGGTTGCTAGTACGTTAAATGCCTTAAGACCATATCAAGGCAGTGTCAAATCAAAGAAAGTCAGTTCTGCACCAAGTTGTCACCTGTCACCTTGGATATTCATTTAGATTTACCAAAGCTACATCTCTAGTGCAATGGGTGACTCACGCTGCTCTAGGATCCAGCATCTTTCACAGTAATGGGTTCACTAATTCTGTAGTATAGCTCTTGGCTTCTGCTCAGCAGTTGGCCTGAGGTTATAGACTGTACTATTTATTGAGCCTCATTAAAACTGCTGTCATGGGGAATCAATTTAGCTTGGCTTTAACAAAATATTATAAAACTGCCTGAATGTGCAACGCCCTTTGAAGGTGGGACTCATAGTTCATAACATATTCTAGTGCTTTCACGTATGATACTGTACAATTTACAATGGACACACACATTTGTAAGTTTTAAACTAGCCCCACACAAGATGAAAAATCACACACCAAAGTAATCTGAAATCAACTCACAGATAACACAGTTGCACATTCTCAATAAGAGCTGCAAATACCCTATGAGTTTGTGTCCAATACCCCTGGCAACAATCCAAAAAAGTATTTTAAATGTCATACTCAATGCTCAGTACATCTGGGCTTATCTATTATATTAATGAGAAGTTTTCTTATACACTACTATGGTAATGGATAAGTGGGTTGAATGATCACAGTTACATGGCACTGCTACAGTTGGTGGGCATACCATGGAGCAAAAATTTAGTTTCTTTACAACACAGCACAAGCTGCTAAAACCGTAAGACTGTGGTATGTTACCATGGTGTTCCCTTGCCAGAAATGCATCTGGGGAATACAACAGAAAAGAGTGTTTCCCAGTTACATTTGTGTTATCGTATTAGAACTCTTTTACACATCCACACAGAGGTAATTGCCCTGAGAGTATATACAATTCCTCTATGTGGATATATAGGTATGTAATCTTCACACTATTATCCATCATTTGGATCAACAACAGTGTTGTACCTGGTCATGTACCACTGAGCTCTAGACTGTGTAAGTACTTGAACACACATTTCAAACACAAGGAGAGAAGCAGCTTTTTCCTATTTATTATATAAAGGGAATAAGCAATATAGTATACAGCTTGTACAGCTAACAATACCTTGAAATTACCTCTATTGGTGAATAATAGTCAGGAACAAGCAGACACCATGTGATAACCTACATGAGTACTCCTGGAAAAGCCTGCCAAGGCGGGCAGTGGGGGCAAAAAAACCTAACTGGCTTCAAGACTGAGCTTGATAAGTTTATGGAGGAGATGGTGTGATGGGCGTGTGGCACATCGGCAACTACCAGTCGCAAAAATTCCCAACTGCTGGAGATGGGACACTAGATGAGGAGGGCTCTGAGTTACTACAGAGAATTCTTTCCCAGGTATTTGCCTGGTGGGTTTTGCCCACATTCTCAGTGTCTAACTGATTGCCATATTTGGGTTCAGGAAGGAAATTCCGCACCCAGTCAGACTGGCTGAGATGCTGGGGGGTTTTCACCTTTCTCTGCATTATGGGGCACGGATCATTTGCAAGTTTAAACTAGTATAAATGGTGAATTCTCTGTAACTGTAAGCCTTTAAACCATGATTTGAGGACTTCAGTAACTCAGCCTGAGGTTAACGGTTTATTTCAGGAGTGGGTGAACTTCTGTGGGCTACAATGTGCAGGAAGTCAGACAAGATGATCACGATGACCTTAAAGTCAATGAGTCTATGTTCTGCTATGGCTGCTCCCAGGTAATGCAGAGCTCAGAGAACTGCTTCAATTAGCCATATGACTTTTTCAAAATGCTATATCTGTATTTCTTTTCTGATTCATATGCAAATTATTTTAAGGTGTTCTGCCCATATGTGAACATGACTTCCTCAGTGGCTGTAGCACTGGTATAGTGGATAGCCTTCCTGTCAAACAGTTAAGACTCATGAGCCAAAGCCTAATTTGAACCCAGGGAACTTAATTAATATAGCCTACAAGCACTGACCTCAGGACAAGGTAATTTTTTTGTTTAGTCTTTCTAACCAACTTACACTGAATTTTACCTGGGTGAAGAATTACCAGCCATCTTTCACGACTCTGGCACAATACTTCTGAGCCATCTAGTTCAGTGCAAGAGCATCTGCTACACTACTTCTCTATGTAGTAACCCAGGTCTCTAAAATCCAATCTTGCCAACAATGAAGTCAGTGGGAATTTTGCTATTGATTTCAATGGCAGAAGACTCAAGGCCTAAATGATGGCGCTTCAATAACATTCCTCAGTAGATGACTCTATTATCTGATTGGTCTTTACTGTTAGGAATTGTTTCTCAATAGTAGCTAAAAATTGGGGGGGATGGTTTGTCTCCACATCATTTCCTTTTCTCTTGCCTTCTTTGACTGCAGTATTACTTCTACCCACCAGGAATTTAAAACTGTCATGTTCCAACTGTGCCACCTCTTTCTTAACATCCTAAATAGCTCTTTCTCTCCCCCTGTTTTTATAGGATGTCTCTAACTTGTCAATCATTTTTGCAATCCTTTGTTGGACTCCCTCCAATTTATCAATGTTCATATTCTGTTTTGTAGCCTCAAATGGTCTATAATTCTCTCGTTAAAGTCTTACTAAAAGCTAAATAAAGAGGAATGATACTTAGACTTACAAAGAGATGCCAAAAAAACAGATGCAAGAATATTTTTGATTTTTTGGCAACCGCATCAATACAGCAAAATAATTGCTTATTTTGGAAAATTTGCCACAAAACATATTGTGGCTTCCTACATTATAAATGTGTGTATCCTGAATCAGGAAGAAAGGCTGTAATTATGGAACAGAATTTTCCTCTGATGACCACCCATGAAATAGCCAGTACATTCTTTCTCACACAAACACATGCTTATATTACACAGTGACTTCTTTAAGACAATGTGGCCAGGGGTCAGATATTATGCTCTTCTAGCAAGATCTTATTTTATTAATTTATTATTATTTTAAAAACTTACTGACAGTATTTTAATGACCTATCGTTTATTGCTGTTTATAACACACAATCAGATTTTCATGTAATAATTTCTATTCTTTGCTATCAGCAGAACAAATCAGGTTCACTCAGATTTCTTTTTCCTAAAACAAAAAGGCAGAATACTTCCTGGTGGTATTTTCACTATTTAAAAGTTCAAAATGAAAAAAAAATGGAAATCTAGAGCAAGAAATCAGTCCAAGTCTACTTAATCTGATCCACTGCACTTTCATGCTAAAGAAAAACATTTCTGCTTTATTTTAGATGCTAGAAAAACTAAACGTCTACTCCACATAAAATCCTCTAAAATAATATCAAGCTCAAGGATATGTTACTCTCAATTGCCTTTCCAAATCTAGCTGAACAGCCTATGTATCTTAACTAGCATCAACCTAGTTTGCAGAATGTTAAAGCACATGAATGACTAGTGTTGTCATTGTGTAGACCTCTCTGGAATTACCAGGCTATATTTTCCATATGAAAAACTAGCAATGAATGTACTTCTTTGTACTTTTCAACCCAGCATTTCATCAATAAGTAATTTAATGAAAGAAAGTGAACAGGATCTGGGACAAGTTTGCAACTCAATCTCATTTAACCATTGATCCCATTAGACAGTTAATAGAAAAAGGCCAAAGAGATTTAATGAATCTATATTAAAGTGGGAGAATACAGCCCAGGGAGGCTGTAGCTAATAGTAAAGCAATCCTGGCCCCATTCCAGTGAATGGCAAAACTCCCTTTGCCTGCAATAGAGCCAGGATTCACCTCAGATTAATATATTATTGATTAATTATTATTATTACCAAATTCACAGTCCATTTTAGTCAATTTCATGGCCATAACATTTTAATATTAGTCAGTTACATGGTTTCAGATTTTACATCTGAAATTTCAGGGTGTTATAACCATGGGGGTCCTGATCCAAAAGGGATTGTAGGGGGTTGAAAAGCTGTTGTACGGGAGGGTTGTGGGATTGCCACCCTCACTTCTGCACTGCCTTCAGAGCTGGGCTCTGAAGACAGCAGCCTTGGAGCTTCCTCCAGTGGGGGTAGGTAGATTTCATGGGGTAAATCTGATT
This sequence comes from Natator depressus, assembly GCF_965152275.1. Lineage (NCBI taxonomy): Eukaryota > Metazoa > Chordata > Testudines > Cheloniidae > Natator > Natator depressus. Next base: position 33,496,390 of record NC_134235.1, read on the forward strand.
TCATGGGCCATGATGCGTTTTTCACAGCCATTAATTTGGTAAGGCCCTACATATGACTCAGAACCCTTACACGTTGTGGGTTAACTTCAGACCAGTGTGGGCAAGTAGACAGAGTACTGGACTGGACTGGGACTCAAGAGATTGTGGTTCTTCTCCCAGTTCTGTCACTGGCCTGCTGGGTGACCTTAGGCAATTAATTTCACCTTTGTACCTCAATTTCCCCATCTGTAAAATTGGGATAATGATACTAATCTCTTTTGTAAAGCACATACAGATATAGTGATGAAAAGCGCTATGTAAGAGCTAGGTGTTATTTTATTTATTAATAAAATTTCTCCTTTTTTGTACAGATATGATCCCAGATAGCATTATCACACCTCTGTTTTATACCATCTGAAAACCTGCACCATTCAAGTCAATGCAAGTTTTGACTTCAACAGGAGCAGGATCAAGACCTTATTGATCTTAATCAGATTTCTTCTAATCTTTTATAATCTTGTCTAGCACAACAAATAGCCTTTTTGTGACTATGCCACAGAAGACCAAATGGCCTGTCATTAAGCTGACCTGTTCAGGAAGAGTTCAGAATAGCATACAAGGGAGCTACTCCACAGCCTGGGTTTTAAGACATGTTCAGGGTAGAACGAGGTAATAAATTCACGTAAATGAGCTCCCTGTTCCCCCAAGAAGTGATATCCTCTATTATTATTATTATTTATGTTATCATAGCCCAAGAAGCCTGAGTCATGGGCTGGGACACCATTGCACTAGACCCTGTAAAAATACAGAACAAAAGATACTCCCTGTCCCAGAAAGCTATTCTGGAATGAAGTTGCAAAGTTATACCTATATTGCATTTTTAGAAGTCATTACCCATAAGATTGCTCAGGTACATACATTTAATAGCTAGTGCAAACAAAATAAAATAAGAAAAACTCATTGATATTATTTCAGCAGAGCTTGCTTATATAATCACCAACACAATGAATATTCCTATTCATTACCAGGATCAGAGCACAATGAATGCAAAATGTAAAGATGCTCTTCTAAGTAGTATTGAGCTATATTAATAGCTTTTATACGATTACTGAAACAGACTAGCATTTCTCTTAGGTGGATGTGTGTATCCATCATGCTAAGCAAAACACATCCAGTACTTACATTGTTTTTATCCATACTTTATGCACTACCAGAACCAGACATCAGTGGTACACCCATTACAATTTTTATGAACATGATATTTTCCCATTTTCCCCTTAGACTTGCTTTGTGTTCATAATTAGTCCCATTCCTTCTAGTGAATGAAGGTTCCACTTGAAATACCTTATAGAAATATAGGAATTGCCACACTGGATAATCCAATATTTGATCTTTAACAGGGGAAAATGTCAGCTGTATGCAAAGGAAGGGATAGGAAACCATAGAGAGGACAATTATGAAATTAACCAGCCAATAAGGAGAGTTTCTTCCAAATGCTTGTCAGCTAGTGGTTGGTTTATTCTCTGAACCTTGAGGATTTATATCCTGTCTTTTATTAAAAAAGACCTTTTTCATCCTTTCTAATAAAATGATTGTTTCATTTTCTATATGCATGTAAAATCCTTTTCAAAGTCTACTATGCGTTTGGCCTCAATTACAGCATGTGGGAATGAGTTCCATAGGTTAATTGCACATTGTGTAAAGTTTACTAGGTTTGAATTTACCATCTTTCAATTTTATTAAATATCCCCCTCTTCTTTTATTATTGTATGTTTTAGGAGGATTCATTTACCTCCTACGATATCATTTATTTTTACACCTATATTTCGTCCAGGCAGGGTTCTTGTAGCTGTACTGGTCCCTGGATATTAGAGAGACAAGGTGGTGAAGTAATATCTTTTATTGGACCAATTTCTGGCCAGAAAAAGATATTGTATCACCCACCTTGTCGCTCTCTATAGTTTGTCCACTCATTTCCTTTTGTAAACTAAACATACCTGCTCTTTTCAACCTCTTCCCACAAGGAAATCTCTCTATACCTCTTGCAATTTTATCACAAGTCTCTGAACCCCTTTTATACCTTCTGAATTGTGTGCTTTAAAAGGTAGCACAACTTCCTTTCTTTTCCTGTACAGATACATAGGTACACACCTGATTTATCAGCTATCTCATGGAAACATGAAGGTCATGCCGGCAAAGAATATACTAACCAGATGTGCGTGTTTTTATCTATTTGGATAGATGGGACAGACAGGTAGCTAGAGATAGACAAAGATGCCATAGATTAAACCAGTAGTTCTCAACTCTGGTCCACCGCTTGTTCAGGGAAAGCCTCCGACGGGCCGGACCAGTTTGTTTACCTGCCGCATCCACAGGTTCGGCCGATTGCGGCTCCCACTGGCCGCGGTTCGCCATTCCAAGACAATGGGGGCTGCAGAAAGTGGCGTGGGCAGAGGGATGTGCTGGCTGCCCTTCCCGCAGCCCCCATTGGCCAGAGCGGCGAACTGTGGCCAGTGGGAGGCGAGATCGGCCGAACCTGCGGACGCGGCAGGTAAACAAACCGGCCCAGCGCGCCAGGGACTTTCCCTGAACAAGCGGTGGACCACAGTTGAGAACCACTGGATTAGACAGAATGATCATATTTTTAAAACAACATAACAAAACAACACAGGAATACCCAACACACAAAATAATCTTGAGGTCAATAATCAAAACACTAATATTAGATGAACCAATCACCACTGAGAAACTGTGGATATTATCACTGAAGTCACCCCAAAATAATTCCAATTCAGCAGACCAGTTACTTGAAATAATGTCTACATTAATATGTGGCATATACTATTATTTATTATTTACTACATTAATATGGGGCATATAATATTCATTATACTATTTTATTATTTATATTATATGCTATTATTTATTATACTGTTTTATTATGTGGCATATACTATTATTAATTACTATTATTATTCAAATAGACACTTGAATGCTTCAGGTTTTGGTTAAGGTCAGAACATTCTATGGAATTAAGGATATGCATTGTTCGCATGTCAGACGAAGGTTTTATCTGAAGGCAATGGAAATGGCTTGTGAGGAAGGAATTTGGGATTTGCAGGAGATTCAGCACTGGAGAGTCTGATCCTGCCAAGTGCCGAGCACCTCCTGCGGGTTGCTGAGGCAATTCCTATTGACTGCAATAGGAGTACAAGGCACAATATATCACCTCTCAGAATTGACCCTTAAACAGCATCCCAGACAAAGGGCTGCTATTTGTTTGAACCACTGTGCACTTAATTTTTTCATAAGCAATAATATTTAAAGCCAAAGTGGACATTGACTAGAGCTTAATTAATTTCCATTAAAACTCAAAGACTGATTAAGAATTACTAATTTTTAAGAATTAACAATAGGGCCCCACTCTTGCAAACCCCTTATACGCTTTGAAGTAAATGCAGGTGCATAAGTGTATTTGAACAAACAGTGAAAACCAAGTATAAATTATCACACAGTGTCTTCATTTGTTGTTATAGTTGTCGTTTGCAATTACTTTATTTGTAATGTGCTTATTCTGCTGACATGAAATTTGTACAAATCAGGAAATTTAATGAACTCTCACAGTGACACTAGCTTTGCTATAAAATCTTTACAGAAAGGTGGAGAGAAACCAACAGAACTTTATGCAGATTATCAACTGTTCAGATTCGTGAGATGCTACTTCATTGAAAACCACCCCACAACAGACACACACCATCTACTTTTCAGGTACTTCACTTCTTCCATCATCCCACTTAGTTTTGTAAATGAATAAATGTTCGCTGCATATTTTAAAAAATAAAAAAAAAAGGTATCAAGTCTAATAAGAAATCAACTCCAAAAAGAATACTTTTCACACCACAACAATGGAGATGGGACAGCTATTCATATTGCATGTTATTGTTTGTGTTCCTTTAATAATGGGTTTTGTATTGCAGCAATATCGTTGGTACCACATGATACATGGGTTGCTATGATACTTAAAGTACACCCTTTTACTGAACAGATATTTGAAGGTTTCTTTAAAATGGTCAAAGTGGAGAAGCCGCTTTCCAATAACAGATCAAGAAAAAATATCAGTAATTTTATTAAAAGGTAGATTTCCATAAATGAGACCTACAGTAATCACTAAGGAAAACCTCATGACATTTTTAGAAGGCCAGAATTAATACAGTACTTTGTGCCCAGAGAAAGCTTTGCAAGAGTACTATCCACTGAGATTTTCAGGGTTCTTACAAAACCAGACCTGTCTTCACTGTGCGATGCTAATGATTGCCCTGTTCCGTCAAAGGTGAAATCTCACAGGACTCAATCTTTCTGATCTTGGAAAAGCGCTGTAGGTTTTGCAAGGGGAGAGCTGGATAAGATGGCACTGCTGCAATGTACGTGACATACATTTTTAGATTGTCCTATAATTTGTTTTCTTTGTATCCTTGGAGATATGAATCAAAATGGAGGGAAATGGTATTTATTTGCTTAAAAAATAAATACTGAAGCAAGACACTGAAAATATTCAGTGCCCTTCACATTGAATGTATTTTCACACAAGTTCAAACAGAGAACGTTAAGTTACCATGTCTCCCTGGGCTTTGTTGTTCCTTCCCTTTCTGTTCCTCTTTTCTTTCCCTCCACTGGTCACTATTATTCTTTGCTTTCTCACCCTCCCACCCCCTTTTCCAGCATCTCTTTTGCTCCAGTCTAATTTTTCCACACTGAATACTTTAACAATTAGACTAATTTACTAATTACTGCCTAATTATTCGTTCATTTAGAATTAATTTTCCCATTTAATACTTCTTTCACATCTGTCTTTTCCCCCCTCCCCTGTAAATTTGTTTTCTCGACCTGTTTCTATTCAGTATCATTTACTCCAAAGTATTTTGCCTTTGGAATATTTTCTCTTTAGACTTTTGCTCTGATTCTTCTCTACCCCTCCCCTTCTCCTTTCTCTGTTAAGTCTCTGCCCTTTCATCCTTCTCTTCCCACTTCCTAGTCATTCCCATGTGTTCTCTCTTTCTTCCTTCTCTCAGTCTTTCCATTATCATCTCACTCTTTGCCACGCTCTCTCTTTCCCTCCACTTCTCCTTCTCCAGTTCTGCCCCTGCTCCCACAAAGATATAGCAGGAAGTGGAACTCCATGATCAGCATTCACACTGGAGAACAGAGCGACTGCTGAGCTATATCTACTTACTTTTGTTGGTTAAGGGCTGCTGTACAAGAGCAATGAGGTGAAGAAGATGCAGTCCAGGGCACAAAGATCACAAGCAGCTCTACCTGTCACTGCGTGAAGTAGGCTTTCCTGTACTTTAACTTCTAGTGAATTCTACATAGGAATAGGGTAGTTATTAATGCTAATGTTAGTCTCGATCTTTAGTCGCGGCCAGACTAGTTCCCCGACAGAACCAGACGGACATAGCGAGGCGTGTGGTTCCCTGCCGCCCCGGAGAGAGACGAGATCTGGCTGAACCCTTCTACAACTTCTAAAATATAATGTCTATTTTTTAGCAAGAAAAATGCGTGCTGGACTAAAATATATACCAGAGGAATAAACAAATATATTTCAACTGAAAGACCTTGAACTTAGGGCAGACTGTGGAAGTGAGGCTCGTATTTTATTAATGAATCATATTTTAAATCCACTCAACTTACTATTTTTAAGATTTCCTCACATCATCTAAGCAATACATGTAAATGCATACTTCTCCCCTGTATATATGTAACTCCCACTACTGGGAGTTGTGCTTGCACTGGGAGATGCTACTGGGAGTTGTGCATGCACTGAAGCGACAATGCACATAATTCTGATCATAGTTACATTAGTGTCAAACAGGTTGTAACCCCATGCACTTCATTGGTATCACTCCTGATTTACATGACTGTGAGGTCATACTTAGGCCCTATATATTGGGACAAAACTGAGTTGCAACTATATTGAAATTGGTGGGGTTTTATGAGGTCAGACTCTGGTCCTTAAGCAACCACACCTGACTACCCACCTGAGGAACTCCAAGAGATCTAGAATTAAGAGAAGACATCACGTGACTCAGACCCATTTTCTCACATTACAAAAGTCAGTCAAATTTGTCTCATATCACTTCTAATACCTCACAGTGTGACCTCACACAGAAAGTAGAGATTAACAGTCTTAATGGAACAGAGATGTAAACCAAACCAGCTAAAATTAAACAAAATGATCAGAATATCAGAGAGGTTTGGGATGGAAAAGGCCTATTAGGTTAATTTAGTCCATCGTCCTGCCAGTGCAGGATTGTTTCTTACAGGAACAGAATTATCCAGGAAGGGCCAAGATAGTCAAAAAGGCAATTTACTTAGGCAAATACACAGTATCTGATACTTTACTCCAACGGTAGAGCAATACACACACCTGAAGGAAAAATGTCTTCCCATCTGGAGCTAGTTTGGTACTGTTTGAATCAAGTCTGACCAGCACTCACTTGATAGTAGTTATAAGTGAATAGTCTGGAAGTTAAAATTACATCCTTTGTAAATCTTGGAAAGACAGATACAGGGACAGACTTTTAAAAAATGTCACATCATGCTTTTGGCTGACTCCCAACCTCATCTCTGAGTGGTGGCTATTTTATTTAATGTAACTGGACTCTGCCCTTTGGATGAATACCCTTCTTTCCGTCAGTTTTTGTTCTTTCTCCAGGCAGGGAAACAGTCATAGACCAATAAAGACAATACATCACCCAAACCCCAAAGGGCTCAGAAATGGAATAAACAATGCAGCAAAAATGCTTCTGTTTTGAAAGCCTGGTTTTCCATAATTTCACGGAAAATGCATATGATAATGCAAGACCTCAGCTCCACTTCCTGCAAATATCCCTCAAAACAGAAATGTTTGCAATGGAAAATACCTTAAGAAGGGTATTAGTTCTGAGACAAACAGCTTGATAACTCCCGCTCCACAGCTACAGTCCATGGAGAAAAGTGAGGCAGGACAATCTGTAGCTTAAAGATTACACATTCTTGGTCATCTAGGTATCAGTTTATAATCATTATTTTAATACAGATCAATAACTAAGCTGAAAATTAGATCACCCAGCAATAAAAATGCATTGCACCATCTAGTTCTTTGATTAATATCGCTTTTATCATTGTTCTATCAATACAATTATTACAACACACAATAGGCTAGATTAAAACCCTAGAAACTAGGCAGAAGCCCCCTGGAGAGGAGACTGCGATGGCTCAAGGCACCGGCATCCTCTTTCCTACACAAGAGTACATGCACAAAGACAACACAGTCCCAGAAAAGTCGGTGCTAGCTGGGAAGGGGCACAGTCAGCACCACTGGGAGAAGTCCTGATTCGGTGCATCTATCATTATTTGTCTAGGCAAATAGGGCTTGATCCAATTGAATTTGATACTCAAGCTCCCACTGCCTTTAGCAAGATCAAGTCTTTATAGCACACCTGTCACCACAATATGTGAGCAGCTCTTTGAACATTTGATATCAATGGGTTTTGAATCAACAGGGCTCTTATTGACTTCAATGGAATTTGCATCAAGCCGTATGTGCTTATCCATCTTCTGTGGAGTCCTATCTGCAATTTAAAGCTATCTTCCATTGGTAATGCTGTTTCTTACCTTCACATCTACACTGAGATTGTACGCTCATTGGGGAGCTCATCCTCTTCTTTCTTCACAAAAGTTTCTAGAATTCTTTTGGGTGCCAGAAACATAAAAACCTTTAGGAGCATTGCATAACACAATAGACAGGACATGAAAATTCACTCTCTCTTATGTCTTGATTAAGGAGCTCTGTGCAGGTAGAGGGGAAGGACAGTTGAGTGGTTAGGGAAGAAGCCTCATACTTTGGACAGCCAGGTTCAAGTACAACTTTACCAATGACATCCTATAATACTCAAGAAGCTGACTGAGGAGATCTCTGAGCCTTTAGCGATTATCTTCGAAAAGTCATGGATGATGGGAGAGATTCCAGAGGACTGGAAAAAGGCAAATATAGTGCCAATCTATAAAAAGGGAAAATAAGGACAACCAGGGGAATTACAGACCAATCAGCTTAACTTCAGTTCCCCAAATGATAAAGGAGCAAATAATTAAGCAATCAATTCACAAACACCTAGACATTATTAAGGTGATAAGTAACAGTTAGCATGCATTTGTCAAGAATAAATAGTGTCAAACTAACCTAATAGTTTTGACAGGATAAAAAGCCTTCAGAATAGGGGGGATGCAGTAGATATGGTACATCTTAACTTTAGTAAGGTTTTTGATAGTCTCACATGACCTCCTCATAAACAAACTAGGGAAGTACAACCTAGATGGAGCTACTCTAAGTTGCGTGCATAACTAGTTGGAAAACCATTCCCAGAGCGTAGTTATCAGTGCTTCACAGTCCAGCTGGAAGGGCATATCAAGTGAGGCCTTAAGGATCAGTTCTGGGTCTGGTTCTGTTCAATATGTTCATTAATGATTTAGATAACGGCATAAAGAGTATACTGATAAAGTTTGCGGATGATACCAAGCTGGGAGGGGTTGCAAGTGCTTTGGAGGATAGGATTAAAATTCAAAATGATCTGGACAAACTGGAGAAATAGTCTGAAGTAAATAGGATGAAATTTAATAAGGACAAATGTAAAGTACTCCACTTAGGAAAGAACAATCATTTCAACACATACAAAATGGGAAATGACTGCCTAGGAAGGAGTACTGCAGAAAGGGATCTGGGGGTCATAGTGGATTGCAAGCTAAATATGAGTCAACAGTGTAACACTATTGCAAAAAAAGCAAACATTATTCTGGGATGTATTAGCAGGAGTGTTGTAAGCAAGACACAAGAAGTAATTCTTCCGCTCTATTACGCTCTGATTAGACCTCAACTAGAGTATTTTGTACAGTTGTGGGCACCACATTTCAGGAAAGATGTGGACAAACTGGAGAAAGTCTAGAGAAGAGCTACAAAAATAACTGAAGATCTAGAAAACGTGACCCATGAGGGAAGGTATGAAAAAACTGGGTTTGTTTAGTCTGAAGAAGAGAAGACTGAGTGAGGACATGATAACAGTTTTCAAGTACATGAAAGATTATTATAAGAAGGAGGGAGAAAATTTGATCTTCTTAACCTCTGAGGATAGGACAAGAAGCAACAGGCTTAAATTGCAGCAAGGGTTGGACATTAGAAAAAACTTCCTGTCAGGGTGGTTAAGCACTGGAATAAATTGCCTAGGGAGGTTGTGGAATCTCCAAGATTGGAAATTTTTAAGAGCAGGTGAGACAAACATCCATCAGGGATGGTCTATTCTTGCCATGGGCTCAAGGGACCGGACTAGATAACCTCTCAAGGTCCCTTCCAGTTCTACCATTCAGTGATTCTATGTGACCTTGGGCAAGTCACTTAGGCCCAGATCCTCAAAGGTATTTAGGCTCCTAATCAGCAAGCAGAAAGCCTTGATTTTTAAATCATAGATCTTAAATGTGTTTTGCATTTGTACACTTCAGTTATTTTCCTAAAGAAAGGTTGACTTTCATTGGTTGGTAACCATAAAAACATATTGATTTGTAACTAAATACAGCCTTTACACTAAATTTGGTTCTTCTTTTTACTGACTGGGGGATACATTAAACCGATATACCTTTATTTAAGCAATTATATACCTTGACTTACATTTATTCAGACTCTTAATTTTTACATTTTATTATGTTAGAAAATGGTGAATGATGCATTTCTTATTTACTAGATGATTCATTTTGATTTGTGTCAAGCTCTATTTCAATGGAAATTCAAACAATTAAAAAGGCACTTTTTTATTAAATAAAACGACCTTAAATGTGCTGGATACATAAGAAAAAAAAGCTTACCAAAAGTTTTGCACTGAAAATTAACTGGTTTATTAAACAGAGGAAGTATTATCTGTAGTTAATTAATTGAACTCATAGTTTCTGGTCACCATATTCTTCAAGATTTTAGAACTTGTAGATCTCATCTTCCCCCATTTGGTTTTTATTCATAGGCTGGAAGAGTAAAACAAGTTTTCCTCTTTTTCAATTCCTAACTGATTTCTTAACTTTGAATGAACTAGTCATTGAACTGACATAGCTGCATAAACTAAAATGAAGAAATCTCTTTACACCAACAAAAGAGGTAACTGCTGTCAAAAGCCAGTTTAGCAGTCCAACAAACTCTGGTTCCAGATACATAGCCAGCAACTTTCACAAGCTCAGTGATTTGATTTTCTTTAAAACCTGGCAGCAAACATGTACTGCTTAATATTATTTTCTGTATTTAATGTAAATTATATTAATATACAGTAATACATTTAGACTTAACATCAGTTTATTTAAAAATGAACATGTTTTTAATTTAAATTGACAAATCCAATGTTTTTTTAAAAATCATTTTTCATCCACCTTGTTCCACAGGACCCTTGCGTCAATCAGTACACAGAATGGAGGGTCCCTCATACCTTATTTACTCCACAGCATGCAACCTGTGCACTGAATACAAAATTATTTAACATCCCTGTTAGCTTTTGCAATGCGCTTCTTCAGCACAAAATTATTTCGGCCTTACAAACATCAATGAATTTCACAGCAAACCTAAGGAAAAAGCAGCGTGAGATCATGTAATTAAAGACACGGTCAACCTAAATTGTAGCATTTCCTAACTTGTGACAGTATTTGACTTTCAACCTTAATAATGTGCTTTTCATACTGTGTGTGTGTGTGTAATTTCCTAAGTTAAAAAAAAGATTAGAAGTGTTAAGTAGCCTTAACACAGAGGTTGCTATTGCTATATCGACAGGGTTTCCTCATAATGAAACATGCACTGGGACAATCTAAAAACATGTAATACAAACATGCCCATGTATTCAGTAGGATTTTATTGCTATGTGGATAGCAATTACTGCAATTGTTTCCTGTATTCCTCAACCCTCCACTGAAAATGAAATGCTGCATCTCACAATTCATACTGGTGGGGGCAGCCTGAATAATGATGACAAATCTAGCAATCATTTTTTAATGATGTTATTTCTCTGTCCTAGGATTCCAGAAAAATCACAACAAAATCTTAATTAATTTAAAAGCTCCATCTAGTACAAAGTTAACTATATTATCTGAGAGGCTGAAAGTTCCATCTTAGAATCTAACGTAGTTACTCTGTTTGTGCTGATTAGAAACCAAATATATGAGTCAGTACAATGCAAAAAACACAATTTTAAAAATAAGGCCTAAAGGGACAAAGCCATGATAACACACACTGACGTATAAAATGCTGTACCTTGCAGTACATAATGCCAATGGCATCAGGCCACATTTTGCTTTAAGATCCATAGGTACAGTTCTCATGGTTGCCAGCTTCAAAATTAACCCTGTCCAAAGCGCTCCACTGGCCAATCGGGTATTTGCTAACTGAATCAATGCTTTTTTGGCCCACAGGATTGGTGTGTTCATTAATGCACATCAGTGCTTCACATTCAGGGTTCCTTCCTCCCTACACTGCAGCTGCACATCCAGCATGTTGGAGATCTGTACACTGAAATAGCAACCTCTGCCGGCTGCTGCTGCGAGATGTGAGGATGGGCTGCAAGAGGGCATGCCTGTTCCCAGAAACAGCCAGAACTGATCCACTGCTCCCCCAACTGAAAAAAGTCACCATACTCACATTACTTTAAAGACAAATACCTATTAAGGAGTAGTTGGGATAGATATACATGTGAGGAAGGTGAGTAATTATTTGATACAAGTTCAGGGAAGTCATTAACTAAACTTCTCCAAAAACTGCCTTAGGAAATTATTTCATGCAGAAGTGTCACACAAACAATAAATGAAAGCAGATTTTTGTTTAATATTAATGAGGCCTGTAAGACATTAAAAGGGCCTTTTTGTCATATTCAAGCTAACAGTTAATTGAGTGTGATGCTGGGCCCAGTGACAGTGTGTTTGCTACCACCAGATTTTTTCTCCAAAACATATTTAGAAATTGGGCTAATTTGCATTAACCTTAGCAATACACATTGGCCTCTCAGTGGTGCTTGATCCAGGTCTTTTCTGTTGATGGGGGTTAGAAGCACTTTATGGTTTATCATCAATGTAAATGAATCCAGTCCACACAGATATCTGTAAAAGCTCTCACATGCCATATGGTTGCCAGGCACTCCTGTTTAATCTGTGCACATTGTTCTTCTGCTTCTGTGAGTGTGCAAGAGCAAAATGCAACTGGGTTCCATTCAGAGCCATGTTGTTGCAACAATACACCATGTAGGCCATAGATGCTTGCATCTACACTGACCAGTGTGATTTGTTCACATCATAAGTACTTGAGGATTGAAGTGGTTGAAATATTTTCTTGTATCTTTTTGTCTTGAATTGGCACCCATAAGCAAGATGTGTTGGACTTTAACAGTTCATTCAGTGGTTTTGTCACTGTAGAAAGGTCTTCTAGGTACCTACCAAGGTAATTCACCATTCCCAGTCTCAATTCTGGTACATTCATTGGTGCAGTCAGTTCTCAAATTGCTTTTACTTTCTCAGGGTTAGGACTGATTCGATCTTTGTTTATTATCTGTCCCAAAAACTTGATTTGGGGTAGGCAGAAAACATACTTTTCCTTGCGTAGTTTCATTCCACAACTGATTAGGCTTAGGACATTGTTGAGAATTTTGTTGTGTTCTTCTATCGAAAACCTATATATAAAAATATCGTCCATGAAAACTACAACACCATTTGTTTTGGTTAACAGTTCTGCCACCTTTTTTTTTGAAAATTTCTGTTAATCCCAAAAGGTAAACTTCAAAAGCAAAATCTCCCAAAGGATATGATAAATGTAGTCAGTTTAGAACTCTGACTAACGGAATTTGCCAGAATTCACTGAAGGAATCGAGTTTGGAGAATATTGTAGCTCCTTTCACTTTGGGGAGGAAGTCATCCAGTGCTGGGAGGATATAGTTTTCTCTTACAACTGATTCATTAAATCCACACAGATACTTTCCATTTTGCTTTGTAATGGGTACCATTGGGGCACACCATGCTGTTGGCGCAGACATTTTCTTGATAATGCCAATCTGTTCCATTCTCTTTTAGTTTCCACTTTATAAAGCAATGGGATAGGAATGGGGCGTATGTACACTGTATGGTTCACCATTGTCTCAAGCTTATTTGTACAGAATCTCCTTTCAAAAGTCCAATATCAAATACTCCATCAAGTTCATCCACCTTCCTCACTAGGCCCACATGGCTGCCACACTGCAGCTGAGAAGGTTGTTGTCTTTGATCCTTTGATCACATACCAAGATAAAAGATAGGCACTCCATTTGTAAGTCAGTGGCGGGCAACCTCAGCCCATCAGGGTAATCTGATTGCGGGCTGCAAGACATTTTGCTGATGTTGACCGTCCACAGGCATGGCCCCCCCGTAGCTCCCAGTGGCTGCAGTTCGCCATTCCCAGCCAATGGGAGCTGTGGGAAGTGGCAGCCAGCATGTCTAATACAATGCATAGTGAAAGATAGACCGGGGTCAGCAACCTTTCAGAATTGGTGTGCCGAGTCTTCATTTATTCACTCTAATTTAAGGTTTTGCGTGCCAGTAATACATTTTAACGTTTTAGAAGGTCTCTTTCTATAAGTCTATAATATATAACTAAACTATTGTTGTATGTAAAGTAAATAAGGTTTTTAAAATGTTTAAGAAGCTTCACTTAAAATTAAATTAAAATGCAGATCCCCCCGGACCAGTGGCCAGGACCCGGGCAGCGTGAGTGCTACTGGAAATCAGCTTGCGTGATGCCTTTGGCAGGCATGCCATAGGTTGCCTACCCCTGAGATAGACTGTAAGCTCTTCAGGGCAGAGACTAAGTAGACAAGACAAAGGGTGGGAGGGCAGAGAGGTGAAGGGACTTGCTCAAGGTCACATCAGAGGTGGAAGGGCTGGGATTAGAATCCAAGTCTCCTGACCCCTAGTCCAGTGCCCTATCCACTAGATAAGACTGTTCCACTTACCCAAATCTTCCTTTTGTGACAAAGCACAAACGTAGTCCTCAGTTACTTAGATCCTCTTTCCTTTCCTTCTCGTGTAGCCACTCACACAGAGCTGAACCAGATGAAGCCCATAGTTATTAAAAAGGGATTAGGTAGGGAAATGGAGGAAAAGGCAGTATGACATGCACCTTTGAACTCAAAAGAAAATGATGAATCTTCATTGCCTTTCTGGAATCTTTCTGCATTGAAAGTTCCAGCTTCAGTGAGTCACCTTGACTCTAACAAAGAAAGTTTGTCGCACATACAGGTACCATCTAAACGGCTTCATTTCATCAGTGAGGCTGCCTCTTTATTCAGATTCCTCTCATACAAACCACTTTTGACAGTCAACACACATTATTCGTAACAGCTACTTTACATCAAAGCAGAAAGATCAACATCAGCAGCATGTGGTTTTATGTTACAAGTGGGAACACTTTCTGAATTCATTTTGAGATTGAGGAGTTATTAAACATTGCTGCTGTTTAACATGACTCGTCACTAAGGCATAGGGTGACCAGGTGTCCCATTTTTAAAAGGGACAGTCCTGTTTTTTGGGACTTTTTTTGTGTTAGTTATAGAGGTATAAAAGAAAGAATCAAAATCACTGTCTGCCGGTGTAAGGTCCTTCTCTTACTGTGACAGTCTGAGGCCCTGTTCTTAGGCTAAAGCCTATTACCCTCCACCCCCAGTCCCATTTTTCCCCACAGTTGCTATCTGGTCACCCTAGTAAGGCATGATGTCAAGATTCCACCTGATTTGCAAGATGCTCTGTGTTAGGATATAGATATTCAGGCCTGTTGTAAAGGCCTATACTCTAAGAATTTAGGTGTATTCTTATCACTTAGCTAGTTATAGAGGTATAAAAGAAAGAATCAAAATCACTGTCTGCCGGTGTAAGGTCCTTCTCTTACTGTGACAGTCTGAGGCCCTGTTCTTAGGCTAAAGCCTTTGGCTAAGCAGCAGAGGCAGCCATAAGCTGGGAAGTGAACGGTCACATCCTCATATTCCAGACTAGTCCCACTGAAATAAGGTGCTATTGGGCTGTTAGGAATACAATCCTGTCCTGATAATGCCTATCACCTCCAGAGAAAGGGAAGTGCCTAGAAGATGTAAAAGGAAACTTAGTTTGATAGCATCCTGTCTGGCAACAACTCACTTATCAATAGCTGGGATGTGAAATCCTCATTTCTTTGTTGTTCTATCACTGTAGTCCCCATTTCCCTATTGTTTGTCTGTATAATCTCTGTCTGGTTCTGTGATTGTTTCTGTCTACTGTATAATTAATTTTGCTGGGTGTAAACTAATTAAGGTGGTGGGATATAATTGGTTAAATAATCATGTTACAATATGTTAAGATTGGTTAGTTAAATTTCAGGAAAATGATTGGTTAAGGTATAGCTAAGCAGAATGCAAGTTTTACTATATAGCCTGCAGTCAATCAGTAAGTGTGTGTGGGGGGGAAATGGGAACAGGGAATGGGGGTGGGGAAATTGGAATCATGTTTTGCTAAGGCGGGAAATGGGAACAGGGACACAGGTAAGGCTCTGTGGTATCAGAGCTGGAAGGGGGACACTAAGGAAGGAAACTGGAATCATGCTTGCTGGAAGTTCACCCCAATAAACATCGAATTGTTTGCACCTTTGGACTTCGGGTATCGTTGCTCTCTGTTCATGCAAGAAGGACCAGGGAAGTAAGTGAGTGAAGGAATAAGCCCCCTAACACTCAGTACCTCCTGCTTTGTGCTGAGTGTCTTTAAGGCTCTCAAGATAAGGCCCTCTGAAATCATAACACCATACCTTACTACAGACCACTATTAAACACCTGTCTAGTATTTATCACCATGTTTACGGAGATCTTGCAGAATCTGAGCCAGTATTTGTACTACACACAAGATGTAAGAACAGGTAACTCACCTGGTAACTATCATAAGTTAGGTCTATCAATGGCTATTAGTCAGGATGGGGAGGGATGCAAAAACCACGCTCTGAAGTATTCCTAGACTGTTTGCCAGAAGATGGGAATGGGCGACAGGGGATGGATCACTTAATGATTCCCTATTTTGTTCATTCCCTCTGAAGCACCTGGCATTGGCCACTGTCAGAAGACAGGATACTGGGCTAGATGGACCATTAGTCTGACCCAGCATGACCATTCTCATGTTCTTATCATGGTTGTGGGTCTGATTCTACATAAGACTCACAACTGCCAATGACACCAATGGAAGTTATTGATGTATATGGGGTGGTAAAATTGGATACAAAGAAAAGTATAATTTGGTCTGGAAAATTAGTATAAACTGACTTTTCTGTTATTTTAATAGAAGTAAATTTCTCTTAACATTGGTGCCTGGATCTGAGTTCCCAGTTCTCACTTGCTCTCTCCGCCCTGCAATGCTTTAGAGTTGCATGGGTTAAATAGCTATAAGTCAGTGGTTTTCAACCTGGAGTCCATGGACCCATGGGGGTCTGCAAACTATGTCAAAAATTTCCAAAGGGGTCCACACCTCCATTCAAAATTCTTTAGGGGGTCTGCAAATGAAAAGAGGTTGAAAACCACGGTTATAAATGAGCAAACAACACAATAACTAAATGAACCATTCACACTTGCTGAGCTGGGACTAGAATTCTGCTTCTACAGATCCAAAATCATAACCTTCTATGACCTGAGTTTAAGGAAGCTCTCTGTTAGCTACAGAAGGAACCTAACATTCACTCTAAGCTACCGCTATTCACTACAGGACATTTCTTGTGCTCATAGGTCTCCCTCTAGTGATAGACAGATTTATTGCTCCTGTGGAATGCAGCTGTCACAGCAAGTCATGGTTGTGGAGTAAGTGGCGGTCTACCAGACAGTTAGAGGGCACTCCTATGGAGGACTTAAAATATCACAACAGAGACCTAAGACGGGACTCTGAGTTTAACGAGCCAGTGCAGCAAGCAGAGCAAGAGGGCGATATGCACATGGGAGCGTGTCAGGCTAAGCTGGTAGTCCGTTGCATACAGTACCAATAACAGCTTTTTCAGCAGGTGGCTTAGCATAAAGGTTGAGTCCCCACACTGTTCCAGTGCACAACACACACAAGATGATCATGATCATCAAGATCAAATCTCCACTCCTCCTGGGATTTGCCTTTATTCTGTGGCTTTAGAAAAATCAACACAAACACCACCACAGAGGGACTGTACCCCAAAACAGCTCTCCATAGACCTCCACTCAAACTTCCTCTCAGGGTCATTTACTCACAAAGCTTCTTCCAACAGGACTTCCTATTCCTCCATCTTGCTCTGTTACCTAACAGAGTCCTTTCTCTTGCTGAGTAGTTTTGAGAATCATTTGGTTAGTGGAGTAGTTCTTCACACAGAGTTCTAAAACCTGACAATATCCCATGGGGCTGATTTTCAGCAGTATCAAGCCACCACAACTCCCAAATGAAGTAAATAAGAACTACAGGGCTGAAATATCAAGCCCTACAACAGTTCGGCTTACACATAACAATAACCATTAATGTGCTTAATTACACCTATTTTCTTAAAATATAACCTATGCACAAGATTTCTAGGAGATTTAACTATGAGGGAAATGTGAAGGGTAAGTAATGATATATTTTGTAGCTAAAGGGACTCAAAGAAACATTAAGACATGTCAAATTGAAACAATATTTCAGTATCCTATAGCTCAAAAAAGGTTAACCAGTTTTCTTTAAACTTTGCAGAAAAGTTTAGTTTTCAGAACAAACTGATTTTCATAAGCAAAATTTAATAAATACTAATACTGTCAGGGATTACCGTGGAACTTGGTTGCAATATTAACTACACAGGGATTATCATCTTCATCTAATAAAGCCGCTGTTTGCTGAGAATCTGGTATACAGTTTTATTTCAATGACACTATTGGATCTCTAGGCACTATACATTTTGTATCTTGCACAGATGAAAAACTATTTTCTGAGATTTTCTGTTCTTTGGTAGGAAGCTAAATAAATACTGTTAAAGCAATATTCCTTTTACATCACCATTTCATTTTACTTGTGGCTTTACAATAAATGGATGACACGCTACAAGAACACTGTCTTATAGGGAATATTTGTTCGCATCTTGTTTTAGAGAGACCAATTCATGTTCACTTTGGAGTGTCCTAGTGGCCAAATTGAACCAGTCATTAGATGTGCATGGCATACAAAAGAAGTTATTTTAGTTATACATTTATTCAACAAGCCTTTAAAAGCCAAGTTAAATGACATTGTTGCATATTTTACCAAATGTTAACTTTGGAGTATTCTGATCTATGAGTTATTTGATCCAGGATCACTAAGGTGAAATGTAAAAGACTAATCCATCAGGTTTATCCACAATTTAGTAAATGGGATTGAGGAGATTGATGTAACTGCTGCTTGATGATATTCCACTGTTTAATTAAACATTTTGAATAAAGAACATATGAAAGTCAAGCAGGCCCTTAATTCTATGAAGGTTACATGTGATCTGTTGGCTTAGTTTGCCAATTAAATTATCTTCTAATTCAGACTTCTTCATGGCTTTGTGCTAAACTGACTGACTGTGTTAATGCTCAACAATGAAATCAAATTACACTAAAATTAATAGAGACACAAGGTGGTTGAGGTAATATCTTTTATTGGACCAATATCCTGGGACCAAAATGGGTACAACTACACTGCAAAGTAAAATTAAAAGGCATCTTATGGATCTTGTGTTTTGAGGAAGGATAATTTTGTGGCAAACTGGGATGCAAGAAATTTGGGCTGAATTCCTGATTCTGCCATAAACTTTTTGGGTGATCTTCAACACTTAAACCTTGATTCAGCAAAGCACTTAAACACATGATTCACTTAAAACATGTGAGCAATCCCATTTCTATTCAAAGCACAGATCCCACTGAAGTCAATCAGAGCCTTAATCTCTATGGGTTTACCAAAGTCAAAGGACTTTGTATCAGGGCCTCAGTTTCCCACCTGTTAAATAAAGTTAACCACATAAGGTTATTGTGAGGATAAATACATTCATCTTTGTGAGGCACTCAAATTATGATGATAGAATTTATATACATAGTTGATAATGGTAGGGCCTGAAAAGAATTAACTGTGAATGGAATTTCTAGAGTAAAAATGCTAAAATACAGTATTTGATTTTAGTAACTACTCATTTTAGGTATGGTATTTGTGAGCTAAATTTCTGATGCTAAATGAAATTGCTCAGAATCTGTTATCTGGAACTATGTGGTGCTCTTTGATAATGATCACAATTGCTTTCATTGAGAAGCAACACTTCCATAAGCATTTTTTCTCCAGTCAAGTATTGGCTCTAGCAGGACTGCAGAGTTGCAGCTTTAGACCCAGTATAGTAATACCAGGCTCATCTGCTCGGTTACCTCAGGCTCAGGACACCCTAGAAAGAGCCACGGTTAAGGCAAAAAGCTTAAGATGGGGTGGATATTGTGTTTTTATATTAAACACAGTGAAGCCGAATCTCAGACAGGGTTTGAGTTTAGACATAAAGGGCATATCTACACTGCACTTAGACACCCGTGGCTGGTCTGTGCCAGCTGACTTGGGCTCGCACAGCTCACAAGATCCTAGAATCTGGGCTCCAGACTAAGGCTGAATGCCTATACCACAATTAAACAGTACCTTAGCCCAAGCCAGCTGGCATGGACAAACCTCAAGTTTTTTCTTGCAGTGTAGACATACCCTAACTCAGGGTCTTTGTGCTCTGTTACAGATAGATTAGGGACTCAACTATTCTGAAGGACCTATGGGTCACTTGGAAATTATGATGGTTGCATTTTCTGTCTACGTAAGGTCTGTTTCTACCGCAAATCTCCTTATGTCCTGCAGAATTGACAACAAACTTCAGAACCTTAGCTTTTATTGGTATGCCAAAAAAAAGGGTAGGGTGGGAGAGGCAGAATAACAATAGATTGATCAACTTGGAGTTTCATATTCAGCATATAGTGGCGGGCAGAGAAACATCAATTTGTATTTGTGACCGCATTGTTGCCAATATCTACCACTGGCATTTCTCATTTTAGGAGAATGACTTATTTATCTAGATTTAACTCAAAGAGAGGGAAGTAATCCCACTTAAAATTCTGTCTCTGTTTCTTTTAATTTTAAAACTAAAAACAGACTCTGTAGACTAGATTTACCATTGGCAATGGCCTTTCACCAGAAATGAATTTGCTTCATGTGTCTATGTTGGATGCAAATATCAAAAGTATTAAGTTAATATGTTATGAAAACATGACCAGCAAATAATCAGGACCAACCTTGATCCCAACCTTAGCAAGGTCGATTTGAGTCAATACTTGAATGGGAGACCTTAATGGAATACCCACATGCTGCAGCATATTATGTTCTTCCCCCAACCGCGTATTGAACTAATAGGTGGAGAGAATATGTCTAGTATGTAGAGAACAGGGCAGGGAGTCAGGAGATGTGGGTTCTATTCCCAGCAAAGCCACTGTCTTGCTGCGTGATCTGAGACCAGTTAATTAATATTTATGCACTAGTCACCCTGTCTAAAATGGGGAGATTAATACTTCTGGGGCATTGTAAGGTTTCGTTAATTAATGTTTGTACAAATCCTTTGAGACCCACTGTTGATAAGCACAACGGAAGTGTAACTGTGCTATTTTCATTATGAGTATCACAACACAATGTTAGTGGTAACTATCCTACTGGAAGTTCTGGTTTTTGGACAAAATAATTAACAAGTCCTTACTTTACTGTGGTCTCTAAAGATTCCATGACACTTTCCACAGCAGCAAGGGTCTCCTGGACAAATTCCAACTCATTTAAGCTACAACCCTTCTTCACTTTCAATCAGATATTGTAGGCGAAGACTGCATTGGTTTGTCAATGTTTGTAAATCATTTTGCAAGCTTTTGAGATGAAATATTAGATCTGGATTTTGAAGGCTCCCCAGAGTTCACAGGCTGAATCCAGGGTTTTAGCTTGGCATATTATATAGAGAGAGTAGCCAGTGTTGAAATTTGAACCTGGATCTAGGTGTAGAAACTGTAGATTCTGAACATCTTCAGAATTCAGGACTGTCCTGTTCCTGAGGTTTGCTTTGAATCCACATTTAAAATAAGTCAGAATTACTGGAGCTAAGTTTGGGAATGTACAACCATTACAAATATATTCAGTGCATTCTATACTGAGCTTCCTTTTCCATCCTAATTTGAGAGAGGCATCCTTTCCAGAGATTCTCCCCCCCGCCCTGCCATTATAGACGTTCCCTGGGGTAGCTTTTCTGAACAAATGAAAATATTTTTTTCCATGAAAACATTCTCTAGTGAATATGCTTTGATCACCTCTGAATGCAGCTTCCAAGCATGCACAAATATATTTTATAAAAATGCTGTACAGCAGTAACAACAAATCACAAGTTGATTCAGTGTCACAGTCCTCTTTCAAATGTCATCATGAAGAACATATTCTGCATCAGGGGGATTTTTGTGCATGTCACAAGAAACAAATCAGCCTGAAGCAACTCTCTTGTGAAACATACTGAATTCATCTCCATGTGTCCTTAGAATATAATAACTAACAATACAGTGTACTTGACTTTTGCATATAGTCACTGCTTTCACTGCAAGTACACAAATCTCTGAAGTCAGGTGTTTACAGAACAGCTCAATATAGCAAATAAACATCAAATGCACCATCAATAATTCAAAATTATTTTATTTTAAATGTAATAAAAACTTTAGTTTAGACTTTTGAATGCAAGTTAAGAGAAACACAGTTCACAATAAAAATGATAAAATAAATACTACAGCAGTTCATTTATATACCACTGCTACTGCTAAACTAAAACCCTAAACATCAGCTTACCCCCAAACCAGGGGAATAGACCATTCAGAATCCAAACCTTAATTCTGCAGCTATTTTCTATCTCTATAACCGGCTGAACCGAACCTCAAATTGAAACAGCCCTACATGTTTAGGATTTCAGAGTCTGGATTTACATTTTGCAGCTAGATTCCACCACTAGTTATTGCACCTTCCCCGGGTTTTTTTTTGGTCAATTTTAAAAAAATTATTGTACTATGGTTATTACATTCTGATTTAATTGAAATTTACATCATTTCAAAATCATATAAAGAAATTAGTTTACTAGGTTAGCTCATGTTCTAAAGTTTCATGTTATATATTTTTGTTAAGCACCTGTTTAAGAGCTGTTCTGGAATAGAGATGCTTTCCTGAATCAGGGCCACAAACTTCAGCTGTGACAAATTCATGTTACCACATTTGCCCATTTTGTACTGAATGAACTAGTGGAGCCACTCCATTTTCCACTGGGGAGAAACCTGACATTTTGGAGCCAAAAGTTGTGAGCCCTCTGTAATCCCAGTGCTGCATATATTTAGTTGACCAGCAACAGTAATCTCTGAACATACATAGCAATGGATAATGACCCAGTCACAGCTGAAACATTTGAGTTAATGAATTATTCCAAATGAATGAACAGGGGGACTGTTTTAACTATCTGATATGAATGCAGACTTAGCTAAAGGTAAGTAATACTTTCCATCAGTGACCGTGTCAGAGAAATCCCAGGCTAGAATTGCTTGTTTAGCCACACATCCCATTTAGAAGACATCTGCAACCAAACCTTATGCTGTGATCTTAGCGGAGCAGGGTTAGGTTGGGTCAAGATCTGGATGGGGCATCCCTTAGGTCAACTAGGGCTTGTTCACATGGTGCAAAGTGCCCTAAAGGGGTGTGATTTGTAGGGCACTCGACTGTGTTGCATTCCAGTTGCCCCATGTAGATCCTGCTGGTGTCATATAAAAAGGAAATTCAGTAGCTGGGAATCTTCACTCCAAGTCAGTATTGAACAAATGTCCTATACTGGCACCCTCTTCGGGTGAAACTGAAAACAAACATCCTGGCTGGTCATGGTCATTGAAGACCCAAAAACACTTCTTACAAGATTAGGCACGTTATCCACCTTGTCTGGGTAACAAGCCAAACTTAGATAATGAGCTTGGCTGACCTAAATTGGCCACACAGATTCTCACAGATGTTTCCACAGTTGTGAAGTAATTAACCTTGATATGTATGACACACAATAAATGTGTGTGTCTAGGACAAGATTTAAGCTTTCAAGTCTAGAAGCCCCTTACTATGCTCACACTCACAATGATCCCTCCTTATATCACAAAAACCAGCAAAATTTTCTATGACAATATCTGAGGTGGTTGAAGTGTCCTCATAAAATCACTGGTGACAGGAGTCAGTAAATAAATTTTGCACTTAAATGTGCATATAGCATATCATCTTTAGTTTTCTATACATTAATTTACTATATGCTTCAATTCCTGTTCAAAGGCTTACAAAATGTTTCAAAACTTCACAGCATTCTAGCAGTAATGAATCAATTAATGAGTAAAATCCTCATTTTAGAGGATTGTGAGAGTGAAATCAATGGCAAAACTCTCATTGACTTCAGTGGAGCCAGGATTTCATCCCATGTTTCAAAACATGGTCTTTGCTTTTAGATTTGCAAAAGATGTGACATTTTTAAAGTAACATTCATAGAATCATAGACTATCAGGGTTGGAAGGGACCTCAAGAGGTCATCTAGTCCAACCCCCTGCTCAAAGCAGGACCAATCCCCGACTAACACAACAGGAACCATGAAAAGTATCAAATGTTAATCATTCCACTGTGATGAGCTTTACAACATTTGTAACTAGCAACATTTACCTTCCACGAGCACTTGGGCAAAAGAAGAATGGCTTATATTCATAATTTTCAAATGTACAGTTAATTTTAAGTAACCAATTAAAAACAAGATTTCATTTGGGTTTTCCAGGAGAATGCCACCCATTGCAGACTGTTGTGTAAGTCAGCTAATCTTTCTACACACACTGCCTATAATTGGGCAAAACCAGGTTTTATTTCTCAGTTCGTAATTTCACAGATTTCAAGTTCAAAAGGGACCATTATGATAACAAAGGGCACAGAATTTCATCTAATTATTCCTGAATTAAACCCAGTAACTCCTGGTACAACTACAGTAGATCTTTATGGCAGACTTCTAATCTTGATTTAAAGACTTCAAGCACAGCAGTGTTAGTAAACTGTTCCAATGGCTAATTAACCTCACTACTAAAAGTGTACACCTTATTGTCTAAAACATAACAATAATAATCAGCTAATTTCTAAAAATTTATAATATATTACGGACATGTTTTAAAGCATTATAATTTCTCCATTCGTTGTCCCCCAAATGTATAATAATTGGACAGGTCATGACCTTGAATAGACACGAGGTATTCTTATTTGCTTTCAAGGTAATCATCAATATGAAAACATTGAAATACTAGGATAATTAAATCAGACTCAAGCATGTATGTTATTTTATATATAAGATGTATGGCTTTTTATCTGTGTTCGAAGACAAGAGCAAGGCCTGCATATAAACTAGTGATCAGCTCTCTAAGTGCTTTAAAACTGAAATAAAGAAATGATATTTTTAAATAGCCAAGAGGCACCCTCTCTAACAATCTCTTCCATTTAGGAAAGTGAGTGATTACTTTGTTCTAATAGGAGATTAAAACCTGCTGCACCACAACCACCTCCAGCAATAAGGTTTGCAACTAGAAAATGTTATACTGACTAGTCACATACAGTGCAGATTACTTTCTGAAAGAAAGTTTCACAGCAGGAATTATGAAACTGAAAGAAGCTCTGAAATCTTAATCTCTTTGAAGTGGCTGACAGTGTGATACTTCTGGCAAATGAAAAGGAAGCTGCTAGGACAGATTTATGTTCTCAAATACATGAACGTATTCGATAGGAAGTCAATGCAAGCCTTACGTATGAAACCTAGGGAAGAACTTGGCCCTTATCAAAAGGAAGAATTGCTGCCCACTTTTTTTTTTTTTTTTAAAGAAATGCTAGCACGGTATTCATTAACTACTCTCTTTTCATTTTCCAAACACATCAGGGTGAAATCTTCTGGCTTCCTGTGCAGGTTTATTAAGAGGCAACTTGCAGCGCTTCCACAGCACCTGGAGGTCAGGAAGCAGAGACAGAAGGAGGACACTCCTTATCTTATTGCTTACCAGAGCAGAGTTCTATACGGGCTTTCTCTATGGGAAGATGAAGATTGGTTTGTGAATAGGCCAAGGGTAGTGAAATTATCATTACTGGATCCTCAAACTCAAGTCACTGACTACATGTCCCATGTAGAGGGCATAGAGCAGGGTACACAATACCATCTTGCAAAACATTGGTCCCCAGCACAAATCCTTCCTGCTCTGGTTTCGTACCAGGAAAGTGAACGCAGTGTGAAGTGAGACAGGTTCTGTCTCGCTCGTACAACGACTAACACAATGGAGCCCCAGTCTTGGCTGGTGCCTCTAAGCCAGTGATGCCCAAACTTTTCCTGTCAACCCCCTTTCCCCCAACCAGTAATGGAATCTGTCCGTGGCCCCCTCCCCCTTGATTACTACACAACCAAGTCTTCTTCAGTAGAGGAGTTTTGTCTGAAGGTGGAGCTGGGGGTAGAACTGGGCATGGGAGAGGAGCTGGGGCTAGATGCAGAGCTAGCCTCGGAGGGGAGAGGGAATGAGGGCAGAGCTGGGGTTGGAGCTGGGCTGGGGGCAGAGTGGAGCTGGGTGGTGCTCTCCCCCCCGATTTGAGGGCTGGCCCAGGGTCTGCTGTGTGCCCCCCAAAATGTTCTTCCACGCCCCGCAGGGGGAGCACTCCAAAGTTTGGGGACCACTGCTCTAAGCACTACCACCACATATACACACAAATGAACAAATGCCTGAAATGAATAGTATCTATTCCCACTGTACCAAACCTTCATGCCACTTAAAGTATCTAAAGTTCAAGTAAACATATTTTGAATAGGTGGGCATTGAAGGCATTACATTTAAAGCTCCAGCGAGACAAAGCCCATTAGTTGTGTTGCTTATTAGAGTGCAGTACTATATATTTCTAACTACTAGTATTCTTATCAGGATGTTTATTACAGTATCTCAATGGATTGTAACTGAAATACCACAGCTCACCTGCTCATGCAGGTAGTACAAAGTCATGGCATTTTCTTTTCTGATAATTCAGGCTTACTGCTCCAGTTGTACTTTATGTTCTTTATGCTTCTCCGTGGTAGATACTGGTATTCCACAGTGTACAGAAGGTGTTTCCTGAGGTCTTTATCACAGCTTATGGCCACTGTCCAACATGCTATGAGCACCTACACAAGAAGTACTGCTTCATTTTAGGAACATAATTTTATAGCAGTACTTAATGGCATATAAGGAACAAAAGTGCAATACCATATAATGACATTTGCGTTCTTGACTGGCATGAGCTAGAGTAAAAAAGTATCACAACCTCCTCCAGAAGGACAATCACACAACCAGGAGGGTTCCCAGAAAAGGGCAGGTTTGAAATACAGCTAAGATTTATTCTCTAGTCAAAGCAAGTAAGGTGCCATATGAAGGGGAGACTAGGCATGCAGATGATTAAAGACTTATTTTTCCCCAAGAGCCTAGTCTTAGATTTACTGAAATAGGATTATGTAAAAAGGGCAAGTTGTTATAAACAGCCAGCTATGGGTTTTAAAATAATTGGTGTTGTGCTTCTTTATAGTATATAAAGAAGAAATTAAAGGTTTTTTTGTATTTGGTTATTTTGTTTGTTTGACGACTTTAGAAATATCAGAATTGTTAAATTTGGTCTTCCGAGGTTTTCCTGGAGGAACTCATATGGGTTTTAGAGCACATGTATTGTGAGCTCTTGAACCTTAATTAAAGAGGTGGACTGTAGAATCTTTAACAAAGATGTCTACTTGCCAAAATGTCTGTTAAACATTGAAATTAAATAAGTGCTATCAAAAGCAAACAGCTCTAAATGGTGTAACTAAAACACCCTTCTCCTCACAGCTGCTCAGCTTTCAGTTCCTTGACTCCTGTGGTGTCATAATTTTGTAAAATCTCTGGCCATTACAAACTCTCCCAGGGCAGGCAGAACCTGAATACTATTGTTAAAAAAGAAAAAGATAGAGGGTAGGGGGAATGTTGACTACAGATAGGGTGACCAGACAGCAAATGTGAAAAATCCGGACGGGAGTGGTGGGTAATAGGAGCCTATATAAGAAAAAGACCCAAAAATCAGAATTGTCCCTGTAAAATCAGGACATCTGGTCACGCTCCCTACAGACTTTCAGACATCAAAAAGAGGAGCAGAAGATTTTGGGGGGATGGAAGGTTTTTGATTGGGTTTTTTTTTTTGGGGGGGGGGGGTTGGCCTAGATATGGGGTGAGAAATGTCAGTGCTGAGGACAGTACCAAAAATATCAAGGACGTTCCCTTTCCTACTCAGCCATAGCTTATAATAGTAAACTCCATGCTCTTCCCATCTCCTCCCAGATCACATTCCCCTCTATGTTTTTCCACTGATTACTGAGCTGCTCTTAAACAGTAGCGCTAATATTAACTGTTATAACCCTTTGATGACATCTTCTTCTATTCTTATAAGCAAACCTTTCAATAGTTAATTGTTTTTGCTCTTATGATACATAAGAGTATGCTTTTTGTTGTTGTTCTCACCAGCCACAATTTAAACAGTGATTGACTATTCGTTGTAAGAAACAGCCCTACCCTACCCATTCATATAATCAAATTAACCTTTACATAAATATCCATGGTATTGGTAAAGGATATTAGAAAAATGCTCTAAAATCTTTTATAAATTTCACATCCTCAGGAAGACAAACCTGATTTTGAATGTTTTTGTCATGTAGTTCAAAAAGGGCAGGTTCACAAAACTATTCTGTCTATAATGCTAAGAAACAAAAATAAAATAGGGTAATTTTTTGACCAGGTTGGTGGTTTGGCTGCCAGTACAAATCACAAGGAGTCTGCATTAAAAAACAATCTTTGAATGCTCCACTGTCTTTCAATAGAATAGAAGCAGGAAGAGCATTTAGCTCCTTGTGTATACACTCAGGGCTGTCAATAGAGTGAGTGTCATTATTCTGTCTAGGTTCTCATACCATTCTCATCCCTGCAGTACTGAGTTCATTCAGCAACAAGACTAACATCTGTCACATGTGGTTCCTTCCCTCTCTCATCTTCTTCCTAGGGGAAAAACTGTGTTCATAGTATACTTTTTTGGTGGGGTTTTTGGTGTTTCTTTTTTTTCTTTTAAATGTTCATGCTGCTCTGTGTTTATATAAGAGAAGGCAGGTCAAAGAAGTGCACCTTGCACTTGGATTGGAAGGTGGCGAGTCTGTTATGGTCCTTACTTCCTGTGGGAATGTGTCCCACAGCCTTGGGCCAGCCCCTGAGAAAGCTCTATAAGCATTGGCCCACAGAGGGATATAAAATTGAACAAATGTTGTGTCTGGCTACACTCAAAACCAGAGGATATGAACAGACTCTGGTGATCAAGACAAACAGATTTTGTCTCATATGATATGTATGCACAGTGCCTAGCACAATGGCACAGGGTCCAAGATTAAAACTGTATTCCTCAGCATTGTCATTTGTTCGAAACAGATAGGCAAGATCAGCCCATACTCAGCATTGCCAACCCCAAGCATTCAAAAATCATGACTCAGACCTCCAAAAATGAATGGATGAAAAATCATATTAAAAATATATATTTATATATTTGTCTTGTGGCTGTAGGTTAGACTCCTTTCCTGTTTTCAAATTTTCCTCTGCAATCTTGGGGGCTATGAACTGACTTTTATGTTAAATAAAAACTGATCTGTAAGCCACCTGACACTCTAAGAACAATACCAATATCATGTAACTTGCAATAAAATGGCAACACTAAATACTTGGATGTTTAGTGGACTAGGAACCGCTGCAAGAATGGCAAATCAAAAATATGAGCACCACTGACTACATCAGCTATCAGTATTCTCAAGCTAGTTGACATTCAGAAGAATAATGAAATACAAACGGGTAGTAGTCAGCCACAGCCCTGTGCCAAACATCACTGCTCTGAAAAATGCTGCTATGTTCATGACATTTTCCAACAGATATGGAAAGAAAACGGGGTAGGAGAAATGTCTACAGACTAACATCTGTAAACCCTCCTTTACACAGCAGCTGCTCTCTCTTACTCTGGCAATATTTTAAAAAATATATTCCAATTAATTTAAATTCATTTGGTGCTCTCATGAAAGTGAGTCTGCAGTTGAGTTTCCCAAGAGCCTTTGATTTCCTCTCTGCATGCAGAGACGTGCTTAATTAAAACTTTCCATTAAAGCACCATTAGCTAGACACACAAGGCATACTAAGTTGTACTTAGACGCCCTGCCAGAAAACCAGCAGTGCTGACTCTTCCCTTAAGTTAATGAAAAGTAGTTTAAAATATCAATGAAAAGGATGATTTATGATCATACTGTATATAAATATACAGCAGACAACATATGTCTACCATCTGCAGTTGGTGCAATATAGTCTCAGATACCGTCACTTAGTTGCATCTGACGGGCTCATGTTACTGAATGCTTACTGGAGATACTACACCAGTTATTTTCTAGAACATCATAATAAAGTAAATCACCAATCTGAGCCTTTAAAAGGTGTTAGGCAACTGCATGAACAAATCTCATTATCAAACAAGATCTGTGCAGGTTGCTCCTATTCGCCACTTTCAAAATTTACTCATAGGGCCTTATACCCACCCCACAAAGATGCAGATGTTACTGGATGCCGCTATTACAAGTTACATCATGGAATTCATACAAAAAAATCAAATTGTTGGGATTTTTTGTTATGATGTAAAGGTTCAAAAAGACAAATTAAAGACTCTAATAATTTGTGGGCTGGGACAAAAAAAAACTCTTGAAGAAATGAAGATCACTAAAAAAATATGTATTGCAAGGAGTGTTTGAAAAGCCTGCAGAATACTACAAAAATTTTCATTACAATGCATTTGCGATGCTTGGAGGACAGCATAAAGCAGCAGAAAAATACCTAGTAAGCAAGTTACTAGACATCCTAATAGGGAAACATCTCCTTTTCGCCAAAGATGAAGTGCTGTTATTTCTATATCTGAAAGAGAACAGGCAGTTATTATTATGATCGTGCCTAGAGACTGCAGCTCCATTATGCCACGCACTGGTTACCAGACATGTACATTTCAGATAGGTTGGGGAGAGAGGGTTCACATTCAGATTAAGCTGAAACTAGGACTGTTCGAAATCAGGGCTAGATTTCAGGTTTCACAGCACTGACCATCTTGAGAGACAGTCTCAGTAAAATTCAACGATCATGGCAGATATCTTGTGGGACCAGCAGATCTCAACGATTTTGCCATTAAGATAAATTGTTCTCATGAGATTCCAGATATTTTGAGGCCAAAATCTGACAAGAACAACAGTTCTAGCAAAATTGGAGCCATATCCAAAATCAGAGCTAACCATTAGCATACTAAGGACTCAAAATACAAAGCACTGAGGGCCCAATTCAGCAAAGAATTTAAGCACGTGTTTAAATCTCTCTCTATTCAGCAAAGTACTTAGGTATATGCAATTAAGGTGGATGCCTTGTTAGCACTACAAAAGTAATCAACTGTTGAGAATTAGGCCACTGCCACCTTAATTGAATTGGCCTCTTTAGCACTGACCCCCCGGTTGGTAAGGCAACTCCTGTCTTTTCATATATATATACTGCTTACTGTATTTTTCACTCCATGCATCTGATGAAGTGGGTTTTAGCCCACGAAAGCTTATGCCCAAATAAATTTGTTAGTCTCTAAGGTGCCACAAGGACTCCTCGTTGTTTTTATCTTACAAGAGGAGACTAAAAGAGTCTGGAACAGCTTTCAGTAGGAGTAGTTGGGGCAAACAATCTAACTAGTTTTAGAATGGAGCTTAATAAGTTTATGAAAGGATTTATATGACAGGGTTCCCTGCATTAGCAGGGGACTGGATTCATTTCTATGGACACGAAAGAGAAAGTGACCTCATATTGTGGCTCCCAAAATTATTCAAAGGTGATTTCACAAAGCATTACCTTTGCTACCAAGGGGATGCGACATCAGGGCCAGATGGAGGAGGCTCCAATAAGGCCTGATCCTGCATCATTAAAATAAATGTGACTTTTCCTATAAGACTTCCTGGTTCCACTTAAAGCAATGGCAAAACTCCCATTGATTTCAATGGTGGCAGGATTTCTTCTTTAATAGGAGCAGGGCCATACTGTGTAATCCATGCCCATTCCAAATGTATCCACAAGACCATGCACTGGAAGGTGCCCAACCATGAACATCTAGAAGGAATCTCTCCTTGAACCACAAGCAATCACACTGTCTCTAAACTCTTATTAATTTAATAAAACAGGATAGGATTTGGTCTACAATGGGAAAGCTGAGCATAGAATTACTCACAAGTTATTCTCCCGTAATCAGAGAGTTAAAAAAATGTTAATCAAATTACAAAAGATGGAGTTATAGAGAGTGCTCTGTAATTTCAAGTGTCAACCACTTTTGAAGCTATAATTTACGGTATTAGTGTTTATACTTGAATTTAGAATACATTATCATCATTATGGACTCCGCAGGAAATAATCAGATGATTCTTATGAAAACTCCTAGGTACAGCAATTAAAACAATGGCAGAATATAATTCTATACATTACAGAAATGACAAAAAAGGTAACATTGAAATAAAGGGGGAGATTTTTCAAAGGCAAAAAGGGCCATGCTTTCACAGTCCCTCTCTGAGGCTGCTTGGACCATTGTGCATTCTTGTGACCTTTCCCCACTTCTAATAGCTTCTCTACCACAACCACATGAATATCTGCTAAGAAATTATCTTCAGCAGCACAAACAGTAGAAGCACATAATCACCCGTATATTTAAAACACAGTGAGCAATAAATGACTAAAATTTAATTCTCTCTGTTTTGGCCTGAGTGCATGTGACATTCACTGTGCCATTTCTGGATCCTTGCAATAGAGAGTGGCACTGCCTGAATACAACTTTAACATGCCTTGTCTCTTCTGCTGTATTAAGCCGTTAACTTTGTTATTGCTGAATTTTGTTACTGTAGCAAAATACATCATTAAAATGTAATAAACTTTACAGTCATTTTCCAAATATAGACATCAAATATGCAGCAGCATCTTATCACTTCCATGTATGCAATCTGAGTGATATAAAAGGGTTTAATAGCTATTTGTTCTTTAATTTGATCACAGCAGATATACTATGGCACACAGGTGTATATACTATACTGTACTATAGCGGGGCAGAAGAATGCATTCATCTGCACTGACTGACTCTTGGTTTTGCATATTCTATTTTTTTGAACAAAAACATTCTTTTCGCATAAATGCTATTCTCTTCTGAGCGTGGGGTCACCTTTCACAGCCCATGGTATGGTGCTCAGTGAGAGCCTAGATTTAACAACTAAGGCCATGTCAACACTTCAAAGCTTACAGTGGCATAGCTGTGCCTCTGTAAGAGCGCTCCTGTAGCTACGTTATGCGAACGGGAGAGAGCTCTCCCATCAACATCATAAAAGCAGCTCAACGAGCAACAGTAGCTATGTCAGCCTAAGAGTGTCTCCTGCCAACAAAGTGCTGTGCACATGAGCATTTATGCCAGCAAAACTAATGGCACTTAGGGGTGTGGTTTTTTTCACAACCCCGAGCGACAAAAGCTTTGCCAATGTAAGTGCTAGTGTAGATATGGGCTAAATGATTTCGTTGAAATACTACATAAAATACCAACACAACAGAATCCAGAGTCTGCAGTTCACTCTGTCCCTGTGGTTTAGAGCCCAGCCTTCCAAACTGGAGGTGATCCCTTTGACCTCTGCCACCACATCCTTACCCAACGCTGCCTGCTCAACATGCAGGTGATGGTGTTTGGGGAGGGAAAGAAAATGGGATGGAGCCTATCAGTACAGCTAAGAGTGATGGCCAGCTGGGATCAGCTGAGAGCAATGGGAAGTGTTCCTAGCCCACACTGAGATTCCTCAGCACTCCAGTGGCAACTGGCCCTGGGAGTGAGGGCCAAAGTTCTATATATGTACCTCAGCCTAGATGTTAAGCCACAAATTTACTTTAAAATGCAACATACCTTACAAAGCCATTAGTGATCTCAAGCATAAATGCAGTGTTTGGTTTCACACAACATGTGGCATAGATATCCACTACGTGAAAGCAATGGGACTACTCATGGGAATAGAATTAAGCAGGATCAAGCCCCAAGCCCATACTGTGGATTGTTTTATCCATCTCTTTCAGAAAACTATCCAGTTCAAAGGGGAGTTCTGCTTAATGATGAATGAGATGATATGGTGTTTCAATCTTTGGTGTAGGAAGTGGACACTAATGCCTCTTTCCTCTACCAATAAATAAACTACAAAGCAAAATGGTGACATTAAACAAGAGAAGTTACGAAGTGACAGAGGTTGGACAGCTCTGGGGCTGCAGAAAAGGACCTCAGGATTTACATTAGTACAATACAAAAGGCTAGTCTGATGCTTACATTTTTAGCCAAAAGACCCTTTAATAGATGCTTGAAAGTCTGACAATGCAAAACAGAAGAACAGGTTTTCGTTTAATTGACTCTTAGAGGGGCAGTGGTATGTCTATATTTGCACGTGGACAGTTACTTGTGCGTGTTCTCCATACTTACACCAAGTGTCCACAAACACTGTGCTGGGCACAGGTACACTCTGCACACAGGTGTATGCATCCTCATCCACCATGCCCCTTTTCAATATGCGACATTAGCGCTAACATTTATGGGGCAGTATCCCAGATTCCTGTGCATCACAGGATGCTCTATGGACAGCCTTGCTGCATATTGTTAGAACCATGCGGCACCTCCACACATTTGACAACAGCATCTCCCACAGGTGCTGGAACTAGGTGTGTTGCTGCACCCCCTGGCTTGAAGAAGTTTCCATTATATACAAGGCTTGCAGTTTGGTTCAATGGCTCTCAGCTCCCCCACTATAAAAATTGTTCAAGCACTCCTGTATCTCTCTGACATTGCTCCCTTCTGCCAAATTCCATTGGAGAGATGAAGTAAGTCCATGAAGATGTATAGAAGCAGTATCGAAGCAGGTGGGTATTGCCTTTAGAAGCTGGCAACACCTGACAGCTACTGGTCAGTTGCCAACCAGTTCAGGGCTAGGAAGTCAACTGTCAGGGCAATGATTGTACAGTTTGCTACACTATCAATACTGTGATCTGCCCACAGGTGGTTCCCATAACCCAAGTCCCTGAAATTATAGCAAGATTTCAGAGAATTGGTTTTCCAAACAGTGTGTGGGGCATTGATGTAATGCACATCCCAACACTTTGTCCACCAAAAGGGGCCAGCAAATATGTAAACTGCAGTGATTACCACTCGCTGGTTCTCCACAGCTTAGTGGACCACAGGGATCAGTTCACGAACACAAAGCTGGGACACATCGGAAAGGTCCACGAAACCAGGGTGCTCAGGAGTTTCGGATTGTCTCACAGGAGGGAAAAAAGGACTTTAATCCCACAAAACAATGTGACTATGTACGGTGTTTCTGTGCAGACATGTATTTTGGGGGACCCCACATGCCCTCTACTACTGTGGCTAACGAAACCTTACCCAGACATCGCTGACCCGAGAAAAAGGAAATTCGACTACAGACTGAGTAGCTGTAGAATGGTGGTGTAGTGTGCATTGGGGCATCTGAAAACCTGCTGGGGACACCTTCAGATCCATCTAGATGCCAATGTGGCCAAAACAGTTCAGATTATTGTGGCATACTGTGCTTTGAATAATGTATGTGAGGCAAAAGGAGAATACTGCCATAGTGATTGGGCACAGGGCACTTCTGTTTCCCAAACCTTTACAGGCAGCCAAATCCCACGCTGCGCGCATAGCTCCTGATTCCCAACAGGTCAGGGAAATTTGTGATGCTGCACTCATACATAATGGAACAGTGGGGAGTCAGAAGGTGACGTGGGACTGTCAAGGTACACTATTGCGATGCTATGGTGCTGCTTGAAAGTTCTCAATTGAGCACCGCCACGTATTTCCATTGCAAGGTACTTCGATGGGATTTGATCCCCTGCAGTTAATGTACTAACTGAAAGCAGACATTTGGGGCGGACCCTCAAAATTAATACCTTTGGCTATGGTTTTGTGCTGTGGAGGCTGTTAGTGCACTTTAATGCCATAGCAATGTGTTACCTCAAGGGGAATAAGGCAACGCTTCTGTCAAGGTTCCTTCCCCACTCTGAACTCTAGGGTACAGATGTGGGGACCTGCATGAAAACCTCCTAAGCTTACTTTTACCAGCTTAGGTTAAAACTTCCCCAAGGTACAAACTATTTTACCCTTTGCCCTTGGACTTCCACCGCCACCATCAAACTTTATCTGGGTTCCTGAGAAAACGTCGTTTGGACACGTCTTTCCCCCCAGAATCCTCCCAATCCTTACACCCCACTTCCTGGACAAGGTTTGGTAAAAATCCTCACCAATTTGTATAGGTGACCACAGACCCAAACCCTTGGATCTTAGAACAATGAAAAAGCATTCAGTTTCCTTACAAGAAGACTTTTAATAGAAGTAAAAAAGAATCACCTCTGTAAAATCAGGATGGTAAATACTTTACAGGGTAATTAGATTCAAAACATAGAGAATCCCTCTAGGCAAAACATTTAAGTTACAAAAAAGACACACAGACAGGAATAGTCATTCTATTCAGCACAGCTATTTTCTCAGCCATTTAAAGAAATCATAATCTAACACATATCTAGCTAGATTACTTACTAAGTTCTAAGACTCCATTCCTGTTCTGTCCCCGGCAAAAGCATCACACAGACAGACACAGACCCTTTGTTTTTCTCCCTCCTCCCAGCCTTTGAGAGTATCTTGTCTCCTCATTGGTCATTTTGATAAAAAGGATAAAAGGAAAGCCCCTTTTCTCAGAAAGTGCAGACTTGACTCCCTCCTGTATCTGTCACCAGTGGATTTAGCTTACAATAAGGGTGTCCCTCCCTCCTTGTGTAACGTAAATAAAATAAAGAGAAGACAAGGTGATATGGTGCAAACAAAGGTAAGTGTATTCAGGGTAAAGGTACAGAAAACTGGGAGAAATGGGGCGGGGGGAGAAGAAGAAACACAAACATCACCAATACAATGAAACAGTGACTGGCTTTAGGAGCTTGAAGCTCAGACCCACAAAACCTCTCTTGGTGTTCAGAAAAATAATAAATGAAACCCCAATACAGAAACCTCTCCTACTATATTCAGGTGCAGTGAATGCTATGCACAGACGCGAGGCCCAGAATCTTCAATTCTCTGGCTGATTGGGAGCCTTCGAGGAGGACCACTGGGGAGTCCTGACAACTGGTGGACTTTGTCGCAGGCGGGGAGACCCTCTGGGATAATGGACACCAGGAAAGCTGCAGGATTCCCTCACAGGTAAGATGGCTTCGCTGTGGTGGGAATGATGATGACGACAGGCCTCTCCTTCCTCTGTCTCGCTTCAGGGTAGACGATGTTCTTCTCGCTAGCTCTGGAACGTTGGGAAGACCCGACCGTGCACGCGCTGCCGCTGGAATGGACAGCCCCGCGCAGGCGCTGAGCAAGATCTTATATAATCTTTAAGGAGGGAAAAGTTCTGATGGAATAGAGTGTTGGGGGTTGGTTTTGGTGGAAAAAACTGGTTCTGTCCGGTTTGAGCCAGGGGACTCCAGTGTCTAAGTTGTAAACAAATTGGCTTACAAAAATGGAGTCCAAGGGTCACAGATGATATACTCCATATTGGATTTCATTAGAGCCAGTGATTTACATAACCTTTATCTTATATACATTATTAAAACAACTAATTAAACACATTTAAACAATACCAACACAACATTTTTTTCTAACAAATGTTTTGCCACATATTATCTGCTCTGTTTCAAGTTGTTTTATAGGGAGCACTGAAGCACTGTTTAAAGTTATTAAGAACAGTTCTGTAAGGTTCTGGGAGGGACTTAAGACATTCATTCATTTCTCTCTGATGCTGTAGCTCTTATCAAGTGATATTCACTGCTGTCATGCCACTGGGGTAGGACACTGGCTGCTGGCTACTTCTGGCAGCAGGCAGTGCTCCACCTCTATTCCCAACCCACCCACCCACCGTAGTGATGAAGAACTATTATACTGCTCCAGCAACAAGTGATGAGAAATTGCCCCCAAAGGTGGAGGAGGAGAAGCCATGAACCCCCAAAGCTGGTAGAATCACAGCCACCACTTCCAGGAGGAAATGTAGGGTACTAGTGGTTGGTGACTCTTCTGAAGGGGACGGAGGCGTCCATCTGTCAGCCCTACATGGCATCCTGGGAAATATACTGCCTACCAGGGACCCATATCCATGATCTTATGGAGGGACTGTTGAGGATCATCCAGCCCTCTGACTACTGCCCCATGCAAGGATGATGTCATGGTAGGGGTCTACTATAGATCACCTAACCAGGAAGAAGAGGTGGATGAGGCTTTTTTAAAGCCACTAACAAAATCATCCAAAGCACAGGACTTGGTGGTGATGGGGGAACTTCAACTACCCAGACATCCATTTGGAAAATAACACGGAAGGGCACAGATTATCCAACAAATTCTTGGAATGTATTGGAGACCATTTTTTTTATCTCAGAAGATGGAGAAAGTTACTAGGGGAAAGACTGTTCTAGATTTGATTTTAACAAATAGGGAGGAACTGGTTGAGAATTTGAATGTTCATGATTCTAAGGAATGGTACGAGGGAAAACAGCACAATAAAGATAATGGAGTTCAAGAAAGCTGAATTTGGCAAACTCAGGGAGTTGGTAGGTAAGGTCCCATGAAAAGCAAGCAAGGGGGAAAACAGTTCAAGAGCATTGGCAGTTTTTCAAAGAAACATTATTAAAGACAAAAGAGAAAACTATTCTATGCATAGGAAATATAGGAAGTATGGCAAGAAACTACCCTGGCTTAACCAGGAGATCTTCAATTATTTGAAATTAAGAGTCCTACAAAAAGTGGAAAATAGGTCAAATTTCAAAGGATGAATATAAACAAGTAACACAAGTATGCAGGGACAAAATTAGAAAGACCAAGGCACAAGATGAGATTAAACTAGCTAGAGACATAAAAGGTGACAAGAAAACATTCTACAAATACATTAGAAGCAAGAGGAAGACCAAAGACACGGCAGGCCCATTACTAATTACAAAATGGGAAATGACTGCCTAGAAGGAATGCCACAGAAAGGGATCTGGGGGTCATAGTGGACCACAAGCTAAATATGAGTCAACAGTGTAACACTGTTGCAAAAAAAGCAAACATCATTCTGGGATATATTACCAGGAGTATTGTAAGCAAGACACAAGAAGTAATTCTTCTGCTCTACTACATGCTGATTAGGCCTCAAATAGAGTATTGTGTCCAGTTCTGGGCGCCACATTTCAGGAAAGATGTAGAACAACTGGAAAAAGTCAGAGAAGAGCAACAAAAATGAATAAAGGACTAGAAAACATGACTTAGAAGGGAAGAATGAAATATTGGATAGGTTTAGTCTGGAGAAGGGATGACTGAGAGGGTAAATGATAACAGTTTATAAGTACATAAAAGGCCGTCACAAGGAGGAAGGAGAAAAAATATTCTCCTGAACCTCTGAGGATAGGACAAGAAGCTTAAATTACAGCAAGGGCAGTTTAAATTGAACATTAGGAAAAACTTCCTAACTGTCAGGGTAGTTAAGCACTGGCATAAATTGCCTTGGGAAATTATGGAATCTCCACCATTGGAGATTTTTAAGAGCAGGTTAGACAAACCCCTGTCAGGGATGGTCTAGATAATACTTAGTCCTGCCATGAGTGCAGGAGACTGGACTAGATGACCTCTCAAGGTCCCTTCCAGTCCTACGATTCTATGATTGCTCCCATGGTATTAGTTGCCAGTGGTATTTGTTTGGTGCAGGTGGGTGTGTCCTTAAAATACCGCTCAGTGTCAGGTATCTTCACTGGTAGTTTAGTTCTGTTTCCTTTCTATTCACCTTTTATTATTAACCAAGACAAAGACTTCTCAATAAAATTCTCCTCAGTTTTTCATTGTGGTGCTTTAGACAACCACAGCATACTTCATTGACATGAACACATGAACTTTTTAATTTTTTTCTTAATGGCTGAGGGGAATGGGGAAGGGTTGGGAAGGGATGGAACTGTTAGCATTTCCTTGGCACCAGACTTTTACAGAAATCACAGTCACGTGCTGTGAAACCTGTTACTTACCCCAAATCTCTGGGAAGTATCTAGTATCATACTCAGAAAACAAGATACAGACACAAGTGAAGGAACAGAAACTTTTATTTACATACATACACGGAACAGTTTTTAATAGGAACAAATTAACAAAAAAAAAAAGCCAAATCCCCTCGGGAGACATCTCCTCACTCCTCCCTTCCCCCTCTATGACGAGATAACTGGTTCTGTGGACGAAGGGAAAGCAGTGGACGTGTTGTTCCTTGACTTTAGCAAAGCTTTTTACACTGTCTCCCACAGTATTCTTGCCAGCAAGTTAAAGAAGTATGGGCTGGATGAATGGACTATAAGGTGGATAGAAAGCTGGCTAGATTGTCGGGCTCAACGGGTAGTGATCAATGGCTCCATGTCTAGTTGGCAGCTGGTATCAAGTGGAGTGCCCCAAGGGTCGGTCCTGGGGCCGGTTTTGTTCAATATCTTCATTAATGATCTGGAGGATGGTGTGGATTGCACTCTCAGCAAGTTTGCAGATGACACTAAACTGGGAGGAGAGGTAGATACGCAGGAGGGTAGGGATAGGATACAGAGGGACCTACACAAATTGGAGGATTGGGCCAAAAGAAATCTGATGGGGTTCAACAAGGACAAGTGCAGAGTCCTGCACTTAGGACGGAAGAATCCAATGCACCGCTACAGACTAGGGACCGAATGGCTAGGCAGCAGTTCTGCAGAAAAGGACCTAGGGGTTACAGTGGATGAGAAGCTGGATATGAGTCAACAGTGTGCCCTTGTTGCCAAGAAGGCCAATGGCATTTTGGGATGTATAAGTAGGGGCATTGCCAGCGGATCGAGGGACGTGATCGTTTCCCTGTATTCGACACTGGTGAGGCCTCATCTGGAGTACTGTGTCTAGTTTTGGGCCGCACACTACAAGAAGGATGTGGAAAAATTGGAAAATGTCCAGCGGAGGGCAACAAAAATGATTAGGGGACTGGAACACATGACTTATGAGGAGAGGCTGAGGGAACTGGGGATGTTTAGTCTACGGAAGAGAAGAATGAGGGGGGATTTGATAGCTGCTTTCAACTACCTGAAAGGGGGTTCCAAAGAGGATGGCTCTAGACTGTTCCCAGTGGTAGCAGATGACAGAATGAGGAGTAATGGTCTCAAGTTGCAGTGGGGGAGATTTAGGTTGGATATTAGGAAAAACTTTTTCCCTAGGACAGTGGTGAAACACTGGAATGCGTTACCTAGGGAGGTGGTGGAATCTCCTTCCTTAGAAGTTTTTAAGGTCAGGCTTGACAAAGCCCTGGCTGGGATGATTTAATTGGGGATCGGCCCTGCTTTGAGCAGGGGGTTGGACTAGATGACCTCCTGAGGTCCCATCCAACCCTGATATTCTATGATTCTGTGATTCTCACAAGGGGCTCAGGGGGTGGGGGGGTCTGGGGCTGAAAACAGGCTGTACACCAGGGATTGGGTCAGACTCATCATTCCCCTCCTTAATGCTCTGGGGAGATTCTTCCAAGAGGGATTTCAGGTGACTGAGGAGGATGTGGTGCCAGGTGTCCAGCATGCTTTTCCCTGGCAGGGGAGCTGGGATTCACCACTTCAGCAACAGACTGCACGGCAACTGGAGGAGCAACATATGGTGCCTGTTCCTGCAGATTTCAGAGTAGCAGCCGTGTTAGTCTGTATTCGCAAAAAGAAAAGGAGTACTTGTGACACGTTAGACACTAACAAATTTATTTGAGCATAAGCTTTCGTGAGCTACAGCTCACTTCATCGGATGCTCACGAAAGCTTATGCTCAAATAAATTTGTTAGTGTCTAACGTGTCACAAGTACTCCTTTTCTTTTTGTTCTTGCAGAGGAGCAGTGGCCATGGCATCAGTCGGGCCTCATAAGTATTCCACCACAAATTGGACTAGCTACTGCACAAGTGCAAGATCCTGTTCTCTCTGTGCATGCTACCATTGCCTGTGCTCTCTCTCTATTTGCAGGAATGCCTCATCCTTAGAGCCCAATCCTCTCTTACCCTAAGCAAGTCCTACCCTTGACTCCTTCTGTCTGTGCCAACAAGCAAGTCCTCCAGAGTCCTTTGGCATCTTCCTTGGCTATCTCTGCAGTGCTGCTTCTGCCCTCCCAATGGAATAGGCTCTCTGTCAGCATCAGAATGTCCTAAGACAAGGGTAGCATAATATTTCATTTTGCTTTGGAAGATACCTAAATCTCCTCTCCCCCCACCGTACATAACACAACTGTGCTGTCAAAGGCTACAATTCACAAGGAAACTGACTGTGTTATAAGGTAGCAGACTGAGTTCCCATGGAAGAGGAGCAGATAACCACAAAGAACAGCTCTCCCAACCACCCCCTTTGCAGCCATGTCTCGTTTGGGGACCATGTCAGGGTGGAGCATGGGTGGGGTGCGGGGGATGGCTTCAGGCATGTATTACCAGAGCAAGAGGGGATATTCATGGGGAGTTTGGGGGCATATTCAACTTACCAGGCTCGGATCCCAGTTCCTGCCACAACTCGGGGTCCTCCCCCAACTCAGGAGGGGTTTCCTCAACCAGGTCTGCCAGGTAGATGTGCGGAATCTTCTGGGTCTCCCATGGCTTCCTCTGGAACTATCTCCGAGGCCCAGGCTGCCTTCTCATCCTGCCCATCACCAGCATCCCACCATACAATGAGGCTAGCGGGGCCGAGGAGAGGGTCATGACTGAATTCAGACTCAGCACTTGCAGCCCAGGAGAGCCCATGGTTAAGCTCACCGTAGCGAAGGCATGTGCTAGGTCCTCTCCCAGAGTGACTGAATGAGTCCTTCATCCTCTAGTACAGGAGCCTGAGGTGCTTCATGCTCTCCCAGCACTTAGACAGAGTCCGGTGAACGCCTGCCTCTTCCAGCCTCTACAAAATCTCCAAATACAGGTGTTTGTTCCTGCTGGTACAGGCGAAGTTATGGAGGATGTGGTATTCTGCCCACACATTGATCAGCACCTGGGTGTGCTCCAGAGACCAGGAGGCAGCTCTTGGAACATGCTCCATGGTCAGCACTGGTGATCAGTACAGTTCATAGGAGAACAAACTGCTCAGTGTAGGTCGCTAGTACCTATGGCAATGGGGGATCAGGGACCTCTCCACCTTTGGGTAAACATCAGGTAGCAAAGTGATCAGTGCATTGGTAGAATGGCCCTAAAGGACTATCAGTCCCTGTGACCTGGTACACACTCGTTGCCCCCATCCATACTGCACTTTAGAAGGGATACAGGGCCATGCCAAGGCAGAGGGGTGTACATACCCACACCCCTTATGCATGCTAGCTTTTGTTCACTGGACTATCCTTCAGAAATGTACTTCAGATGAGGACAGTAGGAGCGCTATGGCACAACAATGCACGTATGACCACGTACACTCACGAGTGTAGACGCACTCTTAGTGGGAAGTGATTGGCCCATATTCACTGTCCATCTGCCTCAGGGTAAAACCACATCTTATGGCCAAAAGTTAAATGAAACAAATGGGTTTTCACAAAGAACTCCCACAACTTCCTGCAACCAGTGATTGTGATCATGTGTGTCAGGGAGACCTTTCCCTTTTTTTATCCAGCGTCTATCTTTCCCAGAAGTAATCATCTTCTCTTGTATCCAGTCCTATTCCCCTAAGGCAAAGGCCCTCTACAATCTATCCAAAAAGAACTCACACCTGTCCTGCTCCAGCTCTTCCCTGAACTCTGTGGACTTCCATCTAAGTCCTCTGTCTTCACTTTAGGGGAATCATGCAGGTGCATCTAATGGGGGGAAGAGTGGGGGGGGGGGCTAAACCAGCCCAAAATGTATTAGTTAATTGCTGATAAACAGCCAGCAGCAAAGAACAAAA
Source organism: Natator depressus (assembly GCF_965152275.1). NCBI lineage: Eukaryota > Metazoa > Chordata > Testudines > Cheloniidae > Natator > Natator depressus. Next base: position 33,539,524 of record NC_134235.1, read on the forward strand.
AGACACAAACCATTGTTATTATGTGGCTCCCTCATAAACATCAGTTATAGCTATGCTTGTTACAGATTTCTTAAGGACTGATGGAGTTTATAAACACACACAGAATCCACAAAATTTTTCCAACCAAACTAACAATTTCAATTAAGTCAAATTTTGAGTCTGCACTGATTTAGAATGATAGGAATGTAAATGTAGGGCTAGGAGGAACTTCAAGAAGTCTCAAATCCATCCCCTTGAGCTCAGGCAGGACCAAGTAAACCTAGACTATCCCTGACAGGTGTATGTCCAACCTGTTCTTAAAAACCTCCAGTGATGGGGATCCCAAAAACTCCCATGGAAGCCTATTCCAGGTGTACTTATTATTGTGTTGTAAATGTGCGGTATGATACAAAGAGGAATACATGGACCGCAATTGCCTCTGTGGCAGCTCCCCCCTTGACACTACGGTTTGGTAGAAATTTCCTCCAGCCATATGGGATTAGTTCAAAAAGATAAGAACTATGGGTTATACTATGTCTTCTGTGTAGCCCCTGTTTGGAAACCCAGGAATAGCCACAGCTGGGGATATCCCTGGTAGCCTGACTCCTCCGATGGAGGGTAAATAGCACTGTTAGTCAGAGCCTCCTGTAAATCCCAGAGGCTCTGCCAGGTATGGCAGCAGACTACATAGCCTCTTCTATGAATGGGGCAAATCTGACCCCATGCCAATGGGATAGTCTGAGGAGGATCTCTGCAAGGTAATGCTCATAGACACTCTACCCAAGAGTCTCCTTCTATGGGTTTTTCCACAAAGGGATTGTCTGGGCCACAGTATGAAAAATTGCTCTTGCAAAACTGGAGTAAGTATGTAGCATGAATAAAACATCACATCAAACACTCATTTGGGGGGAAAAATACTCACCTCTGCTAGTTCCATGCTGGTGCCTTCTGTAGATTCAATTAATCACAGAGAAATTAGCATGGTAAATAAAAAAGGATGAGAATGGAATACTGAAAACACTTATGACAGTTTAGTATTTAAAGGCATGGGATCTGCTCTTAATTAAACTGAAGTGAAGGGGAATTCACATCTTTGTTAAAAATGACAGTACCTGTTGTCAATGAGGCTTGTGATAAAGCATCTTGGAAATATTTTCCTTCCTCAGAAGCTGCATATTCGAAAAAATTATTCTGATAGAACAACTGCTTTTTTCAACTTCATTATTCACTCAGGATTAGTTCAAATAGATAGGATTCACTGAATACAAACCTTGCACATAAAACACAGCAGTAGGTAGAAATAAGAGTTCAGCTACAATATACTTGGTAGCTTTTTACAATTTGATGATGAGAGAGCTTAGGCTTTAAATCGAAGTGCTGTGATTTTGTTAAAAATAACTCTTCAGTATCATAATTAGCACCACAATACTAGAACTCATTCAGATTTCATTTTAGAGGAAAACAAACCTTTAATTTCCTTTTCCCGTAAGTTAACTGTTTTATGTAACACAACATTTCCTTGCAAACAGTATTTTTCCATAAGCAGACTATTAAATATGAAGACTGAAATTTTCAAAAAAGTACCCACTGATTTTTTGGGGGGCGGGGGGTCAACCTGGGAGGCTGGCAGGTTCAGCACCTTGAGTATTCTAAACTGAGCACCCAAAATTTGGGAATCCAGAATTAATGGCCACTTTTGAAAATTTGGACCTAAATACATTACAGTTGTCTAGATTTGAACAGGGGGATCACTATCTATTGAAAATAACACAATCTGATGACACCATTTACCCTTTTTATCTATCTAGTCAAAGGCATTTCCTTGCTCTATACATAAGAATCTACAGTATGCCAGGAAGGCCTACTCCAGTGGTTCTCAAACTTTTGGTGACCCCTTTCACATAGCGAGCCTCTGAGTGTGACCCCCCCTTATAAATTAAAAACACGTTTTTATATATTTAACACCATTATAAATGCTGGAGGCAAAGTGGGGTTTATGGTGGAGACTGACAGCTCACGACCCCCCCACGTAATAACCTTGCAACCCGCTGAAGGGTCCCGACCCTCAGTTTGAGAACCGTTGGTCTACTCTGTCTCTTTCTTTCCAGAATATAGTGAACCATTTAGCTATTGTATATGATGCACAGCTGTTTGAGGTAGGGAATAATACAACACACAGTAAACAGATGTTACATAATAGCTGCATGTCGCAGATGGACAGTGAGAACTTCTTGTACCCAAGGTCTGACAATACCTCACACCATTCTTGGCATGTACTTGACCTCATCATATACACCACAGAAGAGTTTGGCTTTCAAAAAGGAATCTGTGTCAGGACTTTTCATTTACATAATATTTAAGATACAATCTGCGAGTAAACAGAATAAAATTCTAAGGCCACTGGACGGCTGAAATGGATGAAACCTGTTGTTGGCCTTTTGTTGTAAAACTCTGAAGAAATAAAGACATAGTAGAAAAATAAAATGCTTTGAAACATGTGGTTTACAGATTAAATTATGTTACTGATAAATCAAATATCAATCCCAGCCCAACTGTAGCATAATTCATGGCATAAATATTACATTTAGTAGAATCATTTCATCTGGCACAAGCTTTAACTTCCCACAACCCAGAAAGACAATCAGAGAGAAATGGAAATCCTCAAAATTGCAGCTTTAGAAGCCCATTACTATGGACCCAGCAATGGTATATTTTCACTCATGAAAATGGGATATGTATAACTCCATTTTGGGTATTTTCAGCATCTCTCCTTCTGAATGCTCGATGCACTCTGATACCAATATAATGTTCTATTTGATAAGCAAGAGGTGTCACATAGTGCTTCCGGGTAGCAATAATATAATTCTGTTTATATATTGCTCCTTGCATGAAAAAGAACTAAGGGATTATACAGTAGGGGAAAAGAAAAACAGACAAAACAACAACAGTAATGTATCCTGTTTATGTACCTTGCATAATATTATATTTACCACAAATAAAGCTTTATAGTATGGTCACATTCACTATACATTTTTTGAATGATGAAAAACATAAGAGAATACAGAAACTGACCTTTTAGTGCCAAACATAATGGTGGATGGTTTGCTTCACATTTATGAGAGTTCGGCACTAGACTGTTCTAGTTGATCTGGTCAAAAAAAGAAAAGAGAGACATTTTCAGACTAAGACATTTAGGAGATGGATGTAAATGTCCTGAAGAATGTCTTTACTATTAAACATCTTTCACCATAACTCATAAGAGACCATTCAGAAGTGTTACAGAAATAAGCAAATATGTGCAACCAAATATATGCTGATGTAGATCCGAAACCTGAGATTTTTAGCCAATCTTCCCCAAGGCAAAGCAGCCATTGATATCAATGACTGCTTCCTTAATTAGACCTTACTTAAGCAAACTGAGTAGGGACTTCAAGGATTGATCTCTAAACAATAAAAGACAAAACCTTTTTTATAAAAACTGAAAATGCTGAAAAATGACATTCATGGTACTAAAATAGTCCCACCCCTCAAGTTTGTAGTTCATGGCAAAAAGACACAGCCTACAAAAGAGTTATACTTTAGGTTTGGTTGATTTTTCTATGTAAAAGAAAGCAATGAAAAGATGCTCAGCAATAAGCAATCTTAATACAAATGCTTTTGTTCATCAGAAAAAAATGGTGATTAAATTATTTTTGACTGATGGGAAGGTTTTAGCTATAAACTCCATCCTAATTTCAAAGAATGCTTGAGGGAATTTCACATTAGTACAATCAACTCCAAGTCACTCCAGGTAAAATGTCTTGTTCTCTCCAACTGAGGAAGCAGTGATTGTTAAAACTGTATGTTTCATTGTGCTGGGTATGGGCAGTGGCATGTTTGTCTCAATTTATGCAGTGCTCTTGCAGCATATCTGGTTTTGTCAGCATGGCTACCCCACTTTTAAAGCCGCAAAGGGGAAGATGGAGGGGATCTTTCCCCACTTTCTCATGCTTGTTTTCTCACAGAATCAGCAGACCGCACCTGGACAAGCGGCACAAATGTAATCAACCTGTGCAATTTCTCTGCCTGTGCAATCACTCTCCCTGCCACTGAGTGGAGTCAGGGTGCCTGGAGTTCTGGACTGAGATTTTTAAAAAACACATGACTGAAGTTAAGCTCCTTGTCTGGGAATTTCAAAGGAGTTGGTGACCAGCTCTTGTTGAAGATCAATGGGTGTCGTGCACCTGACTATATTTTAGGCACTTTAGAAAATCATATGCCTAATTCCTTATTTAGTTACCTAAATAAAAGTGCCCTGGTATTCATAGTTACTTGGCACTTCTGAAAATTAGACCACTTAGGCTCCTAATTCCCTATTCAGCCACCTGCCTTTAGATATGCATTAAAATAAAATTTTAAAAAAATTGGCCTGGGATTTTTTTCATTCTTAAATAGTACCAGAGTGAGCAGGACTCATGAGCCTTAGGTAAAATTTTCAAAAGTGCCTAAATCATTTAGGAGCCTAAGTTTTACTGAAAGTCAATGGAATCTTAGGTACTTTTGAAAGAGCAGTTATGTGTATTTATTAGATTGTGAACTCTTTATGGCAGGGCCTAGGGCTGTCTTTGAGTTTGCAGAGCACTTAAACACAACAGGGCCCCAATCCTATTCTGGAGCCTCTGGGATATACATAATAATGCTATAAATGATGTGGTATTGTCATTTCTCAGGAAGAGGATAGGCTACTTGGGGAAGCTGCATAAGCTTAAACCTGCTGAGTACCTGAGGCATTCTCCCCTGGAGGGTGAGAAATTAGTGCAAATTCAAAGAGGGTAGGACACTGCCTCTCAAATAGCACCTACCCCATCTTTGCAAGCAACATTCCCTCTGTGCTCCTCTTTCCTGGCAGCACAGCTTCCTCCTTTTTTGGAAACTACTACTTCTTATGTAAATATAGTTTATCACAAGAGGCATAGAAGAAAAAAAAAACAACCACATTTTGATAATTTTTTCCAAGTTTTAACCAAACTGCCCAATGAGGATATAGAGGGGTAGAATATTGAGGGGTAAGCCTTTTCCTCTTCTTCCAGTTGTCTACTCAGAGTAGCACTGATTTAATTAAATGTGTTATTTTTACATCAATATAGTGCAAAAGGCTGAAGCTCTTATTTCCATTAAAACCAGATTTATTTTGAGTTAGCTTAACTCACTTTAAGAACAGGTTTAAGTTAAATCAAAATAAGCTTCCACACAGGGAGTTGGCCCAGAGTGAGACTCCTTTTCATTAAGAGAGGGTTTCACTATAGAGGCGACTGTGCCCAGAGGGTGGCAGAAAATAAAACATTTAGACAGGAATACAGAGAATGACAACGAGAATAAAGGAACAAGAAGTGCATGGAGGACGATGACTTGAATTTGCTGACATAACTAAAGCAGGGTGGATTAATGAGACCATATGAGTGCTGATCACTGACACATACAGGTTTTTTAAAAAGAATGGGGCTCAGACTCAGGGTTAAGCCCAAACCCCACTTTCATCTACACACAAATCTTTCTGACTTGGGCTCGGACCTACGACCGTACAGGGGCGTATGGTCTGATCCCAAATCAAGCTGGAACCCAGGGTTTGAGCCCCACTGCTTCGCAGGATAGATACAACTCCCCCATCCCCCCGCCTCCGACAGGACTGGCTGGCAGGGCAACCTTGCCCCATTCATCCCTCCATTCCAACCAGCTCCCCTGTGGATGACTCCACCACCCTATGCCAGCGCCAAGTGCACAGCAAACAGGGAAAGGAGAACGAGGGCCAGGAGACATGCAATGGTAGATGGTTTCTGTCATGTACAGGGCTTCACTGTGTGCACTTGTTCATTCATTTAAAAAAATATATATTTTTTAAGATTCTGTTGTTACAGGTGTACTGGTGTGGTAATTGCAGCTGGCCTGCCTGCCAATGGGTGAATATTGTTCTTTTCAAATACATGTTTATAAATAAAGCTTTTTATTTCATCAACAAAGTTTATTGTGTCACTGCATCAAATTATATTCAATGTGTATTTAAAATAACAGAGTAAACAAATGATCGGGGACAATTAGGAATTAGTATGCAAACACTATTCTTCAATACATATAGCTTCTTCGGCTATCCTTCAATGCGAGGATGATGTCTGCCAAGGGGGTTCATTGCTGAGTTTTAAGTGGCTGAGGAGCCCAATTCTTGCCCTGCAGTGTCAGGTGTCTTTGGCGGGTCAGAAAATGCCACCAAAATGTTCAACAGTGCATCATGGAAGCTCTGCCCATTTCCTGACACAGGAGTAAAAGCACAAGCAAGAGGTTTTCAAAAGTTCCCTCTGCCATGTTACTGGCTCCAGTAGCTGGGTGCACACAAACAGAAAAGACTGATGGCGTTGCATTGGTGGGCTGTTTTAATTTCCTGTAATGTGCAGAGTGCAGAGTCAAGTTTTCCCACAATGCAACAGGAGGGTGCTAGAGAGCCTGGGATATGGCTGGTTTGACTCAGGTCTGCATGCTGCAGCGTGTACTCCAGAGGCCCAGATTCGAGACCATGTTAGGAAATTCTTAACATAGGGTTTACAATCAGGTAGATGCTCAAGCCCTGGGTTCTCTAACCCAGAGTCAGCTGAGTCGAGTCCCCTAAACCTGGGGTTACATTGCAGTATAGACATACCCTCATATTAATGTCTTTTAAAAAATGAGAATGAGTTGATAGGGATGAGACAATGAATAAAATGTACTTGCACTTCAAGCTAGTTTTTGACACAGTGCTGCATTAAAAGACTGATGTGGCATATATGGTTAAGTATCATGCTTATGGTGAAATTCAGAAGTGGATGAAAGCCTGACTTAGCAACTGATTATATACTCATATTATCTCTAGAAACAGGCTGGTTAGAAAGGAAGCAATAAGTGGAGTGTCAAAGGGACTAGAATAAAGCCCAGTTTCATTCATATTTCCCAACAATTGTCCAGTGGAGTCAATATCATGCTAGGTACACAATTAAATTATTATTATATTTAGCTTACAGTCCTCATCCCATTGTTTCATTAACAATACAAAATGGCCCTCCTCATAAGTACCTTACCCATGCAAATATGTAAAGTGTATAAAATGTGAATAAAAATACACACAACATATAAAATAAAATTACTTATTTATAAATCCTACCACCAAATTTACTTATATTTGCAATGAAATTACTCTCCCTCTCACATAAAAAAAGTTTTACCTTGGCAAGCGGGGTTTCTTAGAGATATTCTGGTGACTCTACAGTAATGGTTCTTTACATAATTAAGCAACTAAACCATGTGAAAATTAACACACCAATAAAATTAAGTACTTTGCAAATGGAGACAAAGGAAATACAATAATAAAAGGTAAATTCTGATTTACGTGAACTATGACTAAATACATCAACAGAAATTGTCATACTTTGAAATAAACCAGGAGAAATACCATCTGTTGTTGTTCCAAAGGTCAGTCCTGTAGTAAGAATGAATAAATAATTCACCTTCTTAGCATAAATAACTAGACCTGCCAAGATTATGGCCACGGGGAAGTATACACGTTCATTCTAATTTTTTTTTTGTAATTTTTGCCTTCTATTATCAAGAACTATTTTTGCCACAGAGCTCCTTTGCTATCTGAAATAGAAATACTATAGGACTCTCTTTGTAAGTTATTTATATTTGATGCATTTGATTTTGGTGAACATTTCATCTGTCAACAGTCCTTTACAGCAGCTACTTTTAACAGTTTCCAAGGATCTAACATTGCTTATTAGGATTATGTTTGTAAGCCAATTAATTTAAACCTTCTTACACTGTAATTGTCTTTTATTAATTTGTTACATGATCTTCATTTTAACATACAGTTCACTATGGCAGCTTCATTCTGTCCCCTGCAAGACACAATTGGGCTTCCTAGAGTATTCATTCTGAGACAGACAAACATTCATAGATTTCAAGAAGGGACCACTGTGATCATCTAATCTGACCTCCTGTATAACACAGGCCATAGAACTTCCCCAAAATAACTCCTAGAACTTTAGAAACAAAATATTGATTTTAAAATTGTAAGTGATGGAGAATACATCACAACCGTTGGTAATTTGTACAAATGGTTAATTACCCTCACTTAAAACTTTACACCATACTTCCAGTCTGAATTTGTCTAGCTTCAACTTCCAGCCATTAGATTGTGTTATACCTTCCTCTGCTAGACTAAAGAGCCTATTAAATATTTATTCCCCTTCTGCCAAAAATCAAGACGGACTTGTAGGGACAGAAGGCATGAAATCAGGACGTGTAAGAACAGTGCGTACGGTTTCTTAAAGATGAAGAAACTGATGTTACTTTGGACAGACAGTCTGATATCTCAGGGTATAAGAAGGAAAGCGAGGATGTTAAAGCCTAGAGAAGCTTTAATAGACTGTTTACAGGCTCAACTCAATCCGTTCAGAAGAAGATCCTGAAAGTCAGATATTGTTCAATTATCATAAAAAAGGAACCAACAGGTCATTTGGCAATTTTTATTGGTTGTCCCTCAAGCAAATATAGCTTAATGAAATCAAAGTATAGAAAGCAGAGCTTCACACCGGCAGAACTAATTGTAAGTTGCTTAAGCTCCCCAATGCCAGATTTCTATGCACCTCCTCTGCTAATGCTACAGATGAAATATGCCTCGCAGTTGTAGAGGAGTGCAGAAGTTGAAAATAATTCGATAGGAAACAACAGGAGAGATGAAACACCACATGGCCCCATTCAGGAAAAGGCAGATCACATGCTACTTTCTCTTTACCCCTCCTGAGCTGCAGTCAGATATTTACTGGAGCACCTGAACACTGCACTTCAGTATTAGAGTTCTTTCTCCTCCCTGGCTAAGAGTCAGCTAAAACTGATGAACTAAAATCCAGGAACTAGATAACAGAATGACTGATGTAGAACAGAGGTTCTAGACAGCAAATAAGCCTAGGAGGTTGAAGAAACAGAAGGTAATTTCGGTGTGGACTGATTAGAGTGGAGCAACACAAGTATTAGAAAAAAAGAAAAGGAGTACTTGTGGCACCTTAGCGACTAACAAATTTATTTGAGCATAAACTTTCGTAAGCTACAGCTCACTTCATCGGATGCATCCAATGAAGTGAGCTGTAGCTCACGAAAGCTTATGCTCAAATAAATTTATTAGTCTCTAAGGTGCCACAAGTACTCCTTTTCTTTTTGAGATTACAGACTAACACGGCTGCTACTCTGAAACAAGTATTAGAAAGGCCCAAGAGGAGAAAATTTTAGTATGCAAGGTAGGAGAGGTCAAGCACAGAAGCAGATGCATTAGCTATTATGACAAGGCAAGTGTTGGATTTTTGAAGTGTTTCTATCCACAGAAACTTCAGAAAACAGCCAATAGCAGACTCATCTAAGATCAAGTTGTTATGTTTCATGTTTTCTGGTTTTAACCAAACAAAATGATACCTACATGTATTTTAGCCATTCTAGTAATTACCCCATATCTATAATTATTTAGTGATTCTAGTAATTACCCCATATCTATAATTATTCCAAAACTGTCACACATTGTACAATGGCATAATTCAACTTTTTTCCAAATGTCATTTTTTCTATTAAGAGTCCAAATGTCATAATTTCTATTAAAATTCAGTCATTTCCACAAGACCTATTTTGTAATAGTCAAAAGGAGATAATAAATGAATGGGAGTTATATTAATTCCATAAAATATGAAGAATATCCAGGTTTAGTCATTAGCCTTCTGAAGCAGCTGGCCCAGTATACTGTAATGCAAAATTTCCTGACTACATTACAAAATGTCTTTTTGCAGAGATTTCCCTTTTTAATAGCCTTCCCTTTGTTATTAACTAGCTTGTCTAGCCACTTACCCTTTTAAAAATATATTTAATGGTGTAAAGGATCTAATTTGTAGTCTCTAGCTGTTGTTCCATTGACATTTATTTAATGATGGGATCATTTGTTTACTCTGTCTCATCTTCTGGAGGATTCAGGAATACTTAATAAAAATGCTGGAGTAAAATGTTCATAGTATCTTATCTTTAAGGGGGCAATATAGCTATATTAGGATTGGTGTCTGCCATTTTTTCCAAAAGTGGCCATGTCTAAGAGTGGGAACCTACTAAACAGCACAATCTTCATCTACAGACTGAATTAGCACCATGTGCAGCCTATGGCAGCCAAGACTTAAGCTAGAACCCTGGGGGTCTATGGACAATACAGTGTATCACAGTTTCAGGGTAACTGTTTCCATGGTCCCTCGAGTGCACCCACTTAAGGTTTCAGGCTCCCAGCTGTCACTGGTTTCAGAGTGGTAGCTGTGTTAGTCTGTATCAGCAAAAAGAATGAGGAGTACTTGTGGCACAGAAGTGGGCTTTAGCCCATGAAAGCTTATGCTCAAATACATTTGTTAGTCTCTAAGGTCCCACAAGTCCTCCTTGTTCTTCCAGCTGTCACTGTCACTTACCCTTCTCATCAGGTGTTATAAGGCTTCACAGCCCCCTGCCATACACTAATATCTCCAGCAAGCCAGTATGGCTTAAGGCCAGCCCCTGTGAACTGCTCTCTCTCTGGGGGCTATGAACAGTATATTGCCAACAGTTACAAGTTACCACACAGAGTACATTATTTTAAGGACAAAAGCATTACAGAGCAATCATATAAAAACCAAAAACTTTCTACACACTTACTCAAACATACCAGAAATTGTGCATCAGACTTATGTGGCCTAGAAGGCCAAAGTCATTCCAACACTTCAGGACTGGGGCCTCTCCTTGGACAAAATGTCATGTCCATTTTCTCACTCAAAATAAAGGCCACTAGTATGTTTAAACTCCCCATGTATATATCCTCAAGTTCTTTTTTTGCCTCTTGGTCTCTGCAAAACCCAGTTTGAGTAATCATATGCAAACCACCCAACAGGGTGGTATCTCTCTGAGCTGTTTACTATCTTAGTAACTCACTTTAACCTCTGTTTTTCATACCTGAAGGTGCTATGGTAACCCACCCTGTAGAACAGAATGCAATCATACATTAAAACATTCATAAGTGTAATACAATTGCCTTGAAAAAAACTGCATGGGGTTCCAACATCTGTTGCAAAGTGATCCTCCTCCCTTGGCCAAGTCAGTTGGAAATCTGACACGCTTCTCCAGGTTAGAAGTCACACTTCGTACATCTTTTAGCGTCTTGGAAAGATCAATAGACAACAGATTTGACTATTGTCACTTTGGCGGCTAGTAATACAGTATATCAGCAAATCTCTTCAGAAGATAAGGGTTTTGCAGAACTTACAAGAAAATATTTGGGGTCTGACCCATAGACAACTGAGGTCAACAGATGTCTTTCAACTGACTTAAATGAGCTTTGGATAAGGCCCAAGAAGTATAATTGCCTGGCTTAAGGCCTGTGAGGTGCTGAGCTCCTCATGTGGTCATTCCCAGCCCCTACTTTAGTAACTACTACCTTCTTGGTCCCCATCAGGGACCTCCACAGCTTCAAAAAAAAAAATCACAAGCCTCTCCAGCTCAAGCTAAAGGACCAGGTCTGTAGCTCAGTTTTAACAGATTCATATCCTATGGTGATCAGACAGAGGTAGATATGTAATATATACTGTACAGCAGGTTACAGTAGGATTGAGGATTAAATGGAATACTAATCAGTAAGCTTCACTCCTGCACCCACTAGAGTCAATAGAATTTTTGCCATTAACTTCAAAGAAAATCAAATCAGACACTAAGAAACATACAGAGGGAACCTTAACTAGCAAAAGTGCAGTGAAAATACTGTGATCACCAGGAGAAATAATGAGGAAACTATAAATGCATTAGAAAATTGAGTTCTTGTTGAGAAGAAAGAAGTCTTCAAAGACGAGTTAGATGATTCAGGCTTGTTGGGGAGAGACAGAATCAAACCCAGGCTGGCTTATTAAAATGAGATGACTTTTAAAGACAGTGCACTACACTGAATAACCTATATTTCTTATTCACTAACTGTAACAGAGATTTGTGAATAACTGCAACTGATTTATGTGTTGTGACTTTTTAATCTTCCTCCTCTGGAATTTTCTATGTTGAAGCCAGTTAATGGACTCATCTCACAGATGTTCATTCAAAGATTTAAGTTTGGATTTTAATATAAAGAAAATATAATAGTGAAGTTACTTAGCATGTGTGCATTTAACTTCAGTACAGCTATCTATCAGCAAAAGTTCAAAGGGCCAGATGCATTTTCAATAATATAAAACAAAACAAAGAAATCTTAGGTCCTACTCTATATAGCTGGTTTATCTAAAATTTCTTTTGGAAAGCTCTCTCTTACTGCTAATTCATGTCAAAAAGTATTCCATCACACCTACATCACAACATATTTGAAAAATGCACTACGATCCACCTTAACTAAATGAAACCATCCATATGGACCTGCATAACCTTACTGCATATTATTCTTGATGAAGATTTATTACAGCTTTCCATGAATTTCTGTAAACCATCATACTTCCAGGTCCCACAAGCAGGGAAGGTACATTTATCTCCATTGTTGTCGATTGTTTTCTACTGTATAGATCAGTGGTTCTCAACCAAGGGTCCACGAGCCCTTTCACGGGGGCCGCAGAGCCCCGTGTCTGAAAGTCACTGCCCCAAGCCCCAGCGCTGAAGCTGGGAGCAGCGCGGGGCTGAAGCTGGGAGACGCAGCACCCCCCCCCAAGCCAGAAGCAGTGTGGGGCTGAAGCCGGGAGCCTCAGTGCCCCCTCCCACGCTGAAGCTGGGAGCCGTACTGGGAGTCCCCCCCGACCCGTACACAGCCCCTAGCTACCCCACTACCTGCCTTCAGCCCCTAGCTACCCCACTACCTGCACCCTGAGTAGTTTTCAAACTTTTTGAACTGAGTCCCCCCTTTCAGTTATATTTTTTGGTTGCATCCCCCTACAGCTCAGACAGGCTGGGTGGCCGCCTGAGTGAATCAGGGGGTGGAGGTGGCGCTCCCTCCCTGGACCCTGCCGGGCAGAGCTGGCTCAAGCCCCGTCAGCCCTTGCCTCCCAAAATAGAAGTAAAACTATGCCTATGTCCAAGGGTGTCCCCCCCAGTCCAGAGCCCTGCACTCACTCCTCCTCCTCTCCCCCCAGCCAGGCCTTGGCATATTTATAGCATGTTGAGAGGGGCCTCAGCAAGAAAAAGGCTGAGAACCCCTGGTATAGGTACCCATTTGTCCTCCTTAAAAGAGGACAGTCATTCTGGCATATTTGTCCTTTGTCCTCCTCATGTATCAAGAATGATGCTTAAAATTACCTCTTTTTGGCACTTTGGATTTTGTAATTTAGAAAATGATTAATAAAATCTTTAAAATAAAAACATATGCAATCCCTCCCCAAAGCCCTCTCACTCTCACTGAGGGGTAGGGCTCTGGGTTATTCTATGAATACTCTTCCACTCTGTACTCCCGGGGGAATTCTGTGCCAAAACAATTAAAAATTCTGCACATAATATGTTAAAATTCTACAAAATTTTGTATATTTTATCAAAATAAATCATCACTCCAGTTTCAATTGTTTTGGTAATTTATTTCAAAGTATCTGTCAGCAACTATGTCTGTAACAATACAGACCAAAAAAAAAGATTCGGGAAATTTTTTTTGACAAATAGATTCCTTACTAGGCATATTAATACAGAACTTCCATTTAAACTACAATACAGAAATGTATTTCCTGCACCCCTCAGAAGCAGGGCAAAGGCTTGAGGGAGTCTGGGGTAATGGAGGAGCTGAGGAGGGGAGAAGCCTGGGAGTGAACCTGCAGGGTTGTTGGGTATGGGTGGGAGAAGTATGGAACAGGGTTTTCAGGGGGGATTGTTAAGGAGTAGGGGAGCCTCCCCCATGCAGACCATCTAGCCTCTCCCATTCAGTCAGACACATCTACCCCATCCCCCTGTGTCCCTGCATCCCCCTGCCTCCCTGTCCCTGCACCCCCATCCAGCGACACCCTCCCCCATTCAGCTCCTGGCTCAATGCTGTCATCCCACTAGCTCCTAAGCCCGTGCACCAGTCTGTCTCTCCCACTAGCCTTTCTGAACCCCAGTCTGTGACCCTCCAGCAGCCAGTGTGCCCCGCTCCATCTGTCCTGTACCTCCTCATCTGACCCCACTGTGAGGAACACAGCCTCTTCCCCCTCCCTCTCCACATGCTGGCTGCCCATTTTTCTGGTGCCACAGCAGCCCCTGGTGGGTGAAAGTTGTAACTGCAGCACCTCTCCTGCAGAATCTATATTTTGAGGAGAAAAAAAAAACAACAAATCTGCAGGGGGACATGAATTCTGCACGTGCACAGTGGCACAGAATTTCCCCAGAAGTAACTCTGCTCCTGAAAGGAAACAGACCTTTTTTTGCCAGCTCAGTGGCTAGGTCTTCTCTGGCTAGGCCTTCTCTCTCTCCCCATCTCAGAGTCACACTGGCTCCAGATTTCTCTCTCACTCTCCCTCCAGGCACAGCAGTCCTATTCAGACATTGGCTCCTCTCCCCTCACCCAACCCAGGAGCCTCACTCATTGGCCCCAGCCTGCAAGGGCTTTCAGTCCCTTCTATCATGACCCTTATCTTCAACCCAGCTTGGTCTGGATCTATGGAGCTCTGGTGGCCACCATACCTGAGCTCCCTGAGATTGTTGGGCAGTGCAAGTGGGCGCCACCATACTTGAGCTCCCTACAAGGGAACTCCAAGTGTGTTACAAATAAAAAAAAACCTGGTGGCCTCTGCCACTTTTATATCACATTGGTGCACTATATTTATCACGGGAATCACCATCCCAAGAGGTTTATCAGTGACTTAAGAAAATGAATTTAAATTAATTAAAAGTAGGATATGAGATAACTATGCATTTTGCAGCTACTGTAAGTGTGACACTGATGTTTCAATTTGAGGTAAAGGTAATGTAATATATTGCATTAAAACTGCCAAAGATGACAAAAGTTCAAAGATTCAAAGCTGTGACAGATTTATGTTACCAATCTGCCTGAGGCATCAGGTGATCAGGCTGAGGCTGCAGGATCGTTAGGGGAGGAGATGAAGGAGCACACCAAGTGACTAAATTTTAAAGCTTTATTAATAAAACAACAGTGGTGAGTGCTGGGAATGCTCCCACGTCACTCATAGGAAGAAAGAAAACATTAGTGCCCCAACCCTAACCCACTTTCATACTCACACATGCACGACCCGAGGCTGGCCAAGCCTGGGTGTAATATAAGAAGAAGAGGGGGAAGGGTAGACGAGAGTTCTGTCCTGTGCACAGGCCATCTAGGGTCCGCTGTTGATCTCCGACTTGCTTCAGCTCTCGGGGTGGGGGGTGGTTAAGTCCTGGGTTCTTCTGCGGGCATTTCATTCAGGGACCTTTGTCCCCCTGTGCTCTCTGTACCAGTCCAAACCAGCCTTCCGAGGCTTTCTTGGCTTCCCCAAAACACATCAGCTTCAGGGTTGTTATGTTCCCATTCGCTAACCTTCACATTCTCACTAGTTTTTGTAATCCCCTACCATCTTGTTCATCTTACTTCTCTTTTCTCATGGTTGGCTGGGGTTCGGTGAGATACAGATACAGCTGCAGGCTTCTGGGCCGCACAGAGTCAGTTCGAGTGCCATGATCTTGGACTGAAGCCAGCATCTTATCTTCAGACTGAGCTGAAGCGTCAAGTTAACCCATTCTCTTCTCTCTCCCTCTCTCTTCGGCCTCTTGCAACCTGCAAAGGAACCTTTCACTCCACACTCACACCTTTAACCCTTCCCAAAATACCTTGCAATACCTGCAACAGCATTAGCAACATACAATGCTGATTTGCCTCCCCAAGGGACCCCCCTGAAGGAGGGGGCCATTGGGTTGTGACAAAGTTTTTTCCAAAATTCATGCTCTTTATGAGTTACTGTAGCAGAACTCACCAAAACATTTCATGTTGTTAAGCAACTACTCATCAAAGTGTGGATGACAGCAAAAGTTGATAGTTCTATTTTCACTGATTCCAAAACTTCTTAAAAGCATATCCTGTGGACAAAGTAAATCAAAAGCACTTTGTGAAAATGGGCTAGCCCCATATTCTATTTCAAAGTGTACAGATGACCTTAAAGAGAACATTTACTATTCAAAAGAACTGGTACTTCCAACAAAGATTCCATGAAAGGCTTCCCACATATTTTAAGGTACTCCACTGTGTTACCGGTATTCAATACTATTAGATTTTTTTGAAGACTGTCATGAAACTTCTCAAGCAAATCGTTACCAACCTAATCAATAGGATTGATGAGTTTGGACTAAAATTATCAAATGTATCAGCATATATAGAAGACAATGTGGGTGCTAATTATTCTAAATTTAACGGTTTTCCAAAAACAGAGAAAAAAGTGACATTCTTGTTACCGATTGTTTAGCTCATGTCATACACAGTAGCACAAGAGTTGCAGTGACCAAACTAAACATTGATGTAGAAAACCTAGTTTAAAAGGTTTACAGCCATTTTAGAATTCGATCACTGAGCATTCAACAGCTTTAAAGAGTTTTGCCAATTTGCTGGGGTAATACAGTAAAATTCCACGTCACGTAGTCACACCTTGGCTGTCAATTGTACTTGCTCATTGAACAACTGGCAATGTGCTGAAAAGGGCTTACAAGTTACGTTCAATCTTTGGTGGAAGATAAATGCTGTAAAGTAATATGGGGTCGTTTTGGAGATGCTAAGTTGTACTATTTCTTCTTGAACCATGCTCGAAAAACATTCACAGATAGTACTGAAGCTCTGGAGTCAAACTTGCTCACAGTAACTTCACTGTTCAAACTGATGTCCAACCTAGACAATAAACTAAAATGTAGAATAAATGAAATTTTATGGTTGTGTTTTGAACTTCAAACAGAAGAATCTCAGTGAAAGTGAATGAAGAAAGTATGAAACAAATTTTCTGCTTTTCTTTAAAATCAGTGGACTAGAAAAGATTTATGAAAGATGATTCACTGAAAATAATATGCACTAAAAAATCCTGTCTTATTGGGAAAATAGCATTCTTTTAAAGAATTTACAGAAACCGTTGAAACATTCAAAACTGATAAAGTTATTGATATGGACAAATTATAAGAAGAATTTTGTATAATCAAGGAAGTCATTTTGTCTCCTGAATTTCAAGACTGCACAAGTGTTAAAAAGAAATACCTCAAGATTTTCAAAATGGCAAATTCAAGCAGAAGCGGAAACTTCAAAAATCTGAAAAAAAAATAGGTTCTTACATATTTTCCATTTCATGCAGTAATGCATAACCTGAAAGGATATTTTTGTTAATGAATTACGCATGGTGAAATGAAAGTAATCAACTGAAAGTGGACACAGTGAAAGCAGAACTACAGACTTGCTACAATTTTGAAAAATACTGAGTTCAAGTACCTGCTTCCAGAATTCCTCAAGATGCTGTTATACAAGAAATAGACAATAAGTTAAGGTTCGTGCATGCTTTCTACGAAACATTATTTGGTTAATTGAGTTTTGTCCTCATTTTTAGAAGCACTAAAAAGGACTTGTCATCCTTTTTCAGTTACCCATGGTGGCCACCTGTGTTGCTACACATCACGAGAAAGAGATTTAAAATGGTCACTTAAGTGTAGCATTGTTTAAAGGAGAAAAAGATTTGCATCCTATGAAACTCTAAAAGCCAAATAGCAGGACACCAAAAAGGATGGTTTCTCTGCTAATTGAGGTCTTCATGTTTGAAAGGATGGATAATTTTGGTACATAAACAAGGTAGTGAAGTTCACAAGGGAAGTCACAAGAGCCTTACAGTTTTAATAGTTTAGGATGGGATTTTCAAAAAGCATCCAAGTGACTTAGGAGCACAAATCACTCCTAATTTTTAAATAAATATTAAAACCCATGCTTCAGGGTTTAAGCCAATCTCTAACTACTAGAGATCAGAACATGACCTAACATGGGGACAGATTATCCCATTACAGGGTTCTTATACCTTCCTCTGAAATATCGTGCACGAACCACTGTCAGAGACAGAATACTGAACTGGGTGGACCTTGGGTTCCCAGGTGTCCGGTTTTCGACTGGAACATCCAGTCGAAACAGGAACTTGGCAGACGCTAAAAGTCCAGTTGATCACAGAAACCAACCTCCCCCACTGGGGAGGGGTGTGGGAAGGGCAGCAGCTGTGGCTGGAGCCACATGGAGGAGCTGCTCTCTGCTCAGCTGCTGACACCTGACAGAGAGCAGTGGCTGGCTTCCGGACCGGGCTCCAAGAGGTAGGTGCCGCTGCCCGAGGGGGGTTCTGTCCGCCCCCCCTTCTTCCCCGCCATGCCCCGATTCCCCAGCCCGTCACTATGGTGACTGACCCCTCTCCGACCCACCACCTTGCTCCAAGATCCGACTCCAGCGGTGCCCCGATTGCCCTGGTCCTGACCCCTTGTTATGGGAACTGACCACCGCTGTGTTCCACTGTGCCCCGGTCCACTGTGCTCCGGGGACCAATACCCCCCTGCACCACTGTGCCCTGACTGGGCAGGCAAGCAGGCTCCCCATCAGCTCCTCCCAGCCTGGTGCTGCAGGCAGCAATTGAGTCCCAGGAGCGGGGGGAAGTGAGCGGGGCGGGAGTGGAGAGTGAGCGATGGAAGAAGGGGGGAGAGATGGGGCCTCAGGGGAAGAGGCCATTACAAAGTTGGCAACCCTAAATGGACCATGAGTCTGACCGTGTACGGCGATTCCTGTATTTCATCACCCACTCCTGGGAGACACCGTGCCTTCTTGGAAATTCCCTATTATGCTGGTGGGGTCAGTAATTTACAAGAGTCTTTTGTGAGATGCAGCTTGGAAAACTAGTTAGCATATCTGCCCGCAGCCTGCCCCCACTCCATGGTTTTCAGGTGGGGAGCATTTGGTGTTCTAGCTGGTAAAAGAAATGATACATGTTGAAATTTTCTCAACATTTTTACTGTTTTTTTCAAAAAGTGTCTAAAGTTCTAGTATTTTTGATCATTGGAAAATTTTAACCAGCTCTGTTTTTCTCAGAGGAAAGATGTTGCATAAAAAAGTTTCAACAAAAAGTTTTACTAAAACCTACATTTCAAAAAACTCCGACCTGCTATATCTGTTGTTTAACCCCATTCAGTCCCAAGAGCTTGGAGCTCCAATAAAGGTAGCCTTAACATAGTCCTTGCAAGAAGGAGGAGGAAAATCTTTATTCCCTATGCCTGAGATGCCCTATCATATAACTATACATGTTCTAACACACAATGGAATCTGGAGTATTCCAAAACAACACCGGGGTTTGGAACAGCCTAAGGGTCATTGTGGACTAGACACTGAAACAGCCAAAGTCTTAGTTTTATAAACTGGTATCAACAGTTGGGAAATCACTGCTGTAGGGAATGCACTAGAAGACTCTTCCTAACTCTAATTTTTATTCCTTTATGTTAAGCAGCACAAAGCCATTTTAGCCTTGTCTTCATAAGAAAAAAGTTAGAAAGATATCAGCATTCAAACGGAAGCAGGACAATACCAGCAAGCAATAATGTTACTTTTAAAACTGTGAATGTTTTATAAACAAAGCAAAGTAAAACTCTGAGGTTAGAGAGAATGATTTGACTGTGTCACTTTACTTCTTTCAAGATACTGGGAATAACTCAGAGCATTTTAAACTAAGTAAAAGTAATCAGACACTAAATAGCCAAACCAGAGACTAACCATTGAACAAAATTCCCAGTTTAAAATGAACTGATACGGTTTTATGATGTTGCTAACTAAGTATATGAAATCCACACACAATACAAGAAAATTGCAGAAACAATTTTTAGTTTTTATTTTGCCTGGCACAAGGAATTAAGATGTGATGAACTAATTTTTTTAAACCAATTTCAATTTATAAGCAGCTTGGAGCAACCATGTATAAACTACAAGCTCTTTTTTTTCAAGCTTTCAGAAAAGTCTATGAAACTGTACACAGAAGAATAAAAAATTGCTTTTCCTTGCTAACTTGTGAACAGCTCCCTCTTGCCTGTTAGCAAAATGAATTATTTCAGGCTGCTGTTTCCTTGCACCCAGCAATAAAGTTAAACACTCTTGCTTTATTTATTTAGGGGTTTCTATTAATTTAGCCAGATAGCCTCCTGGAAACTGTATTGCATAAAAACAATAAACTGATCCCCAATTTTAATAAGACAGCTAATGCAGGCCTCCTGGGCTCCACTGCCAC
Source organism: Natator depressus (assembly GCF_965152275.1). NCBI lineage: Eukaryota > Metazoa > Chordata > Testudines > Cheloniidae > Natator > Natator depressus. The sequence goes on from NC_134235.1 coordinate 33,559,728, forward strand.
CAAGGCCAGCTCAGATACTTCTGATTAGAAAACAATTCAACTGAAAAAAATAGCACTGCCCTTTGGTAAGCCACCATTCATCATGGTGGGCAATGTATTAGCCACAATGTTAAGACAGCTTCCCAACAGGCAATTGGGATGTTATAGTAGGATTATGTGTAGGGTAACATCTAGAAACAGAGAATTCTACTTTCAGGAAGTGCTTGCTTGATGAGAAGGGAAAATACACCTCTACCCCGATATAACGCGACCCGATATAACTGGAATTCGAATATAACGTGGTAAAGCAGTGCTCGGGGGGGGCGGCTGCACCCTCCGGTGGATCAAAGCAAGTTCAATATAACACAGTTTCACCTATAACACGGTAAGATTTTTTGGCTCCCGAGGACAGAGTTATATCAGGGTAGAGGTGTATATGTGGAGGAAGGAACAAAGTCTGAATGTAGCACTGTCGTCTTGGGGCTCGTTCCCAAACTTCATTCCTTTGAGTCAGAAAATTGTGTGTATCTTTGGCAATTATTAACAAGAGAACATATTTAAAGTTTGCCTGTGGGGGGGTGGGAGGGAATTCTCTATGTTAAAGTTTTGTTCTAGCTCCCATCGTTGTAGTATCTGAGCTCCTCCTAGGTTAGTGGACACAGGGTACTCCCCATGATCACAGAAAATTCTGTTTGGAGTAGGGTTGGATTTTGGGGTGGGGGCATCAGTTATTGTGGATTTGACACAAGGACCTCATAATGCCAACTAGCAAAGGGGTGCAGAGGGATTACAGGGATTTCTTGAGTCTGGTATTTACATTCTAGTTCACCAAAATGTGTCATGTGAGATCTCAAATAAAAGCCAGTGTCACACTGGTCATCAATATCATTGCAAAACGCATGTATGGATGTTGTATAAGGAATCATGTATACACACTGAAAATTATATTCTCAAGGGACTGTGTCTAGGGACTGGTGACCAGCAAAGGTGAAAAATACATTCTGTCACACCAGAAATGTTTATCTACTTACGTAAGTTAAGTATTGTATGTTTCATAGTGGGTCTCTTCCCACCAGCCTGAATCAAATGGTAATGAAAGATTGTGAAAAACTTTGAAGAGAAAAGTAACACAACAAAGCAAATGGGGGGAGGACCCTATCTTCAGGTCATATCAAAATGTTTACTCTACTATATTTGGGGGACCTGGAAGACATCCTGTCACTCCTCACCTAGGAAGTAATTTGACAGCGAATTTGCTCCAGGAAAGTGGGATCTCAACCAGGCTTGGTTGAAAACACTCTAGAGAACTTGGGGTGAGATAATCTTCTTTAGACAAGAGTACATCTTGTTTGTTTAGTCTCTAGAAAGTGTGTTATCATTTTGCTTTATATGTAACCCATTTGTTTCCAATATTCTTATTTCTCACTGTCACCTGAATCTCTGTTCTTTGGCAATTAACTTATTCTTGTTTTCATTATAAATATATTTAAGTGCTGTGGTGTTAATCACAATGGTGTTCTTGAGTTAAATCTTACAAGCTAGAGCAAACTGTTCCTCTGGGAACAGAAGGCCTGGTAATTTTGTGAGTGTTCAGTGCACAGGGGGCTGGGCATAGCAGGGAAAGCCCTAAGGGACTCAGTGGTTGGTGTATGCCTTTTGCTACCTGTGCGGAGAGCACAAGGCCTGTGGAGGCTTGGAAGGCAGAACTTGTGTTGCCAGAGGCTGGCAGTTTCAGGGAGTTGATCTACAGCAGGCACAGCCAAGACCTCCTCACACTTAGGGCAGGTAATGGTGAGGTGCTTCAAAACCCTGGGTACCACTGGAGAGATCCACAGGGATATGGTGACAAGGCTTTATCAGAGAGAAAGGTCATGCAGTGACCCAAAAGTGGTCCTACTCTGAATTTGTGTCTTCTCTTTTGGAGATCTGGACCACAGCCAGATCCCCTCGACTGAGAATTAAGGCCTGAGAAGTCCCATCACCAAACCAGGAATAAACCCAGACCCCTGATGGGATGACTGAGAAGGAACCCACGTAAGGTTCCCTCATAACAGCACAGAAATGCTATTGTGGGACAGACAGAGCTTCGAGGGCTGTGGGCATGTACTTACTTCTTCCTTCATTCTCTGTTGGATCTCTCAGGTGGACTACTGGTCCCTGTCCTGCCCCCCAAAAAATGCAGTAGAGCTTGTGGACGGAGGGGGTCAGAGAGCATAGTGCCCCATCCCTCAACTGTAGGGACACTGGCAAAGGAGAAGGGCACTTATTGAGCCCCCACCCCTGACATATCTGCATAAGGTGGCTGGGGATACAGAACCCGTCCACCCCTTCACTAAGGGAGCAGGGACTGTGATCTCCCTATGCCTCCCATCCCACTGCAGACACAGCAGACCCTGCTCTGTATAGTGTGGTTTTCTGAAGCTTCTCAGAAGCCAGGGAGAGGAACAGCAAAGCTACAGGCTGTGTGCGCTCAGCCACTATGTCTCCCTTCTAGCCCTTCTCCAGCCTAAAGGAGGAGAGTGACTTTATGTACCATCTCACACTGCCATCTCACTATACAATGTGTTGACAAAATAACAGAGTCCATCCTCCAAGGAGCTTATCATGCAAACCTGACTCAAACTGGAAAAAAGCAGCAGCAGTATTCTTCCTCAGCTCCATCCTCATGCTAAGCTTTGCCCACCTGAGGTGCCAAAATGAGATGCCACTCACAGCACAGTTAGCAAGGTTAAAAAAAAAAAAAAGACCACATGCACTCCTCAGGCTTCATTCTCCCTCAGTGGAGTTCACACACACACTTAGGCAAGGCTGGATTAAGACATAGGCACAACAGATACTTGACTAGAAACCCAAGGACATCAGAATTTGAGCTTTCATAAAAAAGAGTTTCTAACCCCTATGTTTGAAACCAATGGCTTTAAAATCATAGAGCCATAGGGTTAGAAAGGACAGCAAGAGTCATCTAGTCTAACCCCCTGCCATGATGCAAAATATGAACCAAGTACTGTATAATCAATAAAGGGAAGTATGCCTTCTTCATTTTCCAATTAAACCCAAAGTTCTAGAGAACAAGGTGGCAGCCTCCAAAATATGTCAGGTTACCGATCTAGTGCAATGTGAGCTTTGCATGTGAAGTCACAGGTGAGCACAGTTCAATACAGTACACACAAAGAAGGGTGAGGAAAGCATCAGAGTTGGAATACTTTACAGCAGCTGCCAAAGTAACAGGAATAGAAATGCCTATATAACTCTGACAAGTCAAAACCAAATCATTAACTGCTTTGGAAATACTTCTGCTCTAATACGTATGGAAATGTTTGCAAACAAAAAAAAAGTTTGAAATCCCATCAGTTTTCCAATGCACACCGTTCCAAAGCCTTCAAATGGAAAACACCTTCACCATCCCCTCTTTTTTAAAGGCTTTAGCTTCCTGCATTAATTCTGCATCTCAAGATACAACCCTCGTGCAATTGTGTATAACAAGAACAAAAATCAATGAGCCTAAAATTAAAAACATTAGAGAAGGATGTTTTTATCAGTGACTGCTTCTTGGTCAGCATTTTGTTTTCATTTTGGTTAGGCAAGCTACTGTAAAGGGATTGCATTTGTCAAGAGTGGAACTTTGGCTACAGTCAACACTGCTGTGTATTACACAGTAATTTTGATTACTCAGTTTTAGTTCTGATTTTTTTAACACTGTGAGGTGAAGAGGCCATGTAGAGGGGATGACTTTCTATATCTACTAGTAGGTTCTTTCCCCCACATCCACCACATACATACTCCACAGTCTCCACCACCCTCTCCCCTGCCACTGCAACATATAGTGGGGGAGGGTAGACAACCAGAGTAGGGCAGGAGTTGTGAAAAGCTCTGAGGCAGGTTTCCCTCTTAGGGCAGCTGACTTCCAATGCAAAGTATAACAGTAATGCCATCACTGCAGTGAGAGCATGACAGAGGGAACTGCGGCAGGCAAGAAGGGAGGGAAAGCAGACCCAAAGGAACAAAAGTGGGATGAGATCTGAGAGATCTGGCCCCATTCCTCCTGTAGAACTGGTGACCACACACACAGCCTTTCAACTCTGCTGCCAGCCTCACCTCCAGAAGGGGAGGATGTGGTAGAACTTCAAAGGAACACAAGCCTGTGACCTTACCCCTTGATAACTCCCCTTTGGTGTTTTTTTCTGCATGGGAAGTGGCAGGTTGTGAAGAGCCATGGTTTGGAACTAGATTTTTGCTGCAACATTAAGTGATCCATCCTGTCAGCCAGTCCCATCTTATGGCAGATGGAGGTTTAGGGACACCCAGAACATGGGGTTCCATCCCTGACCACCTGGGTATACATTCATGTCCTGGGCATTAGAATCATAGAATCGTAGAATATAAGGGTTGGCAGGGACCTCAGGAGGTCATCTAGTCCAACCTCCTGCTCAAAGCAGGACCTAATCCCCAACTAAATCTAAAACAAAACTAAAGAACACTGAAGAACATGAATGTATCAAATTCTTTTTTGAAGCCAGATACACTTTTGGCCTTCAGAACATCCCTTGGTAATTACAATCGTGACAGCAATCACAACATGGTTACAATGTATATAAATATGTAAAAGTTTTATACCACCTACTATATTATAATTTATATTGGTATAATCATTAAACTTTTAGATATGCAAACGTTATTTTGCTTCTCAAGCATCTTCCGATTGCCCCAATTAACTTCTACTGTAAGTTACTATTATTCAAGAAGTTATTCAAAATGTCTAGCAGCAATTACCTAAGTTGGTATTTAGTATTTAATAGCATCATAAAAGATGTAGGCATTTCAAAGGTAACTTCAACAACAGGTGTCCATCATAGTTTTTTTCTTTCTAGAAGTACATCCTTAGAAAACAAGCCTACCTGAAATTGCCTTGGTATCAAAGATTTGTTTTTCTTCCAAAGCTGCTATACTGTAGCCTTATTAGGATTGCATCTCAAGACTGTGACTAATGACAAAGCCAATTAACATCCAGTCAGATAATACATTAAAGGAGAGCCCTAAGACGTCTTTAGGAGCTTCATGTGTGCATTTACGTTTCAGAGCTGGTTAACTAGTTATCACCATTTATTTAGCATAATAGAACAAGAACACATGGTAAATAATACAACAGGTCCAACAACAGGCCCCCTAAAATACAGCTTCTTAGTAATCAATTTATTTCAGTCAATCCAGGAAGCATATCTGTATTAACATGGCTTTTTATCCATAACATAGGAAGAGAGGGAAAGTGAATGTTCTAATTCTTATGTGGTTTATATCATTCATAATTAAAAATGTTGCATAAGAAAATGAAACCATATTATGTCCTCATCTACAAGATGCTGAAGGATGAAGTTATTTCAGAAATCTTAGGTAGGCAGATGTCATCCTTAGTCCCTTTTTTGTGTAACTTACGTAATGAAAAAGAATGCTGCTTTACAAGTTTCCACGTGCCATGGTGATGAAGCACCTCTATAGTAAATACTAAGGTCACCAGTTGTAGCTGTTTACAAACAGTCAGATTATGAATCTGTTAATTTGCAATCCTGAAAGCTCCTTTCAAAGTAAGATTAACACGGAGTTTCTGCTTATCATTTTGTTGTAGCCATAGAGCCTCGTGTGCAAAAACAATAAAACTGGCTCCCCTATTTTCACCAATGAAAAGTTATGCAACAGCTCATTGTGTATTTAAAGTATTTTATAAGCAAAGCAGCTAAACCCAACTGCACAGGAATACATACAGTAAATTGGTGAAATTGAACACATTCATTTTCTCATTGATGTGAATGAAAGTGGAAGATACTCCCTTGCGTGAAATCAACAAAATAGCTCCTCTAAATGTTACTGTCTGAAAATTGGAATTCAAATGGATAATGAGTAGATTTTTTTTTCAAATTGTATCAAATAAATGCCAACCCTCTTTAGTAAGGGTGAGTCCACTTGAGACCTATACAGCATTCAAGTCTCATATAAGCCACATTTGAAAACACTAGGCTTCAGTGGTACATAGGGCTTGTGTGGGCTCTCTGCACAGGGGTGAATTTCACCCTAATAGATCAATCCTGCAACGAAAGAACCTAAGTAGACTTTTATGAAACTGGGGAGGTGGGTGAAAATAGAATGCTTGTTTTCTGTAAATCAGATTAACTAGAACTGTTCATTAGCTACTTTTCAGTTTTTAAACAAATTAAATAGGAATAGTGATTAATGAATTAACAGATAAGCCTTAGCCTATTCCTGAAGTAGTATTACTCAAATTATGTTGGTTTATGCCAGCACAATCCCAGCAAGTCTCCGGTAGCAGACACAAGGCTTCAAATTGCAGTGACATAAGGCAACCTCAGCCTGCTTAGAGAGAGGAACTACAGGGGACCAGAACAGCCCAAAGTGCAGGTAATGCTACCAATACATGAGGTCTGACCTGAACTAAAATTGCCCCCTGAAAATCTCATAGAAGAAAGGCAGTAGTGGAAAGACTGACCACAGCAGATGCCAGTCAATCTCCCGTAGATCACAAGAGGCTCAGCTCGTGCAGGTATGTTTAAATTGCACTTTTTTGTACAGCTGTGGTCAATATGGCCTAATAAATATTATCTCCACTTTACAGATGGCTGAACCAAGGTAAGGAAAGTTAATGGGTTTGTCCCAGCTTACATAGTGATTTATGGAAGAGTTAGTTTTGTTCCTTACCCTAACCACTATCAGACTGGCTCACCAGTGTAAATCCAGACTAATTTGGAGCTATTCAGATTTATACTGGTGTGATGGAGATCAGAATCTGCCTTTCATTTAGCTTGGTTCCTGCTATGATTTTTACAAGTCTATGGGCTCAGCTACATACATTAATTTTATTATGTTTAACAACATCCCAAAGCAGGGGGGAAAATGATTTCTTTTAAAATAGTCTTACCTTCTTTTCTCTTTCCCATTTAAAAGCAAAAAACAAAAATTAAAAAATGATACATGTCTGAGACAAGGGACAATGAGAGCAGGGTATTTTAATTAGTAGTTTGGGATTTTTTTTCCTTCCTCAAATTAAGAAAAATATGCTGCTGGGACTCTTTAGTTAATTAGAAAAATAAGGCATTAGAAGTAATCGTATATTAGCAGAAGAACCTATTCCTACAAGAACAGTTCATGTTGATTCTACACTGTATGATATGAATACTGAATACTGGAGCAGTTTTCTCATGCATATAGATGACACACAGGTTGATTTTAAAACATTATTTACCTTCAAAATCCAAATAAGGAAGTGAAAAATAAAGACGTAATCGATTTTGTTAACTGCCAAATGAAGTAAGTTCAGAAACAAAAACCCAAAGACTTCCCATTCATAATAAGCAACAATCTGCAAGTAGTGTATACAGCAGAAAGGACCAAAATAGCATCCAAGGAATCAGCAAGGAATCTAGGCCAAAGAAATCTTTGGGGTTGACCTTGAGAAACAAAGAGAAATTAAGAACATTGATTAATTGATTGAAGATGAACGATGTTGAAAAAGCACCTGAAATGCGAGGCAGGACTCAAGATATGACATATAATCGAATACATCATGGAATACTCCGAAAGAACCGCACACTATCAAAAAGGGCACTATTTATTTTACAACAGGTCAAATTTAGTCCTGGTATAAAAAAATTGCTTCAAAAAGGAGTTGTACCAGGAATAAGAGAAATTAAACTTTAGTACAGAAATAAATGAGTCACCATTATAGAGAAACAGTGGGAATAACATTTATGGTTAAGATCCTGACTTTGCCAAAAGGTGAGACAGTAAGAAAAAAATGGACCACCTGGTGAAAGAGAGAGAGAGACTGACTTGAGTAAGGAATGCAGGATTCCACCTCAAGTACATGCATTTAAGGTTCAGAAGTAAGGAATTTAAGCCTAACTCAAGAGGTGAAATCCTAGCCCAATGAAGTTAGCAAATCTCCCATTGGCTTCCCTAATCTCTTTATTAGGGCCAAGGTTCCATCCAACTTAACCAAACATAAGTACAACTCAAGCGGAAAAAATCAGAAGCGACTAGATTCAGTGGTCCCCAACCTTTTTTGTGGAAAGACTGTGGTGGGCACCAGGCACCCCGCCGCCGAAATGCCGACAAGTGGCAACGGCAACGCTTCTCGGCAGCATTTTGGCGGTGGGGTTTCCTACGGGCGCACAAAACCTGCGGGCACCGCGTTGAGGACCCACTAGAAAAACTGCCTCAGACAAAGAGGTCAAAAGCATGAATTAAAAAGTTGCTGAAAGTTTAGTACAGTTAACACAGTAGCTGAGAGCATTCTGTAGATGTCTGATTGTACTTTTACTCCTGGGGGAATTCTGCACCACTGCAAAATGCGGAATTTTACACAAATTAACATTGTGCACGCAGAATTTCCTTTCCCTGACAATAATGGACTGCAGTGCTGCTGGCCGCCACTACGGGCCACTGAACCTGGCAGAGCCCAGCTCACACATAGAAGACCCTGCCCAGGGAAGGGAGAGGGAGCTAGTGGGTTCCTGGCAGCTGCAGTTCCCAGCCTGTCCTGAGGGAAAGACCAGCACGCAGGAAACTCCATGCAAGCCTGAGACCAAACATCAGGCTGTTTCTCCCTTTGGATCCCTGGGCTCTGGGGGAGAGGAGGGTGTCTGAGCTGGGGGGCCACAACTAGGCTCGGGGGGGGGGAGCGGAGGTGGGTATCTGGGCTCTGGAGGGGGGGCGGTTTTGGGTGTATTGGCTGGGGGACACCGTGGCTGGGCTCTGGGGGGGAGGGACTGTGGGGGAGGCAGAGGAACAGGAACTAGGGTGTCATAGGGGTTTCTTTAACTCTCTACTCCGGGGTGGGGGGGAAGACAGAGAGAGAGAGAGAGTGTGTGTGTGTGTGGTTAGAGACATACTTGCTGACAGGTATTTTGAAATAAATTACCAAAACATTTGAAACTGGTGTGATTATGTAGTGTTATTTCGACAAATAAAATCTGCAGAGTTTTAAAATATTGTGAGCAGAATTTTTAATTTTTCGGCACAGAATGCTCCCAGGAGTACAGTTACTTTGCTACATTATAGTAACACTGTTTATGTTGTTCTAATCAAGGATCAAACAACATTTCTATTATATGGCACAAAATACCTTACCTTGATGTGCAGAGCAATGAATCTCTACCAGAATATCTAGGGTCTTTTTTTATGTTGGTGGATACTGTCATTCAGTACCCAAGAACTATAGCTGAAATCCAGGCAAAACCAGAAAATCTTTTGTTGGTTTTGTTTTCTCCCACATTTCTGGAATTTAAAATGTTGCCAAATCTTCAGTTTCCATTTCACCCTATGAAAAATATTTTCTTTGTAACATTTAGGACAAAAGAAAGAGGATTTATTTCACGTGTGTCTGAAAATTGTCAGTGGTACTAGTGATGAAATTAATGTTTCCTAAGAGGAGACAAGCTGAAGTTATATTAGCTAAACACAGAGGAAATTACAGTAATTGTTTTGCATAATTGACTGAGGTGCACCACTGGATAAAGAGATGCTTTCCACTGAAGCATCTGACATTGACTCACAAGCAGGTTGCATGGATCCAGGGTGAGTCAGCCTACTTTATGATGGTCAGACATCTCATATGACAGATGCATAGCCAGCCAAGTGCCTCAACGCTCTTGCTTTCTGGAGTCAGCTAAATTTGACCATGAGGGCAGAGAGTTTGGTTGTTTTTTATTGTCTTATATCAAGCACACATATGGAAAAATTATTTTACACAGTGGTGATATAATTGTATAAAATATTTTTGTTTGTAAAATACAAAATGTGGGCCAACATTTACAAACTTGGGAGCCTATGATTAGACACTAGATCCATATTTATGCACCTTAATTTTATCTGAATTTTCGAAGGGACTAAGCACCTAGAGCTCTCATTCACTTCAGTTAAAATGGTGGATGCTCAGAACCTCTACAATTCAGGCCTCTTGATTCGGTGTCCAAGTGTGAATGTAACTGCCTAATTTTAGTGGCCAAGTCTGAAAATTATTGGTCTTTGTAGATTTTCAGTCACACCTAAGCAAGTCAGAAGCACAAGTTCCAGGTCCATCAAAAATGAATGATATGTGGACTGACACCAATGTTCTAGATTGACATGGGTTCACAGACTTGTGACGATGCAGTATTTCCCACCCCAGTCCTTAAGGTGGAAACCTAAACACTTTCATTTTTTTATTTCCATACATTCCCCTCCGTGAAGGGCTCCCCTATCTTTAACATAATTGATGTAATGCCAAGATAAATTGTAGCCTATAAAGAAAATCCAGATTCCCACTTTGAGGGAACACACTGAAATTTACTGGGGAAAAAAAAAATCTCCAATGAGGTAGAGTAGAGTAGAGAATTATGAAGTCCACAGAAGAAAATGAGGTCACAGAGAGAGGAAAAGGCTGGAGACACGTTGCCAACACTCATGATATTTGGAGATTTTCTTAAAGCCTCATCTCCTAGAGTCATGTTAAGTTAGAATCAGATTTCATTTAAAAGAAGTGCCTAGATCTTGTGATTGCAAAATGAGCCCTACAGTCACAAAATACAGAAAGCAAATAAGAACACAACATCTATTATTTTTGAAATCTCATTACCTTTAAGCCAATCTTATGATTTTGGGGGCCTGACTCATGGGTTTTGAAGGGCTTGGGTTGGCAATACTGTGAAAGTAAGAGGAAATGGAACATTTTATACGCTGGAGTTTGTTAAATGTGTTATGAAGTGAGGGTGTAAAAGATGCTGACAGAGAGCAAGTGGGGGAGGAAGGGAGAGAGAGAGGAAGAGAGACTAAGTCAGGAAAATGACCAACTTGGTGAGTCATTCACGTCTAGGAGGGATTCAAGAATCACATCTGAATATGTTTTGATAATACTCTAAATAAAAAAGGCCCAAGTGAAAAGTACACTGTGTAAAATTTTAAATTTTCAGAGCTAGAGAATTAATAAACCCCCACATGGGAGATTTGAACTGGTGAGACCAGAGGATTAAATCAGTTCTAATTATGCCACTGTTAACATCACCGTTTACATGGCTAGCCCTTTTCTAATTAAACCAATCAGAATTTCTGGACACTGATTCACTTCATTGACAAAAAAGAGTAAGGAAGAATGAGAATTTATGTATATTTTGGTTGCACATTTCTCCATAAGTAGGGAACTATTAAAATAAAAGTTGTATCTGATATTAAAATAATTAGGTCTCTACAAAAAAAAATTGAATAAAATGTTAATGCTCAAAGCAATACCCTATATTTTCCCATCAAGTTCAGTTCTGTACAGATAACAATACTGCTTGTACTTAAGTCATTATTAGGACACAATGCTTCAAGCACCTTTAAGACATCTAAGCAAGCAGCATGGCACTATAATTCAATCATATTTCCTCACCTCTTCTGAAGCCCTTTTCTGATTAAATAGCTTATTTAAGCATAAATCATGGAGAATGAAAAGTCTTTTCTTTTACTGTCCTCTTGGCACCAAACAGAGACTGAAAGCTCAGCACACTATTGCTGGCAATATAGCCAGTTTGACTCTCTCTGCTGAGATTTATCACTTTATGGGGTAGTTCCTTGCATCTCTGGAAGCACAAACAGATGAGGTGGTCCAGTACTGGCAACCTCTAGATCTCATTAACTGAGCAGGGGACAGAAAACCACAAAGCCTCCTTACTGACAGCACTATGTAGAAGTTCAAAGACAGGCCTACATGCCTCGTTCTGAAGCTTAGCAGGGATCTTTTTTTAGCTGATAAGGGCTTATCTTATAACCCTTCTTAGCTGTGATCCCTGCAAATGAACTAGAGAAAAACAGCAGCCAAAAAAAAAAAAAAAGGGTACATACAGTACTTAGTAAACATAGATAACCCAAATACACTCCTATCTATATACTCTTACCTAAACTAAATACAGTTTACCTGCATTTCTTAAATATCTAAACAGGGCTCCGCAGTTATAGTTTGGGTTTTTTGCATCTTGTTAATCTGACCTCTCTCTCTTCCCCCCCTCTTTCTCTGTTCAAGTAAAGCAGATATGATTTAATAATTATGTCACATGAATTTCTTTTTAAACCCAGATGCTGTGGTACTACAGTCTGGGTGTACACTTAATATCACTTAGACCTCTGTGCCTATCTGGCTGGACCCACTTACCAGCTTGTTAATCATCTTTTAAAAAATTCAATCCCTGTGTATTTGTGCATGATACTGGGTTGTTTTTTGTTTCTTTTTTCATTATATGTTAAGGCCATGGCCATTACAAGAGACTTCCCCATAATCTCATATTGTAGAGATGTAATTTTCAGTGTAAATAATGTTTATTGTCCCAAATCACTTTGCAGGAGAATGAGAGTAGTGAAAGTGGCAGTGTTCTTTCCAAAATGATTGACACTAACTTTACTGCTATCCTAATGGAATAAAGAATGGGATAAATTGATTTTATTATTGCGAGAGAGCACAAAATCACCACAAAACTGGAACACTAACATTGGAAAAATGAGAACAATGACATACCTGTATTATTTTCCACTGTCTACCACAAATTAGTCACACAATTCAAGGGCAAGGCTTTCATTTTACATTCATTTATTCACACTGGACAATCTTTACTACTATGATCTCATAGGCAACTTCCTTTCTCAACTACATCAGGGTAACCTCAGGAGTAATCCATAGGGCTACAGTGGTGCAACAGAGGAAGATTTGGCCCATATTTATATATTTCACATATACTTTGCATAAATATCTTCGTGGATGATGAGGATGATAATGAAGAATTTATAAGGAATTGAGGATTATGTTACTGTCTCAGTAACATTTACTCCTGGGGGGGGGGGAGGGATTCTGCACCGATGCAGGGTCACAGAATTCATATGGCCCGCATTTTTCTGTGCCCCCCACGCAGAAAAATGCAAAAAAATATCTGCCGGGAAACATGCAGAAAAAGGCAGGGAAGCCACAGGGGGAGGGGCGAGCATATGTGCAGTTTTGGGGGGATTGCTCCCCAAACAGAGGCAAGGCATGCGGGGGAGCACACGGGGTTACGTGCCACTGCCCCCCTCTCTCCTCATTTCTGAGAACACTGAGCTGCCAGCTCTGAGGCTGCCTCTTGTATGGGGTCTCTGCTGACTCTGCCGCCGAATGCAGCCTCCTGGGTCCTAGTGACAGTTGTGCTTCCCTTTTGTATTCTGGAAGCCTTCCTTTTTTCTGCGTAACAGTAAGTTCCTGCAGTGGGGCTGGGTAAGCGGAGGTGGCGGGGGAGAGGCAGTGGGAAAGGAAGTGGGGGGATGGAGAAGAAAAGGAGATGGGGGAATCATTGGGGGGAGGGGGAGAGGGATCCTGGCATGCGGCGTCCCCTCGGCAGCAGCTAGGGCTCCCCCACTAAGTAGGCCCATCGAACCTTGACAAGCCCTACCCCCCTACACCTGGATCCCTCCGACAAGCCCCCTGCACCCAGACCCTCACCCCACCGAGCCCCAACCAGCTGCACCCAGACCCCCACCCCACCAAGCCCCACTCCCCCAGCACCTAGACCCTCCCCCACCAACCCCCACCCCAACCACCATCACGTGGATCCCCTGCAGTCTGATTGCCCCTGCACCCGGAACCACCCAACAAGTCCCTGTGCATCCAGATCTCCCACTGAGCTACCTGCACCTAGACTGCCCCACACAGAAACCTCTCACCCCACATCTGGATCCCCCCCACACTTGGATCATGCTGGGCTGAGCCTGCCTACCCACACCTGGTGTGCCTGGCACAGAGGGGCAGGGCCCTGGGGTGTTTTGGGGGCAGGCCCAGCCCTTGCACTGTATCAGGGTCAGGTGCAGCCTCGCTGATGAATCCCTGTACTGGGGGAGGTGAGGGCTTCAGGGTGATCTCCCACCACAATGCAGCCAGTGGTCTGTGCACCCCACTGTCATGCTGAAGCCACATTTATTTATTGAGAAATAAAATTTGCAGAATTTTAAAATACTGTGCGCATAATTTTAATTTTTGGTGCATAATTCCCTGAGGAGTAAACAATAAACTACACTTTCATATTACAAATTATACAATTAGGTATTATATGAAATGTGTAAGAATTAACATTGAGGAAAAAATAACGAGTAATCATATACAAAAATCCATTGCCTACTCATTTGTCATTTTTATTCACGTCACTCATTATTTACATCAACACGACCTCAACAATATCCATTTAATACTAAAACTGAACTGAAATGTTTCAAGTGTTTCCTTCCAAAACAAACAGGATTGCAGGAAGTACTAAACTGGGTTAAAGGGCATGAAGGTTTTTGCTATTTGTCTGTAATCTTTTTACAATGTCTGGTAGGCATAGTATAACAATTTGAAATTTACCAAATAGAGGAAAAAATAACCTCTCTTACATACCAGAGTGTTGTTTTTTTAAACCAGGCAACAAGAGCAAAACAAAGGATTAAGTTTTTTCTATTTTCTCTCATTTAAACTATTACTGAAAGTGCACTGTACTACAGGACAAACGTTGTTCCTTGGTGTCTTCTCATTAAACTTCACCAGCATTGAAGCAAATAGCCTTGGATCCTGTGCACCATTTACAGTGGATAGGATTTAACGGCTTGGCACATGTAAAAATCTGTAGCAGTCAGCAGTGCAGCAGCTGTGTCAGGAAAGGTTTCAAATACAAAAGAAAATATGTTTAGTAGCCTGTAAAGCAAAGATGCCTAACCCATTGCAGCACATACAGCCAAGTTAGCAACTAACCATGAAGCAGTGGACAGCATATACATTTTATATAATTAAATCCACAGAGCCACTCTGTTTGCTTCTCCTCTGACAAAGAAATTGTTGAGATTCTTCACAAGTAGTTCAGAGCTGTTTTGGTTGAATTCTGCTTTAAATTGATCCTCCAGTTACACAGGGAAGGAGCCTGTGGTATTCTCTTATAGCACATGGGTTTCTAGAGCTGACAGGAGAATGGCAATTCCATTTTACAGCAAACTTTAAAAAAAAATTCTGAATTGAGACCAAAGCCACTGAGCTAGGTGCGACTTTCTCCCTCCCCTGTCCTGGCCTAAAAAAAAAAAAAAAAAAAAAGATAGATACATCTCCACAAAACATTTCAGCTTTGTTCTGACCACAAATACTGGTTTCACATCATGTACCCCTCTGTAGAGTCTGCTTTTACAGTTGGGTCTGAACAAGAACTCCCACTTTGATCCCGATGTACTTTGTGGAGAGGAGTCAAAGTTCTGGTACAAATCCAGGTGTGAATTTCAAGAATAAGGCCTCCCTGTAATGGACCAAATGAGCCTCAAATCTGAACTCTCCTGTCCCAAATTCTTCTGGTTTCAAAATCTGGACTCAGGCTCAAAGTGCAAGTTAGATCTGAGTATATCTCTACCTCTTTCTATCAAGTTGTCCAAAGAGAAGTAAAATGGCAGCATTTAATTGTGAGATCACTGACATGTAGTAATTAAAATTAAAATGTTTAAAAACACTGAAATGTATTGTCAGCATTTGCAACTAAACTTTTGTATTGCTGTTAATGTTTTAAGTGTAGACATCTCTGCTAACCTCAACCCCGTCTTTAATATTGCTTAAGACGACTTTTGTATGGACACACACCAATTCGCATGGACAAGTAATATATTTTCATAGGCAAATAGGCACCTGCATGGACAAAAGTAGCAACTGATTGTCTGCATTTGCATTCACAAATGTTCCTATAAATGTGGTGGTTGGGCATGCAACCAATGGATTATACAGTACAATGATGGACACAGAAAATTAAAGGCCACTTCTTGAAACCCTTTTTTCCCTAAAATACTAAACTGAAACAACACAGATAGTAAAAAGAGTGTTTAATCAAAGTACTCCTAAAGTGTTTTTTAAAACTTCCTAAAGTATTATCTAAATCCTGTTAAAATAGAGCATGACTATAGACTAAGAAAGAGAAAGTCAGTGAGGTAATATCTTTTATTGGACCAACTTTCAAGCTTACTCCATATAAGCTCGAAAGCTTGTCTCTCTCACTAACAGAAGTCGGTCCAATAAAACATATTACCTCATCCACCTTTTCTCTAATATCCTGAGACCGACATGGCTACATCACTGCATACAACTTGGCAGAAAGGTTTTCATGTGTTTTGATGACAGTACACAGGGACATACAGTAAGAAGGTAACAAGAGCTGTCATTCAAGTTAATCCATTCAGTACACGAGTAGTGTAAATAAATATTCCCTTCCCTTTGTTAACGCTAAGGTTGGAAGAAATAGTCATTAAAAAAACCCTGAATTTTGCTAAACACTAAAAAGCATTAGAAATTAAATTGGCATGGATATTTTTGAGAGGCAAATGACAAAAAAAAAAGCTAGTGGTTTAAAATTCCCACAGCCCAGATCTCCAAAAGAAACTTAAGTAACTTAATCCTGGCATGGAAACTGAATGCTCTGTGCACTGAAATTTGTGTCGTTCTAATGTGGAAGCATTTTGGTGCACAATGTCAGCTATAAGCATCTGGAAAACTACAAGCCACTTAAACCACCTTTTAGTGCTTTATACCATCCTAGTGTTAAGCCCTTTAAATTCCAGTTGACTAGCATGATTTAGATTAATTTGCCTGTTTTAAAAAATTACTTATGATGACTACAAATGTACAGCAGAGTACTTCAGTAACCGCATGCAAATAGGAGTAGGAAAAATAAAGAACAGACTACAAAAACCGTAGAGTGGCTTTTTTTTAATACTCAGTTGCTATACCTTAGCCCACGTTCTTGTTTTCATTGATTAACTGGAGGATCTTAAAAAGGACAAAACGTATCAAAATTCTAACAATCTGTACAACATATATGAAGAGATGTACATAAGAGTAAGTAACCTGTGTACAAAAAAACCCAACTGATTTCTTGCAGAAAACATTAGCTCATTCAATTCTGGCAGTTTTCTGAAACATGCTCTGCCTGGTGAACTAAGCAGGGATCATCAATTCATTCTAAAGATCATTTGAATGAGCATTCTTATCAAGGGGACAAATTGTATAAAACACAAAGCTTCACAAAAATCAAGTTATAGGGGAAAGGGAAGGGAGGGGAAAATTTGAAGAGAAAAAGTTGTTTGACAAAACCTATAGTTCCAAACAGATGACGCTTCACATATTTGTAACAGTTAAGGGATAATCTAAATTAAACCAAATGAGACAGAAAAAAATATTTAAATTTTGCTATTCCTCCTCCTGATGGATTCATTCAGAAAGACTGCGGAAGAGACTGGCCCTGTCCTGGTAACAAGTTGTAATGTCACAAAGAGTGAATGGAGACATTACTTAGATAATTGGGTAGGAGGAGCAGGTAGCACAGAATACCTTGGCAATTAGCAATGATGAGAAAGGACATTGAGAATAGATGACATTTGTATTTCATCCAGGGGATCTTCCCCATGATTCTTGAGTTGGGAGGATCCTCCCATCAAAGTTAATAGCCACATTCCCCTCAAAGCCTTGGATTGTGCAGACTTCCTTTTTGGCTGAAAGAGGCTGATTATGACTCCTTTCAGAGTCCATCAGTGCTCTCCCAAATCACTTAAGAAGCTTCAACTATAGAAAGTCAGAGCCTGCTTGCTTTCTCCCCTGGGAAATTCATTTCTACAACACTTATCACAGAATCTGAGTCTCTGCCTGCAGCATTCAAACATGCTTGAAAATTTGAACCTGCCAACAATGAATGAATGGAATTGGGTATGGTCGCATACAGATTACATTTGTCTATGTTATGAGTTATTTTTACGAATTAAAGTATTTTTATAAAGAGCTTAGACAGTCCATAGACACCCCCATGTGTATGCATTATGCTATAGTCTTTAATTACATGTTCACATACTTCCCCCCCCCCAAGAACCCTGCCTCATTCAGGGCACAGGACAGATAGTTCTTCACAAACTACAGCGAATTTCTTTTCACCACACCCCTGTGAGGTGAGGAGATGGTACTGTCCCCATTTCACAGCCAGGAAATGGAGGCACAAAGGGAAGTAAGGTCAAGTGTCCACAGGCAACCTTTGTTCTGGCATTTCCTAACTTTTGAGAGCTTCACTTTGCAACCTTAACATGTTTTTAATATATTCGTGGGTGTAATTCCTCTATGTTTATTTTTTTAAAAGTTAACTGTAAGAAGAGAAATCCTAGCATGTATGACCATCCTGACCCTTATTTGGGTCATCAGCAGGGGTGGAACACAGAACTCCCCCCGCCATCTGAGTTAAGGGATTACCTGATAGCAGCATCAGGTTGCCATGTTCTGCGTGGACCAGTGTTAGAAGAGGATGACACACTCTTTGCCGGAGGGTTTCACAGATACTTGGTGACAGCAGAAGAATGGGGAGACTCAGGAATCCTGGGTTCCACTCCAGGCTCCCCACCACTCCATCCCAGTTTCCCCACTTAGCTCCCAGTTTCTTTGCCCACCAATCCCACTATCCCCTCACCACCCAGCTCCCCATCCACTCCCCCAAGTCTAGCACTTATCCCCGCTATGTTTCAGTCAGGCTGCCTCCTTCTCCATGCAGCCTGGGCGCCTGTGGTTTAGGCCAGTGGTTTTCAAACTTTTTTTCCCCGGCAACTCAGTTGAAGAAAATAGGTGATGCCCATAACCCAACGGAGCTGGGGATGAGGGATTTGGAGTGTGAGAGGGGGCTCAGGGCTAGGGGTACAGGCTCTGCGCTGGGGCCAGGGATGAGGGGTTTGGCGTACAGGAGGGGGCTCTGGGTTGGGGGGGCTCAGGGCTGGGGCGGGGGTTGGGATACAGGAGGAGGTCAGGGCTCTGGGGTAGGGCCAGGGATGAGGGTGTTGGGATGAAGGAGGGGGCTCAAGGCTGGGGATTGGGGCCTGGGCTTACCTCCGGTGGCTCCTGGTCAGTGGCGCAGCCGGGGTGCAGATGCAGGTTTCCCGCCTGTCCTTCCACTGCAGACCGTGCTGCACCCCGGAAGCGACCAGCAGGTCTGGCTCATAGGCGGAGGTGTGCAAGCGGCTCTGCGTGGTTCTTGCCCACAGGCCACCCCCCCCCAGCTCCCATTGGCAAGTTACCGGCCAATGGGAGTGCGGAGCCGGTGCTCGGGGAGGTGGGGGGCATGTGCAGAGCCCCGCAGCCCCTGTGCCTACAAGTTGGACCTGCTGCTGGCTGTTTCCAGGGCACAGCGCAGTATCAGAACAGGTAGGGATTATTAGTTTTTACTGACCGGCCGCCAGGGTCCCTGGGTGCTGAGCAAGGCAACCCAGTGCTTTGCATTCCGTGATCCAGTACTGGGTCACGACCCAAACTTTGAAAACCACTGGTTTAGGCCACCAGGGAACTCCATTGACATAAAGAGAATCCCCCTGCAGTGCAGAGCCTCTGTAATGCTATTGAAATGGCCTCAATGTTTCCTCTCAAAACATACTCAGAATCAGGGTGGGCAACTGCTATTTGGACTTCAGCACTCTCACCTGGAAGGTTCCATGGGGACCTAGCCTCCCTTCCAACCTATTTAACATGTGAGATTGCTAAGGGAGACAGACAGAATAGGCTCAAATGCCAGCTACAGGTAAACATATGGAGGCAATTGTGATCTTCCCTAGTGGGATGGCTAAGCAGAAACAAATCACAGCTACAGGCAGCGAGGCCTCTTCAGCAGGAGAGAATATTTGTATACACAAGCCAAACAAAACAACAAGCAAAAAGGGAAAAACAAACACTAGCTTTCTGTGCTCGGAGGATCCTCAGAGCCAGAGTAAGGAGCCCTATCTTTCCCTAGACAACATTCTCATCCTTCTCTCTGTTCAGCAGCCCTTCCCTCAAGACCTGTCAAAGGGAAGGGAGCTTGAATTAACCTGTTTACTGGGAACTAGATAGTGCTTCTGCATTTTCTGACAGGGTTACTCCTGAAGACCTCTTGGAAGCTATTTATTAATAGATAATTTGGCAGCTGGCTCAGTTAGCAGCACATCTTGCCAGATGCACATTACACCCAGTCAAGGGCTCTAACCACTGGACATCATTCTTCTCTGGGTCCAATTAGAGCAAGCATGGGGCAAGCTCAGCCTTCACTAAAAATCCCCCACCAGCATTGTTTGTTCATGTGCCTACAGCATATAACAGAGGAGCATTTTAAACATTTAAAATAAACCAAAAATAAATGTGTTTATAACACCACTTAACAGCATAGCTAGGCATTTCTTATGCAGAAATGTAGCTCGGAAATGAAGGTTCTAAATAAATAATGCCATCATTAACTCGTTTTCCTTGAATACAATGGGAATTCTTTTGGGGGCCTGATTCTCCTCTCACTTACACCACTGAGAATCAGAAGTACCTTCACTGAAGTCAACAGTGTTTCATTGGTGTAAGACTGGCCTGAGAACTGAATCAGACCCAAAATGCATATGAGAGCATTTCTTAGCTCCAAGAACGCTATGTAATTTACATTTAACATGAAAACTGCCACAGATTTTTACCATCTATGACTTATATTTTAAATGCAGATGCACGAGTAACCCTTGACATTTCAATATTAGAGTATTAGAAGATGCCAAAGAGACAAAACAATGTGAGACAGTTTATTTTGAAGTGTAGTACATTTTGAATCAGCATATATTCTCCTACCAGTAAATTGCTATTAACCAAGGTATCCACATTCTGCCACTCTTATTCACACTGAAATAAAAGGGGACTACTCGGTGTAAGGTGCAAATCAAGGAGGACTACTTACTTGTGGACTGAGATACTATTCACAGTGAGTAAGGGTGGCACAATCCAGCCTCTAATGATTTATCCAGATCCAGTCTCTAAAAAACCAGAGCAGTGATTAAAATGATTGGATAGAAGACATGTGTTCTTTCTTCATGTCCACTTTTGGGGCCCAAATCTGCAAAACACTTATGCCCAGGAGTAAAGTTACTTGCAACTGAAGTAATGTGAAATACACGTCTGAGCAGCTTTACTCACATATGCTTCAGGCCCTTCAACAGGTAATTTTTCAAAACAAGTTTAGAAATCAGTAGAATACAAGTCCATATAACTTGCTACTATTAAGCAACAAGAAAAAAATGAAAAAGTCAAGTGAGATCTGATGGAAGGCACCTACGTATGGATGCACTATTAATTTCCTTTCATTCTAACGTGAAATGATCAGATAAGCAGGACTACTTCTCCAATAACTTATTGAGACAGCTTTTTTCTTACAATTTTTTTCCAAATCTTACACTAAGACTCAGAGGGCCAGATTCTCAATTAGTGTAAAATGACACTCCACTGATTTACACCAGGTGAAGATCCTACCTACTGTACCCAGCTGTTTGGAGTTCAACAAACAGGTAAAGTCCTTTCAATTTTTCAAGATGAGTATCCATGAGTGTTTTCAGTCATGCGTCCCTACGAATTAGACTCCATATTAATGGATTAATTTGGAAATAAACTACTGAACAACTGTTTCTATACCGCCAATTGAGCATGGTCGGCACTTTGCAGACAAGTAGAAAAATAAGATCTTAATTGCAAAGTGCTTACAATTTAGATACACAACATATAGAAGAAAGGTGGGATACAATATATAGTCAAAGTGAATGAGCAATGAAGGATTAGCCTGTGTGGTATTAGTTCTGTGAATTTCTTTTAGTGTGTGTGTGTGGGGGGGGGGGGTTGGTAATTTTTCTTTTGTTTAAGTATCTAGTTAGATTCTTATAGTGTCTCCATTGTGGCCTCTAAGCACATTATCAGTCTTGTTAAAACCTCTCAGAGGTGTGAGAATTCAGGTTTGTAGGACTTCAGGAAAAGTGTATTTTAGTGACAGACATGGAGGATGAGAAAACTGAGACACAGTGGGCTGGGTCAAGGAGGAAGATTCAGGGCACAGTGCTATACAATGTACTACATCCCAGACAATCCCCAATATTCCCTTCCATGCAAGCATATACAGAGTAAGGACCTGTCTACACTTGAATCACTACAGCATAGACCCTAACTATGCTGATGGGAGGAATTCTCCCATCAGCAATCCACCTCCCCAAGACACAGTAGGTAGGTCGATTTAAAAATTGTCTTTGTGCTCTCTAACTACGTCATTCTGGTGTGTGGATTTTTTCACACCCCTGAGCAACGTAGCTGGGTCGATCTAATTTTATAGTGTAGACCAGCCCCAAGTGTGGCTGGAAATGAGTGCAGTCTCCTCCTGCCCCCACCCAGTTACTTCAAGCAATCTGTGGCAGGGAGAGCCATGTGTTCGTCTTCTGCCAGTGGCTTAATTTCACATTCTGAACCCACCAGTGAAAGATTCAACTCTATAGCAAAAATCTTTTTCATAATCAGTAGCATAGATGATGCAAATGATGACCTGCAAGAGTGACACTTTCTAATAGGTTAAGTTTAGTCCTTCAGCTATTAACTTCACTGTAGAAGAATATTGACAAACATAATCCTAAAGGAAATTAAAAAAAAAAAAAATCAAAACCACAGACCAAGATAACATTCCCAAGTTGGAAATAAAACAGAAACAAACTAATAAAATGTATTTTATTTTTTCCTCTGTCTTCTTTTGACTTAGACAGCTACCACCACTTGTGATCCCTAAAGAAAATAAAGTTTGCTTTCTCCACCACTGGGGATTTGAAAGCTGCTTTAGTTTTTCTTTTCAGTAACTGCCGCAGCTTTAATATATCAATCATCTATCAATCATCTGGGAATGTGTTTAGATCAGCATCATAAATCTTGTCTTTTCTTCAAGTTAATGCATGCAACAGCTTGGGACTCAGCTATCACAAAACTAGACAACTGAATGGATTAGGTTTACATCAGCAATATCTATACACTGGGTTCTGTAATTAAACAGTGATAATTTATACAATGAGGGAAATACAATTAAGGAAGAGACAACCTAATCTAATGCCATTGTATTTAATACAAAATGCTGACCCTCAGCAGAGTTTCATATGCAAAATATTAAAAATATATATAACTCTTGATTTCATAACTGTATACAAACTGTTTGAGTATGGAATAAAATAATTATGTTTGACATAGTTTTAGAGGAATCACCCATGATGACAACGCTATACATTGCCACAAAAAGATAGATCTGGGCACATTCAAGACATTTATTAAGTTTCACCACCTTTCCATATCTGTAGTATTTTTCATACCTTTCTAAATTATCACCCTAATGACTAATACAATGAATATTTTACTTGTGAAATGGTTTCATTCCAGTGCAACCTGAAGGGTTTTATAAAAATAAGACTTGATCCCAGAACTGCTCTGCACACAGAGCTTCCATTGATTTCCATAGGACTTCCAAATGCAAAGTAGCTGCAGAAGCAGGCCATACAAAAATGACATTTAATGTATTACATTCACACAGAGCGTAACCTCCTAACAGAACCCTAAAAGGACTGACAATACGAAGTTGTTTAATGAAGTCATCTAACCATGGAGTAGTAGAACTGTACTCATTTTGTTTGAGGCAAAGAGTCCTGTGGCACCTTATAGACTAACAGACGTATTGAAGATGGGTCTTCACCCACAAAAGCTCATGTTCCAATACATCTGTTAGTCTATAAGGTGCCACAGGACTCTTTGCCGCTTTTACAGATCCAGACTAACATGGCTACCCCTCTGAATTTTGTTTGGGGATACTCTGGGATGGCGTCTTGCCTAATAAGGAGGGCCACTTGGATACCTTCACAAACAGCATCACTGAACGAGTAGCAGCCCATGACATCAAAGGAAATCCTTACTCTTCTGAAAAATGTCATGGGATCTTAAATATCTACTCAGTGCAGCAACAGCTTTGGTTTACAAGTCACTTTGGAAAGGCTCCATGCACAGGAAACTGCACATAATTCAAGTTTATCTCCTTCAAGGGATATTTTCTATGCCCCCACAAAATGTTTACGCTCCTGCTGACATGCTACTGCATGGCTCATGCTTAAGGCTACAGTTTTGTCATGGATATTTTTAGTAAAAGTCAGGGACAGGTAGCAGGCAATAAACAAAACAAAAAAATCACAGAAGCCATGACCTGTCCCTGACTTTTATTAAAAACATCCCTGACAAAATGGGGAGCTGCAGGGTCCCCACTGCCCTGCGGGGCTGAAGCTGGGGGGAGTCCCCCCACCACCTCTACCAGTGGTTGGGGAGCTGTGAGGGGCCCCTTCCCGCAGCTGCTGAGCAGCTCTGGGATCCCTCTGCCACCACCGGAGGCGGCTGGGAGCAGCAGGGGCGGAGGGTGCAGCTACTCATAGCAGCTGAGTGGCTGCGGGGTGGAACGGACCCTGCCAGCAGTGGCATCTGGCTGGGGAGCTGTGGGGGGCCTCATAGCCGCTGAACAGCTCTGGGGTCCTTCTGCTGCCATTGCCGGCCGCTGGGCAGCTCAGGGGTCCCTGCTGGTGGCAGCAGCCGGTCAGTTGTGGGGGTCCTTGTGCCGCTGGTAGCTGGGGAGCTGTGGGGGGCGGCCCTTCCAGCAGCCACTGAGCAGCTCCAGGGTCCGTCTGCTGCTGCCAAAGGCAGCTGGGAGCTGTGGGGGTGGGGGTACTGGCTGCTCGCAGAGGTTGAGCAGCTGCAGGAGGGACCCTGGCAGCAGTGGCAGCCAGTCAGTTGCGAGGGGGTCCCGCCACCTTTTTTTTTTTTTGCTGACCACTTCATTTAATGTGTCCTATTTTTAAAGAAAATTGTAAGTTTTCTGGAATGTCTTGATTAGCACTAGTTCAAGGTGATTTAGGGTTTAATATTTTTAAGGAATATTCTTTAACTTGAAGAGAGGTTGTTAATTCTCTGGGCAGCATGAAATGTAATTTGTTAGAAATTATGAAACACATTTGGCTCTAGATACAGGCAGAGCAGCTTTCTAGTACTTCTTTTCAGAAGTGCATTATTTTGAATAACTACACTGGAACAAACTTACAGGCCTGATTATGCAACACTTGGCAAGTAGTACATAAGCATGTAGATTGTCAACTCAATGTTTTGTTTCCATACTGTATTATTCAAACTTCACTTGTTTCTCCTAGCCAAATCATGAAATTCATACTCTTTAAAGAGTTCCATCAGCTTCAATGAAAGCTTTGCCCGAGTATTTATTGATTAGAGGGCACATGACAGAGATGGGCAAACTACAACCCGGGGGCCACATCTGGCCCACGGGACCCTCCTGCCCGGCCCCTGAGCTTCTGGGCCAGGAGGCTAGTCCCCAGCCCCTCCCCAGCTGTTCCCCCTCCCCCGCAGCCTCAGCTCACTGCGCCGCTGGTGCACTGCTCTGGGCAGCCGGGAAGCACAGCTGCAGCGCCGCGGCCTGACCCAGTGCTCTAGGTGGCATGGCTGTAGCCACGCAGCCCGGTAAGGGGGCAGGGAGGGTTGATAGAGGGCATTCAGGGGTGGTCAAGGGTGGAGGTGTGGATAGAGGGAGGGGCGTCAGAGGGCGGGGAACAGGGGGTTGAATGGGGGTAGAGGTCCTGGGGGGTGGGTGCAGTCAGAAATGAGAGGACGGGTTGGGTGGGGTGGTGGTGGGCAGGCAGGGGCGGGGGGTCCGGGGCAGTCAGGGGACAGGGGGTGGTGGATGGGACAGGAGTCCCAGGGGGCTGTCAGGGGGCGAAAAGTGAGGGGCGGGGGGAGGGTCAATCGGATAGGGGTCGGGGGCCAGGCCACGCCTGCTGTTTGTGGAGGCAGAGCCTCCCCTAACCAGCCCTCCATACAATTTTGGAAACCCAATGTGGCCCTCAGGCCAAAAAGTTTGCCTGCTCCTGGCATAGGAGATGCATCTTATACATACTGCTTATTATTATTGTTAATATTATTCATCAGCTAAATATGCAGTACATGCTGTGAGCAATCTGTCAAAATGATTTATGAGATGACAAAATAAATACAAGAGGCTCTGCTTAGACCTTTTAAAGTTTTGGCTTTTTCATTTATCTTTCAACTTTGATCAATACTAGATTTATTAGCAGACAACTACACTTAAAAAGATACTCACATCTACTTTGATTGCACCATTAAACAAGTGCCTTATGTGGCTTTTCCCTACCAACATGCTATATTTTGACCTAAAGGCTTTACTGCTGCTTGATGGTGCATGCACATCCAGATGAAACCCACCTGGGGAAAGGAACAATTATGTCCAAATATTTCAGCATTTTGCCTCTCCTGAGGACTTGAAAAAAAGATAATAGGCATATCATGCAACCACTAACAGGGCAAAGGGAGTTCAAAGAGGAGCCACAAGAATGATTTAAAGGATTGGAAAACATGTCGTATAGTGAAAGACTCAAGAAGCTCAATCTATTTAGCTCAAAAAAGAGTTAAAAGTGATTTGATCAATATCTGCAGGGGGAGCCGAAATGCTATAATAGACAGCTCTTCAATCTGGTAGACAAAGGTATAACGAGCTCCAATGGCTGGAAGTTGACACTAGAAACATTTAGACTACAAAAAAAGTTGCAAATGTTAACATGAGCGTCAACAATTTACAAAAAGTGTTATGGTGAACTCTCCAACCCTGGAACTTTTAAAATCAAGATTGGATGTTTTTCTAAAATATATTTTCTCTAGTTCTAACAGGAATTAATTCAGGGAAGTAATATGGCCTGTGTTATCCAGGTCAAACTATATTACAATGGTCCCTTCTGGCCTTAGAATCCAGAAATCTATATGTAACCCTTCTGCCTGTCAGAGTTGGCAGCAACAAGGGCCGGGTTCAGTATCTAGGGGTTCCATTCCAATAGCACAATGCAAGACTGGCTCGAGCCCCCATCCAGTGACCTGGGACAAATATATACCACCCCCGCTGGGCGCCTCCAAGAGGCAATACTTCCCCTCTCGCAAGCACCTAGTCCGAGTGTAGCACAAAGCCTTTTAATAACAGAGAGAAACAATGTGGCATTATGTTGGGGAAACACCACCAACAGGATTCATAACACAACCCATGAGCAAAAACAACCACCCCAAGCGAATTGGGGCATGTCCTTTCCCTTTGGTTCTTGAGGCCAGCAACCCCAAATCACCCAAAGTCCCAAAAGTCCAATGACCCAAAAGTCTCTGTCCCTGGTCAGGGCAGCCCCAGAGTTCAGAAGTTTATCTGCAGAGTTTTACCTCCCAACCTGGGTGGAGATGGGGGGGGGATTAAGGGGGCACCTTACGTGGTCCAAAGCTGATGGCCCCACCTCTCCATGGGCTCCGCTCTGCCAGCTGCCCCATGAGCTGCTCTAGGCATCCAACTGCTCTGCTCCACCAGCCGCTCTGCTCCACAAGCTGCTTTGCTCACCATCCCGCAAACTGCTCTGCTCCACAAGCCGCTCTGCTCACCGTCCCACAAACTGCTCCACCATATATCTTCAGGCTCCCCCACTACTTATCACAACACTTAGTGATTTCAGCTGTTAGTAAGTTTAGCTCTTTTGTGATTTCAGCTTGTAGTAGGGGAGCCTCAGTGCTGGTGCACCATTAGCCCAAAGTGAAGTCAGCTCAGCAGCCTGTAACTAGACTCCTAATGGAATCAAAATTAGCTCTGATATTCCACAGCGGAGAGAAGAGGAAGTGCAATTAGCATATAAGGCCCTCACCCAGGGGCCCATGCCACCAAGTATTAATACCTGTCCCCAGCCTCTCTCAATTCACAGAGTTTTGGAACCCATGTCCCTTGCCTAGCGAGTGCTACTTAGTTGATGGGTAGTCCCTCCAGCATAACAAAAGGCCAAGTACAGTTCCACTGTCCTTGATTCCCATAATCAGGGTAATAATTTATTCTTCCTGCCCCAATAACAGAGACACTGGGGATCCCACAGCAGCCAAAGTGACCATTTAGGCAGCTATGGCCTCATTCTAGGTGGGGTGGGTGTGCCTATGCAAATGAGATCAGCCCCTGAAGTTCTTTTCCACAACTTGCCACACCTCACCACCAGATGTCAGGGTGGAGCTCATACTGACTCTGCTTACATCTAAATTAATACCTAGCATGAATCAAATTATTCCTCTGAAATTATTAAATTTAATTTTCCCCCACATCTTATTCTTCTAAATTATGTGGACTGGCAAGTTTGTTAACTACCATGCAATACACTGTTTTGTTACCCTGTCAATAAATTGTAAAGAGATATATAGAGCCCTGATTTACTTATCCATAAAAGCCAGTAAACTCCCATACAAATGCATAGACTTGCTGTGGATCTATCTGACCATGCCGAATGACAGTTGGGCCCTATATGTATGGGGAAAAGAAGAAATCTGTTCCCCTTTCATCAGCTAGAGGCCATGGAGCTGCTCAAGGAGGAAGCAACTCATTCTTCCACCACCATCAGCATATCATGGGGGGCATGGATCAGCAGTTCACATCGCACTCCCCGTCAGTACCCAGCCGGGACAAGCTAATGATCCAACCAGCAGACCAAATTCAGAGATGAATGCTGGTCACATGTCACCTGAGGCACTTGCCCATACGCTAAGAAGCAGCAGTATATCATGCATATAGTCCTGATCCTCTCTCTTTTTAATTCCTCCCGCTGAGTATCTGGAGGACTTAGAATAGGAGCCCTGTAACATGGATCTCAGATAATGTACAGCCATTTGCCTTGTGAAGAGCAAAGTTGGTAAACTCTTCTTATGAAATCCATTATGAATGAGGAGCTTTCAACCAACTGGCCCTTGTCTATTCACCCTGGCTCACAGCAGCTCCAAGATTAGTTTCAAGGTGCATGCTCCCTTTGAGGTTCCCAAAGTTGCCTGTCAGTCAAATGGTGAGAATCCATCTCCAGCCCCACTCCTACCTAGACATCAACAAGGATCCTTCCTCCACATTATTACTAAAGCACCAGAGTGGCCTGAAGACGAGTTCTGTGTAGCTCAAAAGCTTGTTGCTCTCAGCAATAGACATTGGTCCAATAAAATATATTACCTCCCCCACCTTCTAATATCCTGGGATCAACATGGCCACAACAATGCTGCAAACATAAAGCACCAACAGACATTTATGGCTTATCCCCTGAGGAGGGGAAGGAGTTAGGCAGTAAAAGGGTCCTTTGCTCTTAGGGAGCACTGGTTCCTGTGAGAAGACGTGGTGCTCCTTAGAAAGTGTGATGTCGCAGAAGCAGCTTGGCCAATGATGTTAGGATTAACAATGTTCTGCATTTGTTTATCTATGCATCTCTATTTTTACTCTGTTTTTCTTCCTTTCCCTGCTTTTAGAAGCAGCAGATTAAAACTAGCTAACAATCCACATAGCAATTCTGCGTTTGCTCACATTAACAAAAAAGGACGAGGAACAGGAAGGCATTCCAGGATCACTTTGCTTCTGAGGGTAACAGGGAAGTACTAAGAAATACTTACACACAGCAGAAAACTTACTAATCATACCGCTACCACCACATATAAGCATCAATAGTGGCCATGGTTTCTAGCCTCTGCACAATCAGGAAGATTTGAATATAACCCACCTTTTATTTCCTGTTTGGGACAGCAAGCAGTTGACATTCACAGGATACTGTATCCTCTCCTTATTTATGTCAACCCTTGAATAGGGTTGGTAGATGCAGAAGAAAAATACATTTTTAAAAGTACAGAAGGAGCATATGCTCAGCTGCCATGAAGTGTCATTGTTCCATTGAAGTCAGTGTAATGACAACAATTTACTCCGACTGAAGATGTGCCCCAAGAACTCCAACAAACAGGTGTGTCTGCTTCTTTTTCTTTCATCTGCTCTCTAATTGCAATAGCTCTCAGTCCTACTAAAAGCACCTCCATGACACAGACCTTGCTGTGTTGCAACACAAAAGGAAGCCCTTAATTCAGTGGCCCCTATTAAACACAAAAGTTCAAGTTTCTTCTTTTAACAGCCCAATAAGTTCAAAAGCACCTAGTGCCTTCCTCAGTTAACTCAGCTCATCACTAAGCTATATTTGGCTGCAGTGGCAGTTGATTTTGATTGCAAATTGCCATACCTGGTATTTATTTCAACAATGTCATTAATTTAATATTTTTGCTAAAATAGACAGAAGAGAATAGCAGGCTCATTGAAGGACCAGCAAGAAAGGAATCACACAAGGTAGTTTAACAATAAAAGCTAAGAAACTTTCTTGAGACTTAATAGCTGACTGGAAATGTTAATAACCTTACAGTTTTGCTTCTGTTAAACTCAGGGAAGCATTAATTCCCAAGGAAATGTCTTGGAGCATTATTAATAATACAACCTTTTAAAATGAATTGAACTACAATAATTATTTTAACATCTTTTTACACAGCACTATTATTCTCCAAAGTGCTGGAGATGTGAATTGTGATAGAAGTATACTATGAACCCCTGGAACAGGATTTGTGTACTTTTTAAAATAAAGAGTTTTTAAAAATTCAGATAGTGCCTTAAACTAAGCAAAAAATGAAGCAATAAGAGCTTTCAAGGAAAAGAAATGCATGGAGTCAGAAAATTTACAGCTTTTACTGCCTGAGAGGAAAAAAGCTATGTGCTGCTAAACTATACATTTATGGGCAATTAATGCTCAACACTCCAACCACTTAAATATTTCTGGTTTCAGAGTAGCAGCCGTGTTTGTTAGTCTCTAAGGTGCCACAAGTACTCCTTAAATATTTCTGTTAATTGGGCTGAGTTTTGGACATCAAAGGGAATTTCATCTGAGTAGGGATTCGGCTCACTATATGAATTATAATTTTAAAAAAAGAGTATGTTCTATACATATACACATTCTTATAGTAATCACTACTTCTGTTTTAAGTTTAAGTACCTTGGGCCTGATCCATAGTCCACTGAAGTCTTTCCATTAAATTGCCTGATCTTTGGGTCAGGTGCCTTATGAATAAAATACATTCATTAGTGTTTGAGAGGTATTTAGGTACTACAATGGCGAGTGCAACAGAAGTGCCTCCAATTAAATAAATGTAGCCTTGACTGTTAGATGTATAAACTGAGGCATTTTTAATGTTCTGGTAATTCCCTGGATTTAAATAAGATTTATGACCCCAGCTCAAAGATAATCAAATGCAGGGTCCAAATCAAGGTTGGCATGTTCAAAAATTTTCCTCCATAGTTTTCACTAAATTGTCATCATAGGTAACCTAATCTGTTCTTCCCTTCTCTTCCAGTCTTATGGAACAGACAGCAAAGGGAAATGTGCAAGAATTCAATTTTCACATTAGTACCTCCTCATAAAAAAAGGAGCATACCAGTGCAGCATGGAACAGCAGTTTATTCACATACACTCTTACTGGTTTGCAGAAGGCCACAGATTAGGATTCTTTTGCCCCCCCCCCCCCCCCCCCGCCTTTTGTTGGGTGAAGGAGGGATAAACACACTACAGTCCTCATTTCCTACCTGCAACTCACTCCACACCCAGAACACCACTAATTAATGGAATCAAGAGTACACAGCATAAAGGTAGCAACATTTGGGGACTGGAGAACTTTAAAATCCCTTTAACTTTTACTGGCTTCTAGTTAAATGAATTAGGCCTAACTTGCAAACATTTAAACATGTGCACACATCTATTTTCATGAGCCCCACTACAATTCATGCAATGTGCACAGTCATCCATCTTTGTGTTTCCAGAATCAAACAATTAAATTGATAGGTCCTCATTATGCTATCAAATGGAAAAATACCAGAAACTATCCACAAATAAATTGGCATTACAAGGCTTCACAAGTCAGGAGCCTAACGGAAATATCTGCATAAAGAAAAACAATTTCCCTGCAATTCCACAGAAGTATCGCAAAGTATTATTTTTTTCCATTATTAAATCACTTCAGTAAGATGGATATCTGATTTACAATCTGCAAATAATCCCCTCCCCATATGAAAGGAGAAGTAGGCACTGAAATCCTTCTCATTTTAGTCATTAAACGTAAGTCCTATATATGAAAGATGAACTGACTACCTTATAGATTAATAAGGTTAGTTTCATCCAAAATTTTCTGATATAGATGAACAACAAACATCACTTAAAATGATTTTATATTCATATTTTAAATCGACCTCATCATGCTTATTAGGTTAAATATCGTCATCTATTCTTTGAAATAAACATGTATTTTATTTTAGCACTTAGCAAGATATTCCCCACTGACAGACATTTAATGAAGAAAGTACTTAATCAGTACTAAACTATATGAACACACTTTATATTTCTTTCATATTAATAAACAATGAAGAATTAATGTAATGTTTTCATGCAGAAAGCAAATTTTAATCCAATAAGATTTTATTTCCCATTTTTGTTTGTAGCAATTTTGTTTTATCAGAAACTCCTGTAAAATCTTAATAACTATGCTTTTGTGGCATTATAACATTTTTATAATGTAATTTGAATTTTTAATTACAAAAGCAACTTAGTTTTTGCATTTGCCTCTCAGTCTTACTTTTTGACTATTTTAGTTGCAGTTTACTTCTGTTGAAGCTTTTGTGCATTAATATAGTTAAACTCCCCATTTAATAATGATGACTACAGAACAATAGCACCACTGGTGTAATCATCTCACCAGATATGCATATTTCAGGAGGCTGCTCTACTGAGAATAAATGAGTACAGTGCAAAAGTGCATCTCCACTGAAACATGCCAGCAGAGAAAGAGATGCAGAGTCTCTGATCAGATCAGTAAGCAGCCTCTCATTACGAAATCTGAAAAGACCAGGGGACCTCTTAAGATAGCAAACAAATGAGGATGCAAAAGTCTTGCCGACAGCTAGGGCATACCAATATCCTCCAAAGGGAAATGGGCTAATCTATACGAAGTCATCGGGTGGAAATTAAGTTGTAGAAATTGCAGGGACAGACAGACTGCCTGTTCTCCTACAGACAACAATCCCAAGGATTTCCCAAGAGGAGAGAGAAGGAAATCCATGACATGATGAAGGAAATCCGTGACACGATGATAGAGAATCACATGCAGCTTCTGCTACATCACCTCCCCAGGGCTTCCTAAGCATAATAGATGCTACTCCCTATTCTCAGATTCTGAGCAAATGTAGCAACCAAACACCCAACTTTAAAGTTACACCTACTGTAGTTCCAAGAAGAAAAGGAGGACTTGTGGTACCTTAGAGACTAACCAATTTATTTGAGCATAAGCTTTCATGAGCTACAGCTCACTTCATCGGATGCATTCCAAGCCACACGCTCACAAAAGGTGACATTCCAGCTGGATGCACTCACTCACTCGCACCCCCCCGCAAGGAGGACGGGCAGCCAGCCACCCCTCGGAGCTGCACCTACCCCCCGCAGTACTGCACCGGGATGCGCGGAGGGCTGGGTTGGGCTGTGTGTCGGCACTGCGGCGTCTCGGAAGCTGCGGTCAATCTCCGTCAGCTCTAATGAGAAGTAATCAACGCCCCCCCCCCAAAAAAAAAACGCTGCGGTTTAGAGAGGCTTATTAATGCTGCCAAGCGCAGAGGGGAGCAGTGCTCCGAGCACCAGCCCAGCCAACTGCGGGGAGCACCCACTCCCCCCAGCCCTGCCTGGAGCCAGGCACCCTCCTCCGGCACTCACTCCCCCGGGGCATCCTTGCCTCTGCCTGGCACCCCCGGGGCAGACAGACCCGCTCAGCGGCAGCGGCATGCCAAGGGCACCTGCCGCTGAGCGCCCCACTCCAGGCTGGCTCGGGCACGGGCTGCCCTGCCCGTAGCTCGGCGCCTTCCCGCTGCCGGGGCCCGGCTGCGGGGGGTGGGGGGGGGGACAGGCTCCTGAGCACCCACCCAAACTTACTTGGCGGCCGGGGAGCGCTGCGCCGGCTGCTGGCCGGGTCCCGCGCGGCGTGGGGCGCGCGCGCGCGCTCGCTGGACTCAGCCAGCGCTGGGCTGCGGAGCTGCCAGAGCCTGGCCGGACATGCTCAGTTCTGGGGCCCCCCCTCGGCGGGCCGTACCATTGAACCCCGGGGGGGGGGGAAATAATCTGGACGCTACCAACGAGAGGGAGCTAAAAATAGGCCCTGCCCGGAAAAAAAAAGGCAAAGAGCAGCAGCCTGCGGGAGCTGAACCAGGCCGGCCGGGGGGGAGGGGCGTCGCTCCGCGTTCGCGCTGCGGCCGGGGCTTGGCCTCGGCGCTGCTGCCCCGGCTGAACTGACTGAACAAGCCGAGCGAAGGACGGGCCCGCCCCGGGAGGTTCTGCGGGTGCGGGCCGGGGGGCTTCTCACCCTCACCGGTGCCTTTGCAAAGCCGCCGGCCGCGGCGGAGTGTCACTCTGGGGCCGCTCCTCAGCCCCGGGACCCGCGGGACGGGGCCGCCCCCGGCTGTGACGGATGCGGGGGGATGGGTCAGTGCCCAGCGTCTCCCTTGGGGGGGCCCGGGAGAGGTTAAATTTCACACAATCAACCCCCCCACCCTACTCCAGCCAGGGCAGCGGGGCAGCCCGTAACTCTCTCGTCTTTACTTCAGAGCAGCTTGGCCCGGGCCTGGGTCCCCAGGCGGGACCCGCCGCAGCAGAGCCCGCAGCCCCTGGCGGGGAGGGGAGGCAGACGGGCAAAGTCCCTTCTTCTTCCTCACCCGCCACCTCGCGTTGGCTTCTGTAGGGACCAGGATTTGGGAGACAGCCATTCCCCAGCGCATCCCACCACTAAATCCACAGGCAACCCCAGCCCCAGTCTTCGTTCCTTTCAACATATCCCCCCTCCCTGGTGTGACTCCCCCAAAGTGGGACAGGGGAGCCTCCAGGGGAGGCCATTTGCAGGGCATTTCCGAGCACCAGGGCTCCCCTTGGCTCACATTATGCCATCACGTCGGAAGATAACAGAGATTTGTTCATCTCTAAGGTGCCACAAGTACTCCTTTTCTTTTTGCCAATACAGACTAACACCACTGCTACTCAGAGATCAGATGCGCTCTCTCACAACGCCCCCCCACACACTCACCTCCGGTTGCTAGTCAAATGGCTTTAGGGAACTATTTAAAAGAAATTCAAAGCAACCTGAATGTGAATATATAAGGTTGGGATGCGCTTCAAGTGAGTGAGTGGTGATGTCCTCCTAGCTGTGAGGGGATGATAAATTGTATCATACTGTTCAGCCACTAGGCTGTGCTGTGTGTAAAATACCTGATTTAAAGGAACCTCAGCCCTACCTGGCAGAGCACTAAAGGCTCTTATGATGAACACATCTGGTATGTATAAGCAAATTCTGTAGCCAGGCCAAATCTGGAATAGGGACATAACATGGTGGTAGGAGTAAACTAAGAACAGAGACAAAAGGCACAAAGAAACAAAGGTTGCAGGATCTCATCAACCTGTCACTCCTCAATGCTCAGAGAACGTTACCCTTGACAAACCTTCACCATGGACTGACTAGAAGCAGTATTTTGCAAGGTTTTGAATTGCCAGCAAACTCCACAAAGAAACTAGAGATGTACAGGTATCAGCTTTAATTTATGCTATGAGAAAGCAATCAGAGCATATATTTAAACCCTTTGACTTTACTGAGAACAATCACAAATGTGACTATGAAAGGGTTTTAGCTATTTTGGATGCATACTTTACACCACAGAGAAATGTTGTTTATGAAGGAGCATGTTTTCATCAGAGAATTCAAGAACCAGGGGAAAATGTTGAATGTTTATAAGAGCTTGGCATGCATTGGCTGAAAACTGATTTAGGAACTGAAAATAGGAAAATATCAGAGAGAGACTGGTTATTGGGTTAACAGCTAAAACCTTTCACAGGAGCTACATTTGAAGAGAAGTTTAACTGTAGCCACAACTATTCAAATAGCAAAGCAGTCTGAGCTGGCAAAACAGCAAAATCCGAAAGCAAGTTGCCAAACTTGAAAAACAAGACACTAGTTTAGAAGCTATAAACAGGTGCAGCATAAGTGCTAAAAGTCATTACCATAAGACCCCTGAGGCAAGGAGTGAGAACTCCCAGGCTAAGAGGGACCAAGCTTTAGTAAACAGGCACAAGGTGTGGAAAAAGTCAGATCCCAAGACATGATGCATGTCCAGCCAGAGGCTCACAATGTAATAAATGCATGAAATATGGACATTTTGCTGTTTACTGCACCAAAGCAGTAGGGAGTTGACTCATACTATGGTCAATCAAGAGCCAGTGTTTCTTGGATCTATCAGTTGTGATGACATAGGGCCTGCCTGGACAATGAAACTGAATATTCATGGCAAGACTATTGACTTTAAAATTGACCCAAGAGCTGATGTCACCGTCATCTCAGAAAGGACTTATAGTCACCTCATGCCCTCTCAGAGGTGAAGTCACGTGACACAGCTCTGACTAGCCCTGGAGGTATTCTGAACTGCATGGGGCAGTTCACCAGAAACAACTTACAAAGACAAAAGCTATGCATTCAGAGTATATATGATCCAAGGACGACAGACTCTCAGCGTTCTGAGCTGCAGTGTGTCAGCCATAATAGACCTAGTGAGAAAGCTGGAAGAACTCAATAATTGGTGACGGACTTTTAAAAAAAAAGATCCAGTACAACTAACCTTAAGAAACAATGCTGAACGATACAACGTACATACATCTCGCAGGATTCCAGCGGCTTCATAAAGTGGAAATGGAGTTAAAGAGACTGGAGCGGATCGGCATAACTGAGAAAATCTCTAAGCCAATAGCATCATGTCCACCAATGTTATAAAGAAAAATGGAAAAATACAAATCTGTGTGGATCTTAAAAGAGTTAATGAAGAAATTGTGAGAGAAAAATATATCCTCCCAACACTGGATGACTTCCTCCCCAGAGTGAAAGGAGCTACAGTATTCTCTAAGTTGGATGCCTTGAATGGATTCTGGCAAATTCCTTTAGGCAAAAAAAGTGCAAAACTGACTACATTTATCATTTACCAACTCGTAGATTTTGTTTGCATAGATTATCATTTGGGATTACTAGTACACCCACCATTTTCCAAAGAAAGATGGCAGAATCCTTAACAAACACAAATGGACCTGTAGTTTTCATGGAACATATTCCGATATGCGTATCTTCAGTGGAAGAACATAACAAAACCCTCATAGAAGTCCTAAGTCTAATCAATCAGTCTGAACTAAAGCTAAACAAAGAAAAATGTGTTTTTTGCCTACCTCGAATAGAGTTTTTGGGACAGAGAATAAACAAAAATGGAATCAATCTCAGCCCTGAGATAGTTAAAGCAATTTGAGAATTGAATGTACCAGCTAATGTACCAGAATTGAGAGGTATACTTGCGACGATAAACTACCTTGGCTGATATCTACAAGATCTTTCTACAGTGACAAAACCACTGAATGAATTTTTAAAGCCGACACCTCTTGGTTATGGAGGCCAAATCAAGATAATTACCTTCAAAAAGGTAAAAGGATTGATCTCAACAGCTCCAGTTCTGAAGTACTGTAATGTGAACAAGCCACAATGGTCAGTGCAGATGCAAGCTGCTATGACTTATGTGGTGTATTGTTGCAACCTCATGGTTCTGAGTGGAAGACAGTTGCATTTTGCTCTCACACACTTACAGAAGAAGAAAAATGATATGCACAGATTGAACAGGAATGTGTGGCAAACATATGGGCATGTGAGAACTTTTATCTATTTGGGCTGGATAACAGACCACAAACTGTTTGTAACTCTCATCAGCAGAAAAGACCTGGATCTATCATCATTGAGATGTCAATGTCTGTTGGTAAGGTTAATTCAGTTTAGCCCAATTGCTAAATATGTCCCTGGGAAAAATCCAGTAACAGTGACACACTCAACTGTTGTAAAGAAAAATAATTCACTGCCCAGATCATATGTGATCAAGTTCGAAAGTGGAGAATACAACAGAAACCATCAACATCTACAGTTTGTTCCTCAGCAAAACAACAGAGGAAACTCTACAGAGGGCAGGTGCGGAACAAGAAGATGATGACTCAAGGATTTCAAACCAATCACAGCCCGTTGTTGGAACTAATGGCCAGCCAGATGACCAAGCCATTACATGTTTGGATTGTGTAATTAAAAAAACAGTATGATTCAGAGATACTTAACAGACTGATATGTACTGAACTTCAAAGTCAGTGTGATAGTGTGAATATTGTAAATAGGAGGAATGTAGAACCTAAAGGGAGAGATGTAATAGAATGCTAAACTGTATTATTCTGTTCGGCCACTGGGTGGCACTGGGTATAAAATACTGTATTTAACTGAACTTCAGGCATACCTGGCAGAGCATTAAAGGATCTTATGATGAACACATTTGGTGTGTGTAAGCAAGCTCTGTAGCCAGTCCATAGCTCAGTGGTCCCCAAATTATGGGGCTCACCCCCCTTGGGGGCCATGGAGGAATGTCCGGGGAAGAGCAGCGGGGCCCAAGTCACCCCGCACAATGGGGCTGGGAAGGAGCGCCACCCAGCCCTGCTCTGCCCCATCTCTGCTCTGGCCCCAGCCCTAGTCCACAGCCGCAGTTCCGGCTCCGGCCCCAGACACAGCCCTGTTTCCAGACATGGCTAAGCCTCTTCTCTCAGCCCCATGCCCTGCTCTCAACTCCTGGCCGCTGCTCCCAGCTGTGGCCCCTAGCCCAGCTGTGACTCCATTCCCGGTCTGAGGTGGCACAGACATATTCTATCACTGGTAAGGAGGGCCGTGAGAGGAAAAGTTTGGGGACCACTGCCATAGCGGGTTTGACACTGCCTTCCTAAAAGAACAGTAAGAATAAACAGGATATCAACATCATATTATTTTAGATTTGTACCACACTACACAGTATAAATAAATTTTAGTGTCCTTGTGCACCATCAGTGTTTTTACTGACTTCTGCTGTTGCTGTTGCAACACATCACTTTTATAATATGGATAATATTAACTGCAAAACCTCACATACAGGAAAGAGTAAACTAAGAAGGATAACATAAGGTCATTCAATATTCTGATATGACCTCACTTAGAATAATATATACATTATTGCTATATTATTTAAAAACTCCAGTTATTTAAGCAGGCAGGGAAAAGTGATGTAAACAAAAAGTTTATCTGTGATTGTAAGGAGTCACAAAACCCAGTACAGTCTTGGACAAAAAATATTAGTGAAGAGAAGCAGCTCTCAGTTTTACCCAGATGAGCATAAGCAGAAAAGGAAACATTAAACTGCAATGATATCAAATAAAGTAGGAGGAAGGAAGTAATTTTCATACAGAGGCTGACATACAGAAGAATGGGTTATTAAACAAGATTATGTGGCAACCTTGCTGCAGTATTTTAAGAAACAATAAGATGACATCATGAAGATTATAGTACTAAAATGGGAATGAATCATGATGACTAATTGTCTCCTCACTCTTCAATACTTTTACTGCATTCTCATGTAGGTAATGAGATTCTCAGACGCAATATATTCTGTAAGGAACATCAGGAACTAATTGCAACCTTAGCAGTACATAAAAAACATAGTTTGCCTATTTTGCTGAATGCCCCTAACATACTTAGAGAACATTTTAAAGATTTTAAAAGATTTTAACATTTTAAAAGACTACTGGAATTCTTTAGCATGGAGCTATAGCTCCTGATGATGGTGTCAGACAGAATAAAGGATGCAACTTTCTGGGTGCAGACTCTTGGGTGAAGAATAAGGCAGGCATGGGAGGGGCAGAGGACCAGTCTGGCTCTGTATGCAGTTGAAAGAAAAGAATTGACCTCTAGAGCAGCGGTTCTCAAACTGTGGGTCGAGACCCCAAAGTGGGTCACAACCCCATTTTAATGGAGTTGTCAGGGCTGGCATTAGACTTGCTGGGGCCCAGGACTGAAACCCGAACCCCACCGCCTGGGACCAAAGTCTGAGCCCAGTGGCTTCAGCCCTGGGTTACAGGGCTCAGGTTACAGGTGAGTTTTGGACCCAAGAGAGGAGAATGGTGAGACATGAAGCCCTCTCTCCTTTCTGTTTTCCATTTCTCATCTTTCACGTCTCCCTTCTCTTCTTATCCATTCCTACTTTTCCCTTCACTACTTGTTTTGCCTTCCTTCTTTTTTCAGAGGCAGCCACCTGAGTGGATATTGGAGACAGCTCCTCTCTCCTCCTTTCTATTTTGCTCAACAGAAATATTAGCAATTTAGGAGGTATCTACACTAGAAACACACAAAATTCTTCCATCGACCTGTCTACACCGGGACTTAGGTCGGCTTAATTATGTCTCTCAGGGAGTGAATATTTCCCACTCCTGAGCAACGTATCTAGGTAGACCTAACGTAGTGTAGAGCAACGCTTAGACCCTATTTGAGGACTTAAGTGGGACTTTAATTAACAGAAGTTGTTTCATCTTCTGAACATAGGTGATTTTCACCTTATATGCAGACTTTACCATTTATAGATCACACTAACTGCAAAAAGTTAATACAACATTATGCTGAGATTTTTTTTTCTGAAAGATAAAAATACAGGAAAGTTAAAGTTAAGGTTCAAATATTTATGATATTTAATCTGATTACGGCAACAGCCTCCAACTATGTAAAAAAGTGGTTATAAACTGGATGGTGATCAATTGTTCTACAGTGTTTTCAGTGTTGTTGTAGCTGTGTTGATCACAGGATATAAGAGAGACACAGAGCCCAGACCTGAAGAAGAGCTAGTTTCTTTCACCGACAGAAGTTGGTCCAATAAAAGGTGTTACCACACCTAACTTGTCTTTCTAATTGTCCTACTGCTGAGGGCAGGACAAGAAGTAATTTGATTAATTTTCAGGAAGGGACATTTAGTTTGGATATGGGAGGAGTGGAAGTTTAACTGTAAGGATAGTCAAGTAATGGAATAGGTTACTTGACCATTTGAAGGTTTTTAAAAACAGATTAGACAAGCACCT
This sequence comes from Natator depressus, assembly GCF_965152275.1. Lineage (NCBI taxonomy): Eukaryota > Metazoa > Chordata > Testudines > Cheloniidae > Natator > Natator depressus. Next base: position 33,600,465 of record NC_134235.1, read on the forward strand.
TTTGGGGTGCCTAGGCATGCTGGACGCTGCCTCAGCACAGGAGGGAGGAGCTAGATGACATCTTGAGGTCCTGTCCAGCCCTACATTTCTGGGACTAAGAATTATTTTGCCATCTAAGTGTTAATTTATTGGCCTTGATTATCTTCTCATTTACACCGGTTTTATCCTAGTGTATCTACATTGACTTAACTCCACTTAGGATGATTATTGTTTGAAAACATACTTTTTATCTGATCAAATATTACTTAGCATTAGGCACCAAAGCCAAAATCATACAATTAGATCCATGGATGTGGAGGCATTTGCATTTGAGGAGGAGAGTCCAGATACAAGATTGAGGCCTAAGTAAGTGACATCCCTTAGAACACAAGAAGGGTTGTCACACTAACTATAGGGCCAGTTGTGCTCAGACTAGGGAAAAGGTACAGTTTAAACACAAAACACTACATAATTAATTGTACAAGGGAATAATACAGAACAAATGTGGGTGCTCAGTGGTTCACAGTCCTGGGCCCCCAGAGAAGAATCTTCACTGTGTCAGTTATAGTCCTAGCTGAGTCTGTAAGCAACAACCTGGTATACAGCTGATACATATTTTCCACAGACTCCTTTTCCCTTTAAGTTTGCCATCAGAGTATGCTGAGTCTGCAATTGGAGTGTTTTAAAATCTTTCTGAAAACCATCACATCTAGGCTGAGACAAAGCATGAGAAAAATTAGGCTAAATAGAAACTTTGCAAAAGATACTGTATAAGTGACTGAAAAATAGGACGGGTTTAATTTGTCTAAAATGTCAATGGATCCTGATTTTTAAAAGTATACACAGTATATTTTTTAAAAACCGTTCAGAATGCTAGTGTGATCAAAACCTTAACTTTGGGGCTCGTAGTGTAATGTGACAATAGTTAGAATTTAAGAGTAATAAAGCAAGAATCCTCCCTAAATCTGATAAAACACATTATATAAAATTCCCAGTTTCACTATCACTGTTAATCAGTATGGCTGACATTGGCCTTTGGGGATATGTTAAATATTGCAGCTTTCCGGCCACTGTAACTCTCTACAGACCAAATCCCATTTCCAATGTCAAGCCTGAGCACACAGGCTTGGTGCAGGGGATGGTCACAGGGATCATGAAGACTGCTTCATGGTTGTTATTGCAGCCCCTGCTGCTGATACACTCCTCTCAACAGGAATGGTCAGTGGATATGAGCAGCCTCATATCCATGGGCATCCATCATCCCCATGCAAACAGAGAACTTTTCTGGCATCCCACTATCCCCCAAGCACAGCAGAACCATAGCAGTTCTACTGCCATCAGAGCTTTCCATGCCTGTAACAGACTGACAGGGTTTGCTCCTCTATGAAGGTATGGTACAGGTGCTGTTTCTACATGTCTCATTCCTACATCCTCATTTTGTAGGAGTCTGATCAGAACAAAGAAAACGGGGTCCTTCCTGCCACCCTGAAATGGGAGAACCACATTGACAACAATGGGAGTTTTGCTGGGCAAGGATTGCAGACTCAGCCTTTTAAAAAATTATCTTTCAAAGAAATAGACCTCTTACATGGATCCTTTCTTTTCTTGTGCACCAAAATGTAACATTAAAAAAAAAAAGAGCTGAATAATTTTCAAGTGAATGCCTTATAAAATGTAAAGAGGAGATTCAGTTTTATAACCTCCATGCCAAGCCAAGTAGATTTCAGATTGGGAATTTCCTCAGAAGAAATTCAGATGTGTTTCTAGCATTTTGATTTTTCCTGTCCATATGCCCCTCACAGTTTTACTTCACTGTAATTGGTACCCTTTCCCAGTCAGTCTGCAGTAATCTACTTTTTACTGCCCCTCTATGGGCTTTGGATTTTGATTATAGATACTGGAATTTAAATATTAATCTCTCACCTCTTTGACTCAAAGTTCCTGGTAGGCATATTGGGGCTTGGAGGCAAATATTTTACTCTTGGATTATAAATTTTCTATTTTCAGAAGTGTATGGGCAGGTCATTCTGTTCATACATTAGGCTCACACATTACACTGCTATGTGTATATAAGATTAATTTGCTTCATTTCCAAAGATGGTAGTAGTTGAGCAATGTATTATGAACATAGTAATATATGTCTGTGCCTGTTCACATATATAACACTTCTAAATGTTTCATGAAAGGATTCTTATTAGTTACTGTCACTTTAATAATAAACCTTTCCAACCTGCTTTAAACATTAATGAATTAAGCCACACAACACTCCAGTGAGGTAAGAAAATATTACTCTCTCCTTTTTTAGTTTTAATTAAATTGTTGCAGTGCCTAAAGATTTCAACAGATCTTATGTAAATCCAGATAAATTGATAAACAAAGATAAATTGACAAATACAATGAGATCTCTACTATCAGGGTAGATGTAGCATGCTGAAACAGGAAGCTCTAAGAAGTTTCTAGCTCACTGACAAAGAGAGCAACACTAGCAGCCATCTACTTTTTTTTAAAAAGCTGCGTGCCTGTTTGAGATCAATATTTAATCTAACACAGACCCTTGATTTCGGTCACTGATTCCAAACAAGCCATGCAAAAGGAACACTATCAAATGTCTCTGTTAATCAATGGAACTACACCAGCACCAGGAGTAAGTGCTTGTGTTATTGGGTCCTTAGTTGCCAACTGGAATCAATAGGAACCAAGAACCTATGTTAAATTTTTCTAGAATTTCCACTAGGGAAGGTAAATGCTGCTGTAAACAACCACAAGGACCATTTGGGATCAACTGTGTCTTGGAAGAGGACACTTAGAATGACCAGTAGGCAATACTTCATGGGAATAAGTGTATACATAGGAGCAAATGTGTATATAAGAGCAGCAGCACATAGTTTTTGGACCTCATACAAGAACAAGGTTTAGAGATATCTCCAACCTTTATCGATCTCTGTAAGAGGATTTGTGAAGCTGAAAACAGTCAGTTGTGCTTTATCTGCAGTGGTAAAGATTACAGTCTCCCTACCCTCTCTTACAAAAATCTTAGTGACACTAACAATAACTAACAGTTGTTGTTCTAAGGATAACTAGCTACACAGCTGCAAAAGCAAGACATGCATGAATTTGATAAAAACCTTATGACATTTCTACAAGTCCTGGGAAATGTAGATTTTATCCACATAGAAAATCATCTCCACCATTGCAAAAATAAATCATTAAAAAACAAAAAGTAATTCCACTTAAAAATTCAATTCAAAATTCCCTATCTTAACGTCAAATCCAGGAATCAGCCAGCCAAAACGTAACTTACTTACAAGTTGGTTTAAGAAAGAGTAAAGAATCTAAATTCAAATAAGCCCCAAATTCAAAACATTATAGAATAATAATGTGACAATACGAACTGTTTGAAATCTCTGGTCAAAGTGTGCAATTATCATAATGAATTGTTTGTATTCAAAGTAACACCCACGTTTAGCACACAGCAAATGGGGTAGGGTTGGGGGATGGCAAGGGAAGCAGTAATAGTGTGGTTAAAAGGACTAGCTAAGCGCAGAGAGTGCAGATTTTGATTATGTATGTTGTGTGAAAATTAATGAATCTGGCAGGCCACGTGGCCAGGTGTTGTCATTAACTACTTTACTATCAGTATCATTGTGATGATGACAGAGGCATCTTTGCAAAAATTAATTTGGGGAGGTCACACCGTGCGTCAGGGGCAGCCTGGAAGAAGGCATGCACAAACAAACAGGTGATGGAAGCAGGCTTTTTGTACCTATGTGACCCTTGTATATGATTTATATAATGCTCTATCACTTTAAGAAGAGCTGCCTGAAAGGACGGACCTGAAATTGTCACCTGCCAGATGCTTCTATGGTAGGGTGCTGCTACTGCAACAAACATCTTCACAACCTGTTTGGACTCAGCGACTTTGGTGTAATCTGCTTGTCCATTGTGCACAGGGTAATGCATAGTACTACAAAAGGCTACACTGTACGTACCAATGGTTGGAAAAAGAGGAGGTATTGGATTACAAACACTGATATGGCTACTGTCTTACAATGCAGATACATCTCAGCTTCTTATCCTCCCAAGGCAAAAGTGTAACTGGAATTGTTCATCTGGTTCTGCTGTAGAATAGGTGGCCAACTTTGTAAATACAGGTATAATGCTTACTACTGGTCAAAGCCCCATTGACTGATAAGGAGATGGCTGCTGGTGCGTGCGCAGCAAACAAGCACCTGGCTTGTTTTGGACCAATATTTAATCTAATACAACCCCCTTGATTTCTCTACTGGATTCCAAACAGGATGTGTAATGTTTGTGTGCTGCAGCAACACAAGCAGGTGCCTGCTGGTTCTGTCAAACGAGCTAGAAACTTCTGGTAGCTTCCAATTGCAAGCTTCTCCCTGAGGACAACTCCTCATAAAATGAGAGGCAGAGCATTTAGCAAAATGAGCAACAGGGTCCCAATTACCTGCTTTAATTGGGGGTTTTCAAAGACTGACACACAGTGCACTGCACTCTTTTAGCTGTGTGTCCTCCCAGATTTGTAGGGTCATTGCCTAGATCAACAGTTCTCAAACTATGGGTCGGGACCCCAAAGTGGCTTGTAAAAAGAAAAGGAGGACTTGTGGCACCTTAGAGACTAACCAATTTATTTGAGCATAAGCTTTCGTGAGCTACAGCTCACTTCACCGGATGCATAAAGTGGAAAATACAGTGAGGAGATTTATATACACACAGACCATGAAAAAATGGGTGTTTATCATACACATTGTAAGGAGAGTGATCACTTAAGATGAGCTGTTACCAGCAGGAGAGTGGGGTAGGGGGAGAGAAAGCCTTTTGAAGTGATAATCAAGGTGGGCCATTTCCAGCACATTTCCAGGAGTTAACAAGAATGTCTGAGGAACAGTGTGGGTGGGAGAGGAATAAACAAGGGGAAATAGTTTTACTTTGTATAATGACTCAACCACTCCCAGTCTCTCTTCAAGCCTAAGTTAATGGTATCCAATTTGCAAATTAATTCCAATTCAGCAGTCTCTCTTTGGAGTCTGTTTTTGAAGTTTTTTTGTTGAAGAATAGTCACTTTTAGGTCAGAAATCGAGTGACCAGAGAGATTGACGTGTTCTCCGACTGGTTTATGAATGTTATAATTCTTGACATCTGATTTGTGTCCATTTATTCTTTTACGTAGAGACTGTCCAGTTTGACCAATGTACATGGCAGAGGGGCATTGCTGGCACATGATGGCATATATCACATTGGTAGATGTGCAGGTGAACGAGCCTCTGACAGTGTGGCTGATGTATTTAGGCCCTATGATGGTGTCCCCTGAATAGATATGTGGGCACAGTTGGCAACGGGCTTTGTTGCAAGGATAGGTTCCTGGGTTAGTGGTTCTGTTGTGTGGTGTGTGGTTGCTGGTGAGTATTTGCTTCAGGTTGGGGGGCTGTCTGAAGGCAAGGACTGGCCTGTCTCCCAAGATTCTTCAGGGTGACCCATCACTCTCACAAATCTATGCAATTCATGCATGTCTCACCATTGCGGCTGTATGTACTCTTAGAACTGCATCTGTTAGTTATTGTCAATTTAAATAAGCTTTTTATACAAAAAGCTGGGGAGGCTGTAATTTTTGCTATTACAGGCAAAGCACGACTCTTTTGTATTTGACATTACTAATCCCCTTAAAGAGATCTATAAATGTTGAACATTTATCTAAAGTTGCATGAGGTCCAAATGTGATTTTATTCCTATGTATAAATGTAGTCCTATGGAGTACTGCTTATTGATCATTGTTAAGGTCCTCTAAGAAGGCCCATACTTGGAGATATTTAAAGGTAGACTGAACAAATCACTAGAAAATATACTATATGGAACAAGCCTGCATTTGTAGGGTGATGGATTAGACAACATAATCGGTCTTTCTCATCTCCAGTTTCTATGAGTTTTCTCATCTAAATCATTAGAAGTGACCCCTGACCAAAAGATTTTATTCTGCACCATTGAAGTTCATAGGAATTTTGCCTATTACATCAATGAGAGTAGGACTAGACCCTAAATTCTTTCCTGGTTTAAGTTACACACATAATAGCAACAAACTTTTTCATTCTTTAATGTAACCGGGTATGCTAGAAGCTATCTGTGCATTTCCTTCCAATAAAATGATCAACTTGTTTATATTATTCTGTCTCCACACTACTCATTCTTTATTTTTTTGGATAATGTGAAAAATGAATGCCCTCAAAAATGCCTGCGAATTTGTAAAGCTTTAAAAGAGCATGTATGTAACTGTGTGGATATCTGAGCAACAGTGTGTGGATTCTTGTTCTTCGTGATGCTAAATCTTAGAAAATGTTGTGCCCTCGGTCTAACCTTCTTTCTTACATTTTGGGCAAGAGTTATAAAAATTTCGACAATTAGATTTCAAATGTTGCTTCCGGCTATCTCTTTTTATTCATTCTGGTGACCCAGAATTTTTTTTATATATCTTATATTAAGAGAGCAATTGCTTATTTCACTCAGTTTGCTCCCCACATAAGACAAAAGGTTTTCATTCTGACAGTCAGGTGCCACTTCCTGTTTTTGCATTTTGGTTTCCATGTTAATTTGAGTACTAATAAAAGGGTGTGGATTACAGATCAAATGCCTTCCTCAGAACTGGTACAGCATGAGAAATGACAGTGAAATCTTCCCAACATAAACTTTTAAAGGACTTCTGCAGCTGGAAGATGTGGGAGAGAGATAGGAGTGGGAAAGCATCTGGAGAAGTTTTTGGCTGCTTGGGAGGAGCCCCTTAATATCCGGCCCCACCATCAGGAAAGCTCTTAAGTGTGTCCATGGACTAGGCTTTAGCACATGCTTAAAATTAAGCATGGATTAAAGTGCTATCCTATGAAAGGATGGACTTAACCATTTGTTTATGTGCTCCTCTGAAGCAGGACTGGCAAGGAGTAGAAAGGTCCTATTTTGAACTTTAATAGCCGAGTGCTGCACTATAAAAGATACTTGAGATCTACACTAGAACTTTATAGTGGCTGTGGCATAGTGTCAGTAATTGCATAGTAAGGGTCACTGCATGGTCTACTCGTTAAAGCACAGCACTCAAGCACTGAGATTTGGGTTCTACTACCAGCTCTGCTATTGACTTCTGTGATTTGGGCAAGGCAGATAGGCTGGGATTTTCAAAGGACCTATTCCTAAAGAATTGAGGTGCCTTTGAAAAGCCAACTCTTAACCTCTCTGTGCCTGATGCAGATAACACCAATTACCTATCTTACAGGAGTGAGGTTAGGCCTTACATTTGTAAAGCACTTTTACACCGTAGATGGTAAGTACTAAAAATGTGAGATACAGAAATCTACTGGTTAGTGCTCCCTACTAGCTGTGCTTCATAGTTTATTTGATTAGTCCATTGGAGACAGTAGGGGCTATGTTCCCAGACGTGATGGGGCATGGAACCACACTTTTTGGTTCCTTTGATTTAGTGGCCTGCTATGTTCATTTGCATTTTATTGTTTAATGTCGCTGGTAGGATAAATTGCTGCTAAGTAGTTATCAGATTGTTATAAGATGTCAGGGATTCTAGAGCTTGTCACCATGCCTCAGTGGGTGTATCACAGCTGAGGATGGCAGATTCAGGACAAACTGCTGAGAAATAGGGCAGACGCCCCAAACTGCTAGCTATTCTATTATTAGATATACCAGCCAGAAACAGAAGTAAATTTCTGTCTCTCCACACTGGTTAACAAGAAGTCCAAACTGCTGTCTCCTTAGGCATCCCAGGCCTTATTTCACCACCCAGACACTAGGCTTTATGAGGAGTGGTTACTGAAAATGAATTTAATCAAACAAAGAGTTCTTCTGATCTCAAAAGATCAGCCACATACCCAGGTCAATATATAACTCAGATCTTATATCAATAATCACACTGTTGCTAATCCTTTAGCATCTAATATCTAAAGGTTTATTTAGAGAATAGAAAAGAAGGAGAGAGTTAAAATGGTCAGAAAAATCATACACATACAATCACTGCAAAGTTCTTGGATGAGGTTTGTAGCAGTGATGTTACAGGCTGCTGGCTTATAAAATCTCTAGTAACTTCCAAAAGATTGGAAAGTTCTCAGTCCATAGTCATATGCTCCTTTTAGTGTAAGTCCAGAGATCAGAGAAGGAAAGAGGCAAAATGGAGATGATTCCAGGGTCTTTTATATCTTCTCCAATGTGGAGGGAATGTTCTCAGTCTTTGTGGAAAATTACAGGCACAAGACCCTGGAGTCCAGGGTCACATGGGCAAATCACATGCCCCATATTCTGGCTAAACCATCCACAGGAAAGTTCGCTGGGCTGGAATTTCTTTTATGGCCCTTTGTGAGAGTTAAGTGTTCCTTAATGGGCCAGCAATTTGAACAGTCCATTCACAGTATGCTGTCTGGCTTCAATATAGATTTTACCTGGTGGGTGTTACTCAGGAATACAGCACATGTGTAGGATGCCAGTACATAGTCAATATGTATAACTTCAGATACAAAAATTATACATGCATCTAAATAGGATAATCCTACTTAGCAAATCATAACTCTTCCATTGACACCTTACATGATATACTTTGTACATGTTTTGTTGCAATTGTCTAGCAGTGGCAATATTAATTATATAAATGGTCATGTTTCAATCATACAGCATCACAGAGCTGTTTGTACTGGTGATTTTAGTATTGTTTGAATCTAAATAAATAAAGTATTAAATAAATTTCCTTTAACACAAGCAGTAGGGGCTAACGGAAAACGCTGATCAAACCTGTAGTTCTGAATGATCGTTATGGGCAACACAGCCAAAGCAACATTAAAATCTAGGGCCACTATGATTTAATATAGTATTACCAGAGCTAGTAAGAAATTTCAGACAAAATCAAAATTGACAGAAAATGAAAATAAACATTTAAAAAAAATTCAATGTTTTTTGCCCTTATTCTTCAACCAGCTATACTTATTTATTCATTCTAAATAGAGCTGGTCACAATTTTCTAAGTTTTGAGGTTTTGGTGACATTTTTCAACTGAAGTTTCAAGTTTTAATTAAAAAAGAGGGAACAGATTCTTCATGAAAAATTTCTTGAGAAACATCTCCATTTTTTTTGACCAGCTCCAATCCCAATTATATTCCAATAAGATATAATTGGGAAATATTAAAAAGAGGCAGCTGATCATTTTCAAATCCTTGCTAGGGAATAAGACAGTTTTCTTTAGAGTATTTGTTACTTATTTTTGTAAAGGTTGCTTATAATAAGATTACGCCTAATGCTGATCTCAGTCTCGCTGGTGTAAGCCTATTGGAGCTACTTCTGATTTACACTGTAGTAAATGAGCAGAATTAGGCCCATCTTTTAGATTTTCCATCGAGAAATATCTTTTGTCAAGTGCTTCAAAGTCATTTGGGGACATTTAACCAATATCACAAATGATCTATTACTTCACATACTACAGTATGTGACTACAGGAACATTATGGTTTAAAAATATCACATAGGTTTCAAGATGAATAAGTTGATGTTTGAGCCAGCAGAATACGTAACTTTATGTCTGTCTGGCCTCTCTTTAGACTACCAACATGGGCATTAGCTGAACTGTGATTTCTTAATGTTTTACTCAGCATGAGCTACATAGAACACGACTGAGCATGGATAAGTTAGTTAATATGCTTGAGAACAAAATACATCACTAATATATTCCTAGCTAACTAGCTAGCTAGCTCATCTTGTCTTTGATTTACAGTATAAACCAAAGTACTAAAAATGATTAATTTCAATTAAACATTAAAGAAGCTACCCACAATCTCTACAAATGCCCTTCCACTAATGTAAATCAAGAGTCATTCTTTGGAAGCCCCCACATTTACATCTGTGTAAATGAGTGGAGAATCAGAGGCGATAGTCACTCGCAGGCCCCACTGACTTCACTTTAAATCCTGGCCACACTAAAAGCAGCCTGTTCACATACAAAGAAGCCAAACAAACAAACAAACAAACAAACCCCAGAATTTTTAGGATTCAGACAGGAGCTATTTTTCAGGCTGGATTGTTAAAGAAAAGTGATATTGAACAGTTTCCTGATGGTCCTCCATTTTAGATCCTGTGCTGCTGGACTCTATTGAAATCAATGAAATGTTTGGAAGCCCTGAAAGAATTCTGTAATAACTTTCCATGAATATTTGCAGACCTGAGAAGGATGATAAGCTATGACAAATTTAAGGTGTTGGTCACATATGTCCAGAAAGAGGACAGCTTTACAATTAAAAAATGAAGAATTATTAACAAAAAAACCCCTCAAATCCTCAATTTCACCAAACCTTGCTTGGTTTCATTCTAAAATCTGAGTGCCAGTATTAACAAAGAGCCTTTTCAGTCCCACCATTAAAAAAGAAACAGCTCACCGTTTACGTTTCTAATTAAAATGTTTAAAAATCCAAACTGGGTCATGGGAGGAGAGCAGCAAAATCTTGTACATGAGTGAGGATGATAAAGACAAAAGGACAAGTGTCACCCATTTCAGCTTTAGGCCCTTTCTGTATGAATCTAATTCCTTCCCAGCACTAACACCTGAATTCCATTTCCAGCCTCCTTTTAAAGATGGCATCAGAAGCAGCTCAGTAGGCCTACTATGACTCATTAGCCTATGGTGTAAGATTTCATGTCCGCAGTGGTTTTGTATGTCAGCATGTACTACACCCTACAAAAAGGGAGACATTGAAGTTCCTAGACAGTGAGGCCTGGTGGAAAGGCTTCAAGGCCTGCTGGGCCTTTTCAGATGTAATTTGAAAAGATAAGATAAAACTTTTCATTCACCAGTCCTTTAACTTAATTTCTTCTTGCTCTGATGTGTACCCTGCATACTTAGGCATTTATCTGCACTGTTTGAAGTTTGAAGAGTTCAGCACCTGTGAATGCTGAATTATATTAACATGCCATTAGTTAGGTGGGTCGTCTGTGGAAAGTTATTACATGGGAGGAGGAGGGGAATTGAGATGCCCATCCCCCATATCTACACCACCACTCACCTGAAGTTCCCAAGTCTCCACTGAAGATTTTCATGGGCCTGGAGAAGGATGCTGATACTCCTTCCCCAACATCCCATATCCTTTTACAGCCCTCAAGAGAGACCTGCTAGCTTTCAAGAGAGCTAATCTGGCCCATGGTATTTATTGTGTATTATATCAAATGGACTCAGTGACAACTAGTTAAATTACTGACAAAATACCAGTACATTTTTTTTAAAAAATGCATGTTTAGGGATAAGATTTCTCTGAATTGCATAGCAAATCTTCATGGTTAGGGATAAGCAAATGTAAGTTTAGGGATAAGCTTTTTCTGAAGTGCAAGCTAATGTGAACACGGTGTAGTCAGCAAATGCCACTCATGTGGGAACTTCTAACATAATATTTGATAGAACAAGAATGAATGCCATGTAGCAGGATGTCTCTCACAGGTTAGGATAAGAATGTCCTATTTTTCCTTGACCTGAAGAAGAGTTCTGTATAAGCTGGAAAGCTTGTCTCTTTGTCCAATAAAAGATATTACCTCACCCACCTTGCTTCTCTACTTTTAATTTGACACTTATTTTGACAATTAATTTTATTCACTTCTACACTTATCTGCTTTTAAAGCTTTTTAATAGCTTCCTTTTAAAAAAGCTTAATTGAGCACAGGCGGTGCTAAGTCACGTTCTAAATCTAAGATAAAGAAGCTTTTAAAGCTCCCAGCTGTGGGATACCCTCCAGGGAGGAAAAATCCAAGATGGTCATATGAGCCCTTCCTACTCCTACCCCTGCAGCACGCGTTAGCCTTTGATTGATTTGGTGCAAAATGCAGAAGTCACTAATAACAAGTTATCTTAATCAGGCAGCTACATAAATAATTAAGGATGAGACTGGTGAACCACCTGTAGAAACATTAAAACTCTATTTAGTACTTAAACACAAAAAAGTAGAATTGCAGTTATAGAATCATAGAATCATAGGACTGGAAGGGACCTCAAGAGGTCATCTAATCCAGTCCCCTGCACTCAAGGCAGGACTTTAGTATTATCTAGGCCATCCCTGACAGGTGTTTGTCTAACCTGCTCTTAAAAATCTCCAGTGATGGAGATGTCCAACATAAACTGCCCTTCCTGCAATTTAAACCCATTGCTTCTTCCCCTATCCTCAGAGGTTAAAAAGAACAAATTTTCTCCCTCCTCCTTCTAACCTTTTATGTACTTGAAAACTGTTATGTTCTCCCTCAGTCTTCTCTTCTCCAGACTAAACAAACCCATTTTTTTTCAATCTTTCCTCATAGGTTATGCTTTCTTAACCTTTAATCATTTCTGTAGCTCTTCATTGGACTTTCTCCAATTTGTCCACATCCTTCCTGAAATGTGGGCTCCCAGAACTGGACACAATACTCCAGCTGAGACCTAATCAGCCTGGAGTAGAGCGGAAATATTATTTCTTGTGTCTTGCTTACAACACTCCTGCTAATACCTCTCAGAATGATGTTTGCTTTTTTTGCAACAGTGTAACACTATTGACTCATATTTAGCTTGTGATCCACTATGACCCTTTGATTCCTTTCTGCAGTACTCCTTCCCAGGCAGTCACTTCCCATTTTGTTTGTGTGCAACTCATTGCTCCTTCCTAATTGGAGTGCTTTGCATTTGTCTTATTGAATTTCATCCTATTTACTTCAGAGCATGTCTCCAGTTTGTCCAGATCATTTTGAATTCTAATCCTAGCCTCCAAAGCATTTGCAACCCCACACAGTTTGGTATTGTCTGTAAACCTTATAAGTGTACTCTGTATGCCATTATCTAAAAAAATCATTGATGATTGAACAGACCCAGAAACAGAACTGATCCCTGCCAGACCCCATTTGATATGCCCTTCCATCTTGACTGTGAACTCTATGGGAATGGTTTTCCAACCAGTTATGCACCCACCTTATAGTAGCTCCATCTATGTTATAGTTCCCTAGTTTGTTTATGAGAAGGTCATGCAAGACAGCATCAAAAAGCCTTACTAAAGTCAAGATATACCACATCTACAGCTTCCCCCCATCCACCAGGCTTGTTACCCTGTCAAAGAAAGCTATTAGGTTGGTTTAACACAATTTGTTCTTGACAAACCATGCTGACTGTTAGTTATCACCTTATTATCTTCAAGGTGTTTGCAAATTGATTGCTTAATTATTTGCTCCATTATCTTTCCGGGTACTGAAGTTAAGCTGACTGGTCTGTAATTCCCTGCCTTGTCCTTACTCCCCTTTTTATAGATGGGAACTATATTTGCCCTTTTCCAGTCCTCTGGAATCTCTCCCGTCTTCCATGACTTTTTGAAGATAATTGCTAATGGCTCAGATATCTCCTCAGTCAGCTCCTTGAGTATTCTAGGATGTATTTCATCAGGCCCTGCTGACTTGAAAACATCTAACGCATCTATGTAATTTTTAACTTGTTCTTTCTCTATTGTAGCCTCTGATCCTAGCTCATTAAGTTAGATGTCCAATTGTTACTAAAATTTTTGGTGAAAACTCTTATAGAAGAGTCAGAAGAGTAAGAATAATAAGATAAGTACAGCAAAATGACATAATCTATTGCGCATACTCACAACATTATGGAGATCATCAGAAGTGAAGATGAAAAGAATAGGAAGTGGAGGAAGAACCAGAAGTAGGATGTGGCACTCCAGGCTTCCATCACCTGGTCACCTGAATGTCCTCACCAGAGGTTGGACATGCACCTTTTTTATACACTTTTGCCTACACCCACACATATCCAGGACCATATTTAGATTGATTTCCCGTCCCTGCCTGGGTGTTGTATTCTGGAGAACCATAGATGGGTTTCTGATTGCTGACATAAGCTATTTGCATTAATATATTTCCCAATGTTTCCAATATATTAATGCTGTTAATCTCATGGTTACACATACAAAAATCTCCTAGAATTTCATTAGGAGTTTGTTATCTTGTTCTTTTGCATTGTACTTGTTTATCATAAGATAGATATTACTAAATCTTATAACCCCTAGGTCAAATACTCATGCTAACAGTATGCTAACTGCTTGGTTCCCTTAACTCTATTAGGCCTCAAACTTATTACCAACCCATTTTGTTATGTGTATATTTGTTTCTCCCTACTTGTGTTACAGCTTTAATACTAGCATCTTTAAACACATAAATTAGAGTTTAAACATAAGCAAAAACCTTCTGAGATCAGGTCAAGGGTCAAGGTCAACAACACATATGGGCAGCAGGCACAGTCTGGTTCCCAGCACTGAGAAGCACAATGGGGACTAGGGTTGGCAAGAACAGCGGGCTACACTATCATGCCCAGACTACATTTCTGTGCTGGCCCAGAGTCTTGTCCCATGAATGTTATTAGCACAACAGTTTGTGGGGAGGGAGTTCTAACTACAGGTTTTGCATGTAGCCGGTGTTCCAACAAACGTTCTACATGCCCTTTAGTTGGCAATCTTGAAAATGTAGTTCAATGTCATCCTAAAGAGTCTTTTGGAAGTAACAGTGGCTACTAGAGGCTTAATCCTTTATTGCAATTATGAATATTCAGAATTGTATGGAATTGTTTCAGATGTAACATATTAATATTGTGTGTACATGCATAGTAAATAAACTAGTTTAGAAGCGTTATAGCTTCCTACATCACTCTTAAAGCAACAGCTTAGTGAAACAAAAGCAACTGAAGAATTTTAAAAAGTATCTGAAAGGGTTTGTTGCAAGCTCTTTCAGCACAAACTTATGCTGTCAATAATGAATGATTAAGATCAGCATTGAAAGAGGCAAGCCCCACACCATGCTATTGCAGTGCGTAGGAGCTGCTATCTAAAGTAAGCCACATTAGAATGCCATATTATATCACAGAGAGACAAAGTGGGTGAAGTAATATCTTTTATTGGACCAACTTCTGACAAGCTTTCAGAGCTCTTCATCAGAAGTAGGTCTAATAAAAGTTATTACCTCACCCACATTGTCTCTCTAATATCCTGGGACCAACATGGCTACAACAACAGTGCAAATATCAAATCATCGATACCTATGTAGTCCCCATTATCATAGTACTTGAGCACCTCACAATCTTTATTGTATTTATCCTCACAACATTCCAGTGGCAATAGGGAAGTATTATCCCCATTTTACTCATGGGGAACTGAGGCACAGAGACTAAGTGACTTGCCCAATGTTGCACAGGAAGTCTGACAGAGCAGAAAAGTCATTTCTGGTCCCCCCAATCCTGTACTAGCACCCTAACCATCCCTCCCCTATAATAGCTCAGTGATGCACCATGCCACATGACAAAAGGAGATTAGAAAAGAGATAACATGCAGAAAGCAGCAAATGAATACTATTAAGACCATGAGAGAAAGGAAGAAAGAATGTGCAAGTGGACAAGAAGAGCAGGATCAGAAAAAAAGGGCAGGGAGTTTCCTGGGTATCAGTGAAGTCACAGTTTGGTCCTTTGATAACATAATGGCATCCTACAGAGGAACTCATCTGCTATCTTTCATATACTGAAAGATTTGATGGGAAATTTGTCTTGAACTACTAAGGCGTCTTAAAGGATTTGCTGTAGTGCATTTACTGAAGCGAAGGGGTTGGTTTGAAATTTTTACTATCGTATCTTTGGCTTTGCTGCAGGTACTACAATATCTCCATTTAAAGAAGCCTTTTCTGGTATGTCCATTTTTGGAGATTCTATCTCCATCAAGCCAACTATACCCATAAGCATTTAGGGACCTGTGTTGAGAATGGAAAAGAAAAGGAAAGTCCTGAACGGAACTGGAACCCAAATGAAAAGGACTAAAGTCAGAAATTTAAGATGCAAGAGATTAGAGTCCAGGACTGCCATGGTAGCATTCTCTGAAACCCTTCTGGTTCCATGCACAGGGCCAGTTACACATGCACGGATGAAAGGATGGTGTTGGGAGGAGGGATATGGGTTTATTAGAAATTGGGGAACTTTTGGGAAAAGGAAGCACCTATATAGGAAGGATGGGTTCCACCTAAAGCAAAACAGAACCAGATTGCTGGTATATAAAATTAAAAAGGTTATACGGGAGTTTTTAAGTTAAGGGCTGGAGGAAAACTCACAGATGCAGAGGAGCATGTGGTTCAGACAGATACATCCTTTAGGGGAAGAATTTATTAAAGGGGATACTCTATGTCTTAGTAAAGAGAGGATAGAAGCTGATAAAATACAGGTAGGAACTGGAGAGAAACAGTCAAACGAAAAAGCGTCCCACTCAGTTACATCACATAAAGGCAGGCAACTAAATATTGACAGATGTTATAAGTGTTTTATACAAGTGCTAGAAGTCTAAATACCAAGATGGTTGAACTTGAGTGCTGGGTATTAAAGGAGAATATTGATATAACAGGAATCACATAAACTTAGTGGAACAATGATAATCAATGGGACCCAGTAATACAAGGGTACAAAATATACAGGAATGACAGAGTAGGTCGCACTGGTGGGATAGTGGCATTATATGTGAAAGAAAGCCTAGAGTCAAATATAGTAAAAATATTAAATGAATCAAACTGTTCCACAGAATTTTTATGGATAGAAATTCCATGCTTCAATAATAAGAGTATAGCAGTAGGAATATACTACTGGCAGCCTGACCAGGATGGTGATGGTGATTTTGAAGTGCTTAGGGAGATTACAGAGGCTACAAAAACAGAAAACTCAATAGTAATGGGGGATTTGAACTATCCCCATCTTGACTGGATATATGTCACCTCAGGATGGGATGCAGAGATAAAATTTCTAGACAACATTAATGACTGTTTCTTGGAGCAGCTAATCCTGGAACCAGCAAGGGGAGAGACAATTTTTGATTTAGTCCTAAGTGGAGCACAGGATCTGGTCCAAGAGGTCAATATAGCTGAACTGCTCAATAATAGCAACCATAATGTAACTAAATTTAACATCCTTATGGGGGCAAGGGGCAATACCAAAGAAACCCACCACAGTAGTCTTTAACTTCAGAAATGGGAACTGCACAAAAATGAGGAAGCTAGGTAAGAAATTAAAAGGAAGAGTCACAAGAGTGCAATGACTGCAAACTGCCTGGAAACTACTTGAAAAACACTATAATAGAGACTCAAATGAAATGTATAACCCAAATAAAAAAAACAGTAAGAGAACCAAAAAATGCCACCATGGCTAAACAGCAGAGTAAAAGAGGTTGTGAGAGGCAACGAGGCATCCTTTAAAAATTAGAAGTCAAATCGTACTAAGGAAAGTAGAAAGGATCATAAACTCTGGCAAGTCAAGTGTAAAAGTATAATTAGGCAGGACAAACAAGAATTTGAAGAACTAGCAAAAGACAAAAAAAATTGTATTAATTTTTGTAAATACATCAGAAGCAGGAAGCCTGACAAATGAGCAGTGGGATCACTGGATGATCAAGGTGCTAAAGAAGCACTCAAGGAAGACAGGGGCATTGCAGTGAAACTAAATGACTGGAGGATAGTTAATGTAATGCTGATTTTTAAAAAATGCTCCAGAGGTGATCCTGGCAATTACAGGTTGGTAAGCCTAATTTACTAGACAAATTGGTTGAAACTTAGTAAAGACAAATAGATGAACACGATATGTTGGAGAAGAGTCAACATGGCTTTGTAAAGGGAAATCATGCCTCACCAATCTACTAGAATTCTCTGAAGGTGTGCATGTGGACAAGGGTGACCCAGTTGATATAGTGTACTTTGACTTTCAGAGAAAGCCTTTGACAAAATCCATCACCTAAGCCTCTTAAGCAAAGTAAGCTGTCATGGGATAAGCAGGAAGGTTCTTGCATGGATCAGTAACTTGTAAAAAGATAGGAAACGAAGGGTAGGAATAAACAGTTTTCAGAATGGAGAAAGGTAAATAGTGGTGTCCCCCAGGGATTTGTACTGGGACCAGTGCTGTTCAGCATATTCGTAAATTATCTGGAAATCAAGGTATATAGGGAGGTTGCAAAATTCTCAGATGACACAAAATTACTCAAGATAGTGAAGGCCAAAGCTGACTGCATAGTTACAAAGGGATCTCACAAAACCAGGTGAATGGGCAACAAAATGGCAGATGAAATTCAATGTTGATCAGTGCAAAATAATGCCCCCTGGAAAAAATAATCCCAACTATACATACAAAATCATGGGCTCTACATTAGCTGTTACCAGTCAAGAAAGAGATCTTGGTGTCATTGTACATAGTTCTCTGAAAATATCTGCTCAATGTGCAGTGGCAGTCAAAAAGGGTAACAGAATGTTAGGAACCATTAAGAAAAGGATAGCTAATAAGACAAAAAATCATAATGCACACACCGTAAATACTGCGTGTTGTTCTGGTAGCCCCATTTCAAATAAAAGATATATTAGAATTGGAAAAGCTATAGAAAATGGCAACAAAAATGATTAGAAGTATGAAACAGTTTCCATATGAGGAGAGATTAAAAAGACTGGGACTGTTCAGTTTAGAAAAGAGACTAATAAAGGGAACATAATAGAGGTCTATATCGTCATGAATGGTGTGGAGAAAGTGAATAGGAAAGTGTTATTTACCCCTTTGCGTAACCAGGGGTCACCCAATGAAATTAATAGGAAGCAGTTTTTTAAAAAAACAAAAAGTAGTATTTCTTTACACAATGGACAGTGTATCTGTGGAACTCACTGCCAGGGGATGTTGTGAAAGCCATATGTATAAGTGAGTTCAAAAAAGAATTAGATAAATTCATGGAGATTAGGTTCATCGCTGGCTTTTAGCAAAGATGGTCAGGGATGCAACCCCATGCTCAGGGTATTCCTAAACCTCTGCCTGCCAGAAGATGGGACTGGACAGCCGGAGATGGGTCATTCAATAATTTCCCTGTTCTATTCATTCTCTCTCAAGCATCTGGTACTATCACCAGAAGAAAAGATAGTGGTCTAGATGGACCATTGGTCGACTCTGCATGGCTGTTCTTATAGTCTTATGTTCTAGGAGTTAAAAGTCTTCTACAAACTCTAAGTACAGACAGTAAATGCCCAAATAGTCTTAACTCTGTTTGACTACGTTTATAAAGAGGTGTGAAAAAGAGAGTTAGCTATTGGTTTTAATGATGGCAAACAAGTTGAGAAAAAATATACAAAAAACAACTAGAAGAACATACAAACTGCTTATTTTTTAAAAAAGTCACTGAAAGGGAATCTAATGGTGTAAAGCTACTTGTCAGTGTCCAATTATATCTTTCTTGAACATTATTGTGGAACAATCTGCAATATGGTTAGTGAGGAAAAAGCAGGGTTTAGAAGAGAGGTCCTGCAGGGATCAAGTGTTTGTGCTCTGCAGTTGCAGACAACATGTAATCTTTGCTTTACTGATTAGGTAATTCTTATCGTAAACCTGAATAGATATGTACAGGAAGATGAAACTCAGCAAGATACCCCCAAATTAAGGCAGATAATACTAGCCACAGGCCATGTGGATTTGTGTGATTGATGCCCCTGCAGGAAGACTGAATGATGTTACACTTGAGAAAGATGTCACATTTATATGCAGTACCTGGGAAGTACTGTTTCAGCGAGAGGTGGGTCGGATAATTCAGAATTAATGAGGAAGCCTTCAGATGGTCTTGTAAGATTTGGTCCCAGCATGTTATAAGGAAAGAAAGCACATGTAGCACAGATAGAGTTATCTACCGATTTATCTGAAAAGGCTCATGGGCATTCTGTAGTTCATTCCAGTAAATACACTGAATATGTGTTCCTTACATTGAGATGAGTACAGAATTCCTTCCATATCCCCACTGAAAAAGAAGATATTGTAGGGGCTACGGCTCCCTCCCTATTTGATTAATCCACAAGAATTCACAAGAATCTGAAAGATTCTTTTCAGAATCTTTGATTACTGTAGTGAGAGATGGAAATATGAGACCTATTGAGGATTTTGGATGGCTAAAAGTATCCTGTATGCTGATATATTTGAGTGCTCCCCACCCAAATACATAAAATCAGGTTCTTAATATAGGTATCACCACAGTTGTTTTGAAACTGATTTCTTGAGAAATTATTGCAAGAAGGTTAGTGTTTGATGTCCCGTTCATATAGGCTGTCAGTCTCTGGCTAGAACAAAGTCATGTATTCTTTCTGTCACATTCTGGGGTACAATCTAGACTAGTGAGAGGTTGTGTCACTGCCTGCTCCGTAACCCTGGGTGCCTCATAATGCTTTGCTGTTGTAGCTCCCAACCCTGGGCTGCTCAAAAACAGCCAGACATCATATGGTCATACCCTGGGTGTCTGTGTACAGCTACAGCCCTGGACCAGCAGCTCTGACCCCAGCAACCTGTCAGCAACATTCCAGTCACTTTCTGGCTTCCACCAGCTTTGGTTACACTTGCACGGTGGCACTAACACACTCCCAATTCTGAATTTTCCCCAATATGTGTGTTCTGCAATGTCCAGGCTTCTCCTGGACAGTTCAGATATTAGAGGACCATTGCCCCTTTCAGGGGTCAATATTCAACAGTTTGCTATTTTAACTGGAATTACCCAAACAGTTCAGTTTGAACACAATACTGGATTGGTTTTGATTAAAAAAATAAAACAAGTTTATTCCACTACAAAGAGACAGATTTTAAGCGAGTTCAAATGTAATATATTAAAGTCAGAAATGATTACAATAGAAATAAATATAAAATGCTTTCTAGTAGCTGAAACTTAACAAGCTAGACTTGGTTCAAGGTACAGGATCCCAGCATCATTAATGACCAAATTCTCAGGTCAGGATCTTCCTCCAGAAGCAAAGGGCTGGTTCCTTTGTCTTCTTAGGTGGAAGGGAGAGATAGGGAGTGATGGGGTGGTTTTGCCCCTAAGTTTTATAGTCTGGTCACCCTTTGAAATGGAGTCTTCTGAGAATTACCCCTCAAAGCAAAGTTTATTCAAACAGTAAAGAAAGTGCCAGGGAGTCTGGTGGTGAAGGTGGCTCCATATGCTTTCTTTTCCCATGTATGCTGAAATGCAGATTTGCTGTCTCCTGCCATTTCCCCCTCTTGCTGTCTCAAGGACCCTGTTTACTACTTATCTGTAAATTGAGGTAAACACATGTTCCTTAGTTTAAGATAGACCCGTTTAACAACTTTTGCCTCATCAGGGCTGTGTGGATTTGAATATGTGCTAACATCATCATAAAGGGGGACTTCATAACTTTACATATAATCTTGCTATATACATTTCACCATGATATTATTGACCAGCAAGTTATTGGTTTTCAAATGATACCTCACAAGGCACATTTTGTACAAAGATTATTACAATAGTGTGTAGGGTATGAATACAGGGGTACTTTCAGTCACATTTTCTAAGAAAAAAAAAAAGGGGTGGTTTGGCCACATTTGACCTCATTCAGAAATGGAAGAAAGTTGTTCCTGTGTGACAAGCCAAGTTGATGTTAGTTGATTCATCACTCCATGGTTTTCATAAGGAGTTAAGCTGAAGGAAGTTTTCCAGTGATGCATTTGGAGGAGGAGGTTATGGGGAGAGGGTTAAATCCTGCAATCATTACTCAGATAAAGCTCCCTTTGCTATTGTTTATTTGTGTCCCGTGGGGGAGATTTTCAAAGGTACAACACTCATTGAAAATTAATGAGAGTAAGTGCTTAAGTCTTATTTGTATTTTTTTAAAATTTACTTTGAAAGTCAGACACAGTGGGAAATATTCCATTACTCATTAGTAATTTTTTAAAAAATCAACTGGTATTAAATTGTTGTTTATTCCCCCTTACATTGATTTATTCTCTCTTTACATGTATCATTCCTTGAGGCAGTGACTACATCTTTGTCTCTCTGTAATAGCTCTACTGTAATATAAAATAATTAGTAGTTAAAAGAAACTGCCCATGTTGTTCCTAACCAGAATCCTGTTCTCATTATTCCTACCTATTCTTCCTCCAAGAAAAGCAACTAGTTAATAGCACAAAATACAGAATTTTTAAATTTTCAAAACAATAAATATTAGACTAATTTTACTGTGTTTGGAATATACATAAATGGAGTTTTAGATCTTTAAACCATGTTTTCAATTTACACTCATCTAAATGTGCTTTTACAGGTTTAAAGTGTCTGAACAGGGCCAGTCTTGAAAACCATATTTCTGATTTTCATGTATATCAGAAGGTTCAAAATGAGAACAGTCTTATTAGCAATCACTACGCTGTCTTTATTCATTTGTTCCTAATAACCAAAGAGTTCAGCAGACAGCTGGCACCACCTGTGTTTCCTTCAGCGAATGGATTTTATTTAAGAGTAGTACCTGACAGCACTGCAAGATAAAGAGGAATTGATCACAGAACTAAAAGTTAGTGGTTGCTTGGATGCATGTAATCATGACTTGATTATTCTGTTTGCACACAACAAATGTAAAGTCCAAACTAACCCCCCTCACACACACACACAGTGCTTTAAAAGGTCCAGTTGGACAAACACCTGTCAGGGATAGTCTAGGTTTACTTGGTCCTGCCACAGAGTAGGGGGCTGTAACAATGTGAAAGAAGGAGATTACGTAGGTATAGCATGATTTATTCTTGACAAATCCATGCTGGCTATTCCTTATACCCTTATTATCCTTTAAGTGGCTACAAATTGATTGTTTAATAATTTGTTCCTGTATCTTTCCAGATATCAAAGTTAGGCTGCTGGTCTATCACTGGTCTTTGTTCCCCCTTTTAAAGATATGTACTATGTCTGACCTTCTGCATCTTCTGGGATGCCACCCATTCTCCATGAGTTCTCAAAGATACTTGCTAATGGTTCTGAGATTGCTTTAGCTAGTTTCTTAAGTATCCTAGGATGAATTTCATCAGGTCCTGCTGACTAGAATACATTTAACTTATCTTAATATTCTTTAACCTGTTCTTTCTCTATTTTGGCTTGCATTCCTTTCACCTTTAATTCCTTCCAATATTAATCATGTTGATATCTGGTCACCTTTAACCTTTTTAGTGAAGACTGAAGCAAAATAGGCATTAGACCCCTCAGCTTGCTCAATGTCTTCACTTATTAGCTCTCCTTCCCCACTAAGTAGAGGGCCTACACTTTTCCTTCAGCTTTCTCTTGCACCTAATGTATTTAAAGAACCTCTCCTTATTGCCTTTTGTGTTCCTTGCTAGGTGTAACTCATTTTGTGCCTTAGCCTTTCAAATTTTCTTCTTATATGCTTGTGCTAGTGTCTTGAAATCATAGAATCATAGAATCATAGAATATCAGGGTTGGAAGGGACCTCAGGAGGTCATCTAGTCCAACCCCCTGCTCAAAGCAGGACCAATCCCCAACTAAATCATCCCCGACAGCGTTTTGTCAAGCCTGACCTTAAAAACTTCTAAGGAAGGAGATTCCACCACCTCCCTAGGTAATGCATTCCAGTGTTTCACCACCCTCCTAGTGAAAAAGTTTTTCCTAATATCCAACCTAAACCTCCCCCACTGCAACTTGAGACCATTACTCCTCGTTCTGTCATCTGCTACCACTGGGAACAGTCTAGAGCCATCCTCTTTGGAACCGCTTTCAGGTAGTTGAAAGCAGCTATCAAATCCCCCCTCATTCTTCTCTTCTGCAGACTAAACAATCCCAGTTCCCTCAGCCTCTCCTCATAAGTCATGTGTTCCAGTCCCCTAATCATTTTTGTTGCCCTCCGCTGGACGTTTTCCAATTTTTCCACATCCTTCTTGTAGTGTGGGGCCCAAAACTGGACACAGTACTCCAGATGAGGCCTCACCAACGTTGAATAGAGGGGAACGATCACATCCCTCGATCTGCTGGCAATGCCCCTACTTATACATCCCAAAATGCTGTTAGCCTTCTTGGCAACAAGGACACACTGTTGACTCATATCCAGCTTCTCGTTCACTGTAACCCCTAGGTCCTTTTCTGCAGAACTGCTGCCTAGCCATTCGGTCCCTGGTCTGTAGCGGTGCATGGGATTCTTCCATCCTATGTGCAGGACTCTGCACTTGTCCTTGTTGAACCTCATCAGATTTCTTTTGGCCCAATCCTCTAATTTGTCTTGGGCCCTCTGTATCCTATCCCTACCCTCCTGCGTATCTACCTCTCCTCCCAGTTTAGTGTCATCTGCAAACTTGCTGAGGGTGCAATCCACACCATCCTCCAGATCATTAATCCTCCTTAGAAATTTGTCCATATATCCACTTTGTATAGGATACCTTTTTTGATTCTCAGGTCATTAAAGAGCTCCTGATGGAGTCATCTTGGCCTCTTACCACTCTTCCTGCTTTTCCTTTGCATTGGGATAGTTTGCATTTGTGCCTATAATATTGTCTCCTTAAGAAACTGTCAGCTCTAAACTCTTTTTCCCCCTTAGATTTTCTTTCCATAAGATCTTCCCTATCAGTTCTCTGAGTTTGTTAAAGTCTGCTTTTTTGAAGTCCATTGTCCTTATTCTGCTGCTCTCACTCCTTCCTTTCCTTAGAGTCATTAAATCTATCATTTCATTACCACTCCCATCCCAATCTCCTTCAGATTCACTCAGTTCCTTTCTGTGCACTATCAATGGCTGTCCCCTGATTATTTCCTCTACTTTTTGGAATAAAAAGTTGTCTCCAACATATTCCAAGAATTTATTGAAAATTTTGTGTTTTGCCTTATTCCTTTTCTAACAGATGTCTAGCTAGTTAAAGTTCCCCATTACTACCAGGTTTTGTGATATTTCTGTTGTTTGTTTTAGAAATGCCTCATCCACCTCCTCTTCCTGATTTGGTGGCCTATAGTAGACCCCTACCATTGTGTCACACCTATTTTTCACCCCTTTTATCTTTACCCCGATACTTTCAACTGGTCTGTCTCTCCTCTCCTTCTGGACCTCAGAACAAGTGTATATATTTCTCATGTATAATGCAACACCTCCTCCCCTTTTACCCTGTCTGCCCTTTCTGAACAAGCTATACTTCTCTATGCCAATATTCCAGTCACAAGACGTACCCCACCAAGCTTCTGTGATGCCAATTAAATAATAATTGAACTTACATACTAATACTTCCAGTTCTTCCTGATTATTCCCCATACTCCTTGCATTTGTTTATCAACAACTAAGAAATTGAGCAGAATCCACCACTGATTTCCCTGTTACTCCTGTGACCCTATTTTAATTCTCCATGTTCCCCCTGCTCCCTCAAATCTAACCCTTTCTTATGTCAGCTATTTTTATACTTACCTGAGGGCTTTTGACACCTGTCCCCATTGAACCTAGTTTAAAGCCCTCCTTACTAGGTTGGTGAGTCAGATGTGAAGATGCTTTTCCCATCTTCCCATCTCAGTTTGGTTCATGATGCATCATGGGAACTGTAGTTCTCCAGGAGCCAAGTGAAAAGAATGCGGGCCCGATCTACAACTCCAATGAAGCAATGTGCCACAATGGGGAAAAGCAGTTTGATGTTGAACTGATGCAAACAAAATGTTTTAGGTCAGTTCAACAAAATTAAATACTCTGCCTTGTGTCAAACCAGCCTGAAACATTTTATTTAATTTTTCTTGATGGAAAAGCTGACATTTTCCCATTGAAGATTTAATTTTGTGGAAACTTGGTTTTCTATCAAAAATGATTTTGACAAAATTCCAAGCTAACTGTAATTGTTATAGAGTCATGTTGTAACCACTATTCAGCAGTGTCTGTATACTCTTTAATAAGAGTTCTGTGTAATTTGAGAATATTTCCATTTAAATTTTACTGGCTTTTGAAACCTCATAGATACCAAATCCCCTAAAACAGTCGGATTTACTAGGCTTTTGCCCATTTGAAGATGGATTTTAAATAAGAATCTCTCTCTTCAAAAAGAAGCACAGATTGAAAAAAGGAAGGTGAAGTATCAGCCAGCCTTGGCTTACAGTTGATTCTTTAAGCTCACTTCCAGGAGGAGGCTCTAGTTTCCATTGAAGTGATTCAAGTAAGCATAATCCAGTGTGTTTGGAATTAAAATGCATACCTTAATAAAGGCTGCGTTCTGAAGGAGAAGTACAAAGAATAAAGTCATCCCCGCAAAATAGTTTAAAAATAAAAGCAGACAAGCATGAAGAAAACAACTTTTGTTGTTTTCAACAATAAACATTCTGCACTAATAATGATTCCTTGTTCCCTGGAAACATTCACTAATAAGAGTATCATAAAAGCACAAAGGCAGGATCAGCCAAAACAACTGTTAGATTAGCTAAACATTCTTAATCCTCTAATGAAGCACTAATTTTAATAGGATTCTAGTGTGCCCTCTAGCAATGGTCTATATGACAGACAAATAAAGTGCTTCTTTTAAAGTGCTGACTATGACCCTGATCTTGCAAACACATATACACATTACATTTTACTCATGCAGTTAATCCCATTGAAGTCAATGGAAGTAAAAACTTTTGGTATATTAATGTAAATGCTTTTATATAAAATATAAGGCAAAAATAAAAAGTCATTTAAAGCTGTTTTGTCTCACAGCTATATAAAGCGAGATGGTAGTTATGATTAAAGCCCCATTTATACACAAATAGCCCCTTCCCAGAGAGAGAGAGAGAACTGTAATTTTCCATGGAGCAAAAATGGAAAATTCAGGAAGGAAATCAGAGAGACAAGGTGGGTGAGGTAATATCTTTTATTGGACCAACTCCTGCTGGTGGAAGAAATAAGCTTTCGAGCTTACACAGCTCTCTTCTTTAGGTGTGGGGAAGGTACTCAAAGTGTTACAGCTAAATGCAAGGATGGTGTTACCTCAAAATTCAGACTTTAGGCATCCCACAATGGCCTTCCTACCCTACCAACTCAATTGTCAATTTGATCAGTTTTGGTGGGCAACAGGAGGTGGCCTGTCCTAGAGGAATGGCCCAGGTTTTACCAGGGAGTTTGTGTCTGACCATCAGAGGACTCCCCAGAACACACTAGTTCTGTTAACCCTTGGGAGGACACAGATACAGCCTTCCACCTGAAGGATTAACACTCAGGCAGTAATTTCTTCTAAGACAAAATAACTTTTATTTAACACATAATATTCTCTAATACAATAAGTCTAATACATATATCTAAAGAATAAACCATACACACAACAAGCGTAAATTAGAATATAAACAAACTCTAGAAGCATATATACATATTCAAATATCCAATACTATAATATTCAAAACCCACTACTATGATACTATGTAATACATATATACTATACAATAAGCACAATTTGATACTATACATATGTAACTAACACAGTTTCAAATGGTTACATTGTGCATGCAATGACCGGTCACATGCAGAATGCTGACAGCAAGGTATTACATATTAAACATAGAGACACATACAGACATCCAGCTTTATTAACTCAAGCATACACATACACACTTCAATAGGAGTCTATTAAAATTGTTAGGCTTACTTCTCCTGATATCTTCTCTCCCTCTGGGCAGTCCTTCTGTTCTGTCAATTGTTGCCGTCCGCTGCTACTCTTTCAGCCTTCCTTCTTCTCTCTTCATGATTTCAGCTCTTCTTGATCTTTCTTCTCTGGCAACTCCCCTGCTCTTCCTCTCACTCCAGCATGCCTTCCCCTCATTCTAACAGGGACTGACTGTAGCCTATCAGCGCTCTGCCTTATGTACAGTTGGCCCACCAATCAGCTTCGAGCCCTGATTGAAAACCTGTGACTTTAGAATGTGGACCTGTTTGAAGACATGTGTTCTACCTGACTGACCCCTCCTTTCAGGTGTTGGAGTGACCAGTCGGCCTGCTTGCTATTGGCCGAATTATTCTAAGGCCTTTCACAGCTCTGATTCCTTACGGCTGCCATTTTCTTTTCCCTCGCTGTGACTGCTTAAAACTCTATATACCTTAACATTGTGCTTCACTGACACCACTCCAATTTCACTAATTTACATAAGGCCCAAATCACGATCTCTCCCTGCTTCAGGTAATGGTGACAGGCCAGCACTATTAATGCTGGACAGCGCTTAGTGCTGAATAGTGTTTTCAGCTGTTTTCAGCACACACAGAGCAGCGGAAAAAATCCTCTGTATCAGGGGAACAGATAAGGAGTTTACACATGTTGCAAGGGTCCATTCAAGGTATAGTGGGCAGTAAACACCTCTACAGTTGTAGGACGAAGTGGATTACAGATTGTTGTAATGAGCCATAGTGTCTTTAGTAAGTCCATGGTTTTTAGTGTCTAGCAGAATTATGAATTTAAGTTCCCAGGCTCATCTTTTGAAGGAGCAGGTTTCCTTTGTGCAGGTTTCCTTCAAGGATAGAGACCAAGAGGTCAGTTATGGAGTGATTGTTTTGTGAAAAATATTCACCCTCGGGTGATAGGGTGTTTTTGTCTTATTTTTTCTGCGTGAGTTCATTCGAGATTGTAGTGATTGTCTGGTTTAACCCACCTAGTTGTTACTGGGGAAAATCATTATGTTTCACAAAAACATGTTTTGATTTATAGAATTAGCAATATAGAGATTTGTGGCACTTTACAGAACAGAGAGGACACTTTGATAGCCAGGTTCAAACAAATCAACAAAGATTTATTAATTCTAAGAAATAAAGAATTTGAACTTATTCATTAGCTTGTCAGAGCATCAAATGATAAAGCCATAAGTTGTTAAAGACATAAATTGATTTCTCTAGAATTTGTTAAATACTCTGGAACTTCTGCTATGGGAAAGGTTATTATTTTCTGCTGCAGAATACTGTGTAGTTGCAAATTCTCTGGTTTTATCCACCTGTGTTTATCCTCTAGGATTAAAGTCCCTGGCAAGATCTTTGCTCACATTCTGCTTGCTAGACATCATCATCGACAGCAATCAAGTTTCACTATTAGGCAATCACAAGAGCAGCACTGGGGTGCAGTTTGCGGGGCTGTAGTTACCCCAAAATTTGCCTTAGCCCCCCTGTAGCCATTGCTCCCAGTACAAAGATCAAATATTACACAGAAGTAAGGGTGGTATGGTATGGTATTGCCACCCTTACTTCTCCACGGCTGCTGGCTGCAGTGCTGCCTTCAGAGTTGGGTGGCCAGAGAGTGGTGGCTGCTGGCCAGACACCTGGCTCTGAAGGCAGCGGTGCTGCCACCAGCAGAAAGAGTCAGTGAAAGGAAGTAAACCAAATCCAGTTCTGCTGAAAAGCACTCAGGGAGCCCTGGGAGCAGCTGTGCTGTGAGCCCCATGCACTGAACAGAAGGGAGAAGTTTGCAACTGAGCTCACAGGGCTGCGAAACCTTCTGGTGCCTGGAGGCTGGGTGACATTTCACCTCCGCTGCTCACCATGTCAGTGCCTAGGTGTGACAATTCCTGGGCTGCAGAGATTTGTGGAGCAACCCAGAGCAGAGTGATTGACAGGAGAGCTATTGGGATCTTCATGGTGAAACATGCACACAGCTGCATGGCCCAGCTCCCCTCTGTCTCCTTCGCAATTCAGCCACGACTGTGGGATTTGTGCTCCCCACCCAACTCTGTGTCACCAAAGGGCAGAGCCGGAGAGCAGTGCTGGGTGAGTGTTCAGCAAGCTGAACTCTCTCTGAGACCACAGCGGCCTTCCTCAGCAGCTCCCTGGCCACTTCTCCAAACCCTCCCCTGTCCCTCCACCTCCTGCAGCAGCCAGCTCCTCCTTGGCTGGCCTCCCGTGCCCTCACTCCAGCCGGGCACCTCCAGCACATGCCTCTTCAAAAAGATCTTGCAGCCATGTCAGGCTGCACCTGTAACCAGCCCTTAACTAGCAACAGCAGCCTAGCTAATTGTGCCACTATAGCACAGCCCCCCAATTTTCTAGCCCACCTCAGCCCACCCACTGGGAAGAGACTGGTGCTGCCCCTGGGCAGTCAGCAATGGATGCTGTCCTTACTCTCTAGCTTCTCCAAACCACTGCCCATGGTATGGAGTTGAATGTCTCATGACAGAAGACTGAGGTCCAGAACCAAGGAGCTTGACCACCAGAGCCCCTGGTGCAGGTGACAATAAGTACCACAGAGAGTGCAGATGAGTTCATCTACCTAGGGTGCAAGCAGAGGTCAAATGGTCACTGTAAACTGGGTGTTCTTCAATGAATAGGTCTCACTGCTCCTGTATGAAGTCCCACTTATGGATGCAAAAGTGTTTTTGCGCTGAGACAAAGTCCATGATCTATCAAACTTGTATTCTACCTGTATTGCTGTCCAGATAAGAAACCTGGACCCTCTCACAGGCAGACTTGGAGTATCTAGAGGCATTCCATTTGCGCTGTCAACACAAAATCATGATTGTAAAATAGTTTCATTTTGTGGAAAATGTCATAATCTTGCAGAAATCTGGGCTTCCTTCAATCACTCCTTATACTCAAAAGCAGCATTTTCAGCTATGTCATCAGTATGGACAAAACACCCCAGCACACTGTGCTCTCAAACTCTCCATTGATGTATGAAGAGGTGCATGCCCTGACTCTACCTGGTGTCACCTGTGAGCCCACCCCAGAGATTTCTGGATTCATAGGATTGAGTCAGATCCGCCTGGTGCAATGCCATGAATTACGGTCACTCTGGCTGCTGCAATGGTCCTCTGTAAACTATGTATGTTTGATGATGATGATGGTGATTGATGATTACAGCATAACAAATAGCAATTTTCAGGACTTGCAGACAAAGAAAACTCCACTACAATATTTGAGACTCTAGGGAATGCTAGCTTCCAAAACTGAAAGCTCAGTGGAGCTAGTTTCTTTAAGTTATTACATATTGATTTAAAACTGTACTTTTGCTGGAATATTGTTCTGAAAGAGTTATATGCTGGAACACACACTCTGTGCATGTACAGTAAGTGAAAATCTGGAAGAATATTTAATATTTTCTTCCCACTGAGATTTTGATTTTGATTGCAAATTTTACATATTCACCACTGATTCTGGGGCCAATGAATATAACAGTCTTAGCCATGACTGTATCCATTATAACCATGGCCAGAGTATTGTTGCCCCTGTGGCCTGAGCGGTTAGCCAATATTCAAGGCATTGCAGGTTTATTTTCATTAGGAGAAGAAAATGGTTATGAGTCAGTTATATTCTTTGATGCAATCCTATTTATTTACAAAGAATAAACATGCAATTTCCCCATTATGCCAACTTAATAACACCACCTCGCCGAGCAGCATAGAGTCAAGGTCAATGTAGTTAGGTCAACACAATGCCAGTGCTGACACTGCATTACTTACATCAGCTGTTGGTGGCCTCCAGGAGCTGCCCCACAATGCCCACCCTGCCTGCTCTGGTCACCGTTGTGAACTCCACTGCACAGCAGCCAGCTGGACAGGGAACTGCCCCTCCCCTTTAAAGCCCCATGAATTTTTGAAATTCTATTTCCTGATTGCCTGGCTTGGAGAGTACACCTAGTAACTCTAGAGCACACCTAGCAACTGCCCAGCTGACCATGCTGGCCACACACTGCAAATGCGCTCCTGCCTGGAGTACACAGGAGGTGTTGGATCTCCTGGGTGTGTGAGGAGAAGATGCTGTGCAGTCACACCACTGATCCAGCCATTGAAACGTCGACAACTACAAGCAGATTGCTTGGGATATGGAGGAGAAGAGCTACAAGAGGGATCAGTAGCAGTGCCATGTGAAAGCCAAGGAGCAGTTGCAGGCATACCAGAAGGCAAAGGAAGTTAACAATTGCTCTGGTGCAGAGTCTCAGACCTGCTGCTTTTACAAAGAGCTGCATACCATCCTCGGATGAGACTCCACCCCTGCCCCTGCCCCCCAAGAGCCTTGTGGATACTTTGGAGGAGCCTGAGTCAGAGACCCCTGCCATGAACATCAAGGAGGAGGTGTTGGATGAGGAATAGGAAGAGAAGTATGGAGACAGGCAACCAGACAATCCAGATGCGCAATGAGCCAGGACATATTTGTGACTCAAGTGCAGTCCGGCCACACACTAAAGTCCATCACAGGCAAGCCTGATGCAGGGGAAGGAACATTTGTTAAGTATACTGTTTGCTTTGAAATTGCAGTGATGGAACAAAGTAGCAGGACACATCTGTTGATTTACTCTTTTTTTTACTTATGCTAGAAGAGGTAGTGAAACAACCAATACAGGTAGAGTTGCTATCTGCTTCTCATCCCCCTCTACAGTTAGGCAGAGCAGCCCCTGTGGAACACTCTGTTAATGTGCACTGGAATGTCCTGTGAATTCTCCGTAGATATACTGATGAAACTTTCCTGCAGGTAGTCTGTAATCTTCTGCTGAAGGTTTCTGGGGAGGACTGCCTTATTTCCTCCACTGCAGTAGGACATTTTCCCATGGGACTCAATGATTACTTCAGCAGGAACCACTACATCACACAGGCTAGCATACAGTCCAAGTCGAGCACCCTGATGCTTGAAGAAGCTGTTCCCTTTCCACCTTCATTACCCTCAGGAGTGAGGTATTGGCTAAAATCACCACTGCCTGTGGAAAACGGTGCAAGTATTCAGTTCAATTGCTCTATACACATATACTTCATGCCTGTGAGCTATCCCCTCTCATTTCCCCAATTCACTCACCACCACAGGGCCATACTCACCATAGCTGGTGCTGTGACTGCCACTGTAAACCCCAAGGAGAAGTGAGAATGTAGTTTTTACAACTTGTGTGGATCAAGGGGAGTATAAGGATAAGGATAAGGAGAATAAGGAAGAGGACTCAGGATGACATTTTCCAAGAGATCCTGCAACCCTCCGCTGCTTCAGTTAATGAGCACAGGTCTTGGAGGATCACCCTTGCAGACAACATGAACAGGGATAGAGCAGAGAACAACATGAACAGGGATAGAGCAGAGTAGGAAAAGGAGAGGGATGTGCAGCAGAAGATGCTTAAGCTTCTCAAGGAGCAAACAGACATGCTGCAGAGTCTGGTGTACCTGCAGGTCCAGCAATCCCATGCTCGTCTCCCTCTGCAGGCCATAGAGAACTGCATATCAGGACCTCCCTATACCCCTCCTCAACATTCTGCATGGCATCAAGGGCCACGGCACTACCCCTACCGCTACACGCCTGGGGACATTAAAGACATGCACAGCCCCACATACAGTGACCTGTGAAAGACATGGTTGGTATATGTATATCTGAAATGGATATGACTGTTCTCTCCCCTTCATAAGTTTTTTCCCTTAATTTATTAAGTTTATTAAGTTATAAATGTTTTTCTATTTGCATTGTTATGGAATAAAAGTCTGTTTTTGGAAACATAATTCATCTTTGTTAGTTTGATACAGAGGATGTTTCAGCTGCTCCCTGTGTGCTGAAAATGCTGTTCAGCACTAGGTGCTGTCCAGCGTCAATAGTGCTGATCTGTCATCATTAGCTGACGCAGGGAGAGATCCAGATTTGGGCTTTTGTAAATTAGTAAAATCGGAGTGATGACGGCGAAACATAATGATAAGGTGTATATAAATATTTCATTTGTTTGGTAATTATAAACATTTAAATAGTCAATAAAGATACTTTTTAAGCAGTCACAGTTAGGGAAAACAATATGGTGGCTGCAACAAATTGGGGCTGTGAAAACCAGAATGGTGATCTTACAATGATTTGGCCAATGGCAAGCAGAGAGACTTAGGTGAAATAAGGTCACTCCAACGTCTGAAGGGGGGGTGTCAGTCAGATAGAACACAAGTCTTCAAACAAGTCCATCTCTAAAGGTGCAGGTTCCCAATCAGGTGCCAGATTCTAAAGGGCTTGAAGCTGATTGGTAAATTCAAATTGTATGATGTCCAATATCCAATCAGAATAGGTCAAGATCTGTATATAAGGTGGAGAGCTGACAGGCTTCAGTCAGTCTGTGTCTTCTGAGTGGAAGGCGCCAGTGTGAATGAGCAGCAGAGCAGTTCTTGGAAGAGAAGATTAAGAAGAACACCTGAAAGAGCAAAGTGGTGGAGCAGCAGTTGACAGAACACAAGAATCCAGACACAGCAGAGGGAAAGAAGATAGTGGAGAAAATAAGCATGATGATTTAAGGCAAAGACTCCAATTGAAGCATGTATGTATATGCCTGAGTTAATAAATCTAGATGTCTCTGTATGTGTGTGACGCTGCACCCCATATTCTTCATAATTGTATGATTATGATATGATTATAACATAATTATGATGCATATGTACAAGATATGTCTTGTGAGGTGTCATTGGGAAACCCATGATTTCCTGAATATGATTATCCTATTTGTGTGCATGTATCATTTTTGTATCTGACGTTATGAATATTGACTATGTATCTGTATTTCAAATGTGGTTACACCTGGGTAACACCCACTAGGCAAAAGGCTTCCAGTCTAGACAGCTGGTTGGGAAGGGCCTATTCAGGGTAATGGGCCATTAGGGGAAACAATAGGCCTTAGGAGAAGCTTATCCCCCACCTGGGGACCCTTCCTCAGAATGCTCAAGACAGCCTATGAGTAGTGGCTGCTATGACTCAGCAGAGCATGTTAGGGCATGTGACCAGACCACATGACACTGAACTCCATTTTGGTACCTGCATTTTTCCATAAACTGGACTGGGAACTGAGTTTGGAACAAAGGGTTCCCACCATATGAGAAAGCTATATAAGGCGGGGTGTAACATCATCTCTTGGCCTCACTCCCTACACAACAGAACTCCTGGAAACACCTGAGAAACAAAGACTGAACTGAGGGAAGTACTGGTCCCAGGCTATAGGGATTTCTAGCTTGTGTATGGCAACTTGTTGGACTGCTTGTATCATCAGTCAGGGTGAGAAATTTATATTTGGGTAGTTTGCGTTTTTGTTTATTTGCTAGGCAATCTGCTTTGATCTGTTTGCTATCACTTATTATCACTTAAAATCTATCTTTTTGTCGTTAACAAACTTGTTTTTTGCTTTTTCTAAACCAGTGTGCCTTTGAGTAAAGTGTCTGGGGAAAAATCTCAGTTTGGTTAACACAAGCTAGCGGTGTATATCTTTCCCACATTGAGGGGAAAGTGAACATATTAATGAGCTTACTTTGTACAGATCTCTGTGCAGTGTAAAACGGTATAATTCTGGGTTTATACTCCAGCCAGGGTGCAAGGCGGAGGAGCTGGCAAATTGGCTTTGTCTTCTGCCTGTCTTTGAGTGCTTAGGTAAAGCACTCAGGTATCTCAGTTGGGTGTATGGCATCACCTGCTGTCATGTTGGGTGATAACAGGGCCTGGGGAGGCTGGCTTTATCTCCAACAAAGCAGTGTGAGCAGGGCGCAGCAGTTTCCACGGCTCCCAGACTGCACCCGGGAGTGACAACCTGTCACAGTGTGTGTTCATTGTTTATTATGTTTTAGTGTTTTATGTGCCTTGCTGCCAGCATTCCGCATGTAACTGGCCATTGAATTCAGAATGTAACCACTTAAAACTGTGTTTAATTGTATAATAACATAGTATTGGGTATTTGAATATGCATATGTGCTGATAGAGTTTGTTTGTATTCTACTATATACCTGCTATGTTAAAAAGGTTTATGGTTTATTCTTTTTAGTATATGCATTAGACTTATTGTATTAGGGAATATTTTGTGTTAAATAAAGGTTATTTTGTTTTCAAAGAAATGACTGCCTGAGTGTTAATCCTTTGAGCGGAAGGCTGTATCTGTGTCTTCCCAAGGGTAAATGGAACTAATTTGTTCTAGGGAGTCCTCTGCAAGCCAGAGATGAACTCCCTGGTAAAACCCAGGCAATTCCTCGAGGGCAGGACACCTCCTGTTATGTACCAAAACAGACCAAACTGACAATTAGGTTATTAGTGTAGGAAGGCCACTCTGGGGTGCCTTAGGTCTGAATTTTGGGGTAAGAAAGTCACAACATATGCTGGGTGGTACAGATGTCATTCACAGACAGTATTAATAGGTGCATTGGAAATGTTATACTACTACACACACAGCACTGCAAGGATTCATACAGGGTTGTAAAAGAGCAGGGCCAGGTACAGCACAGTACAGCAACAGACACTATTCTGGTTTACTAATAAAATGGTCTTCCAAAGCCTCCCTGAGTCATATAGCTCCATGTTGAGCTCCTCCTATAGCCTTTGTACCTGGCTGCTCAAAATCAGCAGACAGCCACTCCACCGCTGCCCTCCATCCCAAGGGAAACTTTCCCCCCATTGCTTCAAAGATGTTATGCAGGAGACAGCAGGGAGCTATAACCATTGGAATATTTTTTTCACTGAGGTCCAGTCTCATGAGTAGACAGTGCCAGCAACCCTTCAAATGACCAAAGGCATATTCAATTGTCATTCTACACCTGCTCAGCCTTGAAATGGTCCTTGGTGTTGTTGAGGTGGTCGGTGTATAGCTTCATCAGCCATAGGAGCAAGGGGGAGGCTGGGTCTCACAGGATCACTATTCGCATTTCAACATCACCAATAGTAATCCACTGTTCGGGAAAGAAAGTTCCTCCTTGCAGCTTTCTGAACAGCCTTATGTTATTAAAGATACACGTGTCATGCACCTTCCTTGACCACCCCACATTAATGTCAGTGAAGCATCCCTGATTATCCACCAGCACTTGCATTAACGTAGAAAAGTAGCCTTTTCTGTTGATGTACTCTGTGGAAAGGTGGTCTGGTGCCAAAATGGGGATATGCATACTCACTATTGCCCCACTGCACTTTAGGAACGCCATTGTTGCAAAACCATCCACTATTTCCTGCACTTTGCCCAGAGTCACAGTCCTTCACAGCAAAAGGAGATTAATGACTCTGCACACTTGTATCACAACAGGCCCCACAATGGATTTCCCAACTCCAAATTGATTACCAACTGATCAGTAGCAATCTTGCATTGCAAGTTTCCACAGTGCAATTGCAACTTGCTTCCACACTATCAGTGCTGATATCATTTTAGTGTTGCTGCGCTGGAGAGCTGGGGCGAGCTCTGCACACAGATCCAGGAATGTGGCTTTGAGCAATGGCTGCAGAATTTTTGAATGCACATCATCCCAAACCTGTATGAAAATGTGATCCAACCAGCCAGTTCTTGTTTCTCAGGCCCAGAACCCACGCTCCACCATCTGAAGCTGCTCTGGGAACACCACCAACAATCTTGAATTGTTTCTTTCTGTATTTCACAGCAATCTAGCCTCCAGGGAATTGTCGTGTTCTGCACAACTCCTCTTGCGGATCAGCAAATACTGCAGGATCAGGCAGCCCATGTTAGCAACACTCATCACAATAGTGCAGAGGTGTGCAGGAACCATGCTTCTGTCAGAGACCGAGGAGAGAAGCACGGATTTGTGTGGATAATTTTCAAAAGAGGCATGAAACATTATGGGATGCAGATGAAATTATGGGATGGAGAATGCTGCCTTATGGGAAGGTGAACCCATGCTTCCAGTCACCCCTGCATGATTTTTGGCCAGATAAGACATTGCAAAACCTTCCAAAAATACCCTGCGCTACATGGCGGCAAGTTGCACAATGGGATAGCAACCCATGTATCAAGGGGTCAGTGGGGGTTTGTGGAGCTGCTCTCTCTCTGGCGGCAGTAGCACCTAGTGGTAACAGCCCAAGGCACCACCCTCTCTAGCAGCAGTGGTGCCTTGTATCAATAGTCCAAGGTCCCACCCTGTCTTTGGTGGCACTAGTGCTTTGTATCAATAGACCAAGGCACCGCACTATCTAAGGTGGCACCTAGTGGTAAGAGAACAGTATCTGCTGTATCTAGTGACTGTATCGCCCAATGTTTGGAATCCCAGTAACTGCTACAACCAGGGGCAGTATAGCCCAATGTACAGGGAGGGCAGGGGCACCTGGACCCACTCTACGCCACTGAGTTCCAACCCAGGACCCTATAAAACCAGTTACCCTGTTCAGGGTCTCGCTCTCCATGTCCCCAAACATGTCCCCTGAGTCACTTCCTACCATTAGGCCTGCCTCGGGCTCTCCTCCACTGGCAGTGGCTTGAGGCCCCCTCAGCCCCCGCAGTTCACTGGGCTCCTGCGGCATAGTCAGGGTGTTCGGTCTTGGCAGCTTGGAGGCCTGTCAGCTTCTCAACAGGAGCCTATAGAACACATCCACTCTCCTCCTCAGCCAGCCCAGACTAAGCTAAGCTGCTGCATTTCATATGCTCTCAGTGCATACCCGGCAAAGATAAGGAGGCATGTCCTCTTGGGCAGGGGCACCAGAGCCCTCCCAAAAGTGGGGGCCGGCCCTGCCCCCCACCAAGCCGGAAGCTGGAGTGGGGCCAGGGGGTCCCCCCGCCCCAGCCAGGGGTCGAGATGGGGCGAAAACAGTCCCCTGCCCATGTCCCCACCCCCCAAACCCCAATCCAGGGAAGGTGGAGGGACCCAGGCTCCCCCAGCTGCCTGTGCGACTCTCCCTCAACCTGGCTCTGGCTGGGGGGCGGGGGGGACCTTGAAGCTGCAGCCCGGCCATGATAAGAACCATGCAGGTAGCTGTGGGGAGCCGTGGCAGGGCGGGGCCGCCAAGAGCAGCCTCTGACCTGTGTCCCCATCTCCTGAGCCCCCCGCCCAGCACAGGTGAAGGGTCTGCGGCTTCCCACAGCTGCCCATGCGACTCTTACCATGGACAGGCAGTGGCTCTGAGGGCCCCCCCTCCCCTGGCTGAAGATGGGCTCGGGAGAGCCGCGTGCTCAGCTGTGGGGAGCTGGCATGGAGTCGCAGAGCCTGCACCTCCACCTGCCCTCAGCTGGGCGGGGACATGGGCCAAGGGCTGCTCTCGGCAGGCCCCCCACCACAGGCAGGTGGAGGGTCCTCCACCGATCCCCACAGCTGTCCAGGCTCCCTGTCCAGGCTCCATGTTGGCCTGGCCACAGCGAGTGGGGCCTCAGGGGAAAGAGGAGGGGAAGGGGTGGGGTCTGCCCTGATGAAGAGTGGATGGGCCAGTTCCATCCACTTTCAAAAAGTGGGAGGGGCCTGGCCTCCCCCCTGCCCCCCGGTTCCAGCACCACTGGCCCAAAGCAGTTTGTTAACCCCGATGTCGCTAGTGTGGGGTTGATACACCCTGTCACACCACTGTATACTGCTCTGCATTGATACAAGCACTCCTAGTGAGGACACGCACCACCGACACAAGGAGTGTAGGGTGGATGTGCACGAGCAATGTAACAATTGCAGTGGCTGAACACCGAGGTAATTTAGGTCAACATAATTCTGTAGTGTAAACATGGCCTTAATTGTTCCTTCCTCTTAGTCTGAAAGAAGGCTGCTAAGTACATTCATTGGCTTTAAGTAGGTATAATATAAATCAAAGAACTACTTATGGGCAGCTATTAATACCTTCGAGCATAACAGTATTAAAGCTTTATCCTGCCATCAAAAATTGGAATTAAAGTTGCACAAAACTTTCACAACAAAAAGCTAAACTAATCAAATCTGAGTTTTTTATTTAATTACAAACTCAAGTTTAGACTCATGCAGGGGTGTTGGAACAATCTGCGTAGTGGGGATGCTGAGAGCCATTGAACCAAACTGTAAACCCTGAATATGACAGGAACCACTTCAAGTCAGGGGGTGCTACCGCATCCCCAGCACCTCTAGTTCCAGCACCTAGACTCTTTCCTCAAATGGTTTTCTATGATGTGGATTCAAACTTGAAAAGCAAGACTGTTTCTTTAAAGAGCTTCAAATTTTGAAGCTGTGCAGATTTTCATTGCAAAGAGCCATTTTAAAGGAATTTTGCAAAAAAATCAATAATGGGTGTAAAATTACCCCAGACTAAATGGCTCAGAAGAATTTCAGCAGTTTAGCAGAGCATATTAATTACTTTGGGTTTTACCTTTAAAAGAACCAGAAAGTCAGCAGAAGTATTTAAAGAAAGTGTTGCATGGTTTTTGCTATGTCAGTTTTCTTGATGTTATTAATTCCTACTCTATCAAACTGAACAGTGTATAACAATATGTCAGATCCTCAGCTGATGTAAATCAGTGTTGCTGGGCTGAAGTCAATGGTGCTAGTCATGATGCTAGTCAGAATATTTCTCCATGTCTCAGCAGAGAGCTATGCAACTGAAGATACTGAGCCATTCAGTGTTTTCTGAACCATATATGTTTTAATCACATAGCCTTTTACAAAGATATGCAGCAACAGAGTCTGACAACGAGTAAGCCAGCTGGAAGTGCTGGAGTCATCTTTTTCCGAGGACTAGGTAGCCACTCACAATGAAAGAGACTGATTTTAGTTAAGGCTGCCCCCCCACCCCCTCGGAGACTGCGTGACTGTTTTGAAGGTTTATGACTTCTCATCAAAAATGCAGTTTGCACTAGTTATAAAAAGATTACATTAATATTGTATCTTGCTAAAATGACCATATTTTTATACAGAGAAATAAATAATATAACAATGGAGTTCTTCACAGCTCTATCGGAGACAGGGAGGGTGGGCTCTCTGGTGGGCTATACAAGTTTCTCTTGCCTAATCTATACTAGACTCAGGATTGCTGATATAGTGATACCAGCAACCCACCCAGCGGAGATGCATTTTATACTTGCAGAAGAACTCTTTTTCTTGTATAGCTTATTCTAGTTCCCCACATAAAATAACCTATGCTGGGAAAAGGATTTTTTGGCTGGTATAACGGTGTCCACATCAGGGCTTACTAGCCTAAAAATGTCATCCAGATTCACCCCCACTAACTAATTTGTTATGTTGGCGAAAGTGTCTAGTGTAGACCTGGTCTTAATCTCTGTTGGTCATCAGAGCTGACAAATTCGAATGCTGAGCTATATACCTGCTATAATGCTACTGAACACTTGAGAACAGCTGTTAACTATGGTTAGTGGATACCGCAGGATGTTTGGCCTGGAGCTAAGTTTTGAGATTTTTCAGATATGGAGATGGGCATTTTCATACAAAGGGGCACTGGAACTCCAGGCATGCCCTGTGCACTGCCTGGCAGTTCTTGAGGGACGGGTTTGAGTCTGGTCCCTGTTTATATAATTGTCCTTTAAATAAAGCACCTTGAGTTTCTCAGAGTACTTTGCAATCCTTTTAGTTACACAATAGCAACTGAAATGTGTTTATTTGGTTCTGAAAGTCTAACACAAGATTCATCTGCTGCCCATGTGTGCAGGTGTCTCCCCACTTCATCTGTAGGATCCCACTTACTTCTTTGTCTAAATCAGGTAGTTTTCATAGGTATTTTCTTCAGTTTGACATGGTGAAAGTCCCAAACCTTTGGAACTACGAGCACATTTTTATCAATACAATAGCCACTTTGTTTTACTTTAACAGACTTCACTGTGTGGAAGTTAGGTTGGTCTCTGAGAATTTGTCTTCACTAGAAAATGTTACATTTAAAACCTCTGGTTAAGAGTTGAGATGTCAATATGGAGCTGACCATGTCTAATCAGTTAGTGTAAACGAGTCATATTCAGCATGTCAGCTAATGTGGATTAAACTCCAGTCATATGCTGATGCCTCAGATAAGACATTGAATCTGATTCTGATCTCACTTACAGTGGTTTTATACCAGCCTAACTATTGATTCAGCAGAATTACTCTCAATTCACACTGGTAAAAGAGATCAGAAACAGCCCCAGTCAGTGCAGTTTGTCCCCTCTTTTGGGGGACCCAGTCACATCTCTGGCTATTCAGAGCAGAGATACCCTATGAAATACATTTACTCTGGAAAGAGGTATTGTTTCCTTATCCCTGGTATGTATTCTGGCTAGACACTGTTTATGTGCAGACATTATGATGTGGGCACCTTCTCTTTGTTATACAATATGGGCTGACCTGAAAAAACTCATTTAACTACCATTTCACTGGAACTTGAATCAGTGAACCAAAGATGAAAGATCAGCATTTTATATACGGTCATTCAGCTCCATCAAGCACATCTAAAATATTACCACTGAAATGTCCAGTCTCATATCATATTTCAGAGTCAAACCAATTTGGCAAGATTACATTTAAATATTTTTTGGAACAAGCTTGCATTGCTAAAAGCCAGTTAAAACTGTGCTGCACAGAGGCTATGTTGCACGGTAACATTTCATATTTCATTATGGTTTATAGGGACTTGACACATTTAATGAACACTAATAAATTCTGTTCATGCCAACAAAATATATCAGTACCAAGCCTGAAACTTTGTCTAGGGTTAATTCCAACTATTGCTGAGGTA
Organism: Natator depressus; assembly: GCF_965152275.1. Lineage (NCBI taxonomy): Eukaryota > Metazoa > Chordata > Testudines > Cheloniidae > Natator > Natator depressus. Next base: position 33,642,536 of record NC_134235.1, read on the forward strand.
TCTCTATGTCTCTTATTGGCATAAAATAAAAGAAACACACATTTTAAAATAACTATACTTTTCCCATACCATTCATGAAGGTGATCACCTGGCTGAGGCCTACATCTAATCCAAGAAGGTCTCTGTTAATGTTCTGTACCAAATGCTTCAGAATCAGATGAAAATATTTTATCACATATGAAACACTGTCTTTTGGAGGAGATGGAAGTTTCTTCGTGAACTGATTATAAGTTCAACCGGTGTAATGTAGTGTAGATTAGTAGCTCTTAATTGTTCTCCTAACTAGTGTAACTGCAGGTTATATTATTTATTTCTGTGTCTAATTGCTTTTATGTCCTAAAGCAGTGAGTTCCATGGGCTAATGATACATTCTGTAAGAATTATTTCTCTGTGTTTCCTTTGAATTTCTTTTTTGTGGAATGGGACAAGTTAAAAATTGGTTTTCTATTTCATTTGTGATATTAGAAATTAGAGATGTGAAAGTCCCATTAAGCCATCTTGTCAATCCTCCAGAAGATTTTTCTCTAGAGTGTATATGTAACCTGTGGGCAGGCTAGAGTTCACTTCATTGCCCTTCTCCAGTGCCCAAAAGAACGCAGCTCCCATAGAAAAGCACCTGGAGACCCAGAATTCAGTCTCTTAGGATTTTCAGCAAGGATTACACAGGATCAACCTCTCCACATTCAAGTCCTCAAAAGAACAAAAGGAATGAACTTAATTAAGTACCAACTCTATAAAATCTTATGATAAAGACACATAATAAAATAATAACTTATTTTTTACAACATAACATGGCTACTTTATAATCCACATACATTATCTTCACAGTTAAACATAAATAAAGAAAACAAATTAAATCTGAACAGGTCAGTCCCCACAGAAAAACAGTGAGAAGAAACAGGGAGTTCCCAAAAACTTAGGTTTAGTTCACTTAAGTCTCAGTTAGTCTTTGATCACCAAATCTATACAGTCTGCTGAGTCTAAAACAACATCTTCCCTCCACTTGCTTGTCGGAATCTTCAGTTGGAATCCATGCAGACTCTTCCTCTGATGAAATCACTGCTAGCCAGTCAGCTAACTCATTAACCAATCACTCAGTTAAGTATATGTTTTTTTAAAAAAAAACCTGTTATAAGAAAAATACAAAATTGAGAATAGCAAAATAAATGACTCTTCCTCATTATCACATTTAAAGAAAAGTTGGTGAATCGTAATAGTTGAGACAATTTAACTAAAACAGCTTGGCTAAAATCAAACAACATTCAAAGTATACAATTCAAATAAAAATATATTTTTCCCTTTCTATAATTAACACTGCCAGGGCTTCACTGTTGGAGCATTAACAATATACTCCTGAGGGAATTCTGAACCAGAATAAAAATTCTGTGCCAAAAATTAAAAATTTGGTGCACAATATTTTAAAATTTTGCAAACTTCTGAAAATTTTATTTGTCAATATATAAATGCGGATGCTCCAGCATGGCAGTGGGGAGCACAGACCACGGGCTGAACAGAGGAAGGAGATCACCCACCCCTGTGACAGCTGCACCCAACCGTGACACAGTGCAAGGGCTAGGCCTGCCCCAGAAACACCCTGGGGTCCTGCCCCTCTGCACCAGGGGCTCCAGGTGTGGGCAGGCAGGCTCAGCCCAGCAGGATCCAAGTGTGGAGGGGGTCAGTGTGAGGGGTGTCAGGGTGGGGTGAGAGGGTTCTGTGTGGGCCAATCTGGGTGCAGGCGGCTCAGTGGGAGATCTGGTTGCACAGGGGTTGAGAGGTTCTGCGTGCAGGGGCAACAGGACTCTGCAGGAGAGTCCAGGTGAAGGCAGTTGGGGCTCAGCAGGAGGGTCTGGATGTTGGGAGATGGGGTTCGGCAGAGGGGTGTGGGTGTGGAGTGTGGAGCGCTCAGTGGGGGGGTCCAGGTGGGGGAGTCCAGGTGCTCGGGGAGTGATTTCAGAGTAACAGCTGTGTTAGTCTGTATCCGCAGAAAGAAAAAGAGTACTTGTGGCACCTTAGAGACTAACACATTTATTTGAGCATAAGCTTTCGTGGGCTTCAGCTCACTTCATCGGATGCATGCAGTGGAAAATACCACTGCATGCATCCGATGACGTGAGCTGTAGCTCACAAAAGCTTATGCTCAAAAAAATTTGTTAGTCTCTAAGGTGCCACAAGTACTTCTTTTCTTTCTATATACTGAATAGTTCAAGTTTCTTTTTTGTTAACTAGCCATTTGAGAGAAGGATCATTCAGTGTGTTGATATAAAATCTCTATTATATAGTTCTGAGGGAGGTGATGGCAGAAGGAAAGAACCAAGGGGTTTCTTTCTTGGCAAAACTAAAAATAAAGTGACAAGTGAATAAAATGCAGCAATAAATATCCAGTAAAGCCCTGGGCATTAGAATTTACTCTTGAAAGCCTTACATTGGGATTATGGATCTGCAGAATTAATTACAACTATCTCATTTCTAAGGAAGCAGACTACTTACAGGTTTAGCTAACCCATAATGCTTAGCTTCCTTAAGGAGAGAATACCATTAGTGTACATAGAATTGTAAGTCATTCCCAGGCTATCCTGGCAAAAAAGAATCATTATCTTGTCCAAGCCATCATTCTTTCATTTATTCCTAAATCAACAGATTTCTTTTTCTTATTAAAGCCAGCATACCCTTATAGCAGGCCATCCCAATGGAGTTTAAAAATGTCCCCAAAAAGAACAAGGGGGCTTGTGACAGGGTACCATCCCAGAATACATCCCCTCATGTCACAACATGGCCTTGCAGGTATCCCACACTCAGTTACTTCCTGGTTCTCCCAATAACTTATCCACAGCCTGGAGTACTTGAAGTCATATCCTCTTCTTGGGGTCCACATAAAGTGCTGTTCATACTTGAATTCACTCAGAAAACCCAAACATTCAGATAAATGTGTCTTTAATTTGAAGCCTGTACACAACTTTCTAAAATACAAAGTAGGTAGTGGAATATCATATTGGATCAACTTCTGTTGGTGAAAGACCTGAAGAAGAGCTCTGTGTAGCTCAAAAGCTTGTCTCTGTCACCAACAGTTGGTCCAATAAAAGATATGACTTCACCCACCTTGTCTTTCTAATATCCAGGGAACTACATAGCTAAAACAACACCACAAAAAACAACTTTCTAGAGCACTTATCTTCTGCAACACAAGTTCTTTGACACAGCCATTTGGGAGGAGATGTTTCACATCCGATTTAAAAATAAAACTATAAAAATACCTTAACACCACTCTTTGATTCATATGAAAAAGCATTTCTAAGTAGAGCAGTGAAAGCTATCTGATATGTGATCAGAGATATTTCAACCTTCTCCTTATTTCATGCATATGAAGGCCCTCTACAACAGGAGAAAAAGACAAACCTAGAACTACAAGAAATGAGCGTAGCTAATCTTCTTACATAAAAATGCTGGGCCAGATCTTCATTCCCCATTCAAGCCGCTCTAACGGGGCACCTGTTATACCCTAGTGTAGGACAATTTTTGTCCAGTCCATGTTTAGGATGGGCCTTGCACTCCAGCAATTCCTGTCTAATGGAATATTCCCTAGGGGACTGCTACTGCCAGCAGAAGTCAGAGGGGTTCTTATTAGGCTACTTTTAATTATGCCGGAGACCAAACTGACCCTCTTCTATCCCAGGATCAGGGAAGGAAAGTGGTTTCGACCATCTTTCTCCCACCAGACTCTGAATTCTGTGTCCTAGTGCAACATTGCTGCAACAGAGGATCTGGCCGCCTATTTTTAGAGTCACAATAAATATACATTATTTAATCTATAAATCTTTGATAATGTACTTTTAAAAATTATTTCCCAAAGTTTCAGATCCCTCCTCCATTCTTTGTGTTCTATAGTCTCATATGTTGTACGTACACATCCGTGGTGTCCTAATATACTTCTGTTTTGGCATAACTTTCAGTGAGTATTCACAGTTTGCTACTATAGTGTAAATCAAGGATTACTAGAGGCAGTGTTATCTTCTGGTATTGCTATTACATCATGTTGTGAAGGAACTGTAATTAATGCATGTCACCATTGTAAGTGTTCTTTGGGAAAGACTTGTCTAGAATTTGACTGAGATTTCCCTGCAACATCAAAGTCATTACATAGTTCTCTTAACGTTATTCTGTATCAACAATCAAGATTTAATTTGATTACTACCCCATTTAAACTTGTGACCTGAATCTCCATTGCTTTCCATCTTCTCTAGTCATGCACACCGATGCAAACCGAATGTAACATGTTACTACTCTGATCAGGTAGTATTTTACACTCATTATGCAGAGATGTAAATGACTATACATGGTGCAAGGCACTAAAAAATTAGGCCCAGAGACAATATTTTTTTTGATGCTTCTTATTCCTTGCACATGAACTGCTAACTGTTAGACTGCTAGTAAGCAATGTTTGTATTCTAAATATATCTCAGATGCTTCCTGCCTTCATGCATCAGTGAGTCATCAATACATTATTTGTCATAATACACAGTTAAAAAAGAATCATTTGGAAAAACAAATCAATACTGGCTATGTAACTGTTTTAACATCGGCTAGCTTCTCCAAATGATGATAAATCACAAAGACTTGTTAGAAGCAAGTAGCTATAACATCTGTTTAATATTCTTAATCCCAGTTAATGTACGCTCTTTGCTTCATATATTGAAATTTGCCAGAATCAATGTTGGACAATATGGTTCTGCGAGCACTACATCAAATACTATCCATACAACAGAAATATCACCAGTAACAACCAAATACAAATGTTTATGTAACAAATCGCTCCCGGCATGATAGAACTACCGAACTTTGGATCTATTCATTTTCTTCAGTACAAGTGGGTGAAATAATATAATATATTATATATAATTGTATTATAATTATTATATAATTATATATAATAAATAACAGCAGATAGCTTAAACAGTGTAAAACATACACATCACATTGGGACAGGCTGCAGAATGAGGAAGAAGAGCAGAGTGTAGTTAAACCAATAAGGAGTGTGAACTCGATGAGGTTACTGATGATTAAGGGAAATATCTAGGCGCTTGTACTGTGTTACGTACATTCATTTAATTTATTCTTGCCTTGTGATTATTATCTAGTGCCCAGACTTGTGCTAGTTGCTTTACGGTTGCATATTAAGACAGGCCTATGCACTGAAAAACCTAGAATCTAGACAGACAACATGTAAGTTCCCCTACCCCGAACAGTAATCCCACCAGAGCTGCACTCTTACCCTACTTGGATTTTACTTTTGGCCTTCATAGGGTTTTTTTCCGATCCCAATTATGTTTCCCCAAGAATGCTGCTGCCTGGCATCTCCTCTCCTCAGAGCTCCGCTGCCTTCAGCAGTTACACAGCAATGGAAGCGGGTCCTATTTAAGTCAAGCATCTTCATTTTGACACCATCATTCCACACTAACTGACAGCAGCTAAGGCAAACGAAGGCGGGAACCGGGCCTGACCCTGAGCCAAACCAGCCTGGTGAATATAGATGCCATTTGTATGCACTTTGTCATTTGTAGAGCACTAGAGGGAACATTTTCAAAGGCACAAAAGGCAATTAGGCATCTAACTCCCATTGAAAGCCAGTGGGTGTTTGGCATCTGGCTCTCATTTTTGCCTTGATAATCTCCCTTTAGATTATTTGAATTAGCCTGTACCCCAGAGCTAGCAGAAGAATTTTTGAAAATGGGACTTTCTGTTTCAGAGGTGATAGAAGGCTATGAAAAAGTTTACAAGAAAGCCCAAAGAAATTCTTCCTGACTTAGTATGCTGTGCTGCAAAGAATCTTCATGACAGAGAAGCAGTGGTATCTTTGCTGCACACCTCAGTAACAAGGTGAAATGGGACATCATAATGAGCAGCACATATTCCAGAACAGGGCCAAGTTTTTCAAATGGCTCCAGTTTGCATGACCAGCAACCCAAGTCACACAAGCATACTGAGTAGTTAGGAATGCAATTATCCTACTGCCAAAAGGTTGGGGATTGTGGGTACACAAAAAACATTCTGAATGTTTGGCCTCAGCTATTGACAGGGTCTATATCTGGGCTAGCTTTCCATTACTAGTCTAGACCCAAAGTCTGCTCACTGAAGACTTAGGCAGAACATTTCCTAAGTCTTGAGTAAAAACTTCAGGATACAGCTCACAATCGCTAGCATTTTTCATCTTCAAGTCCCTTAACATTACTAATTTTGTAATGCCTTTATACTGAATACATTTTGCTGTCATGTCATTAGCATGCTTTTATAGGATAGTCCATTAGGCCGATTGTTTAGAATCTGAATCACACAGAAAAAGTTTCAGTATTTTGACTAAAAGCTTAGTGGAGGACAGATGCAAGTACCCCCCAGTTATATCTGGCACAATTCTTAATGATTTCTCCTCTGCCATGGCAGTACTGAATTCAACAATGCATCGAGTTTGGCTCTCACGTGTTTATCAAAACACTGCAAAAGCATTAAAAGCTTTTGCTATCAGTCCAGGCAACCTATAATTTCAAAACTCAGCTTTTTTGTTTCTGAGTTCATGTGGTCTATTCTCACATATTAATTGTTTAGATCTTCAATGATATTTTTCCACGACCTGCACAGGGTTCACACATGATTTCATATGCCTGCTAAGTGTATGCTTTTCTCTACATCCATTATTTTGCAAATATTCTTGGGCAAAACTATCAGAAGCACTTACATGTGTTAAAAGCCTAGGTCCCCATTTTCTAAATTAATTTAGGCACTTAGAAGGCTAAGTCTCATTCACTTTCAATAGCTAATGTTTAAAGCACGATGAGAGCCTATTGATGTAGATAGGCACCTAAGTCCACCATTTAGGCACCACTCAGAAGTTGCCTAAACCCCATAGGTGCCACAGTCACTTAGGCATCTGTTAGTATTCTCAAAGTGCTGTCAATACCCCACATGGCACATAGCCATGACCACAGAAACCAGGGCTCATTCCTAGGTGAAGTCACAAACCCAACTACGAGAACATCAGCCCCCTAACTGAAACAGAATCTCCTGAGAACCTATTCAACATTTTCAAACTGTGTGGCAGCATGCATATCTTGCAACTGGGATCAGATCATGTAGGTGTTCTGGGAGGGCCACTTGCAGACCACTGATAGGCTGAGGGTCAGCAATGTGCACATTCAAAAGGGATGGGAGTGTAAAGTGAAATTCAGGATGAGCGTGAGACAGCTCAGAGTCAGAGAGATAGATGTGTTTGGTTTGGAGAGATATTTGAGTTAGACAAAGGTAGATGGTAGGTTTTGGGTTAGCTGGTGCAGGACAGGGGTTAGATTAGTGGATCAATGAGTTAGTGAGGTACTTAGACAAGCTAAAAGAAAAGTGTAAGGAAGACTAGGTTAGTCAGCTTGGATGAAGGGAGAGCTGAATTAGGACTGGCGAGTGAGGAGGGGTGTTTAACATCTTTATTAATGACCTGGATGTAGGAATAGAGAGCATGTTGATCGTATTTGCAGATGACACAAAGCTATGGGGTGGGGGGAGGTTTGCCAACACTTTGGAGGATCGAGTTACGATTCAGAGGGATCTTGATAAATTGGAGAACTGGGTTATAGACAACAAAATGAAATTCAACAAAGACAAACGTAAGGAGCTACATTTAGGGAATTACATTGATAGACACTGGGAAGCAAACTTTCAAAATGATTGGCAACCTTTGGCATGTGGCCCGTCAGGGAAATCCGCTCGCGGGCTGGGACGGTTTGTTTACCTGCAGTGTCCGCAGGTTCGGCCGATCGCAGCTCCCACTGGCTGCAGTTCGCCATTCCAGGCCAATGGGGACTCTGGGAAAAGGTGTGGGCTGAGGGAAGTACTGGCTGCCGCTTCCCGTAGCCCCCATTGGCCTGGAACGGCAAACCACAGCCAGTGGGAACTGAGATCAGCTGAACCTGTGGACACTGCAGGTAAACAAATTGTCCCGGCCCACCAGCAGATTTCCCTGACGGGCTGCATGCCAAAGGTTGCCGATCCCTGCATTAGACTGAAATTCTCCCCCTGCCAGCATTGCCCTTTGAATGGAGTTTATTAGAGTTATAGACGGTTCTCTGTGTCAGTTTAATTCAGTCCCCCGGTGTGTATTCATTATGATACAGTCTTTAATTACATGATGATGTACTGTTTTTCCTACCCTACCCCGCCTCATTCAGTGCACTGGATGGACTGTGCTCAGATAATGAGCAGCTTTCAATGGAAGGGAAACTTTGTCTTTGCCCCTGTAGCTCCGGGGTGGAACATGCTCAGTGATTGTGGGGATGGCACATGCACAGTCTGGTCAGCACTGGAACTGTGAGGGGCTAGAGCATGCTCAGTGAGGATGGAACCTTCAGAGCTTTTAGCTACTGAACTCTAAGAAGTCTACTGAGCATGTGTGAACTGAGATTTTTCAAAGACTTGTAAGGTGGCTAAATTTGGGTGAGTTTTCACAGGAATAACAAAGGCCACCACCTGTTTCAAGTCTTTATTGCAAAATGGAGTGGTGCTAGAGCTTCTAAACATGTTGCCAGAATTTTAACATGGGTAGACAATGTGCTTCCCGAATCTTGTTCTCAGATGTTGCTAAGTGATTCTTACAAAACTAAGTGATCGGGCAACAAAATGGCAAATGAAATTTAATGTGGATAAATGTAAAGTAATGCACATTGGAAAAAATAACCCCAACTATACATACAATATGATTGGGGCTAATTTAGCTACAACTAATCAGGAGAAGATCTTGGAGTCATTGTGGATAGTTCTCTGAAGACGTCCATGCAGTGTGCAGCCGGAGTCAAGAAAGCAAACGGGATGTTAGGAATCATTAAAAAAGGGATAGAGAATAAGATGGAGAATATCTTATTGCCCTTATATAAATCCCTGGTACACCCACATCTTGAATACTGTGTACAGATGTGGTCCCCTCATCTCAAAAAAGATAAACCGGCATTAGAAAAGGTTCAGAAAAGGGCAACTAAAATGATTAGGGGGTTGGAACAGGTCCCATATGAGGAGAGATTAAAGAGGTTAGGACTTTTCAGCTTGGAAAAGAGGAGACTAAGGGGGGATATGATAGAGGTATATAAAACCATGAGTGGTGTGGAGAAAGTGAATAAGGAAAAGTTATTTACTTGTTCCCATAATATAAGAACTAGGGGCCACCAAATGAAATTAATGGGCATCAGGTTTAAAACAAATAAAAGGAAGTTCTTCTTCACTCAGCGCACAGTCAACCTGTGGAACTCCTTGCCTGAGGAGGTTGTGAAGGCTAGGACTATAACAGGGTTTAAAAGAGAACTAGATAATTCATGGAGGTTAAGTCCATTAATGGCTATTAGCCAGGATGGGTAAGGAATGGTGTCCCTAGCCTCTGTTTGTCAGAGGGTGGAGATGGATGGCAGGAGAGAGATCACTAGATTATTACCTGTTAAGTTCACTCCCTCTGGGGCACCTGGCATTGGCCACTGTTGGTAGACAGGATACTGGACTGGATGGACCTTTGGTCTGACCCAGTATGGCCGTTCTTATGTTCTTATGTTCTTATGCTGAACCATTTTTACTGAAACTAAAAAGAAATTCAGCCTGAAACAGACACCCAGCTTGGAATATTTCAGCCCAAACACTTAAATTTGGCAAAGTTATAAACAACTGAGAAGAGGGTCTGATAATGGGAAGTGTCAGGCTGTGCCCATGAGAATGCACTATTTTCTTTACTAGCTATTCATGTATATAAAGTTGTGTAGGTAGCATTTTGTAGCAGGTGCAGATGAAAAAATATTTTTGGTAAGAGAACTGTTATGAAAGAAGAAAATAATGCTATTAAATTATTAATTGAATGAGTCGGCTCTGTCAAATTAAATAAAAAAATCATGTTCAAGTTCACCATCATGCTGCCTCCTTGATTGATTTTTCCTGGCCTTTTAAAAAAGATTGGGCAGCGTTGCAGCACTATCTAACGCTGTGCTCACATGCCAACATAGCAGCAGCAGACACAGCTTAAACGGCATACAAATGAGTTCCAGCTTCATCACAACCTGAAGGGACCAGGCCTGAAGCAGGTTTTTGGAAAGAGACTCTCTAGCCTTCCCTGTATATTTGTTACTTTCGCATATGAAATAAAGTACAGAATGTTTTTCATTATTGTGGAAAGAATTGTGGAAAGATATTTATTTCTTATAAGTGATGAATAAAAATAAACTAGGTGATTTTAAATGTAACTCTTATGTCCTTATCCAAAGACTATTGAGATCAATTGGAATCCTGCCATTGACTTCAATGGGCTTTGAGTTAGGGGCTAAGCTCTGTTCCTATAATAATGAAGAACAGAAGACAGAATCCCAAGGAATAAACTGGGGCTGATCTCCAGATCTGAGAGACACCCCTGCTGTGCAACTATTTGGGCCAAATTCTGACAGTGCATTGCTTTGAGAAACCCACCAGAAAGCTCACTCACAGCATGGAGAATGTGGGATGGAAATTTTCTGCTCCAGTTCTGGTTCACTCCAAACCCCCAAGACAAGCCACACTACAGACCTTCTGTGACAGGAGATGTAGTGGCTGGGAGCAATCCACTAATTTCTGTGCCTATGCTGAGACATGGCAGCTCTACTTCCTACTTCTATTCTGGACAGGAAAAAGTCACACAAGGGCGATTGGTTGATTATTATGCAGACATCTGGGGGAGGTCATTTACATGAAAGGCTAACCTTTTCCTTTTACGCTTAAAGTTGGCTTAAATGGCAGGAATTCCAATAAATGTGTTGTGTTGCTTGTTCTACCCCAAGTCAGTATCCCAAGTAATAAGTACAGGCTTTGTTGGCACTCTGTTCCCTAACTGAATTCAATAAAATCTTCTGAAGCACTTTCCATTATTCACTCTTAAGTCATGCAGAACAACCAGGGCTGTGTCTGACAAAAAACTGCTCTGAATCTGCATATCTACAATAGTGTACAGCAAGAGCTGTCAAATTGTTTCCCGTTTTTAATCTTCTCATTTGTGTTACTAGGCATTGTCCGGTAGCTAGCCTATTTGCTCCTATTGTGCCTGATCTTTCTTACTGGGCAGGTAAAGTTTTGTTTCTTGCTATATGGCAATATTCTCTTCAGTGAAGGTTCTGGTATTGTCCAGGCACCAGCTGCACAAATATAAAATAAGCTTGTTTTAAAGACCAGGTCCCATTTCCAGGGGTAATTTTGGTAGGGGGGTTTCCATTTGTAGGATGGGAACAACAGCCAACCAGACTGTGATGAGTGCGCAAGGCAGGGAGAGGGAAAAGAGTTTTCCAAGGAAAAAGGCAGGGAGAGATAGGAAACTCCACCACCTGCATACAGCAGGACAGACACACATGGGGAAGCAAGCTGCACTAATGATGCTGCCCATGTACCACAGTGTGTATGGGGAGGGATGGTGTCATATCCAAGGCACAATCCCCCCTGGTACTTCTCTGGGGCAGTGCAGCCTGCATCACCCAGATCAGTGCCTCCCAGGCATGACTGGGCCCATAGACTGATGGTGGATTACCAGGCAACGTCCATTTCATTTTTATATAGTACTCTAAATGTAGAACACCAAAATGGCTTCATTGACACAATTGGCTGGAGGGGGAAGTATTGATTACAAGATTTAAAGTAAGAAAATGACTGGGCAGACAAATGTGTCTAAAAATAATATTTTTGAGCCGGGCTTTGGTATAGTAATGGATGGAGAAAGAAGAGACACTGCTGTGCAATCTCTATGTGCCACTCTCCCCAGCCCTTCATGTATCCCTTTCCAGGCTATCAGGGCTGTTCTGCTGTCCATCACATTGCCAGTACCTTTGGAGATTTGCTCATTACCCCAAGCCCTTTTGAGGTTTTCCGAAGTGGAAACATCTTGAAAAACAGAGCTAGATATATTGCTAAAAATAAGAATGAGTCATCTACAGGATTTCAGCAAGTACACTGGAAAAATAATGGAAATACTAAAAAACCCCTCTATTTTCAGGATAAAAAAGGAACTGTTTCTCCTTCTTATCTAAGATACACATTTATTTTATCTAGAATACTTTGTTTTCCCTTTTTAGTAGTCAGTATCAGTCTCATTAAATCATTCTATCCAAGTTATAATTAGGATAACTTTTCATCTATTTATGTTGTGCCAGTGACATTTTAGAATGGGCCCTGAGAAAGAGCTTTGGGTGAACAAGCACACTGGCAGGCTTTGGAAACTTCTTCTGGACAAGCTGCCAGCAAATTATTTCCTTACCAAATGTCAATGAGCTAGACATGACTTGTCAGTTTGCATCATTTCTGAAAGACTGTTCTCTGTAAGTTAGATCAAAAGTCAGATGTTACATGTCCGGAAAAACAAAAAACAAAAACAAACAAACAAAAAACAACTCCCCGACCTCACAACAGATTTTGACTGTGTATTAGGGTATTTACACCCTTAGAACTGGTGAGAAATGTTATATTTGAATGAATCCAACTTACTGTTGCACTGTCCTGGGGTCCAGTTTTAAGATTACGGATTCTGATGCACGATGCTGAGCTGAGGCGTTCAAGGATTCTTTGCTAAGTGCAGTGGAGACGTGGACACAAGAGTGATAGAACAAATACAAAGTAGGGGCTTTACAGAAATTTCAGCACTAACACTGGTATAGAATCATAAAAATGTAGGTCTGGAAGGGACTTCAAGAAGTCATCAAGTCCAACCTTCTGCACTGAGGCAGGACCAACTGAACATAGACCACCCCTGACACATTTGTCCAACGTGTTCTTGAAAGCCGAAATGATGGGGATTCCACAACCTCCTTTGGAAGCCCATTCCAGAGCTTAACTACCCTGGTACTTAGAACATTTTCCCTAACATCTTACCTAAATCTCCCTTGATGCTGATTAAGCCCATTATTTCTTGTTCTACCATCAGTAGACATGGAGAACAATTGGTCGCCATCCTCTTTATAGCTGCCCTTAACATATTTGAAGACTGTTATCAGGTATTCCCTCAGTCTTCTCTTCTCCAGGCTAAACATGACCAGGTTTTTAAATCTTTCCTCATAGGTCATGTTTTCTAAACATTTTGTCATTTTTATTGCTGTCCTGTGGACTCTCTTCAGTTTTCCACATCTTTCCTAAAGTGTGGTGCCCAGAAATGGACACAGTAGTCCAGATGTGGCCTCATCAATGCAGAGTAGATCGGGACAATTACCTCATGTGTCTTGCATATGACACTCATGTTAATACATGCCAGAATGATATTAGTATTTCCCTCAACTGCATCACATTGTTGATTCATATTCAGTTTGGTGATCTACAATAACCCATAGGTTCTTTTCAGCAGTACTACTATGTAGCCAATTATTCCTAGTTTTGTAGCTCTGCGTTGTTTTTTTTCTTCCTCAGTGAAGTATTTGCACTTGTCTTTATTGAATTTATATTTTTGATTTCAGACAGATTCTCCAGTTTGACAAGGTTGTTTTCAATTCTAATGCTGTCCTCCAGAGATCTGTCTAATCCTATCCTCCAGTAGTAGTCAACATTTTCATTAATAACTTGGATAATGGAGTTGAGATCATGCTTTGTCATAAATATAAAGGGAAGGGTAAACCCTTTAAAATCCCTCCTGGCCAGAGGAAAAATCTCTCAACTGTAAAGGGTTAAGAAGCTAAAGGTAACCTCGCTGGCACCTGACCAAAATGACCAATGAGGAGACAAGATACTTTCAAAAGCTGGGAGGAGGGAGAGAAACAAAGGATCTGTGTCTGTCTGTATGCTGCTTTTGCCGGGGATAGACCAGGAATGGAGTCTTAGAACTTTAGTAAGTAATCTAGCTAGGTATGTGTTAGATTATGATTTCTTTAAATGGCTGAGAAAAGAACTGTGCTGAATAGAATGACTATTCCTGTCTGTGTGTCTTTTTTGTAACTTAAGGTTTTGCCTAGAGGGATTCTCTATGTTTTGAATCTAATTAACCTGTAAGGTATCTACCATCCTGATTTTACAGAGGTGATTTCTTTACTTCTATTAAAAGTCTTCTTGTAAGAAAACTGAATGCTTTTTCATTGTTCTCAGATCCAAGGGTTTGGGTCTGTGGTCACCTATGCAAATTGGTGAGGATTTTTACCAAACCTTCCCCAGGAAGTGGGGTGCAAGGGTTGGGAGGATTTTGGGGGGAAAGACGTGTCCAAACTATGTTTCCCAGTAAACCCAGTTAGAGTTTGGTGGTGGCAGTGGAGATCCAGGGACAAAGGATAAAATTAATTTGTACCTTGGGGAAGTTTTAACCTAAGCTGGTGAAAGTAAGCTTAGGAGGTTTTCATGCAGGTTCCCACAACTGTACCCTAAAGTTCCGAGTGGGGGAGGAACCTTGACATGCTTATAAAATTTGTGGATGACACCAGGATGGGAAGGGTTACAAACTCTTCCCATTTTGGTGTCATCGGCAGATTTTGTAAGCATACTCTCTGCTCCATTATCCAAGTCAGCAATTAAAATGTTGACTAGTACTGGGCCCAGGACTGATTCCTGCAGGAACCCCCTAGATATGCCCTCCCAGTTTGACAGCGAACCATTGACAACTACTTTTTGGGTATGTCTACACTACGAAATTAGATCGAATTTATAGAAGTCGGTTTTGTAGAAAGCGTTTTTATTCAGTTGATTGTGTGTGTCCCCACACAAATGCTCTAAGTGCATGTAATCAGTGGAGTGTGTCCACAGTACCGAGGCAACCATCGACTTCCGGAGTGTTGCACTGTGGGTAGCTAGCCCACAGTTCCCGCAGTCTCCGCTGCCCATTTGAATTCTGGGTAGAAATCCCAGTGCCTGATGGGGCTAAAACATTATCACAGGTGGTTCTGGGTACATGTCGTCGGGCCCCCCTTCCCTCCCTCCTTCCGTGAAAGCAAGGGCAGACAATCGTTTTGCGCCTTTTTTCTTGAGTTACCTGTGCAGACGCCATACCACGGCAAGCATGGAGCTCGCTCAGCTAACCGTCACCGTATGTCTCCTGGGTGCTGGCAGATGTGGTACTGCATTGCTACACAGCAGCAGTTAATTGCCTTTTGGCAGCAGACAGTGCAGTATGACTGGTAGCCGTCGTCGACATAGTCCTGGGTGTTCTTTTAACCGACCTCAATGAGGTCAGGGGCGCCTGGGCAAACATGGGAGTGACTCAGCCACGTCATTTCCCTTTTAAGTTTCGTCTCATGGCAATTGAGTCCTACCGGCAGTGCACTGTCTTTTAATCAGCAGCCAGCAGAAGATGATGGCCAGTAGTCATACTGCACCGCCTTCTGCCGAGCACCCAGGAGATGACGATGGCTAGCGGTCGTACTGCACAGTCTGCTGCCAGCAAGATGTATAAAGGTAGATGAAGTGGCTCAAAACAAGAAATAGACTGGATCTGTTTTGTATTCATTTTCTCCTCCCTCCCTCTGTGAAATCAACGGCCTGCTAAACTCAGTTTTGAGTTCTATCCTTGAGGTTTTGAGTTCTATCCTTGAGGGGGCCATTCAGTTTCTCACAAAGCCACCCCCTTAGTTGATTTTAATTCCCTCTAAGCCAACCCTGTAAGCTATGTCATCAGTGGCCCCTCCCTCCATCAGAGCAATGGCAGACAATCGTTCCGCGCCTTTTTTCTGTGCAGATGCCGTACCATGGCAAGCAAGGAGCCCGCTCAGATCACTTTGGCAGTTAGGAGCACATTAAACACCACACGCATTATCCAGCAGTATATGCAGCACCAGAACCTGGCAAAGCAAAACCGGGTGAGTAGGTGATGTCAGCGCTGTGACGAGAGTGATGAGGACATGGAGACAGACTTCTCTCAAAGCATGGGCCCTGGCAATGTGGACATCATGGTGCTAATGGGGCAGGTTCATGCGGTGGAACGCCGATTCTGGGCTCGGGAAACAAGCACAGACTGGTGGGACCGCATAGTGTTGCAAGTCTGGGATGATTCCCAGTGGCTGCGAAACTTTCGCATGCGTAAGGGCACTTTCAAGGAACTTTGTGACTCGCTTTCCCCTGCCCTGAGGAGAAATAATACCAAGATGAGAGCAGCCCTCACAGTTGAGAAGCGAGTGGCAATAGCCTTGTGGAAGCTTGCAACGCCAGACAGCTACCGGTCAGTCGGGAATCAATTTGGAGTGGGCAAATCTACGGTGGGGGCTGCTGTGATGCAAGTAGCCAATGCAATCAAAGATCTGCTGATATCAAGGGTAGTGACCCTGGGAAATGTGCAGGTCATAGTGGATGGCTTTGCTGCAATGGGATTCCCTAACTGTGGTGGGGCCATAGACGGAACCAATATCCCTATCTTGGCACCGGAGCACCAAGCTGGCGAGTACATAAACCACAAGGGATACTTTTCAATAGTGCTGCAAGCACTGGTGGATCACAAGGGATGTTTCACCAACAACGTGGGATGGCTGGGAAAGGTACATGACGCTCGCATCTTCAGGAACTCTGGTCTGTTTCAAAAGCTGCAGGAAGGGACTTTATTCCCAGACCAGAAAATAACCTTTGGGGATGTTGAAATGCCTATAGTTATCCTTGGGGACCCAGCCTACCCCTTAATGCCTCATGAAGCCATTCACAGGCAGCCTGGACAGTCATCAGGAGCTGTTCAACTACAGGCTGAGCAAGTGCAGAATGGTGGTAGAATGTGCATTTGCATGTTTAAAAGCGCACTGGCACAGTTTACTGACTCAGTTAGACCTCAGCGAAACCAATATTCCCACTGTTATTACTGCTTGCTGTGCGCTCCACAATATCTGTGAGAATAAGGGGGAGACGTTTATGGTAGGGTGGGAGGTTGAGGCAAATGGCCTGGCTGCTGGTTTCACACAGCCAGACACCAGGGCGGTTAGAAGAGCACAGGAGGGCGCGGTGCACATCAGAGAAGCTTTGAAAACCAGTTTCAAGACTGGTCAGGCCACGGTGTGAAAGTTCTGTTTGTTTCTCCTTGATGAAACCCCCCGCCCCTTGGTTCACTCTACTTCCCTGTAAGCTAACCACCTTCCCCTCCTCCCTTCGATCACCACTTGCAGAGGCAATAAAGTCATTGTTGCTTCACATTCATGCAGTCTTTATTAATTCATCACACAAATAGGGGGATAACTACCAAGGTAGCCCAGGAGGGGTGGTGGAAGAGAGAAGCACCAGAAGGGGTGGTGGAGGAGGGAAGGACAAGGCCACACAGCACTTTAAAAGTTTAAAACTTTAAAACTTATTGAATGCCAGACTTCTGTTGCTTGGGCAATCCTCGGGGGTGGAGTAGCTGGGTGGTCGGAGGCCCCCCCCACTGCGTTCTTGGGCGTCTGGCTGAGGAGGCTATGGAACCTGGGGAGGAGGGCGGTTGGTTACAGAGGGGCTGTAGCGGCGGTCTGTGCTCCTGATGCCTTTCCTGCAGCTCAACCCTACGCTGGAGCATATTTGATCCTTCAGCAGCCTCAGCATTGAGTCTTGCCTCCTCTCATCATGCTGCCACCACCTTTCAGCTTCAGCCCTCTCTTCAGCCCGCCACTTACTCTCTTCAGCCTGCCACCTCTCCTCCCAGTCATTCTGTGCTTTCCTGCACTCTGACATTGTCTGTCTCCACGCATTCGTCTGTGCTCTGTCAGTGTGGGAGGACAGCATCATCTCAGAGAACATTTAATCGCGAGTGTGTTTTTTCCGCCTTCTGATCTTTCCTAGCCTCTGGGAAGGAGAAGATCCTGTGATCCTTGAAACACATGCAGCTGGTGGAGAAAAAAAAAAGGGACTGTGGTATTTAAAAAGACACATTTTATAGAAAAATGGGTACACTCTTTCACGGTAAACCTTGCTGTTAACATTACATACATAGCACATGTGCTTTCATTCCAAGGTCGCATTTTGCCTCCCCCCAGCGCATGGCTAGCACCTCCCCCATCCCCGTGGCTAACAGCGGGGAACATTTCTGTTCAGCCACAGGCAAACAGCCCAGCAGGAACGGGCACCTCTGAATGTCCCCTTAAGAAAAGCACCCTATTTCAACCAGGTGACCATGAATGATATCACTCTCCTGAGGATAACACAGAGAGATAAAGAATGGATGTTGTTTGAACGCCAGCAAACATATACTGCAATGCTTTGTTCTACAATGATTCCCGAGTACGTGCTACTGGACTGGAGTGGTAAAGTGTTCTACCATGGTGGATGGAATAAGGCTGCCCTCCCAGGAAACCTTTTGCAAAGGCTTTGGGAGTACATCCAGGAGAGCCGCGAATGCCAGGGCAAATTAATAATTAAACATGCTTGCTTTTAAACCATGTATAGTATTTTAAAAGGTACACTCACCAGAGGTCCCTTCTCCACCTGCCAGGTCTGGGAGGCGGCCTTGGGTGGGTTCAGGGGGTACTGTCTCCAGGTCCAGGGTGAGAAACAGTTCCTGGCTGTCAGGAAAACCGGTTTCTCTGCTTGTTTGCTGTGAGCTATCTACAACCTCATCATCATCATCTTCCTCTTCCCCAAAACCTGCTTCCGTGTTGCCTCCATCTCCATTGAAGGAGTCAAACAACACGGCTGGGGTAGTGGTGGCTGAACCCCCTAAAATGGCATGCTGCTCATCATAGAAACGGCATGTTTTGGGCTCTGACCCGGAGCAGCCGTTCACCTCTCTGTTTTTCTGGTAGGCTTGCGTCAGCTCCTTAAGTTTCATGTGGCACTGCTTCGGGTCCATGTTATGGCCTCTGTCCTTCATGCCCTGGGAGATTTTGACAAATGTTTTGGCATTTTGAAAACTGGAACTGAGTTCTGATAGCACAGATTCCTCTCCCCATACAGCGATCAGATCCCGTACCTCCCGTTCAGTCCATGCTGGAGCTCTTTTGCGATTCTGGGACTCCATCATGGTCACCTCTGCTGATGAGCTCTGCATGGTCACCTGCAGCTTGCCACGCTGGCCAAACAGGAAATTGAAATTCAAAAGTTTGCGGGCCTTTTCCTGTCTACCTGGCCAGTGCATCTGAGTTGAGAGTGCTGTCCAGAGCGGTCACAATGGAGGACTCTGGGATAGCTCACGGAGGCCAATACCATCTAATTGTGTCCACAGTATGCCAAATTCGACCCAGCAAGGCCGATTTCAGTGCTAATCCCCTTGTCTGGGGTGGAGTAAGGAAATCGATTTTAAGAGCCCTTTAAGTCGAAAAAAAGGGCTTCGTCGTGTGGACGGGTGCACGGTTAAATCGATTTAACGCTGTTAAATTCAACCTCAATTCCTAGTGTAGACCAGGGCTTTGAGTATGGTCTTTTAACCGGTTCTGCATCAAATTTATAGAAATTCCATCTAGACCAATTTCCCTAGTTTGCTTATGAGAATGTCATGTGGTACTGTGTCAAAAGTCTTACTAAAATTAAGATATATCACATGACTGCTTCTCCCCCACCCACTAGGCCAATAACAATACAAAGAAGAAAATTATGTTGGTTTGGCATGATTGTTCTTGGGAAATCCATGCTGGCTATTTCTTATAATCCTACCATCCTCTAGGTGCTTACAAATTGACTGTTTAATATTTTGTTTCAGTCTCATTCCAGTTATTGAACTTAGGCTTACTGGTCTCTGATTCCCCGGGTCCTCTTTGTCCCACATCCTTTTATGGATAGGTACTGTGTTTGCTACCTTATCTAAATATTCTCTAACTTGTTCTTTCCCCATTTTGGCTTGTGTTCCTTCCTCCTTATTGTTAATATTAATTGCATTGAGTATTTGGTCACCATTAAGCTTTTTAGTGAAGACTGAAGCAAAATTGAACACCTTAGCCTTCTTGATGTCTTCTTATTAGCTCTCCTTTCCTGTTAAGTAGAGGACCTACACTTGCATTTTGGAAGGGCACAGGGTGGGGGTACGGACTGGGGAGGGCCTGGGATGGAGGTTGACTGTGTTCTACAGTCACATGGTTTGTACAGAAAGCAAATTAGTGAATTTCCTTGCCCCATCCAACTGGCCAGCTTTCTTCCCACTCTGCATCAATTCCAGGATTCCACTAATTATCACCTGTGTCTTTAGCTGTGGGCCTGGTGGCTGCCTCCCTATTCTCCTGCTGTCTCAGTGTGTCTCCTTCTTCATGCATAGCAACTGCTTACCCCAAATCCCAGAGGCTATTTGGATAGTAGAAGAAGGAAATGTGTATTCCCCTCATCACCAATCTGGCTGGGCTCCCTCTGCTTTTGGCCCACCAAATTATGGAGAGGGTGGGGGGTCCCTCACTGAATCCTCCATGTGCGCTACGGTTCCCTGGATCTCAGCGGGCTGCAGCACTGTTTCTTCACTCAGCCTCTTTTGCACGTTTCCTGGGTGCTGACTCTTAGTCTATACCCCTTCATAGAAATGGAGCCCTGAAGTCCACCCAGGACATATGTTGACCTCCCAAGTCCTCCAGTAGCATCACCCTTTCCCAGAACTCTGCCAAAAGTGTGAGCATTCTGGGTTACAGTTTAACATGGGGACATGGTAGGTATAGATAGCATATCACACACAGACACTTTGTACAGAATTCTAACACATTATTGATCTTTACTTAATCACATGAGACATACACAGATCTATAAGCATTTCTCTGCCTTAGTTTCCTCATCACTCCAGAGCATTCTTTGGGCTAGGATTAGGATCCTCTGTGGGATCCAGATTCCTTCCCCTGCAACTATCTGACTTTTCCGAAACAGGGAGCCCCTCTCCCTAGGTCAGCATGCTTTCCTCTGATTTTGGCCTGTCCATTCCTTTCCTTCCTCCTGCCCAAACTTCCTGTGTGGGCTTTTGTGGGTTTCTCCTCTAACCAACCCAGCCCCTCTGACTTTTAAAGGTTGGTATCAACACCTTGGTGTCTTTGTTTTGTGTTTGTCCAGTTCCAGCCCCCATCCCAGCAGACCAACTTAGCTGAACTGGTTCCACCTTTGGGCACTGTCCTTAGCATGACTATCATGTGGAAAAAAACACTGTCATTAAAGTTAAGTACTCCCCTTTGTCCTTGTTCTGGTTCAGACCTGCTGCAGAGCCTGTCCAAAATGATGAATTCTGCATTTACACAGGGCATTGGTAATACAGCAATTGCCATAGTAACAACTTCATAATATCTTCCATGATATCAACCAAAATCAATAACTTATACAGACAGATTCCCCAAATCATCACACCCCTAAAGTACATCTCTTGACCCTGTTGGCTTCTGATGTATGCTTACTCTTTCTTAGAGTTAGATGAACAACCTTGAAGAAGAAATTGCAGATGAGTTAGGTTGATGGGTTAGTGTTCCTTGCTCAGAGAATCAAATAAGGAAGAAAAACAAGTAGAATGACGTGCATGTCATCAAAAGGAGGCTTCAACAGGTACAGTATATATAGTCCATACAAATATTCTGCATTTCTCTGCTATAGGTGTCTGTGTCTTAAATTACAACCCAATAGATCAAGTATTTAACACCCACAACACACTTCACAAACTGAATCATTCCTCTTTTCCCACCTGCTTCTAGGATGTGCTCTGTGTGGTCTAATTAATGTCCATTTCAGAGCTAAGGAAGAATTTGCTCCAGGGACAGAAATAACATCAATAAACAACATTTAAAGTCTTAGGGTTGAGTCTACACAACTATTAGCAAACTCCCTCACATCTGAGCTCTCAATTATGGCACCTTTGTTAGGCTTACACATGACAAAGCACTTGATACACTTTTCTGTTCCAAACAAGCATCTATCATTTCCTCTTTTGCACTTTCCTCCACTTTCATTTTGGCCTTTGTCATTATTGTTAAACCAGTCTGCAAGGATATGTATTATGAGAGCTATCTTCAGTAATAAAATAACTGCGGGAGGGAAGTGGTGGTTACATTTGTAGAGCTTGGCAGCCATCCAGTTATTAATTAGAGAGATACTGTTGCTCTAATACTAATAACTCAGCCTATTGCCACCTTTCTTTTTGCATTTTACAAAACCTTTTAGCTCATAATAGGCATGAGACCTAGTGAAAACTTGTGATTTAATGCTCTACAGCTTATAACATTATAATTCTAGTTCCTTTTAAAAGGCACTGCTGATGACAGCCAAGAAACAGATGAGCTGATGAGTTTTATCTTAGTAAGGCTGTCTTAAATAAATCTATAGTTCTAGTCTTGCTATTGATTGCTTTTCTGATACTGTCTTCCTATCCGTACCACACCACAGTGCTCCTGTTAGTCTCTTATAAACTTGGACAAATCAATGGGAATATAAAAAAATGGTTTCTTGCTCTTTCCAGTTGTTTAATTAAGAAGAAATGCATTAGCCCAATGATATAGCTACTATTCAGACCCAGTACTGCCTGATTCAACTCCTACTGAAGTTAATGGCAATCTTTCACTTCCTTTAATAGGAGTTGCATCAGACTAGTAGGGAAACAGATCTAAACTGTTAGACTTTTTGACCCTGATCCTACAATAAGCTCCATGTGGGTAGAGCCCCACTGAATGCAGAGGTTACTGCAGAATCAGGGGTTGGGTCTGTAGTCGGTATGCTCCTTTATCCCTTTGTACATAAGCAAAGGAACAATGCAATTTTAGGTTTTACTAAAGGAGGACGTTAGTCTCTGTGGCTGTTTGCAAGTTTCTCTCTGAGCAGGCAATTGCAGATTGGAAAGGTAGGAAAGTGATGTAGTGATCACATTTTGAGGAAAATCTGACACTGTAGGTCAGTATAACAAAGCCAGGGCCTGAGACAAAATTCCATGGAAAGATCATCTAAATTCTGTGACAATGTTAATTTATTCCTTCCCAATGAAATATCTTCATTCCCTCCCTCCGTCCTCCCCCCTCCCCCGCATATTAAAAGTACTGAAGACATAAAATTCAGCAATAATTATTTTCAAAGGTTTTTTTCCCTCTTATTCTCCCCTGTCCAGCTCCATATCTCAGTCCTCCTTGTTGTGATCTCCAGGCTGCTCTATACAAGAGATTATGCATTCATTTTTGCTTAGAAGAGAAATTCCCTTTCTAACTTACAATGGGTTGGGCTGGGTTGGGTTGGGTTGGGTCAGCTCCACTGTCAGGTGTGAGGAAACTGGAATAGTTACTGCCTGGGTACACTGAAATAATGTTTATAGCTGTTTTTCTGAATCTCTTTGTAGGCTCCTGAGTGCTTCTAAAAATTAAAATAGAGCTGGGACAGATCAAATGAGTCAAGATAGAAAGGATTCAAAAGAGTCAAACTGAGGAAAGGTTTCCCATCTCATCCCAGATTGTTGTCTGAAATGGTAACCTTCAGCAGTAAATTATAACTACTGTATTAATATTTATTTGTATTGAGGTAGTGCCAGCGGCCCTGATAAGGAATCAGGGCCCCATTCCGCTCTGCACTGAACACACATAAAGCAAAAAGATGGCCCCTACTCCAAAGATATTACAAATTATGTGATGCCTTTTTATGGCATTCTGAACTCCCCATCCTATCCAAACCTACCCATATGTTGTCCTTTCTAGCTCATAAATCACTATGGTACCACTTGTGCCACCCTTCCTCACATCAAGTAGAATCTTACTACACTAGCAGCTGAATTGACTATAGTGGAACTATTAGTGTAGCAAGGTTTTATTCAATCTGAGTAAAGGATATCCAATAGGCCCTATGTGATCATAGCTTCCTCTTTTGGTGTCTCCTCTCCACTGCCCTATCCTTGCTGCCTTGGATTCTGTCAATAAGGATTGTGGATTATAGAATATAAAACCTTTTAGAACAGCTTTATTCACAAATCAAAGAGCAAGAGAGTTCCAGAAATTAAAAACCACACCCTCATGGGAAAATACAATTCTTCTTAGCTCTCAGTGATTTGATTCACAGCCCATACCTTTAGAAGTTTCTCAGTTAAACATCCTTAAATCAAGGTAGGTAAGGTTGTGACCAGGTGCCAGCTCATGCCAAGGTCCCTAGACCTCACTGAAACTGACAAATGCATAGCTGGAAACCAGTCTGGCTCATGTCCATGTTAGTATTGTTAAAACAGATATTAGATTTATTGAGATGTGTCTAGTGTTTGGACTTTATGAAATGCTTTTGAGTTGCTCCATGCCTTAATCTCACTTATAAGATCTGTATCCTGTGTTATAAGGTAATACTTCAATGTGCTTTGTAACTTTAAAAGTGTTTGATATGAAACTGGAAACCCACATAGTCAGGAGAGAAGCATTACCAAGTGTGAGATACTAGTTTACCATAGAGGTGTCATCTCCTGCCCACCCAAAGCAGGTCTATGGACACCGGACAAACTATTGTGGAACATCAGTGAACAAAAGCCTTTGCTGATTGTTCCCCCCAAACACATGAAGAGGGGATGTGCACAAACCCTCATTCCATCACAGTTTGAACTCTGGAGGAAGGGAATAGAAATTCCTAACCAGAAAGATCTGTATCACTGTGCTGCTTGGAATTTGGAGACGGCATAAGCAAGGGATCCCCAAAGGATCCTTAGCCCCAAAGGACATATAGAGTTTGCATATTACAGTAGCACTATTACCTTTTGAAACCTAAGACTGTAACTCATTGGTGAGTGCATGTTTACCTGCTTTAACCTTGTGATTAACTCTCATTTCTTTTTCCTAGTTAATAAATCTTTAGTTAGTTTATTACAGGATTAGGTACAAGCATTGTTTTTGGTATGAGATCTAAGGTACAATTGACCTGGGGTAAGTGACTGGTCCTTTGGGACTGGGCGTAACCTGAATATTGTTGTGATTTTTGGTGTAAGGGATGATATATTACAAAGGCAGGCTTGCCTAGGTGGTGACATAGACTGGAATCCCCAAGGGGACTCTCTGTGACTTCATGTTAAGGCTGTTATAGTGCTTTAGGAGTTCACACTTGTTACTTGGTTGATGAAATCTAATTATACAACAGACAGCTAGTTTGGAGTTTGTGCCCTCTTCCTTGACAGTCTGCCCTGAGGTTGGCACTTATGAGCCACTCTAGACAACTTGAAAGAAGTAATGTCTTTTATTAGACCAATAAAAGATATTACCTCATCTTCCTTGTCTCTTTCATATCATGGGACCAACACAGCTACAACACTGCAATCCTTAAATTCAGTTATTTTCCAGTAGTTATGGCCATATTATATATAATCCTGTTTCTGGACTCCCATAGTACTGTAGTTTGTTCCTTTCATGGCTGGCATTATCATTATTACCCTTTTCAAGTC
Organism: Natator depressus; assembly: GCF_965152275.1. Lineage (NCBI taxonomy): Eukaryota > Metazoa > Chordata > Testudines > Cheloniidae > Natator > Natator depressus. The sequence goes on from NC_134235.1 coordinate 33,667,731, forward strand.
ATCAGGTCATTTGTCGGTCTCACATAGAGTTTCAATGATATCATTTATTCAGAATGTTTGACATCTGCCTCTTTGGTTTGTTCTAGAGTCTTTGCTGTACTTAACCATTTCTTGTTTGAGGATAGTTGACAGGCTGAGCTTTTATTGATGAATCCATCACTGTACCTTCTCATGAATAAAATGGTGATGAATAGATATGGATGTGGTAGGAATAACCAACTGGAATCTGGCTAGTTTCTCCAGGATGATTGGTTAATCCGTCCTTTCCAGTACCCAGAAAAAAAGTGTATAGCTGATTTGTATCTGTAAAGTTTTGAAAGCCATCATGCACAAACTGCACAAAGAGAAACTAGCTATTTTAAAATAATGCTCGCAATATGCTTATACACCTCCTACATTACTGACTGCCTTTACTCCTCATATGCTGCACCGCATGTGACCTCGGGAAAACTGCTACTTCATAGCTCCATGTAAGCTTTTTTCCATTTATACAACAAAATTATCCTCTCTGTATAAACAATATTCACAGTACTGATCCCTGTTAGATCCTTTGTGCTTACTCGTTCCATGCTTAAGATCTTCAGTTACATTCATGAGCATTCCATATGCAATGAGAGTGTGGAATATATAATGTAGATTAGAGAGAACAGCATTACCTATAGACTTTAGGGACAAGAATCACTCATATGCCTGAGTATATCTAACTCTACTGATAAAACTATCACCTGGATACATACAATAATATATGGCTCTTATATAGCACTTTTCATCTATAGGTCTCAAAGCACTTCTATAAAGGAGGGCAATATCATTGCCCCATTTTACAGATGGGGAAACTGAAGCTCAGAGTGGTGGAGTGAATTGCCCAAGGCTATGCAGCAGGCCATGGCAAAGCCATCTATAGAACCTAGTTCTCCTGAGTCCCAGTCCCGTGCTTTAGCCAGTAGGCCATAAGTACCTGGTATGAAAGAAGGGAAGGCATGAAATTTGTCACATTCACACAGAGCCATAACTAACCATTTTAGTGCCCGGGGCGAGCAGTAATATTTGCTCCCTGTTGAGGCAATGTGTGGAGGGGGCACGTGGGGGCACATGACCTCCTAGATTTCTGCCTCCCATTTAGCACAGAGGTTTTCAAACTGTGGGGCGTGCCTCCCTAGGGGGATGTGGCCCAGAGTTTGAAAACTGTCACCTCCTGCCAGAAGTTGGCAGATTGGAAGCTGGTGGGATCTGCTTGGGCCCTTGGCTGCCCCGCCCCAGCCCCATGGTTGCCAGGCTTGCGGTCACGCAGCCCAAGCTCTGAACTCAGCCATGTGAGCCCGTTGTGCAGCCCAGGCATTGGGGGCAGGCGGCTACAGGCAGGGGAGACTCGCTTCCACCAGCTCCCGAAACCAAGGCTGTGAGAATGGAGCGACCCCTAGAGTTATCATATTTCAAGGTCCCAAATAGAGGACACTGTTGGTGGGAGGGGGAGGAAGAGCTGGAGTGGGCTTTGGGGGTGATGGAGGCGTGTCTGTGTATTGTAAAGGAGATTCAGGGGTGCTGGAGGGGGTATTTGGAGGCACTGGAGGGGGTATCTGTGGCAGGGGTATCAATGAGAGGTGGGCTGTGGGGTGGGATAGGCCGGCTTAATAGGGGAGCCCCAGCTACTGCTGCTGCTGAGGGGACACTGCATGCGTGACTCCCACTCCCCCGCATTCCCTTACCCTCTTCTATTCCCCATCATATCCCCCTCAGCTCCCTTACCCTATATCCTCCACCCCTACACCCGCCTTGCCTTGCACCCCTTTCCCTCCCCCGCCCCCACAGGCACTCACCATTGTACAGGATGATGGCTATATAGGGCACCCAGCACATGTAGAAGGGGAAGCAGACCGGCCCTAGGACTCAGGAGGCAGTGTCCAGCTGCAGCGGCACCAGCGGTAGGGGAAGCAGCTCCATACGCCCTCAGCTCCTGGCCCGGGCCTCTGTCTGGAGGACAATGCCCCCCTCTCCCAAATTATGCTCATGGACTCTGGCTGATGCAGCTGGGTCCAATCCTGGGGGCTCTGATGCCACAGGGCCCAATCTTGTGTTGCCCCATTTTTGTGCCCCTGCCAGCTCTGCTCCTCTCAGCCCGCCCTAGTTACAGCCCTGCAATCACATTTTTCAACAGCTTATGTCGGTGTGATGCTGTATGATTGAAATATGACCATTTGTATCACTGATATTGCCACCGTTAGACAATTGCAACAAATCTTGCCCAAAGAATGTCATGTGTCAATGGAAAAATTATGATTTGCCAAATAAGACTATCCTGTTTAATAATATGGAGATATACCTATCTCATAGAACTGAAAGGGACCTTGAAAGGTCATCGAGTTGAGTCCAGTCCCCTGCCTTCATAGCAGGACCAAGTATCGTCCCTTATTTTTGCCCCAGATCCCTAAATGGCCCCCCTCAAGGATTGAACTCACAACCCTAGGTTTAGCAAGCCAATACTCAAACCACTGAGCAAAGTTGTGAAATGGGGAGACCACGTGGCATCAAATAATTTCAGAGTCAGAAGAATTTTTCTTTATTCCACTCTGCTAGCTCACATGGGGAGCGTGAAGTACTAAAACCTCAGTGGTCAGCCAGGAGATTGTGCATGAGATATTGACAACTACAGGAGGCAGGATACTAGAATAGATGGGCCAATGAACTCATCCAATATGGCAAACTATGTTCATAAAAAAATAACACCGCCCTGTAATGCTTGGAATTACTTGGAATTTTCAGAGCTAGTTTTATTAATCACTAGTGGCAAGCAATTTGAGTTTGAAAACACATCTGCGTGAAATCCTGATCCCACTGAATTCCATAGGTGTTTTTTCATTGACTTCAATTAGGCCAAGGTTTCACCTTCTGTCTCTCTCTTTCTCCTTTTGTCTGTTCATTTAGGGTTTTCTTGGCATCAGCTGGGGTTGGGATCAGAAAATTATTCAAAATAACCCCCTATTTAGGCAGGCATCTGAATGTTTCTGGTCTGTTCAACCAGAGAGTATAATTTGGCTATACCTATCTTTTGGTGGTGGTTATATCACCTTTCTTTGTCTCCCTCGCTCAGTGATGTGCACTAGTTATCATTACTAAGGCTGCGTGTCTATCACGGAGGTCATGGAAGTCATGGATTCCGTGACTTTCCATGACTTCTGCAGCGGCTGGTGCAGCTGGCTCTGGGGCTGCCCAAGCAGATCAGGCAGCTGTTGCGGGGTCAGTCTCTGGCCACCCACCCCCCACTCCCAGCAGCAGCAGATTGGGTATGGGAGGAGACTCAGGGCTGGGGCAGGGAGTTGGGGTGTGGAGTGATGCTTACCTGGGGAGGGGGTTCCCCGAAAGTCGCTGGCATGTCCCTGCAGCTCCTAGGCCCAAGTTTTAGTTAGGGCTATACAGTACAAGTCATGGACAGGTCACGGGCCGTGAATTTTTGTTTACTGCCCGTGACCTGTCTATGAATTTTACTAAAAATACCTATGACTAAAATGTAGCCTTAATCATTACCCTTTAAATCAGAACAGATCATCTGGCTTTATGATTAATGCCTCTCATCTTTGTAACAACACTGAGCATACTTAAAAGCCTCATCAAGCTAATTAGTAAGAATGCATTTGAGTCAGCCATGAGGTTTAGGGCCTGCAGCACAGTTCAGCTATGAGTCCCACAGAAGTATTACGTCTGGTGTGTTTAGCTGTGACTTCAAAGTAATATTTGGGTGCTTTGTACCTTTTGCTTTAATGGAGATCAGAGAGACAGCACTCAATGGCATGTCTGTGCTGGTTTCATCCGGACTTATGCCTTTAAAACTAATTTCAATCTATTGGAGTTGATCAGAATATTCCTATTATGAAACGTCCTAAATTACTCAGCTGTGGTTGATGATGAGATAATTAAGCAACACCTATGTATGAGGACAATAAAGATGGGACAGAGACAAAATAAAATGGGTTAATTAATATCCTGTATAGAGAAAAATAAAAATCTGAGATAAACGTAGAACTTTAATTGTGAGACTATTTTTGGCCTTTATAATTAGGTTACTGTGTTGGTTCTATTTTTGTCATTGCTTTAAAAAAAAGACTTGCAGCTAAAATGCTATATCTGATTTTGCATTCTGTTTTCTTAATTTATACGGGCTGATTCTGCTTTCATTTACCCTAGTTTTACACTGTTGTGATTCTATTGATTTTAGTGCTGTAACTTCTGATTTACATTGGTGTAATTTAGTAGAGAATCGGGCTCACAGAACCTAATTCTGCATGCCTGTCTCAGTCAAAACTCCCATCAACAACAATGAAAGCTTTGCTTGGAAAAGGAGGTTGGGTCCCTCCTTCGCTCAAGGCTGATCCAATAGCCTCCAAAGTCAATGGAAAGACTCCATGGAAGCTGGATAAAGTTGAACTCATCCTAATAAGCAGCTATATCTGATCACTTGAGTGAACTTTGAGTAAAATATGAGATTTTTCACAAATTCATGAATCTTTAACCACTACCCAGGTGTTGGCATTTCTGCAAATTAATGCATCTTTCCTCTGTGAAAATGATCAGCCTTATTCATCAGATCTATTTTTGACTAAGAAAACAAAATTCAGTGGGATTTGTACCTATCTTGCTGTTTTAATGGTGTTGCATTAACAAATGTCCTCCAGGTTAGATGCTAAGTCTCTTTCCCCCCCAAATCCCACATTTTGGTGTTACAAAACATCTTTTTTTGTGCAACTGTGAAAGTTACACTCGTAGTCACCAGTATGCTCTGTGGTTCCCAAATCATGTACTACAGAATAGGATGATAGTGAAGCTAGAGCAAAACAAGGTAAGAACTGCTTTGGCCCCAGACTACAGTCATCAAAATGAATCCATCATCTCTTTTTTCCTCCCATCCTCCATTGTATAAGTTACCCAACCCATCTCTGTTCTTCTCCCCTTCAACAGAGGCCCAATCCTGCTCTCATTGAAGTCAATTGAAATATTTATTGGCTTTAATGGTGGGATCAGGCCTAGGTCAGAAAACTTGGTTTTAGACTATTCAGACTCCATTCACAACCCACACACACCCAGGGATGAACTTGGTGCAGTGTGTCCATGGCGTCCTTTCATCAGAAGACTGCTTCCTGCACTGAAAAATACTACTGTCACAGCCACTGTAGCTCCCTGAAATGTACCCTGGGCAGCCACCTGGATTTACACAGATCCCTGAGCAGAATGATGAATTAAGCACAAGTGCAGGGCTAAGCATCCCTGAGCTGTGATGCTTGTTGCAGACATCCATCTCATGACACTGCATTCAGTATCAATTCTGAGATGAGACAAGATATTTTTGTGGGATGTCGGGTTCTTTCAGAGTGGAAGGAAGTTTACACAATATTTGGAGCCTCATACATTACATTAGAAATATTGCAACAGTCTGTCTTAAGAGGGAAATCATGTCTTCATTACCTGATTCTTCAGGATCTAGATCCTGCCCCCTGCCCAACTATGTCTAGAGTATAAAGAAAGATTGACAATTCCAGAGCTGAATTTCCTGTAAGCAGATCCTTTGTAGTGTACTGTAGTCAGAAAAGTGACACTCCAAATAATTGTAATATGGGGTTCTATTGTCTTTCAGTGATTGTCAAATCAGATTCACTCATTTGGCAAGTGCAAAGGTGCCTTGACCAATGCCAGATCTACAAACTGAAAGTCAAGCATTATATCTATTTGGTTTCAGAGTAGCAGCCGTGTTAGTCTGTATTCGCAAAAAGAAAAGGAGGACTTGTGGCACCTTAGAGACTAACCAATTTATTTGAGCATAAGCTTTTGTGAGCTACAGCTCACTTTCACTCATCCTAACAAGCAATAAAAAAATCCTGCATTTGTAATAGACAAGTGCTTTGTTGATTATGCTTAAGAAAGAAAACAATCCAGCCCATCTTTTTATACCTATGTCAGCTCTGTAGTGAGTGAAAAGTGTATTTTCTGAGTGAAAGTGTATTTAGTCGCCCAAGTAAGCCATTAAAGCTCAGAGTACACACAATGCACAGTTGAATAAGATGCCACTTAAACAGTCTTTCTTGTGACCATATGTACACTTTCAATAAAGTATATTTATTGATGATACTTCCTTTGGAAATGCAACTTTTTAAAAATGAAAATAAATTATTATGAACACTGTTAGCTCTGCTGCACTGAAATTATTTAAACACAGCCCATCATTTGAAGTAGGTCAATTTTCCTTTATAGTAATGGTTAGCAATTTGTTGTGACTCCTAAGTCCCAAAACGTTAACCATAGAAAACACTGGTATAGATAAGTCATAGAATTAGGAAATCAAAGATAATAGAGATGGGAAAGACTTATTAGATCATTTAGATCATACCACTTCCAATGCAGAATTGCTTCCTAGTTCTTCTAGTCCTCCATTCCTCTAGTAATCCAGTCCAGTTTTCAGTGTCACCAGCAATGGAGTTTCAAAGTCACCATGATCCTGAATCTTGTATGAGGGTATAACAGTGATCCTGAATTATACAGATTTGGGGCTGATTAGTATTGTTTGGTTTCAGAGTAGCAGCCGTGTTAGTCTGTATCCGCAAAAAGAAAAGGAGTACTTGCGGCACCTTCCAGACTAACAAATTTATTTGAGCATAAGCTTTCATGAGCTGTAGCCTTTAAAACTAATTTCAATCTACTGGAGTTGATCAGAATATTCCTATTATGAAACATCCTAAATTACTCAGCTGTAGTTGATGATGAGATAATTAAGCAACACTTAGGTATGGGGACAATAAAGATGGGACAGAGACAAGATAAAATGGGTGAATTAATATCCTGTACAGAGAAAAATAAAAGCTGTAGCTCACGAAAGCTTATGCTCAGATAAATTTGTTAGTCTTTAAGGTGCCACAAGTACTCATTTTCTTTTCACATTGTTTGGTAAACCTCTTACTTTTTCTGCTAGGTTTCTTCATTTTCAGGTCTCATATTTAATCATCAGATAATGATTTTCTGTGAGGTTGAATGAGCAACTCAAAATGTTACAGGTTGCTTTGTCCCAGTACAATTTGTTTTACTACTTGCATGATAAATGTGGTTGCAGACAATTTAGGCAACCCATCCCCTCGGAATAGCAATTTTCACCAAAGTGCTCATTTGGCACTGCTTATGTTACATCAGAATTATGTCAGATAATAATTTGTATTTATTTTTATCATTTCTCTTTAGACTGTATGTTATTGGTATCAAAATGGAACTTAGCCTAATTATATTTAAGTGCAGGTAGTATTCAGCAGATCAATAATTTTCAACAAATAGGAATTTTGCTCAAAGAGTCTGGAGAGATCACCTTGATAATAATCTCCCACAATTGTTTAAACTCTATTCTATAGTTAAGTATACAATGAAAATGTTCCCATTGTATAAGTACGTGCGGTATGTTTTTTACTTAAATATTTGAAATGTAAATAAATGTTTGATTTAATATGCATTATTCATTATAATTTCCCATAATGCAATGTTAAGTGAAACAGTGTTTAAGGTAAATATATATTCCAAAACACACACAGCTGCTGTAAATGGGTCATAAAATGGATGTGACTTACAAGTGCTGAGATCATTCTCCAGAATCCTCCACCTCATGGGCTAGCCAAAATTGGAGGAAAGGAGAACATAATCTTCACTCCCCCTGACATGGATAATGAAGATGAGACCCTCTGTTCCTCCTCTCCTCTCACTTGAAATTGAGATCCCAGTGGTGTCTATTCCCTCCTCTCTCTTTCTCTATCCCAGGGGAAGAGGTATGGTGACCATATTTCCCTACACTGAATATGGGACACCTGGTAAAATTACTCATATTCAAGTGAGTTCAATGGCAATCAGTCAGAACTATGCAGTACAAACATTCAAATTAACATCAAGTTGACTGAGCCCCCGTTAAAAAGAAATACCGTGGAGTTGGATTCTTTTCATTTACCTTCTTATCTTTAAAGCTTTAGGGTTTACACGGGGAGGGGTGACACAAATACCCCCCCCCACAGGGAGACGTGACACACACACACACAATCCCGTACACCTCTCTCACACAGGGGTTGTGACTTACCCTCCATGCCCAGCACTCTCCGCCCTCCATGCCTGGCTGGACATGTTCCTGAGGCAATGCAGCGGGGTGGGCGGCAGAGGCTCACAGGGTCAAATCCCCCCACCCCTGATTTCTGCCAGGATTCATACCAGAACATGGCCAGCAGTAACCTTTCAGCAGTTTGTGGGAGGGAAGGGACAGGATCTGCTTCCAGCTCCAGGGATGGAGGGGTGGGGGAAGGGATGACCTGGCCCATGTCTTTGCAGAGCACTTCCTCCCCACACACACCCTGTGGCTGGAAGCAGCTTGTCTCTTCCTGCCTGCTTAGTGTCGAAAGACAGCTAACACCTCCAGGCTGCTGGTGGCCACTCACATAAGGGGTTAAGCCCTAAGAATGCATTGTGCACCAATGTGACAGATTTATGTTACCAATCTGCCTGAGGTGTCAGGTGATCAGGCTGAGGCCACAGGATTGTTACTAAGTGACTTAGTTTAAAGCTTTATTAATAAAATAATAAAGTAACACATCACTCAGAGAAAGAAAGAAAGAAAGAAAGAAAGAAAGAAAGAAAGAAAGAAAGAAAGAAAGAAAGAAAGTGTTAGTGCCCCAGCCCTAACCCACTTTCATACTCACACACGCACGACCCGAGGCTGGCCAGCCCGGGTATAACATAAGAAGAAGAGGTGGGGAAGGGTGGATCAGAGTTCTTGTCCCGTGCACGGGTCGTTCAGGGTCCACTGTTGATCTCCAACTTGCTTTGGCTTTTAGGAGGGTTTTAAGTCCTGGGTTTTTTGGGGGTGTTTTGTTCAGGGACTTTGTTTCTTGTTCTCTTTGAACTAGTCCAAACCGGCTTTCTGTGCCCTCCTCAGCTTTCCCAAAACACACTGGCTTTAGGGACGCGAGACTTTGTTTTTCCCCTTGCTGGCCTTTGCCGTCTCACTAATTTTTGCAATCTCTGCAGTCCTGCTCAGCTTAGTTCTTCTTTCTCATGGCTGACTGGGGTTGGATAAGATATGAACGCAGCTGCAGACTTCTTGTTGAGCGCCGTGACCTTGGATTGGGGCCAACATCTTATTTTTGGACTGAGCTAGCCAAAGCGTCAAGTTAACCCGTTCTTTGCTCTCTTCCTCCCTCTTCGGCCCCTCGCAACCTGAAAAGGAATCTTCCACTCCACACTCACACCTTTAACCCTTCCCAAAATGCCTTGTGATGTCTGCAACAGTGTTAGCAACATACAATGCTGATCTGCCTCCCCAGGAGACCCCCTGAGGGAAGGGGCCATTGGGTTGTGACATTCCCCCCCTGGACCCCGAGTCAACATTTTGTTGTGAGGGGTCACCACTTAGGTTTTCACCCTTCTTTTGACACGGTGGCTAGGGTCACTGTTGGTCTCCTACATAAACAGCAATATCACACAAACAAAATGGTTAGGGCAGTAACAATTGCATACACTAGCCAGTAGTGGCTTCTGGCTTTATTAGTAACATAGCATAACATGTCCCCTGTTGGCATAGATGCCCCCTCCAAATGGCAGGGGCAAAGGCAGCTTTTTTCAAATTAAACGTGTGCTGCAACACGGTAAAGGAGGAGGCATCTGTCTGGAATACGGTCAGTTGTTCCCAGGTGTGCATTAAGGGCAGGAAAACATTGGGTGTAATTCATGAAAAATTAAACACAACATAGTTAGAGTTGTTAGCCATACTTTGCATAACCACGGGCCAATGCACAGAAAAATTTTGTGCCTGACAGTGTAACAGCAAATCAAGGGGCACCCTGGGGTAGATGGTTCTCCAAACACATGCAGAGGTATTGGAAAACATGTGGGCCTGAGTGGGGGCATATCCCAATGCCTCCCTTTCCCAGCAGATGTGTTGACGCACCTTATAAAAGTGGTCTGGCATTGCCTTTTCTCTACACATCATTTGAGGGGGCTTCATAGGCCACAGCTGCCAAGTGTTGCCCTCTGCAATCCATATGTGCTGATAGTCAGAAGATGTAGTCAGCACATACAGCTTAGCCATGTTATTGTGGGGAGCCACCTCCCACACGTTGCGATGGACCACCCAATTCCAGATAATACATGATGCCACATTCCCAGAATGCTAAGCCACAATTGCCACCCCCCCACCAATGGATAATTGACCTTTTTTTTTTATTATGGCTAATTTTGAACAGTGGTAAAATTAATAAAGGAGGACAAAAGAGTCGGACACCCGAGGATTCCCATAGATATGTGCTACCATACATACACTGTATTACACTAATAAATTTTGCAGGCCTGAAGCAGTAAGAGTGGTCCCACCACTCCTGTTTGGGTATTCCTGGGCTCTCGCTATTACTGCCTTGTTCTGTTAACAAAGCAAAAGGGTAAAAAAAAGCAACAACATAAATGCACCTATTGGGGAAATTGAGGCACATACAAAAACTTTCTAAGTCAGTAGTTGTTTTGTTACAGCCCTTCCTGGCTTTTGTCATGGATGTTGTTTGCCTGGTTTAGGAGGTTACAACAACAATATTGCAGGGGCTTCAGCAGCCATGAAGCCTAGCCAAAGAGGTGGCTCAGCAGGAGAGGGTGCCTAGGGGACAGAGCTGCTCTGTGCTCCCTAGGGGCAGGACACAGGGCTGTGGGGTGGGGGGAGCAGTTGAAGAGGGTACTAAGCCCCTGCCCAGGGGGCAGCTGTGGAGCCTGAAGGTCCAAGGCGGGGAGAGGCTCGAAATCGCTTTCCCCTCTCTCCTGCCCCACTCCAGAGCCGGCACACAACAGGGGCTGTGTTGATGGACCGGCAGGGGGAGTGGCCTGGCCCCATGCACTGAAACTTCACCCCGCCACCAACCTCGCACACCCCACCCGCATTGTCGGCCACTGGACCCTCCCACTCACCGTTGGTGGGTGGGTGCCTGGCAAGCAGGATCCGGCCAGCAGCAGGACCTCCAGTACTGATGGTGGAAGAGGCAGAAAATACGGGACAATTTGCCCATTTTTAAGAAAAGGTCAGGACACCTGCAGGAGACCTTAAATACAGGACTGTCCCTCAAAAACGGGACGTCTGGTCACCCTAGGGCGAGGGAACCAAAGAAGGACTCTCAATTCTGACTATCTTCTCTCGCCGGGGGCCCTAGGAAGTCAAATCTTCTCCCTACCTAGAAAGCTCAGTCTTTGGAAAGGTGCCATAGGGTAGGGTTGTTTTCCTCTATGTCTCCTGCAGACTACATGAGAAACAAAAGAGGGTTAGGAAGGAAGTAAACAAAGTTATCTTTGCTCTTTTATAGTGGCTCTGTCTGGCCTGAGGCCCTGTGTACTTCCCATCTGAAGCAGCGAAACCTCTAGTGTATTAGCTCTCATTATCATGAAACATTATGCATATACAACTGTGCCTGAAGTAGCACATTGAACTGATCATCCCTTTCTTTAAAAGTTTAATTACTGTACATTTTCACTGGCAGTTTCAGTACATTTCAGTTACATCTATGTGAACGTATTGGCTCCCTCTGGTGGTTGACTGAGCATTTGAAAAATTCTACTTGTTTCAACAGGAACTCCATGTAACTTGATGGATAAGTTGGTTGGATGCTGATGTCTATATATCTGATGCAGCACAAATTCGGAGAAGTCTTTAAATATTGTTGTTAATCTGTTGTGTATTGTCCTCATCACCTGCATCTGCACAAATATTTTCCGAGAGTGCTATGTGTTCATGTGATGGGGCAGAGAGGCCTCCATGCGGACAATGAGAAGGTTAAGGAAAGCTGGTGGACCCAGCTGATCCTGCCCTGCTACACCTGCAGCCAATGTCAGGTGTGGAGAGGAGAGCTAAAAGGAGAACTAGGTCAGTTTGGGGATGACGAGGAGAGCACAGCTTGGCTTCCCTTTGTAGCCCAAGTGTGCTTCAACAGCAGCTGTGGGACCTACAAGTTGTGGACTAAACTGTGGCATGTTGGGAGAACTTCCTGGTTCCTGCCAGGATGTACCTTCTGCCTCACCCGGCAGGAAGTTTCAGCACTGACTGAAGCTGGGAGCATGAGCAGGCAAGCAGAGAAGAGGCTGCTGGACTGTAATCCTGTTCTATGCTTCTTTATGGAATAAAACCTTGTTTCTGGTGGTTTGTCTGAGTGGCCCTGGTCTGACATGAATACACACTGACACACAACGCAGAGCACACAGAGGAGCCTCAGGCCCAGTTTCCCAAAGTTGAGTAAAAAGTCACAAGGCAGACTTGCCCTATTTTGAACAACCTTATACTGGGCCAGTGAGCAGGAGGGGGGCTACACCCTGATGAGAGATAAGCCTGGTTGCAGTCCTGAGAAAGAGCTCACTTACTAGCTGGTTCAGCCCTTATAGAAGGGACAACCAGAGCCTGGGGGACTGGTGCAAGCATGGACTGTTTAGGAGACAAGCCCTGAATAGAAGGGTGGGATCCCACTGAAGGTTTGTGGGATGACCAGAGCTGTATTTCTTTTGTTCCCATTACCTTTGGACCTTAATGCCCTGGAAAGGGTAGAGCTGAAGGGTGGACTGGGCCTCACAGATACAGAAATGTACTAGCAGAGACCCATAGCTGGGTGAATTGGTCCTGAAGGGACACAAGGGGGTACCATGCTGGCAATGTGGTTAGTTGGTTTTTTCTTTTTTTTTTCTTTTTTTTTTTGTCATCTTGCTGGTGAGAAGGTGCTTTCCTAGTTACCACTTAGGGCAAATTCTATTGATCTCAGTGGAGCTACACGTGATTTAAACTGGTGTGAGATCTTGAATCAGGTCCTAAGTCTTCTATTCACAGTAGGCGTAAAGGGTATGTCTACCCAGGCTGCGGTAGTGAGCTTCCCAGCCCAGGTCAACAGATTTGAACTCACGGGGCTCTGACAGCACTCTAATAATAGCTGTATAGACTATTCCCATCCCCATCCTTAGGCTTCAGAGCCCAAGCTCCAGCCTGGTCGGTGACTTCAAAATGCAGACTAGGCCGTTATTTTTAGAGTGCTACTGTGAGCCCCACGAGCCAAGTTTGTTGACCTAGGCTGGGAGCCTTGCTGCCACAGGTTGCGTAGACATACCCCAGCAGACCTTGCTGAGATGCTCCTGCATGCTGTTCAAGTTCTGCTGGAAATAGTCAGGCAAATATAGAGCCACGTTTTGTGAAACCTCCTTGATGGTAAAACATGTGACTCTTTCCCCCTCCCCTCTTCTCGCTAGTTTTATTTTACTAAAACAATTCACACAGGACCATCTGGTTCCTGATTTATAATCAAAGCAATCCCACTGAAGTCAATGGACCAGGTTCTCTTCTCATTTTGCACAGGCATAAATCAGGAGTAACCTCACTTGACTCAGTGGATTCAAGCAGTGTAAAACTGTAAGTGACATCAGAATGATGTCCAAGATCTCATAAATACCCATGATCCTAACTCTATGCAATTGATGAAATTTCTGTGGGAGTTTGGCCTGAGACAAGAGTGTTGATTTCGTGTTCTGAAGATGCAGTGATTTATTCCAGGCAGGTGGCTTGATTCTGTGCTTGCTGATATCCCTTTGTGAGGGGGCATTGCTGACCTAGTTTGGCTAGGTTTAAAAGCCAGGCACTAGCGAACACTGGAACTAGAAGGTAACAGAGAAGTTTCTGTGGGAGTTTGCAAGTGGGATTTTGAGGGGACTTTTTTCCATTTCCTTTCCTTTCCTTTTTTCTAGGAATAGGGTCTAGGAAAAGAAGACAATGATGGCTACGGAGACAGCACTAGAAATGACCAGAGGAGGAGAGGAGACGAAGATGATCAGATGCAGAAGCTGTGGGATGTACATCATCCTTGAGTGGGTGTCTGATGGAAGCTACTTACACATGAACTATTGCCTGATAGAGCTCATGGCAGAGAAGATCCAAGGATTTGAGATGCAGCTGGAGATGATGATGATGGAATTCAGATGGGGATTTTAAAGTATAACACAGGAGAAAAGAGAGGAGGTGGCAGACACAAATCAAGATTTACAGACACCTGCTGAACAAAAGGAACTGGAAGGTGAACTGCCACAAGACAAGAGTGATCCATGGAAGAATGTGACCATGAGGACAAGTCTGAGGAAGAGGCCAGCTAGCAGTGGTGAATTTGAGTTGAATAACAGGTTTGCTGCACTGGGGAATGAGGAGGAGAAACAGGCAGAAGATGGGGTGCTAAGGAAGAAAAGAAGGGAAGCCAGTCCTTGCAGAAGGGAGGAAGAGATGGAGATAGCTAGGGATTTGGAGCCTAAGGAGAAATGAGGATGATGTACAGGGCACTGCAAGGGAGCACAGAAGACAGACTCATACCAGCACCAGGAAGAGACGGGTCTATGTGATAGGGGACTCTGTACTCAGAAGAATCTACAGGCTGGCACCAAACCAGATCCAGAGAACAGAAGAGTGTGCTCTCAGCCAGGAGCAAGGATATGAGATGTGGATGTGAGATTGAAAAGGTTCCTGATGGGAACAGGGAAAAATCCACAGATAGTGCTGCATGTCGGGATGAATGACACTGCTAGTTTCGCACTGGAATGGATCAAGGACAACTATGCTGGGCTGGGAAAGATGCTTAGAGAAGTGGAAGCTCAGCTGATTTTCAGTGGAATACTTCCAGTCCCTAGAGAAGGAAGGCAAAGGTGTGACAAGATAATGAAGATCAACAGATGTCTCAAGGATTGGTGCTATGAGAAAGGTGCTATGAGAAAGATTGACTGTTGGGAGGCATTCACATTAGCTAAGGACTTCTTCTTGGCTAATGGACTTCTGGGGTATTAACCTTCTTGGATAAAGGCTGACATGAGTGATAAGAATGACTTTAAACTAGGAGATGAGGGGAGAAGTTTGGGAGAGACTTGTGAAATCTCCACATCTGGATTCAATACACAGAAGCAGGAAAATCAGTTGATGAAGGCATACTGAAGGATAATGGAACACCACAGGATAAGAGTATGGACAGCAAGGTGAAAGGAAGTATAAATATTAATTGGAGTAGTAGTCATGGAGGTGTAACAATTAGTGACAGGACAATATCTAATCTGACTAGAAAACTGGGTGAGGTCCGAGGGAAACAGCTGAAATGCTTGTACATGAATGCAAGGAGTCTGGGTATAAAATGGGTGAACTGGAACTACTGATGCAGGAGGTCAAACAGGATATTATAGGGATTACAGAAGCATAGTGAAATAACCCTTTAGTACCCCTATTCCAGGCACGAGGGCATGTGCTGATTAGGAGAGCTAGGAATAAAGGTAAAGGTGGCTGACTAGCACTGTATATCAACGAAGTTGTAAACTAAAGAAATAACTAATAATATGGACAAAACAACTGGTTTGGATCAAAATCACTTTGGGAAAGTATTGTAAAAGAGATTCTATTAGGATAATGTTAGGGGCCTGCTTTAGAACCCTATGGTCAGCCTCCAATATAGATAGGGATCTCTTTAATATTATTAGAGAGAGAAATACTTTTCGGAATTGTGTCAAAATGGGAGACTTTAATTTTCTGGGTATAGAATGGAGAATAAATGCTACTAATACGGGTAGAGCCTAATTATTCCTGGATGCAATAGATGATAGTGTTCTTCGTCAAACTGGCACCAAATCAACAAAAGGTGATGCAGTTTTAGGCTTGGTTTTGATAAGCAGTGAGGATATCACAGAAGAGCTAGTCATAGGAAATAACCTTGGATCGAGTAATCACAAACTGATTCATTTTAAATTAAATGGAACAATAATCAAAACCCGGTCATTAACTATGTTTTTTGATTTTGAAAGTGCAGACTTTGGGAAATTAAGGGAATTAGGTAAATGAATCAACAGGATTCAAGAGCTCAAGGACTTAAATATGGAGGCCTGGAATTTCTTCAAATCAACTATACAAAAACTAGCTGAAATTTCACCTAACTGGATGAATATCCACTTCAAAAAGGTTATTAGAAGTAAGCAGAGAACCTATAGGGCATGGAAGAAGCAATTGATCAGCAAAGAAAGTTACATCATGGAGGTTAGAAAATGTAGGAATAAACTAAGAATTGCTAAAAGTCAAGCTGAATTAGCTCTTGCCAAGGAAATTAAAATAAATAAGAGGGTTTTTCTAGTTACATAAATACAAAGAAAATAAGGAAGGAGGAGGCTGGGCTGCTATGCAGTGTGAATGGGAAGGAGATTAAAGATAGTTTAGGTACAACTCAAAAACTAAATGAATACTATGCCTTGGTTTTCAATAGAGATGATAATATGGGACGTGCATGAAAGCAGTATGGTTGATAGATATGTGTCTAGTAATGGAAATTACCACATCTATGGTGGAAGAAACACTTAAAGAGCTTAATGCACTCAAATAGGGAGGATGAGATCATTTTCATCACGGAATATTCAAGGAACTTGAAACATGAGATTGCTCATACAGTAGCAAGGATTTTTAATGTATCTATTTATTCATGGGTAGTACCATATGATTGGAGAATAGTTAATGTTGTATCTATATTTAAGAAAGGAAAAAAGTGATCTGGGCAATTACAGAATGATTAGTCTGACCTCCATAGTATGGAAGGCTTTAGAACAAGGAAAGAATAATTAGGTAAATGGTAAAGTGGATGTAATGCAATATGGTTTACCAAACATAGATTATACCAGACTAACCTGATTTCCTTCTTTGAGAAAAAAACTCATTATTTAGCTAAGGGAAGTGCAGTAGGTCTGATGTACTTGTGCTTCAGTAAAGCATTTGACATAGTGCCACATGGGAAATTAGCGAAGACGGGGATTAGCAGAAGAATTGTAAGGTGGATAAGGAAATGACTAAAGGGGACAAGACAATGGGTTGTGCTGAAAGGTGAATTATTGGATTGGAGGGAGGTTAGTAGTTAAGTTCCTCAGCGACTGGTTTGGGGACCAATCTTATTTAATATTTTTATCAGTGACTTTGGCACAATAAGTAGGAGCGTGTTAATGAAATTTGCTGATGATACAACATTGGGAGGCATTGTCAATACAGAGGAGGATCAGAATATTATACAGGATGATCTGGATGACTTTGCAGACTGGAGTGACAGAAATGGGATGAAATTCGATAGTACAAAGTCATGCACTTAAAGTTTAATAAGAATTTCTGATACAAGCTGGGGACTCATCAGCTGGAAGCACCAGAAGAGAGACTGGGTGTGTGAGCCGATCACAGGGTGACTATAAGCCACCAATGTGATGTGGCTGTGAAAAAGGCAAATGCCATCCTAGGATGTATCAGGCAAGGCATTTCCAGTAGAGATAGAGAGTATTACTGCCATTGTACAAGGCACTGTTAAGACCTCATTTGGAATATTGTGTATAATTCTGGTTATCCATTTTCAAGAAATATTAATTTAAACTGGAAGGGGTGCAGAGAACAACTAGAGGGCTGCTCGGGGGAATAGAGGGCCTATCTTATGAGAAGAGACTGGAAGAGCTTGTCTTGTTTAGTCTAGCAAAAATGCTCAGAGGGGATATGATTGCTCTCTATAAATACATAGGGGGTGTAAATAGTAGGGAGGGTGAAGAGCTATTTAAGCCGAAAGACGATGCTGGCGCAAGAAGAAATGAATCTAAACTGACCATGAGCAAATTCAGGCTAGAACAGTGGTTCCCAAACTTGTTCCGCCGCTTGTGCAGGCATGTACTGAACGCCGCTTCCAGCAGCTCCCATTGGCTGGGAGCAGCGAACTGCGGTCAGTGGGAGCCACAATCGGCCGAACCTGTGACCGTGGCAGGTAAACAAACCGGCCCGGCCCGGCGGGCTTTCCCCGCACAAGCAGCGGAACAAGTCTGGGAACCACTGGGCTAGAAATTAGAAGGTTTCTAACCAGCAGTGGGCGAGGTTCTGGAACAGCCTCCCAATAGGAATTGTGGAGGCAAACAACTTAGTTAGTTTTAGGAGAGCAGGACAAAGTTAGTGCAGTTGTATGATGGGGTGCTTGTGACGCTAAGGGGCAAGGCTCAACAGCCCTGTCGCTCACTTCCAGTTTATATATTGTATTCCTAAAAGTTCATGCTTCAGGGTTTCAGCCAGCCACCTGCGGGGTTAGGAAGATTTTTGCCTCCACACACCTAGTGTGTTCTGGGTTTTTTTAATCTCCTTCTGATGCAGCATCAAGGATGGCCATGGCTGGAGATGGGATCTTGGACAGGGTGGGCAAGGGCTCTGAGCTTTTTTTTTTTTTCCCAAATACTTAGTTGGTTGGTTTTTGCTCAGGGGGTCAGGATCTAACTGATCACCATAAGTGGGATTTGGAAGAAATTTTCCCCCAGGTCAGATTGGCATTGACCCCTGGGTTTTTGGTTTGTTTTTTGTTTCTGTGTTTTGCCTTCATCTGTAGCATGTGGGTACAGGTCATTTGCCAGGATTATCTGGATATATCTCAATCATTTCCCTGACATTGTGAGGGCCTAATGCACCGGTGCACCTCAGTCTCTCCTATTCTCTGCCTGTGGCACGTAATAGTCTAGGCTCCCATGGGCTGTGGTGCTTTTGTCTGGTTTCTGTTGCTGGGTTTGGTGTGTGGCTACTGGGTGGTGTTGGTGGCCTGTGACATTCAGGAGGTCAGACTAGATGATGTGGTGGTTCCTTCTGCCCTTCAATTTTATGACTGTGATTCAACCCACTGAGATCAATGGGACTACTCACTTGAGTAAAGTACATATGTAAGTTTTTAGAGACTCAGGGCAGGATTTGGGCCATTTTATGTACTCTCCCCTTTGCTGTTGCTTTTAAGTCCTACAGCTAGTCTGTACTTTTTTAAAAAATATTCAGTTTCCTAAATATTTTCTGTGGGTGACTGTTAGCCGATGGCCAAGGATGTTTGGTGAGGTGCCAGCTATGCCCGTTTTATACCATCCGTGACTTTAACCGCTAGGACGCACTGTCCCTTCGTGGCGGGCAGCTCGGGCTAGGCTGACGGATGCCCCAAGGTCCTAACCACCTGTGACTTTAACTGCTAGAGCTCAGAGCTCCTTCGCAGCGGGCAGTCAACACTGACTGACAGGTGCCCCAATGGCAGCACTAAGAGCCTCTCCACACCCATGACTTTAACTGCTAGAGCTCAGAGCTCCTTCGCAGCGGGCAGTCAGGATTGACTGACAGGTGCCCCAAGAGTTTGCCCCGTGGAGGCGGCACAACTCAACGCTAGGCTCTTAGTACTCTCACCTAATGGCCAGGCTTTATAGTCAAAACGGCTGAGGTTCTTTAATTGTGTTGGCTGCTTTACAGTAAACCAGAGAAACAAATCAGGCTTATGCACAAATGGTTACCAAAATTTATTAAACTAGATTCTAATCATGTGGTTACAAAATTGCTAGTGCCTACTTATTTAAATGTAGAGATGTTACACACACAAACAAGTTACAAAACTGAAGCTACAATCCCAAAGAAAGAAAACAAAGCATAGAGCTCTATTTCAAAATATGTGTACACTAAAGATAGGAGATCAGGTGTGGGTGCTTCTTACCCTCCTTGCATCTCTCGATTCCAGCGGTGCCAAGCCAGGATCGGTCACGCAATTCCGCGGAAAGACGAATAAGGGACAAGGCTTAGGAACCCTCTTAGCTGCAGAAGCCTTGGGAGGCTGTCACTTATCTGACCAGCAGATAGATAGTGAAAAGCACTCAAAAATCATGGTGCTGTAGGTCCCCTACTTATACCTCTGTACTCCTTTATTCTCTTTCTCCTTTCGTGTGCCAAACTGGGGCTGGTCTATCTGGGTGACGCCAGCTCTCGCAAGAGTAGTTTACACTTGCAAGGGAGAGAAACAATAAGTGTCGACTACTGGACATTCCTTTTATTAGGGTAAATATTTTCCCACCTAGGATGTTGGTGTGTGTGCATCATGCTGTTTTAGTAGGGGCTAAGAGCCATGTCTGTCACAGCGCCTCTGCCTGCTGTGAGCCCAATTGTTGTATATGTTCCCAGTGGCACGTTGTAGCAGCACACCTGTGCTTCTCTCAGCTTCAAAGGCTGTGCTGGAATTCATGTTAAGTGCCCTGTGGTTTTTGGCTCCCGTGTGTTTCCAGCAATGCTGGTCTGAGGGGGGTGGCTGGCTGTCTGGCTACAGTGACATGGCTTTTGTGATTCTCATTTAGCATAATACCATTTTATTCACACAGGATTTCTGGATATTGTTTCAAATAATGCACAGAAAGTTAACTGGAGAAAACTGTAAATAACCTCAGCCCTGCATCTAATTTCTCATGCTGTTCAGGTGTTCCAGAAGGAATCAGGTTCTTTTTTTCATAGTTGTCCTTCTCACAGCTTTACTCATATATCAATAAAATGCATTCCCAGGCACACTAGTCTCTTGGCATAATCATTCAAAAATACCATCTGTGCTTTGCTGGAGACTTTATTCTTTTATGAAACTGGCAGTGGCCACAAAGTTCATTTGAATTCCCAGTATTCATAATCATCAAACAGTCTGAAATTCTCTTTTTAGAGCCAGCTTTCTACATTGAGAGAACTCCTACGGTACAGAAAACGAAACCACTTATTTTTCCCTGAGAGGGGAAGAAGGGATGCTTCCATATGTCTCACGGAGCATCCTACATCTCCTCCCACATTTTAGTCACCAACTTGATAGCTAAGGAAAACTGGATGAGACTCCCTTAAAAGCCTGTCAGCACTTGCTCTTTGATCATCAGTACAGATTGCTGTTGACTTTAAGGAAGCACATTTTCCGCCCAGGGACTGAGTATATTGCCTCTAAACAGATCATATTTAAAAGCTACACTAATGACATATGAAGATACCTTAAATCTTTGGATGGATTCCACATCACTGGCAATTTTTAAAGCAAGAGTAGATGTTTTTCTAGAAGAGGTGCTCAAGTACAAACAGGAATTATCTTTGGGAAGTTCTATGGCCTGTGTTATGCAGAAGGTCAAATTAGATGATCACAGTGGTCCATTCTGGGTTTATAATTTATGAATCTATGAAATCATAAAATACTTCTCAGAAAAAAACCACAGCCCAATATCTTCCCACTATAAAGCTGAATTACTTCCCCTGTTCTTAGTGTAAACTGGGCTTAGAATGGAGCATGAAAGTTCCTTTTTGCCTCTTCCTATCTCTTTAAAATAACTGGATGCAGTTTTCTCCATCTCTGCTAGGCTCCTGCAGCTTTTGAAGCTCTAAATATAACAGCAGAAAGTTCAGACATGCTGAGCCCCTTGTTCTGTTGAGTCTTTCCACACTGAACTTCTTTTTTTTAATCTACAAATTCAGGTACACAACATAAATCAAATAGTTGGTGGAACAATTACTTCTTTTTCTGTGCTTATTTTAAATCTGCCAATCAAAGGTACTAGATGGCACAGAAGGACATAAAAGTTCTGGGACTGATACTGCTCCCATTGAAGAAGATGGCCCATAGTTCAGTACTTAAGAGGTCCATCTTTTACTGTAAACTGAAGAATTGAAATCCCATATGTCCAGGCTCTCTTTTTAGTGGGCAGTATTATATTCCTCCTCAGTAATATTTTCTGGCATGTGGAATTACAGAGCTTATGTGAGACTAGCTGATGCAATTAAATTTCAGTGCAGTGTGTCTGTGTAAGGAGCAGAACAAGGCAGTATTCTTCAGGGTGGGTGAAGCTATTTGAAAAAAAAAAACAAACCAACCCAAGAGCTGGTCCAAACCTCAATCCAAATGTGACTGAAACCTGAACTTATTTGAAAGCTTCACTTTATTAGAAAGAATAATTACTCTTCCCCTCACCCCTGCCCAATCTAAGGTCTAGACTGCCTTTAACAGAGAAAAAGGATAGTCCAGGGATTATGGTGCCACCCTGGGACTCAGAAGATCAGGCTTCAAGTCTTTTCTCCACTATGGTCTTCCTGTGTGACCTTGGACAAGTCACTTAGTCTCTCTAGCCTCAGTTCCCCATTTGTAAAATTGGGATAAGAGTATTTTCCTACCCTCAGAGGGACGTTGTGAGGATAATTAAATTAAAGATTGTAAGGTGCTCAGGTACTACAGCAATGGGGTCCTTAGATAGCATAGATCCCCTACCTTTATCATCCCTTCCCCAAATCCATGGGCCTTCGTGTAGTACTTGAAATGTGGAGTCTGGCCACCATGGCTGGGCAGACTGCCCTCCTCAAATTCTGCCCATTCTGGGATTACCTTGAGACCAAAAACACATGGTTTTCTGACATAACTCCACTATATCAGTAGAGAACTTGACCCACCATACATACTGCTTCAGACCAGAACAAGATGAGTGATATAGTTAGTTAGACCTAAACTGAGGTGTAGATCAGTAAGGGTAGGAGCATATGGAGATATATGCCTGCTGGAGCCAAAGGACACCTTGAACTGAGTTGCACAGAAATTATACTATAATTAGGATGTAGGACAGAGAGGAGGGACACAAAGAATCATAGTCGTTGAATTCAAATCAAGGGAACAGAAAGATGGGAGCATGGTTAGAAGACATGGAAAACAGAAAGATGGGGGGGGGTGTCACAGAATGGGAGATACATGAGGTTTGTCTGGGAGGTTTGGTCAGGAAATGCAAGTATAAACTGAAAAAATGTTATTGTCGAATTACATGGAATATTCTTGGCAGAAGCTAATGTGCTGTCATGCTTCTCTATTGCCTTTCTTTTGTAACCAAGTAGAAAGGTCTCATGGTTAACAATATTTTTTCTCATTGTACCTTTCTCTGGCTAACCCTATTGTACTCTACTCAAACTAACTCTGATGTCTGCCTTCCTGAATTCCTAAAACATAGGGAGTAAATGAAATTTAAGATTTCACCAAAAGCCACTCCAGAGAGGAAACCAAACAATGCAGGGAGCCAGCAACTCTCAGATTCTGTTTTGGAAGCACAAAACTCCCTGGAATTCTCTAGATCAGTGGTTTTCAACCTGTGGTCCGTGGACCCAATGGTGCTGGATCAGTTTTTATAGTGAGGGTGCTGAAGGCAGAAACAACATATTTTGGGTTGTTATTACTACTTCAAGCCAGGGGGTGTGTGTGTGTGCAGCAGCACCCCTAGTTCCAGCACCTATACGGGGGTCCATGAAAGGTGACTATAAAAATAAAGTTTCAGATCCCAGAAAAGGCATTCCATTTTTCTGATCAATAAATAAATATGTGAACATCCCCACCTAAAGGTCAAACCTAGAAGTGTTGTTGCTACCAAAGGAGCCCTAAGTTTAGTGCCCTTTCTCACGCTGCATCTAATGCCATGCTGAGCACATGCAACATTTATACCTGAATTCTGTTCAGTCAGTTTTCAGTCTAAGATGTACATGTTAGGGGACCACAGGTTGAATTTCCAAAGGAGTCCACACTTCCATTTGAAAATTTTTAGGAGGCCGCAAATGAAAAAAGGTTGAAAACCACTTTTCTAGATTTGAACAGAGGAAACCTTTAATTACATTAGCTGAAAAAGATAGCCTTGGAAGTGATCAGAAAATTCTGACAAAGCATTCTTTTGTCAGAATTTGTCAATTCATCAAGATACAAATATTTCACGGAAACAAAGTTCCAACCTGCTTCCCTGCCTGACACCATGGCAGTCTGCCAGGTGGGCTGATGGGGAGTTGAGAACCTACAAGCCCTGGGTCCCAAGCTCGCAGCTCCTCAGCAGCCTTGGCTCTGGGGCAGCCAGCCATCACATAATTCAGTCACCTAAATCATTCACTATTGTTAGTTAATGATGGAACTAGACAAGCCATCCTTCATTTCTCTCCTGTTACTACATTTGACAAACTTCTAAGAGGATTCTGAAATCTGCAGACTGTGTGTGTGTGTGTGTCCAAACCAGGATTAAATACCTCCTCAGATTTTAAATCTCATGTTACAGCCTGTTGATTTATTGAAGTAAAAAAGTAAGCTTGAGAATTGTTCAGTAGAAATTACTACTCCCTGATAAACAATCAGTGGAAGTCATTCTTCAATTTTCCATGTTTAAATTGTGGGTTTCTCTAATGCCATCAGGAGTTGCAAGCAAAGATGTTCCAAGTAGAAAAGAATTTAACGCTGGTGTAGGAATATCCAAAAGAACTTTCTCAGCAAAAGGCTGCTAAATAAATACCTGCCTATATTCTACAAAAGAGTTATTTCAGATAAAAATGAACAAAAATTAATCTCTGAGAGTTCCAGAAACTCTTAATTTCTTTTACATTTTTGTGTGCAGTACTGTTGTAGCTGTGTTGGTTCCAGGAGATAAGAAAGACAAGACGGGTGAGGCTGTCTTTTATTGAATAAACTTTTATTGGTGAGAGAGACAAGCTTTTGAGTTTACACAGAGCTCTTCTTCGGGTTTGGGAAATGTACTCAGGATGTCACAGCTAAATAGGAGGTGGAACAGATTGTTTAGCATAAGTAGTTAACACATATTTCTATATTGATGACATCTTCATCATCTGGACCCATGGAAAAGAAGCCCTTGAGGAATTCCACCATGATTTCAACAATTTCCATCCCACCATCAACCTCAGCCTGGTCCAGTCCACACAAGAGATCCACTTCCTGGACACTACAGTGCTAATAAACAATGGTCACATAAACACCACCCTATACCGGAAACCTACTGACCGCTATTCCTACCTACATGCCTCCAGCTTTCACCCTGACCACACCACACGATCCATCGTCTACAGCCAAGCTCTGCGATACAACCGCATTTGCTCCAACCCCTCAGACAGAGACAAACACCTACAAGATCTCTATCAAGCATTCTTACAACTACAATACCCACCTGCGGAAGTGAAGAAACAGATTGATAGAGCCAGAAGAGTTCCCAGAAGTCACCTACTACAGGACAGGCCTAACAAAGAAAATAACAGAACGCCACTAGCCGTCACCTTCAGCCCCCAACTAAAACCCCTCCAATGCATTATTAAGGATCTACAACCTATCCTGAAGGATGACCCAACACTCTCACAAATCTTGGGAGACAGGCCAGTCCTTGCCTACAGACAGCCCCCCAACCTGAAGCAGATACTCACCAACAACCACATACCACACAACAGAACCACTAACCCAGGAACCTATCCTTGCAACAAAGCCCGTTGCCAACTGTGCCCACATATCTATTCAGGGGACACCATCACAGGGCCTAATAACATCAGCCACACTATCAGAGGCTCGTTCACCTGCACATCCACCAATGTGATATATGCCATCATGTGCCAGCAATGCCCCTCTGCCATGTACATTGGTCAAACTGGACAGTCTCTACGTAAAAGACTAAATGGACACAAATCAGATGTCAAGAATTATAACATTCATAAACCAGTCGGAGAACACTTCAATCTCTCTGGTCACGCAATTACAGACATGAAGGTCGCTATCTTACAACAAAAAAACTTCAAATCCAGACTCCAGCGAGAAACTGCTGAATTGGAATTCATTTGCAAATTGGATACTATTAATTTAGGCTTAAATAGAGACTGGGAGTGGCTAAGTCATTATGCAAGGTAGCCTATTTCCCCTTGTTTTTTCCTACCCCCCCCCCCCGCAGACGTTCTGGTTAAACTTGGATTTATGCTGGAAATGGCCCACCTTGATTATCATACACATTGTAAGGAGAGTGGTCAGTTTGGATGAGCTATTACCAGCAGGAGAGTGAGCTAAGTGTGTGTGTGGGGGAGGGTGAGAAAACCTCGATTTGTGCTGGAAACAGCCCACCTTGATTATCATGCACATTGTAGGGAGAGTGGTCACTTTGGATAAGCTATTACCAGCAGGAGAGTGAGTTTGTGTGTGTGTGTGTTTTGAGGGGGGGAGGGGTGAGAAAACCTGGATTTGTGCTGGAAATGGCCCACCTTGATTTTCATACACATTGTAAGGAGAGTGGTCACTTTGGATAAGCTATTACCAGCAGGAGAGTGAGTTTGTGTGTGTGGTTTTTGGAAAAAAATAAAACGGGGGAGGGTGAGAAAACCTGGATTTGTGCTGGAAATGGCCCACCTTGATTATCATACACATTGTAAAGAGAAAAGAAAAGGAGTACTTGTGGCACCTTAGAGACTAACCAGTTTATTTGAGCATGAGCTTTCGTGAGCTCACTTCATCGGATGCATAGCATATCGTGGAAACTGCAGAAGACATTATATACACACAGAGACCATGAAACAAAACTTCCTCCCACCCCACTCTCCTGCTGGTAACAGCTTATCTAAAGTGATCATCAAGTAGGGCCATTTCCAGCACAAATCCAGGTTTTCTCACCCTTCCCCCCCCCCACACAAACTCACTCTCCTGCTGGTAATAGCCCATCCCTCTTTGAAACCTCTCTTTATAATGCACATGATAATCAAGGTGGGTCATTTCCAGCACTAATCCAGGTTTTCTCACCCCCCCCCCACACCCCCCTCCAAAAACCACACACACAAACTCACTCTCCTGCTGGCAATAGCTCATCTTACAATGTGCACAGCAATAATCCAAGTTTAACCAGAACGTCTTGGGGGGGGTTTGTAGGAAAAAAACAAGGGGAGATAGGCTACCTTGCATAATGACTTAGCCACTCCCAGTCTCTATTCAAGCCCAAATTAATAGTATCCAATTTGCAAATGAATTCCAATTCAGCAGTTTCTCGCTGGAGAGAGTGGTCACTTTGGATGAGCTATTACCAGCAGGAGAGTGAGTTTGTGTGGGGGGGGCGGAGGGTGAGAAAACCTGGATTTGTGCTGGAAATGGCCCAACTTGATTATCATACACATTGTAAGGAGAGTGATCACTTTAGATAAGCTATTACCAGCAGGAGAGTGGGGTGGGAGGAGGTATT
Organism: Natator depressus; assembly: GCF_965152275.1. Classification (NCBI taxonomy): domain Eukaryota; kingdom Metazoa; phylum Chordata; order Testudines; family Cheloniidae; genus Natator; species Natator depressus. Next base: position 33,694,554 of record NC_134235.1, read on the forward strand.
GTTTCATGGTCTCCGTGTATATAATGTCTTCTGCAGTTTCCACAGTATGCATCCGATGAAGTGAGCTGTAGCTCACGAAAGCTTATGCTCAAATAAATTGGTTAGTCTATAAGGTGCCACAAGTACTCCTTTTCTTTTTACATATTTCATGGAATCATTCAAGGTGAAGTGGCCCATTAACACCCCTCTAGGGCGGGATGGGGGAGAGGAAAAAGAAAGCTGGTGGAGGTGCAGTTTAAGTGGGTTATAGACTGTTGTAATAATCCATAAATCCAATGCCTCTATTCAGTCCATGATTTTCAGTGTCTAGCAAAGTTATGAATTTAAGCTCCCAGTCTCATCTTTTGAAGGTGTTGTGCAGATTTCCTTTGAGACTGAGGACTGAAAGGTCAGCTATAGAGTGATTGCTTTGTGAAAAGCATTTGCCCACAGGTGATATGTGGTCTTGTCTTTTATCTATGAGTTCATTTGAGAGCATAGTGATTGTCTGATTTCACCCACATAGTTATTCTTGGGGCAATTAGTGTACTGGATGAGGTATATCACATGTTGTAATAGTCATGTGTGGGACGCATGGATCTTGAAAGGTCTGTTGTGGGGTGTGTTGATCTTAATAGCAGTGGAGATATGTGTACAGATGTTGCATCTGGTCTGGTGCTGCTTTCAGTTGGTATATCCTGGACTGTAGGGTCTCATGGGTCTAGAACCCAGGACTCCATGCTGCCACCCAGCAGCAACTGTAACCAGCCTGTGCTCTATTGCCCACAACCTGCTGTGGACACAGACCTTAGGAAGTCCCACCTCAAGAAGTCTGACAGCAGTAGTTGCATGGTTCCTGATTGGCTTCCCACCCTATAGAAACACCAGGGGCATTCCAGGAAGTGTCCAGGCTACAGTGTGGATCTTTTGTGGTTGCTATGACCATTTCTGCACATTGCTCCTGAACTCCTGGCATCAACCTTGGCTTGATTTGGACTTTGCCTCCTGACCTGGACCCTGAAACCTGACTCTAACCTTTGGTATAGACCCTCGCCTGGAACCTGACCATGAGCTCCTCCGCTACTCTCAGCCTCAGGTTTGACCCAGCTCTGATCCTTGGTCCTCACGGTCCTTGTTAGGATCCTAACAGTTTGCCTGGACCACCCTAGCCCATGGTGAAGGCCTATACTGGGGGAACATGGAGGCAGTGGGCTATTCCTGCTCGGCATGCCCCAGGGGGTACTGGAGATGCCTGAATGGGTTGGCCACTCTGAGGAGGAGCTCCCCATGCTTCAAGTGCAAGTATCGCTGCTCGCAACAGAGAACCAAGCTCTGCGCAGGTACTCAGCTCCATGATGAAAATGCAGTGCTGTGGACCCAACTGGCACAGCACACCACAGACAATCAGCTGGTACAAGAACAGGTGGCCTGGCTGCAGGATGAGAATGCTGCACTATAGGTATGCACTGCGGCCACATACCTGGATCCAGTTCCTCTCCCAGTACGTTTTAACGGGGACCACCAAAAGTTCAGGAGGTTTATTAATCAGTGCTCCTTGCTGTTTCTGCTTCGTCCCTAGTCCTACCCAACTGACCAAGCAAAAGTTAGCCTCCTAATGGGGAGATGCATTGGACTGAGCCTCACCCCTACTTGAATGAGTGTGTCCGACACTATTGGACTGGGATGCCGTCTTCCTGGCATTTTCTGCCATATTTTATGATGCCCACTGTGCACATTTGGCTGAGGTGGCTCTGCAAAAATTCTAGTAGGGGCAGGGACTGGCCTCCTCCTATGCCTCCCACTTTTGGCAACCAGTCTCTGACACTGAGTGGAATGAAGCAGCTCTGCTCTATCAGTTCCAGGGAGGACTACGTGAGGAGATTAAGGATGAGCTAGCTCATGTGGAGGCCCCAACAAACTTGGATACCTTCATTGACCTTGTCATACACACTGATACTAGGCTCAGCAAGCAACATGGGGAAGACAGGATGTTTGTGCTATTACCTGGCCAGTGCCCCTTGGTACCTTTTGCCAACCCACACCCCGAACTCATGCAGCTGGGTAGCATCCACTGCCATGTGACCCCTGAGGAAAAGGAGCACTGTCACAGGCTGTGTTTCTACCTTGAAGGATCCAGCCATACTCGTGCCAACTGCCCATCCTGAGCTCTAGTCCAAGCAGTTTGGGAAATGATCAAACCCAGGCCAGCTAGAAGGGGTTCGCCTGGGTAATCCTCAAGATACTGCACCCCTACTCCTCACCTAGGCACATCCCAGGCATGGTGAGCACTCACTGCACCTTGAAGTCCAGATTTGACTCCTTGTTCCAGGAGAGCCTTACTGAATCCCCCCACAGTGGGTGCTGGTGGACTTTGGAGCAGCAGACCACTTCATAGATGCTCATACAATCCAAGCCCTTTGGTTGAATCAGAATACCCAGACTGTCCCTAACCTCCTGGAAACTATAGATGGTTCATACCTGTTATTGGGGGCAGTGCCTCTGGAGTTGCCACTCAGGACCATCAGGAAGTCCTTCAGTTCAGAACGATCCACTCACCACACTTCCTCATAATCTTTGGCATTTCATGGCTGGTGGCTCAAGATCCACACATCCTCTGGCAGGAGCATCAGGTTAGCTTCTGATCCAAGTTCTGCGTGAAGGTCTGCCTACACGCACACCATCTGATGAACCCCAGAGCCAAGACATGCCCCTCGGGCCCTGACCATGGGTCAGGTGGGACCACAACATGAGTTGACTCCAGAAATGTCTCCTGTGGTGGGCTGTCCACCCAACACAATACACTAGAGGAGGAATTAAATTTTCTGGGACTGGTCAGCTTGAAAAAGAGACTACTGAGGGGAGATTCAATAGAGGTCTATAAAATCATGAATGGTGTGGAGAAAGTGAATAGGAAGGAGTTATTTACCCCTTCACATAACACAAGAATCAGGGGTTACCAATGAAATTAGTAGGCAGCAGGTTTAAAATAAACAAAAGTAAGTACTTCTTCCATGGTCAACCCGTGGAACTCATTTCCAGGGGATGTTGTGAAGGCCAAAAGTATAACTGGGTTCAAAAAAGAAAAAAAGTTCCTGGAGGATGGTCAATCACTGCCATTAGTCAAGATGCTCAGGGATGCAACCCCATACTCTGGGTATTCTTAAATGTCTGACTGCCAGAAGCTGGGACTAAGTGACAGGGGATGGATCATTTGATGATTGCCCTGTTCTGTTCATTCCTTCTGAAGCACCTGGCTCTAGCCACTATCAGAAGACAGGATATTGGGCTCGGTTCATCATTGTTCTGCCGCAATATACCCATTCTTAAGCTCTTATGGGCTTGTGGCCTATGTCATTGGACTGGAGAGATGGAACTTCCCTGGTATTCAACACACGCAAGATTATGTGCAAAATGGCCACTCGATGACTTGGGATGAAATCCATAGTATCTATGAGATACTACAGTGATGAGCACAGAATAAGAACTTAAATAGAATGGATCTAAAGTGCCTAGAAAAATACAGATGTGCTAGTGATGTGGAGCTGTACTGAGCAGGCACCTCATTGAATCCCCTGAGAGAAACTCTGGCAAAATGCCCAACACCATGATCAATAACATCTATCTTCCTAGACAAAACTTTCAATAGAACATTAAGGGGTAAGCAGTAGTAACCCCGATGGAAGGGAAGCATGGTCCAGCAGTTAAGATGCTCTCCTGGGATGTGTGTTGGAGTCCCTGCTCTGCAACAGATTTTCTGTATGACTTTGGGCAAGGCATTTAGCTTCTTTGTACCTCATTCCCCATCCATAAAATGGGCTTAGACTTGAGGTGGCTATTAGTCTAACTACTAAGCGAAGAAACTGCCACAAATTGGCCCTACCATCCCTTGGCGTTGGAAAAAAGGGAGGATTCATAGATTTGAAGGCCAGAAGGGACCATCATGATCACCTAGTCTAACCTACTGCACAACGCAGGCTACAGAACCTCACCCACCCAGTCCTGTAATAGACCTATAACCTCTTGATGAGTTACCGAAGTTCTCAAATCTTGATTAAAGACTTAAAGTTACAGAGAATCCACCATTTACTCTAGTTTAAACCTGCAAATGACCCATGTTCTACGCAGCAGAGGAAAGTGTAAAAACCCCCAGAGTCTCTGCCAATCTCACTTGGGGGGAAATTCCTTCCTGACCCCATGTAGGGCAATCAGTTGGATCCTGTACATGTTGACAAGACCCACCAGCCAGACATCTGGGAAAAAATTCTCTGTTGTAACTCAGAACTCTCCCTATCTCCAGTCACTTGGGATATGGGCCACAAGCCATTGTAGGCAGTCTCATCATACCATCCCCTCCACAAACTTTTCAAGCTCAGTCTTGAAGCCAGTTAGGTCTTTTTCCCCCACTGCTCCCCTTGGAAGGCTGTTCAAGAACTTCACTCCTCTGATGGTTAGAAACCTTTGTCTAATTTCAAGCTTAAACTGGTTTTGGGACAATTTATATCCATTTGTTCTTGTATCAACACTGGCACTTAACTCCTCCCCCTACCTGCTATTTATCCCTCTGATATACTGGCAGAGAGCAATCAGATCTCCCCTCAGCCTTTGTTTGATTAGGCTAAACAAGCCACATGTCTTGAGTCTCCTCTCATAAGGTAGATTTTCCATTCCTTGGATCACCCTAGTAGTCCTTCTCTGCACCTGTTCCAGTTTGAATTCACCTTTCTTAAACATGGGACACTACAACCGCACACAGTATTCCCGATGAGGTCTCACCAGTGCCATATATAATGATAATAACACTTCCCTGTCTCTACTGGAAATAGCTCACCTGGTGCATCCTAGGACTGAATTAGCTTTTTTTCCATGGCTGCATCACACTGGTGGCTTATAGTCATCCTGTGATCAACAATTATGCTCAGGTCTTTCTCCTCCTCTGTTGCTTCTAATAACTACGTCTGCAGTTTACAGCATTCTTATTGCTAGTCCCTAAGTGTATGACCTTGCAGTTTGCACTATTAAATTTCATCACATTTCTATTACACCAGTTTTCAAGGTTGTCCAGCTCTTCTTGTATGATATTCCAGTCCTCGGTATTGGAAATATGTCCCAACGTTGTGTCATCTGCAAATTTTATTAACACAGTCCCACTTTTTGCGCCAAGGTCATTAATGAAAATGTTAATGAAGATTGGTCCCAAGACTGATGCCTGAGGAACTACACAAGTAACCTACTTCCAACCTGACAGTTCACCTTTCAGCATGACCTGTTGTAATCTTCCCTTTAACAAGTTCCTTATCCACCTTTCAATGCTCATATTCATCCCCATCTTCTCCAATTTAACTAATAATTTCCCATGTGGAACTATACCAAATGCCTTAGTGAAATCCATGTAGATTAGATCTAATGTTTTTCCTTTGTCTAGAAAATCTGTTATCCTATCAAAGAAAGATCAGGTTGGTCTGACATGATATACCATTGGTACGATTATGTTTTATTTTATCCCAATTGCCATTTACCTTTCTGTCCCTAACAACTTTCTCTTTCAAAATTTGTTCCAAGACCTTGCATACAATTGAGGTTAAACTAATGGGTCTGTAGTTTCCTGGATCACTTTTCCCCCTTTCTTCAAATTAGGCACTACATTAGCAATTCTCAGGTCATAGGATATGACTCCTGAGTTTACAGATTCATTAACAATCCTTAGTATTGGGCTTGTAATTTCATGTGCCAGTTCCTTTAATATTGTTGGATGGAGATTATCAGGGCCCCTGATTTGGTCCCATTAAACTGTTTGAGTCTGACTTCCACCTCTGATATAGCAATTTTTACTTCCATTAGTCACCCTGCCACTACCCCTAAGCTCCTCATTACCCTTATTAAAAACTGAGACAAAGTACTTGTTTAGGTGCTAGGCCATGCCTAGATTATCTTTAATTTCCATCCCATCATCAGTGTTTAGCAGTCCCACTTCTTTCCTTGTTTTCTTTTTATTATATAGCTATATAATCTTTTGCTGTAATCTTTAATTTCCTTTGCAGGGTCCAACTCTGCTCAGCTTTTGGCAAGTCTCACTTTCCCTACACTTTTTGACCTGCAGGAGGTAGCTTTCCTTAATGATCCATCTCATCTTCCATTCCTTATAGGCTTTCTCCTTTCTCTTAACCTGCTTGCTAATCCAGCTTGATGAATAGTAACCCCTGGTATCAGTGGATAGTAACCTCTTCCATATGACAGCGTATTGACCTTTGTAACTCTGATCCAGGTCCCAATCATATGATGTGGGTTAGGATTATAAAGTTAACATGTTGCATGACAAGGCACAGTATCTACTCTCAGATGGTGCCACAACTTCAGTTGTGATCTGTATATTTGTACCTAAAAACATAGGTGTAGAAATCTGAGTCCCAAATCTTGGAAGTAGAAAATTGCACCTGTGATTTTTAGAGGCTGCTTTTGGAAATTTGCCACCAAAGGTTACAGGAATTTTTGGAATCAGATGCATACAATGAAGAATGCTGATAAGTGCACAAAATGAATGCAGACGTTCCCATGCAGTCATTGCTATGATATGAGGCACACTATTAACAAGGCAGGCCATTCACTTTTCAGAAATACAGCCAGAATAGCCAACTGTTTGTTTGTTTTGGGCTTCCATCAATCTGCCAGCTATTCCTGAACTTCTAAACAGCGACATTATCCTCTAACACCCGAGTGCCACTACTGCGCAGAGTGGTAGATAAGTGTTTCACATAGTGCAGGGACTTTACCCCAGAGAGGAAAGATGTATATACTATCATGTATATACAGAGCAACAAAGGGCTCAGTGCAGTTTAATGGGATTTTTTTCTCTTTTCAGAAGAAAAGAAGAGCTTTAGTTTGTATTGTTAGATGAGCTATTTTATTTATTACAATAGAAAATGGTGTTTTCCTCTTCCCATGACAATCACGTGACAATTAATAATCAAAAGGACCGTGTCTATTCTTTTCTTTATTTTTTTGTTCTAGGGGTAAAAAAGAAAACAACAACTTATTTTGGGGGAGACAAAACCCTTTATTGCAAGCTAGCCAAAGGCAGTCTCTATCTAACATCTCACTGCAGTTCTGCTTTTTAAATTGATTGCAAATTGTGTCATATCAGATGTGAGGTAAACCGAGGACTGCAGATTGCATAGATAACATGCATTTGACTGGGGACATTTGCCAACCCTCTTTTCCAAATGTTATCCGTTGTCCTCTTAAAAGTCAAAAGCTATCAACACCAGTGAGGCTCTCTTCACCATAGCAAATGCAGTAACAGAATCAGAATGAATGCATATTAGAAGCAATGTCTGATATTACAACACCACATTTCATAGTGAGAGTACCGGATAAGGAGTCTCAATTTATATTACACCTGAAGCATGAAATTGCTTCTTTCTCTCCCCCAAATTATCATCTTCTAAAACACATACAAGGAAAAAAGGTTATCTGGAAAGTTAATTGTGGCTGGGTAAAAAAATCAGTACTAACATACTGTCTGGCACCCTAGACTCAAGCAATTAAACAAAGCATTAAGGCTTCCTTGTGAGGATAGCATTGTCCCTAGGATTATTGCCAGCATAATTTTTTTACCTGCTGAACATGGTGTAATTTAGGTGCAGTCTTGTTAAATTAGTGAAGTCTAGTAGGTGCATGTGACTGGCAAATGAATTATGAATATGTTGATCAATTTGCTCATTCTGTATCGGCCGCGTAACAATGCCCATTGCAAATCAGACTTCACATTCAGAGATACGGTACAGCATTTCATGAAACGTTGAACTGTGATATAACTGAGGCAAGGGTGGGGGGTTGAGGTAATATCTTTAATTGGACCAACTTCTGTTGGTGAATGACAAGCTTTTGAGCTAGGCAGAGTTCTTCAGGTGTGATACTGATATTCTTATGCCAGATTGTTCCCACTGGGTGGTAATGCGCATAAAGAAGGCAGGGAAGCGAGGATCCTGTTGTGGAGTTTCCTATGCATCCTTCCATCAGGGGAGGTGGATTTTGCTCCTTTTTCCTATAGAAGAACTGTGCCTAGCCCACAAACCTCATAGATTCCCTAAGATCTGTAGAGATCTCAAAGATTAGCAAGGACATTGAAGCCACATTTCCAGGGATTCCCTGCCTGGGACTACCCCTTGCCACAACCTTCCCTTAGAGATCTCCACTCTCCAGCCTGCTCACCATTCCCTCTCCCTGCCCCTCACCCCCATGTGAATCCCTGGACTTGATGGGTTCAAGGGCTACCACTGATCAATAGGGTACAATCTAACCTTCTGTTTGGCAGTGGAGTGAAGTGAGTCAGTGGTTTCTATCAGCTCTGAGTAGAGAAAAATCTACCATCAAAACTGGCCTTAACTGACAACCTTGTTACCCATGTCAGCAGAGAGGCCATGCATTCCTTAGAAAGGAGATTGGGACTGTCCTCTCATTCCTTGAGGCAAGGATAAGGATGTAGCCCATGCTGTGCCATTTCCATGTGGCATGGCCTGCCCCTGCCTGGGCGTGCACCTTTTTCAACACCGGTGTCACTGGTTCACCAGTATAGCTTTTTTATCCACATTGGACAGATGTTTAGTCATGGGGTGTGTAGCTGAAGCCTCAGGAGAAAAGATGAAAGTCCTAGGACCCCCAGAAGTACATGCAGTGACACAACAGCAAAGGAGAGCAGGTGGCCAGGGTTCCATATCCATTTACTGTGGGAAACAACGTAAGTGGGTGAAGGAAAAGTACCCTTACTAAGAGAACATTGCAACCATTATGGCAGGGCGTGCAAGAGCAGAGGAAGGTCTCAGAAGGATTCAGTCAGACTTGTACAAGAGGGGGACGGCACATTACAGGGAGGTAATGAGAGAGTCATGATGTCCTTGAGTCCAAGAGCGTATCAAGTTCAGGCTGTCAGGACAGGAAAAATATCAACCTCCATGCATGCACCAATGTTATTAGGGAAACAATGTGACTCCTTAGGGACCCTCAATGTGGGGACCCTCAATGTGACCCCTTAGGATGAATTGGACTCGAACACAACCATTACAGAGAGCAGGAGCAATCTAATGTACTACAATAGGAGCATAGTGCAGTCAATAGGAAAATGCGATCTAACAGTAACTAACCTAAAAAACTGAAGTTTGTGGTGGAGGATGGCAAGTACCACAGACCTCTCTGGGTGAATATAGTTATACAAGCCATAGATCTGGTCAGGATGCAGAGTCAGAATTATATAGCTGCAGTGAAAGAAGTGAAATGAGTAGTCCCATGACAATGGAAAGAATTTTAAAAGCATATGGGGATGTTTCCAAAGGTAATAGGTGTCTCAAGGAAAAGCAGTGACTGGAAGTTGACTCTACACTGGAACCCGTGCTTATTATGAAGGCAATTCCAGTGGCACTATGCAATGCAGTACACAAGGAACTCGAAAGTCTGCAGAGCAGGGGTATCATAGCACCTGCACAGGCCAGTACCGCCTGGATAAGCAGCAAGGTGTTGGTAAAGATGCCATCAGACAAATTAGGTATATGCACAGACCTCAAGCAATTGAACTGGGCACAGAAAGGATGCCATTGTCCACTGCCCACAACCGATGACACCTTGCCAGAACTTTCCAAAGCCAGCGTCTTTATGGTTTGATGTGAGGAACAGGTTTTGGCATATAAGCCTGAAAAAGAGTTCAGCATGCTGACAAACTTTGCAACACCATCTGATCACTACAGATGACTGCGCTTGCTGATGGGCCCAGCACCAGCGGGGTTCCAGAGAAGACTCACCCAAGTGCTGGAAGGGCTGCCTGGGGTGAAAATAATTGCAGATGATCTCTTCATTATATACAGCTTATACTGGTATAGCTTATGCCAGTTTGGCCAAACAAAATAACTAACTAAACTAGTATAAAGCGCCTTATACTGGTATAACTGTATCTACACTAGGGGTTTTACTGGCATAGCTATGTGAGTAAAAAACAAGCAACCAAACTCCAACACACCTCAGACTAACATAGTGATGCTGGTAAAACTTCTGAGTGTAGACCAGTAGGAAATTACCCACGGTACAATCTGGACTAATGAACAGTTGTGTCCCCTCAGTTCTCCAACCTGGGGTGCCTGTTACACTGCTTCGCTGTGAGAGCAACCACTCCTGGTTTGCTCAGATACAGCCGCCAGCATGTAAGTTACTCCCAGTTATAGCATATGAGTACTGCAGCCAGCCGCTCTTGAATTACACTGCAGAGTAACACCAGCAACTTCCAGTCCCAGAGACTTTCCCCAGAAATGTATGCCCTGTACTGCCCCGCTCTCTCTTGGACAATACAAGCTCTCATAAAGTCTGTCACTTTATTAGTAAATAATGATATGCACAAATCCTGTTAAATATTTTCCCAAACACTTCAGTTCAAACACACCGATTTAGATAAATCAATAAAATAAATGTATTAACTACAAAAGATAGATTTTAAGTGACTACAGGTAATGAGGCATAAAAGTCAGAACTGGTTACAAGAAAATAAAAATAAAATGCAACTAATACCTAATTTAACAAGCTAAGTGAATTCAAAGTAAAGGTCTCTCTCATCACATGTTTCAGCAGTCTCTACTGGATGAATTCATTTCAGTCAGGATTCCTTCCTCAATCCAGTGCTGCCTCCTTTGTTCTTCAAGTGTTGTTGATGCTGTGGGTAAAGAGAAAAGGAGAGGTAAGTGTGTCTCCTCTCCCTTCTTACAATACTTTCTCTTCTTCAAGAATCATCTCCATCTGAGGTTCAGGAGACAGAAAGTCTGTGTAGATGGGAATCCCAAGCTGTTTCTTTATCAAGATTTAGATTTTTTGCCTGCATCCTCTTTCCTGCCAAAGAATGGCCACTTAACCAGGTGATGGTCCATTTGATTTTGTTGACATCTGGCTGAGGAACTGGTTTGTGACTGCTCCCCAGATCTGCAACATGTCTTTGTAACATCGTACAGTAGAATCTAATAACTCTACATACAATATTGCCACACATTTTACCAGGACAATAATGGTCAGCAAATTGAGTTTTCAAATGACACCCCACAGGGCATACTTTGTACAAAATTCATCAAAGTCCTGTATAATAGGGTGAACATAGGGTTTCAGATTGTCACAACCAGGCCTTACTGTAGGCAAGTCTACACTTAAAATGCTGCATCAGCCTAGCTGCACAGATGGAGCTGTGCTGCTGTAGTGCTTTAATAAAGATGCTCTATCCTGACGGAAGAGATATCTCCCGTTGGCCTAGTTAGCCACTTCCTCTCAGGGAGGTGGATTATGTCAGCAGGAGAAACTCTCCCACCAACATAGTGCTGTGTACAACAGGGGCTAGATAGGTATACTGCCGCTTGTATAACAGGGGTGTGGATTTTTCACATCCCTGAGCAAGGTAGTTATACCCATATAGGTCTGTAGTGTAGACCATAACTGTGTTAGAGAAAAGGGATAGTCTGATAAATTAATCCTGCCTCAGTGGGGGATGGACTAGATGACCTCTAGAGGACCCATACAGTCCTACCTTTCTATGATTTCAGTGGTTGTTGTACAGTGGCACTTGTCTTTCATCTCTTGGTTACTCACAGTACTTCCTGCATACGTATGTTAATACCTCAATTTCCAGGAGTATCTAATGCTTTGGATCCCTCAAGTTTTGGATGCCCAAGTTGAGACACCTTAAAGAGGCTGGATGTGAAGGTGGATGCACAGCACTGTTGAAAATCAGGGCATTTTAATTGCCTCCAAATGAGCATCCCAAAATCTAGGCACCTATAATCACTAGTCTCTTCTGAAAATCCCAATCTCTGTGCACAAATTTTACAGCTAGAACAGAGTATTTTAAAAAACAAGTAAAAAGAGCTAGTTTGTCAATTTTCAGGGCACTAGACTCCCAAACAGAAGTTGTTCCAGAGTGAATTAACAGTGAAACAAAGGACACTCTACTGATGCTACAGACTAATAACAAGTTAAACCTGCGTCAAATGACAGCCTAAGGGCAGAAATAAACTGAAGTCCTTTAAGTACTTTGATGCCAATATTTCTTGTATTTTTTTTAAAAGGCTCCTAGGGCTACGCTAGGCCTGAGGTGCCTATAACAATGATGGATTATCAAGTCCATCCCTGTACTAATGTACTTTAGCAAAGGCCCTAAGGGAGTTAGGTGCCCAACTCCATTGGCATTCAGGGCTGAGCGCCAACTTTAGGAAAATCTGATTCCTACGTAGTGTTTGAATTTAGAAACACACAAAGTGAGGCACCTAAAATCATTCGTCAGTTTTGAAAATTTGGCAGCTATTTTTTTTCCCAGTGAGCAAGTATAAACATTTCCAGCTAAGTAGCCAATTCTAGTTAAGTGTTTAAATTGTACATGGAGCAGAGTTTGAGAATTGCTAAAATAGCGATTTCTACCCCTGCCTATAAGTCTTTAGGGTAATTTCTATCCAATCCTATTGAATGTCTATAGAATCTTATTGGTCTAATTTTATTCTATCGGGCTTTCCCACATTGTTCTGGAGTTCTCTTAGTGAATGCTGAAGCAAAGAGAAAACAAATAAATGTTGATGTTCTTACATTCCTTAGGTCATGCACCAGTCTGCAAGGGAGGCCTTTTGTAGTTTAACCTAATCTGACACTGACAATCCCAATTTTAGGAGCTGTTGGCATTTTTCAGAGCACAGCAAGCTTCTAACTTGGTATAGATAGTTGATGTATACAAAGAGTAGATGCCAATAGTCTTGCATTCACTGGAATGCAAAAAAATATGCGTTTGAGTCCCACAGTATGTGAGACAAGGGTATCCCATTTATATGTGCCAGTCCTGTGCTGTCATTCTCTAAATCAGAGATGCTTACAACAACCACACATCCACAATAAACAAAGTGTTTTTTTAAAATTGGCACATAAGATGAGATTTACACATCACATTTATTGGCCCCAGTATGGATATTGAGGAGTTAATCATGTGCTGAGTGCTGTGGCACATGACCAAACTCTGAACAGAGATTATTAAATGGCGAGACACAAGTCTAACAGTGAGCAGGAGGGGAACATATGGTATGAAACTCATTATTTGTATACAGCTGACTTGAAATTTGAAAAATGTGCCCCCATGATCTGTGGGCCTGATTCTCCTCTTGCACTGGTGTAAAACAGGGGTACCTATTAATGTCAATGAGTTTATACTGTTGTAAAACGGCTGAATCAGACCCTAAAGCTGTACTCTATTGTGAGAAGAAATTAATGTACAGTTATGCAAGCAGTTCGACATAATGGAAGACATTTCCCCTTGCTATTATTTTGCATGGATTTTATACATACCAAAAATTCAACAAACCATATATATACAGCATCACTAAAATACATACAACTATTTTAGGGTGGAAGGCAGCAACCAGTTCGTGCACAGCACAATGCACAACAGCACAGAGAAATTTTGGCTAAATACATTGTATAATCTCTTACACTTACACAGAGACTCAGAATTGGTCAGATTTTCAAAACTTGGCCTGCACAAATGTACATATAAAAATACATCTCACTGGTCATTTGCATATGTGGATGGGAATCTGGGAGGCAGTGACCATGAGTTGGTTGAGTTCAGGATCCTGACGCAGGGAAGAAAGGTAAGCAGCAGGATACGGACCCTGGACTTCAGGAAAGCAGACTTCGACTCCCTCAGGGAACGGATGGGTAGGATCCCCTGGGGGACTATCATGAAGGGGAAGGGAGTCCAGGAGAGCTGGCTGTATTTCAAGGAATCCCTGTTGAGGTTACAGGGACAAACCATCCCGATGAGTCGAAAGAATAGTAAACATGGCAAGCGACCAGCTTGGCTTAATGGTGAAATCCTAGCGGATCTTAAACATAAAAAAGAAGCTTACAAGAAGTGGAAGGTTGGACATATGACCAGGGAAGAGTATAAAAATATTGCTCGGGCATGTAGGAAAGATATAAGGAGGGCCAAATCGCACCTGGAGCTGCAGCTAGCAAGAGATGTCAAGAGTAACAAGAAGGGTTTCTTCAGGTATGTTGGCAACAAGAAGAAAGCCAAGGAAAGTGTGGGCCCCTTACTGAATGAGGGAGGCAACCTAGTGACAGAGGATGTGGAAAAAGCTAATGTACTCAATGCTTTTTTTGCCTCTGTTTTCACTAACAAGGTCAGCTCCCAGACTGCTGCGCTGGGCATCACAGAATGGGGAAGAGATGGCCAGCCCTCTGTGGAGATAGAGGTGGTTAGGGACTATTTAGAAAAGCTGGACGTGCACAAGTCCATGGGGCCGGACGAGTTACATCCGAGAGTGCTGAAGGAATTGGCGGCTGTGATTGCAGAGCCCTTGGCCATTATCTTTGAAAACTCGTGGCGAACGGGGGAAGTCCCGGATGACTGGAAAAAGGCTAATGTAGTGCCAATCTTTAAAAAAGGGAAGAAGGAGGATCCTGGGAACTACAGGCCAGTCAGCCTCACCTCAGTCCCTGGAAAAATCATGGAGCAGGTCCTCAAAGAATCAATCCTGAAGCACTTACATGAGAGGAAAGTGATCAGGAACAGTCAGCATGGATTCACCAAGGGAAGGTCATGCCTGACTAATCTAATCACCTTTTATGATGAGATTACTGGTTCTGTGGATGAAGGGAAAGCAGTGGATGTATTGTTTCTTGACTTTAGCAAAGCTTTTGACACGGTCTCCCACAGTATTCTTGTCAGCAAGTTAAAGAAGTATGGGCTGGATGAATGCACTATAAGGTGGGTAGAAAGCTGGCTAGATTGTCGGGCTCAACGGGTAGTGATAAATGGCTCCATGTCTAGTTGGCAGCCGGTGTCAAGTGGAGTGCCCCAGGGGTCGGTCCTGGGGCCGGTTTTGTTCAATATCTTCATAAATGATCTGGAGGATGGTGTGGATTGCACTCTCAGCAAATTTGCAGATGATACTAAACTGGGAGGAGTGGTAGATACGCTGGAGGGGAGGGATAGGATACAGAAGGACCTAGACAAATTGGAGGATTGGGCCAAAAGAAATCTGATGAGGTTCAATAAGGATAAGTGCAGGGTCCTGCACTTAGGATGGAAGAACCCAATGCACCGCTACAGACTAGGGACCGAATGGCTAGGCAGCAGTTCTGCGGAAAAGGACCTAGGGGTGACAGTGGACGAGAAGCTGGATATGAGTCAACAGTGTGCCCTTGTTGCCAAGAAGGCCAATGGCATTTTGGGATGTATAAGTAGGGGCATAGCCAGCAGATCGAGGGATGTGATCGTTCCCCTCTATTCGACACTGGTGAGGCCTCATCTGGAGTACTGTGTCCAGTTTTGGGCCCCACACTACAAGAAGGATGTGGATAAATTGGAGAGAGTCCAGCGAAGGGCAACAAAAATGATTAGGGGTCTAGAGCACATGACTTATGAGGAGAGGCTGAGGGAGCTGGGATTGTTTAGTCTGCAGAAGAGAAGAATGAGGGGGGATTTGATAGCTGCTTTCAACTACCTGAAAGGGGGTTCCAAAGAGGATGGCTCTAGACTGTTCTCAATGGTAGCAGATGACAGAACGAGGAGTAATGGTCTCAAGTGGCAATGGGGGAGGTTTAGATTGGATATTAGGAAAAACTTTTTCACTAAGAGGGTGGTGAAACACTGGAATGCGTTACCTAGGGAGGTGGTAGAATCTCCTTCCTTAGAGGTTTTTAAGGTCAGGCTTGACAAAGCCCTGGCTGGGATGATTTAACTGGGAATTGGTCCTGCTTCGAGCAGGGGGTTGGACTAGATGACCTTCTGGGGTCCCTTCCAACCCTGATATTCTATGATTCTATGATATGTAGCGTAGGCATGCAAATATGTATCCATTTGCCCATGTAAAGTCCTGGGAATCAGCCCCTTAATAAATTGGCAGGTCTGAAGGACTTGTGCCTTTAAAATTTCATCAGAAGTGATGATGAAATGAATTTGCTGCAAATCAATCTCTCTAATCATTACTATCCATCATCATCAAAATCTCCAGTGCTAGATAAATACCTCCTCAAAGATTTTTGTGTTTAGGAATTTACAAAATTGAAGTGGCCATAGGTTTTACTATCGGTTTTATCGCTCTTTCAGGAATCTGTCTATCTTCCAACAAGGTAAACATGTGAACAGCCTTCTCTTAATCTTTTCTTCTGGCTATGCGCATTAACTATAGTGTGTGCATTTTTTGATCTTGCTCTGAGATGTCGGATATCTTAACTCATTGTCATGTCCATTATCTCTTCACCTACTTCTCTTTCCCTCCCCCTGCCCTGGGTGATGGGAACTTAGTGCTTCATATTGCTGTTGACAGACCACCTCTCCAGTTACGTAATGTCAATGCTGAAGGGATACATAGCTTTTGGCTCTCAGTTTCATGCTAAAGGGACTGATATGTAGAGTCCAAACATGTCCTAGCTCTATTTGCTTCCATCCAAACAGGCTGAAAGTAATACCCAAGCCTTTCTTGTTCCAAATTTCAAAAGGTGCCTCAATTTAGTGACAGGTAATTTTTACTTTTAAATTTTATTTTCTTCACTGCTTTTTTTCTTTGGCAGAGCTTTAGCTTCAGTCCCAGTTTCTGATTTTCATTATTCATCTGCTCTATTATCCTATTTAGAACCAGCTTCTGGTATCCATACAATTCCATTGAAATCAATAGGACTACTCAGACAAAGGCTATCCTCCATGTAAGGGTGACAAAAGTCAAGCCTGTAGCTATTTGTGGAAATGAATTCTCTGACCTAGTTTTTTTATGAGATGAGACATTTCAGTGACTACCTACCTATCTAGACTATTAAATAGGTATCCGCTATAATCCAAGAGGCTGTCATCAGTATCAGAACTTGCCAATTCTAGTTTCCTCCTTACTTCTCCTGTAGCAGATGGGGGTAATTTTTTAAAGATTTCTCTTTTCTCTGTTCCCCCCTCCTTTCCTTTCTGATTCTTCCTCTACTTCTTTTCCTTACTGCTTCTCTCTTCTTCTTTGTTGTGTATGGCTGTAGCTGTGGGAAAATTAAGCTGAAGAAGTGAGTTTTGTATTGTGTGCTGAAGACCTAAGATATGTCACTTCTGGGAATGAGATCCAAAGCCTTTGCCCTATGCTTGGAAGGCCTTGACTCCTGCAGTTAGCCTCACCCTGAGGCTGACTGAGGTAGTTGTTGAGGGAGGATATTATTGCAAAGAGGGAGATACACTCCAATGTAGCTTGAGCCAATTCTATGGATCAATCCTTAAAGATTAATACCAGTGGCCCTGGGATCAGGTAGATGTAAAAGTGGCTTAACGCAGGGGCGTGCACAGGAATAAAAATTTGGCCACTTTTGGAGGGGCACTTTCTGTGCCCCCTGTGGCCAGAAGGGTTGCCTCCCCACCCCGCGGCCAGAGGAGCTGCCTCCCCTCTCCCCTGCCGCGGCCCCAGCACTGGTGGAGCTGGCTCTCCCCCAGCGGCCCCAGGGCCAGAGGAGCAATCATCTCCTGCACCAGTCTGGGGGCGGTGGAGCTTGCTTTCCCCACTCCAGCCCCAGAGGAGTTCTGTGCCCCACTGATTGGAGGGGCTGCTTCTGCTTGAACCATTTGTGCATGTCCCTGTCTTAGTGTCATCTTTGTCCCCACCCACTTGCACTGAACACAACTCAGCTGCTCTGGAGAAACTGGTCCTTATTTAAATATATGGTTCTTTCTCAAGCAGCATAAAAACTAATTCATTTTAATATATTCTAGAGTGGAATACTCATCTAGAGTCTGGTAGTGTGAGTTTCTGAGCCCCTTCACCTGCCTTCAAACATAATGCAACTATCAGGAATTTGTATTTTCCTTGCACTGTTTTTGAAGTCAGTGAGAGTGGGAGTCTAATTCATGGTTCATTCTGGCCTTAAAATCTATTGTGACCAGATAGTCTGACCTCCTGCATAATACGGGCCATAGAACTTCACTCATCAATTTCTGCATCAAGCCCATAGCTTCTGTTGGAGCAATAGCATATCTTTAGGAAAGACCTCGTCTCATCCTGACTTAAGTCTTAAAGTGACAAAGAATCTTCCACCTCCCTTGGTAAGTTGTTACAGTTATTAATTACCCTCTCTCTTTTAAAATTGTGTGTTATTTCTAGCCTGAATTTGCTTAGCTTCAGCTTCCAGACACTAGATTTGTGTTATGCCTTTGTCAGTTAGATAAAAGTCTCGTACTGTGAGGCAGATTTATTTTCCAGACCTTACATCATTCTTGTAGCTTTTTTCAAAGCCCTTTCCAATTTTTCAACATCCTTTTTAAAGTGAAGACACCGGAACTAGAAACAAAGTTCCAATAATGCTCTCACTGAGACTGTATGCACTACTTTTCCTTGATATTCCCATTCTGACACATACAAGTGTCACATTAGTTCTCAGCCATGGCATCACGCTAGGCACTCAAGTTCAGGGTCATGGTGGATAACTAACTAAAGGCCTTTACAGGGACATTGTTTTCTAGGACCATAGTGCACTACCATGCAAGTGTTCCTAGTTGCATGACTTTGCAGGTAGCTGTATTAATGTACATGTTGTTCAAATGAGCCCAGCTCACCAAGCAATTCAGATAACTGTATAAAACTGACTTGTCCTTAGTACTTATCAGTAATACCAATTCTGCAGCCCTAGCACTCACCTTCTCTCTGTGGGTAGGCAACTCTTTGCACTATGCTATATTACTAGTGGTGGTTTCCCACTTTTACTAAAGGTTTGGGTCCACTCTGTGAAGATGAAACATTTGATGTCAATAAGACTTGTCACGTGAGTTGATACTACTCAGACTATTGGGGCTGCAGAACAGGGCCCAAGAAAATATATCATAAATTTCAGTTAGTACCTTTTCTCTGAGATTCTGACCTCTGGGAATTTGATTGTGTGCAGTAACTTTGAAGCACAGATACAAATACAGTGTGCATCATAAGAATATTCTATAATTATAACAATCTATACCTCAGTGTCTTACCACCCACATTATAGCGTTCAGGGCAAATTAATGAGCATATGCTACATTTCTAGTTCTGTTTGACTCTGTCTATAATATGGAAACGCTGTCATCTGTTCACAGCAGCCACTGATTTGTAAGTTGTGAACTAGCAAATGCCAATGTCTAGTTACAATGCTCTGATGCAGCTGCTGCTGCCTCCATTTATGCCATAAAATCTTTTCCTTCCTGGGCATTTCTATCATTTAACCACCATTTGCACTTTTATAACTAATTTTTTGTCCTGTTGGAAGTGATTCATTCAACCAGTGTCCCTTCCCCTCCTGTTTTCCCAGGTAGTTATAAGTTCACCATCACTGCAACACTGGAATGAAATATAAATACCTGTTAGTCCCTGCTGTTTGACACTACAGTAGCTTATTTTCCTTCAGATGAAAGCCTTGCACTGTTTGTTAACCTTGAGTTTAACTGCTTAGGGCTTGAGTAAACGAAAAGCTTTTCACATACCTGTCTATAACAAAATTGCCGTGTTCCACATAGTCATGTGCCTTTGTGTCTCTGTGGGCAGGCAACTGAGTGCACTATGACCTGCTATAATTGGCCAACCTGTTGTGAAGTTAAAGCACACTAAAAGTATTAAAATAATCCCCACTAAAGTCCTCCAGAGCTCTCATCACTCAACCCCCCCAATACGCATGAATAAATATTGTTTGGGCTAATCGGTGCTATGCCTATAAACTCACTACAGTTGTTCTGCACCATCATTACTAACATTATGGTTAGATTATGCCTGGCTACTATACTCATAGGTAGGACACAATAAGTCTTTAACTCACCCACAGAGTAACTAGGCCCAGAAAGGTGGTATGGAAAGAGTGTTCCCTAGTAGCATCCCAGGGATGCAAACCAACTGGATGGGAATGACTTGGGGTGAAGAGGTAGCTGGTGGTCCTGACCAGAGAAGATGGTGATAAGTATCTTTGAGGCGGAGTGAGAAAATCCCCCCAAATCCAGTATAAAATCTATCCTTTTGACACAGGCTGGACATTTCTGGATCATTCCAGTTCATTTTCAGTATGCTGTAAAATTCAAGAAGTTTTTGGGACCCCCACCCCTCCATGGTTTTAGCCAAAATACTAGGATGAAAGGGAGGGTTTGCAGCCCCATATTCACTCTTCTCCCCCAACAGAATCAAACATTTGGGGTCAATTTCATCCAACTTTGATGTTCTTCTGAACCAGGTGCTTAACCTAAGCTAGGGCTCAATACTACAAAACCTTAGCGCATTTTGAGCAAACAAATACTCTTAACTCCCGTCCACACCCATTTGTGAGGCCACAGTCATTTACTGTTAAACTCTAAAGGCTTTGTATTATTTTCCTGTCCCTATTTTAGGACTTGTGTGTGTATATGAATTCCATCATTAGGTGTGACCTAAATAGTCATGCTAATTGAGACATTTATTGCTCACACAACATGCTCCTGTGCACATTGCAGCATCTAGTAATTTCTCGAAGAAAGGAAAAAAGCTTTTTTGAAAGAAATATAAAAAGCCAAAGACTAAGATTATCGCTTGTCCTTTTTGTAATTGTAGTGTAATCAGCATTCTAGATTATATTTACATTTCAAAGAAACAGGGAGCCCTATTCAACAGCTGTGCAATTACATTCCACTTACAGCTCACATTCACTCTCAGATAGAGTATCCTGGTGGTCCATGCCTCATGTTTCACTTCTGCGCGAGGATACAACAGCTTCCTTTAATAGAGGCCAATGATTATGAACGTGAATGGTATTTTATATGGAAATAGTGTAAGCATATTTTTTTCTGATTCCTGAAATTGTGATGGCCAATTCAATGCAAAGTGACTTATTAACAAAGGAATCTAACAATAGTGCTACTGTTCTTGGCTTATGTTTGAGTCCCTCTTGATGGCAATTCAACTTATCTCATCACTTAGCAGCAGTTTTCTTTCTATGGGTGTGACCATTAGGTTTACAAAAAAAAGTCCAGTCAATTACAGCTGGGTGAATAATGGATTTTTTGGTTCACCTGCACATCTGAATAATTGGGGAAAAAATCATTTGGCGTTAAATCCATAATTTGCAATGAATCACAGAGCCCTGCCATGCACAGCAAGGAGGAGGTGGAAGAGGAAGAGGAGTATGGGGGACAGGCAACCAGGGGATCCAGGACCTGTTTTTGACTCCATAGCAGTTCTGCCAGTTGAGTATGGGTGACCCCAGTGCAGGGGATGGAACCTCAGGTAAGTGTGTAAAGAAATTTTCCAGTACAGGGATGGCACCACCAAATCAGCAGGACACGTCTTCTGACTTTTCATTAATTTACTCAGAGTAGAAGAGGTAGTGGTACAACAAAGAGAGGTAGAATCGCTACCTGCTTTTCATTTCCCTCTAGAGTTAGGGTGGGAGAGGGCATGCGGAACAGTTTATGTGCACAGGGATATCCCTTTAAACCTCTTGGGACATCTTGATGTAACTTCCGTGGAGGTAGGCTGCAATCCTCTCCCAAAGGTTTCTAGGAATGGCAGCCTTATTTCTTCCTCTGCAGTAGGTCACTTTCCTGCTCCAGATGGCTATAACTTCAGCAGGCACCATTGCAGTAAACAGGCTAGTGGTATATAGGCCCGGGTGCCTTTGGGGTGCCAACAGCCGCTGTGCTCTCTCTGCCAGGAGTGAGATATCAACTAAAATCATCACTACCTGTGGAAAATGGTACCAGTAGTCAGTGCCATGGCCCTATACCCATAGTTTCCTGCAACCAAGCCATCCCCCCTCATTTCCCTCACCCCTGGCCGGTCATACTCACCATGGCTTGAGCTGAGAGTAGCACGAGGGATCAGGAACTCCAAAGCAGAAGTGTCATAAGTTTGTCTCATTTAACACTTTAGGGGAGCAAGGGAAAGGGGCATTTTGAAGCTTAAGTTTTGCTTTCCAATCTTACTATACTGACAGTGGTACCTTTGCGTGTTTTTTCTGTAGCTGTGGTCACTGCAGCCTTCACCTTCACTGACCTGTGAAAGGCACAGTTGATGTATGTGTAGCTACAATGGACAGCAGTATTCCTTCCTCTTGTTTATTTATTAGGGTTCCTAAATATTTTTAAGTTACAATGTATTTACTTTTACATTCTTCAGATTATTTTGGAGCTCTTTTTGTTAGTGAATAAAATGCTTTTGTTTTGAGTTATTCATCTTAGTTTACAAAACATGATGTATAATTAAGGCTAAGATTTTGTCATGTTTATTTTTAGGAAAAGTCATGGACGGTTCATGGGCAATAAATAAAAATTCACAGAAGCCTTGACCTGTCTGACTTTTGCTGCTGCAGCTCCATGGTTTCCTCCAGCACCGTGGTGGCTGGGAGCCGTAGGGTGACCATATTTCCCGGACAGAAAACAGGACACCCCCAGCCACTCGCTCGAGGCGTCCCTCCTCCTCCTCCCCCCACCCCCCGTTGCCCATTGCTGGAACTCTGGGGAGGGCTCCCTCAGGAGGCTGTCGCCTGCCTCTGGAACCCTACTGGGATCCTGGTGGCTGCCAGCTCCAGTCCCTCAGCCCCTGGGACTGAAGCAGAGAATGTCATGGAAGTCTCTGTGACATAAATGTAGCCTTATGTATAAGTTTGAGGATGATACTAAGCGGGGAGGGGTTGCAAGTGCTGGGGCAGATAGGATTATAATTCAAAATGATCTGGGCAAACTGGAGAAATGGTCTGAAGTAAATAGGATGAAATTCAATAAGGAGAAATGCAAAGTACTCCATTTAGGAAGGAACAATCAGTTGCACACATACAAAACGGGAAATGACTGCCTAGGAAGGAGTATTGCAGAAAGAGGTCTGGGGATCATAGCGGGTCACAAGCTAAATATGAGCCAACAGTGTAACACTGTTGCAAAAAAAGTGAACATCATTCTGGGATGTATTAGCAGGAGCGTTGTAAGCAAGATATGAGAAGTAATGCTTCCACTCTACTCTACACTGATTAGGCCTCAACTGGAGTATTGTGTCCAGTTCTGGGCACCACATTTCAGGAAGGATGTGGACAAATTGGGGAGAGTCCAAAGAAGAGAGACAAAAATGATTAAAGGTCTAGAAAACATGACCTATGAGGGAAGATTGAAAAAAACTGGGTTTGTTTAATCTGGAAAAGAAAAGACTGAGGGGACACATTATAACAGTTTTCAAGTACGTAAAAGGTTGTTACAAGGAGGAGGGAGAAAAATTATTGTTCTTAACCTCTGAGGATAGGACAAGAAGCAATGGGCTTAAATTGTAGCAAGGGAGGTTTTGGTTGGACATTAGGAAAAACTTCCTAATTGTCAGGGTGATTAAGCACTGGAATAAATTGTCTAGGGAGGTTGTGGAATCTCCATCATTGGGGATTTTTAAGAGCAGGTTGGACAAACACCTGTCAGGGATGGTCTAGATAATACTTAGTCCTGCCATGAGTGCAGAGGCCTGGAGTAAATGACCTCTCAAGGTCCCTTCCAGTCCTATGATTCTATAATTCTATGATTCTATGTGCAGCAAGCACCATACAATTCCTAACAGGCCCCCAAACTGCCACCCCAGTTTGAGCACAGTACATTACTATGGCTCTCTAAGCCATATAGCTCCTTATTGAGCTTGTCAATTAACCCTTGTGTCTGGCTGTTCATATTCAGCAGACAGCCACTCTTCCTACACCTTCTACATCTGTGGAAAGTTTACCCCCTTTGCTTCACAAACATTATACAGGATACAACAGGCAGCTATAGCCATTAGGATAATTTTTGCACTGAGATCCAATCGAATGAGTAAACAACATTGGCGTCCTTTCAATCTACCAAAAGCACATTCAAACTGTCATTCTGGAGCTGCTGAGCCAGTAGTTGAATCTTTCCTTGCTGATGTCAAGATGGCTGATGTACAGCTTCATGAGCCATAGGAGTAAGGGGTAGGCTGGGTCCCCCACGATCACTATTGGCATTTCAACATCGCCAATGGTAATCCCCCAGTCAGGAAAGAAGGTCCCTGCTTCCAGCTTTCTGAACAGTCCTGTGTTCTTAAAGATGAGTGTCATCTATCTTCCCTGACCAGCCAACACTGATAGCAGTGAAGTGCCCCCAGTGATCCACCAATGCTTGCATAACCATGGAAAAATAGCCCTTTCTGTTGATGTGCTCTGGGGCTAAAATGGGGATGTGCATACTGTGTGTTGCTCCAGCCCAGCTCAGGAACCCCAGAGCTGCAAAGCCATCCACTGTATCCTCCACATTGCTGAGAATCACGCTCCTGCGTAGCAGAAGATGATTAATGGCCCTGCACACTTGCATGACAATAGCCTCCACAATGGATTTTCCCACTTCAAAAATGACTTCCCACTAACCAGTAGCAATTCAGCCCTGCAAGATTCCATAGTGTGATTGCCATTCGCTTCTCCATTGTCAGTGTGGCTCTCAGGCTGGCGTCCCCATGTTGGAGGGCTGGGGTGAGCTTAGCACACAGATCCAGGAATGTGGCCTTGAGCATATGAAAGTTCTGCAGCCACAGCTCATCATCCCAATCCTGCATTATGATGTGATCCCGCCAGTCAGCGCTCTTTTCTTGGTCCCAAAAGCAGTCTTCCATCATTTGTAGCTGCTCCGTGAATGCTACCCACAGCCTTGAAGTGGTTCTCGCCAGGTCCCCATAGCAATCTGATGACCAGGAAATGATCATATTCTCTATAGTAGTTCTTGTGGTTCTGCAAATACTGGAGGATCAGGCATCCTGTGCTTCCAATGTTCACGACAAAGTGCAGAGCTGTGCTTCTGTCAGAGTTGGTAGACAGTGACAAGACCTGGGCAGGATTACGGGAATTTGGAAATAGGTGCAAAATTATGGGGTAGAGATGATATTATGGGATGGAGAACATTGCATTCTGGAAAGTCGACCCCTTGCTCCCTGTCACCACTGCGCAAGTCATTTCTGTTCCAGCTAAAATGACTCAAGAGACAATGTGCTGAACGGTGGTAGGTTGCACACTGGGATACCTACCCATGGTGCACCGCACTGCGCATCGACACAAGCATTCCTGGTGGATACATACTGCACTAATGCAAGGAGCCACGTATGCATGCGCACAAGCAATATACGAACTGCAGCATCTGTATGCCAACGTGAAAAACTGTGTAGTGCAGCATGGCCTTAATGCAGATGAAAATGTTAGGCATCTAAATACTCTGGAACACAATGAGAACACCACTATTTGGTCCAAACCTCAAATTACCTTCAGGCATGAAATTTCTCATGCTGCTTGTCAGCCCAGAAGCTGAGTTTATTTTGTTTGCCTTTGGATATTTTTATTTGGAAATTTTAATGTGTTTAGTTCATTGAAAGTTGTAGGAGCATAGGGTTCTTAGCTAGTATGGGCCCTGCCTGCACCAAGGGAGTCCATCCCATTCCTGCTTTCTCCCTACATTTTAATATCCATCACATTTCCCAGGTCTGGCAGCTTTACTATAGATTCTGAGAAGCACCAGTTTAAAAATTTGCATACACTACTGGGTGCATTGCACTTTGGAGCACACACCCTTAGAGGGTATTAACTTTATCAAGTTTAGAGGGTATTAACTTTAACTACTTAAGCTTGTATTTGAGTGAACAAACTCATCCATACAATGTGCATTTCTTTAGCCTGCCAGCTCATTCCTTTGCAAGCCTAATAATCAGTGAATATTTTTCCTATTTCCAATTCCTTGCAAGGAACTCTGATAATATCAGTCTTGACAGGAAAGTTAAAGAATCTTATTTTAATGCTGTAGCTCAGATCTTCAGGTTTTTTGTAACTATTGGTATGAAGCTTCCCAGATCCTACTGTTGATGTAATTTAAATACCCTTTAAGCAATCTAATTCCCACAGAACATAGCTGGCATATGAGGGAAGTTAATTTGCAAAATGATACTAATTTGCTCTTTATTAAAGTCTAACGATTCTTCACCCATGAGCACCATTATGTCCCATCTGTGCCTATGCTCTGAAAATATCTATGGGTCCAGAATGCACTCCAGAGAAATAATAACATCCTTCCTTCAAATGTAGCTGTCTTCTTAGCAAGCTAAGCTTTGACAAATAAGATGAATTCCCCCCCCCTCCTTTTCAATTCTATAGTGTCCCTACCCCTACCAGTCACTGCATCAGACTGCTTGCGGGCAGCCTTGGAGCAATTCACCACCTCTTGTCACGAAGCAATCCCTTCCCTCATATAAAAGAATTAGTGATATGGTCTGTGATTTTAAAAATTGCAGTGGTGCACTAGCCGTTGAGTTATCCCAGCCTCCCTTTCACCTGGACAAAATGGGATTCTGTATAGTAAAACATCTGCAGAAAAATCTAGGGCTGGTTGAATGAGGAATCAAACTCATAAGCCCTGTTGAGTCTGCCAACCTGAACCTGATCACTGAATGTCTTGTTTAATTAAATGTAGCATTCTGAAACAAGAGTGTCTTGTTGAAATGTCAGCCCCAAAGAGTCTGGTCTGAGGAGAGCTGATCGCTGGAATACTATACAAGTAGCAGGAGACAGCTAGTGATCTCTTGGTTTGTTGAAGCCTCTGAGTAAAGTGTGCCCCTTGAGGTCAGTGCCAAAGGCTTTTCTATAGTGGATGAGGACACACTGACTATCAAATTCACATAACCTGTTGAAAGGATTCTAGAAGTAATCAAACAAAACACCAGTCTCCCTGTCATCTTACTATGGGGGATGCAAAAACAAATCAAGGGGGTTACATGCAAGTGCCAGACTTCTGTATTGTATAACATTAGCTCCAGGAACACATAAAAATGGAAGAAGTTTTTTCCTTTCTCTGTTTCAATAACTATTATGACAAGCCAGCTTGAAAGAGAACAACAAAATGAAAAGAAGTAAAACTAATCAAAATAGCTATTCTTTCATCTAAAGTTCTTTCACCATGATGAATGACATTTATTACTTAAAAAGAAAAAAGAAAAGGAGTACTTGTGGCACCTTAGAGACTAACCAGTTTATCTGAGCATGAGCTTTCGTGAGCTACAGCTCACTTCATCGGATGCATAGCATATTGTGGAGACTGCAGAAGACATTATATACACACAGAGACCATGAAACAAAACTTCTTGATGATCACTTTAGATAAGCTGTTACGAGCAGGACAGTGGGGTGGGAGGAAGTTTTGTTTCATGGTCTCTGTGTGTATATAATGTCTTCTGCAGTCTCCACAATATGCTATGCATCCGATAAAGTGAGCTGTAGCTCACGAAAGCTCATGCTCAAATAAACTGGTTAGTCTCTAAGGTGCCACAAGTACTCCTTTTCTTTTTTCTTTTTACGAATACAGACTAACACGGCTGTTACTCTGAAACCTGTCATTTATTACTTAGCTCGTCTAACATCTCATGAACACTAATAGCCAAGTCAAGAAATCTTTTAACTTTGTTAAAAGTGGTGAAGAGTTAATAAGCATCTCCATTACCTAGCACTTACTGTGCATGGTAGAGCAACGCTCATTTAGCATTCCCGAAGTGCTGCATCCTGACAATACTAAAGGCCTTGAGTATTCATACACTGAGTGTTTTTCCTGCGGGAAATTAATGGCAGTTTAGTTCTTTGTACTCCTGATTTTGTTCTTTGCTTTCTGTAGTCTGATAAGTCCCTTACCAGCATATTTTAGAAATGGAATTTTAATGGCTAGCATTAATGTTCCAAGAACTGCTAGAAAGATCAGGTGTCCACATTGCCACTTCCATGGAGTATGAATGATTTAAGAAAGTTGAAATAGATATTTTCTCTCTCTGGAAATTTATTGAAATCAATGGGATTTTCTCCTTCCTCCCCCCCAGAAGTGGCAGCATTTGTGCCATCTTCTATGGCACTGGATCTTTTAGCTGGAAGATCCGCTCCTGGTTGACTTTTCTATTTTATTTGAAATTTTTATTATGATCTCACCCAGCTCTGTTAACATACTACTGCAGTGATGAGTTCTGTGCATGTGATTGTTTCATCATAATATATGGGTTGCCCTGCTTTTGCTAGATATCAAATCTGTGTAATCAGAAGAGCAGCTATGCTTGATATCTGATTTGTGAATCCATCTTTAAAAAAAACTAGTAAGGCTAGGATTTTCAAAGCAGTCTAAGGATACGTCTACACAGCAAAAAGCTAAAAACCACTCCAGCAAGTCTCAGCGCCAAGGTCAACTGACTCAGGCTTGTGAGGCTTGTGCTGTGGGGCTAAAAATAGCAGTGTAGAGGTTCAGGCTTGGGCTGGAGCCCAGGCTCTGAAAGAGGTGAAGGTGGAGGGTCTTGGAGCCCAGGCGCCGGCTCAAACCCAAACATCTACACTGCTATTTTTAGCTCCACAACATGAGCCCCGTGAGCCCCAGTCAGTTGACATCGGCTCGGAGACTTGCTGTCACGGGTAGTTGTTTTAATGGTGTAGTTGTGCCCTAATGCAGCTTTGAAAATCCCACCTGATATCAATGGAACGTTACAGTGTTTCTAGTACAGCATAGCACCCAATACACCGGACATGTCTGGCAGCTGTTAAAGTGGTTGGAAGAGGGAAGGCAAAATTATTACTTTTACAATAAGTTACCATCATCAGGTGCATTTGGCAGAGTGAATCATTCAGCCTGCACAATCACAGATGCTTTATCCAACATGAAAAGCACTATATAGAACTAGGTATTGTCATCAGGAGATTTCAAGCATTTTACAAAAGAAGTCCCTAACATTATTCCCCCATTACAGATGGGGAAAACCAAGGTACAGAGAAATGAAGTGACTTGCCGGAGATCATCCAGGAAACCAGCAGCAGAGCTGTATATAGATTCCTAAGTCCCAGTCCAGTGCTCTACTCACTACTCTCACATGGCATAGAATCATAGGCATAGGTGCTGGAACTAGGGATACGGGGGGTGCTGCAGCACCCCCTGTCTTGAAGTGGTTTCCATTGTATACAGGGTTTTCAGTTTGGTTCCATGGCTCTCAGCACCCCCACTATAAAAATTGTTCCAGCACCCCGACCATAGCGTTAGAAGGGGCTGTAAGGGTCATCTAGTCTAACCCCCTGCCAAGATGCAGGATTTGTAGTGTCTAAACCATCCAAGACAGATGGCTATCCATCCTCCACCAGTCAACGCACAGAGAAGGCTTGTGTCGCACAACAGATATAAAATATAACCTAATGAACTGAAATTGCAGATCCCTCCATAATGAAATGGGAATTTTAAACCGAATTTATACATTGACATGACAACTGTATCCTGAAATTTGGAGTCTGTGTCTCCTTATTACTTACCCAACTTCTCTTTGTAGTCAGATGTCATGCTGTATCAGTTCCCTGTTGTGGGAAGTGGCTGTTAGATGTACCAGGCTCTAATCAAATTACAAGGGATTCATCTTTAAAAGGTTTTCTTATGAAATCCAAAGCTTTTTTTTTTTGCCAAATGTGATCTCATCAGACACAGGAGGCCTTTACTCTCTGCTATACTGTATGTGACTGACATATCAGTTCCTGGGTGGAGGGAAACTACTCCAAGCTCATGTCTGTACAGGTAAATGGATAAGGGACCTGGTTTGTCAGTACTTGATTTGAACCCCTGTGCAGGGCCATGGCAGCAGAACACTCACCTGGATGGAGTTGTGTCACTGCAAGGTGCCTACATCTCCACCTCACTTGGAACTGCACCGATGGCTCATGCACCTCCAGAATTGGGTGGAGAGGGGGCATGACCACAGCATTTAGGGAAATGTGCTGATTCCAATGGAAGCCTCTGCCAGATGGACTTCTATTGAGCCCAGTCACAGAATAAACCTGCTTTCTCCCTACACAATCTCTGGGAAACATGATGGTAACCGGATACATTCAGATTATAGCCAGCAGCATGTGAACCAGTGCATTCCCAGTCTCTGGCAGACAATCAATAAAGTGATTTGGCCTGCAGGCTAAGCCCCAAATCCTGCAGCTTCAAATGTTACCAAGCCAGTGCTTGGTAGACCAGGATGACCTGATCACCACAGAAAAGGTGTGGAAAAAAGGAGATCAGAGAGACTGTAGAAGTACTTATAACAGGGGGCATCACAGTATCCAGTTTATTGTCTACAACCAAAGTCTTTAGTCCCTTTCCCCCATAATTTCTCTAACCTCTAAGGCAAGTCCACAGTTTCCCAAGGAGGCAGGCCCCAGCCTGTGCCCAACTCATTGCAAATTCAGTACCTTTTCCCTCTATGGTGATTGTATCTCTCCTCCTACCCCTTTCTGGAGCTATTTTTTCACCTTGGCATGCCTCCAGTCTTCATGAATGTTGTCTCTCCTCCTAGAATGAGCTGGGTCCCCTCCCACTCCTAACAGCCCCTGAGAGGAGGGATTAATTGGAAACACCTGCTTTGGGAGTGACGGTAGTGTTGTCCCACACGTGACAGCTCACACTATCACAATGTTTCCTGTAGTGAACCACTTGGCCAGCTTTTTTTTCCACAAGCACCGACAGTACATTTCAATGAGTGCATGAGCTTTGTGGAATTACACTAAATCTCTGATCACACAAGGTGGTCAAGATTTAATCCTTTTGCAGTTAATATCTCCAGCCACGCAAGCTCATCTACTAGATTTACAGCACCAATGGCACCATTCAAAGGCCTAGCTTCAGCTTTGTAGACTCACTTTAAGACGCCAGATGAAGAGCACTGTTGTTCAAACCTGGTTTCGTTCCTCACATCTCATGAATGACTGCAACTAGAAACTATAAAATCTGGAATGAGAATTTAATTAGCAATTATGCCCTGGGGTAAGAATTCTGAGCATTGTCAGCCATGAATTGATTAGCTTAAGCTGCTAAAAAGGTGCTGACTGCTACCATGAACCTAGAACCTGTAATGGGAAGGAGTGTGGATTTTAAAGCTAAAGATAGAGATGATGCCAAAGAAGAGGAGCTGTGTTTTTTGAGTGGTGATAATTACAGAACCGCTTTACTTCTGCCTGGTGTATATAATGCCAGATTCATTGCTTGGAAAGTATGCTGTGCACTCTGAACACAGGCACATAGTATGGTTTCATATGGTATTAAATGGGTAGGATCTAGGCAGGCCATTTCTCCAGTTTTAAGCCGGACCATCCGGTGTTTAAATGGCTTGTTGTGTATCTGGTACTGAGACAAAACTGGGTGAGATTTAGTCTGATATCACTAATGGGGGATGCCATTTTGAAGAGAACGCCCCTCTGTCCTGGTTGACGTGATCTCACACACACGGTGCATGAGGTCACGTCGCACAGAGATGCTATTTTGAAGAGCTTACTGTCCTGACCCGCAAGCATGACCTCACTCTTAGCTATTCACCTAACCCATCCATAATGATTTCTGCTTTATTTAGTGGCTGGGTAGATGGGGCCTCACTAGAGCTTTGCTGCTGTCCTCTATAGCTTCAGTGAAGAGACTCTCTGTATTATTACCCCTTCAAGGCGTTATCTCCACATTATTTCTAATTGAAGAATCCTCCTAATAGCACCAGATTCTCAGTGGAGGAATACCAGTAGCATACAGAACAACTGGACAGAATCCTTGCCAGCACAAACACACTCCTTACTGTGAAATAGAAGCCCTTTTCTCCTTTCTCTTGTCAGTTCCACTACCCAACCAATTCTGAGTTTGTGTTCAGTTATGGTGCCTCCCAAAGAGCCACTAGAGGAATTCTGGGTACAAAGCTTATGCCCTGAAGCTCCCCCCAGTTGTATTTCCCCCTGTTTACCCATATATGAAGGAGGAGGGTTCCTTCTCCTCTGGGGCTTCTGTCCAACTGGAGCTCTGGATTAATCGTTCTTGCAGATACAGCAGCTTTGTTGCTGTTCTTCCCCCTGTTTGCCCACAGATGGGATCAGAGAGCACTTTAGTCTCTAGAGTTTAAGGACTTACATGTTCATGGCATCTGCTATTTGCATACTGTATACCTGTAGTTCTCTGAGGCAAGGACCCTGTCTAGGATTTAGCTTGCTGTTACTTATTGGTTTTACACCAAAGCATACTGACAGCTAATTTCCTCATTTGCTCTGAGATTACAATAAAAAGAAGTCCCAAACATTCCTTAAGCCATTATTTATAGAACAGCAAATATTTTATAACATTAAAATCAATGAATGCTCAATATATTGCACATTGAACAATAGGTTTGGCTTGGTTTAAGCTCTAGAGCATGAGGGATGATATACCTTATACATTTCACATGAGATTTTCAAAGCTGCCTCTGAGATTTGGATTCCCATTTTTCATTGAAAGTTTCAGCCGTATATCCTCACTAAATATTAAAAAGAATTTGGCAACTGAAATGGTTAAAAACCATAGTGAGGGACATGTATTGGAAATATGCCTGTCCATGTGTTATGTGCTGAGGGAAGTTTACCTTTCTGGAACTACTGTGCTATGTAGCAGGTACTGGAAATATCTGTGTTTGTGTTAAACTATTATGATACCCATAATGATGGAAATTTAAGCAAAATATGTTTTAATAACAACCTTAATTTGATTTTTTTAATTTCTTGTACGCTAAGCAGAATAGGAATTTGAAAGAGGGAATTTGAAATTGTTGCTATTTTCATTAAATTAGAAATCAGACTTAATGCAAAGAACAGGCAGATTTTAGACATTCTAGATATGCAAAACCTATGCCAGTTTTCTGCTGATACAAGGTAAAGCAAAAAATGCTAGAGGAAAAAATCTTGAATGGGAAAATTTTCCATGCATGAAAATGTAACTATAGTGGAATTTAACATTGGCAGCAAACATAAACCACCAGAGAAATTGCTTTTGATCTGAGAACATCTGTCTATGTCTGCAAAATCTTAATGAAAAACAGCCTTTTGTGTGTCGTCTGCGAGTGAAGCCTCTGTTCTAGACTCACTTTTTCCTTAGCTTAAATCAGGCCCAACAGACCAAACCAGAACACAAATGCCAAACTTCCCTGTACTTTGGAAAAGTTCCTAACTGGATCTCTAAATCTGACCTGAATTATGTGACTTAACTCATTGCTAGTACAACTGTGGGCCTGATCTTGAGAGGTGATATGCACCTACAGCTCTGACTTACGCCACATGAAGGCCCTAACTAATAGTTTTTCCTACCCCAATAGGCATTCTGTGGATGTGTCCAGGTGAATACTGTATATAGGTGGAGTAACAAAGTAAAATAGGTAGGTAGATCATAATTACTTTCTAATTGCATAGTGATTGGAAAATGAAGAGACATGAAATTTATTATCACTGTAATTTGACCATAAGCATTGGGTTAACACCTTAAACCACTGAGAAAAATGCCAAGAGAATTTGAGTCAGTGCCTCTGTTTCATAGTTGTTCTTCTGTTCCTGGCCAAATTATTATATCTGTAATAAATGGGGGGAGGGGGGAATGAATCTGGGAAGCCTAATACTAACAATTGCAAAACAAAAGGCCACATCTGAAGAGCTGAAATACAGTATTAGCGAATAAAAATAACATCTGCAGATTCCTTACACAGAAGCCAAGGACTTGAAATAGGTGAAATGTTCACTGATTACTTAGCTTGTATAGGAACA
The DNA here is from genome assembly GCF_965152275.1 of Natator depressus. Classification (NCBI taxonomy): domain Eukaryota; kingdom Metazoa; phylum Chordata; order Testudines; family Cheloniidae; genus Natator; species Natator depressus. The sequence continues at coordinate 33,728,079 of NC_134235.1, forward strand.
AACGCAATAGTTTAAAGAAACACACACTTTTTATGGATTAATCTGTTCATTCAGGTAAATGCAACCGTGAATATACTGTTATATGATCACAAGCTAAGGGCCAGATTTTCAAAAGGGCTCAGTTCCCAGCAACTCCCGTTGTGACATTTGTGGCCAGATTTTCAAAATAGCCATGCTGTTAATGTACTGAACTTTTTTCAAAATCTACATACTTTTTTTGTGTCAAAATGGGAGCTGCCCTACTTTGAAAATCTGGCCCAGGTACTGGGTGCTCTTTTCTTTTGAAAATGTGGGCCTAATCCAGAATCCATTGAGATCAATGGAAATGTTTCATTGACTTCACTAAGCTTTGGATTTGGCCCTAGATTCTGATATTTGGACCTGGACTCAGCTGGGCTATTGGACCTGCTGAAAAGTCACCAAGTTGCCACTCTGTGGGGTCAGCTTATTAATGGTAGGGAGAAATTAGGAACAGCAACGCTTCCCAAGGTGCAGAACAGCCAAGAACTTTTTGGAGTTTTGGAGTGTGTTTGCAGAAGAGTAACTGTACTTGATGAATACTAAAGACAATAAGAGAACAGCATAACACCCATATGGAGTATGATATGTTCACTTCATAATTATTCCTCCTGTTTTCTTTGAAGCTTAGAGTATACAGTACTTATAGAGAGCTAAGGACAGACAGTACGGAATGTTCCTTGGCACCGTGTTGGAACATTCAGCAACGACTCAGAAGGAAAAGTTCCATGTATTGAATTAAATCTGATGAGATCACAGCTTAAGGGGGACATGACTGCATCCAACACATATTACGAAGACCTAAAAAAATCCACAGGATTACTCCAACCACACACACCTTCCTCAGCACTCATTGCCTGGAAGTCTGGAATGTATCAATGAGTTCACAGATTTCAAGGCTAGGATATAGAGAGTGCACTTTGCTTTTGCTGCCCCTACAGCATGAGTGACTGATACGCATTACCATTGCCTAGGTCTTGCTCATAGCTATTCCAGTATGTGCACAGCATGTGATTTAGCTTAGAAAGATCCATAGGGCTGTTTTCACATGAATCTCAGTTAAGTTTAATTGAAAACAACTGTTATTGGAAGACTGGTTGCAGCACTCCCACAGTCTTGAGGACCTAGTACTGGTAATATTAGGAAGTTGATTGCAGTTGTAGCTTTCGGGGCTGTTACGGTGGGAATTAACCACACACTCGGTTATCTCAGGCTGGTATGACCCTGGCTGGACACAATACCTTAGGATCCTAAATTATTTAGGCATTTTTGAAAATGTTATTTTTTTTGTCTAGCATAAGATAATCAAGTGTATGGCCAGAAGGCAAACCACAACATACCGAATAAATGCAGGGGATACATTTTTTGATATTTTGTATTTGGGTTCATGACTTTGAATGCATTGCATGAAAATCCATACATTTTACCAAAATGTTGCAACTTGCTGCACACATTTTGCAATGCTGAAATTAAGTATTGGTGCATGTTACAGCCAGCAAACCCCCAATATCAAACACTGATTAACAGACCTTTAAAATATTTTGGTTTTTATTCTCCCTCCCCCTCCCCCCCCCAGCTCCGTAAGAAAGACTAAAAGTGCAGAAACTCTGGTTGAAATTTGCAAGCCTAAACCCCATGTAAGCCCCATTTTGAGGATTTAAGGGGCACAGAGGGCTTGTACTCACTAATTGTTTGATCACAGATTAAAGACCTCTAAATAAATTTCCGATCAAAGTGACTACTTGTAAAAATAAAACATTTCTATGGGATGGTTTCCACTGAGGATTTTTGTTTTCATGATTTCTTAATTTCTTCCAGAATTACCAAAACATGTAGCAATGTGCTTTGCTCACTATTGTATGAGAAGTCACTCAACACTCAGCAAATTGAATCCGAAGTCTGTTACCAATCTACTCCCATATCTACTATCCCAAGTATTTCTACAAGAGGGAATGTGATTTCTCACAGACACTGGAGAGTGCTGCTTAATAATTCATTCTAAAATTTAATTTCAAAGCTTGTAATCATTTAACTGTTTAAAATGGAATTAGTCACTGAAGCAAGCTGAGAGGAACCTAGAGTATTATTTAACACCCATTCATTTTACCTTCAGCTTAGATTAAACACTGGATCAATTTCATGTTCAGTCACATCAAGGCACTGAAGGAATGGGCCTACTTCTACATTTGTTTTGGTTATTGCTGGATTAGGCACTTATATTATAAAGGGAACAGCTGTACATGGAAGTATGGTTTGTGTACATACCAGATGTATGTACATATAGTGCCTCCTTGCCGTTAGCTCTGGCTTGACAGAATTTTCAACAAGTACGCTGCGTAATATTGGAGCTGTTTTGAACAGTACTAGTAGCAATATGGCTAGCATACAAGAGAAAGGGCTTGACTGCGACTTGAACTACATATCCATGCAGGGGCAACAGTTAACCTTCCCACTCTTGTACCTTATATCCCTATATGGACTTTGACCCTTGGTATTGGTATTGAGCATGATAGAGGACGTGAGCTCTGCATGCCCAATTTTTCCCTTCCAGTCAGGGGTGAAAGTAACTTAAAGGACTTACCGGTACTCCGGAGTCCTGAGCAGGGGGCGTGGCCTCAACCGAACGAGGCGAGGCGAGGCATTTAATACCCAGGCCCTTTAAATCAATATTTAAAGGCCCCAGGGCTCCGGCTGCGGCTGGGAGCCCTGCGGCCTTTAAATCACCCCCAGAGCTACCAGCTGCAGAGGCAGCTGGGAGCCCCCGGGTTCAGGGGCGATTTAAAGGGCCCCGGGCTCTGTCCGCTGCTACTGCAGCAGAGCTCCGGGCCCTTTAGATCACCGCCGGCGCACTGCCGCCGCTACCCCGGGGCTCTGGCAGCGGGACTCAGGTGGTGCTTTAAAGGGCCCAAGCGCTCTGGCCACTGCAGGGAGCGCCAGGGGTTCGGGGGAGGGGCGTGCTTTAAAGGGCGTGGGGCTCTCCGCAGCGGCTGGAGTCCCTGGCTCTTTAAAGCGCGGCTGGAGCCCTGCTGCCCCAGGGGCTCCAGCAGCGGGGCTCAGGGGGTGCTTTAAAGGGCCCGGGGGCTCCAGCCGCTGCAGGGAGCCCCAGGGGCACTTTAAAGGGCTCCATGCTCCCCACAGTGGCTGGAGCCCCGGGCCCTTTTAAGCGTGGCCAGAGCCCTGCCACCGCTACCCTGGGGCTTCAGCAGCATGGAGCCCAGGGCCCTTTAAAGCACCAGCCTGGGGAAGCCAGTCCGGTCCGGCAGGGCGTACTGGCTCTTGCCAGTATGCCGTATTGGACTGTACCAGCTTACTTTCACCTCTGCTTCCAGTGCAACTGGGCAGTGAGTGGGTAGAGCTTTGGATCCATCCTCAATGTTCCAGCCAGTGGAGATGACCTGGTGTGGGTGGAGTGGGTTAATCATTTGCTTATGGTATAGGCCAGAAGCATATTCCTGTCCCCTGGAGCGACAATTTTTTCCCCACAATGCTCCTGGAATGGTGCAGTCAGGCACTCTCCCTTCCTGTGGCACAATGTAGCCCAAGACTTATAGGGAATTTCTGTTGGAAAGGAAAGTATTGACAATGTTCTCAAAAAACAAACTGGTGGGTCAAACTTGCTTAGATTCAAGAGCAAAATCCTGCAGACTCTAACGGACCACTAATCATGTATGCTCATAACAATGGACCAGCTCATTTGAATGGCAGGACTTGCCGTTCCTCCCTAGGCCAGACAAAGATACTGTCTCTGAGATACATCTTTATATCTTCATACAAACAAGTTAGTACTGCCCCTCTGACATAGGTATAGTAGTTACTGCCCCTTAAAGTGGCTAGTTATCACTCATCACCTTGTACATGTTGGTTTGATCAAAACATCTCTATTACATACTGTCATCCTGACCTTATCTTTTAGGAGGGTTCAGAGTGTTCCTGTTATCCTTGGGGAATGTTTTTGTATCATTCTTGATATCAGGATGTTCTGGTATCACTTGATATCGGGATATGTTTGCGTGAGCACTTTGTGACTAGCACTTCTTAGGAATGTGTATTTCTGCAGTATCAGCTCTTTTCTTGCCAAATTCTGTGAGCAGGTCCTGTCTGATACCAGGCCTCTGACACAAGGGCTTATGTTTCAGGCTCTCTTCCTACTACACAGGCTTGCTAGCTGGAGCAGCCACTGGGGAGAAGCAATTAGACCCCAGGAATGAGTGATGCACAAGTAAGAGACTGTTTGGGAGACAAGCTTGAAGGAAAGGACGGGGCATCCCCTGGAAGGGCGGGGAAAGGAGACAGTCCAGATTGAATTAGATTTGCTTTATGTAGTGGGATTTTTAGGGGCTGAACCCATCCAACCCATACAGAGGCTGAAGGGACAACTAGCTGGTGGGCCAGAGTCCTGCTATAGTTGGCACCAGAGGCAGAGACATTTTCCTCCCTGAGGAGACCTGTGACCATGTTGGGACACCTAGAAGGGCCCCATGGAGGTGCTCCTCCTGGTATGGTTGGACAGAAAAACAGCAATGAAACCCAAGCAGATAGAAGAGCCTTGAATGGGTTCAGACCATGGACAATGGATACAGCAGAAGAAACACCTGGAGACAGTTGCTTTCTATTATGACAAGCCAGGCACCAAAAACCTGAAAAGTATAACAAGCCTGAGAGTCAGTGTAGCTTGATGGTCACCCGCTCTGGCCCTGAAGGGGTTAAAACAGCCCTGGGAAAGGGCTGCCCCTGGGTGCCAATAGCCACACCCCCAATCAGGCCACAGCTGGCCCTATAAAAGGGCTGCTAGGTAGGAGCTAGGTAAGATTCTCTTTCTAGCTGTAGAGAGAGAAGGACTTGGCTGCCTGGGAGCTGAGCAGGGTACCTGAGAGGAGAACCCCCAGGCTGCAGGCCTTGCTGAAGGCCCGAAGCAGGTACTTGGGTTGCAGAGGAACAGGGCAGACTAGGGTTAGGCAAAGGCAGCAGGCCCAAACCCTCCTTGCTGATGATGAATGGCTTACAGACTGCAGTCTGCCCCAGTGAGTGGGGCCTAGATGGTGACTGGCAGTAGCTACTGAGGTAAGGTGGGGATTCCCCAGGGAGGGGAGACCCAGAGACTGCAGGGGTACTGCAGAGGGGAGAACCCTGAGGTAAGGGGCACTGGGGTCTGGGAGGGACATGGGGGCCTGAGGCAAGCGGGACACTGGCCTGCAGAGGGTGCTCTGGAGGCTGGAGAGCTAATTCCAAGGATGAGCAGCAGGAGGCTCTGCACTGGTGAGTCATTGCCTTGCTACAGTCAGGTAAGGAATGGAATGGCGAACAGAAGACACCTGTAACAAAAGGCTCTCTCTGATAGGCCAGCCTGCTGAAAGAGTCAGAGAGCAGAAAGATGCATTCTCTGGACATTTGCCATTTTAAAAACTCACAGTTAGCTAAACCCAAATGTTACCTATCTAGCCACCTGCCTCACTTAGCTTTTGTTGAAAATAAGACTATATAAAATATACTATTTATTTGGCTTCTAATTGATTTCTCCCTTTTTATTAAATCTTGTTTTTAACTAGATGGCTTCAGTCTCAGATTGTCTGTCAGAGAATTATCCACAGGCTGGCTGGGAGAGTTGAAACAACCTTTAACCTTTCAGAAGAGTCACTGAAATAAGAGATGTGTGGAGCCTATTCTGGCTGGGAGTATGGGTCACAAGGACACCTTGTATAGAGAGGCCTCTTCCATAAACTGTGTCATTTGCAAGGCTGCCATGTAATGGATGCACATGAACAGAAATACATGAACAGAGTTTATGGTGAGTTTTATGTGACCACCCTCCCAGCAGGGAAATACTGGCTGCTGCTCTGTCTGAGGCCTGATGTCTCAAGTCAGGCAGAGAGGTTGCTACAGGGTCATGTTGATGAAATTCAATAAGGACAAATGCAAAGTATTCCACTTCGGAAGGAACAATCAGTTGCACACATACAAAATGGGAAATGACTGCCTAGGAAAGAGTGCTGTGGAAAGGGATCTGTCGGTCATAGTGGGCCACAAGCTAAATATGAGTCAACAGTGTAACGCTGTCGCAAAAAAAGCTAACATAATTCTGGGATGTATTAGCAGGAGTGTTGTAAGCAAGACACGAGAAGTAATTCTTACCCTCCACTCCGCTCTGATTAGGCCTCAACTGGAGTATTGTGTCCAGTTCTGGGCACCACATTTCAGGAAGGATGTGGACAAATTGCAGAACATCCAGAGAAGAGCGACAAAAATGATTAAAGGTCTAGAAAACATGATGTATGAGGAAAGATTGAAAAAATTAGGTTTGTTTAGTCTGGAAAATAGAAGACTGAGAGGGGACATGATAACAGTTTTCAAGTATGTAAAAGGTTGTCACGAGGAGGAGGGAGAAAAATTGTTCTTAACATCTGAGGATAGGACAAGAAGTAATGGGCTTAAATTACAGCAAGGGAGGTTTGGGTTGGACATTAGGAAAAACTTCCTAACTTTCAGAGTGGTTAAGCACTGGAATAAATTGCCTAGAGAGGTTGTGGAATCTCCATCATTGGGGATTTTTAAGAGCAGGTTGGACAAACACCTGTCAGGGATGGTCTAGATAATATTTCGTCCTGCCATGAGTGCAGGGGATTGAACTAGATGACCTTTCAAGGTCCCTTCCAGTCCTATGATTCTGTGTTTCTGTGTTCAGCTTTGCCTACACATAGAATTATTTTGAAATAGCTATTCAGGAATAACTCCATGTGTAGCGTGTTGTAATAACTGGTCCTACAACCTGAAAATATAAATTCAACAAAAAGTGAATGAAAATTCATAAAATATCACAATAACCTATAGCGATAAATGTAAATGAGAAACAGTGCAAAAGAGAGAGGAAAAGGCTAAATTAGTCTAAACAGAAAGGTGTACTAATATAACTCAAAGACTGTATTAAAATCAGTCTTGGTAAACAAAAGTGTGGGACCAAAAAACAATGAACCAAAATTAGTGTGTCAGAAATCAGGCCTAATTTGTGGAGAAAATAATGAGGGGAAGGGCTATTTAATCCCAAACTTCCCTCTTGGGGTCCTCAAAAAGATATATGGGGAGGGGGGAGAATCTGGCTACTGCAATGCTGGCTGATGGAAAGGAGAAGATGCAAATGCTGGCTGTCTCAAAGAGAAGAGAAGGGGAAGGAGTGAACTTTACCATCATGACTGCCACCTCCACTATCTCCTGTGACCCCAGAATCCTGTGTGACACTATTGTGCCTTGTTTGTCTTAATCCTGAGAGATGTCCTGACCAGGCTAGGCCAGAGAGAAGAATCCAGATGATCCCACCAGCTCCAGCTAACTCCTGAGCATCATCAGGGATGTGAGACTTTGTTATTTTCCTTCCCTGCTTTATTTCTTCTCTTTCCTATCTTGTCTTTTTCCTTCTGTCTAATAAGAGTCTGGCTTAGCTGCTCAAGACTGTATTTTGCACCACTGCTGTAAGCCTATGACCAGAAAGGCAGCTAAATGCAATCACCTAAACAGTCTGTTGCTGGTACGAGTTTGCCAGGTCTCAGTGTAGCTGATAAGACTGCTGTGCCTCTCTTTTCCCAGCAGTAAGGTTGTAAGTGAGAGTCAATTCCAAAGACAGAAAGCTGCATTTTCTATCATTCCTGTTCTTTTCTCTCCCCTCGTGTGTGTTTGTCTTGTTTTTGTCTTCTAGAAAACAGAATCAGACTTCAACAACAAGAGTAACAACGACATCTCCAGCCCATCTCAGTTAACTTCTTCACTCTTCCCCAAAAGGACAGTTATTACCATCAGAGAAGGGGGTTTCCTTCTAAAATCTTAATTCACTCACTCATCTTAAACTTTAGTTAAAATGACTAACATGGAAGGTAGGAAACCTGCACACACAGAAAATGACAAAGTACTCCTCCAACTGACAAAGTGTCCATGGGTTCAAATAGATGCCACATTGTGAAGAGGCGTACCAGTCCCTATGGGTTTTAAATAATAGGTTTCCCACTGGACAGTAGGTTGATTTCAAACAATGCAAAAGTGATTAACATGAAACGTGCTTAGTTTTCCGTTACTCAATGGTACTTTGCCTGGAGTCCTGCAACACATTCAGCTTGGTATGGCTTTGTCAACCAGGAAGAAAGTGCAGGCAGACAATGAGCATTGATACTAAGGAGGAGACAAAATAAGGCTAGTTTAGTATTTCCTCTTGTTCAGGAGATCTGTGATCTGATCTTATTTGCCTTCTCTTTATAATTCCTGAAAAAAGTACAAAAAAGTATTCTTCTCTTGTGATTAATCTTAGAAGTCACCTAATGCCTTTATAATTCATGAAGAGTTGACATTCAGCTTAAGAAAGACTCTTCAAGATCCCTTATGTGAAAACTGTCAGCTAGTGTATGAGAGCATCCTATAAAGAGTGAGACAGCCCATTATGAATCACTTTCCTATGTTTTGTTTTGTGTATTGGAAGTCAAGTTCCTAAGCTTGTATCTTCTAAATTAAAGGTTTTGCAGACAAATATTTTCAGTTAAATGTAGTGTGACGGGGCAAGGCCAGATGGCTATAGAAAAGTAGTGGGAGATAGATATATTAGCTCCAGGCTAAACAAATCCCTGGTACCAGGATAAGTGAAATGGCAGCTGCTCCTGGTCAATTAACACACCTGGGGCCAATTAAGAACTTTCCAGAAGGCAGAGAGAATGCTAGGTTGATTGGGACACCTGAAGCCAATCAGGGACTGGCTGAAACTAGTTAAAAGCCTCCCAGTTGGTCAGGTGGGTGTGGATGTCAGGAGCTGTGGGATGAAGTTGTGCTGTTGGAGAGACTGAGCAGTACACACCATATCAGGCACAAGGAAGGGGGCCCTGTGGTAAGAGTGAAGTGGGGGCTGCTGTGGGGAAGTAGCCCAGGGAATTGTATGTGTCAAGTTTCTAAAAGGTCAGCTACTATAGCTGATACTATTAGGGTCCCTGGGCTGGAGCCTGGAGTAGAGGGTGGGCCCAGGCTCCCCCCCTTGGCCCTCCCCTGATTAATCACTGAGACTGGGAGACAACCGAGACTGTGCAAGGAAGGATAACTTCTCCTCACCTCCCTCGCTGGCTTATGATGAAAATGGCTCAGTAGACTGTGGCCTTTGCCTCTAGAGAGAGAAGGGTTACATGGAGGGTCACAGTGAGCCGCTGAGGCTAGCGAAATCTGCCAGGAAACATGGGACCCACAGAGACAACAGAGCTTTGTCACAACTGGTGTCAGAAGGGGAATTTCATTCACAGTGTAGCGGGAAAAAAGTTTTTAAAAAAAGTGCACTGGGGTTTTGGATTTTTTTTTTTGTTTTGGTTTGTTTTGCTTTGTACCACAATGGAGGAGGTGGAAAGAGCTCTGGTACAAGCCACGGCAGCCCAGCAGGAGGCCACCCAGGTTCAGGCAATGGCGCAACAGGAGTCTATGCGGCTACAAGCAGGAAACCAATCAATTATTGATGAGCCAGGTGACCCAAAATCATGCCCTCTTGAGAGAGGTGGTAGACCAGCTGAAGATCCTCACCAGCCAGGCCTGGAGGTCTGACGGGATGCGAACCCTGAGAGCCACTGGTTGTCTGCCAAAGATGACATCAGGAGATGATGTCGAGGCATATCTCCTCTCATTCGAAAGGACTGCTCAGCATGAGGCATGGCCCCAGGAGCATTGGGCCAGCATTCTTGCCCCCTTTTTGTGTGGAGAGGCCCAGAAGGCCTACTTTGACTTGCCTGCCACGGATGCCACTGACTATACCTGTCTGAAGGCATCCGATGAAGTGAGCTGTAGCTCATGAAAGCTTATGCTCAAATAAATTGGTTAGTCTCTAAGGTGCCACAAGTACTCCTTTTCTTTTTGTCTGAAGGCAGAGATCCTAGCACAATCAGGGGTGACAGCAGTGGTAAGGGCCCAGAGGTTCCATGAGTGGAAATAGCAGGAGAACAAACCCCCAAGGTCCCAGCTATTCAACCTCATACACCTCACGTGGAAGTGGTTACAGCCTGAGGTGTGCAGCCCAGAGGAGATTTTGGAGACCCTGGTCATGGACCATTACATGTGGTCATCTGCCGCCAGATCTCCACAAATGGGTAGGCCAGAACAATCCATCCACGTATGACGAGATGATCAAGCTGGTAGAAAGACTGATGACAGCCAGGGAACTGACCTGACTACCCAAGGAAGGCCCCTTTTGAAGCAAGCACCCGACCCAAACCCCCGGGGAGTCCTAGGTGGGGGAGGAGGGGCTGAAAACCAGCGGGGACCCCAGAGGGAAGGGATTGGCCTGAGTGGGGGGAACCCCGGAACTAAACCCTCCTTACCCCCGGGATAGGGGAGTGGTTAAAAGCAATTATAGATGTTATGCATGTGGGGACACATAGCAGCACAGTGTCCCAGCACCAAGGACCCTATGCAATGTAACTTGGGGGATTGGGAGGTCCCATGCTCCCTTATCCACCTTGCGGGGGTCACATTAGCCCCACATAATTACACCAGGCCAGTGAGGATAAATGGAGCAGAGACTACAGCGCTTGTGGACCCTGGGAGTGCTATCACCCTCATATCGGGTAAGCTGGTAAAAAGTAGTCAGCTGCTACAAGCCAAACACGTAGCAGTGACGTGTGCATGGGGCCATGAGCCATTACCCCACAAGCCCGGTGGAGATAGAGGTTCAGGGGAACCCCATTGAGGTGACCATGGGCGTAGTTCCTAAACTCCCATATCCTGTAGTCATAGGGAGGGACTATCCAGGGTTTGATAATTTACTCCCCGCAGAGAGGCTGGAGGGAGGTGGGGACCCTGAGGACAGTGACTCGTCATGGGGGGAATGTCAACCCCCGATGTTCACTGAGATTTCTCAGGATCTGTTCTCAGGCCACCGAAAGACAAAAAAAAGAGGAAGTCCGCAAAGGCATTGGGAAATCGGATCCTGACCCAGGGCCAGAAGACCTCCCTAGTAGGCAGATGGTCGCAAGCAGCCAACAGAGAAACTTCCACCACAGAAGGTGAGCCAGAGGCTGCCCCCAGCCATGATGGCGATGAGCTGTTGGAAGAGGCAGAAGCTGGCCCCTGGTAGCTTGGGCAGGTTAGTTCCAGGAGAGAGACTTTCGGGTGGGACCAGGCGGAGGACCCCAGATATGATAACGCCAGGAAAGGGGTGGATGAGATTGATGGGATACCCATGGATGGGAAGGTCCGGGGTCCCGGACCTTACTTTATAATGAAGAAAGATCTCCTGTACTGCGTGGTGCAAATGCAGGAGCAAGAGATGCAACAACTTCTGGTGCCACGAAAACATCAAAAAGCCATATGGAGTCTCTCCCACAGTCACCTGTTTGGAGGACACCTGAGGTAGAGAAAACCCAGACAGGGAAGGGATCTGTCTCTTGCTGCCCTTAGCCTCCTGGCAACATCTCTCACTCTCACCCCCCCCCCCCCCCCCGCCCTCAAGCAGTTGGAACCAGCTGAACCTAATTAGCTCCCTAGCAAACCTCATTTCCCCGTGGTTCTCCTGAGTGGACAGGGAGAGGCCTTTTAATCCCCAGGGACTAATTACTACACCTCCCTTTTTCGTAACTGTTTGTCCTGGGTTTACCACACCTCATACTCCATGAGGTGCACACATCAATAGATAAAATAGCCACGCATCCCTAAAGCGGATTCTAATCTCTAATGTACCAGAGTAAAATAGGAGTAACTTCACTGAAGTTAATGCACCTGGGCCTGTGTAAAACTGCTGTGGAAGAGAACCTAGTACCTAGATTTTTAAATGTCAGTTACACTGGTGACATGGATTAATTTAGTGTCTCCTGTAGCCATGATATGGGAAGCAATTATTTCTAAAAAGGAGACAGGTGTTAACAGTAAATCCATTGTGAAACTGCAAGATAGGGATGAAATGAAGAGCTTGTGTCACCACTGTGATGTGTTTTACCAAAGAATAGAGTTAGTAGGCCAAATTCTTTGCTAGTGTGGCTCCACTGAAGTCATGCATATACACCAGCAGAGAAGTAGACTCTGTCAATTGATTTAAGGTTAAAGCAGGCAGATCCTCAGCTGAGGTAAACGACCATCACACCAGTAGAACACGGACAATTTAAACCAGCTAGAGCTCCAGAAGTATCTTAACTGTTAGAAAATCTCGTATTGGCTCAGAATTCTCAGGGGGCCAATTTGATTCTCACATCTGAGAACAAAATTGGCATATTAAAGTAATAATAATGAATAATAATTGTATAACACTTACCTTAATGCCTTACATTGGCAAATTGCTTTCTAAATATTAAGAAATGTATCTCATTGAGAATAGGACCAAATATAAAAAGAGCAAACAATCATATATGTGTTCTAGATTCAGATGGTGGAAATATACCTGTGGCTATTCAACCTTGCCATACTATAAGTGAGAACACTGCTTTTTAGAAGTGTCCCCAGTTGCAGGATTTCAAATAACCCAAGCTGTAAGAGCATGAACTGTTATGCAGTTTTATCTAGCAACTTGATAACATACAAAAGGGGTCATCCGAGAACATACATTGCTGGGAGATGCCACTTTGTTCACCTGGTTCATCAGCCAAATTCTTGAATGAAAGATCTGATAAAACATTTCATAGTTCTTTATTCTTCAGTCAATTCTCCCCTTTGATAAAAATATCCAGACAATGTAAAGGGGCAAATTGTGCAGTGAGTCAGTAATATGTTGCAACTACTAAAAATAACAATTGGTGAGTAACATTTCAAGAAGCTTGAATCTAAGGAATGGTAGCAAAGAGCAACTAACTGAATATGGGCATCACATTAGTAGTTTGAATTTATATATTACAAAAATCTCTGTTATTTTGCCTTTAAATATATCTGACTTGAACCAAGTTGGTTTCTTAGCATATTTTGTACATAGTGGTTTAATATCTGATTTGTTTCAAGCTGTTCCTTTTATTAAATTCACAGTTTGGTACCTGTATGGATATGAGGGGAACCAATGCTGAGGATATATTTGTAGAAAACAAAACCTACTCTAAGGAAGAATTTTCATCTATTTATATAGACAAGGTCAGTTGAACAGTCATATTTATCCTCTCTCATAATACAAGAAAAGAAAACATGAAGGCAGCATATTTACATGGCAGATGGACAGACCAACAGATGCCAGCCAGCCATTGGAACTCACTGCCGCATGGCAGAGGCAAGGAGTTTAGACAGACATTTTTTTTAAAAGAACATTTATATGAACAAAAAATGTCAGCAGCTACCATAACTAGGACATTTTTTATGAGATTAACCCCCAAGGCACCCATATATGATGGTGATCATGATGGTAAAAGAACCCAGGTAGATCGTGCCCATATGTTTCAGAACATAACATAAGCTAAGCACAGATCTCTTGGGGCTAGGAAGAAGTGTCTTCATAGACATATTATTGTATAAGAGTTTAATATTGGGGTTTCTCTCTGACATATCTGGCAATGGCCACTGTCAAAGACAGGATGCCAAATTAAAATGTACCATTAGTCTCATCTTCATATGGCATTTCCTATGTTCCTAAAGATTTTTGGACTGTGTATTTACATTTTCTCTCTCAGGTTTTATATTAGAAGTGATAGCAAAGAACAAATGAATGAAATGAATAGAACCTTTTTAATCATACAGAATAGGAAGCAGGATGTATATTTTTCAAGTACACTAAATTGTCTTAATATTAACTGCAGACCAATTTACTGATGTTTTCATGTCAGTAAATCCCACTAGTAAGGAAAAATACTGCTTAGTTAAACCTACCTTTGTATTAGTCAATGTTAAAAGATTAACAGTAAGAGAAGAAGAAAACATCGTAATGCTGCCTCACTAAAATAACTTTTCAGACCAGTGTGATTTTTTTTTTCCCCCCAGCTCAGCTTCTGCAGAACCCCAGAGTACTGTGGGAACATGCTTTCACCAGCCTCCATTCTTCTTCCAGCTTCTGATTCCAAAGAAACCCCCAGGAAAGGAACATAAAAATGAATCCTTTTATTATCGCACTCCAATCATTAGGGCTACTGTGCAACTTACTGTTAGCATATCTCTACTGTGAGCATTTCAAGCAAGGTATGTTCTCTGTTAGTAGGGAAATGTCCTTGTAGGCTGCTTCCCTTTGAACTAAGCCCACCCTTGGAAAACTTCTCTTATACTGCTAGTGTATATGACTCTGACCCAAGAATCCCTTAATGCCAACTGGCAAGGGGGTACAGGAATATCTTGATTCTGGTGGGTACATTCGGGTTCACCAAAGAAGTCATGGGAGGTCTTAAATAAAAGCCCAGGGTCACACTGGTCATCAATATCATTGTGAAATGTGCCTACAGATACTATGTGAAGAGTTTGTTTATATATGGAAAATATGGGTTTAAAGTCTGTAACAAGGCTGGGATGAAAAAACAGGTTTTCCTTCAGACAGGGGGTCAGAAATGTATCTCTTTGTCAGAATGTAAATTAAGCATTGTAAGCTAACACAATGGATGCCCATTTATACGTGAACTCGGAAGTTAGCAAAGGCATGTAAAGTCAATCAGAAAGGAGCGCACAGGAAAAACAAACCATGAGTGGTTATCCTGGCGGTGTGCAAAGACAATAAATACTGGAATATATCTATGACCCAAAAAAGACACCCCATCATCCTACACATAAGTAGTAAATGGGCAGTGCATATACATTCATGAAAACAGGATCTCAGCCAACCTTGGTAGAAAAGCCATTGCAGACATTGGGTGAGGTAGAGCTTTTTAGACAGGAGGTTAACCTGGTAAGTTTAGTCTCTAGAAAGCATGTTATGATTTTGTTTTACATGTTATCATTTGTTTCCAATATACTTCCTCACTATCACTTGAACCTTGAATCTTAGATATATTTCTTATGAAAATGAGAATAAGTTTATTATCAAGTGCTGTGAGATTCAGCAAAGTGCTGATCCTGAGTTGAATCATGCAAACTAGTGTGCGTACTGTTCCTTTGTGGACAGCAGACCTGGTATTTCTGTGAGTGTTCGATGGATAAGGAGGCTGGACACTATAGGGGAACACTTCAGTGGGACTCAGGGACTGGAATATTAACCTGCAAGGCAAAGTAAGGGCTGGCATTGCCCAGAGGACAGTATTTGAATGGCTAACAGGCTGGTGGTGGTAGGGAGCTGACTCCCTCACACTAGCGGTGAGGATAACAAGATGCCTCGCAGTCCTAGGTACCTCAAGAACCACCACAATGACATCACTTGATCTGGTGTTCTTTCTATGCATTAATCCACCTGGAGATCTGCAGCTCTGGCTGACCCCTCCTCCACCACTTCAGATGCCCAGCCCCCAGGCCAGATTCAGCTCACTTGTTCTATTCGTGGCCTGCACAACATTCAGTTTCTGCAAAATCTAAGTTTAATTTTTTTTTTACAGAGTGTTTTTAATGCATATGCTTGTGAAGGAAACCTTCCAAGCATGAACCATGCGTAAATGATGCAGTGTTTCCTTCCTGAGCCTAATACAGAGTTAAAAACTTCTCTGTCCCCATTACTTTCAACTAGATATTAACACTCACGTCTGATGATAGATATTTAAACTGCCAATCAGTTTTTAGAAAATTGATAATTTTTTCACTAGGTGTCATAATTTTAAATAGTGCCACT
The DNA here is from genome assembly GCF_965152275.1 of Natator depressus. Classification (NCBI taxonomy): domain Eukaryota; kingdom Metazoa; phylum Chordata; order Testudines; family Cheloniidae; genus Natator; species Natator depressus. The sequence goes on from NC_134235.1 coordinate 33,743,740, forward strand.
GTGTCCCCAGGAGATCTGACATTTTGCTGATGCTTCCCCCTCCAGGGTAGTAGAGCATGACACAGAAAAATGTAGTTTACATGGGCAAAACATAGATTGTCAAAAGATTCTTAATGCATAATACAATACACTGTTCAATTGGCAGCTTCCTATCTGATTTAATTTCATTTATATCTGAAATTCTCCCAGTGCTTCCAGTGCTTTAGTCTTTGTTGTAATTGGATGCAGTTCTTAGGCTTTTTGATATAATGTGATGGAACAGATTTTCTTTAAGTCACTGAATTTATGCAAGCAAAACAAAATATTTTACATTCAGAAGATTTTATCCAAACATGCTGGATTCCCAGAATACAGTTCAAAATTAAAATCCCAGTTAAATATGTGCCAAGTGCAAATTAAAACTGGCTTGTTCAGTTCTCCTTGTAGTTAAGGATGTTTGGCATAAACATTAGTTATAATATAAAGTACTGTACATATCCTGAGGTTCTGGGAGGGAGTCTAGCTGAGCTGCATACTGCAGACTCTGTCTCTTTATACACTACATTAGTGTCTACAATTGTTAAGCAAAATCCTCCTGATATATATTATCTGATCGAGAAGAAGTCTCAAGATCCCCCTTTAGTGGGTAGGCAGGTTTGTATGGCCTTAATAAGGCAAATACCACGCCATAAGAACAAGAGAACATCACCTCAGTGAGAAACATTACCAAAGGATAAAATTTAATCCAGCAAACAATAGCACAAATCACAACAGCATATCATAATATAACTAGCTACTGACAGTTTAAGACTACTCAATAGCAATGTTTCTCAAGGTAACGTATTTGTTCAAATGCTGCAATTTTTTTTTACTGCATTCTGGATTAAACAATAGATTAATCTGTTCCTGGTGCTTACCCTTGAATTTTGCTAGGTATTGAATTGTTGCTTCAGATTTCTTGCCCAGAAACATCGGCGGAAGCACGTGGAAAAGACTTTCAACTCCTACCCTGGGAGATGAGAATTTTTCTGTTATATAAGAGTTCTTTTTTCTCTTGGCTTCAGGAATGCCTTTGACCTCAGCTTTTAAATCTACTAACAGTACAATTATTGTGCATCCACCAAGCAGATTAAGGCCGAGCTTCCTAGGTATTATGATATCCCGCTCCACATGAGGATCTTTGTGCCAATGCCTTCTGACAGCCATTTTTCTAATCATTGTGATGCATTTTCTCCTTCAACAACCTGAAGTCCCCTCCAAGTGCTTGGATTCTATGGGTTCTAGTGTAACGTTTCTAGCAATCCAACATAGCTATTTAATGCCTCATTACCCTGCATGGATGCATTTTGGGTTTTAATACAGTGCTTTATATTCAGGTGCTTTGAATTTTAAATCAGTATTACTTAGAAATAATTGTAGTAACATGGTACTCCTAGGTTTCAGAGTAGCAGCTGTGTTAGTCTGTATTCGCAAAAAGAAAAGGAGTACTTGGGGCACCTTAGAGACTAACCAATTTATTTGAGCATAAGCTTTCGTGAGCTACAGCTCACTTCATCTGATGAAGTGAGCTGTAGCTCACGAAAGCTTATGCTCAAATAAATTGGTTAGTCTCTAAGGTGCCCCAAGTACTCCTTTTCTTTTTATGGTACTCCTAGTTGTTCATATGCAAGGCCTAATTACACATTGCCCATCCATCAGGATTCTGTACTTCCCTGTCTTTGAGCCTTTTAAGTGAATTTAGTGCAAATGAAAAAATGCCAGGATGCCTGACAGCCCTGTGGATTGAAGCCCTTTTTCCATGAGACAGTGGCAAGACAGGTTTTCCCACACTGAAAAGAATATGTCTCAAAATATTATCTCTTGAGATGAATGGTTCACTCAGCCTCCATCTGTATTCACTCCTTTGCCTTTCCGCTAAGCTGGCCACCCAGCAGCATAATTAGAGCTGAATGAATACTGCAAAAAATATTTGTAAACATTTCTTTAATGAATTCACTTCAGCTGTGTTCATGTCAGGAATGGCTGATTCTGAGGAAATATTATAGATTTTGAGGAGACTAAATTTTGAATTTGTAATCATAGTTGCTCTAGAATTGCAATTCTAACTTACATTTCTTATCCAATAAAGGAACAGACCTACACCACGTGACTTTTGTTTCTATTCAAAACTGCTTGAACTGTGGATATAAAATACGCAAAACAATATACACAGTGAAGTATTTGCTGGTAGGCCATAGGCTGAGATTTGTTCACATAAAACAATATTGAATAACGAAGAATTTTGTGGAAATCATTAGCTATTTGTAGACTGTTCTTTCCTCCACATCATGTGCCTGGGACCAGGATCAGAGCCATAAACGTCCATGCCCTGTCATATGACAGGGGTCCCTATTCATCATCCACTTTTTTGCAATACCAAGGGTGGGTTGGACCAACTTCTGCTGGTTTCTCGGCTTCATACCTAGACTAACAGCCACCTGAAGTCTAAGCCCATTTTGCAGATGGGGAACTGAGGCCCAAAGAAGTTAAGTGCCTTGCCCAGAGTCATACAGAAAGTCCACTGCAGAGCAGGAACTTGAACCCATGTCTCCGGCAAGCACCCCAACCACTGCACCATTCATCCTCATCATTGGTGGTCATAGCAGTCACAAATCTAAGTCTTAAAGAGTGTTTGTCCTCCAAACTTGGCAGTTGCAGTGGGTGGAATAGAGATCCTTGTACAGACTTAGCCTGAACAAACAGAAATGCAGAGAAGCACAACGGGGAGTGACCCAGCCGCTGTTCCAATAACATGAAAGCACATTGAGAAGTAACTCCACTCGCCTTTAAGATTCTGAGTGATTAGCCTACTTCACTATCCAGGCAGGGACTAGACTAGTTCCTTACAGCAGTCAGCAAAAAGGTTTGCAGACACTCTAAAATAAGATGGGTTTGGTTAGCTGACTTTCAGTCACAGCAATTTAACCTGAATGCAGGCTGAGAGTTAACTACTACAGCTCCACAAGCAGCAGAAAATTACATTGCGTGTGATGCAAACTCCCTTACTTTCTGCTGACTCACAATCCATATTGAAGGATGATTCATACCATGCCTCTTTTGAGCAATATTTCATCTGTATTTATATTTTGCACCAGGCAAGGTCATTAGGACACCCTCCATGAATTTGGAAATAAGGCCATGTAAAGACACACAGTAAGCATGTAAATCGCCTTCCTTCAAGTGGGTGCAGAGCATTCCTACATGCCCTAATGCACCTGCATGAACCAGGTCATGATTTAGGTCAAAGTAATTACAATATGACTTTGTACTTTTTAAACCATCACAATGTTCCCTTGTACTCCTCCGCACGCCCCCCCGGCCCCATCTGTCTATATCCTGTATCTCTTATCTTAGACTATAAACCCCCCGGGGCAGGGAATGTCTTTTTTGATGAATGTTTGTACAACATGCCTTAAGATGCACAACACAGGATAGATGAATGGTTGTGGTTTACTTTTCAGGGATATTCCTTTACAAATAAAGGAGAAGTCATAAAAAGCATGCCTCTGGGCTTCCACATAGAACATGGCAGAAGATGGTCTTTATTATTTCAAGTCAACAATTCTAGCAGTGCAACTCAAAATTCTATTTACTTTCTCCACAGGGATTCTCTTATTTGATAAAAATAGCTTCCCCCCACAGTTATTTTAACTTCTTGTTCTACTCTGTTAATTTATTAGAAATCCCAGCATCCTGTGTGTTTATATTACAAAAAAACCCAAAAAACAAAAGACAAGGGCTTGCCACTTACACTGAGGAAGCTTCAGGGACAGGGTACTTGTTAGTACATCTTTTTCTATGAGCTTATCAGCTTTTTTTTTTTTTTTAAACACAAATAGCATTTTGAATCATTACAGTCACTACAGTCCACTCTCTCAGCCTTTAAGTCATATTGACTATGATTTGAACCAAAGTTAATGTTTTCACTTATTATTGTTTCTTGCCACAAATCCTCTGAAATATTTTTAATGATTCCACTTGTCAGCTGTCCTCTGGATTTTTTTTTCTCTGTGCACTTCAGAATTGAATAGGATAGGCAAATTTATAATGCTCAAAATAAGGAATTGAGTTTTTAAGGGATCTTCAAGTAGAACATTTGATTGACTTAAAAAGGGAAACAGAGACCTCTTCTCATCTACCCACACAGTCACTTGATAATTCCAGATATTGTGTTTACTTATTTCATATTCAAAAGCTGGACAATAATTTTCATTTCTATTTTTGTTTTTAATTTAGTTCCCATCTTTTGTTGGCCAGTGCATATAATTCTTAATCAAAATGCTCCAGATATAAATCAATTTCCTATCACTGACTCACCATGTACTGGTTACTTAACCTTTCAGTACCCCACTTTATTCCTCTAGAGCAGTGGTTTTCAACCTGTGGTCGGCAGACCCCTGGTGGTCCGCAAACTATGTCTAATATTTCCAAAGGGGTCCCCATCTCCATTCGAAAATTTTTAGGGGTCCTCAAATGAAAAAAAGGTTGAAAACCACCGCTCTAGAAAATGGTGCTACCGATACTTGTTTAATGCACACTAACAGCTTTTGTCCCCCTCTAGTGACCAGATCACTTAACGTGTTTACTGCCATCTAGTTCAAGAACTTGATCCTTTAGCTCGTGCTTTCAGATCTAGAAGTCCCAGGTTCACTCCCTGCAAATGAACTGAGCAGGCATGTCATTACACAGATAGGACTATTATGAGGCTAATTTAAGTGCTTTGAGCTCCTCTGATGAGTTACTATAGAAGTAACAAAAACTATGTTATTATACTTAACTGCTTCGGCTATTTAAAATACTCTGCATCTAATTTTGGTGTTACTTATTTACCTTGACTTCAAACGACCTTTGAATCAGACCCCATGCAGGAACAGAGTCTGTATCACAACTAACACATATGGCATCTCTAATGTTCCATAGATTAGTATGGGAGTCAGGATACTTAGGTTATATGCTGAACTCTAGAAGGATGTGAGTGTTTCTACTTACAGTCAATAAAGACAAGAACATAGGTTGAGGCAAAAAAGAGACATGGAAAATTTCAGCACAAACACTTCAAGTCTCGCAAAATTATAAGCAACTTACACAGAGGCTTATAATGGAAATGTTAGACAATTCCAGCTATATATGTGTCACTATCTGTTCTGCCTATACACACACACATATATATATATGCATCCATTTTAAAAAATCTGCTAAACTTTCCAGTAGTTGGATTGTTTTAAAAATGCTTTGCTTGCAGCACTAGAGTTACTGCCAGTACTGAATTTATATAATCTGGTGAAATATTTGAAACAGTTACTGTTTTATTTTCTCTTTCATTTATTTATTTCGGTTTTTGGAACTGGAAAAGCTCTTAAATTCCATTACTGTGGCTATAGGAGCTGCAGACTATGAGTGAAGCTTGGCAGTACTGAGATAACCCTCCCGCCTTTGTGTCCTCCATTATCACTAAGAAAATTACATACCATGGGAACATTTCCTTCTGCTTGCAGTAACAGTGTAGTGTTGTCATATCTTAAGACAGCCAGCATGGGATTTAAATACACAATTCTAAAGCAATAACATTTTCCAAGAATAGTATTAATGACCTTTCAAGCTGCTTCTGTACCTTTGTTTAGTGAAATTAGACCAACTTCAGGTTTGATGTCAATACAATTTGTGCCAATTTTGTTGCAAGTTTGACAGCTACCTCATCAAGTGTATGATTTCCAACTGGTTTCATGCTAACTAAGGCATATAAACTATTTCAGTAGGTATACCATACACAATTCAGTCCCACTGATTCTACAGGATGGGTACAAAATTCACTTTTGGGAGAATAAAAATGTATCCTGCGTTGCTATTAATATGATCTTTGCAGGTAAGCAAATGCTACCACAATTGTGAAATTCCAATGCAGGCCTCCACTGCTCTTTTGAATGACACACATTCTTTGCCAGGCAATTGTCTAGAGGACAAATTCAGTTCTGCTGTGTGTAGATGCAACTGTATTTGGTCCTAAGACTCTACTTGACAGGTCTCTGATTAGGATTCTTGAACTTTTGTTCTTTAATGCTGCTTATCCTCTAAGAACTTATTCCTTACACTTTGATTTTTGTTAAGATGGTCATCAATCTAGGTAAGTCTCACTGTATTATAAACTAATATGGGGAAAAATAGGTTGAAGAAATGTAACAAAAGAAAGTCAAATTTCACTGACATCAAGGAAAGAACAGATTAGTGTCAGATAAGTTAACATTTTCTGCATTATTGGATATGCATTTCATAATACTATTTCATAATACTAAACGCAAAGATTTACTGCATATAATGGAGGGCTTTTGGTCATTGTCTCAGTATTTTTAAAGGTGCATTATAGAAAGTAAATAAATGTTTTCTCTTTAACTACAAAGCTAGCATAGCTTCTGCTATGTATATTAACATATATATATATATATTTACATTTTGGCATTTTAAATATACTCTCCATATCTGACTAATAGGAAATGATTCATTCTACACATTACCCAAATAAATGCATACATAATTTTTTGCCATTCAAATTTACCTGGAGCCCATTCAGTTTTCACAAGGGAAAATCAGTGACACGCCAGAAGCATATAGCAGATTCCATTTATAGGCTATTACTGAATGTCAAAATGTTTCAGAATAACATCTGACTCATTCAGAGTCATCATGTTTCCAGTTACTGTAGGAGGAAGAGAATATTAATTTACTCTTGACAGTGATGTACTTTTCCAGGGATCTTTCTAATCTTGTACAAATATACTTCAATAGAAAAGTTGCTGCTAACTTTATTATCAAAGGACAAAGGAATAAGGTCAATGGAACAGATCTGCAAATCTAAAACGAAGAAAATATATAACATTCACCTGGATAATTGATTACATTATACACAGTTTAGTTATATAAATCTAATTTTAAAAGATTCTTTGCATAACATTTGAAACTAGTACTCCAGAGTAGACGTTGAAAAGATATTTTCTTCAGATAAAAGGGATGTCTGATATAAAGGACAGTACATGTAGTCCTGTTCATTGATTAGGCAATTCAGGGAGGAAGTTATTCGCCTTCTATCTTCCTGTTTTTGCCAGTTGGACATTCCCCTTAGATGGCACTTGAGTCATAGTGAAGTGCTGCTTCAGAAGCTTTATCTCATACTTGCCACAGCAATGTTCTACAATTTTGCTGGACGTCTGAGACAACCGCTAAGAGATCTATTTTTTCAGTAGTGTACTGAAGTGTCTGTGATGCTGCATAGTTTCATTAGTGTTAAAGGTTGTTTCCAACACATGTGCCCCTTGAAACAAAAGAACAACAAATTTTTGTTGGAAGGAAGATGGTTCAGAGGTGCCCTTCAGACGCCATTGCACTCCCATCACCTGGAGCACTCGCATTTTAATCATTAACACCATTATAATGACTACACATCAGGCTAGATTCTAACTTTGCAATCAGCCTGAGTGTCAGGTGGCGTGAGCTTGCCACAGGAACAGACCAGAGAATGGATTTTGATTCAGTCACAACTCCTCACCTGCTACAAAAAGGGAGTAAGTTACTTCACTCTTTTCATGGAGCAGCTTACTTCTCCCTGTGTACTGGCCAGCTGCTTTGCCTGGCAAGTAGGAGGCTCTTGCCACTTCCCACCATTGCTCAGAGGGTGGGTACCAGATGGACAGCCCTTGCTCTCACCTGCTAGAGCCAAAGTAGTAACCCGGGCAGAGGAGTACGGGGAACTTTACTCCCTGCTACTCCCCTACACAACCAGGAAGGAGTGACTTTAACTGTCTAGTGGATAAATGCTAAATACTGTTGTTTCCTCAGTTACACAGCAGCTTGATCTACAGAGCATGAATCACCATCCCCCTGTGATCCCTTTTGACCTGAGCAATTAGCCAAATGGGTGTTGTGGGTTGTCAAGGTTCCTCCCCCACTCTGAACTCTAGGGTACAGATGTGGGGACCTGCATGAAAAACCTCCTAAGCTTATCTTTACCAGCTTAGGTCAAAATTTCCCCAAGGTACAAAATATTCCACCCTTTGTCCTTGGATTGGCCACTACCACCACCAAACGAATACTGGTTACTGGGGAAGAGCTGTTTGGACATGTCTTTCCCCCAAAAATACTTCCCAAAACCTTTCACCCCACTTTCTGGACAAGGTTTGGTAAAAAGCCTCACCAATTTGCCTAGGTGACTACAGATTCAGACCCTTGGATCTTAAGAACAATGAACAATCCTCCCAACACTTGTACCCCCCCTTTCCAGGGAAATGTTGGATAAAAAGCCTCACCAATTTGCATAGGTGACCACAGACCCAAACCCTTGGATCTGAGAACAATGAAAAAAAGCATTCAGTTTTCTTACAAGAAGACTTTTAATAGAAATAGAAGTAAATAGAAATAAAGAAATCCCCCCTGTAAAATCAGGATGGTAGATACCTTACAGGGTAATTAGATTCAAAACATAGAGAACCCCTCTAAGCAAAACCTTAAGTTACAAAAAAGACACACAGACAGAAATAGTTATTCTATTCAGCACAATTCTTTTCTCAGCCATTTAAAGAAATCATAATCTAACACGTACCTAGCTAGATTACTTACTAAAAGTTCTAAGACTCCATTCCTGTTCTGTCCCCAGCAAAGCCAGCATAAAGACAGACACACAAACCCGTTGTTTCTCTCCCTCCTCCCAGCTTTTGAAAGTATCTTGTCTCCTCATTGGTCATTTTGGTCAGGTGCCAGCGAGGTTACCTTTAGCTTCTGAACCCTTTACAGGTGAGAGGAATTTACCTCTGGCTAGGAGGGATTTTAAAGGGGTTTACCCTTCCCTTTATATTTATGACATAGGTTGTTCTAGTTAGGAGGTGAAATTGATAATACAGTCAGGTATTTTCTCTGATGCAATCTTGTTTATTTATAAAGTTTACAGATAATGTCCTGTTTCCCTGAACATGATAGGAATCAAACAGCAGGACACTGTTCTTTTGCGCACGGGTCCAAGCCTGCCTTTCCAGCCAGTGCTCTGCTCTCTCTCATCTCCAGTAATTCTTTAGTGCCTGGTTGGCTTTCCGGCTGCTTCACACACACACCCCGGCCCAGCAGCTGCTCATATAATTCAAATTTCCGAGTGGCTGTGGATGTGCTTTTGTTTTGGCTGGAGACCTGGGCCTGTGTTTGGGGTGGAGGCTGCTTACCTGTTTCAGCCACCTGATTACAATTGCTTCTGTTACGTTTGTTCTGAATGGAAGCTAGTGGTTACACCTGACCTTTAACACCAAGGTTTAACCCAAATGATAACAATAGATTCTAACCCAACCTATAACATCCCTGCTGCATCGCCACTGGGTTCAGGAATAACTTTAGCCCACTGCTTTTAGTATGCGCCCATGTAAACATCTTCAGTATAGATTTACGAGGTTGGTATAAAGAGCAGTCATTCCAGCAGACACGGCTTTCCTCTATAACCAAGTACAATGCACAGATTTTTACCTATTGCATTGATCAAGTAAGGGTGATATATGTGCATGCAACTCATCCCTGTTTATGTTTCAAGTGTCTTTGAGCTGAGCTTACCTCCTCATAGCACTAGACTGCACTAGACTAGAGACAGGGGAAAGTGATAAAAAACAAATCAGCACACTCATTCTTGGTAGATTGTGTTAAAGGGCTTTCCCTTCACCCCCTCTGCTGGGGTGAAGTCCGAAGTGCAGGCAATGCAATGTTTATTGGGGTTAGTTCCAAGCAAACATATCCATCGCTCTACACGCTGGCAGAGTCTGGTTCCTAGTGTTCCATTCCCAGCTCTGATGCCGCAGAGCCTTGTCTGTGTTCCCATTCCCTGTTCCCACCTCCTCCTTCTTAGGAGACCCAAATATACTTGCAATGCATGCCCACAGTCCACGCCTTTTGTACCCCATGGGAGGGTTAAGGAGTGAGGTTGTGCTACGGTCAGGGATAGGCATTTCTTTGGTCTTTTAGTGTTATATACCTTCCTCCCATCCCTGTTTGCCTCAACCCCTATCTCAAGGCAAGGTCAAGCAACCAGTCGGGAGGGGCAATCTTAAAGTGTGCTCATATATTACACTACCACCATGCCCTGTAATACTTTAACTGCTCTTAGCTGTTCCCATTGTACTAACAAACCCATCTGGCTAGGGAGAAGCAACATACACAGTGTCTTTGTCCTTTGTTCACACATATGAGTGAGGATATAAAAGCATCAAAGGTCAAACCCAAAATTCTATCTCAGGCTGACAAACAGGCTTATACGCTAACAGATGGTTTAGTACTCTGAGACAATATTCCACAGAAACAGTAACCTAGGTAGAAATATACAAAATAAATGGGAGGCATTATGTTTCTAACCCTGGTTAAATTGGGATGTGGAGGGGGTGAATAATAGGGTGTGGGGGTAATAGGGTCCTATATAAGACAAAGCCCCTAGTAAATCAGGACATAGGGGCATCTGGTCACCCTAGCTGCAAGCCCCCCAAAATTGCAGTAGTTGTGCTGTTTCCAAAATATTTCTTCTTACTATTCTATCCTTTTTGTTCTTCCCCGTAGTCTCCACCACGACCACATCAGGGTCCTTCAATCCAAAAGCAGAAGTTTGTATCTATTTTTTTTAAATTTCTGTCAGGTATCAATATTTTGCCTACCCTTCTTGAATGAGAACAAGGGATCCTATTATCTTTGAGGAACATATGTGTACGCTCACTGCTTCTAGCCAGGTCTCTATTTCCCCTTCAGTTCTATCCTGCTTTGCTCCACTCATCATGATAACAGTATTATATCAATCCTTTCCCTCCATTTTAGCTGGATTTACAGCTGTGAGAGCTTGGAACAACCTACCTGTGGAATAAGCCAAAAGAGAGATGTGGATTCACAAGCCTAAGGGGAAGCATAATTAAAGGTACTTGCTACAGTGTCAAAGCAGGAGCAAGCACTTGAAGTGACAGGTCTACATGAAAATACTACCCTCCCCTCACAACAGCTAAACCCCACCCTATTAATCTGATTGCTTGTTGTCAGTAAAAGTCGCAATTTTCCTAGCTGGCAGCTTGCCAGCAAAACACACCTGTGGAATTTGCCTTTTGAAACAGACCAAATTATTAAAGTGTGGGGTTGAAACAAACATGATATTCCATGTGCAAACAGTGAATATGCTTCTTTCCCCTGTAGTGGAGCAGAGTTATCCAGTTCATAGACTAGGCAGTGTGGCAGGAACTCCTGAGTTCCAGTTGCAGCTTTGCCACTGGAAGCACTCTATGGTTTTGGACAAATCACAATCTCTCTGAGAGCTGGATTGTCCCAGAACAGTGCAGCTCTCTCAATGGATTATGAATAGAGCAGTGATCCCTGATGTAGTTTGTCCAACCTTCTGAGGACATTAAAAATGAAAACCATCAGTGCCTTGAATTAGCAAAGGAAGCCAATTGAGCCAATGATGGGTGCAGAGCACTGATGTGACATGCTGGGCCAGATTAACACATAAACAAACCAGGCATGGCCCCAGGGCCCAAATTCATTGGGGGCAGCCCCAGACTGAGTGATGCTGTGACCCTGCGCACCTGTCACAATTCCACTCACTCAAATTAGGCCCAGCCACCCTTCCATCAAGACAGACCAAATTTGAGTGGTGCTGACATCATGATGGAGAGCTGGGCCAAACCTGAGTGGGCAGTGGGGCAGCCAGCATTGCTGCACCGGGTACTCCCTGCTCCCAACAACCTTTGTCCTTCGGTCTGTCCCCAGGACTCGCTCAGCAACAGCATCAATGCCTGCTACCAGTGGCGGAGCTGCAGTGAGTGTCCACATGAGGAAGTGCCAGCTGGGGGAAGGGAAGCAGGGATCCCTCGGGGGGGGTGGTGGTAATGGGGGGCTAATAGGGCAGTCTCCATGCAGCAGGAATTAGTCACTGACAGACCTGGATAGGAGAGGGTTAACTAAGCAACATCGGTTCAGCAGGTGCCAGACATGCATGTGCTAATGGATCACTAGTGCAGCTGTGCTGTCCAGGACAGCATCACAGGTGCTGATTTTTCCTTTTCCCCGGGGGTGCTCAACCCCCGCTTCTCTCAAAGCTCCCCCCCCACCTGCTCCCTTCCCCCAAGGCCCGTCTTTGCTCTGCCTCTTCCGGCCTTTTTTTCTGTGGGTGCTCCAGCCCCGGAACACCCATGGAGTCGGCACCTATGGACAGCATTAATATAAATGCATCCATATCATGGAAGCATCTAGTTCAGCTGGCAAGTAGAAAGGCCCAGATTCACCTTGGACCGATGTCCATTCATGCTGGCTAGTGTGAGAAAGATGGGTTATAAAACTGGTTAAATAATGTAATTAATCAGTTACCTCTATGAGGTTTCTCACTGTCCTTTGGATCTGTGTTCCTTAGCTAAAATACAAACTGGAGAATTATAAATTTATGAATTTTATTAGCCAAAATTGGTTTTACAGCAAACAAGAAACTGCAGAAAGGAAAAATAGAGGACTAGATGATAGTGTTCACAGTGTCAAAAGTTGAACTCATCATGGGATATTACAATTTTCTAGAGATAAAAAGTAAGTTCAATGAAGTCAAGGTCTTATCACAATGTTGTCACAAAGGGAAACTTTTATTCTAGTGCTATACTAGTCTGGCCAGGTAATTTTGGTATCAGCATGGAATATAGATCCTTCCAGTCAAGTTTATATGCTAATGGCCATATGGAACTGCTTTCTTCAGCTCAACCAAACTGCTCAAGCTAAAGTGGAATTGAGGAATGTAGGTGAGTTATTTACTTATCAAAGAATGTCAGCTCATTTCACAATTACCTTCCCCAGGTGATCCTCGGAGCCAAGCTTTGCCCCTAACACATGCACAACTACTGCACACTAAACCCAGAACAAAATACCCAGGTAACAATTCTGAAGCCATTCTAATTTCCTTGGAATTTCATTAGTGCTGTAGGCTCCCAAGTCACTTCAAGCAAAGGTTCAGTGTTAAAATCTTTAGCATACCCACCAATGCAAAGCTTCTTCCTCTTTTTGTTAGGAGGCTGAAAATTATCTTGACCACAAAATCTGCATGATTTTAGGCTGATCTATTTGAAATGCCCAGGGTTTCTCGCAGTAATGTTTGCTGTTGGAAAGCACAGTTTCCATTTACAAACAGTACTAGACTTAGTTAGTTTCATGAGTTTCTCCGGCATCAAAGCTTTCAATTACTGAGGGCTTGTCTACACTTACAGTGTTGCACCCATGCAGCTGCTTCGCTGTAGCACTTAGTGAAGATGCGACCGAAGCTAACAGGAAAACTTCTCCCATCAGCGTAGGTACTCCACCTCCCCGAGAGGCAGTAGCTATGTCAATGGGAGAAGCCCTTCCACTGACATAGTGTTGTCTACACTGGGAGTTTGGGCTGTATAACTGCTTCGCTCAGGGGTGTCGATTTTCCACTCCCCTGAGCGATGTAATTAAACCAATGAAAGTTTGTAGTGTAGGCCAAGCTGTAGTGATTGAGCATAATTTCTAGACAACTAAGACTAACTTGTTAGTTAAACACAGTTTTATATTATACGGTTTAGTCATTCAGAGGGTTTTAACTCAGGTACATACTTTCTGAGAAGCATTTAGCTTAATATACTAAGTTTTCACTTGCATACGCAATAAATGTATAGAAGTTATTTTGGCACTACCAACTGGGACTGGGAAGAAGGCAGGTTCTCCAGCCCAGCTTCACAGTTGCAATGACTATAACAATGAGATAGAGAGTTCATTCGGATGGTTCATTCAAGGTGCTGTTACCTGTATTCTTATTGTCTTTTGGGATTTTACTCAGTCTCCCTAGACATGAATTTAAAAGACAGAGTTAATATCATGCTTGTTAGTGACAAGAGTTTAGTTGTTACCAAGCAGGAGGTGCTCTCACCGGCCAGGAGATGATGGTCCTGCTTACAGTCTATCACATACAGATGTTTTGGCTTCATGGAGCAATATGTTGAGCAACACAGGGTGTTTCATACAGTTTCTGCTGGGCTGCACAGACAGGCTCCTCTTCTTGGCAAAATTGATGTAGGCCAATCAGAAGGTGACCCATGTTTCTGATTAAGATTTGAAATTGCTCTCAGATACAGCAATTTAATATGGAAGCACATCTCTTGTGGAGTCCAAAAGCCTTGACTAGTATGGCAGTCTTGATTTGCATCCCAGCCCACTCCTGAAGCAGCTGTAACTCTGATGGCAGAGAGCACTGACATTTTCTTAAATATGGGTTAGATCACTCCGGATGTATTTACCAGACTTAGGTCCCAGTCCTGCAATGAGTTCTGGGCGGGCAGAGCCCTGCACCAGTGCAGAGCACCTTTGAAATCCGTGGAGCTCCATCCTGTAGATGGGGTCCTCCCATGTGGAGCTCATTACAGGGCGGGACCCTTCTTATCTGAAATAGGGCAACTTTCTGTTATGTACTAACACAGTTTGGTTTAACTTATTGTTTTTTATTAATTGTTCATTTTAAAAAGGGATGCATTCTATTACTGTCTATTGTTTGGTTTGCTGGATGGAACAGGTCGGTTCCAGCCTTTACGAACAGGTCAGTTATTTCAAGGGCATTTCTTTAAATTTGTTGACATACGGCTCTCTCGGTCAAGAAAGAATAGAACTAATTTAATATTGCATTAATGTCAATAGTGACATTTACTGCAGCACTGGAAAAGCATGGAAACAAATCCCATAGAGAAAAATGCTGGTGCTAAACGTACCCTTAAAATACTCAACAAGCAAGGAGGAACCTTATTAAATACATTTCTTCAGCTGATTGTACAGATTTTTTTGGTTGTGTACTTACTAGTTCTTTCAGCAAGTTCAGAAAGAGTTACATAAAAACTCACCCAGATTTGACCAACCCTGACACTGGCAGATAAATAGTCTGGGACGAACTCTGATGATCTATGGTGCAGGGACGCACCAACACCTGCAGTTATAGTGGAGCACCCACAGAGACGCTACTCGAAGAAGATGAGAGTTATTAAGAGGTTTAAATGAATCTCATATGTAACCCTTCTGCCCGTTGGAGTGAACAGCAAGAAGGGCCGGGTTCAATATCTAGGGGGTTCCTTTTCAACAATATAACCAAACCTGGCTCGAGCCTCCACCCAGTAACCTGAGAAAATTTCACTCTACCCTCTGGGCACCTCTAAGGCAATTCTTCCCCACTCCCAAGCACAGAGTCTGAGGTAGAAAGTGTTTCTTTAATAAAAGTAACCTAGCATTAATCTGAAAAAACAGCACAAGAGGTATTCATAAACATGAGCAAGACACCCTCCCCAGAGTACACAGGGCAGTGTCTTTTGCTTCAGGTTCTTGAGACTAACACCAAAGTTCTTGTAGTGTGCCCCCCCCCCTTAACACCCCACTCACAGTTGTTGTGCCTGGTCAGTGCAGACCCAGAGTTCAGCGGTACATCTGCACGAATTCTCCTCCCACCACGAGTGGGGGGTAAAAGCAACCATGCTTGCTCTGCTGTTCGGGCTCCAGCCAGCTGCCCTTGCCAGCCGCCTGCTCGCCCTGTATTCCCACAATAATTACAACACTGGTAACCATATTTCACTACCCCTGCGTTCAGTACTAAGGTGATTTGTAACCCAACACCAGCCAATGTTGATCACTTTGACACCACTCTATCTGCTGAATTTGTAAGCAGAGCTGGAGCAACCTTTATTTACAGAGACACACCCAAAGTCTCTCCCCCTCCCAGCTAGCTGTCAGGGAAGCATTCATTCAGACCCTGCTTACACATATATTACAATTGATTTCAGAGTTTTGTAGACCAAGATAATAGCAGCGATGTTAAATCTGCCAGTCCCTCTGGACCACTCCAAATATGGGGTCCTCAGTCCATTGTTCAAAGCTCTTCTTTGTTAGAAATCACAGTCCAGAGATAGCAGGAAAGAGGCAAAGAAGTGATGTCACACTCTCCAGTGTATACCCCCCAGTGCCTGGAAAGTTACTGTCTCAGAAATGGAGTCAGGGATCACATGTTCTAAGTGCCTTGCTGAGTCATGAGGCATCCATTGTCTACATGCTCGCTGAGGCATCCTCAGGAGGGGCTCGCTGAGGAGTTGATTCTCCTTAATGGGCCATCAACACATGGCTGACTAGCCTTGATGTACATCTGTCTTTATGGATGTTATCCAGGAACACAATATATCTGAGATACAACCATATAGCAAATATTCATAACTTCAGATACAATTATGATACATAGATTTAAACAGGATATCCATACTTAGCTGCTCATAACTTTTCCAATGATACCTTACAAGACAAACTTTGTACAAGATTTATTGCAATTGTGTAACTGTGGCAGCAACAGTAATATAAGTGGTCAGCTTTCTTTCTATACAGCGTCATACAAACTGAGTCAGCTTTCCAATCTTTCTAAAGGCAGCCTATCACAGACAACATGTTTATTTCAGTAAGTCCAGACATATTTCTCATTTGTCAGTCTGAAGTGAAGAAAAGATTGGATTATATATTTACTGTCCTTGCCAAAGGATGACTCTCAGTAACATCTAAATGGAATGGTGACTTTTTTTCCCCAGAGCAGAATGAAATATTGAATGCTTAAGGCTGTGTCAGTCTTAGCTGAGAAGATTCTGGCTCCCTAAGCATGGTGAACTTCTCTTTGTTAGTACTTATGACTTTTCAAACCTGTGGATCACAATCCCTTTAAGGCTATTTGAACCAATATTTCATAGTTTAAAGATTACTAGATTAAATGAGCAGAGTTGTATGCTTGGGACATCTGAATCTTACTCTTCTAGGTCACAAATCTTAATGTAGCTTAAGTGATTAGTCAGTAATCACCTAGGCCACATTAAGACTTGTGACCTAAAGGTGAAAGATTCAGATCCCATTACCAAGCTCTGGAGCTATCCAGTCTCCTAATACCTTTGTTAACAACAAATCCTCTTTAATGAACAAATTGAAAAACAAAGAGTTTATTCAAAGTTACCTTTTATCTCTGTAGGGGTAGAATTCTATTTAACATGGGCTTGAAAACTCCTGAGGGTGATAGACTGAATTATGCAGAGTTCTATCATCTTTACTGCAGACAGTAAGGAATAAAAAATAGAAAGACCGCATTCATAGTTTTCATCCTTGCAATATCTATGCATAGCAGTATGTGGCAACAGATGCATTTTGTTATACAATAGAGATAAAGTAAGAACAGGTTTCCTTCTGATTTTTTCCAGTGAAAGAGTACTTCTGATAATGTGCAGCTTTGAAACAGTTGGTTATTCAAATCACGACTCAGCGGTGACTGTGCATCTGCACAGAGTCATATATATCTATACCAGCTGACTCATTTCCAGTTTTATACTGGTAAATCTTCGTCATATATCAGATTATAGGAACTCAGAGAAAAAAGATAGTAGCTAAATCTGGGATGTCCTTGCAGTAGTACTTATTTGTCAGGTAGAGACCAATGATGCACATGATTCTCATATGTGCTTAAAATTACCTGGTTTGGAAACACCTGCCTTTAGTACTGGAGGACTGAGGAGGTGAAGGTTATAAAAGGTTCTATACTACAGTGGAAAGCTTTAGAGATTGCATTTCCAAGTGGAGAGTTTTTAAAGTCTGAACACACTTTAAGTTTTCAAAGTTCTGTACAAATATCAAACAATGTTTCTCTTTGTGACCCCATCTACATTCGGCCAGGGACTGTATAAACTGAGCTTGATCAAACTTCCAGCTAAAGTAGTTTCTCTCACAGCCAGCATGACACTGTTTAAGAGGCATTCTATCCTAGGCTTTGCTATGGCCAAGTGTCTATTTAGTGTGGAATTCTTAGCTTGGCTCTATCTCCACTGTAATTCGCTAGGATCACCAAGGTGACTTTGTGCCTGGCTACCTTAGCCTGTATTGTCGAGTATTTTTCATTCAGCATCCATGAGCAGATGAAAACACTGCTAACTCTCACCCCACAACCTCCTCTGCTTATATCAAGAGTTCAAGGGACAGGGCAGAGGTATCCTGATAGTAGAACATCAAGTGGACTTTCCAAAGTCATTTAAAAAGGTGGTTCTGTTTCCAATGCCCAGGAAGATTCATGCAGTTTGAGTTAACTTTGCTGCTTGTTCAGAGAGTCATGTTTGGTGAAATATGGGACAGCCATTTGCAGCCAGCTACCTTGTTTCCTCTTGACCCTGGCAATGGTGGATGCAAATCAGTGCTTTTAAGAAGACCTATAATGGATCTTCTGGCCTTCTCCTTAATCAGGTATTGCAGATGAGGCTGGGAATCCATGAGCAGAACATGTCATCTTTGAAAATAGTAAAAATACCTTTCAGTTATTTAAAAGTATGTCCAATTATCTCCAAGTATGATGCATTTCTCAAACCAACACGAAAGCTGAAGTTGAGGCTGGCAAAGCTTAGCTCTCTGATTTGTTCCGTAGACTGAACCATAGATGTGAAGGAATAAATGACAGAATATTCTATAGCTTTTGGTCACCAGCACCCAGTAGTTGATGGAGCAAAACCGTCTGCAATTAATCTAGTAAGTTTAATGCCAATGTTCATGCGTAACTGTACTAATTTTAACAGTAATTCATTTTATCGCTCTAATGTCTGCAGCAGTTCCTAATGTAGAAGTAAAAAAAAGTATTAGGAAGCAGTAAGCAGAGGGAAACTAATATCCCTAAAATCTACTTATTCAGTGTTGGTCATGTAATCAGAAAGCAGTCAAACCATGAGAGGAAAATACTACTTGTGCTCTGACTGTGGATTGCCCACAATGAAAACTTCCTTTACAGCTTAAGAAATAGCTAGTGAGCATGTCTATTAACTGCCACACTCTATTTCTGGATGTTTCTGGGCCCTTTCAGCTGAGTTGTTATGCCCTGGACTTTGCATGTGTGTGCAGAGGGAGTATTCCAACTAAAATCCACGTCTCCTTCCCATGGCTTCTCTTCCTTTCTTTGGGAGAAAGAAAGCCAGATGCTGGAGTGTAAAGCACGTGGTTGTAGCGCCCCCTATCCAACCAGTTATCTCCTTATGGGTGTTGATGAACAGACCTGGGTTCTTCTGGATCCCATCTCCCACTCAGTAGGGTATAACTTCTTTATTTTCTTCCCATATGAATTTATTTGGTGGTGTCTCCGCACCCCTTGCTCCTTCCTGGCAGGGTCACCAGGGCAGCTTGGTAGGATAATTCTATCCACAGGGTAATCCCCATTTTCGTGCCAGATAGTTGGAGACTCCCAAGAAATAACAAACACATACAATATATTGTAACACAGTAATTATATAAAACAGGAGATAAATATAACATAACAGGATAAAACACTATTCTGTGGGTCACTGGTGCCCATGCTGATAATACCCATGAATTCCCTCAGTCACGTGACCTGATATAGCAAATGTAAACAATTAGTGTCCCATTGGTACGCATACTTTGTAAGGGCCCTTAATGACCTGTGACCACGATATCATCTGTGCAGCAGTTATCAACTGAGTTCAGTTGCCCAAAAGACTCACAAGAAGATGATAAACAGGTTTAATAGGCAGCAGGTAATAAAATTCCCAACACCTTACCCCCTGGCTGGAGGACACCATGCAGGGAGTAAGGGGTCCCCCAAGCAATTTCCCTCACTAACTAAAAGATGGTGCACTCAAAACTCCGTGAATGATCCTTGGGTTCAGAGATGGCTCTGGACTCCTCAGCCACTGCAGTAATCACTGCTGGCAAGTGCCCTCTTCATGCAGGAGTCAGGTTGCTGCTGGTCCCAGGATTTCCCCTCACCACAAAGTGGTTCAGGGCTCAAGGTGCAGGTTACAAAACTATACTAAAAATCCAAACTTTAGTCTCCCACACACTCAGAGCAGGCAGTAGCTCTGGACTAGCAGCCAGAGCAGAGCTGGCAATGGGGTGACTGATTTCACCTAGGGAGCTGGAAGGCTAACTCCACCTGGCTGGGTGGGGGCAGTTTTCCCAGCAAAGCTCTCTATGCCAGGAGTCACCTTGAAGAGGGAAAGGGGTTGGATTCAATTTTATTTACTATGTTTTCCTTCAGTTGCCATCTTGAATTTGCAAAAGGACAACTAGTCCTCCATATTGGGAACACTCCTTCATGGAGTGTTTGGCGCCTTTTTCCTAAAGAACAGGAAAGGTAGGGTCATGTGACAGCCTAAGTCTGCCCAGCAACGGCAGACTACTTAAGGGTGGCACTCCCATCACTCTGGGCTGTCCATCAGAGTGTCAGTCAGTCTCCCACACTTGCAGCCTGCTGCTAGTTGGCTTCCAGCCAAACCAGGTTTCAAGGTAAATCATTGTAATCCATCTAGTTCCCATTAAGGACGTACTTGCACGGACCTGTAATAACAGCATACAGGAAAATAGCACACATACCACGCGCAGGACATCGTGATCAAGAACAGAACAAAGAAGATCAAGAACAAGGCCACTTCCCTGAGTGATCGCCTCGTATCTCCTGTGTTCCCAATCCCGTTCCTGTGTCTTGTGATCCTGTTCCTCATCCTCATCAGCATCCGTGTCCCCTGTGTCTACGAGAAATGGTACTGTAATTACCCTTACTCATCTCCTCACTTTACCCTAGTGTCCATAAAGGGGTTTGGGGTTCCGGATTTCATACCCATAAAATATGTTAACAATCAAGCCATTATTTATTATTGTATATGTTTGCAACCTTAGTTTAATTGGAGCCCTTGGCTTATTGTACTATTTGTTGCTTCATAAATGTTATCTCGTTTGCACCTTATCCTGCCTAAGTCTTTAATCACTACCTAACACAGTTGAATAGATGCGTATATGTGGGTAGAGCTTGCAGATAGCCCATCTTCTGACAAATGGTTTGAGTTTTAATCTGTCTCAGGCTAACAAAGGCGCCTTGCTTCCAGGTCCCCAGAGGCTGGTTCCCAGACAAATTCAGGCCTGGGACTCACCAGCTCCTCACACAGCCAGTCTGACCATTTCCAGTGGTTCCAGACTGCTCCAAAATGGCTTCTACCACACCAGGGGGCCCAGGAGAGGGCATCTCAGTTTCCATTGGTCTGGCTGGCTCTTCTTCCCAGGCTTTCCCTTGTCAATCATTTGACTCTGCCTCCTCCTCCGAGCTGGTATGGGTGCTATCCTCCCCCAAGCTAACAGGGGCCCCTGTTATTCTAATAGTGGCTTTCCTCTCTCCCTCAAGGTTGCAGTGCAGACTCTGAGTCTGCCCCTGACTCCCCTTCCCTACCAGGGACAGTGCGCCCCTCCCTGATTTACCAGCACACAGAGCTCCAAGGACCTACATAAACTCCTTTGGGGTTACATGGGTTACACAAGGCCAAGTGGGAAAACAAAGCTTAGATTTTTCTTTTTGTTTTGCTCAATTTCTAGCCCAGTCCAGTGGGCCCTGAGGAATAAAACTGTGAAGTCACTCTTCTTTCCCGTTCGAAGGAAATGACTTGAACAGTTTGGTACGTGTTCTCTAAGTGCTGGTGTTCTTTTCCCCTTGTTTAGCAGGAGAAGATGAAAGGAAGGTGAAAAATAGTAAATGTTGATATTTTCAGGGTACTATTTTTATTTAACTATCAGCACATGGTCTCAGATTCACTGGCTGTGCCACTGTCTATAAATACTGAAATAGTCATGGGCAGGGGACAGAGACTCTGTAGTCCAGTGGTTAGGGCACCCACCAGGGTGATGGGAGAGGCGGGTCCAATCCCTTTGCTTCAATCACTCTTTCATTATTTATCTACAGTGGAACATCTTCAAGAGACTGAGGGAGCCCCACGTGAGAATACCCCTTAGCTCAGTGGTTACAGCACTCTCCTGAGAGATGTGGGAGACCCCTAATCAAATTCCATCTCCCCTTCAGATGGAGCACAAACGTTAACTGGGTGTCTCCCACATTCCAAGAGAGTCCTGTAATCATAGTATCATAGAATATCAGGGTTGGAAGGGACCTCAGGAAGTCAACTAGTCCAACCCCCTGCTGAAAGCAGGACCAATCCCCAACTAAATCATTGGGCTAAATCATTGGGCTAAAAGTTATAAGGTGGGCACCGGCACAACCACTACCTTTGACTGGCTGGATTTTGTCTAGGACCTGATGTCATAGACTCAGAGACTTCATGAGAGGCAGGTATCATGAGAGGCTCCACCCCCAAGAGTGCTTGTGAGTTCCTGCTCTTTCATGGCCCAAGCTAGGGCTTGGCTGGGGCCAGATGGCCTGCCACCAGGATTTGGGGAGGTTAAGGCTGGCGATCGCCTGACACTCTGGTCAGGGCCGCTGTGGCGGTGCCACCCACCCTGCACTCTGGGGCTGGGATGGGGGTGCTGCAGTGGCGCCGCCTGCCGGCTGCACCAGGGAGCACTGCAGCCACACCACCTGCCTCGTGCTCTGCGGCTGGGGCTGGAGGCGCTGCAGCCTTGTGCTCCGGGGCTGGGGTTGGGGAGGGGGGCTAAGGATGGGGACGATGGCCTGGGGCGGGGGGTCCAGCGGCTGCAGTGGGGCTCTGCAGCTCTGGGCTCCAGGGGAGGGATGGGGCCTTGGGCAAAAGGGGAGGGGGCTAGCCTCCCACAACTGCCGGTTCACCCACCACCCATGATAGACTTTAAGGCCAGATGAGACCATCATGATCATCTAGTTTGACCTTCTGCATGTTGCAGGCCACGGAACCTCACCCACACTCTCCCGTAATAAACCCAAACCTCTGGCTGAGTTACTGAAGTCCTCAAATCATGATTTAAAGACTTCACGTTACAGAGAATCCACCATTTACAGCCTCCAAGCATGTCTACCAGATTAGGCCTGCCTGAGATTTCGGTGCCCGAATCTACCAACCCAGTATGGCAAAGCACCACAAAGCACTGAACAAGATTGTCTTTAGGTCTTTTTGTTTGCTTAAATGACAAATAACTTTCCAGTGTAATGTAATAATGAGGCTACTTGTATAATTTAATATAATTTAAGAACTTTGATTTGATATGGTCCTGACTTTATTTCATGGGAGAAAAAAGAAAAAGTTAATTACCCTCTGTATTAAATAGGTTGAGTTGATGCTAAATTCCACTTAAGTTAAATTCAGGAGAATACAGTTTATTCAGACATAATCTCCCATTTATATGCATTAATCCCTTTCCATTTCAAATTGGTAGCTATTCCTGTGCCTCTTAGAATAAAGAGACAAGGTGGGTGAGGTAATATCTTTTATTAGACCAACTTCTGTTGGCGAGAGAGACAAGCTTTCAAGCTTACACAGAGCTCTTCTTCAGGGCTAGGAAACCTACTCAGAGTGTCATAGCTAAATACAAGATGGAACAGATTGTGTAGCATAAGTAGTTAAATATTTCAAGGGACCAGTCAAGGTGAAGTGGCCCATTAACACCCCTCCAATCACTGGAAAAAGTGGGAGGAATCAGCTCGGGGGGGAGGGTGTTAGTAGGTTATAGATTGCTATAATAAGCCATAAATCAGGGGTTCTCAAACTGGGGCTCGGGACCCCTCAGGGGGTTGCAAGGTTATTACATGGGGGATCGTGAGCTGTCAGCCTCCACCCCAAACCTCGCTTTGCATCCAGCATTTATAATGGTGTTCAATATATAAAAAAGTGTTTTTAATTTATAAGGGGGGTTCGCACTCAGAGGCTTGCTATTTGAAAGGGGTCACCAGTACAAAAGTTTGAGAACCACTGCCTTAAATTCAGTATCTCTGTTCAGTCCATGATGTTTAGTGTCTAGCAAAGTAATGAATTTGAGCTCCCAGGCTTATCCTTTGATTGTTGTTTTGGATTTCTCACATGATTTTCAGGTAACTTTCCTGATTTTTTTCTTCCAATGTGTGGGAGCACAGGATGATTTCTTGTTTGAGACAGTCCCTTCTGGAGTATGTGAGGTGCAGTAAGTGATTCCTCAATTTTTCTGAAGTTCATCGGCAGAGCTGTCCAGCATATTTAGAGTTGTATGTAGTGGTCAGAGGGTTATAGATGGTGAGACCTCTGGAGATGATGTTTTGTTTCTTGGATTTGCTCAAGAAGTAGATATCGCTGTTAAGTTTTGCTTCCTTTTTCTTCATGTTGTGGACTTTCCTTTTCAGATGGCAAAATTCAATGTCTTCCATTGTTGTATGCAATGTTACTTTAGCCGTGTCAGTCTAAAGATATTAGAGTGGCAAGGGGGTACGTCTTAGAATAACCAGTTTAGGAATCATAATCTTCTACATTATCCTAAATGCTTCCGCTCATCTCTTGAGCAACACATAGTAACAAGAACATATCAAGAAAAAAGAAAAGGAGTACTTGTGGCACCTTAGAGACTAACCAGTTTATTTGAGCATGAGCTTTCGTGAGCTACAGCTCAAATAAACTGGTTAGTCTCTAAGGTGCCACAAGTACTCCTTTTCTTTTTTCTTTTTACGAATACAGACTAACACGGCTGTTACTCTGAAAGAACATATCAGTCCATTACTCTGCACACTGGACTTTCCATTACCAAATCCAAAACAGGATCTTGATCCATATTTTACAGGGCCCACAGTGGTCTTGCAGTCTCAGGAACCATATCTCTCTCCATGAACATGACTTGCTGTGATAGAGGCAATCCGGGGCAATGATGAAATCACCATTGTCCAATGATGAAATTACCACAGAAGCATAAAACTATGCCATCTTAATAGCTGATCTGCTTCTGTGCAACTCCCATCTACCAGATATCAGGATGATCATGGATCACTTCCCATTCAGATGAAAAAGTAAGACTTTTCTTTTCAATGGCATTCACAAAATATCAACATAACATAGCTCAGTATGGATAGATGAGGGCATATGTACAAGAGAAAAGAAGAAGAAAGAAATTCAAAGTACACCCCAACAGCTCCAGTAAGGAATGGATGGGGAACATTGTTCTCCAACATAGAGTGCTTATGTAGTTTTTGTCTATGCTCAGACACGAGAGGAATAGGAATGTTAATGTACCCAACAGCCTAGATTGGACAGGCAGTCCTGCTTGACTAGCAAACATAGCCTGGAAAAGAGGTGGGCAAAGATGGTTTTGTTATTAAAGCAGAGGATTGGAAATTAGAAGATAGGGGCTCAGTTTTTAACTCTGCTACAAACTGCCTGTGACACCTTGGTCAAGTCAAGGAGGGCCAGATTTTCAAAGGTATTTAGATGCCTAAAGAGGCACGTAATGGGATTTTAGAAGGTGCTGAAGAAGGTTAAGTGCCTAAGTCCAAATGTAAAATGGAGATAATATTAGTTCACTACCTTACAGGGGTACTATGGGTATACATTTGTAAACCAAATACTACAAACCAATGCTAAAATATTTTATTGCAGTATATTAGTATTATAAACCAATGCCAGATTTAATGCCTTTTTACTTCAGTCTTTATTTAAAAAGTTAATTATGACCAGATGCTTAACTCAATATTAACAACAAGGGAGAAGGATCTCAGGCTAGAATAGGGAAAGAACAGGTTAAAGAATATTTAAATAAATTAGGTGTATTCAGGTCGGGAGGGCCTGATTAAATTCATCCTAGAGAATTTAAGGAATTAGCTGAAGCAATATCTGAACCATTAGTGATTATTTTTGAGAATTCACAGAGGACAGTTGAGGTCTCAGAGGACTGCAGGAGGGCAAACATAGTACTTACGTTCAAAAAGAGGACAAAAAAAGACCCAGGGAATTATAGACCAGTTAGCTTAATACCCAGAAAGATATTGGAACAAATTATTAAACAATCAATTTTGTTCAACCTGCAAGATAATAAGGTGATAAGTAATAGGCAGTGGCAAAATGGATTTGTCAAGAACACATCATGCCAGATCAATGTAACTTCCTTCTTTGATAGAGTAACTGATCTAGTGGATGGAGAGGAAAAAATTGACATGATATATCTGGACTTTAGTAAAGCTTTTGACAGTCCCACATGACATCTCATAAACAAACTAGGGAAATGTGGTCTAGATTAAATTTCTACCAGGTAGATGCAAAATAGGTTGAAAGACTGTACTCAAAGAGTAGTTCTCAACGGTTCCCTGTCATACTGGGAAGACATATCAAGTCTTGGATCTGGTACTATTCAATAATTTAATTAATAAGTTGGATGATGGAGTGGGAAGTCTGCTTATAAAAATTGCAGATGACACCATAAGGGAGGGTTGCAAGAACTTTGGAGGACAGGATTATGATAATGATCAGTTGTTCTCCATGTCTGCTGAAGGAAGGACAAGAAGCTATTTTGCTTAGTCTGCAGCTAAGGAGACTCAGAAAGTTATTCCTAATATCCAGCCTATTTATGAGGATAGGTAAGCATTGGAACAGGTTATCTAAGGAGACTGTGGAACCCCCATCATTGGAGGTTTCTAAGAACAGTTAAACAAACACCTGTCAGGGAAAGTCTAGGTATACCTAATCCTGCCTCAGCATGGTGGAGGATGGACTAATCTCTTGAGATCCCTTTCAGCACTACATTTCTTTGAATTACTATGGTAATGAGGGCAATATAAGTATGTAGGTAAATATAAATGTGCTCCTTATTCAGAAAAAATAGAAAAAAAAAGCCAAGATAAGATGATTCGTACTAGAGCTGGTCAAAAAAATCCACAGTTATCTATACGCCCAAAAAGCCACAATCAAGGAAGAAGGCTGTACTGGTTAAAAAAAGACATTTTGTTTCAAGGAAAAGTAAAGTCAGGTATAAAAAATAAAAAATAAAATATAACAAATGGAAGAAAGGGAAACTTGTTAGTAAGAATATAAATCAGAAGTTAAGAACTGTAGAAAATTGATAAGGGAAGGAAGGAGGCACAAGGAGAAATCTATGGCCAGCAGAGATAAGGAAAACAAGAAGGAGATTTTTAAATATGTTAAGAACAAAAAGAATCTTGACAATGATATTGGTTCATTACAAGATGGAAATGGTAGAATTATCAATAATAATGCAGAAAAGGCAGAAGTGTTCAATAAACATTATTCTGTATCTGGGGAAAAACAGATGTAGTCATAGCATATGGTTATGACAACACTCTTTAATAGCCTCCATAGATACTAGAGGAATGGAAACAGAAGCTACTAAAGTTAGATATTTTCAAATCAGCTGGTCCAGATAATTTGTATTTAAGAGTTTTAAAAGAGCTGGATGAGGAGCTTGCTGCACCATTAATGGTAATTTTCAATAAGTCTTGGAGCAAACTGGGGAAATTCCACAAGACTGGAAGGAAGCTAAAGTTGTGCCAATTTTTTAAAAAGAGTAAACAGTATGATCCGGCTAATTATAGGCCTGTCAGTCTGACATTGAACCCAGGCAAGATAATGGGGTGGCTGATACGGGACGCGAATGACAAAGTATTAAAGGTGAGTAATGTAGTTAATGCAAATCAATATGTTTTTATGGAAAATAGATCCTGTGATACTCACTTGATATCTTTTCTTGATGAGATTACTATTTAGTTGATAAAGGTAAGTAAGGCATTTGAATCTAAGGCATTTGAATTGGTACTGCATAACATTTTGATTAAAAATCTAGACCAATATAAAATTAACATGGAAGACATTAAATGGAATGAAGCCTAGCTATCTGATAGGTCTCAGCTTGTAACTGTAAATGAGGAATCATCATTGAATGGGTGTGTTTCTAGTGGGGTTGCACAGTGATTTGTTCTTGGTCCTATGCTATTAACATTTTTATCAATTAGCTGGAAGAAAATATGAAATCACCACTGAGAAAGTTTGCAGATGACACACAAAAAATGGGGAAGTGGTAAATAATGAAGAGGTCACTGATTCAGTGTGATCTGGATCTCCTGGTAAACTTGGTGCAACCAAACAATATGCATTTTAATGCAGCTAAATGTAAATATATATCTGTAGGAACAAAGAATATAGGCCATATTTCCAGGATGGGAGACTCTATCCTGGAAAGCAGTGACTCTGGAAAAGATTTGGGGGTCATGGTGGATTATCAGATGAACATGAGCTCCCAGTCTGACACTGACCAAAAGACCTATTGCAGTCCTGGGATGAATAAACAGGACTGGAGAAGAGAGGTTATTTTACCTCCATATTTTTCACTGGTGCAGCTGCTGCTGGAATTACTGTGTCCAGTTTTGGTGCCCACAATTCAAGAAGGATGTTTATAAATTGGAGAGGGTTCAGAGAAGAGCCACGAGAATTACGAAAGGATTAGAAAACATACCTTATAGTGATAGACTCAAGGAGCTCAATTTATTTAATGTACAAAGAGATGGTTAAGGGGTGACTTGATTAGTCTATAAGTATCTATATGGGGAACAAATATTTAATAATGGGCTTTTCAATCTAGCAGAGAAAGACGTAACACAATCCAATGGATGGAAGTTGAAGCTAAACAAATTCAAACTAGAACTAAGGCACACATTTTTAATAATGAGTCATTAACCAATGGAACAATTTACCAAGTGGATTCTCCATCACTGATCATTTTTAAATTGAGATTGAATGTTTTTCTAACAAATATATGTTTTAGGAATTATTTGGGGGAAATACTATGGCCTGTGTTATTTTGGAGGTTAGACTAAATGATCACAATGGTCAATACTAGGCTTCATTGATAGAAGAATGCAAGTAAAATGAAAGGCCATGGTACTCTAACTTCATAATACATGAAATACAGTAGTGTCACCAGGTATCATCACCGTAATTTGTAGACATGTTAGTCTTTATAGAGGAAAGATTTAAAATGGCTTATTTGCATAGTTTGTAAAGTGATGAAAATGAAGAAATCTGGTCTGTACAGATGATTAAATCTGGCATCTGTGAGTGAGTAAATCTCTTGGAACAGTCTAAATAAAGTATTCTGAAGTACTAGAATTTCTGCTATTATTGTCTGTATTTGCAGGTTGGAGCAGGAAGCAAACATTTCAGTACTTCAAAATAGATCAATTATTCTATTAGGTTACCTGGCCTGCACTTAAAAATGACCTTCAAAGGATTTTTTAAAATTGATTTTGTCCTTTATTTTTGCTTCTTTATAATGTATGAAGGCCTGAAATGTGTGTGAGTGTGTGTGTGTGTGTGTGTGCATGTGTGTGTGTGATTTTTTCCCTCCTTTTTTACCCTCTTAGAATGATCAGGAATGTCAATTCTGGTCTTCCTGAGTGTCGACTGAGGACCTTTGCAGAAGCTCAAATGTTCATTGTGAGCTCTCGTGTCCTAAATGAAGAGTTAAGCATTGTAAATATTCAAACAAAAGTTCCCATTTCTCCCAAGTGTTCATTAGCCATTGAAGATATATATATATATAAATAAAATCCAAACCCAAGTTATATATATAAAGCCCCAAATCCCCAGCATTTTTAATTAATCTGATTAAAACTCCTCCCCTCTAAATTGTTCAGCTTTCAGTCTAAATAAAGAAGAGACATGGATTTCAAATACAACAAGCAAGCAGAAAACAAATATTTTTGACAAGTATTTTGGGCCTTCTCTATGTATCAAAAAAGGGGCAGAAGTCCAATTTTATTTTCCCAGTCACATGTAAAGACTGCTTCTATCGTTATGATCAGGAGGAGAAAATTCTAATGGACAACATCAGGCTGAAGACCGAAGTAAAAGTAGAACAAATTTGCAAGTGTTTTTAATATCGCCAATCTCTGTTCAGAGTGCTTTCTTTTTTCTAAAAATGAGATCTGCATCTGTTGATAAAGTCTTAGGTGTGGCTATTAAATAAATAACTGGTAATTAGGGAGAAGGAGAGAGCAAGGAGTATTAATTCTGTGCAAGGAAATGGAGCCAGCAATGCATGAGAGAAATTCTGTAATCAATAACTTTAGGAAGAATGTACCCAGGTTGGAGCCATTAAATCTCACAAAGGGAAACACACCAAAGGTAGTTCAACCTGTGCAGATAAAACAATGACAGTTCTTCAGAGGAATAATAACTCAGTCTGCATGACATGGAAATACAGAGGGCCAGTGCTTCAGCTGGTGTAAATCAATCAAGCTTCTATAAAAGAATAGAAGCAGATATCCTAAGGTCCCCTTAAAAAGGTATCATCTTTGTGATTCTAGATTATGCCAGTTTTATTTATTTATTTTATTTTAGTTTTATTTTATTTATTTATTTTAAGGCCTCAGTTTTATTGCTAGACTATTGATGGAAGTGTTCTCCCTGCTACAAACAACAACAGTTCAGACTTCCATGTACTGTATATGCATGGATGGACTAGTGGAACATTCCAGAAGAATTCTGAAGAAATGGCTGTAGAAGTTTAAAGTGAACATGTGACACTGGGACAAGATATTCCCCATATTTTTGTTTAATCATTAGAGCGCTACTTCAGTCACCCACCTGGATCATTCCATTCCTACTTTTACACAAGCCCCAGGGTACCCTGATTTTAATAAAACTGACTAAAGGTAAGACAACCAGCAAGCCCACCAGAAGAAATCTTAGTATCACTCTGATATGTGGAAATGTGAGAGTTCTTGGTGCAACAATACACTCAATCTCAGCTTGGTGTAAGGACTTTTTTAAATAAGCTCCCATGTGCCCATCTTTATTGCCCCTGGAGGCCACCTATAGTTTTTCTGAATTTCTTTCGCACCAAATAACAAACCTACAAAAGTTACCTAAAAGGACCCTCTCTGACAAGTTTTGGAATATGAATAGAGATACAATATGTTGCAGTACTTATAGTGGAGTGGGGGAGGGAGAGAGAGACAAGAGTTTCACTTTTCCCCTCTGTCCAGCACAGGTAGTCTCCAGCTTTCTCAGTTTTTTTTTCCTTTTATAAAGTAGGAAGAAAAAAGGGTAGCAGCAAAACCATCTACAACTCCTCTTCCACCATCATCTTGTGCAAGAGGACTACAACAATGGAAAAGATGACAATGGAAGGTGTCCATAACCATTTTATGTTCCAATGTCAAATGAAATTTCAGTGGAGGAGGACTCATTCAATCAATCAAACAAAAACTGGTTATAACATAACACATCGTATTGTTTTGAAGGGATGTTGCAAATGACGTGCATCTTAAAGAATTCTTAAGGAATACAACCATGCAGAATATCACTAAAAATCTAAATAATTAAATTTAAAATGATTCAGGTTTATATTTAAACCAAGAAATAAAATTATTCTGGACCAAGGACTAGAATTTATTGTATTTATTGTCAAAGATGCACTGTTTCAAAGAGGGAGTAGAAGAAGTGTAATGTCATATTCTCAAGCCCAGTGCTAGAA
Organism: Natator depressus; assembly: GCF_965152275.1. Classification (NCBI taxonomy): domain Eukaryota; kingdom Metazoa; phylum Chordata; order Testudines; family Cheloniidae; genus Natator; species Natator depressus. Next base: position 33,774,976 of record NC_134235.1, read on the forward strand.
GTTACAAGTCGAGCGCTTTCAGTCTTTTGATTTCCTCATGTATTTGGGTTTAAGAAATCTTTGGTTATTTTGTAGTTTGTAATAAATAATGTCTCCAAGATATAATTTAACCTGACAACTTTAATGAAAGAGAAATTATGGTTCATAAGGCTCTTTAATAAGATCCTTTTGTATAATTAACAACGAAATTAATGAGTACTACTGAGCACTGCCTTATGGACCAGTTGCATCTCAATTGCACCTCAATATGGTGACGTAATTAGTAGTTCAAGACCATGGTAATGAAATTTATTTTATCAGAGACTTTGTTTCTCATAAGTTAATCAAGATGTTATGCCAGCCGAAATTAAATGGACAGGTTTTTAATAAGTCTTAATAACCTGTCATAGCACCTAGCACTGCAGTATAAGCTATTTGCATTTCAGCATCAATATTTGTAACCATTGCTAATTTTTGAAAATCATGGAGGATTTCCGTTCATTCAGATGTGAATTAGCTGCTGCAGCACTGGGAGAGATGTGTGCCTCCTACTCTTAGGCAGCAGCAATGTCAACTCTAACCACCTCGTTTTCCTCCAGCAGGCTCCAGCATCCAGCCAGATGTGACAGGAAATCAGGAAGGTGGTGGGAGGCACGTGCCATTGTCAGCTGCCAACCACTGAACCAGAGCCAGTGATTCAATTCCATTCAGGTTCTTATCTTAGAGGCTCACTACTCTCGTAGCGGCGCACCTTCCAATAGTGCATTAAGCGATATGACTACACATCTGTCACATGTTGTTTGTTCTCTCATCCTCTCCTGAGAGGAGATGTATGTAGTGGAGTGTCTTGTTTTGGTAGTTTTGTTGTTGGGGGCTTTGTTTAACAAATGTATAGCTGCATGTATACTTAGAGAAGGCAAGGTCAAAGAAATGTCTTACACAGGTCACATGCAATCACAGGGAGTCAGCCCATGCAGTGGATCAGAGGTCATCGAGCACTGTAATTGACATCCTACAAGAGGAACATTACACAGCTGCGCATAGAGACAAAGGGAACCAGCTGATTAGCACGTACTGTGCTGCATAAGGGAAAGTTACAGGTAGGAAAACACAGAAATAACCACAGTGAGCGAGACCTCAATAAATCGAAGTGGACAACATGCTGTGCTATGCACTGTGTGGGACCTCTGGCATTGCCCCCATGTATTCTAGCTGGATTGTGGTGTTTTGCCCTAAGTATGGAACTTGGCAGGGATCCATTATAATGTCCTTCCTCAGAATGCTGAAGAAGCATCTCAGACCAAGGTGGGGCAACAGTAGTGCAAACCCCACTTGCACCCCCACACTGTGTGCTGAACTGCATTTACCCATGCCCAGACTTGCCAGGCCAGCATGTCCACATTTCTCTCTCTGTGACTCTGCACACACAGTGTGTAACAGCATGCAGTAGATTGTGCACCTTGCATTTCATGGCTCCATGCTCCTGCATACAAACATACAGTGCCCACTGAATTGGGCCATATTTCTTTGTATGCTGGTTTTTACCACACTGCATTCTGATTGTCTGGTTCTGCTGATAGCCTTGCAGAGGATTTAAAATCTGAAACACATGATGTTACATCAGTCTTATCACAGAACACTTCATTTTCACAAAGAGCCAAGCACCCAATATGTAAATGAGATGGAGGTAAGTCATACTGGAAAAAAGGATAACGGCCTTTCTTCCCTCCACTCTATTTAAGTGACTGCTTCAGGCTTTAGCAGCAACATTCGTTATAGCTGGTAGCTCTAGCTCCCTCCTTCCTCCTTTGTCCTGGTGCTATCAGTGGGGTATTACCCCACTTAGAAAAAGAGAAAATAAAATGAAAATAAAACATACCTCAAATGGATTTCCTGGATGTATTTCCCTTGGCCAGAGTTTCTTGGCCAGAATTTTCATTTTTTCTCTGCAGATTGTGTGAATGATTCTCTATCAAATGTTGTATGTTGCCTTGTCTACCTCTATGTTATACAAACAAAATGCATTATAAGAGCAGCAGACATTTTTTCAAGATTCATAAGTCATTTGTAGAAGATAAGTGATCTTTAAGTCTGGTTTTATTCTAACTTTCAAACATCTCATTACCTAAAAAGGCTCATTTTTGCAGTAATTTAAATATTAATGAGCTTCATTTTCCCCTCAGGGAGTAGGATTTCATCATCAGCAATGGCTGCTTCCAGTTGGGAATCATTTCTCAAACATGAAAGTTTTAAAATCTGTTCTGTGAACACACAATTCTGAAGTGAGTCAAATATAAATGCTCCTAGATTACAGATCAGAGAGTTCTGTGTCTTTTAGTTCATAAAGATATATACTAGGGAAAGCCAAAGCAGACACTATGGATCTATACCCCTGAACTGTGGGTGAGTTCAGATTTGAATAATCAGACCTTATCTTTTAAGAAAGCTCAAAATCTGAAAGTCAAATCCTGTGGGACAGGTTCAAGCTTCAAGAAGCTGCCCCGCCCTTGTCCCCACACCCTAGTCCTGTCTATGCTTCCCACAGACTTTCTTCCCCACTGGATCCTGCCTCCAGCCATCCATTCCCCCCAATAAATCTCATCCCTCCTGCCCCATTTAGCAGTGTTGTCTGATGACCAAGAGTCCAGGTGACCTTCAGTATCTACCTTCTCCTAAGATCTTTGGGATACTCCAAGCTGTCCACTCCCCTTTGGACATCTTGGGAGAGGGGCTGACAAACAGGACGCTCACCATTTTCAAATGAATGGGGTCTATAGGCTACTGAGTTCCCAGCCACTCAAGGGCTGTGTGATTTTTAGTACATTTCTAAAGGTTGTTCTGACCTTTTCACTCTCACGTCTCTTCCCCCATTCAGTCCACTAAAGAGTGGGATTCTCATCTGACAGCCACAATAACCTTTATTAAGGCTCTTGCTGAAACCAGATCAATCGCAGCCCACAGCTTTCGCAGGAAGGGCCATGACAGCCAATGGGGTGAGAGGAAGCAGTACAGTTATTTAAATAGCCGGAAGAGGTAACTCTTTGCTGCAGAAGCACATGGCACTACAGTTCTAGATGACAATACCAGGATATTCCAAATTTGCTTGGAGACATTTCTCAAAGGAAATGTCTGGCAGGAAAGGGGTTCGTGGTAGCCTTGCTTTGAAGGGGAAAAATACAAAATATTGGGTTAAATTCTGGCCCTATTGAAATCAATGGGAGTTTTGACATTAACTTATGTGGGGCCAGGATTCCATCCATTATTCCTATCTTGTAATATAGTAATTTCAGGCCTTCTTTTGGTATGCCTATGTGTGTTTGCATTAAAGAATGGGCAAACCATTTCTTACCCATTAAGAACCTCAGTAATGTATCAGAATAGAACCTGAGTCTTCTAAACCTGATCACTGTTAGACAGCATTTGCACTCCTCACCACCTACAGCTTCCAATACGGTATTCTGGCCAAATTCCACCATAATTATCAGACATTTCTGTCTTCAACCCTGACTGTGTATTTTGTAAGGAAGTATGGATCTGGTACATAATATACCACAGAATGAATGTAGTGTGGAAGCCTTACCATTTTATTATTTATCCATAGCCTTTATTATGTATACAGAGCCAGTAGTGCTAGGTCACTAGCATACAAACTGGAACTACTGTTTAGGGCCCACCAAAAGAGTCTGGAGACTTTTTGGGCCCATGCTGGAATCTTCTCCAAGAACATTCTTTACTTTTTGATTAATGGGATTGTGACACTGCACCTTATATTCATCATATTATTATGCTATGATTATGGCATAATTATGATGCATTTTGTACACGATAAGTCATGTGAGGTGTCATTGAAAAAGTTGATTGGCTGAATATGATTATCCTATTTGTATGCATGTATGATTTTTGTATCTCAAGTTATGAATATTGACTAGAGACCTGTATTTCAAATGAGCTTACTCTGGAAAACACCCACAGCCAGCCTTTCAGGTACAACAATGAAGAAGCCAGACGCGGCAAAGACAATGGACTGTAGAATAGCTTAACCTTCCTGTGGGTGTTTTGGCCAGCCTGTAAGCAATGGTTGCTATAACACTGCATGGTCATGTGACCAGTCCATGTCTCTGGACTCCATCTTGGGATTTTTTGTCTGTATTTTTCCACAAACCAGTCTGGGAACCAAGTTTTGAAACAAAGGGTTCCCGCCATATGCTAAAGCTATATAAGGCAGGGAATGACATAATCGGTTGTTCTTCACTCCCCACACAAAAAGACTCCTGGAAACACATGAGGAAAAAAGACTGAACTAGGGGAAGTGCTGGACCCAGGCTAAAGGGATTTCTAGCCTGTGTATGAAGACCTGAGAAACCCAAGCTGTAAAGCTAATGCAGCCTGTGCCTTAAGAATCTACTAGTCTGCCTGTACCACCAGTTAGTGTGAGACTGGATAAGAATTAGCAGATTCTATCTAGTATATTAAGCTTAGTATGCATTTTTGTTCATTTGCTAGGTAATCTGCTTTGATCTGTTTTAATCACTTATTATCACTTAAAATCTATCTTTTGTAGTTAATAAATTTATTTTATGTTTTAATCTAAACCAGTGAGTTTGGAGTGAAGCGTGTGGGACTCTTAGTTCAGAGGGGCTGTTGCATATTCCTCTCCACATTGAGGGGGCGGTGAACTGGATGATAAATTCATACAGGTTGGGGTTTGGACCAGGGCAGGATGGTATTGCTCTGGGGTCCTAGGCAGGAAAGCTGGGGGTTATTTTGGCTGTAGCCTCTCTATTGTTGGTTCACATGCAGTGGCTGGTCAGAGAGCCTGCATGTAACTGCAACTGGGTGTGTCCCTACCTGTGTGTTGCTGGTGGAAGTGTAAGACCGGGAGCGTGTATACAGCTTGTCACAGCAGCACAGTGTGAGAGGGAGCCCAGGCTGGTGGGCCAGAGGGCTCAGCGGTACCCCAGTTCCAGGTGGCACCCCGGGAGGAACCCGTCACAGGGATCTGTTGACAAGAAAGTCCATCTACTATACCTAATGAAAGTCATGATGAGAAGTTGAGCCACAGGGGCCCATGGAGGGAAGGCAGGCTCACCTATTGGTGGTGAGGGAGAAAGTTTTGTAAAATCAAACATTTTAGGGTAGTCTTAACTAACTTCTGAACATCTAGGTTGTGTTTAGATATGATTCCATGCTGCAAAGTTCAGGTTGTTTAGAGCTGGAGTTCTGGCTCAGGACCATGGCTATAGAAGCCTTTGTGAAAGTGCTTGTACAACTGGAATGATCAGCATCTCTGCTGCTTACACAGAGAAGCTGAAACAACACTATATAGTCTTATTCTATTAATTATCTTTACATTTGCTAAGCTGAATTTATTCTGAACAGACACTTCACACTGTTACAATTGTTCTATTTCCTTTTCCCTCAAGTTCATGCAACAAATAAAAGGCAAATTGAATTGAGATAAAAATGCTTGTTTAATATCCTTGCTCCTTAATATCCTTAATTTTATTGCCTAGTCTTTAAAATGAATTGAGCTTTGGGAACTTTATTTTTAATCTATAAGTGATTATGCTGAATGCTTTGGGGGAAGTCTTGGTAATATATTTGCCAGTACTACATCTTTCAGATAAGTCTGGGAGGTATCTGAATTATAGCAGGTGGCTAGCTACCAGCTGATACTGCTTTGATAAGAGCCCAGTAAAACAGCAGATACTAAGATGCTAAAACAATCACTTCCCCAATCCAATACATGACAAGATGCCATTTTGATTAGTGTCCTTGTAGCTGCATTGAGACCTCTTAATTTTACTGGAGAATAGCCTTTGATTTGTTTATAATAGGGAACCTTGATAAACCTGATAGTATTTGACACACCGAAGTAGCAATATTTTTAAGGTAATGTTGCACTCTTTAAAGGCACACAGGACAAGAGTATCAGAAAATTGAATATTTAAGATAGCACTTTTAACTCTTGAGGGTGATGTGATATGAATTCATATATAGATGGAGTCTGTACTATAAAGCAAGAACCTTTACAGTGTATTTTCCTATTATCAATTGTCAAGATATTTGAAGCATAAATAAGCACTAAGTTCAAAGGAATTTGCCCATTATACATGTCAGATTGACAAGTGTAAGTCCACAGAATAGGTATTGTATGAATGATGACCATGCAAATGGCAAAGGCATTGGCAAGAAGCTCCACTATTGCACTCCAGCAGTCCACAGAGAGGTCAGATGAGGAAAAGGAGAAGAACCAGAAGAGCCATTGAAATTTAAATTGGGTTTGCATGGGAAAAATTCTGCTCTGCACATAAATGGACAGATTCTCAGCTGGGGTAATCAGTATACTTCTGTTGAAGTCAATGAAGTTACACAGATTTACAGAAGCCATGAATTGGGTCCAATGTTTTCAGTGACATAGTAAGTGTTATGCAGAGTTCATAAAAAGTTTTCCATGTAAACCCCAATGTAATGTCAAGGACTCCCCTAACTTTGATAAGATATGTAATTTTAATAGCTTAATTGGTGGCTACATGCTGTAGCGGGGTGGCCACCCACTCCTGCCTGGAAGGGCCTAAAACAGCCCTGGGAGAGGGCTGGGGCAGGGGAAAAGCTGGGCTGATAGGGAGGCAGCCTCAGCTGTGGCCACACCCCAAACAGACCCAGGTGGCCCTATAAAAGCCAGTGAAGCCAGGAGCAGAGGAACTCTCTCTCTAGCCTGTTGAGAGGGAAGGACCTGGCTGCTGGGAGCATACCAAGGTGGAGTATGGCTAGGGGAAGGCCAGAGGAGCTGGGGAGCTCTGGCCTGGAAACCCTGCAGGCCTAGTAGAAGGCCAAATAGGTACTGGGGTTGCAGAAGGCAGTCCAAGGGGTAGGCAGAGGCAGCAGGTCCAAACCCCCCTTGCCTATGATGAGTGGCGCTTACACTGCAGTTGGCCCCAGGGAATGGGGGCTAGGTGATGACTGACAGTGGCCATAGACTGAGGTGAGGCAAGGGGTGGGTAGAGAGTTAGGGGTTCTCCCGGGAGGGGAGACCAAGATCTGTGCAGGGTACTGCAGGTGGCAGCACCGTGGTAGGTAAGGGGCCCTGGGGACTAGGAGGGACTTGGGGGCCCAGCAGCAAGCGGGACACCGGCCTGCAGAGGGTGCTCTGGAGGCTGGAACGCCTGGATGACTAGCGGGAGGCGCCGCAGGGGTGAGTCTTGCCCTGCTACACATGCATTGCCCATTACCTTGCATCAGCTCAAACAAGAGGCATTGCCCACATGGGTTTCCACTCTCAGAACTTGTATTCCTCAACCTCTATAGTACAGTTAGTATTCTGTGAGAAATAGAACACTAGTCTTCCTTGTATTTTATCTGCCAAGTAATATGGAAATCAAATGCACCATCCTTTTGGAGGAGTCAAAAAAAGTGCCGGGCAGCCAAGCTGTTGGTCACATTCTGAAGATCTTCATTTAACGGCTTGAGGAAAAACTTATTGTAAGACAGAACACTTGTAGCTGACAGATGATGTCATGTAACTGCATTCTGACAGCAGGTCAGCTAAAATTGAAGAGGTCCTTCACTGTAATTACATTAAAGAATGAGAAATGTATCTTTGCCACTTTTCCAGATTCATGATTCAATGACACCAGCGAAGCAGATAGACTCATGAAGGTGCCAGGAACATGTCAGGAATGATTAATGAAAAACAAGAGAATTTTGTCCACTGATATTAGGTGGCAGGGGAAGGAGAATGCAAGGAAAATCTAATAAAATAGTTACCCTTGAGTCAGGAGCTGCAGCTACTCCCCCGTAGTGTTATCAGAATTACTACCTCTCATGGCTCTCTTCCTCAGCATTGTAATTTATCATAATATATACCTGAAGAGCTGCTCAGAAACTTAGCACATTAATGCACATTTTGGTAGCCCCTTTTCTTAATATGGCTTCATATAGGGGAACATTACACTTATGTTCATATTTTCCAAGACCAGAAGGGACCATTGTGATCATGTAGTCTGTGTTCCTGTTTAACACAGACCATAGAACTTCCCCAAAATAATTCAGACATCTGCACTGGCTTCCAGTTAGCAAACTTCAAAGCATTGTTTTTTTCAACTATTACCTCAAGTCCTAAATGGTCTGGGTCACGATTACCAGAGGGACTACCTATCTCCTTGTGATACCACAGTAGCTGAGATCTGATAAAGTACATATGTTGGCCTTCATCTGGTTTAAATGGACTATGGGAGGGTGGTATGTCATTTGAGACCTGAAGCCCTCATCTACAGAACTAGCTTCCGCACTCTGTCAGACACATCCAAGTCTCTTGACCTTCTATCAAGGCCTCTATTTCCCAGGAAATTAAGAAGATAGATGTTGATTTGGGGGAGGTTTATTATCATTCTGACTAGCTAATCTAGATTGTGCTCTGTTTAGTTTTTCTCTTGCTTCTTTGCTACCCCTCTGATTCTGGTTTGATCAGTAGCATTTAGTCATAGCTGAATTTATACTTTTCCTTGCAATCATTTTTGACTAGTTGAATATATTCAAACACCCATGCAAAACAAAACTAAATGTACTCCAAGTACCAGTGTCAACCTGAGAGCCTCTTCAGTATATGCCATTACTGTGTAGAGTGAAAGATACACTGGTCTCATAATAATTCTGTGCAAAAAGAATACTTCTAGACTCTTCATGAGCCAGTGATATTGGCAGATCAGCTTCTTCTTGTGTGGGTGGCAGATGGGTGAGGGAAACAATTATTTTATGTATACAGAGTTCAAATGATAACAAATGGAACTCCCTCTCTTCCATCAGATCAATAGACGTTTTCAAGCCCTGCTTTTACCTCTGAAAAGAACAGGGAGGAATATCAAATTGTTTTACACCTTTAGAGCTATGGAAAATCTACTTAACCATACATTTTAGTGACCTGTTTTCTTCAGCTGCCACAAATGAATATTCATTCTCATCAAATAAGCAATATCTTGTAGTTTATGAATAACAATGCAGAGAAACAAAAGACAGCACCCCAAGACCAATATCATGCTGAGAAGGCTTGTGAATGTCTGTGTCCTGGAAAAGAACACAACAGCAGAGCTATCTCCTTGATGCCAGTTCTGACTGGAGTTCAATACAGTGGTACTCCCCCACGGTCTGAACCAGCCTTAAATATTTAACATGTTACTTTAAAGAAAGCTAAAGCAGGAGCAACTCCAGATTTTAAAAATAGAAAGTATATTTTAAGAGATGATGAAGCTGCAAATGACGACTATTGAAAGCAGTTGTGGCACTAATACCAGGAGCAGGGGCAGCTGGAATGAAGGGAGGTTCAGAAAACAGAAAAGAGAAAGGAAAACTAGGAGTTTCTTTTCAAAAATATATTTTAAAAAAAGCTTACTGTCACTGTCTTTTTATTTCCAAATTACATAAATCCTAGAGAAACAGGCTTTGTAATGGAAACTGTCACAACTTTAATAGTAGCACTTCTAGCAGGATTGACTATACCATCAGCCTTACTATTTATGCAGGACTTTTCAAAAAGAATGCTCTTGGTACAAAAGTTCTGAGTGAGCTCCTCTAAGAACTAATTTTACTGGGAAAGCTATCAAATAAGTTCAGGTACCCACCCCAAATTTTATCTGGAGAGATCCCCGAAACAAGAAACAATTCTCAAAATGTGACTGGATTTTGCATTTGTTGCCCAGCAACATGCCAACAATTAGGTTCTTAATGGAAACAAGAGTTCCAATTTAACCATCTATACCAGACACATGGAATGCTGAAAGTGTGTGAAACTGTCCACCCACTGTGTTTACAACAGCAGATACTGCAGAGATTGAGCTCTGAAAAGCATAAAACTATAGAAGAAAAGAAAAAACATGAAGTAGGTCATTATTTGCCTAGAATATGGTACTGAGAATTTGAAAGTTGGCCTTATGGTCCCTTTTGTTACCAGTAAGACAAGCCTCTCTGGACTTCTATCATTTACGTGAGAGAAAAGGACAAACGAGAGAGTGCTATTCCCATGTTACTCCTGGGGGAATTCTGCACCACTGTGTGCATGCAGAATTCATGTCCCCCACAGACTTTTTGGCTTCCCCATGGAAAAATGGCTTTCTGACAGGGAAGCAAAGGGAAGCCACAAGAGAAGTCAAGCACCCCTCCCCCGCAGTGTAGGTGTGTCATTTTGGACTCCCAAGGCAGCCTGCAGAAAGGTGAATCACTGTACGGGGGAGAATGGGGGTAAGCCCTGGCCGGTAGCTCCCACCCCATGCTGGGCTCAACTGCTAGTCTGTCCTGAGCCGTCCTGGGCTGGGGAGGACTGGACTTCCTCTTCCCCTGCAAGGAGCAGCTGGGGCTGGGACAGACCCTCCCCCAGCTGCAGAAGCTCTGCACCCCACTTTCTGCTTCCTGCCCCCATTGCTTCTCAGTCGCAAGAGGTGGGGTCACTGTATGGGGAGCTGCTCCCCCATCTGCCCACCCCCCATGCATCCAGAACCCCCCACCAAGCCTCCGCACCCAAACCCCCACCCCATCAAGCCTCACCCTCTGCCTCCAAAGCCCCCCTGCTCCCAGACCCCTGCCGAACCACCACCCTGCACCTAGACCTCCACCCCTGCACCCAGATCACCCCAGCTGAGCTCCTCACACTTGAATCCCCACCCCCCAATGAACCCCACCCTCCTGCACCTGGACCACCCCAACAAGCCACTACATCCAGACCCCCACCCCACTGAGCCCCCGCCAGCTGCACCTGGACCCCCACCCCATCAAGCTCCACTCCCCCAGCACCTGGACCCCCCCGTTGAACCTCCCATGCCCAGACTCCCACTGCCAAGACCCATCCCCCCATGCTCAGACCCCCCTGCTGAACCCCAACCACCTTCACCTGATCTCCCTGCAGAGTCCCATGGCCCCTGCACCCTGAACCCCTCAATGAGCCCCTGTGTATTCAGATCCCCCCTGCACCCAGACCCCCACTGAGCCATCTGCACCCAGATTGCCCCCCACAGAACCCTCTTGCCCCACACCTGGATTCCCCTCCTCCCCCCTCCGACTAAGTCCCTCCACACTTGGATCTTGCAGGGCTGAGCCTACCTGTCCACACCCAGTGCACCTGGCATGGAAGAGCCCGGCCCTTGCTCTGGGTCAGAGTCCATGTCCGGGGCAGAGGGGGCTGCAGGGTGATCTCCCATCTCCGTGCAGCCAGCATCTTATGCTCCCCACTGCCATGATAGAGACTCCACATTTATTTATTGACAAATAAAAATTACATATTGTGCACAGAATTTTTAATTTTGTGGCACAGAATTCCCTCAAGAGTATCATGCATCTCCCCCACCCCCATTATATTTGCCAGGATCTGCTCAGAATAACTATTGGTTTGATATGCCAATAAGCAGATCTGTATCAGCAGAGTTGACCTTAACCTTGAATTTGTACTTCACTCTTTCTGCGTGTCAATCAAAACATGATGACATGGTTTGTGAATGGAATGCAGAGGGGGAAGTATAGAATTAAAAAGGGACATTGTCCATATTTTTAGATCTAGACATAACTCACCTCAAAACTGTTATAAGCTGGGAGACTGGATGGCTCGGAGGGTTAAAAGGGTAACAGGACAGAGATCAAGGTATCCAGGATCACAGAATCAACATTAGACTAAATCCATATGTCTTTAGCCACTGGGAACAAGGAAGGCAGTGAGACTGGGGCACCCACAGTGATATGTTTAGTTGTTTTTCAGTGTTTAGATACCACAGTAATAGATGCCTTAGACACCATCAGGGTCTGATGAAACTTGCTAACTACTACATGTATAAAGTCCAAGTTCCAGATTACCAGTCAGACATCTTGTTAACAATGACTGGATGAATAAGGCAAAAATGCTTTAGGGACGTTCTCATGATCAATCGTCTTCATGAGAAAGGAGGCTACCTTGTGACAATCAGTTCTTCACTCTTTCCTGCATTTTGACAGAAATCAGGGCTTTAAGTTTAGTTAGTTCAGGTACTTAAAATATAGTTCACAGTCCTTCATGAGACACTTGTGTGACCACTGCTGGGAGGGAGTAGATTTTAACCAAGCTAGAAAACTTCTCTTGTCTTTTCAGATAGGAAAGGAGGTCCAACTGTCTTGATTGGTGGCAAGGAAGTCAGGAAGTCTTAGATCTCCTGCATCATGCATTGGTCTCACCAGTTGGGGTGACCTTTCAAGAGATATACTGCCATCTCAGCAGAATGCTTCCTCTTCTGGACCCTCTGGGAGCACTGTAGCATCGGTTAACTGTGTCAGCTTGGAAGAGGAGGAAAGCACAGTACGTCCCGGAGCGCAGCACAAGAGATTTATAATCTCCGCCTCCTCGGGCATTGGTGTTGGTTCCCTCTCTGCATCTTCTTCTTGAGTTGCCCAAACAAACTATCACTCCAAACTTCTTTGAGACCTTTTGGAGCCCAACCTTTCATCGGATAGAGATGGTGAATGGAGAGCTCTTTGGAGCTTCAAGTGCTGTTTTATCAGCAGTGCAAAGTGAAAGAATGTTATCCATGATAACAATCTTCCACCCTTTACTCCTTCTACCTCATTCCCTTACTCTTTTCTCATTCACCAGCTGTGAGAAAGGGAAATATTACTTGTTCCCCAGATTTCTTCAGTTTTGGCCTGGAATCTATGTAGGCACTTGCTTAGGGTTAGCGGCTATGTTTGCAATAACTTGCTCATTGTTTGCATACGTCTAGTGTGCATCTAACTTTCTGTGAGTGCACAAGAGGAGGGGACCACTTCTTGCATCCCTATTCAGGGAACTAATGCAATGAGAAGTCTACAAAATCTAGACTCTCCCCCTCCTTTCCCCCCCCCCCCCCAAAAAAAAGAGGTGGTAGTGCAGGGACATAGTCCTACACCCTTCCTACTGCTCATATTTTTAAAAAGTGTTCTCAGGGACTCCTCTGCCTTGTACTCCCAGATTTGTGCCTGCTTCAGGCATCTGGCCCCTGGAAGCAACCATTAATGTGCAACCCCTCCTCACCTCAACATGGGCAGTGGAATAAAGCCACAAGTCTTTGGAAGACTAAAATGGGTCCAGCTTAAGAAGCCTCCAGTGAAATCTTAGAGGCCCAAAATTCCAGCTCTTGGGCTCAGCTCAAAGCAGCTGTCTCCTTTTTATGCAGCAAGCACACTAATGAATGCTCTGCCAGCAACATAAAAAAGTTTTTCCCATCGGTTGTCACTACACAGTGGAGAATATTCCTCAGTCACCATCTCAGAATGATGACTCAAACTTCCCAGTTTATTGAACCCTGATCATACACCATTGATTGCAGTTCTCTCTGTACCAAGTCTGTTCTCTGCAGAACTCTAGTTTGCTCTTCATTTCCATACGTTACCACTCAAGTGCAGTAATTGTTTCTAGCTTTCTCACTACCACATTGTATGCATATGGTTATATTCATAGATTTTTATAAGCCCACATTGGCTGTTGTATTGTTCTGTTTTAATTTTGTTGTATTTAAACTGCTTTTTCACTGACCTGGGTATAGTGACAGTGGGGAAAGCTCTTATCAATCATCATCTTTATTAAAGCAGCATTTACACTCTATACACCATGCTCCAGAAAGAGTCAGTGCCAACATCTATTTTGTATGGTTTTACAGTGGTGGGTTATGTCTGGAGATTTAGGATCTTTTCCAAACACCTTAGCAAGAAAGGTAACAACAGAAACCAGGAACTATGGCATGCTCAAAGCAAATTCATAACTTTGCTAGACACTAAAAGTCATGAACTTAATAAACACATTGGATTTATGGTTTATTGCAACAGTCTGTAACCCACTAACCCCCATTTTTTGTTTTATGACTGCAGAGGTGTTAACTGGCCACTTCACCTTGAATGTTCTCTTGCAACATGGATTAACTCCTTAGCTTAACAACCTGTTCCATCTTGTGCCATTTAGCTGTGACACTCTGAGTACCTTTCCCAGACCCGAAGAAGAGCGCTGTGTAAGCTTGAAAAGCTGCCTCTCTCACCAACAGAAGTGGGCCTAATAAAAGATATTACCTCACCCACCTTGTCTCACTAATGCACAAAACAGTCATTTGCCAAAAGAGAAACAAAATGCATCAGATGCCCTTTCAGGCACTGACGCTGACTAGAAGATGTGTTTTAATCCTATTCCCTGAGAAGCAGCGATTATATGGCCCTTCATTTTCCTCATTCTAGTGAATTTTACTGCTGAGTTGTTAAGTTAGGATGCTGCTCACCCCACAGTAAGTCTTTCTTTAGTTGAGGGTCTTAAAACTGAAATCTTAAAACATTAGCGCTGCTTTAAAACTGTGCTCAAAAAGTGTTGGTCACATCTAGTTTTATCACACAGTTTCCTTGAAAGTGGTCCCAGTTAGTTTTTTAGCTATCCAGTAACATTCTAATTAGAATGGATTTTGGCAGTTAGCTCAGGATGGTATATTAGGATCAGAGACTTTGAGCAGTGCCACCCTTCAGAGCAACTACTGTGATTTCAGATTTCCATGACACCAGATGACATCCTTTTAATCCATTTTCAAACCTGCTGAGCTGTGTTTAAGAAGACTGGGGAAGTGGATTGCACACAAAGACACATCTGCCCCTTTTAAAGTCTACCTTATCACTAAGGCATGTATTCAGACAAGCTACCTGACACCCATAGTACTTTTTTGTGGTCTATGTCCACCACCTGATTCTGGTAGAAGTCAGACAGCCAAAGCTGGCTCTTTTCCATGAGACAAAATAGAGTGCAATCAAATAATGCTGTCCACAATAATACACGCTCAGTGTAAGTGTATGGGGGTTTTGAGGGGAGGTGTTTATTTTACACAACAGTAGTTCAGTTGCTAGAGCTTTATATTTCCTCCCATCTCTTTAAATGTAGAATTCTTTTTCAAGGTGAGCATAGCTCTGGGAAGCAGAAAGTGCTTTGCTTCAGAGATCCAAGATCCCTGCAACACTTCCATAGTGAATGTGAGTGTACACATGAACTGAGCTTCACCTGATTTGACAATACTCTGCTATGAGTGTACTGCACAGACTTAATTGTGTCATCCCTAATCAGCAGGACGATAAAGGCAGCCAAGCACCACAGCAGCCAGCAAACAGAGCTGAAATCAGGGAAGTTTGAGTAGGAGTTTGTGACGGAGTGATGGTGTTCTGTGTGTGTGTGTGTGTGCGTGTGTCTTTTTTGTTTTTGGTTGTTGGGGTTTTTTGTTTTTGGGGGCGGGGGGGTTGTGGTGACTGGAGCTTAGGAGAGAAGGCTATTACAGCTACAGAAACAGCAGTGGTAGTGATCCAAAGAATGGAAGAGATGAAGATTACTGAATGTACATCATTCTAGAGAATATATTCTAGAGAGGGTACCTGAAAGGTGCTTTGTTTGTATGAAGTACCACCTGACAAATCTGATGGAAGAGAAGATCTGAGGTTTGGAAAGGCAGGTAGAGACTATGGTTAAGTTTTGAAAGGCATTTGAGCCTACGATGGAGGGAGAGAGGAGGCTGATGGGAAACCTCAGCACTTACAGATAGAAGCTAGACTAAAGAACTGAAGGTTCTGAATGAGGAAAATGCCCAATGAAAGCATGACTATGAGAATGAGGCAGAGATGGGGTAGCAAAGGAGAAACATAGCTGAGGAATGCAGAATTGGAAAGTTAAGGAGAGATGCAGGCAGCAACAGAAGATAGGAGGGCAAGAAAGAAGAAGAGTAGCTAGTCCTACAAAAGGAGAAGAGTCAATGTAGGTAGCTAGAGTTCAGAGATCCAGGAGGATAGATGATGATTCAGAGAAGATTGCAAGTGAGAACTGAAGGCAAGAAGACTTGCAGCCAGAAAGAAGAGGAGGAGGAAGTCTGGAGAACCACACCAACACCAGTAAGAGGCAGATTTATATGACTGGGGATTCCCTACTGAGAAGAAGAGACAGGCCAATCACCAGACCTGATCTGGAGAACAGAAGGGTGTGCTGTCTGCCAGAAGCTAAGATATGGGATGTAGACCTGCAGCTGAAGAGGATCCTAATGGGAGCAGGAAAGAACATGCTTGCTGGAACACATCAAGGGAGACTATGCCAGGTCGGGGAAGATGCTTAAAGAAACAGAGATTCAAGTGATCCTCCGTGAGAGTCTACCTGTTTGTTCCTAGAGGAGGAGAGTGAAGTTGAGACAAGATTATGATGGTCAACAGATGGCTGAGGCAATGGGAGTCATTCACAGACAGAGGACTGTTCTCATGGGAAGGACTCCATCTGAGTGGGGGAGGAGTGGAAATAGACTTCTGGGATGGAGGTTGGTACAACTAATTAAAAGAGCATTAAACTAGGAATTTAGGGGAGAGGGAGCTGGGAGATGTGCATGTAATCTCCATGCCTTATTCTAATATTGAGCAGAAGAAAAATCAAGTAAGACAGGATACAGCAATGGAGAAAGAAACAGAGGATAAGAGAATGGACATCAAGAGGGGAAAAGTGCCAGTACCAATGAGAGTAATGGTCAGGTAGCTGATACTGGGAGTAGAATGAAAATCTAGGTGGGCAAGAAATCTGGGTGAAGCCAAGCAAAGACAACTAAGGTGTCTGCACACCAATACAAAGAGCCTGGGTAACAAAATGGAGGAACGAGAATTATGGGTGCAGGATGTGAAAACAGATATTATAGGAATAGTGGAAACATGGTGCATTAGTAGACCTGATGGAATACAGATACTGAAGTGTATGTGCTGTTCAGGGAAAAACTAAAATAAAAGTAAAGGAGGTGGAGTAGCACTGCATATTAAAAACAAGGTAGAGTGTAAAGAAATTAGAAGTGATGGCATGAATAAAATGGAATCTGTCTGGATCAAAATCACTTTGTGGAAGAAAAGTAACAGAGGCTCCACTAGGATAGCAAATTAGAAGGTGTAGGGGGAAAGTGAGAACTTCCAAAAGCCAACTAGAGTTGGACCTTGCAAAAGAAATTAAAATCAATAGTAAAAGATTCCGTAGCTATATAAATAAAAAGAAAACAAGGAAAGAAGAAGAGGGACCACTAAGCACTGAGGATGGGGTGCAGACTGAAGATAACCTAGGCATGGTCCAACATCTAAACAAATACTTTGCCTCAATTTTTAGTAAGAGTAATAAGGAGTTTGGGAAAGTGGCAGGGTAGCTAATGGGAATGAGGATTCAAAAGTATGCGAGGTCTTGGAACAAATTTTGAAAGAGAAAGTTGATAAGGACTGTAGTGGGGTGGTCACCCAGCTCCGGTTAGGAAGGAGTTAAAAGCAGCCAAGGGAGGCTGGTTGGGTTATCAGCCACAGGTGTGGTTGCACCCAATTAGGGCACAGCTGACCCTGATAAAAGGGGAGACTGAGGGAGCGAGACACACTCTTGCTGCAGCTGAGGAGCAGAGAGAACCAGACTGCCTGGGAGAGCAAGCAGGGTACTTGAGGCAGAGCAAGGCTGGGGAAAGGCAGGTAGAGCTGAGGAGCTCTGATCTGGTGAGTCCACAGGCTGAGGCCTTGCTAAAGGCCAGGAGAGGTATGAGGGAGGCAGCTGGGCTGGAAAGGCAGCAGGTCCAAACCAGCTTGCTGATGATGAGTGGCCACTTCAGACTGCAGTTTCCCTCTGAGGGAAAGGGCTAGATGAAGACTAGCAGTGGGTCACTGAGGTGAGGTGGGATTGGGGTTCCCTGGGGAGGGGAGACCCAGAGTGTGTGGGCACTGCTGTGGGGCAGCACCCCAAGGAAAGGGGCAGCAGGGTCCAGGAGGGACACTGGGCCTGAAGTGCTGTAAGTGGTGGAGATCAGGAGAAAGCAGGCACTGGTAGGAAGACACCAGCCAGCAGAAGGCACTCAAAGGCTGGAAATGAGCTAATTCCCAGATGACCAGCAGGAGGTGCTGTGGCGGTGAGTGCTTGCCATGCTACAAGGACACAGAGGTAAATTGCAATTGGGATAAAAATAAAACATGGTTTTACAAATGGTAGATCATGCCAAACCAACCTGATCTATTTTTTTGAGAAGAGAACTGATTTTTTAGACAAAGGAAATGCAGTAGAACTAATCTTCCTGGAATTCAGTAAATCACTTGTTACAGTTCCACATGGGACAGTAGTTAAATTGAAAAAAATGGGGATTAGTAAGAGAATCAAAAGGTGGATAAGGAACTAGTTAAAGGGGAGACTACATTGGGTCATCTGAAAGGTGAACTGTCAGGCTGGAGTGAAGTTAGTAGTGGATTTCCTCAGGAATCAGTCTTGGGATGAATGTTATTTAACATTTTCATTAGAGACTTTAGCACAAAAAGTGGGAATGTGCTAATAAAATTTGCAGATGATACAAAGTTGGGAGAAAGAGCAAACTATCATACAAGAAGATTTGGACGATCTTAAATTGGAATAATAAAAATGGGATGAAATTTAATAATGCAAGTTGCAAGGTCATGCACTTGGGGACTAACAACAAGAATTTTTGCTATAACCTGGGGACATATCAGTTGGAAGTAACAGAGGAGGAGAAGACCTGGGTGTGTTGGTCAATCACAGGATAACTATAAGCTGCCAATGTTATGCGGCCATGAAAAAGTCTAACGCGGTCCTAGCACACATCAGGCATGGTATTTCCAGCAGAGATCGGGAAGTGTTATTACCATTATATAAGTCACTGGTGAAACCTCATCTGGAATATTTGAGCAATTCTCGTCTCCCATGTTTAACAAAGATGAATTCAAACTGCAACAGGTGCACAGAAGGGCTACTAGGATAATCAGAGGAATGGAAAACCTACCTTACGAGAGAAGACTTAAGAACTTGGCTCGTTTACCCTAACCGAATGAAGGCTGAGGGGAGATATAATTGCTCTCTATAAATATATCAAAGGTAGGGAGGGAGAGGAGTTATTTAAGTTAAGGACCAATGCTGACCCAAGAACAAATGGATATTAACTGGCACTAAGCTTAGGTTTGAAGTTAGACAAAGGTTTCTAACCATCAGAGGAGTGAAGTTCTGGAACAGCCTTCCAAGGGGAGCAGTGAGGGAGAAAAATATAACTGGCTTCAAGACTGATTTTAATAACTTTACAAAGGAGATGTTATGATGAGGTTGGGCCACATGCCATTGTAAGCATCCACAACGGCTAGTAGCAAATAGCTCCAATGGCTGGAGCTGGGACACTAGATGGGGAGGGCTCCGAGTTACTACTACTAGTTCTTTCCCAGATGTCTAGCTGGTGGGTCTCGCCCCTATGCTCAGGGTCTAACTGATCACCCCTTGGGGTCAGAAAAGAATTTTCTTCCAGGTCAGATTGCTAGAGATCCTGGGGATTTTTTGCCTTCCTCTGCAGTGTGGAGCATGGGTCACTTTCTGGATAGAAATAGAGTAAATGGTGGGTTCTCTGTAACTTAAAATCTTTAAATGAATGTTTGAGGACTTTTTTAATAGACCCTCTATCTGAGTTACTGTAGTGGATGCGTGAGGTTCTGTTGTCTGTGATGTGCAGGAGGTCAGACTAGCTGATCATTGTGACCCTGGTGCCCAGATAGACCATACTCAGGATGCCACACTCAGGGCAGACTGCAAGAAATTGGGCAGATAATCCCCCAGACTGGTGGTTTATTCTATAATTAGACTCACCAAGCCAGTAACAAAAGCACTTCTGGAGTACCACATTGCTTAACAAAAAGCCCCTTAGGCTCCCATCTAGATAACCAAGTCCAATATAGTGAGAGTTTATTAAAATCCTATTCACCATAAATCAAGTTCTTCCAGTCCAAAAGGATCAGACACATTAATCCCCAGGTCAATGAATATTTCCTATCTTACCAAATACACGCTTGCAGCCAATCCTTAACTAAATCTAAGATTTATTAATAAAAGGGGAAAAAAGAGTTATAAATGATCAATATACATACAAATGATTCCCAAATGTTCGTAGATCGGGATCATAGCAGAGATACAGCTGATGGCTTGTAAAAGTCTCTCTGGAATCAGTTCACTGGGTTATAGTCCAATAGGCAGTTTGGGTGTAGAATCTGTTAGTTTCTTCAGGATAATTCAGGCAATTATCCAGAGACCTTGGTCCTATGGCTTAGACCTTCCCTCTTAAAGTTTAAGCAGACATGAGATGCAAGAATCAGGCCCAGGGCTTCTCTTATAGTTGAAACAGACTGGGCACAGACAGGCAACTCCACCATGTGGGCTTGGATGAAAGTGAGCTGACAGTTTGTGATCTCTATTCAGTGGTTCCTTTCTCAGACAATACCTTTAGCAATAGCTATTCAAACAGTCAAGATAATTCATAGGTGGCTTACTATGAGTAATGAAGATAACAATATTATTACAACACATGTTCCATCTAAATGATAGCCCCTTTTGATCTGAGTCAATAGAATACAATAAAGCATTATAAGACAGGAAGAGGATTTAGCATCCACAAGCTAATTAGATTTGTTAGATTTCTAATCGAAGGCTGGTAAACATAGATACATTTAGCACTTTTTGATTCTCTAACAATACAGATAAACAGGTTAAAGATACTAATCTACTTTACATGGCTTTGATAACTATCTACAAGGAATGGCCCTGTTTACCATTGCAATACCCTTTTGATATGTCCTTAAGGGTTGCTTACAGGTCACCCAGCTTGCTAATTGTTTAACCTTCGCTGGCCCAGCATTACAATCATGATGGTCCCTTCTGGCCTTAAAGTGTACGAGTCCCTTAAGTTTTTCCATCCATAAAATTCAAATTTCTCTCTGGCCACACCTAAATGTTTAACTTGAAGGATATTCTACTCAGTTGGAACACAGGAACTGCCATACTAGATCAGACCTTTTAGTCTATATTTCTAATCACTGCAGAAACTGATTTGGAGGAAATAACTGGTAGTGAATGTAAATTAGAGTAATTAGATTCTCTGTCTAATCCTGCTCCCATGGAAATTTATCTAATGCACACACTATATTCTGTTTGTTTTATCCTTTACAGATTTTGTAGGAGACATTTAAATTACATGGTATTGTTTGCTACTTTGACCTCTTCTTCATTACAATTAATTTAGTGCTCAAAAGGATGTCAGCCATGGAAACCAAAGTCTTTTTGTACACAGAACACACACAACGTGGGTAGCATTACTGCAAGATTCCTCATCCCAATGTCCTGATGTGCGTCAACCATGCCCTGGAAGGATCACCAGAAAGATTAAGGTTGGTTCAAGTTTGCTGATTGGATCCTGGCCCCTATGCTAGAATTGCTAGCTAGGGTTTGATGACAATAATGGAGACATTTGTAACATAGACTTCTACCTACTCCAATGGAAATAATTTCACATAGGCAAATGAACATCAGCCAGATAGTAATAAATGACTTCAGTCAGTATCCACCTAGTCTGGATTTGAATCAGGGACCTAACTGAGAAGCTCTTTATCCCATGACCATACATTTGAACAGACTATTTTCTTTACTTTTCTGCAAACTTCAATTTCCTTTTCATATCTGTTCTACTATTCTACTTCCTAAGCTACCAGAGAGTGATTCATTTCTATTACTAAGTTATAGTTCTATCCAAAGGCCCCAGTGTTCTAGGTTCTCCTCAGACATATAGGTAAACAGGGTAGTACAGGCTAGTCTTCTTTCCAGTGAACTATGTACACAGGGGCATTACAATTTAGCTAACTTGTTTCCATGTCAGAGTAGTCTCAAAAGCATAGAAAATAGCCCGAAATAAATCCATCTTCATAGCAATGATTAACATTACAGTGTTAAAATTTAAACCTTGCCCTCCTCAGTTGTTAGGCTTGATTCTTTTACACTTACATTCTTTTACATTGTAAACCCAATTAGTTCAATTGCATTGGCGTTAGTGAAAGGAGAATCGGACAAATATAGGGAGCAGGTACTAGTTTTATGAGGATAATTAACAAAATGTTTTATTTCGTATAATTCAGACTAGCTTTATTGTATTCATTTAAAACCTCTTCCATGAGGAAAAACACCTCATTTGTGATGGACAGAAATTTGTACTTAAAAAAAAAAAGAAAAGATTAAGTTTATTGAAACTGATGCCTCAGATGAGGCTTCCTGCAGAATGATTAAATATAAAGATAATTGCAGAAGACCCTCTTAATGAGCCATATCCTCAGCTGTTGTGAATCATTGATTTCACTGATGCTCTGATGATTTACAGTAGGTGAGCGTCCAATCAAATACCTCAGTAGACTATGTAATGACAGGATGAGATGCAGTAGGGCTTCACAGAGCATCCACATTAGTCTTAAGCATTACATACGGTGTTGTGACTGAAGATATCCGAGCTGGGAACATAATACAGCATTACCGCATTGTCTCACATCTTGTCTGGAAAAAAGTTCTTTTCCATTTGAAGTTCTTTAAAAAGGCTCCTTTTTTATTGATTCAGGTACCCCAAAGCTGCCTGGCACTAGGCATAGTGATAGCTCAAGCATATGTCCTTACACAGGGATTTCACTATTTTGAGGGTGGGTTAAAATACAAGGTTTTGTATAGCAGCATAAAGGGGCTTGTCTTCACCCCTTACCCAAGGGGTTATTATGAGACCCTGGTCCTTTAAGACCCCAGTCTCCCAGCTCTCTGAAACTCTGCCAGTTACTCCTATAGTAGTCTCTCCAAGGCCTGGCAACATGGTCCTCCAGAAGTCTGTCCTTCTCCACCCCATCTTGTAGGCTAGGAAGAAAAAATATGTCCCTATTGCTATTGCTCAGCAGTCTCGCCCTACTCCTTATGGCAGGCTTCTTGGTTCATTCCTTAGGCAGCACCTTGACAGACTACTGCTGATTAAAAGAAAAGGAGGACTTGTAACACCCTAGAGGCTAATAAATTTATTTGAGCATAAGCTTTCGTGAGCTGCAGCTCACTTCATTGGATGAGGCTCCTTGGGATAACCTCTCTTGCAGCCACCCCTCTCTGGCTGAGTTGCAGCCTTCTACCTAAGCTGCTGCTAGCCAGACACTTAGTCAGAGCTGGGGAAGTCATTACTCCCCATTAACCCTTTCATGGCTGTGGCAGTGTGGAGCTTATAGACCCCAACACAAGTAGCTGATGACCACTTGTGTTAAAGAAAAATCCAGGTGGGACCTGAAGACAGATCTGGAGCCCTGAAAGTGGGACTGCTTTTGTGAGATTTGCCACTATTTTCTGCTTGTGCAAAGCATTAAGAAAAACATTGTGCATACTGTAAAGAAAAATAGATAAGAACGAATATGACACTTTGTTCACCCATTTCTCTTTCAACAAGCAGTAAGACAGTCTAGAAATCCAAACTATTACTGTTGCCGCCAGCTAAATAAATGGAATACTATCACGTTCAAAGCTCTATGTTAAAGCAGATATATTATTGCAACTGTAATCACAGAAAAGCCAGAATTAAAAACTTCAAATAGGATTTTCAGAAGCACCAGGATTGGTTTAAATTTGCTCTCACTACAGAAAGGATGTGCACAAATTGGAGAGAGTCCAGTGGAGGGCAGCGAAAATGATCGGGGGCGGGGGCATACAAGGAGAGGCTGAGGGAACTGGGTTTGTTTAGTCTCCAGAAGAGAAGAGTGACGGGGGATTTGATAGCAGCCTTCAACTACCTGAAGGGGGGTTCCAAAGAGGATGGAGCTAGGCTGTTCTCAGGTGTGGCAGATGACAGAACAAGGAGCAATAGTCACAAGTTGCAGTGGGGGAGGTCTAGATTGGATATTATGAAACACTATTTCACTAGGAGGGCGGTGAAGCACTGGAATGGGTTACCTAGGGAGGTAGTGGAATTTCCATCCTTAGAGGTTTTTAAGGCCTGACTTGACAAAGCCCTGGCTGGGATGATCTAGTTGGTGTTGGTCCTGCTTTGAGCCGGGAGATTGGACTAGATGACCTCCTGAGGTTTCTTCCAATCCTAATCTTCTATGATTTTATGAATTCAATTACTGGAATCGGAAAACTCACCTTGATTTAAATGGCATCCAACCCAGGCCAGTACTGAGTGGTTTAGAAAACCCCACTCTGAATGCTTTAATAATAGCAATGTTAACTTGCTTCATTGTATATACTGGATTGACAGAGTGTGCATGCCATGCCCTGGAACTGCAGGGGTTAATTCCTCTCTTTGGGCCGAGGAGACCATACGCCCTTGAGCCTGCTGGGCATGCTCTGGCTGGAGGCCAGGTATAAAGGGGAGCAGCCACACAGTTGGGGTGGACTGCTGGAGAGGAAGAAGGTGTGCTGCAGGCTCCTGTTGAAGGGCTGCCGGCACGCCACACTGCAGAGGCCAGCCAAATGACAATGACCCCTGACCCCCAGGCTCCAGATGCCACACAGGGAGGTGAGACTGTGGGAACCATGAGAGAAGAGAAGTAGGTAGGAAGTAACACAGGGAGTCTTTGTGGGAAGGTGGTTAGAGAACCGGAGACAAGCTTGGTGTGTTTTGGTCGGATCCCGGCTGAGCTGGTGGTGGGCAAGCCAGCCACTGACAGGGCCCTGGGTTGGGACCTGGTGGAGAGGGAGGGCCTGGGTCCCCCTATCCTGGCTGCTGCTGGCCCACCTCAGCAGCTCTATTTACTCTGGTCACTACCCAGCCCTGATAGAGGGTGGTGATAGGGACTCTGACTGTTAGACCACCCTGCCCTGATAGAGAAGGTGAATAGACTGACTTTGGCTGTTAGGCTACATTACTCTGAGACCCATAGGTGTTGTGCAGACTTAGCCATGGGTCTAGAATTACCCGTGCTGCATCCCAAAAGGGGATGGGATGTGCATGACCTATGACACAGAGGTTCTCAATCTTTTTCATACTATGGAGCTCCTCTCAGTAGAGGGTTTGTCTTATTAACTGCTGATGGTGCTGGAAGGGAGCATGGGCCAGTTCTCCAGCTCCATCATATCAGATGGGGTTACCTGGCAAGTACGCTTCCCTGCAAAAAAAAAAAAAAAAAAAAAAAAAACATGGTGGTGTCCTTACTCCCACTTGGTGAGCAGTTGCTCATGTGAATAGTTCCATTGATGTCACTGGGTCTACAGTCATGAGTAAATGCTTACCAGTGTGAAGGACACCCCAGTTGGTCCTTAAAGACCAGTAGGTAGGGAGAACCAAAGAAGGGATAAGGATTCAGGAAGAGCACAGAACTTAGTGGGCAGCCTCCAAGGGCTTGAATAAGCATCCAAAAATTAAGATACTTTTCTGAACAAACCTGGGGCCTGAATCTTTAGGATTTTCCCCATCATACTTTTAAAAATTTCCTTTAAAATGCAGCTTCTTTGCCAGACTACATTGTCTGTGACATTTAGTATATTATGACATTGAAAAAAATCATGAAATGATGCAGAGTATCATTTGTGCTTTGTTCTCTTGGTCTCCTAAGAGATGAGATCTATAAGAGTCGCCTCAAAAGTGCATCAGTTTCAAGACCCTGGCAATTAAATTATGTATAAAAGAAACAAAACATTTTGTCTGCATACTGGTAAATACAAGCTTTTGCAGACTGTAGCCTATCAGCCCCAGACACCACTAGCTTCTTTGGGGAACTGTCTGGGATATTGCTATATAAATATGTTTTGGGTTGGCAAGTACGTCATCAGACCACTATTAAGATTTGAAAAAAACAATAATGCAGGTGGAATCTGAACTATACTGTAGTTTGTTGAAGTGGGTTTCATATAGCTGTTATACCGTTGCAAGGGGCTTTCAGCCACTAATCTCTTCCAAACAGGACTCATTGCAGGCTGATACTTGCAGGCAAATAAGACATCAGACAAAGTTTATAATTTTAGGTTTCTCTGTCCGCAATATATAACCTTAAAATGTGCAGGGTTTTTTGGGGTGTTGCAAATGGTCATAGCAATAGAATAGCTGATAAGATGAAGACTGTCATGCTACTAACATTGCTGGTGCCATAAAAGGGTCATATTTTCAAAGAGATGCATGCAATTGAATGCACCTAATTTCTGTGCACAAATAAATAATTTTTACTTCCGTAACAGCCAGCTCAAATTTTGTTTCTGTAACATAAGCCACCATGATCGGTTTTGTAAATTGGGTAAACTAATTTCATATACCTGTAGAATATATACTTTGAGATGACACATCCTTTTATAAAGTTTCTAAATGTGAACATGTGCCTGAAATATACATTGAGAAACTAATGGCAGGAGCACTTTGATGGGACCTTTACACACCTGCTTTGTTTGAAAGTGCAGTTTCAAAGTGTAATCAATTTAAGAGATTACAGCCTTCATTAACATAACCTGCACACTGTGGGGAAACCTATTTAAGATTCACTCTTATTGCTAATTCAGGAATTTTGCTCCTCTTAGATATTGATTATAGGTTTATCCAATCAAGACAAAGCTGATCTTCAACTTGTTGAAACAGACCTCCTGTAGTTGAAGTATTAAGTTGTTTTGCTTCAGTTTTGCATCATTTTAATTATTTAAATGTTATCTGAGAATTGAGATAATAGTTGTACCATAAATGCAAGACTAGCAGGAAACAAGGAAATTAACTCATAAGATAAAATTTATGCACCTGATCCTCAGCTAATGTGTATTGGTGTGGTTGGTTCCATTCTGAAGTGCTGAGTTCTGTCCTTCCTGCTCCTTTCCTTTGCTCAGTCTCTATGGGTTGTACTCACTGTCAGTTCTGTTACCCCGGGACAGGAGCTAATGAAGCATCTTCCTTCCCAGAAGAGCTAGAGATTTTCATTTCAATTAATTTGTTGCTTGGTTTGTTATATTATGTTTCATTGTTTAATGATTCCCATGCACCTTTGAAAATTAAATGACAATGTTACCATAATAGTTGGAAAAGCTTGCCTGGGATATCTTTATAGCAGAAAGTTCTCAGCCTTTCTCACACAGGGACCAACCCAGGAGCTCTAATCTAGCTAGCACTCCTTTCATACCTAGTAATATGGGGAGGGCAGGGAGCTCATGATTCCCTATTTGCAACCACTGGGTCGTGACCTCCCTGTTGAGAACCTCTGCTTAATGTAGTTTTTACTAGTTTTTTAAATATTACTATTTTACCTTTTTATTAGGGCCAGATTGTGGAGCCTGTGCTTATCCTTGTGAACTCATGCATACAGTCTCACTGTCTTCATTGAGCCTGTTCATGTGAGTTGTTATCATCCACATAAGTAAGAATGCACAACCTAGCCTTCCAAGAACTGAAATGTTTAAAATACCTACTATGCATTAGGGCACCATTGCTACATTTCCTTATATATCGTTTGTTTAGTTTAATCTCTTCCTGTAGATGACAGGTTTCAGAGTAACAGCCGTGTTAGTCTGTATTCGCAAAAAGAAAAGGAGTACTTGTGGCACCTTAGAGACTAACCAAATTTATTTGAGCATAAGCTTTCGTGAGCTACAGCTCACTTCATCGGACGCATACTGTGGAAAGTATAGCTCACGAAAGCTTATGCTCAAATAAATTTGGTTAGTCTCTAAGGTGCCACAAGTACTCCTTTTCTTTTTCCTGTAGATGTTTTCTAATGGATTACATTCATACTGGAATAACTTTTTTTGCATTGCAACAAAAGAACTTTTACCTCAAAGTCTAAGTACAGAGAAGACAACGTGTCTGTTTTGATTTCTGCACTTTCTTGTACATTAGCAAGTAATTTCCCCCTATGCAGTTTGAGCATGAATGACTGCTATCTTTTGCCTTTGATCTTTAACCAGAAAAGAGAGGCTATACTCTCTGATTTTAATAGTACTACTGCTTGCATTGTTTGGCCCAACTTTAATCTAGATGGGACTGGGTGACAAAGGAATCTTCTGTTGTAAATTGAAAAGTCTAAATTTCCCATTTAAAACTTGCCATTGAGCTTTGCTCATGTAGATTAGTTAGATATATTTTTATGAAGGTTTTGTTCTCTGCAATTAAGCTCCATTTATACTTGTCAGAAAATCTGGCAATTGTGCTTTGTGTGTGCATATATTCAACATCTTGGACATCTTCTCTGATCAGATTTACCTTTTTTCCTCTTTGCCTTGTTTTTTCCATCATTCCTGGATTGTTCAAACAAAGTTTAGTAGCACCACCTTGTGGATACATGGAATCATTACACCATTGAGCATTATCAAAAGCAAAAAAATGCCTTCCTTGCAGCTTGATTCAGGTACTCAAATGAGCTTCATACTTGGAAGAGCAGTCCCATTGAACTCAGTTGGACAAAACTTGCATAAATAAAGGGGTACTGAATTGGTTCCTTAGTCAGGTACTAGGCTTGGTCAGAACTTAGTCAGTGCTAGGCACTGTACAAACACAAAAGTAAGAGGGTCCCTGCCCCAACGAGCTTAAAATCTAAACAATACTTTTCTTATGTTGTCCATATACAAGATTTCATAGGCTTTCATTGTCTTAGTATTGTTCGTTTTTGATTTATTGTGTATTACAACTATTTATTTTACAATCATATTTGATCCACATTAAACTTTGATCTTAGACTTTTTTTGACTGGCCTGCATTTCAGATACTTCCTTTGTGAGAGCTTCTTCACATCAAAATTGTCAGTATTTTTTTTTTAAATCTATAGTTTTTATTTTTTCTTTTAAACCAAATTTTCATGAACCTGAGTAGTTTATTTTTGTAGATGAATGTGTTAGCTTAACTCATATTGAATTTTGTTGTTTGCTTGACTCTGCCTTGGAGAATTCGAACAAAAATCTATGATCCCAGGCACACAGTCAAGTCACCTGTCATTCATCACCTACCTCAGAGTTCAGAAGCCATGGGTTCAGTGGGAGTGGTAGAAGAATTAAGACAGTTTTCTAAGATGATGATGATGAAACTTTCATAATATTAGATTTAGCTATTAAAATTATTCACCTTGAAATGGGGAAGAGAAGAATTTTGCAAGGCTGATTTACAAAGATTTTTCTTAAGTATGAGGGATATGAAAAATAGGTACAGCTACAACTGACCTAAATATGATTTTAATTATTCCACATCCAAACCTGCTTGTCACAGGAAATAGTATTGTAGAGGAATACAGAAGAAGGCAAGTTATTATGACTAAAGTTGGCACATACAGGCTATTTTTATTGCAGTGTTCAGAGTCTTTCATTAAAATGGAAAGCTGATGTTTTGGTAAAATATGTTGAACTGCTGCCCTCTTGTGGTTTAGAGTTCATTTTAGCTGAAGCTGAGAAGTACAAAGTAGACATGTTTTCCAACATGGTCTGACAGTTAGGTCACATGCAAAATATTGCACGAAGTTAAAGACAGTGTGAATTAAGAATAGAGAGGCAAGAAAGCTTATTCCCACTAAGTTCGGAGTGTGCAATAGGCAGTATTGTGACTGTCCAACTTGGACAGCCAGGAGGTGACAGAAAAAAGAACCAGTTTGGTGGGAGAAGGTGCTAAGGTGTTTAGTGTTAGGTGTTCACAATTTAAAGAAGCTTTAACAGTGAACCAGTTCATCAGAATCCAATGGGACAGAGGGAGAAGCCCACAGAATGTGGATGGAGATGACTGAAAACTACATGGCATGTTAACTGCAAGCTTTATTAAGCAAATAACAAAGCTGCCGGAAAATTCTTACCTTCTAGCAAAGAGGGATTTGGGGGCCTCAGGATGATGATGATGATGATGATGATGAGGCTTCTAAAACCATATATTCAGGGGTCCATGGGAAAGACCCAAGGACACATGGATGCATTCTGCAGAAATGGTCCCTCTGCTCAGCATTGCTGCCTATCTCTCAGCAGTACAGGTGTTGCAGGGGCTATAGTGCTATTGGCAGAGTTGCCCTGGGGAGCCATACTACCACTGGCTGGATCCCTCTATTTCTGTTCAGTAGCAACTGCACCTGGGAGGCCACAGGACCCCGCTGCAGTCTATGCACAAATCCAGGGAATGAGCAGGGGAGAGCTCAGCAGAGTGGCTGGTCCCCTATTCTACCCACTCCTGCCTCCAACCCTGCCCTCAAAATACCAAGGAGCATTGATCTTTCAGAACAATGACATTGCAGGCATGCCATGCCGTGGAAGGATGGCACCCCCTCCTTTCATATGGCTAGAGGAATTCTGGCTGCATTAGGTCCCCTCTGCTTGTATAACCAGAGAGTTCAATCCAGTCCAACAAAATTAAATTACTGAAAGCATATACAGGATTCCCACTCTTTAAACATTTTGACTATCTGAGCTGGATCCTACCCTGCACTCCTGCTGCTCTGTGCCATTCCCTGAGGATTCTCCTGACAAGTTCCTATGCCACTGGCCTCCAAGGAGTTTTGCCTGAATTAGGCTGACTGAAAACCAAAATTCTGCAGTTCAGTTCTTGCTCAGTCCCAACTGCAGGAAAACATTGGGTGAAACCCTGGCCCCACTGATGTCAATGATGATTTTGTCATTGATGTCAATGGGGCCAGAATTTCACCAACTGACTTTAACTGATTTGGCTCATGAGGTGGCCGTGGCAGGGGTTGCATTCATCTGCTGCCTTTCCTGCAGCCTCTTTGTCCCAGGTAGAGTGCTCATTCTTTTAGGGGTTCTGCAGGCTCTGAAGTCAAAAGGAAAGGCAAGAATTTTCACCTGAAAAGGCAGAAAGGTGATGCAAGAAGTTATCCTCTGACATTGCTTAATAGGTTTATGGAGAGGTACTCTAACTCTTTAAATTTGTTCTCGAGCTGTGAAAATTATCATCTTTAATTTCTTGACTTTCTTATTTTGACTTCAGTCCATAAAAATGCCCATCCAAACTTCTCTGAACTCCTCTACAACAATTAAAATAACCAATATAACAAAATAACCTTCCCCCACATATAATTGTTCAGTTGTAGACTTTCACTGTCATTTTCCCATTACCACTCGGTAATGCTTCAAAAGTTGAGGAAGTTTTGAAAAAACAAAACCCTGGGAAGAATTAATTTTGTTTAGAGGCAAAAAGGGGGAGGAAGAAGAGAGAATAAAACCACTTTTTGAAATATCCTTTTCCAGTTGTGATGAAAATTTTGATTATGTTTTAGTAAAACCAGAAGTAGAGCTGTTGGGAAAATACGTTATTTCTGCCCATAATTTCTAGCAAAGTTTTTTTGGAAAAAAAAAATCTTGGAAACTCTGGTTTTCAATTTGCATTGAAAACCCAATTTTAATTTCTTAAATCTTCTAATCCCATGAATTTTTATTTCAAATAAAGAACACTTCTAATTGAAGAAAATTGTTAACAAAAAAAGTTTTGACCAGCACTAATTACCGTAATCTAATATGAGAGTGTCAGGAGCAGGGATAGCTGTGGAAAAATTAGTATCCACTTGATAGATGCACATAGAAAATATACTTTTCACTCCAGCTCTTATCACACAATCCAGCGTCACCCCTGGATCTCAGGAGACTCCCAAAATGCAAACCTGGGTCACAAATGGTGAATGGTAAAGCCAAAATTATTCCCTACAAGCTCTGCCAGCTGTTTCTCCCAAGACTGAGACACAGCCATTTAGCCTCAGTCTCCTGCAGACAGTGGGTCATTCATTCCCCTGCCTCAACAGGGCTGGACAAGATGCAAACATAAAGCTGAGTATCTTCAGTGTATTAGGGACATTGCAAACCATCATTCCTCACTAAGCCTCATTTACATGTTGAAGAGGAAGGTAGACAAGAAGGCAACTTGTGTTACTCTAGCACTGAGAGCCCTTGCAGTAGAATAATAATTCTCCAAAATCATCCTCTGTGATTTCCATCTGAAAAGATTGGATTTTGACTTTGATCCTATCAACTCCTGCCAGAGACTGCCCCCGTATCAAATGCTGGTGGTAGATGTAACCAAATCAGTATGAACACTTGGAGCCAGGTCCTCAAAAGTACTTAGGCACCTAACTCTCACTGAAGTCAAGTTAGGTGCCTAAATACCTTTGAGGATGTGGGCCTTACCCAGCGCTAGGAGAAGGTCATCAACCAGTACCACCAATGCTGTTTCTGTCCCTTACCAAGGTCTAGAAATGGACTGAATAGGGTCCAGGAAATTGGTTAATTGTAGATACTGCCAGTGTTACTTTGCCGCGACCATCTCAATAAAAGCCCACAAAAAGGGAGATTTGAACCAGGCTAGATTGTCAGTGTCAAGTAATTTCTTGAGAAGGGGAATCTAATCTTGAGCACACCTAGCATCCTATGCTCACAAATGGAGATACTGATGATCTCCCCTAGCAACAGGCTCAGTTAACACTATTATTTATTGTTTGTATTGTGGTAGCATCTACAGGCCCAGTTAGGAGTCAAGTTCCCATTGTGCTGGTCAGAGTACACACATTTAATAAAAGAGAGAGCGTCCCTGCCTCAGAGAGCTTATGACCTCAGCACTTCATGTAATGCAGCAGTTGTATATGAGAAATTATTGCTCAACACTGAATCTTGTCAAATATTCTGTTTAAACCTCTGGTTTTTGTGAAAGATTAATGAGAAGATTATGGCAAAGTAACAGACAATGGATTTAAC
The DNA here is from genome assembly GCF_965152275.1 of Natator depressus. NCBI lineage: Eukaryota > Metazoa > Chordata > Testudines > Cheloniidae > Natator > Natator depressus. The sequence continues at coordinate 33,807,389 of NC_134235.1, forward strand.
TGACCTTGTTTGATCCAGTTTCAGATCTGGGTATGGTACAGAAACAGCTGTGGTGGCAATGGTTGAATATCTCCTACTGGCAATGGATAAGGCTCAAGTGGCCATTCTGATTTTCCTACACTTAGCAGCAGCCTTTGATACTGTTATGGCCTCACAGGTAATAGCTGAGAAGCATCATTTCTATCTGGTAGCAGCAGATAGACATGGGTCCAACTCACAGGATGCGGTTAGAAGATATCCCTGTGAGAAATTGCAGAGCTATGTGATAAATTACATTTATCAAACAACTTTTACCACCCCACCTGTTCTCTGCCCACTAATTCATCTCTGCCAAGGATATTTCAGTCTACACAGATGCTTCGAATAACAACTACTGCTATTTAAAAAACCACTCACCTAGGAAATATTTCCTTCTTTGCTACTTACCACTATGGAATTTTTCCCCTGCACTAGGATGGACAATATTTAAATTTGAAGAGATGGATGTAAATCTGACTCTGTGGCTGCTAAATAATGAATATGGCAATCAGAATATTGGAAAAAATAAGGCTTGATGAAGAGACCGGTTTCCATGTTGTTGCTTATTTGGTCCATTCATTGATCAACTTTTCATCAGACTGGGATGTCTTCCCTATGAACAACTATTGCTCTCCCTCACTCATCTATAGGGTCAGATTCTCTACTGTCTTGCAACCTGTGTAGTTATTTATACCAGTGCAAAATGAGTGCAAAGAAGGTGTAATATGCTACTAAATAAATATTTCATGCTCACACCAGCTATTGGGCCTGATTCTCATTTACACTAAGGCCTCTCTACATTGCTCTGCCAGAGCAAAGGGACTATGAATTGGACATAATTGTACTGTATGTCCACTTTCAGGCTCTCTTACATGGCCAGAGTTGTGTAAAGGGACTTTAGTGTAAATGAGAATCTGGCTTATACTGTTTTAAACCAGTCCTGTACTCACCTGTACAGGAGCACATGACTCACAAAGTGTATGGCAATGGAGAATAGGAGCTCTAGCATCAATGTGGTATTCCTTCAGAACTAATTTAATGCCAGGTGATAAGGATTAGCATGAATGAACACTGGATTAGTAGCTGCAAGAATTATGGCCATGTGTGGGCTCTTCTTTCTTCTCTGCACTTTCTGCTTCTCCCAGAGCTACTTGGGCTTCCTAGCATGACTTAAATTTAAGAAATGCTTAGTAATTGTTTAGGAGAGGAAGGTGATCAGGAACAGTCAACATGGATTCACCAAGGGCAAGTCGTTCCTGACCAACCTGATTGCCTTCTATGATGAAATAACTGCCTCTGTGGATATGGGGAAAGCAGTGGACATGATATATCTTGACTTTAGCAAAGCTTTTGATATGGTGTCCCATAGTATTCTTGCCAGCAAGTTAAAGAAGTATGCATTGGATCAATGAACTATAAGGTGGATAGAAAGCTGGCTAGACTGTTGGGCTCAACACGTAGTGATCAATGGCTTGATGTCTAGTTGGCAGCTGGTATCAAGCGGAGTGCCCCAAGTGTTGGTCCTGGGGCCGGTTTTGTTCAATATCTTTATTAATGATCTGAATGATGGGATGAATTTCACCCTCTGCAAGTTCGCAGATGACACTAAGCTGGCGGGAGAGGTAGATATGCTGGTGGGTAGGGATAGGGTCCAGAGTGATCTAAACAAATTGGAGGATTGGGCCAAAAGAAATCTGACAAGGTTCAATAAGGACAAGTGCAGAGTCCTGCACTTAGGAAGGAAGAATCCCATGCACCGCTACAGGCTGGGGACTGACTGGCTAAGCAGCAGTTCTGCAGAAAAGGACGCAGGTATTACAGTGGACGAGAAGCTGGATATGAGTCAGCAGTGTGCCCTTGTTGCCAAGAAGGCCAACTGCATATTGGGCTGTATTAGTAGGAGCATTGCCAGCAGATCGAGGGAAGTGATTATTCCTCTCTATTCAGCACTGATGAGGCTACACCTGGAGTATTGTGTCCAGTTTTGGTCCCCCCTTTACAGAAGGGATGTGGACAAATCAGAGAGAGTCCAGGGGAGGGCAACGAAAATTATTAGACAGCTGAGGCACATGACCTATGAGGAGAAGCTGAGGGAACTGGGGGTTATTTAGTCTGCAGAAGAGAAGAACAAGGGGGGATTTGATAGCAGCCTTCAACTACCTGAAGGGGGGTTCCAAAGAGAATGGAGCTAGGTTGGTCTCAGTGGTGGCAGATGACAGAACAAGAAGCAATGGTCTCAAGTTGCAGTGGGGGAGGTCTAGGTTGGCTATTCGGAAACACTATTTCACTAGGAGCGGGTGAAGCACTGCAGTGGGTTAACTAGGGACGTAGTTGAATCTCCATCTTTAGAGGTTTTTAAGGCCCAGCTTGACAAAGCCCTGGGTGGGATGATTTAGTTGGTGTTGGTCCTGCTTTGAGCAGGGGATTGGACTAGATCTCCTGAGGTCTCTTCCAACCCTAATATTCTATGATTTTATGATCTTAAATATATGTTTGCTGAAGCATAATAAACTATGAGAAAATGCATTTACTACACATTTTCCTAGTATTAACACTGCTGTGAGATTTTGGTGACTACCCAGAGAGGTAAGAGGTCCTGTCACTGCCTGCCCTGTAACTTCGGGGTACCTTGGTGCTGTGAGACTGTGGTTCAGGTCCCCGACACCAATAACCATCCCACAAACATAAGGTCTCACTTGTCAGTGACACACTAACAGTCTTTCCAGTACTCCACAAATACATCCTACCCTGAGTTCTTAAGTACCAGACTCTGTGGTTTGTTACCCTGAAGGTGTGAAACCATCCCCATAGGTACCAGTTCACTTTGGGTTACACACTCAACAGATTTTGTACACTGGAGACCTGCTTGGGGTGAAAATAAACGAAAAGTTTATTTAATAGAAAATCCAGAGATACAAAGACAAAATAGTGAAGGAAAGCAAACATATGAGTTACACAGCAAATCAACATAAAGATGCAACCTCGAGCTTCATGCTTTCAGGTTAGATAAAATCCCTTTTCTAATACAAGTTACCTATTGCTAGTGTACCCCTAGCTATAGTGGGGATCCAGCAGTCATAGACAGCTAGTCAGAACTGCTTGCATAAAACAAATGCTTATTAGAGAAAAATGCTTGAGAAATATGACATGAGTTTAGTTTGAAATGAAATCATGACACTTGATCTCTGAAGCTCACTGAAATATTGCAAAAGAGTTCTCCCATTTCTGAATTGTCCCTGCCTTTTTTCCTGGCTTATGTACTTGCATTTTCAGCTAAGAGATTAATTTATATAGAGTCTTTTCAACCACACAGTAAAATGTTTGCCCACTGCCTGCTTTACTGACACTTCAGATGATGGTTTGACTGGAGCATTGCTCTTCGAAGGACAATTAACTCACTCCATATAAAGTGGTGTTGCCACATTCATTTTCCTGGAAAGGGGGGAGAGAGAGAATATTTGCATATGTTTTTGCAAATAAAGAGGATTCCTGCAATCTAATATCTTGACACTGTTACATAAAATTATGATTAGGCTGATTTAAATGGTGTCGAGACCAGGGGAGGGATAGCTCAGTGGTTTGAGCATTGGCCTGCTAAACCCAGGGTTGTGAGTTCAATCCTTGAGTGGGCCATTTGGGATCTGGGTCAAAAATTAGGGATTGGTCCTGCTTTGAGCAGGGGGTTGGACTAGATGACCTCCTGAGGTCCCTTCCAACCCTGATATTCTATGAGACATCGCTAGTGCTCACTCCAGGTCCTTATGAAATGCCTGTCTGAGAACCAAATCTTCATCCCTGTACAAATCCTGAAAAAGGCACATGGGTTATCTGTGGGGATGGTGGCATGGAATCAAAAATACGAGGTCACAGCTGTTACTACACCCCTTGGGCTGCAATAGCAACGGTGGCTGCTTTGCCGCTCTTCCGTGAGTGGGTTTGGCCAGTAGATTCTTCTCATCATGACCCAGCCCTCCTCCACCTGGCCCTGTAGTACAACTACAAAACACGCTACCCACAGATGAAATCCTTCCAGAGCGTGGCTCTATGGCAGGCAGGAGCTGCTCTTTAAAAGCCCTGCCTCAGTCATTGTGTGTCTCCTACACTGAACACTGTGTTCCCGTTATGTGGGACAGAATGAGCTGGTCACCTAGTGGTACCTAAGTAAAAAGTTTCACATTTTGGAATTTCTTTTCCTGTCTTTTTTTTTTTTAATCAAACAAATTCCCTGGAAAAGCTACATTAAAAGAATATGAAGGTTGCACAATTAAGCACCCAAAGTTGGAAATAGCCAAAGTTAAGGCTGCACATGCAGACTCTCTCCCCAGTAATCCCTCAGCAGGGGTGCCCAAGATGTGACCGCGTTGGTATAAAAGGGAGGAGACTGTCAGAGTATAAGAAGGGCCCTTTTTCTTAGAATGCTTTCCTGCCCTGGCCAGGAGTCACCTAAGCCTGCTGATCTTCCAGGCATATTGCAATGCCTTTCTGTTTGCGTGCATGTTGGTGGAGGTCTGAGGCTGTTGAAGATGGGATTTCTGTCCGGCAGAGAAGTGCGGTGACCATTGTGGGGGGTTGAAATCATTCTGGTCCGCTTACTACGCTTTGTCTGAGGACAGGTGCGGTAGCGTGGGAGAAATGCTGCTGCTTTAGGTGGTTTTATGTTTTGAAACTCTGATGTTGTTGTTGTTGTGTTAAATGCACAGAGAGGGCACTCAGATCTGTGGCCAGGCACCCTTTATGTGGCTTCTTTTAAATCAAAATTGAAATAAATAAATACAGTCCTCAGAGCTGAAAGCCTGTGCTGTCATGTGGGTGTGACAGCTGGGCCAAGATTACCACCATCTCTGCAGTCTCCCTCATACAACCAATGAAATTGTTGCATGCAAATTACCTTTGGAGTACTGGTGGTGATTGGTTGAGTTACCTCAGCGATCATAATGGTCCAGGACTTTGGCATGTCGTAGATACGTGATGGACTGCCACCCTACACCACAGGGATGTAATTGGTAATATCAAAATGGCTGAGAACTTATGGTAACAGACTGCAAAACCCAGTGATGACTGAACCTGGTGATATTCTGGACAAAAAGAGCTCTCAGCCGTGCTGTGGCTGCTTCTGTTGCTTCACACTGACTCAACAGACATTCTTGGCTTCGGAGGGACAAACAGAGTAACATTCCTGGAGTCTTATTGTATAGATAATAACAATGCAATTCTTTTTCCACATTCTCTCATTCAGTGTGGATATTTTATACAAGTGAGTTCCGTAGACTCTGGCATACGCATGGTTATGCACAGTTACTAAATGTTCCACATGCGAATATATTAGAAAAACTGTATTGTCTAAGATTGTCTTTTATGAGAAATAATTTGACCAGGTGATCAAATACTGTGTCATAATGTACCTGCACAAAGGAGAAGGGTTAGGATGCATGTGCAACTTTAACATGGGCATTTTTTGACTTCTGAGTGCTCAGCCATACTCCCGTAACTTTCTGTGTCCCATCCTGTGCACCTGCACGGGTAAATAAGAGAGCACAAGGTGCCCCTAACGCCCCTGCACCAGGTACCTGCATCAGGGTGAGAAAGGGAAGTAGCCTCTGCAGTGCAGCTTTTGTTTTTTGCCCTCCCACACAATAGGCAGGGTGGGGAATGGGTGGAGCTTTGGCTCTGACCCCTCAACCACTGCACTGGCATGATAGGCAAAATACATCACATTAGGTATAGGGCTGGTACAAGCTAAATTCCCCCCGTAGCAGGGGTGGAACCAAGAGGCACATTGTGACTGTGAATGTTTACAGCCGGTTAATAAAAGTTGTTAGTACAGTTTAAGAAACACCTGTGCTATCCTGGAAGCTTCAGTGTAACTATCCCTGAATCAGCTAAAGATTTTTTCTTATCTATACTTCTTTGCTTAACTCTGGGTATACTTTAAAGAGCAAATAGATTTGACAAGGGCGGATTTCAAACCGTATAGAATTCCACGTAGAAGCTAAGTACATTGTGAAGCAAGATGCCAGAGCCATACATCAAAGAAGGAACAAAAAACTGATTGTGAAGGAGGGGACACTGATTCTTCTGAGTCTATAATACACACAACTCAAGGTGCACTTTTTTAGTAAGTTTTTATTGTAACCTTGCAATCATGGTAGTGTTTCCATTCTAAAGCCTTGTTTTCAAGTATTTATGACTATGGATTGAAAACCAACTTTCACCTGAAAGTGGCTAAAGAAGTTCTTGCCTACCATATTAATTTGCTGTGAGGCTATCCTCTGTATGATTGTTTTCAGTAGAAGTAAACAAAGAAATATAGCTGTCAAGTATCAGGGGGCAGCCATGTTAATCTGTATCCACAAAAACAAAAAGGAGTCCGGTGGCACCTTAAAGACTAACAGATTTATTTGGGCATAAACTTTCGTGGGTTGCATCTGAAGAAGTGGGTTTTTTACCCATGAAAGCTTATGCCCAAATAAATCTGTTAGTCTTTAAGGTGCCACCGGACTCCTCATTGTTTTTAAAGAAATATAGCTGTAGGTGTTAAGTCTTCTTATGTGGCAAACAGCTGCATTAAAGGAATTTAATTTTTTTCACTGAATAGTTAAGCCCCAATCAAGCAAAGCGCTTCCAACATTTGAGCAGTAACTACTTTGCTGCACCTCCTTAAGTACCTTGCAGAATGAAGGCCTTATATTGCACTTTTGAGAAGATGCAATGAATTTCCTTATATTTACCATACATATATTTTCTGTTTCCAAATTAATGCTTGTATTCTTTAGAGACAGGTATTTCTTATCTTTACCAGCCATCTGAGTATCTTCATTCATGTAGATTAACTAGCAGAAGAACAAAAATGGTAACATAATTTCTTCCTAGCAATACTTGACCAGAAACCTGCCCAGATTAGACTTTTGGTTTTTCTCAGCCCGTTCATTGTGGGAAATCGCTTATTTTCTGTTCTCACCCCCTGCTTGCACCTCCCACATACGTATGACTAGCATCAAGGTGCTGTATATCAGTTCATAAAGGTTGTGTGCCTACACGTCACTTTCAGGATATATCCCAGGCTGGGGAAGCAGGAACGTCTGAATGCTGGTCTCCCACATGAAAGCAGGATGTGCTGCCAGCAAGCTGCAAGGCCAGCTACAGTTAGATTTTTCATTTAAATTTTGGCACAGTCTGAAGTCATTCCTGTTACTTCCAAGAATTGTTGCCATTGTATTAAAAAGAGTAAATTTGCTGCTGAGTTACTTACTGCCCAGAAAATCCAGCTGAAACCTGCTACTGCCAAATCTGAGGATTCAATATTGGACCAGGGCCTTTAAATAGCTTCTGCTGCTGAGGATTTTCTGCTGGCTAAAAAAAAAGAGGGCTGATAAAGCTTTAGTTTGAAGGATTGGACATGGACTGTTAGAAACTGAAAATTGCCTCTTCTGGTATGGTTACTACCTATCCAGGTTCTTATTGATTGAATCATCTGTTTTTTAAGCCCAGATTTGGTTGCCCAGTGTCAAGGATAAAAAACCCCAACTAATTCTCCTAAGTCTGAAAGACAGGGGCTCTGTTCATTGCTGTACTGTACCTCTGGTAATGCTTAACACTTTGGCTTTTGCTGAGCCTACCTCCGCACCTTTGTTCTGCTGCCACATAGTTCCCACTGTAACTTTTCTTCTCTTGTGCTGATATAGTCACATTTGCTAACCTTTTTCAGTATTTCTGAAAATACCCTTAACTTTACAGTAAACACCTGCAAATATGTAACATGTTCAGAAGTACACTTGACTGTGTATTATATCTGTATCTACAGAGGACTGTCATTATACCTCTCCTATCACATATGCACTTGGTAGCTATGTAGTTGCAGGAGATGCCCAAGCTGAAATATTTTTATCTCATATTTTTATTTCAGTGGAGTTTTTTATTCCATCTGTAGATACATCTTCCACAACAGTTCATCCAAATCTGTACATGTGTACCAGGTAAACTGAACTAACTGGCTGTTTTCAAACCTTCATTGTGAATACTCTGTAGCATGACCAGATGTCCCGATTTTATTGGGACAGTCCTGATATTTGGGGCTTTTTTCTTATATAGATGCCTATGCCCCCCACCCCCTGTCCTGATATTTCACACTTGCTATCTGGTCACCCTAATACTCTAGTATGTAATCCGTGAGTTCCTCTGCATTTAATGACACTGTAACAGCAGAAAACCCTCCCTGATCACATATTGGACCATTGCTATCCTTTTGAAGGAATACTTCCTAATTTACTGCTAGGTTCTGTAGGAAATAACACAGCTCTATGATGATTTTCATGTATGATTATAAGAAAGGACTCCCAGGCCTGTGGATCTGGGTGCTGGTGTGAGCAGTCATACTAGGTGATCTTTGTGATGCAAGTAGTGATGCTAGTGTTTCTTAGCTGTTATATCAACAGCAGCCAATGTCCTTTTCATTTTCCTGTGTAAGAGACTTGGTGTGTTGGATCTGTATAATCTCTAACACAAACCACTTAAATACTCAGGGCTAGACTGAGAGTTTACTCTCAGGCCACAACAAGGGGCAGCTGGAAGTTGTTCCCCATGAGAAAAACTGGGAAGGAATTGTATCTCCGAGAATGCTGGTATATGCAGGGGAGACAGCAGAGTCTAAAACAGTAGCATATTGCACGGCTTACTTCTCAGGTGTATAGAGTAATCCACCATCCTGGCCTCAGTATTTATGATCCTTCATGAGTTGGAGAATGGCACTGGGGAGGAGAGAGAGAATGAACTGAATAAAACAGTCTTTGCAAACAGACATTTGAATGAAAACTGCCATTTTGCTTTGTTATTCAAAACCCCTTTTATTCATTTCCTAGAAGCATCTGTACAAGCAAACTTTTGGTTTGCAAGGATGTTTGAGGAAAGTGTTGTGCCTACTCATGAAAATATGTAATTGCATGAGTATTCATGCTGGAAATTTTCATGCAGCCATGCTGAAAGCTCCTCGTGGATTTGCCAATCATCCAATCCAAGAGCAGAAAAAATACAATCTGATTTCAGAGAGCACTCATGCTGCAAATACAGATAGTGAATATTGTGACAGCAAGTAATCCACAGGCTGAAACATGTTTACATAAATTGTTCACTTAATTTCAAATGAATAAATTTGCAAAAAACCTGTTACTGGATTAATTAGTGAAAAGAGAGAGAAGCTAATTTATTCCCTTAAAATCATTCATGCTGCTCTACTGACCTCTTTTGTAAAACATGTAAAGGTCTATAGATGAAAAGCAGCATATAAGAGCTAAGTGTTGTTGTTGTTTGTTTACAGATTGTCTCCATGCAGTTATATAGTACATGGAAAAGTAAAAAGTGTCTTATATTTCAATATTTTAATTTTTGTTACCGTATCAGAGGAAGGGGTCTATAGTAAAATACACAAGGCTAAAGTATTGTACTGCGGGTGCTAGTGTTATACTGCTGTCCTCTTCTGGAAGAGCTCAGAACCCCTCAGGTGTGTGTCATAGGCCTCACAACAGCTATTGGTGAGTGTTCTTTAGCTCAAGTGACAGAGTGCCTCCTGTTGGAGCATAAGTCTGAGTTCCGACCCCACTGTTCCTGTGCAGGTGTGTGTAGCCACGGTGTGCTGTTGCAGACTCTTACCCACTCCAGTATCAGGGGTCTCCACTGCCTCAGTTTCCCTTCTCCCCTACTTAATCAAATATCATACTGAAGTTATTTTTCTCAATAACCCTCCTCTTCTCGGTCTCATTTATTATTCCACTGGGTTGTAACTTAAAGCCAACATCTCCCCGCCTTCTCCTCCAGGCTCAGCAGTTCCTTCCGGCCCTTCCTAGGACTCAATAGTTCTTCCAGTCCTGACCAGGGCTTCACCTTCCTCATATACCTGACTCTAGGGCTTCACAGACCTTTGCAGCGCTCCCAGCTGAGGCTTCCCCTCAGCCAGTTCCTGCTCCCCATGGTCTCGCTCCCAAACACTCTGCCCTGGAGCTCTGGAGAGTCAGCTCTACTCTGCTGTCCCTCAGTCCTCACCAACTAAGGGAAGACACAGACTTGCCTTATATACTCATGTAACTTCTATGTGACACCTTCACAGGACCACAATTCCCGAGATGCCCCAGGGAACAATGTCTCAGCGTGCCGTCTCTTAAAGAGACCAGACTTGAAACAGGGTTGGCTGGCCCCAGACTCCACCTACTGCTATCCTGTTATAAGTGTCAATCATAAAGACCTACAAAAATGGCCATAGATTTCTTAGCAGGTTTTAAGAATAGGATTTGAACTGTTGTGAACCACAGATACTCAGGAGAGAAAACTAGGGGAATGTATAATAGACTAGCTAACGTATTTGTTTGTCACTGCCCTTGACAGGGTCAGAATCAGAACTACTCAACTTTTGCACTGAAACAACTACATATTGAAGCAACATATTCTTCTTCTAGGTATAGCTAACCAGGTGACTCATTGGTTTTCGTTTTAATCCACAGCAGGTTTTATTTAATAGCTAATAGCTTTATGGTAATTCTCAAAAGTAGGGAATATAAACCCACCACTCTTGTTTGGTGGGATACGTGTGTACAAGCTCCACACTGGTGAACTGAGGAACAGCTCTGGGCCCAGAAGGCGCTGTCCCGCTGCACCTGCTGGGCATGTGCATGTTCACATTGGAGGCCCGGCTCAGAAGGGAGCAGCTCAGTTTAGTCTGGGTGGACAGAGCAGGGGAGCAGTCGTGTGCTGCAAGCTCCTGGAGGGAAATTGCTGGGGCTCCACATGGTTGAGAGCAGGCCCAGCAGCTGAGCTGCCACAGGCCCTTCACCCCATGTAGGCAGGAACAATTGACCATTGCTGATAGAGGAAGACACTCCAGAAAGCAACCAGAGAAAACTCCAGGGGAAATCCAGAAACAGACTAGTGGCACTGAAGGAGGAACTGCAGCCGGGGTAGGAAGTGGCCCAGGGAACAGGCGTAAGGGTGCCCACCCCTCGGTCACCTATGTGAGCTATTATTCACAAAGCCCAGGGTTGGAACCCAGTGAAGCAGGTAGTGCCTGGGTTTCTCCACCCCGGCCACTGGTACTGGATACTTTTATTTTTTCAATTTTATTTTAGTTTACTATTTTATCACTTTGTCCAAGGGCCTGATTATTATACCCTCCATCACACTGAGTAGTATCTTATTCCCAAATAACGCCACTGACTTCAGTAGGACAATTAATTGTGAAAGTTACAATTCACTGTGAGTAAGGGTATCGAAGTCTGGCCCAACAGTACTGTCAGTATAATTTGATTTAACTGGGTAGGTCTCCCTAAAGCTGTTGGAATGTTATGACCCCAAATACCGGGGGTTTAACAAATACTATGCTGTTTACCATAGATACCTCAGCTGCTTAATATCACTGAGCTTACTCAGACATGCAAATCCTATTGATTTCAGAGAGAGTCCTCAGAGGAACCAAGAGTGATCAACATAATTTATAGGTGCTTCTAATCCTTGGGCTAGGTCTCTTACCTCTCTCCATACAGATGTCCCATCCATACAGATGCCTCAGTTTCCATCACTGTCTGGGTACTTTAGTTCTCACTCTCCAACTGAAGCCACCCCTTTCAGGGTAACAACAGTCCTAAATAAACATGTAGCCTGGGTGAATGGGGCTGACAAAAAGGGAACTAAAAGTTTGTTGCCCAGGTAGATGAGAGATGGGGAAGACTGTGTGCTCCCCTTGCCAAGGGTGTTGTGCCTTGTGATTGGGTGAACCCTGGGGGATGGAATGCTGAATAAGCCAATGGGAGGGGGGAATGAGAGGACAGCTCTGCCTGAGATAATGTGGTCAGTGTCCTGACTGCCTGGCCCCACCTGAGGGGTTGCTTATTTTGCCCTGAATGGGGTTTACCAACCTACTCTGGAAGAGAGCAACGGTCTTGGAAACAGCGCAGAGGTCCCCTACACTGGGGGACTTTTTCCACTGAGTGACATCTATTGTTGCCCCTTCAGGCCTGCATTGTCTCATAAAGGTACACGGAGCCCTCTAGTGTGGAATAAACTAGACTAGTAAATCCAGGGAAATCCACCCTGGGGGTTATGTTACTTGCAGGTTGTATTGTGTTGATGTACCTACTCCAAATCAGTCTTCATCCTCCCTTTATATGCTTCTATATTTCACATTGTAAATAAAGTGTACATTGTTGTACATTATGGAAGTGTCAGAGTATATGTATGATGTATCAGGTGAGCCATAGGGGTAAGTATCAGATCAGGGATAGTTGAAACACATAGGGAGCTATGGTAGGGTGCCTGACTCCCTTAAACAGTCAAGTGAAGGTACCACCATTTAGTAGCTAAGGACCCTGGCTGTGTGTGACCAAAGCAGAAGGACACCAGCTAAGGGCTTCTGTTAATGATTAGCTGCCCTCATGGGTACGGTAACCAATAAAACTTTACAAAAAATGCTCCAACACTAACAAAGTTTTACTTACCCCAAGCTCCATCCACCTGCAGACTCTGTACCACGGTCCAAATACAATTCCTCTTCCTCAAAGTTCCCTGTCCTACCACATGGACACATCCTAGTCTCCTTTCATAACCTCTGCCTCAAAGCTTTGTTTAGCAGAGACCCAGAGCTCCTACCTCTATCCCAGTTTTCCCCTCAGTAGGGAGACACATGGCCTCTCTAGCATGGGTCTACTCCCATCAATCTCTCAAAAGAGAGACACACCACTGGTCTTATTCCTACCCTGGTCTGTCTCTTGCTAAGGAAAGAGACCTACCTGTCTACAAATTCCCTTTCTGGCATGCTTTACTGCCAGTCCTATTGTCCCTTAGAATTGCAGCCGCAGAATTCCACAGGTTTTGGCAGAAACCAGGAATATGATTGTGCTGAACCTGTTGTCTGCCAGAAAGTACCAGCATATCCTGTTACAATCACCAGTTGTAATTTCGCTACATTGAAGCAATTTTGTAACTAAAGATTCCAGGACCTGATCAAATAGTAAGGAAAAAATATGGTATCCTGACCTGGTAAATTTATAAACTGAATATTTATTTGCAACATGTGTAAGGATTTCACTCACAATGTTTGTGTACAGCAATTCAACTACAGAAGTGTGTTCCCCAAAATAACATGTCCAAAACATAGATTAGATAACTCCATCAAATAATTTTCTGCAACTGTTACTCATGTTTATTAAGGTAGTTTCTATGCATGGGGCACAGGTCACTTGCTGGAGGATTCTCTGCACCTTGAAGTCTTTAAACCACGATTTGAGGACTTCAATAGCTCAGACATAGGTGAGAGGTTTATTGCAGGAGTGGGTGGGTGAGATTCTGTGGCCTGCATTGTGCAGGAGGACAGACTAGATGATCATAATGGTCCCTTCTGACCCTAATATCTATATGTCTATGAGTCTATGACCAATCAAATATGGGGCCCCACTGTGTTAGGCACTGTACAAAGACAAAGTAGTAGATAGCCCTTGCCCCGAAGTTCTTACAGTCTAAATAGACAAGACAAACACAGGATATATCAGAGTGAACAATGTGATAGTAGTAAGAGTCATGTTAGGACCATGATTTTTTTTCAGGGTGTGGATAAGTTCGAATGGGAAGAAAAGGGAAAGGGACATTGAATGGAAAGAAGTGAGGGGGACAAAGCAGGGGAGAAGAGGGTCTGTGGAGCCGGTGTGGAATGAAGCTGAGGTGAAGATACCGTGAAGGAAGCAGAGGGAACTGCTAATAAGCACAGGGCAATCAATTTTCTTTTGGTTTATAGTCAAGGAGTCCAAAAAAAAAAGAGCTTTAGATCATTTTGTGAATGTCTTTTTTAAAATAAATAAAGCCTGTTTGTTTCATATCTGTTTGATCATTCCATGCCCAGTATCTTGCAGTCTGTGTAAGAAGTAGTAATTAAGAACAGAGCAATTTGTCACACCAGATGAGACCGTGGCCCACTTAGTTCACCGTCTGGTCATTGACACCGCCATATATTTCAGAGGAAGGTGAGAGAAACCCCATAAAGGACAACTATGTAATGCTGGCCAGAAAACAAGATTTCCATTTTGTGAACAATTCTGAGATTTCAAAACTTGTTCTCATTCACATGTGGAACAAAAATCAAAGCTTTTCATAAAAACAAACGAGAGTGCTATCCTAGAACAGTCAATAGTCTGCGGGTAGGGCATTTACCTGGGAAGTGAGAGAGCCTGGTTCAAATTCCTGCTTTGTCTGATATCCCAGGTGAGCGCTGTAACCACTGGGCTTTAGAGTCAGTCTCTCTCTCTCTCTCGACAAATGAATAATTATGTATACAAAGTAGAACAGCTCCAACAGGACACATTGAGAATAGCCAATTAAGCTCTTTGCTTCATTGTCTTGTGTTCACACTACTTTAACTTATGCCTTCTTCAGTACACTCGGCATGTAAAACACACTAGTTTGGGCTTCCTTACATGCCTGTACATTTAAGAGAGTCAGAATATAACAAAGAATCTGATTTACACTACCTCCCTCGTCACTGTGGGTTAGTCACATTATTTTATATGATAATTACTATTCATTCTGAAAAGTGCCAAGTGGAGGATTTTTTTCTTCATATTATGTTCCCTAAAATAATTGACACTCAGAACATTTGGACCCTCTAAATAGGACATTAGAAGAGATGTAGTCAATTGATTTGTTTAGTAGTGAAAGACCCCTGAGTTGGATTATGTGACAGCGTAAAGAGAATCAGTTATCGTCCCAAAAACCAGGGAGTTAATTATTTAGCCATACTTTTCATGGGTTTGAAGAGTGGAGCAAGTGAATTTGGCCAAATATTAGAATGGATTGAATATTTTTCTGAAATGTCAAATCAAGATTAAAAAAAAAAAGGAAAAAAGTGTTCCTGAAATTTAATCTGAATTTTTTGAACTATTGAGCTGATATCTTTTTTGTGCATTTTGAAACTTCAAAATTTAATTAAAAAGGAGGAAAATGTTGTACAATAAAATATTTTAAAATGCTTCCCTCCTTTTTTCCAACAAGTTCTTCTCAATAGCTTTACTTTCCATCATCACACATCTACTTGTAGTTCATAGATGTTATTAGGTTCCCCCTGTGTAAAATCCATTTTCCCACTATTCTTCTGCATCCCAATGGCATCACTTTAAAAGAATGCAAAACTTTATATTATAATTACTGTATGCAGCCTACTGACTTCCTGTCCAATTTGTGTCAGATCCATTAATAATTCATGCCTAAATTGCTCAGCATCTAGCTTTTAAAAACAAACACCAAAAAATCCACAGTTTAATGTAATAGTAATTTGCTAGTTTTGCCTTTTTTTTCCCCCCAAATGTAAAAGTATGAATACTCCAATAGCATGATTTAAGGGCTCAAAAGAAAGCACTTTATGTCACAAATTTGCCAAGTGTACTCTTATTTAAGAAGTTTCTATGTAGGGTCCATTCCTGCAAGGTCCTCTATGTAATGAAGTAACAATACATTCTAGAAGTACTTAATGCAATCTGCACTGTAGCCCTTGCCGTGGTGTCACTATGCAGCACAGGCTGCATTCGAAAGAGAGAGAGAGTCTGTCTGTCTCCAGTACCCTGAATAAAGAATCAGCTATGTATTCACTGAATCCTCTCTCTTCTCCAACAATGGACACTAAACTGAGCAACTCCTGCAAGGCACTTAGGCCAAATTTTTAAAGCTATATAGATGCCTAAACACGCAGCTAGGCACCTAGTGAGATTTTCAAAAGCACCTATTGGTATTAGAGTAGCAGCCGTGTTAGTCTGTATCCGCAAAAAGAAAAGGAGGACTTGTGGCACCTTAGCGACTAATAAATGTATTTGAGCATAAGCTTTCGTGAGTGAAGTGAGCTGTAGCTCATGAAAGCTTATGCTCAAATACATTTGTTAGTCTCTAAGGTGCCACAAGTCCTCCTTTCCTATTGGTATCGTTTGCTATTGCAGGGCATAGAAGTCTAGTCCTGGGAGTTCTCATTAAGCGCCATTAATGCATTAAGGCCGCTATCCTGCAATGAGCTCCATATGGGCAGATCCCTGTGTGGAATCCTATTACCATTCCTGGAGATTCTTGAGAGTGAAAGTGTCTGTCCATACAGAGCTCAGGGAAAGATAGGAGCCTAAGGGCCTGATTCTGCAAAGTACTTAAACACATGCTGAACTTTAAACATGTGCGTAATCTCATAGAAAGTAATGGCCAATTCAGCAGGCCATCCCTAGGAACACTCACAACCTTAGCTTAACACACGCTCTTAGTACCTTGTAGAATCCGGGCCAAAGTGAGTACTTCACATATGCATTATATCCCATATATATTTTACACAAGACTTTTTTTGTATGGGCTGATGTTGTTGTACATTGAAAACAATGACTTATGTGAGAGTACGTTGGAGAGAAATTTCTCCTCATGCGATCAGTTAGCCACAGAATATAAGATTGCATGATATCCCCAAAATAATTTGGAAGAGAACAGCATAAATGCATGAGTATTGATTGGTTTACATCAACAAAATATCAGATTGCCACATAATAATTTGTCTAGAGTACTTCAAAGATAACAATGGTATGGATATATGAGGATAACTTTCTTCTTACCTCAAAAAGGGCTTCGAGAACACAAAGATGCCACTGCTCTTGACAATTAAGGAGTTAACTCCAATTCCACATGCTATATGCCTGTAGGGTACTATTATGTATGGAACACCTCTAGCACATGTGGATGCTATAGGAATTATAATATTATCGAAGTTATTTTAATATTCAATAATCTGAAATATATTTTGATTTATTAAAATGTGATAAGTAGAAATGCAGAATAAATATATATTCAGAAATATAATTAATACATATATAATTCTCAGCACTTATAGGCTACTTTGTTTTTATATTCTTGACATCTGATAACTACTTAAAGCTTAAAATACACTTGTGCACGATTTTATATATCAGTAATATATTAATATTTCTATGGAGATTCAAAACTACATTAATCTGTTCTGTATAATATTAATTGCCATCTCTTTTTTTGCATTTAAGTCTGTTCGTATCAAATTAAGCCTTCACTTGCCATATCGCAACATTTTATTGTTATCTGGGGTTTCTTTAACTGGAAATTCAGAGGAGACTAATGATCGAAAGGAAAGAGACCAGAGCTTCCATATTCTTGCTCAGTTTTCCTCCAGTTAGGAGTTACTGGAGAATTAATTTGCCTTTGCTGTAGATGTCAGACCTGTCAAGTCCAAATAATACATAGACCTTACTCCTCCTCTTCAAGTGTTATCTCCAATACAGAGGTTGTCGACCACCACCTTCCATCTTTCTCAGTCGAAAAGGAGTTGTAAAACTTCCACTCTCCTTTCGGTACCATCCATCTGACAATATTTCCAATGATACTGGCTCTCTTTATTCCTCTCCCTGGTTTGCCTGTGATCTTGCCTGTTAGTCTGAGTGCTGGAAGCAAGTTATGCTGTGACTGGTGAGAAACATGTCCACAAAAAGATGTTCTTCTTTTACCTTGGATCTCAAATAATTGTGCACTTTTAAAATTCATCTTTCTCATCACCTTTGTTTAAAAAAAACTGGATAACTAAAACTTTGAACATTCTTCCTAAACACCAATACTCAAATGCTTGGAGTGTCATTTAAAAAAAATCTATTTTAAGTCTATTAAGAAACTTCTTAGAAACTATAAAACTCTATAGTGTTTTTTTTCTTTTTCTGTATATATATCAAGACCCATCCTCTTACTGTACCAGTGGATTTCAGTATTAAATGTATAGTGTATAGTTTCCATTTTTAAAAAGCTGAAAGGGAAGGTGAAATGGATAGAAGATGGACAGATGGTGTATGAGTTTATGCTGTATGTATATAGATATTCTATTTTGAGGCCTTCAGATTCCTTTGATAGTGCCTGGGAAGATAAAAATACTCTCTAATGGAAGCAGAAAAGTCAGCCTCTGTCAACTATAAAGTCTGTTTTGCTTTAAAGGGTCTATCAGAGGTTCTGTACTTACAGTAATAATGTGGAAGATATTACTGTAGTATTAACAGGTTAGGTGTGACTCAGGTTGCAATGGATTCGAGTTCTTAAATCTTCATTTTGAGACAGCAAAAGACTGACATGAAAACTGAAGACACAAAGATGATCAATGGACATGATACCATTTTAAGTGTTGAGAATACATAAATTTGTAAGGTAGAGAGAAAGGAATACATGACCTTATAAAAAGACACAGATAAATATAACATAAGAACAGCCATACTGGGTCAGACCAGTAGCCCATCTAGCCCAGTATCCTGTCTTCCAACAGTGGCCAATACCAGGTGCTTCAGAGGGAATGAACAGAACAGGCGATCATCGAGTGATCCATCCCCTATTGTTCACTACCAGCTGCTGGCAATCAAACGCTAGGGACACCCAGAGTATGGGGTTGCATCCCTGACCATCTTGGCTAATAGTCATTGATGGATGTATCCTTCATGAACTTATCTAGTTCTTTTTTGAACCCAGTTATACTTTTGGTCTTCACAACATCCCCTGGCAATGAATTCCATAGTGTGATAGACCCAGGCCAGTTGGGTACAGCAGAGTAGTCTTATTGGAATCCAGGAAGTGGGGGGCAAGGCCCGCCCACTGCTAAAGGATCCCCCCCCCACCCAGCCTAAGAGGGGGGGGTCCACAGGACCTGGGAAACCAAATAATTACGGGGGACAACTAATGAACAACAGGGACAGGAGTGCAGTCAAAGGGTCAAACGAAGGGAACCGGACGGGAACACCGAGCAGAGAACCCCGGACAGCACCCATTGCTCCTCAAAGGCGTCAAGGGAGTCAGTGGACGCTGCCCAGAGGAACTCTGCCCGGAGGCATGAATGGACGGAGGAGCAAAAGTAGGCCCCACAGTCACAGGAGACTCCATCGGCCAACTTCCTCACCCTGGTTTTATAGATGGCCACTTTAGCCAGGGCTAGGAGGAGGTTGACCAGGAGATCCCGCGACTTAGTGGGGCCACGGACAGGGAGTGCATAGATAAGGAGGTGAGGGGAAAAGTGCAACCAAAATCTTAACAAAATATTCATGAGGAGCCGGAATAGGGGCTGCAGCCTGGCGCACTCCAGGTAGACGTGCACAGGGTTTCCCTCACGCCGCAAAAGGGGCAGGTGTCCGGGATTGGGGTGAACCGCGCCAAGTACACGCCCATGCTCACGGCCCCGTGAAGGAGCCGCCAACTGATATCCCCGGTGGGCCTCAGAACCAAGGTGGAATATAAGCTGGCCCACCGGGGCTCCTCACCCTCTAGAGGTGGCAGGAGGTCCCGCCACTTTTTGTCAGGGCGGGACGCGAGGGTGAGGACATGAAGGGTGTGGAGCACGAGCATGTAGAGATGTTTCTTTGGCGCGGTCTGGAACCGGACCGGCTGCAACTTGCGTAGCTGGCTCACGGTGAAGGGCCGGGGGGGTCGGTTGGGTCCACGGGGCAGGGGCCCAATGACAAGGTCCGGAGGGCCTGGGGTGGAGGGTGGGCGGGGCGCACCCTCTCTTAGGACCCGGTCGAGGTAAACCTGAGCAGCGGGTGGCAAAGCGGCCCTCACCTCCTGAAGTATGCGCAGGGGAGTACGAGGTCTGGAGAGCCTCATGCGCTGAGCGAGCGTCAGGGGATCCAGCCAGTCTCCCCGGTCTTAGTCCAGGAGGTCTCCAACTCTGGTAACTTCTGCCAGGACCAACCTCTGGCGCACCAAGGGGGACTCCGCCACCTGCACACGGAGCTGGGGGTTGTGTAGCAGGGGCTCCGCGAGGAGATCTTCCCCCACGGAGGCCGCCACGGACCTGGTCACTGTAAACAGTTTCCAGGTCCGGAGGAGGTCCTGGTAGAAGACCGGCAGCCCGGAGAGGTCTCACGGAAGACCTTTCGGATGGAGGTAAAGGAGCTGCCGGTCATATCGGAGCCCTCGGAAGCGGTGCAGGAAGGCGTGCGCCAGTACGCTCCACGCCGGACTACCTGCACCATAAAGGAGCCTCTGCAGGATCTGGAGGTGGAAGACATGGACCTGAGTGCAGAGACACTTCAGGCCCTGCCCTCCCTCCTCCAAGGGTAGATGGAGAACCCCTGCAGAGACCCAGTGCAGTCCTGACCAGAAGAACTCCAGAATCAATGTCCGGAGGTTGGCCACGAAATCTGGGGCCGGGACCAGGGTGTTGAGCTGGTACCAGAGCATGGACAGGACTAGTTGATTAAGCACCAGTGCCCTCCCTCGAAGGGAGAGACACCGGAGTAGTCCTGTCCATCTCCGGAGCCACTCTACCACCCTGCCCTCTAAACCCTGCCAGTTCTCTGGCGGAGACGGATGCATGGCAGAAAGGTAAATGCCGAGATAGAGCAGCGGACCCACGCTCCACCGGATGGCCTGAAGTGTGGGTGGGAGGGAGCTCGCCTGCCGCCAGTCCCCTACCACAAAGCCAGAGCTCTTGACCCAGTTGACCCGGACGGAGGAGGCTGTCAAGTAAATGGCCTGGCAAGCCTCCACCCACGCCAAGTCGCCCAGGTCCTGGACCACGAGGAGCACATCATTGGCGTATGCTGACAGGACCAACCACAGCTCCGGCTCCCATAGCGCCAACCCCGTCAACCTCCTGCGGAGGAGACAGAGGAAGGGCTCGATCGCGAGAGCGTACAGCTGGCCCGAGAGGGGGCACCCCTGCCGTACTCCTCACCCGAAGCTGACTGGTTCGGTCAGGGTCCAGTTGAGCCTGACCAGACACTCTGCGGAGGCATACAGCACCTGGAGAAAACCCACAAACTGGGGTCCGAAGCCAAATGCTCTCAGAGTGCTCAGGAGATACCCGTGATCCACCCTGTCAAACGCCTTCTCCTGATCCAGGGACAGGAGGGCGAACAACAGGCCGTTCAGCAGAGTAGTAGAAGGCAGATATACTGGCCACTGGAGAAGCAGTTTTCTGTTCCCTGAGTGACCAGAGCAGGGGCTGCGCTAGAACAATCAGGAACCTGCTAGAACCAATTAAGACAGGCAAGCTAATTAAGACACCTGGAGCCAATTAAGAACATACTAGAATCAATTATGGCAGGCAGACTAATCAGGACACCTGGTTTAAAAAGGACCTCCCATCAGTTAGTGGAGGGCGTGCAAGGAGCAGGGAGTGAGAATGTGTGCTGCTGGAGTACTGAGGAATACAAGCATGATCAGGCTTCAGGAGGAAGATCCTGCTGTGAGGATAAAGAAGGTGCTGGGGGGAGGCCATGGGGAAGTAGCCCAAGGAGTCGCAGCTGTCACGAAGCTGTTACAGGACAGCTGCAATCCACAGGGCCCTGGGCTGGAACCCAGAGTAGAGGGCAGGCCCAGGTTCCCCACATTCTCCCCAACTCTCTATTTGATATAAGAGAAGTTGACCTGGACTATGGGCTCCACCAGAGGGGAAGATCTCTGGCCTGTCCCCCAACCCACTAGGTGGGCCAGCAGAGACTGCGGGGATTGTTCTCCTTTTCCCCATGCTGGCCAGTGATGAGGTTAGCTGAGTGAATGGCAGATCTGAGCCACCGGCAAAAGTGGCCAAACTGAGGGCTGCCATGAATCTCTGAGGCGAGCAAATCCACCAATAAGCGCAGGATCCACCAAGGCAGAAGAGGAACTTAGTCACAATAGGTTGACTGCGCTTCATGTGAAGAAGTCCTTCCTTTTTTTTGTTTTAAACCTGCTGCCTATTAATCTTATTGAGTGACCCCGATTCTTGTGATATGTGAAGAAATAAACATTTTCACTTTCTCCACACCATTCATGGGTTTATAGACCTCTATCATATCCCCTATTAAGGCAGGTCCACACTAGAAATGTGCATCGACACACCTGCATCACTCTAGCACTTCTGGCAAAGATGGTCAAAGCCCACGGGAGAGAGTTCTTCCAACAGCTTAATAACTCCACCTCCGCGAAAGGCAGTAGCTATGTCAGCAGCAGAAGCTTGACCCCCAACCTAGCATTGTCTAAAAAGGGGGTTAAGGTTGGTATAACTATGCCGCTCAGGGGTGTGGATTTTTCACACCCCTAAGCGACATAGGCCAGGTCTACGCTACTTCTGTATAACTGTTGTCTCTTTTCCAAGCTGAATAGTCCCAGTCTTTTTAATCTCTTTATACAGAAGCTGTTCCATACTCTTAATCATTTTGTTGCCATTTTCTGTACTTTTTCCAGTTCTGATGATATATATATTTGAGATGGGGTGACCCCAACTGCATGCAATATTCAAGGTGTAGGTGTACATAGATTAATATATTGGCATTATGATATTTTCTGTCTTATCCATCTCTTTATTTATTATTCAATATCTTCATTAATGATCTGGAGGATGGTGTGGACTGCACCCTCAGCAATTTTGCAGATGACGCTAAACTGGGAGGAGTGGTAGATACGCTGGAGGGTAAGGATAGGATACAGAGGGACCTAGACAAATTAGAGGATTCGGCGAAAAGAAATCTGATGAGGTTCAACAAGGACAAGTGCAGAGTCCTCCACTTAGAACGGAAGAATCCCATGCACTGCACCGAATGGCTAGGCAGCAGTTCTGCAGAAAAGGACCTAGAGGTTACAGTGGATGAGAAGCTGGATATGAGTCAGCAGTGTGCCCTTGTTGCCAAGAAGGCTAACGGCATTTTGGGCTGTATAAGTAGGGGCATTGCCAGCAGATTGAGGGAGGTGACCGTTCCCCTCTATTCGACATTGGTGAGGCCTCAGCTGGAGTACTGTGTCCAGTTTTGGGCCCCACACTACAAGAAGGATGTGGATAAATTGGAAAACGTCCAAAGGAGGGCAACAAAAATGATTAGGGGACTGGAACACATGACTTACGAGGAGAGGCTGAGGGAACTGGGTTTATTTAGTCTGCAGAAGAGAAGAAGGAGGGGGGATTTGATAGCTGCTTTCAACTACCTGAAAGGGGGTTCCAAAGAGGATGGATCTAGACTGTTCTCAGTGGTAGCAGATGACAGAATGAGAAGTAATGGTCTCAAGTTGCAGTGGGGGAGGTTTAGGTTGGATATTAGGAAAAACTTTTTCCCTAGGAGGGTGGTGAAGCACTGGAATGCTTTACCTAGGGAGGTGGTGTAATCTCCTTCCTTATAAGTTTTTAAGGTCAGGCTTGACAAAGCCCTGGCTGGGATGATTTAGTTGGGGATTGGTCCTGCTTTGAGCAGGGGGTTGGAGTAGATGACCTCCTGAGGTCCCTTCCAACCCTGATATTCTATGATCCTTTCCTAATGGTTCCTAACATTGTTAGCTTTTTTGACTGCTGCTGCATATTGAGAGGATTTTGCCAGAGAACTATCCACAATGATTCCAAGATCGCTTTCTTGAGTGGTAACATCTAATTTAGAGCCCACCATTTTATATGTATAGTTGGGATTATGTTTTCAAATGTGCATAACTTTGCATTTATCAACATTTGAATTTCATCTGCCCATTTTGTTGCCCAGTCACCCAGTGTAGTGAGATCTCTTTACAGTCTATTTTGAGTATTTTTTATCATCTGCATATTTTGCCACCTCATTGTTTACCCATTTTTCCAGATCATTTATGAATATGTTGAACAGCACTTGATCCCAGCACAGATCCCTCGGGGACACCACTATTTACCTCTCTCCATAATGTCAGGTGTGAGTGGGAGAGGAGTTCCAGAATGAGTAGAGACAGGAAAGTCATATATTTTGTACACAAGTGATTAAAGTTTCTCCCATGATGTGTTAGTCTGTAACACCAACAGACCCTCGGCGGCAATGGGCAGGTTCGAACCTGGGACCTCTGGAGCTAAATGCATGAGCCTCTACTGAATGAGTTAAAAGCCACATGCCTCTTAGCTAAGGCTGTAGCAGATTCATTAATCTCTAAGCTCTTTTAGAGGGGACAGAGCACCACACCCAGGAGGTGTGTGGGTTATAACTGCACATAATTTTAGGATCTGAGCCCTAGAAGTGTTTGGGGTAGTTAAAGTGCAAACCTGTCCTAACATAACCCTGGATCTTGCCCCATGCTCCTGGGACAGGCTATTATAATATACCCTTCTATCTTGAAAAGAAGAGCAAAGATTTCCAAATTATCCATAAAACTAAATATGACATACAAGGATCAGATTTGATCTGGTCTGTATTTGTGTTCTTTTTTCATGGAGTGAGGCATTTGCGGCCAAAGTCCCTAGGACTCTGATTCAGCTGCTGCTGAACTTTGCACAGAATGTAACTTCTGTCACAATTCATTAGAAGATATTTACATTTTTCCTTTGTTCTTCTTTGGCATGGAGTCTAGAAACCTCTTTTTCACTTGGAAATGCTTTCCCCCTTTTCCCCAGGAGACAAGAGATACTTTTGACAACTAAATATATTCAAATGCATTATTCAAATAACAGGAGAAAAGCTAAGGTTGTACATTAGTAACCAAGTTAAGAGGCAACAGTTAATATTATGACTGCCAGGAAAGCTGAGTGAAACCTTCCAAGAAGAATTTGACATGGATTCACTTTTTTTCTTAAATGATGGACCCAGTTGTGATGGATTTGGAGCTCCCTGTAACAATTTATGAATACTGCATCTTGACCAGGCTGTTGTGCTGTTTACTGAATGCAAATAGTGAGTTAATTCAAAGCAAGAAGTGGGATAGAACTCCTGTTATGTGAGTCTCCACAAACACTTGAAGGATAATGCAGAGCAATTCATCTTGATCCTCCTGCTGGGCCTGACAGACTGGATTTTACATGACATATTTAGCCCTGGTGTGGTGAGGGGTGGAGGATCAGAAGCCTCAGAAGGGTTTAAAGACACCCTGTCAAGGAAGGGTTCAGACAGTGAAAGGGAGTCTGAGGCAAAGTCTGCTGGGGAGCAGGCTGAGCCCCAGACTCCAGAGGTTGGGAGTTTCACATTTTGGGGTATAATCCAGACCAAGAAAGGATTGTGTCGCCCACCTGCCCTGTAATCCTTAAATGCTCTGCTGCAGCAGCTCCCAGTCTGGATGCTCCCAGCCAGCATACAAACATGCACTGTGCATTCAGCCATCCTGGTTCAGCAGTTCTGACTCCAGTAGCCTGTTTGTTACATCATAACCACATTCCATTCCCCACCAGCCTTGGTTACTGGTAGCCAAGTGACCCCAACACACTCCCAGCCCTGAATTTCCCCAAAAATGTTTGCCCTGAAGAGTCCACCCTCTCATGGACCACTCAGAGAAATAATAATGTTTGTTTGCTCCTTTAAAGAGCCCGTATATAGAAGCCTGCCACATTTACTGGACTTAATTACTTCAAGTCAAACACAGCACTGGGTTGGTTTAGATTAAAATAAAACAATTTTATTAGCAACAGGACATCTGATAAGTGATATCAAGTAAAAGAAATAAAGGTAGAGATGAATACAAGCAAATAAAAGTGAAAACCTGTATCTAAAAGTCTAAAACTTAATCTAGCAAGTCACAAACTTTGTTTCAGATGGTTTCTCTCACCAATTATTCTTTGTCCAGCATGGTTGACAGTTTGTCAGTCAAGACCTTTCTCAGAAGTATGAGGTGCTGATTTCCCTGGTCTTCCTAGGTGAAAAATAGAAGTGGCATCTCTGTCCCTTATATTCTCAAACAGTTGTCTTTGAGAACAAAGTCAGGAAGGCCTTCAGGGGATTCAGTCTCCTGCATCTCTGTCTCTGGTGCAAGAGACATGTTCATTCTCTGTAGCTTGAATTAAGGCTCAAGACAACCCCACTGGTTTGCTTGATAGCTTTTTTTTACAGCTAATAGGTAAATTGATGTAAACCCACATTCCTTTGTCTGGGACAGCCCTGATTGTCACCTTTACCTAGGCTAGGCTGTCTTCTTAAATGTGTTCTAGCAACATTATACAGGGGCAATTATTAGCATCATATAAGTTTAACACATGCATTTTACAATTATATTAATGATCACTGTGCTTTTAGTTTCAAATGATACCTTACAAGGCATATTTTGTGTAAACATCATTGCAGTAGTGTGTAGAGTGTGAATACAGGGGTGCTTAGGGTAAGCTATGTCTGCCGAAATCTTAGGTAACATAGATATTGCATATAGACTGTTTGTTTTTTTAAAAAAATCCTTTTCTTACATTTTACTGTTTCCTTCTGTTAAGATAAAACAATACTTTGCTTTAAGAAGACTGTGTGGTGTCACTGTATTCACCCTTGGGTGATGGTGGGTGCCTCTCTCATCCCAAAAGTCCTCCCCTGGCTGCTGATATCACTGTAGAATCTGTGTGGGGTTCTGAATGAAGTCCCCCAGCTGCATGTCTTAGAGAAGACACCCCCTTCCAGGGCCATAAAGCAGTCTAAATAAAAAAGGCAAGAAAAATAATCCTGCAACCCTCAAAACAAGCCAAGCTCACCACACAGTTCCCTGCAAGGCAAAAGGGGAGTAGTTTCTGAAGGGGATCTGTGTTCCTAACACTCTTGTGTCCATAGGATCCAGGCTGAGCATCTTGGAAACAAAGCAAATGTAACCCTTCTGTCAGCTGAAGTCGGCAGCAACAAGGTTCAATATCTAGGAGTTCCTTTTAAACAATACAACACAGAACCAGCTTGAGCCTCCACCCAGTAACCTGGAAAAATTACACAACACCCAGTGGGTGCCTCTAGAGGCAATACTTCCCCTCTCACAAGCAAGAGTCTGAGTATAGAAAAGAAACTTTTAATAAAAGGAGGGAAGTAACCTGGCATTAAATTGGGAAAACGCTGCAAGCAGGATTCATAAACATAAAAGCATGTGCAAAACACCCACCCCAGAGTACATTGCTGGAATGAAGAAACTTTTGCCTCAGGTTCTTAATTCCAGCAACCAAAACATGCCCAACCCTTTTCCCTCCACCACACCCCACTTATAGTTGCTGTCCTTGGTCAGTGAAGACCCAGAGTTCAGAGGTGCGTCTCTGCGAGCTCACTTCCCATTCTGGTGTGAAAGGGGCACCTTGCTCTCTCTGGCATCAGCCACCCTACCAGCCACTCACTGCTCCACACTGCACCCTCTGGGATGTCATGAGGTCCCACCATTTAACACAGCTCTCAATGATTTCAGCTGTTAGTAGAAGAGCCTCACTGCTAGTGCAGACTGGGCAGTCTCTTGCATCTGAGACACTGTCCCAAAGCAGGCCTAATGCTCAGCAATTTCAGCTCTATTGGTGTACAATTTAATCAGCTCTATTATTACACAGCAGCAAGAGGAAAGGTCAAATAATGATTAGGACACCCAAGCAGAGCCCACACCCCCATACAAACAGTTACCCACCACCCTGTCTCAGCTATAGGCTTTGGCACCCATGTCCCCTGCCTAGCGAGTACAGTTTAGTTGAGGGTGAGCCCCTCAGTCAGATTATGCCAAGCACAATTCTGTTGCCCTTGATTCATACAACGAGGATAACAACCCTATATTATCCCTTTCCACATTAACAAAGTCATTTGTGATCCAACACCAGCCAAAAGGGATCATTTGTGCAAAAGCAGTCCCAGCAGGCCGAGCACCAAGACAGGGTGGGTGTGCCCATGCAAACAAGGTTGGCTCCTAAAGTCCTCTTCCCTAGCTTATTACTAGATGTCAGGGGAAAGCTCATTCAGACCCTGCTTACACAAAGGAGATCCCTCTTCTTCAGTGGAGCCAGGCAGCAGAGGCTCTTCAGCAATTTTCTTGATAAGCAGCTCCTGCTTTGTTGGGGTAGGAAGCTTTGCTTACATCAGCATGCCACACTGCACTGGGCTTGGATCCCCCCCTTGAAGGAGCCAGCCCTCTCCAGGCTTAATGGGCTCTTACAGGTGTGCTATGTTGGTGCTTACTGTGTTATGGGGAGCTCTTAAACCCATTCCTGCCTGGGCTGAGAACCTGTCCCACCACAGCACCTTTGGCTCTATAGATGCAACACATAGGAAATAATGATGAAATAGAGTACAATAATTATTACCAGTGTTCTGTCCAGTAGTAGCCTTTACAAGTCTCTGCTTTCAGATAGGCAAACCGCTTAGAGAATGTACTGGTTTATTATATGATGTTCTGTCAAATGAATTCCCTTGTTCTGCAGATACTAAACCACAGAAGCAAAGGAAGTAGGTTTTCAAAGAAAACTGGGGTTTATATTTGATGACAAAGACCAAATCTGGAGCTGTCTTCTGCAAAACTATTGATCTGCCACCTGAATATTGGTTGTGCGTGAGTAACAAGAGACTGTGGACACTGGAAATCATAAAAGAAAGCAGCAACTAAAGAGCATATTTGCTGCATACACCAGCATCAAAATCTGCCTTTGTTAGGGCTGAATGAAAACCATCCTTATCCTGTTGAAATCACCTTCTCAGGTCGCAGCACAGCTGGTTGGATTATCTATGAATGAGGGCATTTTGTCCCTATCCAGAGGTACTGGCAAACAGCAAGTATTCTGCTTCCAATCCATTGGGAGTTACACATTGATGGGTTCGAATCCTTTATACAGAATAAAGCCGATCACTTTGGGATATGGCAGTTTGGGACATTAGCATGCAAGTCCATGGCAGATTGCAATCATATAATGGGTAAATCCTCACAGTATTTCAGTTGTCCAATTTGGAGCGAACCCTACAGAAAAGTGTCCAAGTTTTCTGAAATATTGGGGCACCTGTTTATCCACACTGGGTATCCCTGATGCTGTTCACAAAGCTTACAACACTCATTGTGCTTTATTATATTGCACCAGTAAATTAGACAGAGGATTGCCCATGGATAGCAAAATAAAGGCTGAATTCTGCCAGACTCTTAATGGAAAGGCACTTGGATCCATTCTGGCCATAAAGATATATCATGGGGAAGATTTTTTTTTAAATGCACACAAGCCCAACGAACTCCTTGAAGCAACTAGATGTCCTTGCTTCTGCAATAAACATGCACCCAAATATCACTGACAAATTACTATAGGACTGTGTAGCATTTTATCATTAATTTTACAATTTTGTCAATTTTTATTGGTGGACAAAATGAATGTATTCAAATAAATGGGACTGTGTTTTTAGAGCTCTGACATTTGTGATCAGTAACAACATTTTGGCAGCACATTCCTGGAGGAGCAATTATTGATGCACTAGTGGGTTCACACACTGCATATATAGTTCTATAATTCTGTAGTAACTCAGGACCAATTTCCGCAACAAAATTTTGCAAATTCAGCAGCACTCCTGTTGCAATGGAAACAAGGGCAGCCGCTGTTTTCAGACGTACAATTTCCAAATTGCACTAACTACTCAATTACTAGAACACTAACTTTTCAAAATTCCAAGTCCAAAGTAACAGACCTAGTTATGTTTTCTCCATTGCTGGGAGTGCTGCAGCATATGGTAGAAAAAATAAAATTCCCCCGAGACACAGTCCCTTGAAAAGTAGTGGAAAGGTTACAAAGAATTCTATGGCATAGTGTGTGTGTGCCTAAACCTGTTTAAACACGTTTCCTTTTTTTTCTTATGTATTTGGTTAAGAATATGTGATTTTGCTAATAGTACAGCTCTCATTGTTACATTGCATCAAAAATGAAATAATAAAATCCATGCCTAATGTGACTATATATTCACTTCAGTAAACCTGCAGCTGCATGATTTGTCACTCATGCATAGATCTATATATGGTAAAGTGGGTAAACACTGCATAAAGTATATTTTGTGCTTCCCCGGTCTTGGACAGATTAGCACAAATTAAATTTCACACTAATCTGCCCATGGTCAGGAGTGCTACATTAGGATCTAGGGGATTCAGCTAATTGTGAAAAAAATATTTTTGTGCTATTTGAATAATGTGTGAACCAGCCATCTACTGAGAGAGAGAGCGAGACAGAGAGAGAGAGATTATATACAGCAAATATTTACGGGAGATCTCTCTAACCATGTGTCTATCAATGCTGAGTCAATAATTCATAATGAATAATTTCTGTGTCTCTAAGCATATCATGATTTATTCACATTTTATCATTTGAATTTACTCAACACATTTTGGCTAGTTTTTTTTTCTTTCTTTACTCTGCAGATTGATCACAAATATTTTTCTGCGTGTATTCAATACTTGATATTCAAAATTTAGGCTGTCCTACTTAGCTGCAATTGGCCAACCAAGTCACATGGTACTATTTCTGTTCCTTTACTGGATAAACATAATTCAAAACAGGAGAATGTACTGAACTGCTAGCAGGAGGATGTCCAGGACCAGAAGTTTATACTCACAAGCCATGTGAAACATGACTTCAGGAGCTTGAGTACCCACAGAAATATGGTTGACATTGAGATAATTTCTCTAGGGTCAGGACCCATGCCAGATATTTAGCACAAAGAAATATGTACATGCATCACACATAAGGCTTGGACCAACTTTTTAAAACGTAGCCTTTCATGGCTCTTACAAAAATAAGCTACATCTCTTCACTGGCTTGGCTCTGGAGCTCACTGAAGCTTAGGACAGTCCAGTGTTTGGCTGGTAGCCCTTCAGATAAAACCCGTGTGCGTTATGATTGGTCAGGTAGGAGGAAACAGTCCTCTTATTACTAAATCAATAATGGTTAATATGCAGCAACATCATACTTCCCCACAGGAGACCACTGATGCTCAGTTGCCACATCCTAAGAATTTTTGTTTCCCCTGTGGAAACAGCAGGTATGAAAGTCCTGTGACTAATAATGATGGAAAATAAATGAATGCATTTCATCACACAAGCCCACTTTTGACTAATTAAAAATTAATATATATATATAAAAAAACCCTCCCTTGGGAATAAAACTTCTTATGAGAAATATTTGCATTCTACTCTTGGAGCCCACAAACCCACAGAAATAGCATTCTTTTGGCATTTCTGTAGAATAGCCCCATTTTTTTCAGAAGATGAGTGCTGGACCAGAGATAGCAAGACCTTACCCCCTCATTGTCAGAATGGTTGTAGAAATCCAGCTGTGATACATTACAACAAAGTTCAGAGACTCCCCTTTGACCTGGCGGTGTCCCCCTGGAACTAGCAACAAATGTGTATATGCCTTTGTCCACATTTTGGACAACAGCAATGGTTCATGAGTTTCACTGCCAAGATTCATGAATTGTAGTTTTTTCTCACACTCTCCATACATATACACCATTGCTTGCCAGTGTCCAGTATTTATCCCTTTATCCCATGTCTCTTCCCTTTTATGGGCTGGTACAGCATATGCTGATGTGTTAGACGAAGAGACTGAGTGAGTCACTCACATTTTTCAGCAACAAGTTCTACCAAATTCATTAGATTGCTGTGAGATGTAACCTGGAATGCACATTAAGGTGTTAATGGAGTGTCTATGCTTGGTATCAAGTTTTCATGCTGAGCTGCGCTGGTGTTTATCCAGTTTTATTATAAAACCTAATGTAAATCCTTAGACAGATATTCTATTTTAGCTGAGAAACGAATTGTGACAGTTTATTGTGAAATGACAAATGAATGCTGACATTTTATTCTTACATGTTTATAAATCAGTTTAAAGGTTAAGAGTCGTTAATGCGGGCAATCTGAAGAATCCATATACATAAACAGAATATTCACTTTGGATAACTATATATGTCCAATGTCATTCACAAAAGATAAAAGTCAGATTAAGGGAAGAGGAGAAAAATGCAAATTTGCCAGTATTAGTTTATCTTTTAACTGGAAACAGAATTACTTGATTGATAGGCAGTGTGATCAAATCCAGCATAAACTGCAATTTTTTTTCTTAGTTTATTTTTAAACTAAATGACAATCTCCAGGATGATCCCTAAAGAAAAAAATATTAAAAACCCCTCCTAATATTACCCAGAATGATTAGAATCACTTGCCAGTAACTGAGTGTTTGCAGCCACACTTTACGTGATAGAAAAAACAGCCAATCAGTATTGTAGGAAGAGTTTAAATTCTTCTCTGTGCTATGACACATTGTGAGAGTAATTTACATCCTTTCTCCTATTCCAGAAGCGCCTGGCATTGCCAATGTTAAGAAGTAATCACTGCTTCTTTAAAAAGATTGGGTTTCCAAGAAGATAGTTTTTCTCAGAGGACTAAACAGTTGTAGATACAAATGGCAGTTTTTAATGGCTGATGATGACTATCTCCAGATGAGAGAAGGATGTAGAGGAACTAAAAAATTTACTGAAAGCAGTGGAGGGATATATTATCTAGAGGGAGTACACATGTTCTGTGTGCCAACTCAGAAGTAATTATGGACTGCACAACCAATTTAAACACATTTGGCCTTATTTTTATTCATGCAAAGGCCCCTTCACAACACTTTGGCAATAACAAGGGCTCTTAAAGTGGATGTTATTTACTCCCTCTTTAAAGTCCCTTTATCTCCCAGAGTAAAAGGGAGTTGGCGAAAATGACAATCAATCCCCATGTTCATAAAAACATCACATTGTTAGCACGGAAGTGAAACAAGTTTTGTGAAACATAAATTGTTATAGGCCCTGATCCTGCACTGAGCTCTCTGCAGGCAGACTAGCCATGGAGAGGTCTGTTGACTGGGGTTTCTTATTGGTGAGCCTGCATGGACAGCTCTTTTCCAGGTGCGGTCTACAATTCTGTTATTTATAACTAAATGTATGCAGGGGGAGCTGGAACAATTTTTATAGTGGGGATGCTAAAGATGTAAACCATGTAACCATCCCTACTGCCTGCACCACTGAATGCATGAGATTTCCAAAATTACAAGCATACAACTGTGCACATATATTTTCATATACCTGGAGAATGCATGCAAATGTCCCACATGTGTACAAATCAGGTATTTGTTCCCCAGTATGGCCAAGTATGCACCTAGCTGGCCATATTTGTGTGAAGAATTTAGGCAAACCCATATGTACTGCCCAATCCAATCTTCATGCCTAAATTTCATAATTCAGTCTATACATGGGTGGTTTTCCTGCAGCAGTGGATTACATCCCTAATACCATGCAAAGAAGGGTGGGAAGTGTGAATTCTTGTTTGACACTTCAGGCATTAGCCATGTCCGGTCCAATCTGCATTTCCTCCTCTCGAGTAGGGCCAAAACAATAATTCACAAGAGATGATTTATTCCATGAATTTTGCTTTTATTTGCTTATTTCACAACATTCTTGAATGCACTTGTTATTCAAAATTACTCACAAATTTCTTCAGTGAATAGTTTTTGCTCTACAGATGTTTCATGAATCATTTACTGGGTAAACAAATAATAATAATATTCAAAGACAGAAATTTATTTTGTGTTAGTTAAAATAAGTCACATTGCTTTTTTGTTTTCCAATGGAACTATTTACATAGCTAACCAACACAACACAAACCTACAAATTTTAGTCAAATATGCTATTTTCAATTCATTTGTAGCCTTAACAGTCTTTCACAACTATTTGTGCTAGGAATGCTCAATTGTCAAATGCTCATAACAGGTGAACGTGAAAGA
Source organism: Natator depressus (assembly GCF_965152275.1). NCBI lineage: Eukaryota > Metazoa > Chordata > Testudines > Cheloniidae > Natator > Natator depressus. Next base: position 33,840,849 of record NC_134235.1, read on the forward strand.
ATCAGGAACACTGTCAAACTGAAATTTCATTTTCAAATTCAAATGAGTCATCACAGATAATTGTCCCACTATCTATTTAGCTGTATTCATGATTCTTGCCTGAATAACGCATTCAGGACGGAGGCTATCATCAAGTGTTGCAAGAAAAAGTCTGGCGGATGAGACATAGAGGGAACATCCAATCTTGGCGGGTAAAGTCTTTCATTTCACCTCTACAAGAATACATTTGATATTCTTTAAGCAATCACATGCAAGTAATTTAAATGAAATCCTTTTCCTGGACTCCAATGCAAAATGCACATTCAATTCTATATGTAACTGCTCTTTGCCTGCCCACTACATATGCACCCACCAACCATAATAAGCACTTGCAGTTAAGGTATATCATCACATTTTTCTACTGCAGTGGTTTGATTAAATTGACCTTGTGTTATTAAAATGGCTCTCCAGACATCTGGAAAATCATGGGAGTAAAACATAACTGTACTTTATGTTTTACTGGAAAATATTTCAACTTTCTGGAAATTGTTGAATAGGAGATAGAACTGGGTTCTGGACAATTTAAACTGTGTTGCTGGCTGAGATTGTCTGCTAGTTTTTAAAGTCCTGTCTTTAAATATTTAAAAGTGAATTAAAACCAAACAAAGCTTAAATTTCTGGGGAATCAGCTTTCAGTCACTGAAAATTTGAAAACCCTTCTGTGGTCATTTAAAGGTAGAGTACTTGTAAAATCCCATGCCATGGGGCTGTTTGCCTTCTGAAGAAGGCTTGATGGGGACGTAGCTGCAAAATGAGGACAGACACATGCACGGAATTAAGCAGCAGGCTGCAACTTTTACTAAACTTTAACCTGGGGAGGGCGCTAGCCACCCATTGCTCATACTCTCCTATACCCGGCATTTAGCTGACTGCAACGCGTAGGTTAGAGGGCTCCTTTCCATATAGTCCATAACACAGGGCAGGCTCTCAGCCTATTCCCCCAGGATTCAGGTCTCTCTGAGTTCTAGCACACTCCCCACCTCCACCCCGATGAGGGGGACAGAGGGTGCAGCAGGGTGGGGACCTCAGCCCGTGAGGGCCACAAGGTCTGACTTCAGTCCAGGAAGGCCAGGAGGTCTCACACTATCACCTGACACCAAGACCCATCACCACAATCCCAGATCTTTTACCTCTGGGAACTGTTTAATCTATTCTCTTAACCTCCCTGGAAACCAGCCATGGGGGGCACCAGTGACTAGCTTAGTTGCTCCCCTGCAACCACACTGCCTAGTATCACAACACTTGCCCAATCCATGCCCTCACATGCTGTAGCCGTATGTCAGCACCTCCATCGGACAAATGTACGCCATCGTCCCTGAGAACTTCTGGCTGATTGTAACTGATGTCCCTATGCTGTATCACTGAACCCATTGTGTCCAGGAATATCTTGGTGATCACCCTATTTACTTTCTTTCTAGCCTTGTCCACGCAGACTGGGTCTGCCCCCAGCCGTTGCCTGTCAGTGAGCGCAGAAGTGGCATGAGCTGGTCCCACTGCATACCTCTTCTGGATGCAAACAACTTTGGCCTTGAAGCCCAGCAGAGATCTGGCTGCCATCTCGGCTGCCCTCTTGTGGGCCCAATGAACTATGCAGTGCCCACAAATCCAAACATTGTGTATGCTCTGGGTAGCGTCTGAAACAGGGAAGCACATTGGGTTAGTTATGTTTTTCCATTCCCTGCCATCTTTTCCTTGGGGTGGATGTAAGTCCTGTAACACCTTGATTTCCAGTGCTCTACTGCTTGCTCTTTCCATGGGCCAAAGCCCTCTTCAGCCGCTAATGTCGCTGCTCTGATCCTGAAAGAACGAGTATCAAATTTACCACTGTCAAGACCACAGTAGCGCAAGCTTTTTCTCACTACCTTGCTGAAATGGTATTTTGTCAGGAAGCTACCATCACTGTGTGTGAACAGCGGGCCTGGATACAGGCCCCTGATTTTTAGTGAGACTCTTGTTGCCTTTACAGGGCACAAGCGCTTGTCCGCACATTCCTTCAACACCACATAAGCCCCCCCTTCTCTTCTGTCTGTTTGAATACCTTAAACACAGGGGGACTGCTCCCGCAGGTAGTTGAGATCTCTTATATTTAATGGACACTGGGACTTGCCCATAGCTGCCAGAGGCACCAGCTAACTCACTCCCAAAGCACTAAAGAAGGCAACAAAGAATTCTGCCTTAAATAAAATGGCTTCCCTCTCACAGCTGCAGACCCATGGCAGAGCCTTTGCTAACTCTGTCAGGGTTTACAGTGCTATGGGTAACCTGTCGTCCCTCCGGCGCCCACTTTTCCTGGACCATCCTTCTAAGAGTTTCTGTACTATGAAATGCCTGCATGGGTCTGGGAAACCTCCATCTTACTCCATTAGGACAGGCCTACCATCCAGCCAGAGATAGTGGAGGGAGCCAACCTGTGGTGGGTCAGAGGCACCACAGATTGGAACACCTGGTGTGTGGGTATGGCCCACCCACAATGAAGCCCTTCCGGTGCCCAAGGTTTCAGAGCTGTTGGGACACTACCGATGGATACCTGCTGGCCAGCAAGGTGAGTTCCTGGCATCTGTCATTCTGAAATCAAGACTGCATCAGCAACACGATTATCTACACCCAGGACGTGCACTGTATGACTAAGGATGTTAAACCGCATTCTGTGTAAAACAAAGGCCTTCACCAGTGTCATTACCTGAGGAGTCTTAGCTGATTGTCTATTTACAATATGGACCACAGATTGGCTGTCACACCTGAAATGGCCTTTGTGGTTCTGAAAGCTTTCTTCCCAACTAGGGATTGTTACCAGTATAGGAAAAAAACTTGAGGAAAGCAATGTTCCTAGTAATACCCTGAGCCACCTAGCTTTCTGGCCACCTCTGTGCACACCACCCACTTGGAAAGTAAATGCCAAAACCTATACATCCCGAGGCACTTTAGAGGAGGCATATGCCAGACAGGTACTAAACACCTGACCAGGAGCCAGCACCCAGCATGCAAGGTTTAGGTGCCCCATGACCACTTGCAGTTCCCTCACAGTAATTTTCTTTGCCCCTGTGAGAGCCAGTATCAGGGCCCTGACTCATTCCAACTTCTCTTTAGATCACTTAGAAATTCCCTGAACTGTGTCCAGTTCAATGACCAGGTATGTTAAATTTTGGGCAAGGCCTTCTGTTTTTTAATGTGGAACAGGGACCCCAAGGTTCTCAGCTAGGTTCTGAAATGCTTGAAGCATGTACTCACAGTTGCCTGTCCTTAATCTTCCTGCACAAAAGACGGCATTGAGATTGTGCATGAGACTGGTCTGCATCACACAGTTGCACTATTTCTCACTCCAGCATGAAGCTGAAGCTTTCAAAAGCATCCCATGACACTGAGTACCGCCTGGGCATGGCTTTATCAAAATAATAGTGGACTTCAAACTGAAACCTAAGCAAGTTAAAGTCCCTGGGAGGCACTGGAAGCAATTGGAATGCAGACTTGATGTCGCATTTTGCCAACATCATCCCAGGGCCACGCTCCCTAACCATGGCTACCGCAGCATTGAGTACCTCACTGAACACAGCTGGGGGTCTATATAATCATTTTATCAGTGCTCCCTCCTCTGTCTGCTCTTCCTTGAACAGCAAGGTAAATAATTCCACACATTCCCCTTTCCAGATCTTTTCCTTAACACCTTAGGCAGATGATTCTGGAATGGGCCATCACATTTCTCATAAGCTGTAGGGACATTAGCTGCTGTGTCTCCTGACTCTGTTTTGTTAGAAATTATGCCACCTGGCAATGGGGGAAGAGAGGCTCCTTAATTGCTCCATATTCCTTTATGAGATATCTGTCCCACCCCAAACCTGTGTCACCCCCTCATCTGAGAGGGACCCACTCTTGTCAGACAGGCTGCCCAACGTATGGGTCACCAGTGCCAGTGATTTTATCAGGTCAACCCATAACCCTTGGGGAGGGGGGTCAGAGGGAGGAGCGACTTGCGCCACCACCCTTTGCCCCTGAGTGCCTAGGTATGCAACCCCTCTGTCAGAAGCTGCGTGCCACTGGAGAACCCCACTGCTGCTTCCTGACGATGCCTGTTGTACTCTTGGCGAGTTCTCAGAGTGAGGCCCAGGCCCAGAGCCACACACCCACTCCTCGGTATCCTCCCTCACCTCAGTGAAGCTTGAACCCTCACTATCCTCAGCTCAGAGCCTAAATCCATCCTCTAGACCTCCCATATGAGGGTCCAGGACCCCATCTGAGAGGAATGCACTCCTCTGACTTACCACCATCCACAAGTGAACTGCCCCTGCTGAGGTCCTGGCTCCTTCTGCCCAGCTACTCTTCTTCTGCACCTGTTGCAGGCCATGGCTCCTCACCTGATCTCCCTTCATGTGAAGACAGAGCACATCTTCCCCCATGGTGGCTGCAGTCCCAAGCCCACTATTGCCTGGCAAAGATGTCCAAATGAACTCTCAGAGGTCACGGCTCTCAGTGTCTCCATTAGGGTGTGGCTGGATCCCTCTCGTGCTTGCAGGAAGGCACCCCTACTACCTATACCCCAACTCCTGCCGCCTCACTTTGGGGGATCAGCAGGAAGAGATGGGGGGAAGAGATTGGGTGTTCTGCCTGGCTCCCTCAGAGCAGCACTTGGAACAGCACCTGCAGCCCTGCTGGCCAAACCCTTAACCAAGGCCGCACAAGACTTTACCCTCCCCCTACCAAAGCCGGATTCGGGCAGGGGGGTGCAGCCAGACACAAGGAGCCATGCTTTTCTGTGGCAGCTGCAATATGCCTGTGGCCCCCTCCTCCAGTGCACAGGGGAGGGGTGGGGACCAAAGCAACATACTGGCTCCCACAGGGCCCCCCCAGTCACTATAGTGGGATCACATGACCCCCATCTTCCTCCCTGGTGAGTAGTGGGAGACATGGGGGGCATGATACAAAAGACCCGGCCCCAACAGGGTCTCCAGGGACACAGGGCCCTGCACAGCCATGTGACCCCAGCTTCTCCTGCTCACCCTCCTGGGCAGGGGAGGGGGAGAGCAGTTTCCCTTGTGGGCTCCTTTTACGGGAGGGGCCTCTGAACTTTATTGGGTGTGTTCCAGTTGGGAAGATTCCATGTGCTGCAATCTAGCCTTAGAGATTACAATGCCCATGATGCCTTGGGGAAAGAATGAGAGACTTCCTGTTCCTGGGACTGCAGAGAGTGCAGGTGGTGGGCTCCATTTTTTGGAGAGAAGAGCAAGATTGCTGGTGTGGAGCTAACTGCTGCTGAGAGCTTGTATATTATTTATAATTGGTATTTTTGAGTTAGACCCATGCTACAGATTATTATTAATTATTATTTTATTTATTACTTATTTATTATTAGAATAGGTTTATTCCTGGAGGTTCCCAAGGCACGCCATTGAGTGTGTACAGGGGCCAACCAGGTGGAGGCATTGCTAATTTTAAATTCTTTAGGAGTAAAGAGACTGCAGCAGAGGGGTGGATAGAGGATTCCCACCTATCCAACATCACCACTGGGTTACTCAGGATCTCCTTTAATGTCAACAACATCAGGTGCCCAGGCACCCAGGTGAGTTTTCTCTGCTCCCAAGTAACCCAGGGAGGAAAGGGGCGGGGTCACAACCTAGAGCTGGCTCCCACAGGACAGCCCAGGACCACAGAGCCATGGGCCTTCGCAGTCACTGTAGAAGCACCTTGTGACCCCCTGGCTCCTCCCCTTCTAGCAGGGTGGAGTGGGGAGGCATGGCAACAAACCTAGCTGCAGCAGGGCCACTCCCAGCCACTGTAGTGGCACCATGAGGCCTGTGGGCTTCTCCCTCCTTGACTGGGGGGGCCTGCAGTTGCAGTCGTCACCCAGGCTGTGCCACTTTGGGAACCAGTGCCACCCCATGCAGTCTCTGTCTTCTCCCCTCAAGCAGGGAGGGTGGGGGAGTCAGCATGGAATCCCATCTTAAGGGGGCGCCTGCTCCAATAGCAGGCAGAGCCCCCATTGTGGGGGCAGGGGTACATCTTAAGACTGTTGTTGCTGCTGGAAGCTGGTGAGTAACCCTTTCTCTGCTGGAACAAAGCCTAAAAAGGCTCCACATGGCCCCTACACTGGCTTAAATCCTGGGTGCTGGGGAATGCTGGCCAATCAGCACTCCTCTCCCCCTGCTGGCCAATGGGTGCCAGAGACTCCCAGGGGGAGGAACTACCTATTGTCCCTTGGCGAATATCTCCATCCCTTGCTACAGGGACTGTCCTCCTTTCACTGCCGGCCTCCATGGTACTCGTTGATGCGGGGGCATGGCATATTTTTCAAAATGCTTTACCACTACACTAAACTTGGCAGATAACACTACATTGCAGTTATACACCATTTTTTATCTGAGAAAGGATCTCTTGTCACAATCATTAAACATTTCATAACCATTAAGCTTCACAACATTCCTGTGAGGCATAGATGTAACCCATGTCTGCTGGGTGTGGCATTTTGTCCCCCTCTAGTCACAGCTGGGCCAGCTAGAGACTGGTGAGCCTGCTACCACCATGAGACATGTGTCTTGTAGCTCAGGCAGTAGAGGCTCATGCATTAAGCTCGAGAAGTCCCAGGTTTGTCGGCAGTAGCCAGAATCAAACCTGGGACCCCAATGCTTGAGCCTGGACTGCCTGAGCTAAAGGACTCATCTCTATTTGCAAGACCTGTAGCAGGCTCATCAGGCCTGAGTTACATAGACAGACCAAATTAGGCTCAGGGTCTGTGTCTATGCTAAATGTCTAAACTGTAACTGAACCCGTGACATAGCACTAATGTAAATACCAATAGTTTATTGTGCCAACTTTAGTCATGCTTTTGGGTTTAGTTTTGCCCCATGTTCACATTTGTATTGTACTATATCGTTATAAGAAAAAAGAAAAGGAGTACTTGTGGCACCTTAGAGACTAACCAGTTTATTTGAGCATGAGCTTTCGTGAGCTACAGCTCACTTCATCAGCTGCTGGTCTCTGATTCTTTTCAGGTACCACTGGAAAATTTTCCACCTCCTTTCCATAGCCACATCAAATGCTTCACAAGTACTTTTCAAAAGCTCCAGTAGAAAACTTTTTTTGGCTGAGGAAAGAGTGAGAGCAGACAGTCCATCCTGGAGCCCATCCTGGCATCCATTTTGAGATAAGATCTCGGAAACAGTGCCAATATCTGGGGATGATGGGAGTTTCCACTGTGAATTATGGGAATTTCCTAGGGGACTATGGAAGTTTAATCTCTTCTCCCACAATTCCCCTACAGTCCCCAGAGGGACTTTCAAAATTTCCCAGAAGCCACTGCTTTAGGGAGTTGTGCCAAGAGTTGTCAGATTGGTTCCCAGAGGGCAAAGGAACTATAACGATATATTTCAGAGTAACAGCCGTGTTAGTCTGTATTCGTAAAAAGAAAAAAGAAAAGGAGTACTTGTGGCACCTTAGAGACTAACCAGTTTATTTGAGCATGAGCTTTCGTGAGCTACAGCTCACTTCATCGGATGCATAGCATATCGTGGAAACTGCAGAAGACTGGCTTCTGGGAAATTTTGAAAGTCCCTCTGGGGACTGTAGGGGAATTGTGGGAGAAGAGATTAAACTTCCATAGTCCATTAGGAAATTCCCATAATTCACAGTGGAAACTCCCATCATCCCCAGATATTGGCACTGTTTCCGAGATCTTATCTCAAAATGGATGCCAGGATGGGCTCCAGGATGGACTGTCTGCTCTCACTCTTTCCTCAGCCAAAAAAAGTTTTCTACTGGAGCTTTTGAAAAGTACTTGTGAAGCATTTGATGTGGCTATGGAAAGGAGGTGGAAAATTTTCCAGTGGTACCTGAAAAGAATCAGAGACCAGCAGCTGATGAACATAAGACTAGAATGGTCATACACCACCTAGCCAGGAGAAGCACTTCCATGCATTACTGGAGGATGGTATTCAGTGAGAGGAGCATTGCTTTTAGGTCTAGATCAGTGTCATAAATATAAAGGGAAGGGTAACCACCTTTCTGTCCACAGTGCTATAAAATCCCTCCTGGCCAGAGGCAAAACCCTTTCACCTGTAAAGGATTAAGAAGCTAAGATAACCTCACTGGCACCTGACCAAAATGACCAATTAGGAGACAAGATACTTTCAAAGCTGGAGGCGGAGGGGAACAAAGGGTCTGTCTGTCTGTGTGATGCTTTTGCCGGGAACAGATCAGGAATGCAGCTCAGAACTCCTGTAAAAAGTTAGTAAGTAATCTAGCTAGAAATGTGTTAGATTTCTTTTGTTTAATGGCTGGTAAAATAGCCGTGCTGAATGGAATGTATATTCCTGTTTTTGTGTCTTTTTGTAACTTAAGGTTTTGCCTAGAGGGATTCTCTATGTTTTGAATCTGATTACCCTGTAAGGTATTTACCATCCTGATTTTACAGAGGTGATTCTTTTACCTTTTCTTTAATTAAAATTCTTCTTTGAAGAACCTGATTGATTTTTCATTGTTCTTAAGATCCAAGGGTTTGGGTCTGTGTTCACCTGTACAATTTGGTGAGGATTCTTATCAAGCTTTCCCCAGGAAAGGGTGTGTAGGGTTTGGGGGGATATTTTGAGGGAAGACGTCTCCAAGTGGTCTCTTTCCTTGTTCTTTGTTTAAAACGCTTGGTGGTGACAGCACAGGGTTCAAGGACAAGGCAAAGTTTGTACCTTGGGGAAGTTTTTAACCTAAGCTGGTAAGAATAAGCTTAGAGGGTCTTTCATGGAAGTCCCCACATCTGTACCCTAGAGTTCAGAGTGGGGAAGGAATCTTGACAGAGGCTATGCATAACAATAATGTATATAAGATTAAATAAAATGTCATATCTGAACACCACTGAATGTTGGGAAAGTTTGGATTGAAATTCAGATTTGGATCAGAACTTAGCCGCTTGAGCCCATCTCTAGAACAATACCTCAGTCTATAACAAGATATACAAAAACTCTTTGAGATAAATTCATTTGGTTTTCAAAACTGTCATCAAGAAAGAGAGGCAATTTTTTCCCCAAAATGCCCATAATTATTCATTCAGATTTTTATCAATGAATCCACTTTGGTTTTGTGCCCTTTTATATTCTCTTTCTCTGAATATTCCAGTAAATGAATTTACTAGCAGGAGTGTTTGCTGTGACATTTTTTTACATTTTTTTAACAAATAGTACAGAATATTCTCAGAAAACAAACATTTAAAATTATGTATATTTACCCTGAAAAACTGATTGTAAGAGTTGTACTCATCCAGTCATGGAACAAAAACATACCATGTAAACTATGTGTCTAAACAAAACAGTTCACATGTCATATAAGAGCATTATAAATATTACAAACATCTGTTCATTCACATTTTATTACAAATGATTTAAAATATGTCTGGCATGCTTATTATTAAAGTATGTACAATAACTGATCATATACTTCTAGTTACATTAACTAGGTCAGAGTCTCATCTCAAATACACTAGAGTGAATCTGAAGGAACTTTAATTGATCTATTTTAATGGCGTTACTCCAGTTTCATACTGATGTTACTGAGAATAGAATGTGGCCCAGCCACTGCAATGTCCATATCTAAAGTGTCTCTTTTCTCAGCAAACCTCCTCTTGAGCATTTTATTAACATAACTTTCACAAGTAATCAAGCATATTATCTTTAAGTACATTTTAGGTCAACCCCGTCACTCTCTTGCAGATATCTATATTTTCAAAGTTAAGTAATTGGAAAATTGTTAAAGATCATTATTGCCTTGTAACATCTATTTGGTAGTTTATTGTCAGACACTCAGAGATCAAAACATTTCAGAAAGATTTCCGGTCAACAGCTCCTCTCTTCTACCAAGATGAATAACTATCATATTAACACAATAAGGATATGAGTAAAATTTATTCTCAAAAAAGTAGCAAGTTGTGTTTCAATGGGTTTGCATAGTCTGGTACCATTATTTGTGATACATGAGGGGATGCAGGGTCACCCAGATGTGGATGGAGACACTATATTGTCAATGTTATTTAGTTGGAATAAGTCCCCCCTCTGTCCTCTCTTAAAAAGTCCTTGAAAATTTTGGAATTATTCACTTTGCTTGGGAACCCAATATGCATGTCCAGGAATCTGCCACAATGTCAGCATCACCATGTAGCTGTACCTCTTTCTGTTAATGGAAACTGCATTTAATTAAAGGGGTGTACACAGAACAGTTACACAGTGACCATCAATAGCGATGGTATAGTATTCAGCACACTGTGTATTGCCATGCAAATCTCCATGTCACCCCAGACTGGTACCTATCAGGCCACTAACCATCTAGAGCGGCTAGCTTCCACAGGGAAATTGCCACTCTCCCACTGCAAGCAAAGGTCTCATCTAGGCGGGAGTGTCTGATGATGTGACATCAGTTCTGGCTTACCACAAAGATATAGAAACATCCCCTTTTTCATTCTGAAGTTATGCAATCACTGCTGGTACCCCCAACACTCAAGAACAACATAGTCCCACCAGTGTGCCATCCTGGTTGTCAAGGTTCCTTCCCCACTCTGAACTCTAGGGTACAGATGTGGGGACCTGCATGATAGACCCCCTACGCTTATTCTTACCAGTTTAGGTTAAAAACTTCCTCAAGGTACAAACTTTGCCTTGTCCTTGAACCCTATGCTGCCACCACCAAGCGTGTTAAACAAAGAACAGGGAAAGAGACCACTTGGAGACGTCTTCCCTCAAAATATCCCCCCAAACCCTACACCCCCTTTCCTGGAGAAGGCTTGATAAAAATCCTCACCAATTTGTACAGGTGAACACAGACCCAAACCCTTGGATCTGAATCAATGAAAAATCAATCAGGTTCTTAAAAGAAGACTTTTAATTAAAGAAAAAGTAAAAGAATCACCTCTGTAAAAATCAGGATGGTAAATACCTTACAGGGTAATCAGATTCAAAATATAGAGAATCCCTCTAGGCAAAACCCTAAGTTACAAAAAGACACAAAAACAGGAATATACATTCCATTCAGCACGGCTATTTTACCAGCCATTAAACAAAAGAAATCTAACACATTTCTAGCTAGATTACTTACTAACTTTTTACAGGAGTTCTGAGCTGCATTCCTGATCTGTTCCCGGCAAAAGCATCACACAGACAGACAGACCCTTTGTTCCCCTCCGCCTCCAGCTTTGAAAGTATCTTGTCTCCTAATTGGTCATTTTGGTCAGGTGCCAGTGAGGTTATCTTAGCTTCTTAATCCTTTACAGGTGAAAGGGTTTTGCCTCTGGCCAGGAGGGATTTTATAGCACTGTGGACAGAAAGGTGGTTACCCTTCCCTTTATATTTATGACACTGATCTAGACCTAAAAGCAATGCTCCTCTCACTGAATACCATCCTCCAGTAATGCATGGAAGTGCTTCTCCTGGCTAGGTGGTGTATGACCATTCTAGTCTTATGTTCATCAGCTGCTGGTCTCTGATTCTTTTCAGGTACCACTGGAAAATTTTCCACCTCCTTTCCATAGCCACATCAAATGCTTCACAAGTACTTTTCAAAAGCTCCAGTAGAAAACTTTTTTTGGCTGAGGAAAGAGTGAGAGCAGACAGTCCATCCTGGAGCCCATCCTGGCATCCATTTTGAGATAAGATCTCGGAAACAGTGCCAATATCTGGGGATGATGGGAGTTTCCACTGTGAATTATGGGAATTTCCTAATGGACTATGGAAGTTTAATCTCTTCTCCCACAATTCCCCTACAGTCCCCAGAGGGACTTTCAAAATTTCCCAGAAGCCAGTCTTCTGCAGTTTCCACGATATGCTATGCATCCGATGAAGTGAGCTGTAGCTCACGAAAGCTCATGCTCAAATAAACTGGTTAGTCTCTAAGGTGCCACAAGTACTCCTTTTCTTTTTTCTTTTTACGAATACAGACTAACACGGCTGTTACTCTGAAATATATCGTTATAGTTCCTTTGCCCTCTGGGAACCAATCTGACAACTCTTGGCACAACTCCCTAAAGCAGTGGCTTCTGGGAAATTTTGAAAGTCCCTCTGGGGACTGTAGGGGAATTGTGGGAGAAGAGATTAAACTTCCATAGTCCCCTAGGAAATTCCCATAATTCACAGTGGAAACTCCCATCATCCCCAGATATTGGCACTGTTTCCGAGATCTTATCTCAAAATGGATGCCAGGATGGGCTCCAGGATGGACTGTCTGCTCTCACTCTTTCCTCAGCCAAAAAAAGTTTTCTACTGGAGCTTTTGAAAAGTACTTGTGAAGCATTTGATGTGGCTATGGAAAGGAGGTGGAAAATTTTCCAGTGGTACCTGAAAAGAATCAGAGACCAGCAGCTGATGAACATAAGACTAGAATGGTCATACACCACCTAGCCAGGAGAAGCACTTCCATGCATTACTGGAGGATGGTATTCAGTGAGAGGAGCATTGCTTTTAGGTCTAGATCAGTGTCATAAATATAAAGGGAAGGGTAACCACCTTTCTGTCCACAGTGCTATAAAATCCCTCCTGGCCAGAGGCAAAACCCTTTCACCTGTAAAGGATTAAGAAGCTAAGATAACCTCACTGGCACCTGACCAAAATGACCAATTAGGAGACAAGATACTTTCAAAGCTGGAGGCGGAGGGGAACAAAGGGTCTGTCTGTCTGTGTGATGCTTTTGCCGGGAACAGATCAGGAATGCAGCTCAGAACTCCTGTAAAAAGTTAGTAAGTAATCTAGCTAGAAATGTGTTAGATTTCTTTTGTTTAATGGCTGGTAAAATAGCCGTGCTGAATGGAATGTATATTCCTGTTTTTGTGTCTTTTTGTAACTTAAGGTTTTGCCTAGAGGGATTCTCTATGTTTTGAATCTGATTACCCTGTAAGGTATTTACCATCCTGATTTTACAGAGGTGATTCTTTTACCTTTTCTTTAATTAAAATTCTTCTTTGAAGAACCTGATTGATTTTTCATTGTTCTTAAGATCCAAGGGTTTGGGTCTGTGTTCACCTGTACAATTTGGTGAGGATTCTTATCAAGCTTTCCCCAGGAAAGGGTGTGTAGGGTTTGGGGGGATATTTTGAGGGAAGACGTCTCCAAGTGGTCTCTTTCCCTGTTCTTTGTTTAACACGCTTGGTGGTGGCAGCATAGGGTTCAAGGACAAGGCAAAGTTTGTACCTTGAGGAAGTTTTTAACCTAAACTGGTAAGAATAAGCGTAGGGGGTCTATCATGCAGGTCCCCACATCTGTACCCTAGAGTTCAGAGTGGGGAAGGAACCTTGACAACCAGGATGGCACACTGGTGGGACTATGTTGTTCTTGAGTGTTGGGGGTACCAGCAGTGATTGCATAACTTCAGAATGAAAAAGGGGATGTTTCTATATCTTTGTGGTAAGCCAGAACTGATGTCACATCATCAGACACTCCCGCCTAGATGAGACCTTTGCTTGCAGTGGGAGAGTGGCAATTTCCCTGTGGAAGCTAGCCGCTCTAGATGGTTAGTGGCCTGATAGGTACCAGTCTGGGGTGACATGGAGATTTGCATGGCAATACACAGTGTGCTGAATACTATACCATCGCTATTGATGGTCACTGTGTAACTGTTCTGTGTACACCCCTTTAATTAAATGCAGTTTCCATTAACAGAAAGAGGTACAGCTACATGGTGATGCTGACATTGTGGCAGATTCCTGGACATGCATATTGGGTTCCCAAGCAAAGTGAATAATTCCAAAATTTTCAAGGACTTTTTAAGAGAGGACAGAGGGGGGACTTATTCCAACTAAATAACATTGACAATATAGTGTCTCCATCCACATCTGGGTGACCCTGCATCCCCTCATGTATCACAAATAATGGTACCAGACTATGCAAACCCATTGAAACACAACTTGCTACTTTTTTGAGAATAAATTTTACTCATATCCTTATTGTGTTAATATGATAGTTATTCATCTTGGTAGAAGAGAGGAGCTGTTGACCGGAAATCTTTCTGAAATGTTTTGATCTCTGAGTGTCTGACAATAAACTACCAAATAGATGTTACAAGGCAATAATGATCTTTAACAATTTTCCAATTACTTAACTTTGAAAATATAGATATCTGCAAGAGAGTGACGGGGTTGACCTAAAATGTACTTAAAGATAATATGCTTGATTACTTGTGAAAGTTATGTTAATAAAATGCTCAAGAGGAGGTTTGCTGAGAAAAGAGACACTTTAGATATGGACATTGCAGTGGCTGGGCCACATTCTATTCTCAGTAACATCAGTATGAAACTGGAGTAACGCCATTAAAATAGATCAATTAAAGTTCCTTCAGATTCACTCTAGTGTATTTGAGATGAGACTCTGACCTAGTTAATGTAACTAGAAGTATATGATCAGTTATTGTACATACTTTAATAATAAGCATGCCAGACATATTTTAAATCATTTGTAATAAAATGTGAATGAACAGATGTTTGTAATATTTATAATGCTCTTATATGACATGTGAACTGTTTTGTTTAGACACATAGTTTACATGGTATGTTTTTGTTCCATGACTGGATGAGTACAACTCTTACAATCAGTTTTTCAGGGTAAATATACATAATTTTAAATGTTTGTTTTCTGAGAATATTCTGTACTATTTGTTAAAAAAATGTAAAAAAATGTCACAGCAAACACTCCTGCTAGTAAATTCATTTACTGGAATATTCAGAGAAAGAGAATATAAAAGGGCACAAAACCAAAGTGGATTCATTGATAAAAATCTGAATGAATAATTATGGGCATTTTGGGGAAAAAATTGCCTCTCTTTCTTGATGACAGTTTTGAAAACCAAATGAATTTATCTCAAAGAGTTTTTGTATATCTTGTTATAGACTGAGGTATTGTTCTAGAGATGGGCTCAAGCGGCTAAGTTCTGATCCAAATCTGAATTTCAATCCAAACTTTCCCAACATTCAGTGGTGTTCAGATATGACATTTTATTTAATCTTATATACATTATTGTTATGCATAGCCTCTGTCAAGATTCCTTCCCCACTCTGAACTCTAGGGTACAGATGTGGGGACTTCCATGAAAGACCCTCTAAGCTTATTCTTACCAGCTTAGGTTAAAAACTTCCCCAAGGTACAAACTTTGCCTTGTCCTTGAACCCTGTGCTGTCACCACCAAGCGTTTTAAACAAAGAACAAGGAAAGAGACCACTTGGAGACGTCTTCCCTCAAAATATCCCCCCAAACCCTACACACCCTTTCCTGGGGAAAGCTTGATAAGAATCCTCACCAAATTGTACAGGTGAACACAGACCCAAACCCTTGGATCTTAAGAACAATGAAAAATCAATCAGGTTCTTCAAAGAAGAATTTTAATTAAAGAAAAGGTAAAAGAATCACCTCTGTAAAATCAGGATGGTAAATACCTTACAGGGTAATCAGATTCAAAACATAGAGAATCCCTCTAGGCAAAACCTTAAGTTACAAAAAGACACAAAAACAGGAATATACATTCCATTCAGCACGGCTATTTTACCAGCCATTAAACAAAAGAAATCTAACACATTTCTAGCTAGATTACTTACTAACTTTTTACAGGAGTTCTGAGCTGCATTCCTGATCTGTTCCCGGCAAAAGCATCACACAGACAGACAGACCCTTTGTTCCCCTCCGCCTCCAGCTTTGAAAGTATCTTGTCTCCTAATTGGTCATTTTGGTCAGGTGCCAGTGAGGTTATCTTAGCTTCTTAATCCTTTACAGGTGAAAGGGTTTTGCCTCTGGCCAGGAGGGATTTTATAGCACTGTGGACAGAAAGGTGGTTACCCTTCCCTTTATATTTATGACACTGATCTAGACCTAAAAGCAATGCTCCTCTCACTGAATACCATCCTCCAGTAATGCATGGAAGTGCTTCTCCTGGCTAGGTGGTGTATGACCATTCTAGTCTTATGTTCATCAGCTGCTGGTCTCTGATTCTTTTCAGGTACCACTGGAAAATTTTCCACCTCCTTTCCATAGCCACATCAAATGCTTCACAAGTACTTTTCAAAAGCTCCAGTAGAAAACTTTTTTTGGCTGAGGAAAGAGTGAGAGCAGACAGTCCATCCTGGAGCCCATCCTGGCATCCATTTTGAGATAAGATCTCGGAAACAGTGCCAATATCTGGGGATGATGGGAGTTTCCACTGTGAATTATGGGAATTTCCTAATGGACTATGGAAGTTTAATCTCTTCTCCCACAATTCCCCTACAGTCCCCAGAGGGACTTTCAAAATTTCCCAGAAGCCAGTCTTCTGCAGTTTCCACGATATGCTATGCATCCGATGAAGTGAGCTGTAGCTCACGAAAGCTCATGCTCAAATAAACTGGTTAGTCTCTAAGGTGCCACAAGTACTCCTTTTCTTTTTTCTTTTTACGAATACAGACTAACACGGCTGTTACTCTGAAATATATCGTTATAGTTCCTTTGCCCTCTGGGAACCAATCTGACAACTCTTGGCACAACTCCCTAAAGCAGTGGCTTCTGGGAAATTTTGAAAGTCCCTCTGGGGACTGTAGGGGAATTGTGGGAGAAGAGATTAAACTTCCATAGTCCCCTAGGAAATTCCCATAATTCACAGTGGAAACTCCCATCATCCCCAGATATTGGCACTGTTTCCGAGATCTTATCTCAAAATGGATGCCAGGATGGGCTCCAGGATGGACTGTCTGCTCTCACTCTTTCCTCAGCCAAAAAAAGTTTTCTACTGGAGCTTTTGAAAAGTACTTGTGAAGCATTTGATGTGGCTATGGAAAGGAGGTGGAAAATTTTCCAGTGGTACCTGAAAAGAATCAGAGACCAGCAGCTGATGAACATAAGACTAGAATGGTCATACACCACCTAGCCAGGAGAAGCACTTCCATGCATTACTGGAGGATGGTATTCAGTGAGAGGAGCATTGCTTTTAGGTCTAGATCAGTGTCATAAATATAAAGGGAAGGGTAACCACCTTTCTGTCCACAGTGCTATAAAATCCCTCCTGGCCAGAGGCAAAACCCTTTCACCTGTAAAGGATTAAGAAGCTAAGATAACCTCACTGGCACCTGACCAAAATGACCAATTAGGAGACAAGATACTTTCAAAGCTGGAGGCGGAGGGGAACAAAGGGTCTGTCTGTCTGTGTGATGCTTTTGCCGGGAACAGATCAGGAATGCAGCTCAGAACTCCTGTAAAAAGTTAGTAAGTAATCTAGCTAGAAATGTGTTAGATTTCTTTTGTTTAATGGCTGGTAAAATAGCCGTGCTGAATGGAATGTATATTCCTGTTTTTGTGTCTTTTTGTAACTTAAGGTTTTGCCTAGAGGGATTCTCTATGTTTTGAATCTGATTACCCTGTAAGGTATTTACCATCCTGATTTTACAGAGGTGATTCTTTTACCTTTTCTTTAATTAAAATTCTTCTTTGAAGAACCTGATTGATTTTTCATTGTTCTTAAGATCCAAGGGTTTGGGTCTGTGTTCACCTGTACAATTTGGTGAGGATTCTTATCAAGCTTTCCCCAGGAAAGGGTGTGTAGGGTTTGGGGGGATATTTTGAGGGAAGACGTCTCCAAGTGGTCTCTTTCCCTGTTCTTTGTTTAACACGCTTGGTGGTGGCAGCATAGGGTTCAAGGACAAGGCAAAGTTTGTACCTTGAGGAAGTTTTTAACCTAAACTGGTAAGAATAAGCGTAGGGGGTCTATCATGCAGGTCCCCACATCTGTACCCTAGAGTTCAGAGTGGGGAAGGAACCTTGACAACCAGGATGGCACACTGGTGGGACTATGTTGTTCTTGAGTGTTGGGGGTACCAGCAGTGATTGCATAACTTCAGAATGAAAAAGGGGATGTTTCTATATCTTTGTGGTAAGCCAGAACTGATGTCACATCATCAGACACTCCCGCCTAGATGAGACCTTTGCTTGCAGTGGGAGAGTGGCAATTTCCCTGTGGAAGCTAGCCGCTCTAGATGGTTAGTGGCCTGATAGGTACCAGTCTGGGGTGACATGGAGATTTGCATGGCAATACACAGTGTGCTGAATACTATACCATCGCTATTGATGGTCACTGTGTAACTGTTCTGTGTACACCCCTTTAATTAAATGCAGTTTCCATTAACAGAAAGAGGTACAGCTACATGGTGATGCTGACATTGTGGCAGATTCCTGGACATGCATATTGGGTTCCCAAGCAAAGTGAATAATTCCAAAATTTTCAAGGACTTTTTAAGAGAGGACAGAGGGGGGACTTATTCCAACTAAATAACATTGACAATATAGTGTCTCCATCCACATCTGGGTGACCCTGCATCCCCTCATGTATCACAAATAATGGTACCAGACTATGCAAACCCATTGAAACACAACTTGCTACTTTTTTGAGAATAAATTTTACTCATATCCTTATTGTGTTAATATGATAGTTATTCATCTTGGTAGAAGAGAGGAGCTGTTGACCGGAAATCTTTCTGAAATGTTTTGATCTCTGAGTGTCTGAAAATAAACTACCAAATAGATGTTACAAGGCAATAATGATCTTTAACAATTTTCCAATTACTTAACTTTGAAAATATAGATATCTGCAAGAGAGTGACGGGGTTGACCTAAAATGTACTTAAAGATAATATGCTTGATTACTTGTGAAAGTTATGTTAATAAAATGCTCAAGAGGAGGTTTGCTGAGAAAAGAGACACTTTAGATATGGACATTGCAGTGGCTGGGCCACATTCTATTCTCAGTAACATCAGTATGAAACTGGAGTAACGCCATTAAAATAGATCAATTAAAGTTCCTTCAGATTCACTCTAGTGTATTTGAGATGAGACTCTGACCTAGTTAATGTAACTAGAAGTATATGATCAGTTATTGTACATACTTTAATAATAAGCATGCCAGACATATTTTAAATCATTTGTAATAAAATGTGAATGAACAGATGTTTGTAATATTTATAATGCTCTTATATGACATGTGAACTGTTTTGTTTAGACACATAGTTTACATGGTATGTTTTTGTTCCATGACTGGATGAGTACAACTCTTACAATCAGTTTTTCAGGGTAAATATACATAATTTTAAATGTTTGTTTTCTGAGAATATTCTGTACTATTTGTTAAAAAAATGTAAAAAAATGTCACAGCAAACACTCCTGCTAGTAAATTCATTTACTGGAATATTCAGAGAAAGAGAATATAAAAGGGCACAAAACCAAAGTGGATTCATTGATAAAAATCTGAATGAATAATTATGGGCATTTTGGGGAAAAAATTGCCTCTCTTTCTTGATGACAGTTTTGAAAACCAAATGAATTTATCTCAAAGAGTTTTTGTATATCTTGTTATAGACTGAGGTATTGTTCTAGAGATGGGCTCAAGCGGCTAAGTTCTGATCCAAATCTGAATTTCAATCCAAACTTTCCCAACATTCAGTGGTGTTCAGATATGACATTTTATTTAATCTTATATACATTATTGTTATGCATAGCCTCTGTCAAGATTCCTTCCCCACTCTGAACTCTAGGGTACAGATGTGGGGACTTCCATGAAAGACCCTCTAAGCTTATTCTTACCAGCTTAGGTTAAAAACTTCCCCAAGGTACAAACTTTGCCTTGTCCTTGAACCCTGTGCTGTCACCACCAAGCGTTTTAAACAAAGAACAAGGAAAGAGACCACTTGGAGACGTCTTCCCTCAAAATATCCCCCCAAACCCTACACACCCTTTCCTGGGGAAAGCTTGATAAGAATCCTCACCAAATTGTACAGGTGAACACAGACCCAAACCCTTGGATCTTAAGAACAATGAAAAATCAATCAGGTTCTTCAAAGAAGAATTTTAATTAAAGAAAAGGTAAAAGAATCACCTCTGTAAAATCAGGATGGTAAATACCTTACAGGGTAATCAGATTCAAAACATAGAGAATCCCTCTAGGCAAAACCTTAAGTTACAAAAAGACACAAAAACAGGAATATACATTCCATTCAGCACAGCTTATTTTACCAGCCATTAAACAAAAGGAAATCTAACACATTTCTAGCTAGATTACTTACTAACTTAACAGGAGTTGTGAGGCTGCATTCCTGATCTGTTCCCAGCAAAAGAATCACACAGACAGACCAACCCCTTGTTCCCCCCCATCCAGATTTGAACGTATCTTGTCCTCTCATTGATCATTTGGGGTCAAGTGCCAGCTAGATTACCTTAGCTTCTTAACCCTTTACAGGTGAAAGGGTTTTGCCTCTGGTCAGGAGGGATTTTATAGCATTGTGGACAGAAGGTGGTTACCCTTCTTTTTATATTTATGACAGCCTCCAAGGCTGAAAAGGATCACTGTGATCATCCAGTCTGCACTCTTGTATAATACAGGCCATAGAACTTACCCAAAATAATTTCTAGATCATATCTTATAGAAAAACATCCAATCTTGATTTAAAAATTCTGAATTATGGAGAATCCACCATGACCCTTGGTAAATTATTCCAATGATTAATTACTCTCACTGTAAAAAAATTACGCCTTATCTCCAGTAGGGTTGCCATCTTTCTAAGCACACAAAACCGAACACCCTTGTCCGACCCCTGCCCCTTCCCTGAGGTCCTGTCCTCTGTCCTGCCCCGTTTCCTAGGCCCCAGCTCCGGCTAACTCCATCCCCCTCCCTCTGTTGCTCACTCTGTTGGAGCGGGTGAGGGCTCTGGCAGGGGTGTGGACTCTGAGATAGGGCTGGGGGATGAGGGATTTGGGGTGCAGGAGAGGGTCAAGGCTGGGGTAGGGGGTTGGGGTTCAGGAGGGGGTGCAGGCTTCATCTGGGGGTGTGGAATTTTGGGTGGGGCTGGGGATGAGGGGTTTGGTGTGCAGGAAGGGGGCTCAGGGCTGGGGTAAGGGGTTGGCATGCTGGACGGGGTGCGGGCTCTGGGAGGGAGTTAGGATATGGGAGGGGGTTCCTACCTGGGGCAAGAGGTTGGGGTGTGGTAGTGGGTTTGGGGTGCAGTCTCTGACTGGATGGCGCTTACCTCAGGCGGCTCCCGATCGGCGACACAGTGGGGATAAGGCAGGATATGGCAGTCTCCTGACCTTAGCCCTGATGTGCTGCCAACCGGCCTTTTAGCTGCCCAATCAGCACTGCTGACCGGAGCCGCCAGGGTCCCTTTTTGACCGGGCATTCCAGTAGAAAACCGGACTCTTGGCAACCCTAATCTCCAGTCTGAATTTGTCTAGCTTCATCTTCCAGCCATTGACTCTTGTTAACCTTTCTCTGCTAGATTGAAGAATCCATTATTAAATATTTGTTCATGATGTCGATATTTATAAACTGTAATCAAGTCACCCCTTATTCTTCTCTTCTAAGATAAATATATTGAGCTCCCTGAGGCTATCACTGTAAGGCATGTTTTCGAATCCTTTAATCACTCTTGTGGGTCTTCTCTAAACCCTTTCCAGTGTATCAACATCCTTCTTGAATTATGGGTACCAGAGCTGGACACAGGATTCCAGCAGCACCAGTGCTAAATGCAGAGGTAAAATAACTTCTCCTTCTACTTGAGATTCCTCTGTTTTATGCAGCCCAGGATCACATTAGCTCTTTTGGCCACAGTGTCACACTGGGAGCTCACATTCAGCTGATTCTCCACCATGACCCCTATGTCTTATTCAGACTCACTGCTACCCAGGATAGAGCCCCTCCACCCCCATCCTGTAATTATTAGCTGTACTAAGATGCATATTGTTTTCTTGCGCCCCATTTTCCAAGCAATCCAGATCACTCTGAATCAGTGACCTGTCCTCTTCATTATTTACCGCTCCCCCAGTTTTTGTGTCATCTGCAAACTTTATCAGTGATGAATTTATGTTTTCTTCCAGGTCATTGATGAAAATGTTAAATAGTGTAGGCCAATAGCTGATCTCTGAGGGACCCCATTGGAATGGTGATTCCCCATTTACAATTACATTTTGAGATCTATTATCTAACCCGTTTTTAATCCATTTAATTTGTTCCATGTTAATTTTATATCATTCTAGTATTTTAATCAAAATGTTGTCACATCAAATGACTTACAGATGTCTAAGTATATTACGTCAACTCTATTACCCTTATCAACCAAACTAGTATTACCCTTATCAACCAAAAAGATATCAAGTTAGTTTACTGGAGCTATATTCCATAAACCCATGTTGATTTGCATTTATTACATTACTCTTCTTTAATTCTTTATTAATCAAGTACCATATCTGCCACTCATTATCTTGCCCGGTATTGATGTCAGACTGACAGGCCTCAAATTATCCGGGTTATCTTGTTTACCCTTTTTAAACATTATTATCATGATTATTAATTTATTAATTTATTTGTATTACAGTAGTACCTAGGGCCCCAACTGAAACTGGGAACCCATTGCATGAGGCATTCATTAAACACAAAATCGAGATGGTTCCTAATCAAAGCGCTTACAGGACAAAGGGTGAAATCCTGTCCCACCATACTCAATGGGCATTTTGCCATTGACTTAAATGGAGCCAGGATTTCACTTAGAATGAGGGTGAGAGAGAGGGGATACAAGATACAAAAAGAGGGATCCAGATGATATTTGGCAAATGCTATTTCTACTTTTTAATCAGTGTTTAAAATGATTTTTTCTCTATTTTTGTTTTTGTACCACTGGGGTTTTATTTAAAGGACTATGGGGACTGGGATGGAATAAAGAGGAAAGACAGAGTGGGGTGAGTTAATAGCAGTAAGAGAGTGGGAGAGACAATGTAAGTAGAAGAGAGATATTGATGGAGGAGAGATGAGGAGGAAAAGAAAGGAGGTTGTGGGGGATGCATGGTGGCTGGTGAGGAGAATGGAAGGCAGGCAGAGTGAGGCTGGGATTGAGAGAGAAGAGGCAGTATGAGTCATACAGAACAGCTATCAACTTCGGATCTGGATCCCATCTCCTCTAGAATTCAGAGCTTTTCAGATTCAGGATTTGGCCACAAGCCCATCCCTGTTTTATTGTTTACCAGTTCTGGAGGAGGTATTGAAACGGCGACTGCATCTACCAGACCTTAAACCAAATTCTTCTTTCAGTTGCATCACTGTAAATGCAGAATTACTCCATTGACTCTGACAGAATGATTCTGGATTTACATTACTGTCACTGACAGCGTAATCTGGCCACACAATTTGTAGAGAGCTGCTGTGAGGAGACATAAGAGTGGCAAGGCACGCAAAGTAAAAGTGAAGTTCATGCTGTTTGATAGGGTGACAGACATTAACTTTGCTTAGGACACCACTCTGCTCACTATTGTTTCCCATTTATTTGAGGAGAGGAGACAGTGGTTGGTGCTCTGCAGCCTGTAGTACCAATTCCATTGACATGATTATTCGTACGGTGTATAAATATAGTGGAATCCTTATAAAGGTCATGAAGACATTTTTTCCCTCTTGTGCTCTCAGAAGCTGCAATTGAAGTGAGTGATTCCATGAGTCATTTCAATGGGAGTTTTGTTGGTATTAGATGTAGGTTCCAGATGCCTGACTGGAATTTTTATGGGTAATTTGTAAACCGCCATAGGTAATCCTCTGGAAGAAGGAGGTTTGTTGTACTCATGGAAGTATTAACTTTACCTCATCTCTATTTCTACAAGAATTTTAGATATCAGAGTTATTCATGCTTTCCGAATACTACATTTTGCATCAAAATGTTTACTGTAATGAAACAAATCATTTATTTTTATCAGAGACTTCATCACATCTGTGTTAGCTGCTGCTGATTGTTATGAACATCTACACAACATGCTTGAACTGTGCCTTTCTATATCAGCTATACATCCACAATGGTATCTTTATGAAGGTTCAGAGTAATAACTAGCTGTGTCACTGGACAAAGTTGCATAGGATTTCATTTTCCTTCTTAATCTTATCAGGTGAAAAGAAAAGATTCAAATTGTCTACCATTCATTGCTCAGAAAACAAAACTGGCATTTTCACCTCCTAAGAAAGGATTCTAGTTTAACTTTTCAGCTTTTGATGGCTAATTCCATTTTCCATTATCTTTAAAACAAATGTGATATTTACTAACATTAACACACTACCACAACTAGTGGCAGATAGTTACATACTCAGTACCATGAAGTCATTTCATGTAAGCCTACAAGCTGAATACTTTAAATTGATTCATACTCGTATAACCTCTGTCTTCCAATCTGAGTGCTAATAATATAAGTTGCACTACATTTTGGTAGAGCTGACTCAAAAAGAAACTGAGCATGTTACTTAAATATCTAAATAGATAAGGGATTTCAAAGATATGTGCAAAAGAGAGAGTCATTTTCTATATATTTGTACAGCTCTTAGTACGAGGTTGTCCCTGACCTGGTCGGCCTTTATGTGCTATCACAATACAAAGGTTACATACCATAAAAATAATAAAATAAATCATGAGAACAAAATTATTTCAAAATTTGTCTAATTAAAATATTAATTTTATCAATGTGGTGCTGTGATTTCTGAATGTGTCCTAGTTATGCAGTTGAGCTACATTAAATAAAAATACCATTTTAATACGTGAACCTATATTGTAAAGCACACTGTGTCCTTTTTGAAAGCTTTTTATTTTGATGGATTTGCCCACTTAATCTAAAAATCACCCAATCAATACTAAACACCAAGAAAATACTGCCTATCTATAAAAAGGTGAGGGATTCATAAAACATTTTCAAGAAAGAATGTTGATTGCATTTGATATTTTTAAAAGTTAAAGATCATTCTCACTTGCTGATAGATTTAGTATAGTTGCTCAAACAAAGCATTTCGAACTTGTTAATGAGCTTCCATTCCTGCTGTTGCAGATGATGGATCTGAGCCTGTGAAGCCTTACACATGTAAGTAATTCAAATGCCCCTATTTGTTTAAGTGGTACTAATTGTACAGGTAAGGTTTAGTCATGTGAATAAGGCTTGCACTTAGGGTCCCACATTTACTATACCATATGACCGTTCACAGGTTAATCAGTTTGATTTCAGATTAATTTTGTGTACCTTAGTGGTCAATTCTAAGGAATAAGCTACTCAAAAATATAATTAAAATTGAGACATTATTGCCTTTCTTCTGCTCTAAATTGCCCCAGACTGTGCAGACCCTAAGGGGCAACTCTGGTAGCTGATGATTGGCAGAACTCAGCAGTGCTCTGGCCATGCACACTTAGAATCATAGACTATCAGGGTTGGAAGGGACCTAAGGAGGTCATCTACTCCAACCCCCTGCTCAAAGCAGGACCAATCCCCAACTAAATCATCCCAGCCAGGGCTTTGTCAAGCCTGTCCTTAAAAACTTATAAGGAAGGAGATTACACCACCTCCCTAGGTAACGCATTCCAGTGCTTCACCACCCTCCTAGGGAAAAAGTTTTTCCTAATATCCAACCTAAACCTCCCCCACTGCAACTTGAGACCATTACTCCTCGTTCAGTCATCTGCTACCACTGAGAACTGTCTAGAGCCATCCTCTTTGGAACCCCCTTTCAGGTAGTTGAAAGCAGCTATCAAATCCCCCCTCATTCTTCTCTTCCGCAGACTAAACAATCCCAGCCCTTAGCTTCCTCTCGTAAATCACGTGTTCCAGTCACCTAATCATTTTTATTGCCCTCCGCTGGACTCTTTCCAATTTATCCACATCCTTCTTGTAGTGTGGGGCCCAAAACTGGACACAGTACTCCAGCTGAGGCCTCACCAATGTCGAATAGAGGGGAACAATCACGTCCCTCGATCTGCTGGCAATGCCCCTACTTATACATCCCAAAATGCCATTGGCCTTCTTGGCAACAAGGGCACACTGTTGACTCATATCCAGCTTCTCGTCCACTGTAACCCCTAGGTCCTTTTCTGCAGAACTGCTGCCTAGCCATTCGGTCCCTGGTCTGTAGCGATGCATGGGATTCTTCCATCCTAAGTGCAGGACTCTGCACTTGTCCTTGTTGAACCTCATCAGATTTCTTTTGGCCCAATCCTCTAATTTGTCTAGGGCCCTCTGTATCCTATCCCTACCCTCCAGCGTATCTACCTCTCCTCCCAGTTTAGTGTCACCTGCAAACTTGCTGAGGGTGCAATCCACACCATCCTCCAGATCATTAATGAAGATATTGAACAAAACCAGCCCGAGGACCGACCCTTGGGGCACTCCACTTGATACCGGCTGCCAACTAGACATGGAGCCATTAATCACTACCCGTTGAGCCCGACAATCTAGCCAGCTTTCTATCCACCTTACAGTCCATTCATCCAGCCCATACTTCTTTAACTTACTGGCAAGAATACTGTGGGAGACCATGTCAAAAGCTTTGCTAAAATCAAGGAACAACACGTCCACTGCTTTTCCCTCATCCACAGAGCCAGTTATCTCGTCATAGAAGGCAATTAGATTAGTCAGGCATGACTTGCCCTTGGTGAATCCATGCTGACTGTTCCTGATCACTTTCCTCTCCTCTAAGTGCTTCAGAATTGATTCCTTGAGGACCTGCTCCATGATTTTTCCAGGGACTGAGGTGAGGCTGACTGGCCTGTAGTTTCCAGGATCCTCCTTCTTCCCTTTTTTAAAGATGGGCACTACATTAGCCTTTTTCCAGTCGTCCAGGACCTCCCCCGATGGCCATGAGTTTTCAAAGATAATGGCCAATGGCTCTGCAATCACATCCGCCAACTCCTTTAGCACTCTCGGATGCAGTGCATCCGGCCCCATGCACTTGTGCTCATTCAGCTTTTCTAAATAGTCCGAACCACTTCTTTCTTCACAGAGGGCTGGTCACCTCCTCCCCATGCTGTGCTGCCCAGTGCAGCAGTCTGGGAGCTGACTTTGTTCATGAAGACAGAGGCAAAAAAAGCATTGAGTACATTAGCTTTTTCCACATCCTCTGTCACTAGCTTGCCTCCCTCATTCAGTAAGGGGCACACATTTTCCTTGACTTTCTTCTTGTTGCTAACATACCTGAAGAATCCCTTCTTGTTACTCTTAACATCTCTTGCTAGCTGCAACTCTACTCCAACCCGCTGCTCAAAGCAGAACCAATCTCCAATTTTTGCCCCAGATCCCTAAATGGCCCCCTCAAGGATTGAACTCACAACCCTGGGTTTAAGCAGGCCAACACTCAAATCACTGAGCTATCCATCCCTCACTCAAGCTATCCCAAGCTATTCACTTGGTACTGAACATACCTCCTTGCACTGGGAGTTGGAAAGAGATGTGTAGAGCCATCTTAAAATGGATGACCAGTGGGTTTTCCCATTAGGGCAACACAAAGAAGCTGGAGGGGAAAAGTTCTGGCCCACAGTATGTGAGAAAAGGCTACTGAGAAACCTACAGTGACCACCATAAAAAAACTCTGAATTTGCAAACACAGGCGCCAGCTTCCTCCAGGCCCCGCGAGTGCTCAACCCCCCCCTCTGCCCCAGGCTCTGCCCCCACCTGACCCCTTCCCCTAAATCCCTACCCCTGCCCACCTCTTCCCGCCCCCCGCTCCACCCCCACCCTGTCTCTTCCTGCCCAGTTCCGCCCCCTCCCCTGTGTGCACCCCATACCAGCTCCTCCTCCACCCCCAGCGCCTCCTGCACATTGCGGAACAGCTGATTGCAGCAGGCAGGAGGCGCTGGAAGGGAGTGGGTGAGCTGGCTGCAGGGGGGTACGAAGTACCCACTAACTTTTTTCCATGGGTGCTCCAGTCCTGGAGCACCCAAAGAATTGGTGCCTATGATTGCAAATACCTACCACACTGCAGTATCTGATGCCCAGATTCTTGAAGATCTTTAGGTGCCTAGGTCCCATTGCTTTTAATGGGAGTTAGGCCCCTAAATACCTTTGAGGATCTGGGCCTGACTTACCACAGTTTTCAGCCACACACATCATTATAATAAGAAACAGCTGGGTGAAATTAGGTGGTAAATATTGGACCTGATTCTGGTCTCCCTTCCTCCTCCAGAAAAGTGTTTTCTTCCTCCTCCGGAAAAGAACAGGCAGCCTCCCTCCATTCTGCTTCTTTTCACCCCCTTCCCAGATCTCCTGCTCCTTCTACCAATCCCTTTTGCTCCTCCCCAGTCACATGCCTCCTGCTTACTCTTTCACCCCCAATCCCCTTGCTCCTCAATCAGAGGCTCCTGGCTGCTGCCTCCTGGTAGTCACAGTCTGGCCAGCTACTCACACCTGCTGCCTCAGCCTTTTCCCATATTGGACCTTCCCACAGCTCTTGTTGTGCAGGTTGCGCTTTGCCCTGAGAGGACTGAAAAGGCAGCCTGTGAGCATTCTCTGAACTCAGGGCTGTTCCCTACATTTAGTGAAGGAAGGAGTTCTCTCAGGAGCTTCGTACACCACAGTCCCACCAGCCTCTCCCTCCTCAGACTAGAATCCATGACACTGCACTGAAGGGATAGAATCTGCCTGTCTCCTCTGCCTTCCCCGCATCCATTCCAAGGGTCTGTCCATTGTGCTGCTGGGGAAATGCACTTTTACCATCATCCCCTTAGGTGGTGAGCCAGCTCCTCCCAGTGGTTTCAATCAGCTCCATGAGCAGGTGTGGAGGTCAAGTGGGCCCATGTCCTTTTGGGGTGACTTGCATCACTAGAGACACTAAGAGAAAGCAGTCACTGTGCTCTTCCAAACATAGGGACTACTACTGTGCCTTGCCCTTATGTGGGGTGGAAAAGCACCATGCACTCTACCTTGAAATATGCTTTAACCCTGTTCTGGAGTAACTACCATTAGGGCAGCAGTCTAGTTAAATCATTTCAATCTCAACTTTATGCTAAAGCTTCCAAAAAGAGGGCTAATCTGTGCGTCAAGTGTGATGATCCGATGAAGTGAGCTGTAGCTCACAAAAGCTTATGCTCAAATAAATTTGTAAGTCGCTAAGGTGCCACAAGTCCTCCTTTTCTTTTTGCGGATACAGACTAACACGGCCGCTACTCTGAAAAGTGTGATGCTGTCTCTTAGGTGGTCAGCTGACACCACCAACCCATTTCACCACGAAACCAGTAACAACTCTCCAGTGATACGGGCATGGGGTGGTTTTAAACCAGTGACCAAGGGGATCTACACTATATTCAGCATTCTCGGAAGTAATCATCCACTACTTTTTTTAGAACAATGACCTTTATGAGAAGGAACAGTTTCTATAGGACAAGATGAGCAGAACTGTGATTAGCATGTTTCAGAGTAACAGCCGTGTTAGTCTGTATTCGCAAAAAGAAAAGGAGTACTTGTGGCACCTTAGAGACTAACTAATTTATTTGAGCATAAGCTTTCGTGAGCTACAGCTCACTTCATTGCTGCATCCGATGAAGTGAGCTGTAGCTCACGAAAGCTTATGCTCAAATAAATTGGTTAGTCTCTAAGGTGCCACAAATACTCCTTTTCTTTTTGTGATTAGCATGTTTTTAAAACAATGGCATACAGTATTCATATCTAGGGAGCAATCCTGCAGTGGTAGACTATTTGACTTAATAGGTCTTTTGCATTCATTTTATAATTGTAGTGCCCCTGGTTGAAAACACAAGAGCAAACATAAGAGGGCAGGTGACCTTTTCCCCCTACTGGTAAGTGTCCTACTAGTAAAAATGGAAATATAATCCTCCCTGACGCAAGACCATTGGTTCTCCTGATAAGTTATATAGGAGTACTTTTCACTGATCTCTTTCCCCAGTTAGCTTTCTATTAAAAAACAGAGACGACTCTAAATCAGAATGGACCCCACTCCACAGCCCTTACTTATACTGATGTTATGAAGAGGACACAAGTAGTCCCATTTAATTGAACAAATTTTCTAAATAAGTAAAGCTCAGTGTAAGGATTGCAGATTCACATCACATAAGAGCCCTTCTGAGACTATACCTACAAAAACCCAAGGTACCCAAAGACCATGATCAAATTACATGTACCCATAAGTGAGCTGTAGCTCACGAAAGCTCATGCTCAAATAAATTGGTTAGTCTCTAAGGTGCCACAGGTCCTCCTTTTCTTTTTTCCATCACCAAAAGAGAAGGATACCTGTGGTGCTCTCTCCAGGAGTTCAGGACTGTGAGTCACCTTGTTACGCCGCCTCAGCAAGAGAGAGTCTTACTGAAGGTAAACTGTGGGTCAGCTCTTGGACACTCTAGTCTATTAACCTTCCAAACAATCTCCTCAAAAGATTTGCCAGCCTTTACTTTGCCTTGCAGGTAAATGTCAGGTGCACTTCAATCTCCAAACCTCCTCCTACAGCCTTCTTCTGCAGTATCCAGCTCCTGCCGCTGGACACTCACAGAAATTACCAAGGTCACAGGCTCCAAAGAGATGTATTACACACCAGCCTTCTAATTCAGATGAGGAGTCATGCAACTTTAATATTACAGCACTGAGGTGACTTTATACTAACACCAAGACTAAGTTTATTAATAAAGAACAAAGTATTAAAGCTAGTTGAAACAGATATGGTTACAAATGAAACAAAAGTATAACATACTTCTAAAAGCCTAACCATAGCTTGAGCAAGCTACAGTTGTTTGGCTAAAGCAGTTTTCTCACCCTCAGAGTTTTCTGATTTTCAGTCAAATGAGGATCCAATCTTTTCATGAATCATTCCCCTCTGCCAGGAGTGTTCCTCAGCGAAATGGATGCCCACAGGATTCCTCCCCACTTCTTCTTATAATCCAGCAAAATGTATTCTTTTGAAGTGTACCCCAGACAAAGTTCTTCTCTCCCACTGGTATGCATATGCCATGCTGTCCATGCTGTTTTTCTCATCCCTCTGTTAATTTGCTTTTCCCGTTGACTTAATGTGCAAATCAAGCTTGCTTTGTGTTGACTTTTACCATGCTCAATTTACATCAGAAACCTAGGCAGACAGGTAAATCACCATTCCTTTGTCTAGCAAAACCTTGTTTATCAACCCTGCCAGGTTTGCTTGATTTAAGCATATTTTCAGTGTACATATACAACTTGTTAATTATTACCTGTACACACATCTCACAATGATTACAATGACCAGTACAATACAAGTTTTGATACCATACTCAACAGTCTTTATATAGAAATACCATGACAGCAATGCGTTAGGTGGAGTGAGTTTGTCAGGCCTGGTAGGAGTTTCTGTTCCATGACAGAGAACCCTTGCCAGTGGGTAGTGAAGGGCTCATAGGATCAGACCTCTTCTCTTACAATGATGCAAGAAGGTCAGCCCCTGGCTGATCTGTGGCCATCGGCACAACTCTCTTTTCTGAACAGAATGTCTGCTACTATATTTTCTTTTCCCTTAATATGCATAATTTCCTTGGCATATTCTTGAAGAGTGATGCTCCAGTGATGCAGTTGGGAACTGGTACTTTCATTCTGTGCAACCAAATTAATGGAGAGCAGCCAGTTAGAACCCGGAGTGTTCTGTTAAAACGATAAGGCCTCAGCTGCTTGACTGCCCACACAATGGCTTAATACACTTTTTTCTGTGACCGAGTGGTTCTGTTCAGTGGGTGTCAGGTTTTTAACTCAAGAAGGCAATGGGATGCGTCCTGTTACTTTCTCCAGACTGCAGTCACACTGCACTTAAACCATTGTCTGATGCATCCGTACATAGTTCAAACCTTTTGTCAAAATCTGGACTGGGCCGGGTTTTCTGACAAGATTTTCTTTCTTATCAAAACCCTCTTGACAAATCTTCATCCACACACCTTTGTTTGGGTTTGCCTTTTTACACAAGTCTGGTTGCAGACACAATAGTACCAAATCCATACACACATCGGTGGTAATGGTTAACCAAGCCTATGAAAGACTGGATTTGCTTTTTAGTTTGGGGTCTAGGTCAAGTTAACAATAATTTCCACTTTTAGGGGATTGGGAGAGATTCGGCCACTCCCCACCCAGTGTCGCAAATAAGGAATGTAGCAGCTCCTATTTTACATTAGATGTCTTTACATTAAGACCTGCATCTGAGTTTTGTCAATACACTCCCTAAGTGTTTCTGGGTGATCCAACCGAAAGTTGTTAAATAATGTTATATCGTCGATATAAATTTGTGCAGTTTTGTAATCCATTTAACACTTGATTGACAGGCATCTGAAAAGGGGCACCAAAAGGCAATACTTTGAATCATAAAGTCCCCTATCAGTAAGAAAAGTGGATTTCTTCTGTGTATTGAGGTCTAAAGGGATTTGCCAATAACATAGTCAGCTCCAGAGTGCTGAGATATCTGGTGTTGCCTAAAATATCTTACATATAATTGATTCTAGGCCTAGGATATGCATCAGGAACTGTGACAGCATTAAGTTTTCTGTAGTCAACACAAAACACAAAACCTTACACTCTTAGCTTTTTTTATTAACCAACCCAACAGGGGAGGACAAGGAACTGTCAAACCTTTCAATTAGCCCCATAGCCAGCATACGCTTTACAAATTTGCTCCTGCACTTTGCTAGTGGTAAGCTCTACTAGGTGCAGGCTGAGGTCCCACCATGTCAATCCTACAGACCATTTTATGAGTCATACTTGGTATGCTAGAGAATACCTGCTTGTGGCTTTGCAGCACAGACAACATTTCTGCCCTCTCAGTGTGTGTTAACCCTTTACATATCTCAATGGTCTCAAGTGATGACTCACCATGGCATTCAGCCATCAAATCAATGAGGGGGTGTTGTCTCAGAATCCCCCTCAGCACAAGTCATATTTACAATGGCTTCTTTATTGTGATAGGCATTAAGCCTATTTACAGGCACCGTCTGTGGAGCAACCTTTCTGTGGGGTTTCTGTACACGGTCTGTTAGCTCATTATCTCATTCCACAACTTCATGAGGCCCCTCCGATGATGTTTGCATTTTGTGCCTTTTTACAGGGAGTAATACTGGACCAAGTGTTTCCCACGTCAAAGGAGCGTCCACAAGCATTTTGATCCTACCATGTTTTCTGTGTATTGTGGCTCTCAGAGAGATTAGTCTGAACTGCTCCCATTGTGTGCCTTAGGCCCTTTCTGAACTTCTGTACATAATTAATTACTGGTTCCCACTCTGCCTCAGGGCCACCCTCCCAAGATTCCCTGATGAAATCCAGGAGCCCTCTCACCTTGCTCCCATACAGAAAAATCAAATGGGGTGAATTCTATGGACTCTTGGGGAGCTTCCCTATGAGAAAATAACAGCTAGAGTAACATTTCATCCCAGTCATATGCCCTCTAGTTTGCATACCTTCCCAACATAGATTTCGGTGTCCTGTTAAACCTTTCAACTAAACCATTTGTCTCTGGGTGATATTGGGCAGCCTTCAGTTGTTTTACCTCACAGAGCCTCCATAATTCACTGAATAGTGGGAACATGACATTTGATTCACAATCTGATAAGAGCTTCCTAGGAAATCCTACTCAGCTGAAAATAGTGAATAGAGCTTTTGCTACTGTGTCAGCCTCTATATTAGATAGATGCCTCTGGATATCTACTGATATAGTCCACTACTACCAAAATATATTTCTTTCCCCTCTGGGATGGCCAGGGCATTGGGCTAACAATATCTATTGCTACCCTAAAAATGTATCTTTCATCATGGGTAATGGGTGAAGAAGAGCTTTTGGGGGGCCCTACAGGCTTCTTCCACTTCTGACATAAGTTACAAGACTTGCCGTATTTCTTCACCCCATTTTGAATACTTGGCCAGTAAAAATGACTTTTTAATCTCATACATCCTCTCTGACACCAAATAATCAGCAAAACGATAGTTATGGGTTAACAACATTACCTCCCCAAAACACTTAGCAGGAGCAATCAGTTACTTGTAAGGCTTCCTAGGGCCTCTATTTTTCCCCACAGGAGATTCTCTGTACATTTCTCCCTCCTTTTCAAAAAACCCTCCTCTGTTTTACTTAATGGGGGTACCCCGGAAATCATTTCTCTTATATCTTCTAGAGAGGTGTCTGCTCTCGGCTGTCAGAGCTGGCAGCAGACAAAAAATTGCCTCAGAGCAGTCTCAGGCATTGGAGGTGACTCCTCCCCTCCCATTCCTGGAGGTACACTTCCTCTGTCTCTCTGCTAAGCTGGGGATGGAAACATACCCTTCCCTCATAGCTGATTCTCTGTTTTCACAGTCCCCTTTGGGACGAAAAAGCTATATTCCTTTTTTACTGTGAGTTACTCTGTTAACATCTTTGGACACAACCAAATTACCAGTACCAATTAGCATCTCTGCTGGAATGCTCACCAGCCCACCAGTCTTTAAAATGCTTTTTAGACCTTCCCACTCCAACTGTACTTTAGCTAAAGGCACGTTAGTTTTAGATTTTCCCAGTGCAAGGAGTTTTCCATTTCCCCCAGGGAGCATGTCAGTTTCCCTAACCAAGCTTTCTCTGACCACAGAAATCTGGGTGTCAGCATCTCTCTAACCTTGGCATACCTTGCCATTCACTTTGGAAAGTTTAATAAATTCAGAATCAACCGCCAGTGGGTCAGACCTTACAACATTCATCAGGGTCTGCTTATGCTCCACCCTATATTGTATGTTTATGATAGCTGCATTAATCTGTGCTGGATGGGGTGTAAACCTAGATTCGCTCTGATTAGAGCACTCTCTTCTGATGTGCTCAGCAAAGCCATATGAAAAACTCTTTCTTGGACCATCCTCCTGTGATAGATTTCTGTGACTATGTTTACCAGGAGGGGATCGGTTGTGGGATGGTGGGTGCCTAGATTCTCAACTGCCCTCCCTCTTCCCAAGGATAAAATGGGACCCTCCCTTTACTCTGGGTTTCTAACCTTCTCTCTTAGGCTTGCTCTCACTGTATACTCTGGGATTTATGTCAAATAGCTGCTCTTATTTCTTAAGAGACTACTCTCAGGAAATGTTCCTATGCAAAGCGGTTAAATAACTGGCCATAAGTCTCTACTCCTTTCCCCACTTTTTCATCAAATCATACGTCTTACATATACTTATTCTGTATGACTCATCTTATCATGATTTTTGAGGTTTCTGAATTTTAACCTATATAACTCAGAGGTGAATTCAAACCTTTGTAACACAGCTTTTTAAAAGGCACAATATTGCAAAGCTTCTTCTAGTTCCTTCTTATTAAAAATTTGCAGTGCTTTACCTGTGAGTTTTGAGACTAGCTTGGGCCTCTCTTCACCACTGGAATCTTGTGTAATTCACAAAGTTTTTCAAAAGTAGTGACATATTCTTCAGTACAGTACCATCCATCTCTCTGTATACAAGGCACCATTTGTCCCATCTAGATATTCTTTGGTGAGAACTGATTATTGCATGAGGGTTTTGTATCTTCGTCTCCAGCATCTTGAGCTGGTGTTTCCCTTCCTCACGCTTCCTGTCCTCCAGTTTCAGGGCTCTCTGGTGTGCTTCTTCTTGCTGCAGTTTCTCTGCCTCCCTCTCTTTGGCTGTCTAGTCAGCTTCCCATTTCTGGTGCTCACGATCCTTGTCTGCTTTTTCCATCTTTTCCTGCTCTAATTTGAGCCAATGGGGTTCTAGCTATAATTTTTCTCTCTCCAGCTGTATCCATTCGGGATTCAGCTTTAGCTTTGCAGGTCTGTTTCCTCCTGCCACTGCAGCCTCATGCCCCTTTGGGAAACTTGGCTGCCTTTTCTGGCACCTGTCATATTCCATGAGAAGGGTTTTCAACTCATCTGACCTTTTTCCTGTAGAAAGCAAGCAGTGATCTGCACATAACTCTTCTGCTTTCTGCTATACTTTGCTCATCCTGCCCTTGCTCCTGGTCTATCTATCTTATGCTTTCCTTTGCTCTGTTTCCTTTCCCGAAATAAACAAACAGAAAATAACCATAACGTTTTCTGTGCTTCTTTGTTTGTTTGGGAATCTCTTACAAATCCAATTGATCAGTGCTTGAAGTGAGAACCTCAGCCAACTAGCAAACTGTGTGTAAATCCTGTTCCATCAACATCACTGCGATGATCTGGGAGTGTTCAGGACTGTGAATCACCTTATTATCCCTTCCTCAGTGAAAGAGGGTCTTACTGGAGCTCAACTGTGTGTCAACTTCCTGGCGCTCCCATCTGCTAACAATGTTCTCAGTCTTTATTTTGCCTTGCAGGTAACCGTCAGGTGCACATCAATCCCCAAAAGTCCTCCTACAGCCTTCCTCTGCAGTATCCAGCCCCTGTCCCTGGACACATACAGAAAGGTCACAGGCTCCAAAGAGATGTATTACACACCAGCCTGCTGATCAGCTGAGGAGTCACACTTCAATATTACAGCACTGAGGTGACTTTATGCTAAAACCAAGGCTGTTTATTAAGGAAGAACAGAGCATTAAGTGATATGGAGTAATGCTAGTGGAAACAGATATGGTGACACATAAAATAAAAGTATAATGTGCTTCTAAGAGACTAACCACAGCTTTCGCAGACTACAGTCATTTGGCTAAGGCAATTTTCTCACTCTTGGAGTTTGCTGATTTTCAGCCAAACCAGGGTCCAGCAATGTGTTAGGGGTAGTGACTGTGTCAGCCCTAACAGGCGTTGCTGTTACTGAGAGTGAGTCCTTTGGCAGTGGGCACTGAGGGGCTCGTAGGGGCACAATATCACCATTTTATTCTTCTCTGTGTGTTTGTACTTGGTGCCAGATTTTGCAAAGGTCTTTAAAAAGCAACGGAGTTAGGGTGCTAGGTATTTTTGAAAATCCCACTTGACTCCTATTTTCACTTTTAGGCACCTAAATACAGGGTCATCATTTCAGAAAAATGCAGCGGGGGCGAGGAGGGAATTTGTGTCAGCGTACATTGCATTACATGTGAGTATAATACATCCTGCAAAGTCGGAGGGGAAGGTGGGGCCAAAAGTGGAAGCCATTACAGAGCACATAGACCTATAAAAAGTCTAGCAGGAGGCCAAACCTACGTGGGGGAGGGGGCTGCTGCCCCTTGTGCTATAACAAATGATGCGCCTGCCCAAATACCTTTAAAAATCTGGCCCACCCTTCCAATTGTGCCAAATCATCAATTTTTATTCTCTATGGAAAAAATGAGCTTCAGACCAGTTTTCATGTGTTAATCCACATCTAATTTCATCTTCCTTTAACTCAGAGAGTAGTTTGAAGATGTCCTGTCAAAACAGATTTAAAGGTTTCTCCCTAACTGTTCTTTTTGTTCAAAAGCAGGCTTTTTGTTTTATTTTGTTGGCTTGAAAAATGGTGGCAGCGAACCCACGTGCGCCTCTCCCTTTGCATGTTTACCCCCAGTATGGGACCCTCAATCACAGAATGAGGCAGCTTCTCTCTAACCCATTTTCTTCTCTGATCAGTCCTTGAGCCTACGGGTCTTTTATTAGATTCCACAATTATATCTTGGGGGACGGGGACAGGGAAGGAAGGGAGCAGGAGAAGTAGCATCATCAGAATTAACAGCAGATTGAAAATGTTAAAGCACAAAAAGAGACTGTCATTCTTGCTCCCACAGGCAAAAATGCCAACATAATCAGCCCAATGGTATTTTCCCCATATCTTCCTATAGTCTAGTTGCCAGGGGTTTAACAAGTCTTACGGAAAAAGAAAGCGAAAATGAAGTGAAGGTGAGTCCTCCCAAGCGAATTGAAGCAACCAAACCATCCAGGGACAATCTACTATTGCTGACTACCCTTGAAGAGCTATTACCATTTCACATCCCAGCTTCTCCATTTATTGTCCTTGTGACTCATGCTTCAAAGGAAGAATGGGAATAGGAAGGCTTTTTTGTCAGAATTAGATTGAGGACTGTGGTTTCCACATGAACAGTGCTTCTGACATGGGCGGGTATTATAGGCTGGGGAAGGCTGTGCCGCCCCAAACAGCCTGGCATGGCTCCGCCCACACTCCACCCCCAGAACCCCTCTGCAGCTCCTCCTGTGTGGTGGCGATGGCTCGGACTGGGGCTGTGCCGCCCCCCTCCTGGCGCTCTGGGGCTGGGGGTGCCAGTGGCCACGGTGAGAGGGCTCTGGGCTTCAGTAGGAGGGAGGGGGCGTGGAAGGTGAGTGGCCTCAGGCAGAATGGGTAGGGCTGGGGACTAGCCTCCCCAAGCTGGCAGTTCACACACCACCCATGCTTCTGAATCTGTCAGTCAGAGCTACACAGCAGAAGGTTCGGCACAGATGAATTTCTTCTCCTTATAAAACATGAAAATATTGTTCATGTTAATACTGGGCCGTAAACTGTTTTGCTAGCAGCTGACCTTTCAAATTGGCAACGTTAGTGGGTCAGAAAAGAGAGTACATTTATATGCAGCCCACATTGCAGGGTCAGATGACTCACTATTTTTAGTGTAATAGAGCTGGGCAAATTGCTGGAAAAAATATTTTCACAACTGTTAGTGGATTCCGAATTGTGGATTTGTACAAATCATATTTGTACGCTTTCTTTCTTCACTTTTCCACCCAAATGCGTGGCAGAAGCGAAAATGTCAATATACATGAAAAAAACCTTTATTTGTGTGTGAGCTAGCATATTTACTATTTGTATTGCAGAAGCACATGTAAGCCCCAGTCATGGACTACTACCCCATTTTGTTAGGTGGTATATAAACACATAACAAAAAGATGGTCCCTGTCCTGAAGAGCTGGTGCGTGTCTGGTCACCCTTTTGTCTCTCTCTCTCTGCACCCAAGTATACATCTTCAACATCTTTCTTAGCATATCTCCAGTCCAATGTCTGCGCTCTACCAATGCTGCTGGCTTTGACCTCCATACAGTCCTCCCATTTCTATCTTCATCGTTGTCTTCTTTTTTAGTTTCTCCTCCTCCCTTTGCATGGAATGCCTTGTATATGGGACTAATGGGTCACCTAACTCAGCACAGAGTATGACAACAGTCTTCATTCTTTGGAGGAAGCATCACAAACGACAACTAAAGTAGTGTGGATTGTGTGATAGGTGAGAGAACTGGAAGACTAGTTAATTCAATAACTTAGACGCTTAGTGAGTATGTTTGTTTATTATGATTTTATGAATATAAGTGCATTTTAATGGCAGTAGAACAATGTCACAAGGTCCCTGATAGTAACACTGTTAATATACAGAAAACAGACAAAATTATGGGATAATGCTCTGTGTGGCTGGGGTTACACATATTGTAAAATGTTGTGACACAAAATTGAGGCCAATGGATTCAATCTGTGTGTGATAAACATATAAATTATGTGTATTGTGGTATATATATATGTAGGAATTTCAGAGCAAACCCCCAAAACCAGAGTTGTAGAACTTGGGCAATAAAATGAGCCAGACTTCTTTTAGAATTTGCAGTGCTTGCTGAGCCAGTCTAAGATCTGGCTACAACCATCACAATTAGGACTGCACATGTACATTCACACACAATTACTTGTTCTCAATGTGACCAAAAACTGAATCCAAAGCCTGATAGAAAATATATCAGGTTTTTATCTTTTCCATATCCTCAGTCAGAAAGGAACTAGCTCTTTTTAAGTATGATGCCTACATAAAAATGGCCATACTTGGTCAGACCAAAGGTCCATTTAGCCCAGTATCCTGTCAATGCCAGATGCCCCAGAGGGAATGAACAGAGCAGATAATCATCAAGTGTTCAATCCCCTGTTGCCCATTCCCAGCTTCTGGCAAACAGAGGCTGGAGACACCATCCTTACCCATCCTGGCTAAAAGTCATTGATGGACCTATCCTCCGTGAATTTATCTAGTCCTTTTTTGAACCCTGTTATAGTCTTGGCTTTCACAACATCCTCTGGCAAAAAGTTCCATAGGTTGACTGTGCGTTGTGTGAAGAAATACTTCCTGTTGTTTGTTTTAAACCTGCTGCCTATTAATTTCATTTGGTGACCCCTAGTTCTTATGTTATGAGATGGAGTTATGAGATGGAGTAAATATCACTTCCCTATTTACTTTCTCCACACCAGTCATGATTTTATAGACCTCTATCAGATCCCCTCTTAAGTCATCTCTTTTCCAAGCTGAAAAGTCCCAGTCTCATTCATCTCTCCTCATATGGCAGCCATTCCACAGCCCTAATCATTTTGTTGTTGCCCTTTTCTGAACCTTTTCCAGTTCCAGTATATCCTTGTTGAGATGGGATGACCCCATCTGCGCGCAGTGTTCAAGGTGTGGGCCTACTTGTATAGCCACTCCTTTTGGCTTGTACGAGAAAAGATTTTAAATGTCCTGTATTTTCCTGGGCCTAATTATTTTCTGCTGCATTTCTATCCCTTATGTGCGTTCCACTCGCTCCCTCAATAACCCTAATAATTTCCTCAGGCACTGCCTGGGATAATGGCCTGGGAACCAAACTGTTTAACTGAGGTGACCAATCACATGGTGAATTCCACGTATTTTATACTTTAGAGCAGGGGTTCTCAACCTTTTTCTTTCTGAGCCCCCTCCAACCCTGCAACGTGCTATAAAAACTCCACGGCCCACCTGTGCCACAACAACTGGTTTTCTGCATATAAAAGCCAGGGCCGGCATTAGAGGGTAGTAAATAGGGCAACTGCCTGGGGCCCCATGCCACAGTGGTCCCCCGCAAAGGCAAGTTGCTCAGGGTTTGGCTTTAGTCCCAGATAGTGGGGCTCAGGGCCCTGGGCTTCAGCCCCATGTGGTGGGGCTTCAGCTTCTGCCCTGGGCCCCAGCAAGTAACGCTGGCCCTGCTTGGTGGACTCCCTGAACCCTATTTGCGGCCTCCCACAGTGGGACCCAGACCCCTGGTTGAGAATCATTGCTTTAGAGGAGTGCTCACTTTGGATTTCGCTTTTTTTTTCTGTTGTTGAATTTTTAGACAAATAATGAACAAACATATAAAACCCCACAAATAGAAAAAAGGCCCAAACACAACAAATACATGATTTTTAAGATCGTTTGAGCAGCTCTAGTAACACTTGAAAAAATCCATGGGCAGAATTCACAGGTGGTATAAGTCATTAGTTGGTCAGAAAACAGGTATAGGGGGCATATTACTTTTAATTATTTGTTATTGATATTACTGTGGTGACTAGAGGCCCCAGTCAAGATCAGAGCTCAGCTGTGGTAAATGCTTTACAAGAGCTAATA
This sequence comes from Natator depressus, assembly GCF_965152275.1. NCBI lineage: Eukaryota > Metazoa > Chordata > Testudines > Cheloniidae > Natator > Natator depressus. The sequence goes on from NC_134235.1 coordinate 33,881,826, forward strand.
AGAGACATGCCCTGCTTACAATCTTGTTTAAGATAAGACATAACAAATGGGTATAACAATGAAATGGAAGGAATGGGAGGAGAAAAGGGAAGGCAAAGTAACTGGAACATGGGGTTACTTAGACTAGCAATGTGCACAGTTAGATGCATCAGACTGATAGATATATAATTTATGAAAAATAAATAAGAAATAAAATGAATGTTAGTGATTCTTCTTACTACCTGCCTAGGCATTGTAAAGTAGCATAATTACACCAATTTGGCATTCTGTAGGTGTAGTAAATGAATATAAGTAACATAGCAAGGGTGTGATTCTCCTCTCACTCTACCATTGTTACTTCATTGAAGTCAATGGAGTTATATCTCTGTAAAACTCGTGTAAGTGAGTGGAGAACCAGCCCCATTGCCTCTATAATCTTTGAGTAGCGAAAACGCCCAGCAATTTGAACAGGAATTTTTCCTGCACACAGCCTGAAATAGCCTTAAAAAATAAAAATGCAGGTGGTTGATGGACCTTTCCAAAACCCCATCCACAGTATTAGCTGGAGCACCATTTCAGTCTTACACAAACAGGGATGGCAGCTAGGCCCCCAAAGTTGATTCCTCATTCTAACAGGACAGTCCCAAATGGATAATGCCATTAAATTCTGCCTGTTTTGGGGCAGCCTACCAATCTTTACTTTGTGAGTGTATTATTTCTAAATAAAGACAGTAAAATATAGAATCATTTATAAATTCTGTGTCACCATAGATATGTATTATGTTAATTTTTGTGAAAGGATTCACTCCAGGTTAACCCATCTTCAGTTTTAAAAGTACTGTACAAATGTGTGTAATTGTTTCGCCTCTTAAAAATGTGTATGGTAGAATAGAAAGAAATGGCATATTTCAGGCTTAATATGAAAATTATTTTTATTTCAGCTGCATATGTGTAAATCTAGCGTACTACTGCTTAAGTCAACAGAGTTACTCTGAACTGACACCAGTGTAATGTGATGAGAATGTGGCCCATAAAATGCTGACTGAGGTCACCACTTCTCTTTACCTAAAACAAAAGGGTTAAGCTCCAGTAATACAATATTTGTGCATGAAGCTGAAATGAGAAATTGTGCTGAAATTAGCATAAATACAGATTGTAAAATTCTTGAGCCTTCGTTCTGAAAATAGCATATGCTCAAGATGCAGCCCAGATTGGGGCTTTGTGAGTGTGCATAAGCAGACATGCAGGTGTGTATCAGGCATTTTATACTCATATCTTGAACATGCAAACAAATCACATCCTTTTTACAAAATGTGGACCTCATGTTGTTCAGAAACATAAAGAAATCTCAGCAATTAAAAAATAAAATGTTTTAAGGTTCTACATAGCTATTCGATGTAAATATCGTTCCTTTTTGTGTTTGACAAGGTGTTTGTACTTAGCTGATAAGGGAACTAAACTAAACTAACTAAAGTTGTTTATTTGATTTGTTCATGTGAAGGTCTCACAAGTTTATAAGATTAAAAAATGCGCCAACAGTTTATTTTTTTCCACATTAAATCTGTCTGAAACAGCGGGTAGGAGACGGCATGGTTGGGAACTCAGGATATTAACTCTTTCTTCAGCCCTTTGATATTTAATATCATATGTCAATTCTTGCATAGCATTTATTATTTATTAATCTAGGTTGTACATATTTTTTAAAATAAAAGATTAGCCACTATAAAGCCAATTACTATTCATTTGAAAAATACTGCTGTTTTGTTTCTTAAAGATCACTGGTGAGATTAAAAGATACAGGGTGATAGCTTCAGCTGGTGTACACCAACGTAGTTCTGTTGGCTTCAGCATGTCGACATACAGCCCTTGGTCTTCAGTGAAGTATGTCTTCCTTGATTCCAATTAAAAGAAATATCCTGCGTATAATAGGCCTGCTTATTTTCTCCTTTTAAACTGTTTTCAGATATATTTACTTCAAGTGCAGAGTGTATGATGTTAGCCTGTCCCCAACTGCTCACTTAAATGTTTTGATATCTACACCTTTGCAAATAGAGCAAAACAAAACAAAACAAAAAAATTACTGCCAAACATCTCCAATGATCTGGAATTTTATTCCATCCATATACATGCATAGTAACAACATTTGTTGAGAAATTATTTCTATCAGAAGTAGAACATTATCTTTGTGATCACCAGTTGCAGTATTGCTACTCTTATATTTAAATATATCTTATATATGAATTAGATTCATACTTGCAGCATTGAGTTTAGGGTTTCATTTTAGACTGTGCCTTTCAAAAGATAAAACTGACTTGATATGACTTCATTACTTACAATACTGCTTCCAGTAATTTTGTTCATTCTTACAAAGTATTGCATTAACAGCAAAGTTTTAAAAATTGAGACAGAGATGCATCAGCGAAAGAAAATACAAGTACTATACAAGAAAAAAATTGCCATCTTCATTTAACGTACGTTTCAGATTAAGAAAGTGGACAGAAACATACTGCTACATACAAATGCAAAGCCTAATGACTAAGGTACTGTATCTGCTAAAATATAAAGTGCAAACTGAGCCCAATAATTCAAAAAATTGAAATTTTAAGGCGAACTTTACAGCATAGTTGAAACTTTTTTGCAGGTTATATTTTAGCAGATACGTATATCTGCAACAGCATATAAGAAAAAAATCAGGATACACAAGTGCTTTTGAAGCTATTTCTAAAATGCTTTTCTGTATTGTTTGTGACTATTTTCTTTAAAATCTACTATACAGTGCAAACCATATGTGCTACACAATAACTATACAATAACATTACAAATGACTTTAATATAAAGTTTTTAAATAAAAAATAACATAACTACAGCTATGAATACTGCTGGTAAAATAAATTAATATTTTTGAAAATGGCACCAATAATACACTTTACTAATGGACTGTAATGAAATTACACCTTGAAGTCTTCAACTCAGCAATAATGAATTATCTCCTGATTGTCCAGATGTAATTCACACAGCTTTCTTTAGACTGTATGGAACAATATACTAAACACAGGTACCAAAGGTGACCAATTGTTTCATTTGACATGTTCCGCTGCATGTGACGAGCAATAAAACTTCTTGTGAGTTATAAAGTTTGAAAGGTTGTTGAACTGGATGTCACACAGTCGGCAATATTTCCCACTGGTTGGGGCTTGGGTAGAACCATTCACACCTTTTGCTATACTAGACAACTGTTCCTCCGCTGTAGGAATAGCTGGAGAGACATTTTCGTTTGCAGCTAAAGGATTCTCAGAAATCCAAGAGGGAGATTTGTGCCCATCTTCATGTTGAGGATTCTGGGAAATGTTCTCTTGTTGTTGGTTTGTTGCAGGCCTTTCCTCCTGTTTTAGTCCACCATTAACTATTACCATGCCTCTGTTTTTTGGCAATAATGGAAGAGACTCTTTCTTCTGCACAGCACACCCGTTTGAAGGTATCTGGCCTTTAGGAGATTCACCTTCTGTATTTGTGCTTTGATCTAAATCAGTGTTATGAATGACAAGAGAACCAGAAATGTAATCACTTGGCTTTATGCCATAATATGGAGAAAGCTGATCTGCTCCTTTAGCTTTCTTTATTGCTCCAGGGTAAAGGCATTGTGGAAGAAACAAATGTTTGTTTTCTTCTTTTGTAGCAATAAGCTGGGCTGCTTCACTAAAGACTTTAAGTCCTTGAAGAGTTGCTAAGTGTGTAGAAAACAAGTTTCCATTGGGAGAAGACTGTTTCGAGTTTCCATTTTTCTCACATTTGATTATGCTTCTTTCATAACTGACATCAGGGCTGTTTCGTTCACTTTCTGGGTTTTGAAACACTTTGCTCTCAAGCTGTCCCATGTCATTACGCTGATGTGCAGTGACAGGGCAAAAATTTTGCTTATGGGCAAGATAGTTCTCTACCTTATTAAAACTGATCTTGCAAACTGTGCACTCATGGTAGTCTAGAAGCCTTTTTGGAGAGGTGGATGTCCTGTCTGACTGTGATAAACATTTTTTGCTGAGATCTATGGGTACATCCATCTCCAAGCAAGAAACTGTGGAGTGTGGAGTGTCACACTTTGAAACTGGAATACATTTGTTAATGGACAACGAAGTTTCTAGATGCTTTGAGACTATTCCTGGAAAGATATCACACCGAGGATGGTAACATTCTCCAAGACCTTCTGTTGATTCTTGAGTGGATGTGCAAGGGTTGCCAAGATTAGCCACTTCAAGAAACCGTTGTTGAACCAGCTGAGGCCTTTGCTCCTGCTCTGGTAGGCACATCTCATACATCTTCCTTCGTTTACGTGTGCGCATTGTTCTCTGCATAGCAGGCACTTTGCTGGAAGCAGATCTCTTCAGTGGAGGATCATGGCGTGTGGCACAATAATACTGTTTGTGGACCATGTATGTTTCATGTCTGCTGAAAGTAATATTGCAAGCTTCACATGTGGTTTTGTTGGGATCACTTTCTCCTTCTACTAAAGGAGCACTGGGGTTCTTCACATCAGCAGGTTTTCCATTCATTTTCTCATCATTGCTGGTTGCAGCCGAGAGCTTCTTAGCCTGTGCTGAAAAGTCTTTTTCATGAACCTTACTGTTTGGCCCAATCAAATCTAAGACAGTGGAGGAGTTGATGCAAGATGTCTGAAGAAGTTGGTTCTCTGCGTCGGAAGTGTGAGGAGCGGTATTCAGAATGTTTATAGAACTTTGGCCATTATTGGGACTTACAGCCTCAGGTATTTTTTCAGAAATGCTGGAAAAATCTGGTGACTTTGCCATCTGCTGCCATCGGCTGCTGCAGTAATGCTTTTTATGTACCAAGTAGTTGTCCAAATTGTTGAATGTTATGTTACACTCAAAACAAGTAGCCCCTTTTGGCATCAACGGACTGTAAATTACAGGAGGATAACTGCTACTGCCATGCCTCAGTCTTCGATGGACCAGTTCAGACATTTTGGCTAATATCTCCGAAGCCTGGGGAACCACTGTGATGTCCTGGGGAAAAGCAAACTGAGAGAGAAAAGGTCCCATAGGGAAAGAAGGGCCAATATTAGGCTGAACTGGGGAGGAGGCAAGTCTTGGGCTAGATGGTTCAGATTTTATTTTAGTGTATGAAAAACTTTGTTTATTTGTTACAGGCTGTGTTTCTGGCCTCTGGGCTGGAAGGAAAAGTGGAGTCTTTTTTTCACATTTGTCAAGCTCAGTGTCCGAACTTGCATCCTTAGTCTGCATGGTCTTTTGGCTCTGGGGAACTTCACTTCTGTTCAGAAGGTCTGTTGCTGGCTGTAAAGCTTCTTCAGCACCACCTGGAGAGTGCTCAACGTCACTTTCTCTTTGCAGCTTGTTGCCAGAGACATGTAGCTCTTGGTGCTGCAATAACTCCCTCTGAGTTTGGAAGCCAAAATGGCAGTGATTGCATCTAAAGGCAGCTTGAGTGAGATGTGAAAACAGGTGCTGATGAAAGTTAATCACTGAGTCTGCAGTGTAGTTACAAACTGTGCATTTCAGACTAGCGCCAGGTGGGAGAAATTCTTCCATTTTCACTCCTATGGAAAAGATAAATAATACACAACAAGTTAGGGTAACTGCTTTCCCCTCATGCAGTATACCATGAAAAGCAATCATATGGAGAATATAAACATCATGAGCACAACTCATTTTCCTCTGGTGAAAATGTTCTGTAAATATTCACCCATATTGGTCACTCAGGTAATGCTTAAATCAATTCAAAATCTCTTTCCAACCAACTGCTATAAGAGGTTCCCAAATTTATCAACTGTGACTACATATGCCATGAACTGGCTCATTTTCCATATTGAGTTCAGCATGGATTCAGAATTTCAGATATGAAGCAGAGAGCCCTCCAATTAATAAAGGGAAGGCCAGAGTAGGGGAAGAATAAAAATAGATCAGGCTCTCTCTAAATGGAAATGCCAAACTAACCCATTCCAGTTTTAGAAACAGCAATTTCCACTTGGAAAAAACATGTTGTTCCCCATAGATCAATAAGCATTGGGGTCCGATGTTCCACACAAGGATATTCAGTAGGAGCCACAGAGAAATCAAAAGGCTCAGGAGTATGTTCACTTTTCTCTGATCACAGGAACATATCAAGGCAATATGCTTGAGATCCAGTCCTCAAGCTCAGAGGGGGCCTATAAAAAGCACTGAATCAGAGGCAGAGTTGCAGACAGCACATTTCCAATAATCTCCATTACTGTTGGCCAGCGCCCGCTTGGCTGAGATGAACTGCCTATGTGGGAAAGAAGATCCAGGGCTCTGGAATGGGAACTCAGTGGGAGGATTGCTGAAAGGGTGAGTCCACTGTGAGGAAGGAGGAGGGCTGGACTCGGAGGAAAAATTGTCGATGAAGATAGTACTCTTTTAGCCCTACACCACTAATAGTCACATGCAGTTATTGCAGGTAAGGAGTAAGGCTACAATTTCAGAATGGAAATTTTTAGTAAATTTCGTGGCAGAGGTGCGAGAAAAAACAGTAAGACAGAGAAAGGTCACGAAACAATGCAATTTTTGCTACATCAGCATGCACAAGAGTATGATGAGGATGTTCAAAGATCACGTCCAGGAGAGCCGGAAGGCTGAAGAGTAACCCCACCCCACACTCATCCCCAGTGGCAGCTCATGCCCTGCAGGGCTGGGTCTGGCTCCCCACTCTGGGTGTTGCAACCTGGTCCATGAGGTTGATGAGCCACTCACATTTGGCCCATCCATCCCTCTGTGGATGGAGAGAGAAGGGTGGATGGGACACACCACTCAGTTTGGGGGCAAGGCCACTCAGTCTGGGGGGCCTAATCAAATATGTTTTTACAGCCATTTCATGGACTTTATTAAAATTCACAATTTCTGTGACCACCATGACAAAATCATAGCCCTACTGAGACATATTTTTCTTAGATATGAACTCACCAGAGCTCTTCCTATCAAGTACAATGTAAGAACAGAAGCAAATTCAAACCATACCCACAATCTGTGCAGAGAATGAGAGTGTGTTTCAGGGTGTACTCAAGCTATAAATGCCTCTAGAGCACAACTAAGGGCAGAGTTCTGTGCTGGAAGAACAACAATGGCCTACATTGTCTAAAGAGGAGTCCAGGGCTTCTCTGAGTTTAATGAAGGAAAAATATCTGTGTTTGATTTAGATTTAAAACATTATTTATATGTGCATGTGCACATGGTCAGTTAAACTGCGTTTACAGTTTCTTCGTAACACTGGAGCAGTGCAGAGCAGTGAGCATCACAGTGAAACTAGCACAAGCTGTGAAAACTCATACTTTAAGACCCGGAGGACCCTGCTTCAATCCCTAGTGCTGGTCAAAGTACCCTGTGGCCATCACATACGGGGGGTTTGTCCAGGATATGAACTGCTGTGGGGCTCATATGCTTGGGATGACCTGCCCAAGGAAGTATGTAACACACTGGTTAGTGTGTATTCTATGCCCCCCTCTGTGCTGATCCATAGAGGATGTGGGTCTGTTATAGCACCCAGCTAGAGCACAGTTCTTTAGCACAAGCTGTAAAGACCTGTAGTTTTAGCTGTGTAGCCCCTGGTTCAGTTCACGACGTCTGCCAGCATGTCATCTGTCACACAGGCAAAAGTGGCAGCCATTAAACTTTCAAAAAGAAAAGGAGTACTTGTGGCACCTTAGAGACTAACAAATTTGCGCTCAAATAAATTTGTTAGTCTCTAAGGTTCCACAAGTACTCCTGTTCTTTTTGCGAATACAGACTAACATGGCTGCTACTCTGAAACCATTAAACTTTCAGAAGAAGTTCATGCAGATTTTGCAACATTGTATTTAGAACGTGTTTAGAAGCAGGAATAGTATCCAATGCACTGAGATTATCCCCCACTGCTTTCACAGTGCACAATGTTACAGTATCTAATTTCTATCTTACTAGAATTAGGTAGATGGCACCTTGCTTTACTGTCTGATCAATGGGGTCCTAATCCTCCAAACACATGTGAGTAACTATTACACATGTAAATAGTCCCACTAAGTTGAAAAGGAAGGTTTTGACTTTTAACAGAGACCTCAACAAATTATTCACATTGTAACACATATTTTTGCATCCTTCTATATGTATACTAATTGTTGTCAAAATGATATTTTACTATCTTAGGGTTAGACCTATAAAGGGACTTAGGTGCCTAACTGGCACTTTAGTTTCCTAGGGCCAAATTTAGATCCACAAAAACACTGCTTAGATGCTGCCTAATCCTGAGCACCTACATTTCTACTGTGTATAAAATACTTAAATATGCATTGGAGCAGGGACTGAAACTTGGGTCTCCCAGACACATGCCCTAACCACTGGCCTATAGAGTCATTTTCTCTCTGGCCTAATGAATATTTAAGTCTTTTAATAAACAGTGGAACAGCTCCAACAGGAGGGATTGAGTGTATCCTATCACAGAATAGCTTATAACCTGACGGGTAGGGCAGTCTCTGCTCCAGAGTAGGGATTCAAATCTGCGTCTCCTTCATCTCAGGTGAGTGCCCTAACAGCTTGGCTATTGGATACAAGGGCATCTACCATCTGCTCTTCTTTTTTCTTTTTTTGCAAGAAACGGCTGACCTGGCTTCGGTGCCTACATTTTCTAACTGCTGAAGAGAGATAGGCCCCTCCCTCCAGCCCAAATTTAGGCACCTAAGTCCCTTTGATGGGTGGGGCTTAGGCCCTACCCCACTCTTTGGCATTTTCTATTGGATAGTTTAGGCAGCTCCCTGCTTATTGAATCCTGTTGCTAGGTACATAACTCTCCCCATGAAATGCACAAGGAGCCCAGGCTCCGAAATCAGGGTTGTGTATTCCACTGGGCTCACGGCACCTATACATTAGGGCGGCAGTGCTGAGGCTAAGTCCCCGTTGTGGATTTAGCCCTCAGGCTTGTTACATGAGTTCTCCTTCCTGTAAGTATGCATTTTCATCATTTTCTTATCCATGCACCACAAATGAACTTTTCAAGTAGCAGACCATTCAGGGAAAGAGCAGAGACATATTGCACATTTTCACGTTTACACTGTACTGTTAGCCTGGAAATGTAATATATTATGGTTTAACATGTATTTTCATGTAAATGATTTTCAAGGACATACACAAAGCAGTACACAGAACTATAAAATACTAAACTGAAGTTGTGGGGAAAATGAAATGATATTATAATATAGTTTTTTAGAAACAGCATGTAATGATGCAAGTAAAGACAGTAATTTCAATGTATATACATATTGGGGCAGAGTTGTGCCTGCAAATTGCATACGTTCCATCAGTGGAACTCTTTGTCCTGTAATAGATCCGCAGGAGAGAGACCTTCTCCTGCAAACCTTCGGTGACATCCAGCTGCCATGGCACACTGGGCTGGAGCTCCCTCCTGTAAAAATGTAAAATATACATAAGCCCTCCCGAACTCCTACTTACCCAACAAGGTCCACAGAGACTTCTGAAGAGCACTTGCCTCTTCCCAGGCATACCTTAGTACATATTTCACTCTAAAGCCAAGTTAACTGCTTAGGCCTGACAGCACAGCCTTTCTCATCTACAAACTTTGCATGCCTAGTGGAAACTTCATGTGGAATGTTCTGTGCATTTACAACTTGTAATTTTTCAATAATCTGATCAAATCAAAGCTAAATTTCAACAGAACACTCAGAGATACTCGATAATAGGTCTAAATCTATGCCAAATTTCAGCTTTCTAATGAATGGGAAGTAATATCTCCATTTTATAAACAAGGAAACTGAATTCAGAGGTTGTGATATGGTTCAAGACTATAGTGGGAGTCAGCATCAGATCTGGAATAAGAATATAGGAGTTCCTAATGCCCATCCAAATAACCAAACTCCAAATAACCAAATCTCTCAAGGGACAAAGCTTTACACCTTTGTTTAAATATCAGAGAGAATCTAGGCCATTAAATGACCAAGGGTTTGGTTTATGTAAATGCATAAGTAAATGCATAAGGTCAGATAAATGCAATACTGGTAGATTAAATAAATTACAAAAATAAACAGATTATATGTGAGAGGTGCATGGACTATATAATACAGTCCAGAAATGACTGACGTCTTAGTAGTATCTACTTCCAGTGCTTGATTGTACTGCTTACATTTAGAGACTCATTGAAGAAGATAAGGTTTATAGTGGTTAATGTTTAAGGAATAGCTACATCTACAGGGGGATATATTGCACTTACCACTGTGAGAATTTAGGTGCATTTCCAGAGCTCTTGCATTAGAAAAACTTTTGGTGCACTGTGGAAAGGGGCAGACACTGGATATCTGATGAGCACTATCTTCATTCTCCTCTGACAGCTGAGCTCCCTCTCTTTGCCTCCCACTGCAGTAGTACATGAGATGGGCCTGCAAATTCCGCTCACTTCGATACCAAATGCCACAGGATTTGCAAGGGAATATATCTTCTACAAGCAAATATAACCAGATGCAGGTTAGCCACAGTGTATTCGGCATCAACAAGTAACATGGCAGGCTTAAGTCCTTTAATTTTTCCATTAAAGAAACAACTTACTTAATAAAATGTTGGCAAGGCAGCCACAGGTTTCATACAATGTCATTTGCAAGGACAAGGGAAAACATTTGTTTGTTTGTTTGTTTTATAGGCCAAAATAACATAAAACACTGACCTACATTTTTAGGACACCAATTTTTTTTTAAACTAAAATAGAATTAATAGTTTGTGGCAGAAATGCAGTCTCAACTGTATTATAGCACCATGAAAATATTTAATCAGAGACGTTCTCCAGTCACGTGGACCCTGATCCTGCAAAGCCTTACAAATGTGCTTAACTTTAGGCATGTGCATAAGTTTTTGCAGAATCTGGGGTTTGGATTCTTTAAATTAAGACTGCATGTCTTTCTAAAAAATATGTTCTAGTTCAACCACAAGTTTATTGGGCTCCAGGCAGGTTTCACTGGGGAAAATTCTATTGCCTGTGATAGCCAGGAGGTCAGACTAGATGATCATAACGGTCTCTTTGTAGCCTAAAATCTAAGAATGTAGTAATTACGGTATCTGAAAAGATCATGCTTTCTTTGTTTTTTGGATTCTTGTCATAACTAATGTTGGGAGTTAAATTTTGTAATATGCTATGACCTCTAATTGTTTTAATCCTTAATATTCCACTTTCTGAAACAGGACAAAAAGTTAAAATGTTGAAGTTTTCTTCTGAATGGAAATTCCAAAAAAAATTGATTCAGAAATATCAAAATGCTTCATTTAGACATTTTTGATCAAAACAAACCATCTAGACATTTCCCTATTGCCTTATGGGAGTTAGGGTTACCAGACAGCAATTGTGACAAAACGGGACAGGAGGTGGGTGTGTGGGTGGTGGGGGGGGGGAGGAGGGTTAATAGGCGCCAAAAAAAAAAAGTCCCCAAAAATGGGACTGTCCCTTTAAAAACGGGACATCTGGTCACCCTAGTTATAGTTCCCGCTCCCATTCCCCCCTGTGGGGTAGGCTCTTTGACCTGACAACATCTCCTATAATAAATGTAGAGTCATGTGATTCCCATGACGCACCATTTAAAGGAAATGCACTACGAAAGATGTCATCTACTATGGAGCCCGGCCCAAAAGAGAGAATGGGGGATGGAACTACACTGCCATTAGGCAATGCACCAGAAATAAATGCAGCTCAATTTTTTTAACTAATTTGAAACAAAACATTTTAGGTCAAGTCAAATGAAATATTCTGATATTGGCTGAACTAATCTGAAAGAAAATATGTCATTTACATTTTCCTGATGGAAAGTCAAAATTTTTAATTAAAATCAAAATTTTCCTGCTAAAATTTTTAATTTTGTATCAGAGGTATTAGTCTGTATCCACAAAAAAAACCCAAGGAGTCCAGTGGCACCTTAAAAACTAATATATTTATTTGGGTATAAGCTTTTGTGGGTAAAAAACCCACTTATTCAGATGCATGGAGCAAAAATTACAGATACAGGCATAAATATATATAGGCACATGAAGAGAAGGGAGTTACCTTACAAGTGGACAACGAATGTTGAAGGCCAATTTAGGCAGGGTGGATGTAGTCCACTGTGAATAATTGATGAGAAGGTTTTTTTTTTAATTTTGTGTAATCTGCACAAAAACTTTCCGACAGAAAATTCCTGACCACCCTAACTGTTAGCATTAATAAAAAGAATGCCAGCTGACTAAAGCCCATTTCCAGAAGGCAGATGATCCTGCTTTGTGTTTCCTTATATTTCAGCTTGATATTGCTGTCACTACTATCTCTCCACAGGGTACTGGTATATTTTAACTTATTTCTTTTAACGGCACGTTCACAGTAAATGTGACCAGTACAATTCTTTGCACAAAAAATAAACAGCAAACTAGAAAAAATAAAGCTATTGGCAAGACATTTATAGTCATCCAGCATTGAACCTGGTGGGATTACTCAAAGAATAGGTATTACTCACATGAATAAGGGCTGAATCTGGACCTATATGATTCTAGTGCATCCAAACCTTGAATATTGTGTAGCGTTCTGGTCACTTAATTATTGCAAAGTATTTATAAACTACAAGAAGCACAGGGAAGTGCTACAATATAGGAATGGAAGGACTGAGTGACAAGGAAAGATTAAAAGAGCCAAATATATATCACAGGGTTAAGTGACGACTAAGGAGGAACATGATATCAGCTACCAATTTTTTGAAAGATGTCAACAGCAAGGAAGGCGAGCAATTAGGATTGTATAAGGGGTCCTAATAGCAGTAATTGGGTGAACTTAACAGAATATTTAGGCTGAATGCTCTGATTCAAGAAGTTGTATGCAGTGTTGTTGTAACCCTGTTGGTCGTAGGATATTAGAGAGACAAGGTGGGTGAGGTAATATCTTTTACTGGACCAACCTCACCCAGCTTGACTCTCTGATTCAAGAAAGCACTTAGCACCTACTTAAGTCCTGCTCTACACAGCATGTGATTATGTCCCTTTAACATCAATGGGACTTAAACACAGGCTTAAGAATCCTTCTTGAATACAGATGCTTCCATGAATTGGAGCTAATACAAAGAAAATTTCTGACAATGACCTCTATTGCATTTTGAAACAGTTTCAAAAGAGAAGTGGTAGAAGCTATTTCTATTGCTTAAGAAATGGAAAACTAGCCTGGATAAATATTAGAATATGTATTGTGAAGACCAAGCCTGCATTGACTGAAAGATGATGGACCAGGTGAGCTAAAAGGTCTTTTCATCTCTATTTTTATGATTTTCTAATTCTGCGAACAGATTTACAGAGCTTCTGTCTGAGGGAGGGCCAAACACTATCCTGTACAGCTACCATTCCAATTTTCTACATCTATTTTTGCTCTGTTAAAAAAAAAAAAGAAACATAACAAAAAACAAAACTAGAAAAAGCTATGGTACAATATTATTCACTTACTGTTGACAATAGCTGTAGGCAAAATAGATGCCATAGCAGCTTGTTGAGGAAGCAGTTGTATTGAGTCCAGCAGACGTGCAGGATACATCCCTTCTGTAAGAGTCATCTGACTGGCAGCTTGTAGCCTTGAGTCAAAATCCACAACAAAGGCAATTAGCTCTTCACCCTCAGAGATGCTCTTAGTTGTGGTACACCAAAGTTGGCCACCTATATGAAAAATAAAAAAAGAAAGATTTAATTGGGAACATAAATCTGCAGAAGAACTTCAAACATAGGTGCGGTGTCTTTATACCCTTTTCTAACTGGATTATTTGTGGGGAGGAGGCAGATAACTCCTGCTTTTTAAAGTTCTATTTTTATCTGTAGAAGAATTTTCAAAATACTGTTAAGGAAGCCATGATAAAAATATATGCATATATTCTACAATCAGTTCAACTAAAGAACGATCACCCTAATTCACCCTTTTGTGTCCTAAGAGACTGACATGACCAGAACTCAGATATAGGCAAAACTATTTTAACTGGCACTTTTCCAATCATTATATTTTTACTGCACTTCCTGCATATTTTTTTCATACCACAGTTTCAGTTTTATTCCAAGTGCCTCATCCACAGCAGAAGAAAAAAACCCCAAAAGCTGCAAAGAAGAAATCAGATTTCTTCATAAGGTCATTTCCCCCCTCCCTTATGTTTGCTACCATCTTTCTCTGAAAAATATTTTCTTATGTAATATTTTTCATAACATGACTGTTTTATCTCTGCTTACATTGACTGAACTTCCTGAAAAGAAGATATGCCAAAGATCTGTTTCATAAAGACTTATTCAAATAAAGGTTTGTTTAAAAGGGGAGGAAGGGGGAAACTTTCATCAAACAGAAAGATACACTAGAGCTCTGTGCTGCAAATGTCACGTGCAGTGCATTAAAAAGAAAATTAACTATGCAAGTACATCTACTAATGTATTTGAATGTGATAGTGAATGCTCATTTATTTAACATGTTTAGACAGGCAAAGCACTTATATTGTGTTATCTACACTCTCAGGCCTAGATACATATCCAGTATAGTTATGCCTGAAATAATGTTGCATACTTTATATGTTATAAACCTTTTGTTCCCCAAGGTTTTGTATATATAGCAAAAGCTATATGTTGTATTCATTAGGCAAGCAAAACTGTACTCATTTTGATAAGTAATATTGCTGTGTTTATCTTTCAGCATAACTGCCTTTTCAACTGCACTTCATTTTTTTCCCCTCAAAGAGATTATAGTTTTAAAACAACTTGTTGCAAAAATCTGGTGGAGGAGATAACAACAGTGTATGATATGCCACAGCTAAATGGAAGAATTAAGACATTGTTTTAGAGAAATCTTGGACAATTAATTAAACCAGTCTATTAGCTTTCAAAGATGAGCAAACAAAACAGCATCAGTGACAATGTGTTTCAGTGGAAAAATAAAGCTGAGTTTCCAGACCTCAAAGTGGTATAAAAGTTTCAAAGCAGAAAAGTTTCTTTGCATTCAACCTTTAGTATTACAGCAGTTGAAGGTAGCTATGAAGTTTACAAACAATTTATTGTAACAGGACTCATGTAAAGTAAGGTTCACTGCTTTCCAGAATTAGGGCATGCAAAGATACAACTCTCACCAATTTCCTTTCGAGAATAAGGAGATGAAAAGTGAAGACAGCAATACAACTACATCTACAAGTCTGGAATCCTAATAATCAACCAGGAATATGAACATTAATTACTGGATTAGTGCCTCACACTGATGTAAATCAGGAGTAAATCCACTGAAGCCATTGGTGTTATACCAGTACAAAACCAGTGTGAGAAGAGAATCAGACTAATGGATGTTTAATCAGCTTCTTAGATATAACAACTTTGAGCTACATGGCTTTAATTTGAGGCTCTGTAACCAGCTACACTATTTTACCTGAGGACACATACATAACTTATTTGTGTGAATGGAGGGCGGAGTTCCATTGATTGTGTCACACTTCTGTTTTATTCTTATTTATATATGAAACTTGTAGTGTAACAATAATACAGTGTGTTATTATACACTTTTATAAGAACACTGTAGTATAAGGGCTTGTGCTGTAGTCTTATAATGCTATACCTTTTGTATTAAAAATAAAATTGAAATGTGCCACATTAAGAAAACCACCTTTCTTTCCACAGCAACAATCTTGACATGCTGTATCCTGGGGAGAGGGGTGGGGGAAGATATTACTTACAGGGTCTCCAGCTGCAATCAGTCTGGATCAAAATCCTTGTACACCAGGAATAGGGGCCTGACTCAATATCCTTGCATCAGAGTTCCTGAGAGCCAATTAGGATTATTCCTAAGAATTATGCTCCCCCCACCAATACATTTGCTCTTTCATTGTGTTATGTAGCACTTTCCATCCATAGGTATGGGGAGCATTGTACTCCCCACAGTGCATGCCTGTCCCTTTCCATAGGCCGGTGCAGATGGGGATGGGTCAGGGCAATAGCCACTCTTCCCTGCCCCCAAGGGACTAAGGAGAGCACTTAGTGCAGGAACTGCAATTGTGCTGGCGCTTATCTAGGCTGGCAAGAGGTGACAGGGAAGACTTCTTGTCCCCTCTCCTCCACTGCACACCCATATGGGTCAGGCAGAATCAAGTCCTGATGGCCTGATCCAAAGCCCACTGAGGTTAATAGATAGACTCCCACTGATTTAAATGTGTTTTGGAGTATGCTCTTCAGGTCAGATTGTGAACGCTTTATTCACATTGGTGACCAGTAACTCACTCGAGTAATCCCATTGATGCCAAGGGTGACCAATCTGGCCCCAAGTGATTTGATCATTAGATCAACCAAAGGAAGAGGCAGCATTGTTTACTGAGTCACTTGGGTAAAGTTTGTTTCAGTGAATATGAGCTATATATCAGAATGCTACAAGACAACACTGAGCCAGATCCTGAGCTGGTATAAATTGACATAGTCCTGTTAAAATCAATGGAGCTAAGCCAGTTTGCACCAGCTGAGGTTCTAACCTGGAGGCTGCCCAATGGAACAGAAAGTACAATTCCATAGCTGTTCTAAAATGATAGCTACAAAATCAGCCAAACAAAACGGAGTTAACATACATTATCTAGGCATCAAATCCAAGATCAACAAAAAAACAATCAACAGATATTGCTTAAGCATTTATCCCCACTCCTTATTAGCTTACATTTGAATAAAAATATAATTAACTAGTTATGCAAAGAATTAGAAACGTTTATTTAATCAGAGAAAGTTGGGGAAGTGGAATAATATCATATTGTGCGAACTAGAGCAAAAAATTACATTCCAACTGCATTGGCATGATTTCTTTATCAAATTGCATCACACATTGAATCAGCTATCTGATACCTTCATAGCTTCCACCAAATGGAAAGATTATTTGCGGATCTTCTTCGTCTGTCTCTTACCCTGCAAACACAAGTAACTCTTTTGCTGCTTAAAAATAAAACTAAAACAACTTCAAGTTCTAGAAAAGGAAAAAGATGTCCCTGAAAAACTGTGGACTTACTGTTCTTTGTAATGTTTATGATCAAGATTCTTGTGCAAACAGATCTGGTTCCTAACAGGAAGCTTATGAATCATACTCATAATTGCTGTCAAAACTGCAGTGAAGTGTACTGCAAGTTTTGATAATAAAGAATAGAGTCACAGTTCAAACTTGATTACATTTTGGAAATTCATGCTGCTCTTACAAGAATCAGTGGCCTTAAATATCTTCTTCTCCTGCCAAATTTTTCACTTGCACTTTTTATTATTTATGAAATCGGTGTCTGCACAATGTCATGCAGACCTCTGTTGATAAAGTCTAATTAAGATTAAGACAAGCCTTTTGGAAAGGATCCCATCATTAGCAGACATGATAAACACAAAAATACTCCCTACTTGTCAACCAGCAGCAATTCAGTAACCTAACAGTATTATCTGTTGCTAGGCTACAGAGCTGACAAAGCTTCAATTATGTTATGCGGTCCTACCTATAGAATACTGTATAAGCAAAATGTATCTAATATAAAAGCATTTAACTTCATCCATACTATCTGCAATTCATGACTTCTTTCAACGGCAAAAATCAGGTTAATAATTACCATGCTGCAAAAATCTTTGCGATGAGTTATGTTTGCAGAATTTTTTCTAATTTGTCTGTATGATTGATAGACATTTGCTTTGTAAAAATAATAAAATGCAAGCAATGGGTAGCTGTAAACCACTAGCAGAGCTACATCTGGGCTCATCAAGATATGGAACCAAGCTTCGTATAAAAACATATATAGTAAATTGAACCAATTAAATCACATTCAGATGTGGTAATACTCTGCCTTCAGTATGTAGGAGGACAGGGCGCACTGAGGAGATAGATATGTATACTGCTATAAAACTTTATTTTATGTAAGACGCACATCTAGGTACATAATAGAAAGTTGCTTGATTTTTCAATAGCCTCTTCATTTTCTATCCCTATAATAAGGAAGTTGATTTTGAGATTTTATAAATAATTCAGCCTTTATTTACTGTCTTTTGTATCAGTGATTTTCTCTGAAGAGGAGCTGTGAAGTGAAGGGACTATATGGGTGGCATTGATTTTTACGCAGAGTTCCCCATTGACTTAAAATGGGTGAAGCTCTTCTTAAAAATCAATAGCAGCATATGGCCCCTGATTAGTAACTTTGTTGCTTTTATTAGAATTAGCTTTAAAGAGCAGGTTGCTAAAAATAGTTTAACTTCCCTCTTAAAACAAAGGCAATGGCTAAATGCAATGCAAGAACATTTTAACTGAATCATATAGACACAAGCACTACCATCATGGTAGTGCAGCTATCTTACCCCACATATGAAAAGGAACCCACGCATTAAAAATGTACAGCCAGTCCTGCCATTTTTTGGTATTTTTATCCAAATTATTAATCAAAACTTGGTCTGCCTAACCTTTTGAATCTGGATTTTTGATTGTATATCTTAGGTACAAGGTTAGAAAATAAATAATTGCTACTGAAACCAGTCTTCATACTTAAATAGTCTCAGAATACAAACCTATTGTGCCAGTGAGTCTAAAGTATTGTTTTGGCTGCCTATATTTTATGCTTAGTGTTTTTGACTGTATTATTGCAACAGCATAAGAGGCCATTTCCTGTATATATACGTTTTTATAAAGGAGGGTCAGAAGACTATCAGAAGTCATTTAATCAACAGCTTGTATTAGTCTATGGACCATAATGACTTCCAGGCACAACCAACTGAATGAAACCTCCCCCTTCTCTGAATGAAATGGCCCTATTTTACAAAAAGACATTTTTTGTTAACAGCCTTGGGGAAAAAATAAGTTTGTTTATTTTATATCATCCTTGCTTTGTGTTTTATTTCAAGCATTTGAGGGAAATTTGCAAATCCATAACAGGACACAATCTTCACATTTGTTTTTCTTCCCCCCATGGGGTTGTGACTGTTCAGAATAATTTCCTATACTGTTGAATGCCCCCATTTTAGTATGGCACAAGTTACTGCCCAGATCTCTAATTTTCAACATTAACAGAGTACTTATATCTATATGTAGCCACGTTGCTTAATAAAAATTATAATGAATTCAAATCCAATACTGTTGAAATTCTTGACAGTAGAGTAGTGCAAGGAATAGAACTTATAAATTATGTGTGCCCCTTCTTTGAAAAATGCTTTGGAGGTTTCTTTGTGCATTGGCAAATACAGAAGGAATATGAGGTATTGTGTGGATCCTCCTGCACAGCACCTGATAAAAGAATAAAGAGCTGTGACATATTCTTAAAACAATAGAGGAATTAAAGAGAAACAATGGGCCAGCTGCTTCATTAATACAATCAAAAGAGAGCCCAGCACAGAGGAGTCCAGATAATTAAGCACTACTCTTTTAGACCTTCTTTCTATAAGAAAATTGCTTAAAAAATTATTAACTACTTCATAGTTGTTAGATAGATCTATGTACTTGTTTACTTAGGTTGATTAATGCCTTTTCAGTATTCTCTAATATGCCAACTCATGGTTTATACAAGTTTTCGAATAAAATAAGGTAAGCATAACTGATATGGATCTGTAGTATATACAGCAATAAATCAAAAGCATTTTGTGAACAGTCTTTTCTGTTGATAAATAATTCTCAACATTTTAAATTTGTATGCACAAACTAAATACTTTGCAGAACACTTTTGCCATCTAAGTATTTTAATGCCAGGATTCCAAACATCTCTTTAGAGAGCATCTCAACAGCCCGGCATGCAAATTTGGACTTCTCTAACAATTATAACAATGTTTACAATGCTAAATTAAAATTAATGAGATGATTTCCTAAGCTGTTGTATAATTTTTCCTTGTTTACCGATCAAAGGAGATTGTCAAATGATACTGACCCTCTAATTTTAACTTAGCTGTAGCATATTATAACTCTGCAGTATATTGATTGCAGAAATTGTAAAACCTATTATATTATATAATGTTAAAACAATAAGTGTAAGAGCAAGCGCTCACATTCCTTGGGAGAAATGTAGTGCATTTGGCTCAGAATAAAGTGTGAAACTTGCTTTTTTTTTTAAAATTCATGGATGCTACAAAATAAAGAAACAAATATGCAGTCCAATAAAAGACTCACTCAACTAAACACTGGACAGCTTTGAAAGGGATGATTCCAAGATGAGTGAGTTTTAAGAAATACAATGCCAGATTGGAAATAAAGAAGAAATATACCTCTTAAGAGAATAAGGGCCTGCTTCTTAATCCAAATGAATGTGAGTTTTGTTACTGACTTCAGTACCAAGGACCGATCCCTTAGCAATATGATAAAGGAGTAAATGTTTTAATTTGAATATAGTGCGTTTCATAAAAAATTGTCACCTATTATATAGTTTATTTACGCAATACAGCTTTAAAAATATCTCTTCAATCCTAGGAGAGAAAAGAATCAAAACGGAAGCATTCTATGCTGAAACACTTTCAATGAGGTAGAAGTTCTTTCCTGTATGCAGCGTGACCACTGTTTAAAGAATAGTTACAATATTTCAGTAGCTCTCTTTCACTAATACTGCAATACTGCTTGAGCTACTGAACCCCAACTAAACTGCATGTTTCTAAATCGGAACTGGTATATCTAGCAATGAGATTTGACCTCTCATTTTACCCTTGCTTTCAGCTTTTTTTTTAATGCATTTGAGGATTTGTATTTGTTTCTTTCAAAGAAATACCAGAATTAAAACAACACAAAATTCCATTAGATACAGATGTAAAGTACATCAATGTTCAGAAAATATTCACAGGAAAATAATGTGGTAATTTTATTTCCGTCCCCTTCCCCCCGATTGAGCTGTCACAGCTTATTTACCACAGGGGGAGACAGTTAAACCCATATCCTTAGAAGTTGTGTGCATTTAAGAGGCTTATATATTTCTTCTGGGACCCTCGTTCAAATCCTGAGCTAATCAGAGTGAATACATATCTTTTTATTAGATGGCTGTAAAAAGTCTTAGGTGAAATCAGTTCCTGGTGGACGACAGTCCACAGCACAAAACGATTAAATATTTGGCAGAAATGGCAATAGTTACTTAAAAGGCCTGAATGAAACTGAAAACTGAAATATCCTCCGATATCGCCAGAAGTTGGGTCTGCTGCTAGGGGTTGAAACTGAAGTGCTGCCACAAATGCTAAACCTGTTATATTTCCTTAATTCAGCATAAACACTAACAAATGAGCTGAAGGAATTCTTGTACTGGTACAGCAACTATTTATTTTCTCAGGGCATTACTTTTTGTCCATATTACTTTATATTTGGGGATACACCTTCCTTACCCCTTTAAAGGAACATCAATTGGGTATTAAAAAAAGGAACATATCAATATTCATGAGCTAGAAATCATAGAATCATAGGACTGGAAGGGACCTCATAGGTCATCTAGTCCCATCCCCTGCACTGAAGCAGGACTAAGTATTATCTAGAAAATCATTAAAGAACCGTGAACGATGTAATATGGCCCTGCCATGTGCATTAACACCCCTCCTCCCCAATCATGAAGCCCAGACTTTGGGGGCACACTGCCTCAGCAAACTCCTCCACCCTTTGATGCCTTACAGCAACAAGTGGACTGGAGCCCTTCACAGAATTTCCCAGGAGAAGAAGCTATTTAAGACAATCACAGGAATGAGACTCAGCCGCCTTTGTCAGTAGCAACAGGGTTCAGGGAGAGAGGATTAGCTGATGAGCCCCACTATACTAGAGGTAGGTCTTAAGGTGCACGTTTCCAGAATCCCTGCTTCCCTGCCAGCAGAGCCATAAGATGGCCCCTTTGTACCCTTAGGAAGCTGACAATGATGCCAGCAGTTCTGGACGTGGTGTGCTGTTTTGTGGAGCTGGAAGACTGCTTGTGGGAGGAGATCTGGGAAAGACTGATAAGGAGGTTAGAGAGTGGGTGTGCCCTGGTGACACATTCACAAGTCTGCACTGAGGGAATCTGCACAGAGCACATCATATAACTTTTCAAATGACTTTCTCCACTCTTGCACCTGACACCTGTCGGGATCTGCCATTGCACCTTGGACAGCTGTAGAGTGAATGAGGCAGGTACTTAAGGAGGAGGAGGAAGGTTTATGTAGAGGGAGAAGGCCCATCACCTTAGGAAGCTGTGAGGATAGTTTGTATTTTTTTTAAAAATGTTAAGTAGAGGGGCAGCTGGGATAGTCTTCTATGGAATGGGGAAAAGAAAGAGACACAAACAATAAATAATAGGCTGTGGACTGGGTCACTTTTTCCAGAGAAGAGCAATGATAAGAGAGCTCAGGGGACCGTGGATTAACTGGACTTTTTATAAATTTTAATAACCCCCCATTCAACATCTGGAACAATTAAGTTGTGCACACTGTAACTATGCAAACGTGCTTTTATTACTTGACTTCCCTTCTCCACCTGTTTGTTACACTTATTTGTTGAATCTTTTCTTTAATGAGGTCACAATCCGAAAATGAATGCTGCACAGAGTTCACTTCAAGATCAGGGCTGTAAATTGATGGGATTGCTCACAGTGTGTAAATTTAAACATATACATAAGTTTTTTTAGGGTCGTGGACTGAGTTTACAAATTCTTCAAAGCAGGAGCTGTGGTTCCTCTAGATCTGTATAGTGCCTTCCATTATAGTTTCCTCGTCCTGACTGAGGACTTTAGACACTCCCATAACATAGATAACAATAATGAAATAGAACCAGTTTTCCTAAAAAAGATTACAGTGACTTCTGCTCCTATTTACTGGATGTAAGGGGCACTGTACGAACCACAAAGACAAGGAGGCTCCTCTTTATGCATTTACATCATGGGAAAAATTTGCTCCCACTGAAGTCACTGGGCGATTTTCCTTTGACTGCAATGGGAGCAGGATTATATGACTTTCCAGTGCTTAATTTCTAAAAAGACAGCTAAGTGAAAAGACATTTATAAGGAGACTCTCGGGTCAAATTTGTTCCCAAATTGAATTCTTATACAAATATTCTTTTGCAAAACTGTAGAATATTAAAAATCTTCCATTAAAAAAAAAATTCCAAGAGTTAAAATCAAAATACTCCCAAAATAAATAAGCATTCCCCAGCTGTGTCTGAAATGCAAACACTGTAGTATTGGCCTTTGCATGAAAACCTGGAAGTGTGAAGGACTACAAAATGATGAAAAACAAAGATGAAAGTGACTAGTTTATTTTCCTTGTACGATCTGTGTGAAATGCCAAAAATAAACAAGTACCATAAACTGTAAACAGTATGTTATTTCCCATCTAATAATCTGGGGCATTATTAGCAATGTAGGGCCAAAGCTAGTGAAGTAAACAGGAACAAGATTGAACTCATTAGGCTCAAAATATTTTTTAAATTATTTTTAATCAGACAGTATCCCTTAAAAATTATGAATCAGAGACAAATGAAATAAATTAGAGCACATAATATTGATTAGCTATTAGACAGGATTCTGCACTGGGTGATATTTTCAAAATAGGCTTTATAACAAATACCAATTTACTGAGCATCATACAGGTGCACAGAAGCTGCCAATCTGACTGACTGCACGGTCAGCATGATTTCGAAATGACCAGGGAAGAAATGACTGTATACCCCAAAGGCAAGCTGTCAAAATTGAGGCTGCAGCTGATAAACTGATTACAAAGCTGCTTAAGACTTTGCTTGTAAACAAAAGCATTTATCAACTAATAATTTGCAATAAACTGATGTAACTCCCAGCTGAGCCCCAAACTGTAATTGTCTTTACCATCTGCCTATTAAAATACCATTCTTCATCACTATTCAGGAACAGAAGGGAGAAAATCTCCAACTACTACATAACTTGCATGCTTATAAATAATCTGTGAGCATTCCACACTTTCATTATTGCTGCGGGGTTTGTACACTTAATTTCTGTCTTTCGGTGCTTATGAGTGCTCCCAAATTGGCAAAAAAAAAGTAATAAATACTGCCTGCTGCTAAAGAAAAAGAATTATATAAGTTCATCATACTCTGCTGTTCCTTAATTTTTTCTCTTTTTGCCACTCCATAGGAATTTCCTGATGGATGCCCCCTCAAGCACAACCTTGCAAATGAAACTCTCAACTCCTTTTCAGCTTGTCACTTTCCATTACCTTTCTTTCTTATACATTCATTTCTTCAAGTGGTGCATTTGCTTCAATAGGGCGTCAGTTAAAACATGTTGGTTCCCCGTGGTGCGGTTTGCAAGGGTTTGTGGGATCCTGCAGGGATTGTGTAGAACTACAGAGACAGTTTGAAGAGCATTTTGCAGGCCCCATGGTGCGACTTCCTGAAAATTGAGTGAGTTTGCCCCACTCTTTCTTCAAGCTCTTTGCACTCTTAATCCTGAGAAAAGTTGCAGACTTTCAGTGAATTTCAGAATCGACAGAATCAGATGTTCTAATGCTAGATGAGTGGTCCTTTTGTTAGATGCCTAAAATATTCAATCATGTTAGAGGGAGAAACCGGGACAACTGATAATTTGCAGAGAATGACAACTTCGCAAGATGCCTCCGCATTAAAAACTGAATTTGACAGACAATCAGACCATGATTTTGTGCCATCCACATGATCAAATATTTCTCCAACCTGTAACATGGACCACCCAAAATTATAAATGCAAAATTGTGGCAATGAACTACAATTTGTTCAAAAAGTGAGGCTTCTTTAGAGGTTTCTACTGGGAAAGCACAGCTGGTTTCACTGCATTTTTTATTTTGTATGAACTTTCCAGCCCCAAACTGAAATAATCTGTTCAGTCGGGGTCTGATAGGCTCTTCAGTCTAGCAGAGAAAGCTATAACACAATCCAATGAGTGGAACCTGAAGCTAGAGAAATTCAGACTGGAAATAAGGTGTGAGGGTAATTAACCATCGGACCAATTTACCAAGGGTCATGGTGGATTCTCCATCACTGACACTTTTTAAATCAAGATTGGATGTTTTGCTAAAAGATATGCTCTAAGAATTATTTTGGGGAAGTTCTATGGTATTATATAGGAAGTCAGACTAGATAATCACAATGGTCCCTTCTGGCCTTGGAATCTATGAATCTATGAACCTGCTCCCACTTATGTGAATGGGAAAACATCTTATTGACTTCAATGGGTGCAAAACAGGAACTTGAAAAAAGGAATAAAAAGATGCCTAACCTGATGATAACCTCATAGGGATGATATATTTACTGCTCCTACTGCTCACCGTGTACAACTAGGCAATGGCCAGGCACAAGAGAATGCACTCTTCCCAAAGAGCTCAGAATCTAAGGACTTGATCCTGCCAACACACATGCATGTAACTTTGCACATTTAATAGTCCCACTGAACTGAGGGACTATTCACATGCATTATTCACACTTGTATGTGTTTACAGGACTGGGGCCTAAAAGACCAAGAATCAGATACCAATACATGCATGGAAGGTAGGGAAAAGGGTACGGCATACAAGTAAGTAAAGAGGTCACATGATGATAGGTCAAGACTTGACAGTGCAAAGTATAGCTAGCGTCATAACGTTTGTTTGTTTTTTCTGTATGTTGTGCGGACAAATGACTGCAAATACTACAGTGATGAGCATAACACAAAAGCCTATAAATAAATCAATTTAATACATAACGTAAGGATTATGCACAGGAGTAAGTGATGCAAGATTGGGACCATAATGATGATGGAGTTGTACAGTTATGTTACAAACAATAAAAAGCTGGAAAAATCAAAGTTTAGACTGAAGGATCTCTTTGATGTATGCTGCTGTACATGCTTTTAAAATAAAATTGATTAGGGATGGAGTAGCCTAACCTAAATAGTAACTTTGAATTTCTAGAGTTCGTCATTTTAAAAACTTGAAGTTAAGGGGAATTTTGTCTGGATAATCAATGAAGAGTTTGTGGTTTGACTCTTATGATATTTAGACCTTGGTTTTGTATTTCACTTTCTGTTTCTGTAAAAATTCCAGAGAACTATGCATTTTATTTATGCAAAGGTATTATATATAAGTACAAGATTTTAACATGTATGTTTTTATATTAAAATTGATAAAAGAATTTATCCAATTGTATGTTGGCGATTTGGTGATTAAGTATTCTAATGTTTTTAAATAGAAATTAATTATTTAATAAACAAGCATATTTGTATGAATGTTTTTCAAATGTATGCTCTTCCTTTACCTAATGGAGTATTGAAGATTACTGAATATATATGAATTTAGGCACATATTCTAATACAGTTCTTTGAGTAGCTATATTTTATGTCTAAATTTAAATTATTCTCTCTTTTTTATTTAAAAACACCACCATAGAAATTAAGTAATGTATGGAATTATTTTCCTGCCAAACATAATTATTTTTTAAAATTCAGTTATTTTAATGCCATATGAATAATGGTTAAAAGAGATTATCTGAAACCAATACATTCATTTTTTCATATCTTTTAGAAACATATTTTTTAAAAAAATTTGGTAGAATAAGTTAATTGCTAGGCCAATTTTTTCATACCAAATAAAATACCAGAAGCAGATTTTTAAAGCAGTTCTCAGACCACATCACAATAAGAGCTTGTAATGGGAACCTTATAACACCTTAGCTATAATTTTTGCTCTTCTTGTTGGCAATCATTTGCACATACTCCCGGTTCAGTAATGACTTCTAATGGTCAGTTCCTGAGGAATGTCAGTTAGTAACAAGAAGGCCACTGGAAAAATACACAGATTGCCAGCAGATGGCACTCTGTGCATAGCATGAACACTTTTCTGGTGGGGAGGGAAGAAAAGGAAGCTATTATTTATTTAATTTTACCCTGCTTTGAACATTTTACATTGTTGCACCAAGGGTAATAAAACTGGGAGATTTCAGGCAGTTTGATTGAACACTCTTGTAACCCTTTATATACTATACCCTCATGCTTGATGCTTGTCTAGTACCTTTTAACAATTGGGTCATATTTTTGTGTCGTAACAGCAAAACAGAACGATTCACAGTATCTGACCTAAAGGTATAGGATGCTAAAGTGCTAAAGAGTGATAGGTGCACTAGTAAGCTGTATAAGAGAATTACATCTCACTGTTTAGTTACCACAGTGAGGGACTAATTGGAAATACCTTAAGTAAACAGAGACAGATCTGTGTCTAAAGAAGAATATAAGTGCACTGGAACAAATCTAAACGAACAAATTATCAGAAAGAACCATAAAACAAAAATATTGTAATTTGAAATCTTATTAGTTTATTTAAAGGGACAGTCAGGGAAAATCTCCCTTGTCCTTCAAGAGGTCATGTTACTAATTCTTTAAAGCTGAACAAACCCCCTAGCAGCACATTCATGCAACATCTGACTTTCTCAGATACATAAATATTCTAACAAATATCAATAAATTAGGGAACTGAATTGCCTAGTTGACACGGATTTCGTTAAACTTGAATTTTCAGAGAAATGATAGAGCACCGTATGTAAAATGTTTCTGAAAACACATAGTTGTCATAACAGTGTTACAGAGAGTTCTGTGATGGACACCAAAGCTGTCAGGAAAGTAAATGTTTATTTCTACATAAAAAAATTGGGCTATAATATTTAACCAGTCAAACATGACCAGGTAATAGACCAGAATCCATATCAGAAAAGTGGTGATCAGGGAGTAACTATTGTGCCTTCCTGATCCTGTGTCTTTCAAACCGCATAGGCAGGACATGTCTTCAGAAGCTGAGCTGTGGAATATGTTGAGCTATGGAAAGGCAATCCAGCATCAGGTTTTTAGGTTTTTAGGTCACTGGCTACCTATGTGTTTTAGTGCAGATCCCCTTTTGCACACAGATCAACTGCCTTAGCAATAGCATTTCTCCTCTTCTTTTGGTCTCCATGGAGGGCTACCTGCTGATCTAGAGAGCTGTGTGAGACCAGGGGGTGATTAGTGGGCAGGCCAGGGGAACAGCAGATAAACACATCATCAAGCCATTGATCCATAGAGGTTTCCCTGAACTGTGCTGTATTATCATCCCAGAGCCACCTTCCCTGAGTTGGGAACCCCCTTACAAGGGAGAGCTGTGGGGAACCACCAACTGGGGAGGCTCCATCATTGCAGCTCCATGGGGAGCGTGTCAGGACTGCTGGGGACTCAGAGCCTAACAATGCAGTGCTGCAAGCACAGGAAACAGCATACAAGTTCAGGACCCATATATTCTCATCCAGCATATTGGTCTGCCACTAGCTATTTACTGTTGTTTATTTTCCCTGTATAAAATCAAATTAAATAAAAGGGGTAGTTGTTGCACTCATTCCAGTGGGACTTTGGGTGCAGTATAGCAACAATACTTAGTACTGTACTACTACATTATATTGTTACATAGAAAGACATCCTGAGTAGCAAGAATTATGTATTATGTTATAATAATTATGTTATACAGAGCAGCTCATGATCCTGTATAACAATCTCAAGTATTCCATGTAGTTTATACTACAGTGAGTAAATCAAAGGAAATGAAATATATAAATTAAAAGCAAAATATATAAATTAAAAGCAAAATGCTTTGGGTTAGATTTTAACTGCATTACTCCCACTTAAGTAAATGGGAGTCATTCTTTGTGCAAGTCTTGAAAATTTACCTCTTAGCATCTCGTGTAAATAAAAAAGAAATTCAGTGAAAAGGACACAGTGTTCCCAAATGAGCTGCCTTGTAGAAGAGTCAGTGATTTTATACTGAGGTAGAATTCTCCCAGATGCAGAGGGCTAACACAAAGTTCTGCCCCTTGTTGGGGGCTGCATGGAAGCTTCAGTGGTTGTGTTGAGCCTATGTGTCCCCTGTATGAAGCAGACAGGCCGCACCTTGCTCAGGTTTTAGTTTATATCAGTGATTTAAGAGAGGTCCCATCAAAGATTTGGGCCATCTCCTTTGAAAGGGAGATTTTTATGTTGCAGATTGGAAGAACTGGTAATAACTACAACTCAAGCCTCCCGGGGTGCTTGAAAAATCTAACCTGCTATTAAAGCCATACATTGACGTAGGCCTAATCACACCTCCCCATCCAAAGATTCATCTTCATACTTCACTGGCCAAAGTTATTGGTGGCTAAATATTATCTATGAATCATCCTCCTGATTACCCAGGACAAAGTATAATGAACATCTTGGAACTTCTTTGAGGTAGGAAACCTGTCAAGAATCTGGCACAATGCAAAAGTGTAATTCATCATTGCCTAACCAACATATAACTCAGAACAAAAGACTGAATGAAGTCTAGTGAACACCAGCCTGTTGATAGGCAGTGAAACTCACAGAATTACAAGCCGCTGGAGATGCTTCCATATTTTGCATTTTTTGTACTGTCACAAGTTAGCTCACATGTGGACAACCATCTGCATCCACATCTCAGAAGCACTAAAATGCTCCAGTGCTTTTCTGTTAGACTCTGCCTCCCTGGCCTTGAGAGGATAGTCCCATACCATCCTATTTTAAAAAATGAGTCCTCACAGTTCTTATTTTATGCCAGAGTTTTACTGAGACACTGGAAAGACCATCACTTTGGAGTGGAAATTGGATTTAGAATCTACTTTCATAATGGAAGGTGTTGTAAAAGAGATGGTTTGGACCCATTCTCCAGTCCTTGCAGATGCTGTAAGACATCACACCATAAAATGTCTTTCAGCTTCACATCTTATTTTAGGTCTATATCTTACCACCTAGTTGATCCTCATTTGGTACCTTCTCCCCCTCACACTCTGATTAACTCTCTTTTTTCACTTCCTTTCATTTCTGTTTTTCAATAATCTTCTTTTCTTCATATTCTCTCTTATCCTTCCTCCTTCTCAGTTTTAATTTCACACATACTGATATGCTATTCATCAATTATTGTTAACCTACAATCCAGTAAAATGACACACACAAATTGTAACACAAACACATGCGCAATGTGTCTGCTATCACACAATTCATGAGAAGCTGGCCCTTACTAGAATTCTTTCAAACCCTTACAGTGACCCGAATGTCTGGATGATGTCTGCCTAAAAAGGAAAGCTCTTCATTATGATGAGAAGTCAGTTGTATAGGTAATCAATAACTAGTTGGGATAAACAAAATTCTTCATGCAACTACTGTAGAAATGGATTATGCCAGGAAACATGAACCACATAGGCAGCACTTGTATTCAGTCTCATTCAGGTAACAATTCAGGATAGTTCTAAGGAAATTATAATCTCTGCAGATTTGAATTAATAGAGTTATACCACATTTCACATTTATTCTACATACAGTAATAACAGCTGCATTAATTGCCCAGGTAGGCGAAAAGGGAATGAAGATTTGGAATTGGAAAAGTTATTAAGTCAATATAAAGCCATAACTATAATGTATTTTTCTGAAAAGCTTTTGTTGTGTGATTGTTGTGGATAAATGATTGGCTATTTTGCTTCTAATCACATTTATTCCTTTTTAAAAATTAAACAATTGTTAAATATTAGCTCAGAAATATAAACTACATCTAATAAGTATAACCTGTTCTCCAGACCTCAAAGAGTGAGAAGACAAAAAGAACTCTGAGGAAGAACTTAAAGGAAGAGAGGATGGCGTAGGAGGGGAGATCAGGAAGGAAGTTCCAGCATAGGTGGCATCATTAAAGAAGCTGAGGGTGAGGGAAGCATATGAAAGGGGAACTTAGGAAAGTACATTACACTAAGCAAAGAGAGTGTGTGATGGGGAAGACAAAGGAGACAAGAAAAGACAGGTGTGAAAGAACTGCTAGAGGGTTTTAAAGGTGACAATGAGAAGATTGAATCTAATATAGGAAGCTACAGGAAGCAAGAAAAGGGATTTAATGGGGACTGAATATGGTCATAATGTTGGGCTGAATAATTTTCTCAGTAAACTTCCGTATGCATTGGAAGGGCATGAGGTGAATTATCAGAAAGGTCAGGGAGTCAGAGGTTTCAAGGGATGAAAATGATTAAACTTGTCCCCATCCCATGCTCTGGTTCTGGCATGTACTCCCCCGTCTTCCTGAAAGAATTCAGAATGAATTCACCAATGTAGCTTCAAGGACTCCTGCTGTAATAGAGCACCACAGCTACCCTCTCCTTCAATGAGGACAATAGTTTAACGGCCATGTTGGGAGCAGAAACAGAGCCTAAGACATATTTTAAAAAATTAATTAATTACAAAGGTCATTACTTCAAAAAGTCAATCTGCTTATAGTCTTATTCATTATTAATTATGATTAATCATTAATTAACCCTTGATGCTTTAGGTCTTCATCATGGCACCTCATGGAGAGGTTTCTGCCCCACACAGTTTACTATCTAAGGGCCAGATTTTGTAATTCTTATTTACCAAGGATAGTATTTAATCTGTAAGTAAGTGCTTGAAGTCAATGCAACTACCTGCACGGGTATGTGAGATGCAGCGTGAGTCTGAGTTGTAGAACTGGGCCCCAAAACTGGGCAAGGGATGGCAAAGAAAGAAGGGAAATGGGTTAGGGAAGCAGTTTGGACTACAGCAATACAAGATAATGGCATGGCAGTGTGTGTGTATGGGAGTAAGGGGGTGAGATCAGGAGGCCTGTTACTACATAGAGAGACAAGGTGGGCGAAATGATATCTTTTATTGGACTGACTTCTCTTGCTGATAAAGACAAGCTTTTGAGTTACACAGAGTTCTTTTTTCAGGTCCTGAAGCTCAAAAGCTTCTCTCAGAAGTTGGTCCAATAAAAGATATCACCTCACCCATTAATATTCTGGTACCAGCAGGCTACAACAACACTGCAAACAACGTACGTTGTTATTTCCTTTGTGGGTGCATCTGCATGTAAATACAGTCCTTAGCTACAGCAAATTTACTTTTTAATGGAGTAACATATGTATTCGAGGGAGCAGCATCCAGAAGGAAACTAGGAGTGGTGGTGAGAGTTGGAAAATGAGTAGAAAGGTGACAGTCCAGGTGAGGGATCTGAAGCAGGAGAGTGAATATTTGATATCCAAAAATACTCTGATCTGACAGTGATTGTCTACTTTTTCACCAATGTAAGTCATTATATTTCTTTACCCAATTTTTTATCAAAATCATTTCCAACTTATTTCAGTCTGTCACAATAATATTTTCATATGAGGAGTGTTGTAACCTAATTCCTTCATTTGAATAATACATTCATTTTTAATTACTGCAACTTGATCTCAGATTATTCAAATAACTGTTTCATTTTTTATGCTTACCCTGACCCCAGTGTATTTATAGGCTTTTATCCTTACCTGATACCAGTGTAATGTAATTATAGATTGTATTTTAATCATCTACTATATCCTAGTGAGTTTGTTTAAATCACTCCAATCCTGAGTCTTTTATTTCTATGCCTTTTAAAATTCTACAATGGCTTTCTCATTGCATAAAAGCAATATTTTTGTAGTTTTCTACAATGAATGAACATTTTGCATGCATTGCTGGCCATGTTTCTCATTTAAATTTTAAAAAGTCACTATACAGAACTCTATGTAAAATGAATAACTGACTTGTAAACAGGCATGGGGCAGCTCATCACTTGAGACCTTTGTTCTTAGCTCCTGCTTGCTTGCTAATAAGGTATGTTTACAAGACATTTAGCACAAATAAAAAAAGTTCACCACTTTTTATCCAACTACAAATACAATTGTGCCTTGTGGTCATGAACAACAAAAAGTTCATTTCTCTTTTGACCAAGGATGTTATGTGACTGCAGATATTTTTGGCTAAATTTGTAGGAATTCTGCCTTGCGTCCAGCAGATAAATGTTTGGGGTTGCCATAATTATCATTAGTCAAGGTAACATTCTGAATGTCATACTTGAGAAGTGTCATTTATTCTGGGATTATTCAGCTTGTTTTACTAAGAACTTTAAATGCAACAAATCCTAATGTTTTCTTTCACCTAGTGCTGATTCGTGAGTTACTCCATCTCCCCAGCGTTTGGCACTGCTGCTGATGCCAGGTGCAAGACAGGCACGTAATCTCAGAAGTCAGTTTGTGAAGATGACATTGCTCTGCTGCATACCTGTCAAAGCACCAGGATCCTTCTTTTGATCACATAGATTTCCAGTCCCTATAATGGCCATTACTTTAATCACACCAAGGAAATATTTGAAGGGCTCTATATGATCCCTCACTTTGGTGGTAACTTATACTACAGAATGGTAACAGACCTTTGACAAGGGAGAAGAAAGGTTTCACAATGTGATGCACTGTAATAGGCTGCCTGTAGGTTTACACCATGATCCAGTCTCCAAAGCTATTCTGTATTTGTCTAACTGGGCCATATGCCCAGCAATGGGGTAGAACTGCTTATGCTATTCCCACCAACTTGATTTTGCTCCTTCAGCATCTGTGTCTTGTGTTAGGCTGGGTAGGTAGAACAATTATCACAAGAATCAAATGTTTGTGAAAGGTGCAAATGACAACAGGTTTGGTGGCATTAGAGTCACTGGGACATCCATAGGATAAGGGAGATGGCACTGTTGTGGGAGAGGAGAAGCTGCTGAGATCAATATGCCCACCCTCCCTATGTAGGTAAAAGTGAAGCAGCCAAAAGGAGAGGAGGGACAGGAGCTACATCCTAGCAGGCAAGAGGGAAAGGTGGAGATTCTAGCAGGTAGGAGAAAGAGAGAAGGGATTCTAGCTTCCAGTATCTGGGAAAAGGGGAAGAGACCCCAGCATTGCGGGGTACAGTGAAGAGGATCGTCCACCCCACATCTAGGAAAGGGAAAAGAGTATGAAAGGACTTTTCCTAGAAGCCTGGAGGGAAAAGAGAAGATAGCCTATTCCTAGCAGCCAAGGGGGAAAAAGGGGGGAGTGTGCCCTCCTCCCACTGCCAAGAAACCTGTCCCTTTATTGCTCTATTGGGAGGTAAGGGGCATGCATATCTGTAATTTAATGGGTATGGTTGTAGAGATTAAGCCATGAGTTTAATTTGTTTTTCTCTGACTGGCTCTTTTATGCATTTCATTTCAGAATTACACAGTCTACCTCCTCTTATTTTCATGTGTCACTCGCATCCTTTTTTCTCCCTTGTTCTCCCAATTTTTTTCACTCACATTATCATCTCAACTTCAACTTTTCACTCTCCATTCTCTCTTTCCTGTTTCCAATCCTCCAAGTTCTATAGAACGTCCCCTGTAATCAGGTTTTCCCCTACTTTCAGTAAGAGGAAATTCCTACTGACACAGAAGCAAATCCTCAATACATCAATGTGAAGGAGGC
The DNA here is from genome assembly GCF_965152275.1 of Natator depressus. Taxonomy (NCBI): domain Eukaryota; kingdom Metazoa; phylum Chordata; order Testudines; family Cheloniidae; genus Natator; species Natator depressus. The sequence continues at coordinate 33,916,014 of NC_134235.1, forward strand.
TAAAGAAAAACAAGTATGATGGTATTCAGAGGACAGATGCTCACATCATTAAAAACACCATACACAAACGCACACTAGCTGCTTCAAAACATTAATAAAGTGGCTTGATTTACTCTTGCCTCTTCTGGATGACTGTCTCTTGGTCACAAAGGCATTGTGCCTGTGGCGCATCCAGCACTCTGAATTCCATGAACACAAATATTGCACCACAATTGTGAGAAGAGGGGAGTAAATAAGAAGAGTGAGTATGGGTTTACTCAATGTAATAAGTGACAAAATAAATTATTCTGCTTTTCCAAGATCCAGAGAAAGAAGGATGTTTCCCTCTGGGATTTTTACCACCATTTGGTCTAATATTCATTTTGCCTATAATAATACAAGCTTCATTAGAGGAGTAAAATAGCAATTGTCTCCTTGAGATCAAAGGACAATCTGTTAAATAAAGCAGCCGAATCTCTAGGATGAAATACCAGGAAAAGTTTGAACTGAATTTTATGGTGAATCAAAATGTAAATCGTAATTTCACAAAGCAGTAAAACGCAGAGCTCAAAATCAGCTTTATTAAGAAATGGATAGTGGATATGCTGATCTTGAATAATTGTGAATGGATACATGAATACTAGCCTATTAACTGCACATACCTAAATAGAATACATTCAATAGATTTTAAAGGATGACTGGTTAAAAGTACATGTATTAAAGAATTTCCAGAAAAACATGGAATTCAGTGAGTCACCAGGTACATTGCTTCTTTATTTATAATAAATATAGTCTTTATTCATTTTATTATGTAATTATTTTGTATTTGAAAATAAAATAAAATTAAAAATGCACCATCAACAATCACTTCACAGATCTCAGGTCTTCTAAAAGGACTGTGCCTCTCTGTGGTATAATCAACACAAATGCCTCTATTGAATGGCCAAAAAGTTCAGCCTGAGGTGTCCAATGTGACACCTAAATCCCCAATTAAGACATCAGAACACAATTAGCCTGATTTTCAAAGGTGATGAGTATCCCTTTTTTTCTTTTAATCAATTAAACAGAATGTAATTGAATGTATATGAATAGTAATCTAGCAGCTGGATTTTAGAAGTTAAGATTTGGTGCATTAATTTTGCTGATTCTCATCACTGATTGTTATTGACATTACATTAACACCAATTCATTTAAATTTAACTCTTAAGCACTATGGAGGTGAGGGCTACAGAAAACTCTAAGATGGGCAGATAGAGACTTTTTAAAAAATCCATTTTGGGGGAGGGCTGAAGACCTAGGTATTTGAAACAAAAGCATATAAGAAAGGTTGTTTTTCTTTCTCTTCTAAATTCACTTTAGCAGATCAGCCAGCATAGACCCTGGCACAAGGCCTCAAGCTGTGAAAAATCTGCTGAGGGGGAGGCTGCAGTGATAGGAAGCAGCCACAAACTCTTCAGTGCTAGGGGATTCCCAAAGGACACAGGACAGCCCTAAAACCAGATAGCATTGGCTGGGTAGGCCAGGGTGGCTGTGAATGAACTGAATCAGTGCACTTCCTTGTTAGCCTCTATTCTGATGGCACCCCTGAGGAAACTTAAAGCTGGTTTGTCATACTAGAAACCCCCCACAGAGGGTAGAAAGTGGAATTCCCCTCTCCAGCATAAGAGGACAGGCTAGTGCAGAGAACTTCAATTTCAGCCTTTGTGTGGCAAAATAGTGAACGTGCCCAATCTTGTAATAGTTTTTGCAAAGCTCTTGTTAAATGTTTACATATTGCCAATCAAAGAAATACATGTATAGAAATTATTCTGAGGAAAAACGAAGCTAAGAAATTTAATTCCCCTGAACATTAGGCAGGTTTCAAATATGTGAGTTAATTCCAGATGTTTCTGGAATGCTTGAATTTGTGGTAATTAAAAATAGATTTACAGCCATTTATAATGCACTGGATTTTTTATGACATTTGCAAAAGTGCCCTTAAATTGGCTGAGCAGCAGTGGATCATCACATTATCGAAGGGTAATTGTACTAGGGGTTTTGCCACTGGCCTACGAGCAAGCAGGTGAGGGTTCGCATAGACTCATAGACTTTAAGTCAGAAGGGACCATTGTGATCATCTAGTCCAGTGGTTCCCAAACTTGTTCCACCGCTTGTGCAGGGAAAGCCCCTGCCGGGCTGGGCTGGTTTGTTTACCTGCCGCATCGGCAGGTTCGGCTGATCGCGGCACCCATTGGCTGTGGTTCGCTGCTCCAGGCCAATGGGGCTGCTGGAAGCGGTGCGGGCTGAGGGACCGTGGCCAATGGGAGCCGCGAACCATGGCCAATGGGAGCCGTGATCCACAGGTAAACAAACCAGCCCAGCGTGGCAGGGGCTTTCCCTGCAGAAGTGGTGAAACAAGTTTGGGAACCACTGACCTAGTCGGACCTCCTTCACAATGCAGGCCACAGAACCTCACCCGCCCACTCCTGAAATAGACCCCTAACCTCTGTCTGAGTTACTGAAGTCCTCAAATCATGGTTTAAAGCCTTCAAGTTTCAGAGAATTCACCATTTACACTAGTTTAAACCTGCAAGTGACCCATGCTCCATGCTGTAGAGGAAGGCAAAAAACTCCCAGGGTCTCTGCCAATCTGACCCCAAGAAAAATTCCTTCCTGGCCACAGATATAGCCATCAATTAGACCTTGAGCATGTTGGTGAGACCCACCAGGCAGATACCTGGGAAAGAATTCTCTGTAGTAACTCAGAGCCCTCCCCATCTAGTGTCCTGTCTCTAGCAGTTGGGGATTTTTGCTACTGGCAGTCACCGATGGGCTACATGCCATAGTAGTCAGTCCCATTATATCATCTCTTCCATTAACTTATCAAGCTCAATCTTGAAGCCAGTTAGGTTTTTTGCCCCCACTGCTCTCCTTAACTGTGCCACTAACTGGCTATAGAACCTTAGCTAAGTAATTTATCTGGACCCAATTTACCCATTTTAATGACTTTACAGATATGTTCTGAAGCTTACTTCATCAATGTTTGTAAAGTGCTTTGGGATACTTGGACAGAAGAAGCTACAGAAAGGCCAAGTGCTAAACAATGAAAATCCTTTACATTGTCATTTAACCAATCATTTAAAGTGCCCTGTTCTGCCCTCAGCTATGCTTGTGTAATTCCTATTAAAGGCAATGGGAACACATCTGTGGGCAAAACTGGACTTTATGGATGTAGATAGGAAACTTAAAGCCAAACTTCCTTTCCACAAACTCTTGGTGAAGTCCATGTGTTTGGAGCACTTGCTATACTTTCTATACTACTCAAAAGGCAAAACAGAAATACAAAAAAGGGAAGAAATGTTTAAGGAATCAATACAGATGCTTCAATAATGCTTTGGTAAAAGTAATTATGATACAAAAAACAGTAGAGCTGCTTTATCACCAGCACAGGAAACCAGAATGCCACTAAGTGCTACTTAAATATGTCCATATTTGGCAGAAATTCTGGTACATTCAGGTTTCACAATCTAAAATCTGGTTTATGAAACAGTGATTTATTTTCATGGGGTACACATGTAGGCCATTTTTTGTGAGATCCACGATTTGTGTGCATTTCCAGTAGAGCACAGATCAGAGCGGAAACACTGAAATATCACTTTTCCTCACAAAACATTAATTTAGATTGATATGAGCCAAAATATTTCTATACTCTCATTGAAGCTATTTTTTATGGATTTATTTTTGTCAGTGGATTTAGCGCTTATGAAAGATACTGGATTTGACTGTTCTGGATGCTGAAAAAAAAGGTTGAGCATCAGCAACAGTGCTCTCATAGGCTATATCGACACTGCGCTGCCGTGAGCACGACAGGGTTGTGTACTGCAGAACATACTAAAGTGTTGTGATCTAACTGTCCTGTGTGAATGCCGTTGGCATGAACTAAAAAGTGAACTACTTTAATGTAAAAAGAAAAGGAGGACTCCAGGCCAATGGGAACTGCTGGAAGCATAGACCCTGGCACAAGGCCTCAAGCAGTGAAAAATCTGCTGGGGGGGAGGCTGCAGTAATAGGAAGCTTCCAGCAGCTCCCATTGGACTGGAGCAGCGAATCGCGGCCACTGGGAGCCGCGATCGGCCTAATCTGTGGACACGGCAGATAAACAAAACGGCCTGGCCCGGCAGGGGCTTTCCCTGCACAAGCGGCGGAACAAGTTTGCGAACCACTGTCATAATCAAATATTTGTTCCCCATGTAGGTACTTATAAACTGTGATCAAGTCAGCCCTTAAGCTTTTCTTTGTTAATCTAAATGAGTTCTTTAAATCTATCACTATAGGGCATGTTTTCTAATCCTTTAATCATTCTCATGGCTCTTCTCTGAATCCTCTTCTTGAATTGAGGACACCAGAACTGGACACAGTATTCCAGCAGCGGTTGCACCAGAGCCAAATACAGAGGTAAAATAACCTTCCTACTCAAGATTCCCATTTATGCATCCAAGGATTGTATTAGCCCTTTCGGCCACAGCGTTACAACGGGAACTCATATTCAGCTGATTATCCACCACAACTCCCAAATCTTTTTCAGAGTAATTTCTTAACAGGACAGAGTCCCCTATCCTGGAAGTAGGGCCTAATTTTTTGTTCTTAGATATGTACATATCAATTTAGCCATATTAAAATACATATGGTTTGCTTGTGTCTAACTTACTAAGTGATACAGTAACCTGTTCTGTTCATTATTTACCAAGCCCCCAATTTTTATGTTCTCTTCAAACTTTGTCAGCAATGATTTTATGTCTTCTTCCATGTCATGGATAATCATGTTAAGTAGTGTAGAGCCAAGAACTGATCCCTTTGGGACTCCACTAGAAACACTCCCACTTGATGATGATTCCCCATTTGAATTTACATTCTGAGACCTATCAGTTAGCCAGTTTTTAATCCACTTAATGTGTGCCATGATAATTTTATGTTATTCTAGTTTTTAATCAAAATATCGTGCGAGTCCTAGTCAAATGCCTTACAGAAGTCTATTACATCAAAACTATTACCTTTATCAACCAAACTAGTAACGTCATCAAAAAAGACACCAAGTTAGTTTCACAGGATCTAGTTTCTATAAACCCATTTTGATTGCCATTAACTAGATTACCCTCCTTCAATTGTTTATTAATCGAGTACCTTATCGGCCGCTCTATTATCTTGCCAGGGATCAAAGTCAGACTGACAGGCCTATAATTACATTTACCCTTTTTAAATATTGGCACAACATTAGCTTCCTACCAGTCTTTTGGAACTTCCCCAGTGTTCCAAGACTTACTGGAAATCAACATTAATAGTCCAGTGCTCTCCTCAACCAGGCCCTTTAAAACTCTTGGATTCAAGTTATTTGTACCTGCTGATTTTAAAATGTCTATCTTTAGTAACTGCTGTTAACCTCCTCCCAAGATACTACTGAAATAGACAGTCATCATCATATGATATGACTACTTCATCTGTTTTACCCAAATACAGAACAGAAATACCTATTGACTGCTTCTTCCTTTTCTGTATTATTATTGATAATTCTACCATTTCCATCTAGTAATGGAACAATACCACTGCTAGGATTCTTTATGGTTCTCATTGCTCCCCACACCGACCTGACCTAAAAGGACCCCACCATTATGAATGAGAGTGTAGATCACCTTAGACTGCCAGCTAAGGTGACACTTATGTTGGGGATACATATTCACTGGAAATTGATTGAGATCACTAACACAGGCCATCAAACAGCTAAGGTAAGTTAATGACTTTCCAGCATGACTGATTCTGCTTGAATTTAATTGAGTGATCTAGAAGTGAAGGTGTCTATATCCCTTTACTAACCTCCTTAGCTACATAGTCCTCATCTTTCTGTTTTCAAAATTAGTTATCCCCTGTGCTCTTATCAATAGGTGCAGACAATTTATACAGAATGCCTTTTAAACATTCTTGGATGTGAATATAGCCCCTAATAATCAAACTGCTTCTTTGGCAAGTCTATGTTCATAGCCATCTGTTAGAGTGGAATTGTGCCTACTGACACGAAGATATGCCAGTTTTAACATGATATAGGTGCCATCCAAATGTAAATTTCTAAGAATAGGCTCTAGAAAGTAGTAGTGATCACTCTTCTCCAAAAAGATCCTCCTGGTGACAAGTTTAATATCAGGGATCCTATATATCAATGTCTCTGGGCTTCCTAACCTTAAGCAATTACTTGATTTTGTATCTTTAATCAAACTGTTTCAGAGCTGGACATTCCGCAGTTGCTGAAATAAAGTTATGCATACACCCTCACCACTGATCATTATAATTAGTGTATTTAGTCTAATTTGAAGGTCAAGTGACAATTAGCTAAAACTTTACTGTTTTGTAGCTATCAGGCAAACCTTTACTGAATTGATAGTGAATTTTCACCTTTTTAGGTGAAAGATATGGTCACAGTTACAAACATGCCTTTGGAGATCCTCCACAACCAATAATTTTCCTTAAATTCTGATTGGACAAAAGCACCACTCAGCAACTCTGCTAACTCCTGTGGATGTGGACAGAAGAGAAAGTAATCCTATCTCAGTGCTACTTCACAATCAAAAGGTCTGCATGATCTGTCGTAGAAGATCTTTAGACAAGCCTCAGCTAGGAATCGTGTCTCAAACTGTAGTTGAATGGTTGCCCTCTGTGTTTATTTCATTCAATTTCCCTATACACAGCTAGAAATATTAATCAAAGTAGAGTTATTGGCTTTCACAGCATACCAGGAAATGTGAACTGTATCCACATATGATGATATGGCTACTCATGTAGGTTACTACAATAATTTTAAATAGTATTACATCATGAATATGCAGATAACCCATCATTTAAAACAAGATATAACCTATGTCGTTGATAATATACTAAGAAATCCACAATAAACCACATATTAAGCTTAATGTAAATGTGCTGTATCTGAGAAGCAATGTGGAAATTTTCAGTGCCTTACAGTTTAAAACAAAGGCAGCTGTAAGAGATTGGAGAATGAAAGTTTGCTGGTATTCTACTCAAAGTAGATCAGGGTTCCCAGGAAACCTGATGCACAATACCCCATTTGAACAATCAGCTAGTCCATTTCCAGAGTGCTATACTATGTAACCCAAAATAAATCTCTAAAACAGTTTCATATTGTTTAAACAGTTTCAACTCCTCTCATACAGTAGTAACCATAGTCAACTGAGCTACAGCAAACCAATCGCTCTGACTTGTTTCTTAAATTAGTGCCAATTCCCACTGATACATCTGCTCATTCTTCTTCAGCTCCATAAGTTGCTGAAAAGGCAACCTCTGTGCAACAGGTGAGTCCATTTCATCCAGTGCAGCAGCTGGGATACTTGATTATGGATTAATGGCATCTGAAATACGCCAGACTCCCACTATCACACGTGATTGTTCCTCTCCTAGCTTTCAAAGCTGATACTGCTGTGCCAGTGCTCTGAGGAGAAGACCTGCTCCACCCTCTGTTTGGTTTGGCTACTGCTCTGGAGAAAGGACGGGTATATTACCAATAGACTTATGATATGTTTTAAATCTTACATCACCCTTGGTAAGATATTTGAGTTTCAAGGTTAACAGTCTCTTCTCTTTTTTCAGAGTTCTATGCATCTTCTTCTTCTGTCTCCATTACAGGCTTGACCATCTTCTTTTCCAAGCCGAACACTGATCCAAGATGCAAAACAACTCTGTCAGTAACTGTGATGCATGTAGCACAATTCACTACATGGAGGCTTATGGTGCATTATACAGACAAGCAGTAGGAACGCCCCAAAACAACTGATATCAAGGAAACAGTCCCATGCATAACCTAGAATTATCCTGGGACATATGCACTGTACCAAAGTTACTCTGCTCTTTGACTCCAGTTTGGTTTTGCTACCACTTGGCTGTATGGTTGTGGAGAACATGCTGGAGAAAAAGGGAAAGTGATCAGTACCACAGATGCAGCATGAGATGTGCCCTTATTGTGAGGACCAGGAGGTGCAGAAGAGGACAATAACTGAGAGATTGAAGAACATTAGGTGAAGCAGATATTTTACCTTTGTGTTTACTTGACTCTTTTGGTAAATCTCCCACCATGGTTACCATTGGTGGAGCTGGATCAGTAGCGGGGCGAACTGTGGGACGCTTCCCAGAAAACCTAATGTAGACACAGCCGGTGGAACTCTTGGTTGTCAAAGACGATAGAAGAGTTGAAGAATTTTATTGCCACTATGGCCACCACATTACCTATTATTATATTATACATTTTATAAATATTATATAAATATTTTATAAATATTATACATTTATCCCAAACACTAAATGCAGGGGTTTATGTATTGAGTGCATTCACATGTGGTATACATAAAAATCCTCCTGTACCCAACATATTTAATATAGGAAAACTTAGGATGCAGAAGAATATGAGACCTTGTTCCACTTCCCTTATTCTCACTAGCTGAGTATTTCCCAGAGGAGTCCTAGAATTTGCAAGGGAATCCTGGTGCCAGTTCAAAATCTGACACCTGAATTTGTTTTCTCCAAGGTATCTAATTTCATATAATGTCTGCAAGCATGGAAAACTCACAAAATTCACCTTGCCAAAAATTAAAACAAAGACTGGGAATGTGCATTGTCATGCTAATACTCACAAGTATCGATCCCTGACTCTGCACAACTGTTGTTGCCAAGCAAATTTACCATTACTTAATGTACCCCTGATATGCCATTTTATTCGGACAGGGCTGGCTCTAGGCACCAGCAAACCGAGCACGTGTTTGGGGCGGCACTTTTCAATGGGCGGCATTCCTCCCTCTCCCCCTTTTTCTTTTCTTCGGCGGCACTCCGGCCCTTTTTTGGGGGGTAGGGTTCAGTGGCACTCTTCTTGGGGGCAGCAAAAAACCTAGAGCTGGCCCTGTATTTGGGTGCCACAGCCCAGCTTGGGGCATGTGATCTGGCAGTGCCAGGGCCAGAAAGGGGCAAGGTGGAGTGTTGTGGGGGAGGGACATGGGCGCTCATCATATGATGCTATGGCAAGAGGCATTGGGTTGGAGCAGAGTCAGGCCCAGACCTCCAGGACAGGAGCTGCCACTGTGGGGCTAGCGTGGGATGGGCTCACTTTCCAAGCACCACAGGCTTCCCACCCCCAGGGGGCAGGACTTGACCTCCCCTCCCCCACCAAAGGAGTTAAGTAGATTTTGTGGCCCTCTGTTACTTTAAAGTTGCCCATTCCTGGCATATATAATAGCTGTCCAAGCACTTAAGTACAAGCTATGAGATATCAGATACCAGGTCTTGCTAATTCATGTCTAGACCACAACAAGAAGTGTATCAAAATGCCTTCTTTAAGACAGGTGTGAATATCATTACACCAAATCAAAGTGACTATTCACTGATGCTAAGATTCCAAGGGGATGAGTGTGATATAAAAACATACACAAATAAATTCCAGAGGCCTGAAGGCAGTGTGTTTGTCTTCAACGATGCCTGTCCACAGCAGTAAAATTTCAGAGTACACTGTGTGCATGCTATGTCCAGATCTTAATATGAGAGCCAAGTAAGATGATTTTTCCTGTACAAGCATAGGAAGATATGTGTTTCTGTGTTCTGTTGGAGGGCAGGAGTGTAATGCTGAAGGGCTGGTAAGCGAAAGGGATGAAGGGGAGGTGGAAGAGGAAGAACAAGAGAGAATTCTGTTTTCTGAGTCAGAGTTAGGTTTGCTGAATGCCATATCACAGAAGCCTATAGAAAGACCCTTCAATCCCAGTACCTGTGGAAACTGTGTCTGCAAAATAGGGCCTAATTGCTCTTTTATTGTAAAAATGTCCATGTCTTTTCTCCTGTAAAAAGAACATGTTGAATTGCACAATAAAAGCTTCCACCACTGCATTACATTTTCAGTCATAAATATAACTTTCAGTCATAACTAATAATGTTGGATTTTAATAGGCTGGGAGCTTTCTTTTATTAACGTTGACACCAGGTAAACTAGAGGAGTGTAATGGACATAGGGTATAATTTATCTTGAATGTATTAAAACTCCTTTTATACTTTTTTTTTTAGTTCCTGAGACTCAGCAAAGCCAGAAAAGGAAATAAAAAGTGATTTTAACCTTTAACATAAATGTTATAACCTCAGGCTACCAATCAACCCATTCTGAGTTATACCAGCATAAAATATAACACAAAAAGCTGCCAAGTGCATTAACTATGAATTTTAGACGAGAAATGGGAGTAGGAGAGAAATCTCAATGTGCTCTTTCACTAATTTCAATTAATAAAACCATGAAATAGATGACAATTTCAAAAGTACAATTTATCACTGGACATTCAGTGCTTATTTATGTGACTAATAGGGATCTCTACTTTATACTCCTCTAAACAGTTGGCAAATCTTTCTTCATTCTCATCTTACGAGTATGCTACACAAACTGAGTAGGTGATAAATTCAGTTCAAAGCTGAGGATTTAATGTCCTTCTATATACCTGGCCCTTGCTCAACCTCTGTGTTACTAGCTTTGTTTAAAGAAAACAATTGTACAAGTTGCAACATCATAACAAACATATAACTGGAGTCTAGTCTTTACTACAGCTCTTATAGTTTTGCATGAAAAATACATTGACTATAGTGTTACTAGAGAAAATGTGCTGTATGCTGAAAAATTCTGTCACTTTCTATTAGCTGTAAATTATCGACTAGTATAAACCCTAATTTCATTTGTCACATTCTGTTGCATTGCTGCTCTTCCTTGTTCCCATTCTGTCATTCTGGCAGGCCCACTCTGCCCCAGGTATCACGGCATCGCCATCTGCACCCGACATCTGTCTCTCTATTGATCACACGGGTTTAGCACTTGATCAAACAGAGCACGACAGAATACATCTCTTTTTGCAATACTGCCAATGCCAACTGCCGCATGAAATCTATTACAAAAGCATTCTTTTACCCAGTTTCTAAAACTGCAGTTGGATTTCTCTGCTTTTACAGAATTCTAAAAGTTGTTTCTCTTTAACTTCCATCAATTGTTGCAAAATGAAGAGGTGGGCGAAAATGGAAAATACAACAGCTTTATATCAGAGTTGAACTAAGAAATTGGTTTATTCAAACTGAGATTATTTATCAAATTAAATACGGACTTTTAAAAAAGGTTAATGGTAACTATAAACTGCTGGCTTAGCGGTAGAGTGATAGTACACTTGAACATACTAAGCAAGTGTCCCTGACAAATTAAGTCTCAATAGGAGGAGGTATCAATTACAGAAATATATCTTGATGAATGTCGCAAAGCACCAATAGTGTTGGTAAAGGCTTTGTCATATTCCCATATATAAGTAAGCTTCTAGTAGAGAGAATGAAAACATAGCTCCAGAGGCCTGATCAAACTCCCACTGAAGTCAATGGAAAAAGTCGCACTGACTTCAATGACGGTTGGACTGGTCCTTAGATAAACCATTAGATCATATTCTCATAAATGAAGCTTTAGACTAATCAAGGTCAATCACATCATTGACTTCAGTGGAGCTGCACCAGTTTGGATAAGCAGAGAATTTGGCCTATGTCAGGGAGCAAATTGGAGTGGGGGTGGGGGAACAAAAATCCTAGTAGTAGGCTTCATCCATAAATCAACCTATGGCCAATTGTGACACCAAAATGAAATGCCACTCAGAACACATTGTGCAGAACTTCATAAATGGCTTTCACCCCTTTCTTTCCAGTATAATTGGATCAGCAGTGAAATAGTTCATTATGTTGACATATACTATGTCATAATTGTCAAAGTTAACGCTCCTCTAATTTACACCACCTGCTAATAGACCCAATCAGCAATTCCAGCAGTTGAGATCAACACTATATAAGCGGGATGGGGCAGGAGTTGCTATGCCATGCAAGGGGGAAACCTCTAATGGTTGACTAACCAGGTTTAGGGCAGCTTTGCACCACTGCAGCAGCACATAGTTACCTTAGAGCCCCTCTCAATTAAAACAATTTTAAAAGAAAGATTTTGGTGTCCAAGATAGCAGTAACCATCAAAAACTACCAGCTTGCCAAGACACCATAAGCTAACCCCCTCTATCCTCTAGGTATAGCTATTGCAAATAAAACATCTTCTGTGCTTCGTAGAGTTTTAGCTATGTGATTCCCAATGACTTTAATGTGAATTTTCAGATATAATATCTCCAAGTGTAACAATACTACTAGCCACCAGCTTACAGGTAGATGAGGCTAAAGGAGAAAATCAAGGATAGCAAAATTTACAACTGTACTAAATTTGCTTACCAAAAACACTACCAAAGAATAACCATCCACATTTTTTCATGATAAAATCTTTATACTTCCCATAGGTGGATACATTATTTCTGCTGACAATACTGTATTTTACATTCACCTTATAAACAAATGTACTTAATTTCTAAACCAAATGACATCTTCCTGTTTAAGAACTGTTTAGTAACACACTAGCCTGATGATGTATGTTTTATTTAAGGTATCTTTGGACATCACATTGGAAAAAGCAACTTCATTGTCACAAGTAATCAGGTTTTTTAAAATTTTTAACCAGAATCACGAATGTTAAAAGATTATTTCCTGTTTTGATAGACAGTATTAGTTACAATCTAGGAATTAGACTGAGATCTAGCAATGTATTATTCATAGGATTTTTTTGTAGCCAAATACATTAGAGTATATAGTTATAACAACAAATTAATATTTTAGAGCTAATTGAAATTGTTCTTCCTACAAAGATTAAGCTTCTTCCCACCCTACACACTTCAGTCACAAAAATCACACTTTTAATGCCTTGTCTAAATGATGTCTCACATTAATGCAAAGCTATATTAAAGCACTCAAATGACCAGTTCTTTTGTAATGCATTCTATATGATCAGACTTTGGGTCAAAGCTGGGCAGTGTGTCTGAAGTGGTATCAAGTGGAAGCTAATTAAAATATATTCTCTACAGAACTTTGCAGAAAAAAGAGACCAGTAATCATCAGAAGGTAGAGTCTGAAAATGGCATTTCTGAAAGGCTTGCAGTGTGATTTATTCTATTTGCATAAGGATACTTTTTTGGAATAAAGACTTAAGATGGCATGCATACTTTAATTGCAAAGTACCTTACTTGATTCTTGACAATCTCAACAACAACTTTTTATTTGATTCACAGAATTTATTCAGCATGTTTTAGGTTTTTTTGCAGAAGCAACACTTAGGTACCTTTCCCAAAATCAACCTTAAAAACAAAATCAGCTTGCCATATTCAACAAATTCAGTCAACTGTTTGATTAGACTTCACTGTTTCATAACAACTTAAGGTTCCACATCGAGACTATGCTTCATATTTGGATCTCCTATTTCTTGCATGTATGCAATGAATATTCAGGTTCCAAAATGAATAAAATCTTTCACCCGCTCACCCAAATCCATGAAGCACATCTTGCTCAGCCTTTTAGGCCTTGCAAGCCAGTTCCCACTGCACAGAAGGTGAACCTGATCAACCTACAGCAGTTTGTCTGCAGTAACTTACTCTCACAGCTTTGGGAACGGGAAAGAAAATGTGGCAGAGTGTGATTGCCCCACAGCTGCACATCTGTATTCCTACGAATCCCCCAGTGGAGAGGCTTTCATGAGAATAGGAAGAAAGATGAAAGCATATTGTGAAACTGCCTCTTCCCCTCTTCCACATTTCCCTCAACTCAGTTCCTCATGTTTCATCTCCTCTCCACTCACAGAACTAGAGGGGAGGCTGGGACTCTTTAAGTTTGACCAAATGTTTCCTCTTCCATAACTGCACGACTTCTTTACTGAAGTGAAATCACAGAAATATGACTTTTCTGATGAGACCATTCGTTCATCATAGAACCCTTGGTCACTGACCAGACCTCTCTCCTTGTCTGAATTGCAGGGATGTTGATGTTAAAGAAGAGGGTAATGAAGACCAGAAAGTGGGTTATCTAATCAATCTTTACAGTAGTCAGTGGATTTTATTTATGAGATACATGCTAATACAAACATACACATCATATACTTTCCCTTACAACACCAAGTTGTGTTGACTTTCTCTAATTTATAATATCCTTTTCTTTCATATAAGTTTGAACCAGTTAAAATCACAGTTAAGGGAATGAAGTGAAAAAATGTTCATTTTGTAGAAAAGGCCTGGCAGACAATAGCCTTTTTCTTTAAATCTTTCATTCACTTCACTTACTCTTGGGATCTTTTCACCATGAACTTTTTACCTCTGGGTTGAATTACAAACTGGGCCTGAACCTTTCTGTAGGAATCCTCACTTCTTGAAAGGTGTTTAAGACTCAGAGTGAACATATCTGAAGTCCTTTATTACAATCCTCTCATTCCTTAAATCTAGTGTACTTGGAAATTTATTAGTAGACACCATTCCTCAGACCTATATTAATAGTTGTTTGTGAACACACTTTGGATTTAGTTCTTTCTTGAATAGCTTTAAAAGATGGGTTGTGCCCACCCAGGGACAAAGGTCAAGAAGCATGTGCTGCCCTTCACTGTTTGGCTGGCCCAAGCTCCTTTCACTTCTGTTATGCAAGAGGTCAGTCTAGATGATTGTCATGTTCCCTACTGGCCTTACAGTCTATGAATATACAAATCCAAGCTTCAGCGATCCTATAAAGCATCTTTGTTAAAGCTGGAGTCTAACCAGTGGTTGTGGCTATCATACTGTACATTTGGTAACCTGCAAGCTGCTTTCTTCAGTCATGAATCTCAGATGCAATTACTGTAGAGGGAATCAAACTAAGGATCCAAATGGTGGGATCTAGCTGAGCTGTGCAAGGTAAAGCTTTACACCACTTTTACATTAGTGCTCTGACCATGTCATCTCCCGTGAAAAGCTCCCTATACTAATATGCCAAGTAGGGATCCCTCACTCTGCAACTGGAGGAATCCCCAGTTGTCTGGTAACACCATTCTCTTTTCACTACTAAGCAGCCCAAAGGGGGCAAAACAGCACCAGAAATCTGGACCTAGGTCTCATGATGGGTAAAAATAATAAAAAATCTGAGATATAAACTCTGGTAAGACCTCTGAGAAAACCTCATGAAAAGATAGAGGTGTGTGAGAGGACAGCTGGAAGGAGAGTAAGAAGAGCACGAGAGGGCAGTTTCATAGATTCATACATTTTAAGGTCAGAAGGGACCCTTATGATGAAATAGTCTGACCTGCATAACACAAGTAACAGAATTTCACCCAGTGATTCTAGCATCTATCCAAATTCTCAGGGTTCAATTAGAGCATACAGTCTTGATTTAAAAATCCAAATAATGGAGAATTTACCACCTCCCTTGGTAATCTATTCCAATGACTACTTAGCTTCAATATTAAAAAAATTGCATTTTATTTCCAGTTTGAACTTTGGTAACTTCAGCATCCAGTCTTCTATTTTGTTATGCCTTCGCCTGATAGAGTAAAGAACCAGTTTGCAAAGAGGTAGAGAAGAGTGGCAGCGCGAGAATAGGGAGGGTAATTTATTAAATAAGAGAAGATTAGAGATTACCAAAAATCTAATAAGGGCTGGATTTTAGGTGTCCTCCTACTAGAGGTAATTAATGAAATTATTATTCTCAGAGACAACCTCATGACTAAAGTGATCACACTTATTATTCAAGAAGATCCTATTTTACTTGGAAAGAATATCTGTAATCCCCATGAGAAGGCCACAGGCTAATGGAAGCACTGGAGAGACAGTTAGTTTATCTCTATCCAGCTCTGTACAGGGTGCAAACTCCACATGCAGCCAAGACTGCAAACATTTTTATACATTTGTCACATACCTGTACATGGTTGCTGGGAGCTAAGTAT
Source organism: Natator depressus (assembly GCF_965152275.1). Lineage (NCBI taxonomy): Eukaryota > Metazoa > Chordata > Testudines > Cheloniidae > Natator > Natator depressus. Next base: position 33,931,837 of record NC_134235.1, read on the forward strand.
GTTACTAGCTCTCACTTCCAACCCATAACTGTGGACTGCCTCAGTGGATATGCTCTTTTACAAGAAGTTGTCTGTGATGGCAATTATATCATTTAGTTGGTCAAATGCCTCACAATAGAATACCATGAGACCCAAAATGAAAATAACTTGATGTGACCGCAGATCACACAGGTAAAACACTTTAAGATTTCAAATGTTACTTTGACTTTTGGTAAATTATTTTTGGAACTAAAAGCTTATTTCACAAAAATATACAATACTAGCAGGAATAACTAATACTATAAAAATCCTGCTTATATTACTTTTATGCCCACACCTTTGCTAATGTTAAAATATTGTTGCAAACCTTCCAACAAACCACAATAACAAGATATTAAAGGAAAGGAGAACCTGTCATTGACAGCATACAATTTAAAACTGAAAAAATACTGGGATTTGAGCGAATCTTTAGATCCTGTTGAAGTACAGATTAACCCCTGTGGCTCACTCAGGAGATGGTTCTGTAAAATGCATACAGCTATTACACCAGCTTTTATAAGTGCAGACGAAGCTCATGGTGGTCAGACCAGAAGGAACATACTTCAAAAACATGTATTTTTTTCTTAAGGAAGCAGGGTTTTTGACAAAAAGCAGCAGATAAAATATCAGTTTTGTGTACAGCTTTAAAGATTAACAAATCTTTTATTTCTTTTACACATAGCTTTAGATCATGACACACTAGACAAGTCTCTTATTCCCTGAATGCATCTTTCAATACCAAACCGCGGTAAATGCCTCTTTTGACTGTAATTATAGTCTGTAAAATTAGCAAAAGAAATCTCTGGGTAATATCCAGCAGGATCGTAAACTTTCTAGGATCATTACTGCTTCAGGTGATTTTATTAGATGACCATAGTATTAGCAGAAACACCATTATCAAATTCTACAGGGAACCTATTCCACCAGAGCATAAGGTTTCTGAATTCTAACAGTATCTATGGTCTCATTAAACAGCAAAATAACTACCGCATATTTCTTTTTCAAAATCCCCATCCTTTCATATCTAACCAAAATGAAAGCACTTAATTCCCAAACTCTAGGCTACACAGTGGAATAAACAAATCATTAGCCAATTACCATTTTTCCATCAATATGAGATATGTTAATATTTCAGAAACATTTTTTAAATTGGGATTTGATATATAGTTAATAGAATTAGTTTATTTACAATATGGAGATGCCAGGAATATATCAGCGTGCAGCATAACTATTGATAACAGGCACCTCCATTGCTATATTACCAACAGATTTCCCATGGGTTGCCTTCTCACTCATCAATCACTGCCTTGTATGCCATGAAGTTCACTGCAAAGTTGGCTATGCTCCCTGCTAGTGGCACCTGACTGATTGCAGAATCCTAGTTTGGATTTACACCTTTACTAGCTGTAATTTTACCCAACTGCTCCAGATTTAAACCGTCTTTACAGCAGAATCAAGACCAGTCTATCTACTAATGTATGCAGTATTATCACTGTCTTCTAAAAACAAGGGAATACAATAGGGTTCATAGCAGTAAAATGCATGCCACAGAGTAGAAAGTGCTCTCCATTCTCCATTGTGGGGAATTATGGAAGGGCAGGATGAAGAATACAAAGTGCAACACTGCTATTCAGACAAGATGCTTTGTAATTTCTATAAAATAAAATAAATGTTCCTTGGGCTAATTATTTACATTTGGCTGCAGTTTTAATCAATATAATTTTAGAAACTCAGGACCCATTCACTGAAAAAATATTTGCATTTTTCACATGGCATGTGATTTTTATTACAGGTTCTTTATGCACAACTTGAGGTTGACGTTGTAATTCATGTTTAGCATTTGGAATTCAAATTCCCAAAGGGATTAACACAGAATTGTCAATAAAAAAGAAAAAGCGGGAAAAAGTTAATTGAGAAAAAATATCCACAAATTGACATTAAAACTCAGAAATAAAGATAATTGCTTAAAACCAATATTTAAGTTAATAATTTTTTAGTAAATAATGTGATGAAGTGTTGGTAAATGCTGTGAGTGGTAGTTTCTAAAGTACATTTACCCCCTAGTTTCAGGTGTCAGATTTTCTTGGCATATATCCATTACCAGAAATTTAATCCCATGACCTCTGGCACCATGGATTTAAGTATCCATGTTTTCTTGAATGGCATACAGTTATGTAAGACTAAAGTAACTTGTTAGAGTGGAAATTAAAGCTTATTCCAGGCAGTCTTGCACACTGCCCTTTGTTTGCTTTGCTAATAAATGCCTGTTAGAGTAGAACATGCCCTTTTTGGCTGACCTTGCCCTTTTAGGTTGCACAGTCCTCAGGTGTGTAAAAGATAGCCACTAGCATACACAGGATTAAGAGCGCTTACTAAAACCACAGCTTGCTTGCTTGACTCACATGGAAAAGCATTCTGCATTTTTTCTGATTAAAGCATCAGGAAATTATACTTCAATGATGTGTAAAATTTGTATAAAGTCTATCCTGAAACAACATTATCATTATAATGTCCAGACTCTAAAAGATTGGCCTAAACTCCCTTTTCTCTATTTTTCCTCTCACTTTCTCTTCCTTTCTGTGCATCTATTATATATATATGCATGTGAATACACACAGATCATACATATACGCACATTATACATACATATATATAGTTAATCAGTGATATTAAATGAGGTTAAGAAATCAAGATATAAACTAAGATGTTTGGCACTTTGATCATCCCAGAATTAAAAGTGCTACCTTTAATATCTTGTTGCTAATGCTAACACTGTATCATTAAATTAAGAAGCAAAGTTACTACACACAAATTTTAAAAGTGTTTAAAATGCTGTGTTTACAAGGAAACAGAAAAAGGCAGCCTGTCTTTAGAATATGAATGTAGTATCCATACACAACCAACTGTTTCTTGTTTATGACAAAGGAGTAAATAATCCATTGATCTGGCAGCAGGGCACCTGCTTTACCAACCGGCTATGTATCAGTGGTCCCTGAACCCTCATTATTTTTCCTCAATTAAAGTTCATAGTCTCCTAAAGTCTGTGCTGAGCAGATGTACAACTGTTCTTGACTGCTGAACACAGAAGAATCACAAATTTAGAAAACTACTGCCATTTCATAAACCCTAGAACTGCATCATTTGTTGCGGGTAAGAAACATTACAAACAATATGTCTCTTTTATAGGCTGCTAAGCCATTACACTACAGAAAAGAATATTAAAGTTCAAAAACTGTCACATAAGCAGTGTATTATGAATACAGTAATGTGTTTTTTTATTATTCAAATAATGGTTACTGAAATGAAAAAATAAAATCCTCTGTGGGATATAATGTAAAAAATGTGACTTATATTTACCTAGAATTAGACAAAATTTGAAGTATGAACAAAATCAAACTGGAATCAATGATCTGCAGAGAAATACAAAATATAATAACTGATAAATCACAGAAATCTGAATTAAACTGATGTTTGCTGTATTATCACTTTGATTCTTTGTAATTGCTTCCTTTGCAGAAATAGGGAAGTCAGGAGAAATAATCACTAGGGCAATACTTCTTGCAATTATAATGCAGCAAGACTCCAGCTGCAAAAATTAACCCAAGGATCCACATTTCACAGGGAACAGTGTACCTACTCCTAGATATTGTAACATATGAAAACAGACTATATTACATTCACATTTGCTTCAGTGCTTAGTCTGATGTGCTAGACAGAGAGAAAGGAACCCATTTCTGCTTCACGTTCAGGGAGATGATCATTTCCAGTTTATCTTAATACATGCTAGTTCAAGAACTAAATAGAAAACATATTTCAAGGGAAAAAGTTGAAGTTTATATGCAGCATTTGTCAGTCTTTTTCTCCAGCACAATTCTGTTGTCACAGGATGTGCAGTATAGACTGAAGCAGATTGCAAGTCTTTAGGTCACAGTATTTGCTTAAAGCATCAATGGCTACACCTGTCATTTAGTTTTTCTGGGAAGAATGTATTATTGTTTAATGCTGCAACATGCATTAACCACAATCTGACTTCAAGGCTGGGCACTGCATTGGGAAAAACAGGTAGGTAAATTACAACTGTTAATGGTAGGTGATGTTATTTCCTCATTGTACCTGATGCAGATAGGTATTTGACACACAAATAAGCACACTTAGACTGCCTGAACTATATTTTGATTCCCATCTGATATTGTAATTAAGTGCTTGTAAAACAAAAGACAAAAACGAGGGACTGGGGGAGATGGAGAATTACTGGGGATCTTACATTCCAGCCAGGATATTAGGAGAGATTATAGACTGCACTGTTGTTATTAGTAGGGGGCATTTTTTCCTTTTTCCTTTCCCACTGTTTACTTCTCCTGGTTTATTTCACATATATTTTTCAGAAAATAACCTAATCGAATGACTCTCTCCCCTCTAGCTCACTTAAAACTAGTCTTGCTGAACTGATGATTTGGTCACTACAGTGTTTGATGAGGATGTAAGTACCTTTGGACAAAAGGCAATGAGAGGCAGAAATCAACTACTCAGACTGCTGCTGTAACCTGGGGAATAATATTTCAATTAAAATAACGTTTGATTAAATTTATCCTCAGATGGACATCAAACTTTTACATTTAAAGCTGCAGTTATTTGCTTGAGCTGTGCTTTACGTAACATATGGATAAGATTGAAAGGCAACTACAACGGGCAGGAAAATACCATACTACACCAGTACCAATTTTTTCCTGTAATACAGTACAAAACATACTTTCATTTACCAAAAACATCGGATAGTCACAGAGCAATTCAGCTGCAGCACAAAAAAATATTTACCAGCAAAGAGCTTCTGAAACATAATACGTAATAGTAAAATATAACTAAACCATGGCTACATGCAGACTTTATCTTTACATACCACATCTACTTGGAACTATGTCACATTAGTTGGGATGGTACACAGACCCTCCTGCTCCAAAAGGACAGCCTCCTATTATCTGAGCTAAAAATAATCACCATTAGCAGTTAGAAGTATAGGGTATATGAGACAACTAAGCAAACCTGAATCTGTCCAGCAGAGGGCAGTTTTACTGCATTATATTTCATTCTATATTAGTAAAAGGCCAAATACCAATCTACCATACAAAAACAGAAAAATAGGCCTTGTGTGAAGACAGCAAGAGCAGGATTCATCTTCACAGTCTCTCTGCGGCTTGCTCTCCATCCCATGACCACAGAAAATGGAAGTGTATCAATTCTTCTGCATTTCAGGCCTTGCAATATGCAGATGTGGAAAGAGGAATTGGTTCTCCACAGTGATGTACTCAGCTGTCCCTTCTAAAATGGGAAGAACTAACTTCTCCATGTTGGCATCTTTCTCCCTTTAGCTTTCTGGACTATCAAAATATGCAGTGTTAGATGTAATTCCATGACAGAGGTGCCACTAAAAACTCAACATTTACTACCTCATCTTCCTGTGCATAGAACAGAGAATATCTGAATAGCACAATATCTGTGGAGTGGCAAATATTGCATTTTCAATGACACCCACTATATGAAAACCAAAGCTAGTAATGATAATGCTGTAGTAACAACAAGTGTTCTCTTCTGAAGTTTCACTGGAGTTGTATGCGGTGTTGCTGTAGCCGTGTTGGTACCAAGATATTAGAGAGACAAGGTGGTGAGATAATATTTTTTATTGGACCACTTTCTACTGGTGAGGGAAACAAGCTTTTGAGCTTACACAGAGTGGCAGTGGACCTTGTGAGGGCAAGGAAATTTATTTCATTCCTCTGGCTATTTAAGTACGTTTCTCCTTTCTAATATCGTCTCTATTTTTTTTTTGGCATGACCTAAAAAGCTTTTACAATACTGTACCTTTTTCAAAATGTCAAATGGCTTCAGCATTTTGCAGATTCTTAACTTTCCAATGCTCTTAATTTTAGACTCAAATTTGGTTCCAACTGACACAAACTAATAATATGTCACTGTCATTCTTAGTAATGTGAGTTATTTACAATGGAAATCTTGAGAGCTTAGTCTCACCATTATTTCATGTGGGAAAGTCAATGGGAACTTTGTGTGTGCTGATCAGTAGCAGTATTGACCTGTATCATGAAACTAAACATACAGAAAATGTGAAGGGAATTAAGCCAAACTATTGTAAGCATCCTGTACTTCTGGTACTGTCATATCTGATATTTTAGGTCTTGGTTTCATATTCTGCCCTACATTTGAGCAACAACAATTTGGGTATGGTTCTGATGAGGCACTGATTATATTAGACATTGCTTTCTGATGTTATTAAATTTTAGACATGAAGCAATTTCCACTCCGATTCAGCAACTAAGTCTAGGGTCATTGTTACATGGTTATAAGAAGTAGCAGGTACATCTTTTTCATTTGAAAATGCCATGTGGTGAAGGGCGGCAGCAAAACTCCAAGTCCTTGTCTTCATTTGCAACTGCCAAGCCATCTTAAACACCTCAGTGCAATATATACTTAAATAATGTATTTGCCTTTAAAATGGCAAAACATAATTCTTTTCTTATTGCAAAATGAAAGGATGTTCCAGTTCTTACAGGTCTTGGTTATAAATACAAGAAAGCGTAAGCATATAAATGATTTCAGTTATGCTTTAATAGCGCTTAATAAATCAAGACTGCATATTAAAGAATGCATTGACATTTTAAACCTTAGCATAATATTTGATTAACAAAACCACTACTTTGATCTCAAAATTACTGAGCTGAGTCCGGTGCCTGTTTCATCATGAGTGGAGTTCTCCACATATCTGAACTGTTCAACATCTTCCCATGAAATATATAGTACATTCAATGGGGAAAAAAAGTAGCACAAAGTAACTAACAATGGACATAGGCTAATTTCTTTCAAGAACACATTTATCTTTTGTTATGGAAATAATCTGTAGCTACATAACTTGTTGCAGATGTGCCTAGCACCTGCAGGTGAAACAAATTCAGTAAAACTGATGTCAGAACTTTTTCGGGAGACATGTATTGAACCAATGGGAACATCTTTCATTTTAAATATTAATGATTTACATCTACAATATTAAAAAGAAAATCAGCCTCCTATATGGATTATTCATATGAATTCACCAATAGTTGGCTATGCCAGTAAATCAAATATTTTACTGTCACCTCTATACCGTATGTTGATCTAGCCAAGCACTAGAATAGCATCTACATATTTTAGTGATCTATTTCACTGACTGAAACTAAGATGAAAATGGCAATGTGAGACACATGAAAACATAAGTGATTGCTTTTAAGAGAAAGCTTTAGTAGATTTTTCCTAACCAGTTTGTGACTGGGCAATGCTAATGTATGATGTGAGGTACAAGGATTTATTAGAAATCACTTTCTTTTCACTAACATTACCACACTAATATATTTAACATAGACATTTACATGCTTTGCATTTTAAGTGACTCTGAAATTCAAGCACCAAGCTTGCACATTTCAGCTGCACCATCAGATGTAATGAGTTATGGTACTATTGGCATGTTGATAAGCTATAGCCCAAAGAAGAACAAGAAGCAAGTATAAAAAATATGGCCAGAGGATGGGATAAAATTATCAGCGAGTGTGTTTTCCTGTTTGGTTTTAATCTACATTTAATTAAATTCTTATCTTCTGTGTACTTATGGTCGCATTTGAATGGCGAGACTGCATTCATTATGAATGGTAAAACTTAACTCAGAACATTTCATGTGGTTTCTTTAAAAAAAGGAAGAAGAAAAATGCTGTCTTTATTCTTTACACTTAGGCCTTATTCAATAGGGGTTAAGTTACTTTGGGTTCAGCTACTGCCATACACTTAACCTTTAAGTTAACTGATTTCAAAAAGTTTTTTTATTTCAAAACATTAATATGTTACATTTTGTCTCAGTGAAGTCAGCAATGGGGGAGCAGTGAAGCGCACCAAAGAAATGTCTTCTTCATTCTTAAAAACAGACAATGATAACAGAAAGTTTGTATTAGTAATGTAAAATGTGTGCATTAGGCTGCATCCTTAATTAGTTAAAACCATTACGACAGCCCTGTGTTTCTTCCAAAGGAACAAAAGATGTTCAAAAAATGATTTAAAAAATGACTTTTGAAAAAAATGATTTTTGAAAGTTTAGTTTGTATCCTCTTTCATGTCTTCTGTACTACAGATTATGGGACTGATCATGCAGTCCTCACTCAAGCAAAATTCCTATTTCCTTTAATGGGAGTTTTGCCTGAATAAGGAGGATAGGTTGAGAACAAAATGGCATCCTCTGCACACCGTGGCCTCTCAGTCATGGTGTGGGAGAGGTCATGCTGGCAGGGCCGTTCCCACGCTGGTGGGGGGTGTTCTAGTAATACCGATATTTCCCATTCAGGACTGCACCACAAATTTAGTTAAAGTGAAAATAAGGGTGGTGTGACAAAAAATGGAAGAGTGGTTAAAAAAATGGAAGCATTAAGAAGAAAAATATGTTTAGTATTGAAAAAGAATGTGAAATCAACAAGGATCAAAGTGACAAAAGTGTTGGTATTGATAGTGAAACATCATCAATAACTGTCACTGGGGAGAAACATAAAAATATGGACAGTGACACACTTAATGAAAGCACAAAGAAGAACAAGAGTCTTATTTTCATTACAAAAATATTTTTTAAATAATCTAACCTAACTAATATATAATAAAAACATGAAACTTAGATATGAAAAATGAAAGAGATCTAGGAAATTTAGTCAGATGCCAAAGGGGTCCTTGGCAGAAAAAATTTTGGGAACCACTGGTCTAATTTCAAGGAGACAGAGCCATGGATAGCTATATCAAGGCCCCCATCTAAAAGAAAATGGGAAAAAACCCTCTTGCTACAACTGTGACATGAACACCGAGGAACTGAGAAGGATCTAATAGAACCCTTAAACTGAGAGCCTGAGTCACAAAGCACAGGCACATTTCCTCAGTCATAGGTGCTGACAAAAACACCATTTCTGGTAGCTTCCCACAATTTACCAACCTTACCAGAGCCTTGTCTGGGTTAAGCTTCTTCCAGCCAGCTCTCAGCCAAACCCCAACCTAAACCTGAGTATGTCATTTCATTGCATCAGCCAAGTAATCTCTGAGAGGATACACTGAGCTGGGTGTATTCAGCATATTAAAAAGATTGTAAGTCCTTATCTCACTATCTCTCCAAATGGCATAATATAATTTTGAACAAGAGAGGTGGCTAGATGGAATGTTGGCCCTTAGAGAGTCCCTGGAGCAGAAAATGCCACCTATCACAATAATGGCCAATTATTACTACCTCAGGTTTAGGAACTGTGCTACTACAGTCACTGTGTTATGCATTCGGCCATCCTGGAAAAAGGACAGGAGGCAATGGATGTGGTTTTGATTAGTCTGCAACTTTACTCTGAAATGTCTGGGAGTAGCTGGCAGATAAAATTGCACAGTGCAAGTAATTCCATAATCATTTCCATATACTTGTGGGCGGCCATCAGCCTTCCCCTTTTCCATTCAGGTCCCAGCCAACCTTCTGCTGGGACCACTCCCACCTTGTATGAGGGTTAAGGGGGGGCTACAAAGGAGGGGGGTTGACTCCCCGCTATACCAGTCATAATGAGTTCCACTCAGCTTGAAAAATAGTCTAAATGTATATACAGCCAGTTAATCAGTTGTAACGTCAGTTACATAGCTTTCCCAACAATGTCTTCAGTATCACAACCGCTGACAGTGCTGTGATAGAAAGCATGACAGCATGATGTTCCGGTAGGCTATTGCCACCTGCTCTTCTCTGGAAAAAACTGTCTTTTTGTGGTAGCCATTAGAGGCTGCACCCAGTGTCCACTGGCAAGGACAATGATTCTTACCAAGATATCCGTCATTCAAGAAAGTCGGAAAAAGAAATCTAACAAAGAGACCTTGGATAGGAGAAAGAAGAGCTAAAGATAGGTGGGTCCAAAGGGCTGAGGATATCAGACCAACGTTACTGTGCTGAGGATGCGGTGGCCATAGTATATGGAGAGCATGTGCCATCTACGAGGTTTGCCATCTATGGGATAGGAACAGTGTTCCGTGAGGACTCCACCTACTGTACCACACGGGGGATGCTGGAGCAGGGGAGGCAGAGTAGTTAGAGAATCAAGCATCGGGTGGTGTTCTAAGCAGAAAAGCTATTCCAGTTCTAAAGCTACAGAGTGCTTTGGGAGGGATTTTGTCTTCTTCAGTCCAGCTGGCACAGAAATCCTAGTACAAAGTCCATTTACTCAGGCTTTGTGCATAGGCCCAAAGAGCTTAACAAAACCGCTTCAATGGCTTCTGGGCTGTTTTGCCGACTGCACTTCTTTGGTCACTAGTATTAATACCATCCTCTTTGTCTTTGCCTGTTTGGTCTTAAGGAGGAAGAGAAGCTGCATTTGCTCAGCTGCGGGCAGCTATTTCTTGATTAATGATAAGCCAGTATGATGGAATATCATCTTCCATTGCATCTTGCACATAACACATTGACCAAATAACCTTACATGTGATAGGGTCCCTGCACTGGAAACCAGAATAGCAGGCAGGCCTGGATTCCTGTACCAGCCACTGGGAAAGTGACACAGATTGGGAATTAGAAAAGACAGCCTGAGACGGCACACAGGCAGATTGTCCGGTGGTACTGCTACCCTGGAAGGGGAAAACTATGCAGTAATGTGGTGAGTCACGAAAAGAGAGCACTCCAAGTCCTGGAGAACAAGAGGGGCTGCACAGCGAGTGAGCAACGGAAGTGGGAATTAGACCAGATGAGAGCTGATCCCCAGACCCAGCCACAAGGAGGTGCTCTGGCGTGGAGTGAACCCCGTCACAGGAAAGAAGCAGTTGCCATTATAATGGCTATGGCAACTGTTCTTTACATTTGATTTATTAATAGTAGTTTGTTAAATTCATACATACACATTGGACATAATCCTGCTCTACTGGTTTTAGTGACAATATTCCTATGGTAATAGTATGAAGGGCTACTGTTGGTATGTGTCTATATTTTCCCATGGTGCACAAGCATTTATATGCACAGAGTATTGATTTCATTGGGAGTTTTGCTTGCATAAGGACTGCTGCTTCACAGTGTGTATGTGTCCATGAGAAAAAAGAGAGAGGGATATTTATATTATATTTACTGTTCATGACTGTGGGCAAGGGCCATAACTCATGAAAAGTGAAGCAGTGAGTTATGAGGCACCTGCCCTCGCAAAAGAACAGTGAGAATAAATAAAGTATACAAAAACAGACACACAGCATGCGCCATACGTCCATGCAAACTCTAAGAAGCCTGCAGTTTGTTTTATGAAAGGCCTTGCCTTCTATGGCAAAAATGTCAATCTTTTGTTATTTTGCCCACATTGTAATAAAATATATATAGATTTATTTCTCATGTACTTAATTATTTCTTTCCACAGTGCACTGTGTGCTTGGAAATTTTTATATTATTGCAAATAGCTTTCAGAATTTGCTCTCTAAACAGCAAGATTGGCTTTAGTACTGATAAATTTCAAGATTGATTATACTTTTATTTGAGAGATCTGGGATGTCATGTATTTTTTAAATATCCCAAAATTATATATACAATAAAAATAACTTTTCCTCCTTTTTGGCTATTGTTTGCATTAGAATTTTTAAAAATATTTAAAAAAAATATTATAGGCCAAAACCTGTGCTGACTTATATCCTGTGAAGCCCCCTTGAAATCAGCATTTGAATGGTATTCTACTTTTGGCTGATGCCTTATAACTGATGGAAGGATGTTGCTTGCTGATACCATCTTTTAACTGTGCTATCAACTCAGCACCACTTCTTGATTATGTATCATTGTACAGGATAGACTAACCTGTATCCATATCAGCCATGCTTGTGAGTCCCTCCTTTTCATTATTAAATCCATCTTGTTCACGTCTTTTTGTTTTTAATTGTATTTGGAGAAATTACCTTTTTTCATTAAAAACCATTAGCACAATTGAATGATTTATTAAAAATATAAAAGGATAAATTAGTATCTTTTGGACAATTGTTAGTGTCCCTCTTCGTGTCCAGAATGTAAAAGGAAGCTGTGTTGGCTTCTGCTTATTTGACTGTGAGGACCTGATCCTGCATTCCTTCCTATGTAAAAGTATCCCTGACTTCAAAGGGGTTTTGTCTAAGTTAAGACTGAATGATTGGGCATTAGAACATTCCAAGGTGAAATTCCTTGTTAACCAAGAGACCCCAGCGAACATCAACATACAGAAATTCTATTGATATAGGGCATATTTGTTGGTAAGTTATTTTAAGATTGGTTTGTCAAGTAAGGTTATCACATACAGTGGGAGTCTGATGTGCCCGGGAAAAACATGTTCTATTTAGAAACAATTCCGTATGTTCTATATGTCTAACAATATCTGTAGTTTAGGAAAGCTCCTGGATTCGTTGTCAACATTAAGTTCCCACATAGTAGCATACACATTTGTTATTGGCTTGGAAACTCCATCCCATCTTGATAGAGAATGACCTGTCCCTTGGTAATACACCTTGTGTTATCTCCTGTCCGGGCTACAGCAATGTAATGTACCTGGGCATGAAGCCATCAACTCGTAGGAAGTTACATCTAGTACAGAACACAGCAGCACATCTCCTCAGCAACACGGGCTACTGTGAGCACATCAAACCTGTGTTCCGTTCTGCCTTCTCATAGACTATTGAGTCAAGTTCTGGGTCTCAGTCATTATCTTCAGGGTGTCCAATGGCCTGAGCCCAGAATATCTAAAACATCATCTAAAGCTCCAGGATGAAAACCACAGTCAACAAACCCACTCCGCAGGCACAATGGAACTTACTGCAAAAAGGTAAAACATATCTATGCAGAAGACAGCGCTTTCTTGGTGGCTGCTCCAAGACTGTGGAATGAATTCCCACTGGAACAAAGGAGCATCCCAAACATCACCATTTCCACGACAAGTGTAAGGCTTATTTCTTTGACCTGCCTTCTGTAACATAAACATACAGCAGTATATACATGTAAAAAAACCCCAGACAACAAAACCTCAAATGAAAACCTATCGAAATAAAACATTACTCTGCATATAGAATTCTCTCCCTGAGTAGAGAATGAGAGAGCCAAAGCACATGTGAGAGATGTTAATCACATTGCTTAACACACTACTGGAAGGTGTGCAGATTCTACAGAGATGAAGATTGTTGACAAAACTGATTAGAATAAAAGGGAATGATATACTGTAACTTCCCTCCCTATTTCTAATACTGTCAGTAATATGAAAACATATATTTGTTTGTTCATCTACTCCTGCTGCTTATTTATCACTGTTCATAGTATCATAATCATCATCACCCCAGCTATGACATCAAGGCTAAGCCCTTTCTCTTACACCAAGTCCAATGGCTTGATGCAGGGATACTCGGTGTGAGGCAGAACCCTTTCCTAGCCTAAGAAGTGCTAGCAGAACCCCTCCATGTCTGCTACTGCAGCTCAGTGCTCATCTGGATATGTACAAAATGGCATTTATGGTTTGGTCCGTGGATCCATATATCTGCTGATCCACCACTGATCTTTCCATTGGCTTGCTCCCCTCCACCACATCCCCAAAACATTAATTAATGTGAAAAAGAGTGCCCTGATGTATCTGGAGTACAAATGCTTAGGCGTGGAGTCTAAATGCCCTGCCCCTTCTAGGCATTAGCTGATATAGTTGCCTATCAGACTATATATGCCCATGGAGAAGGAATGTCAGAACTTGCCCCAAAGAGAGGATTATGACTTCAGGTGAAGAATAAGCAGCACCACCTAATTATCCCCAAAGAGGGTAGGGGGTTGCTGCTTAGATACAAACATTCTAAAAACCAGAGTAAAGCAAATACAGAAAATGTACAGAATGATATATCAAGATAATTGTCTCTGCATTTTCCAAGGTGGGCTCTGCAGGTCTTTACATTTTGAACAAAGTCATTTTGAAAAGGTGCATTATGATTTGGGCATATTTTTTGTCTGAGAGGATGGTAGTTTTGCAACAGTGGAGCAGGAAATTAGCTGTTTTCATTTGCAATTTAAAATACAAGGTCACATCAGGTGTAGGATGCACTGATGTATTGTTTTGGATAAAGTCAGAAAATATGTTATTTACTGTATCCTTTAAATTATGATGTTATAATGATAATTTATTAATATTATAGATATCTTTCAGCCTCTGTGGCAGATGACTAAAGGATCAAATGTAACAACAATTTTTAAAAGAGAGCTCCAGAGGCAATCCTGGCAATTACAGGCTGGTAAACCTAACTTCACTACCAGGCAAATAAGTTGAAACTATAGTAAAAAACAGAATTATCAGATGAACATGATACGTTGGGGAAGAGTCTTTTATAAATGGAAATCATGCCTCTCCAATCTATTAGAATTCTTTGAGGGTGTCAACAAAGGTGATCCAGTTGATATAGTATACTTGGATTTTCAGAAAGCCTTTGATAAGTTCCCACACCGAAGGGTATTAAGCAAAGTAAGGACTCATGGGCTAATAGGAAAGGTTCTCTCATGGATCAGTAACTGGTCAATAGAGGTAGGAATAAATAGTCACTGTTTCACAAAGGAAAGTGTTAAATAGCGGAGTCCGCCAAGGATCTGTACTGACCATTTATTCCTACCTCTTCCCCAACATATCATGTTCATCCCATAATTCTGTTTTTTACTATAGTTTCAACTTATTTGATTTAGTATCATCTGCCAACTTTGCCATCTCACTGTGTGGGAACTTATCAAAGGCTTTCTGAAAATCTAAGTATATTATATCAACTGGATCACCTTTGTTGACATGCTCAACATATTCATAAATGATCTGGAAAAGGGGGTAGACAGTGAGATGGCAAATTTGGCAGATGATACTAAATTACTCAAGTTAGTTAAGTCCAAAGCTGACTGTGAAGACTTATGAAGGGTTCTCACTAAATTGGGTGACTGGGCAACAAAATGGCAGATGAAATTCAGCATTGATAAATGCAAAAAAATTGAAAAAATAATCCCAACTATACAGACAAAATGATAAGAGTCTAAATTATCTGTTACCACTCAAGAAAGAGATTTTGGACTCATTGTGGATAGTTCTTTGAAAGTATCTGCTCAGTGTGCAACAGCAGACAAAAAAAAAAGCTAACAGAATATTGGGAATCATTAGGAAATGCTAGATAATAAGACAGACAATATCATAACTCCACTGTATAAATCCATGGTATGCCCTCAACTTGAATACTGCATGCAGTTTTGGTTGCCCCATCTCAAAAAAGATATATTAAAATTGGGGAAAAGGCACAGAGAAGGGCAACAAAAATGATTAGGGATACAGAATAGTTTGCATATAAGGAGAGATTATAAAGACTATGAGGAGAGATTATAATGTTCATCTTAGAAAAGAGATGACTAAGGGGAGGGGAATGATAGAGATCTATAAAATCATGAATGGTCTGGAGAAAGTGAATAGGGAAGTGTTATTTTCCTCTTTACATAACACAAGAAAGAGAGGTCACCCAATGAAACTAATAGACAGAAGGTTTAAAACAAAGTACGGAAGTACTTTTTCATACAACGCACACAGTCAGCCTCTAGAACTCATTGCCAGCTGGGACTGGACACTCTATAACTGTTCATTCCCTCTGAAGCATCTGGCACTGGCCACTGTCAGAAGACAGGACAAGGTGGACTATTGGTCTGACCCAGTATAGCCTTATGATCCCATGTTCTACAAGGACTTACTGGCTTGTCTTTTTATAAATAAATAGTATAGTATTTTTAATGTATTCAGAATAATTTTCACTGTGCACTTTATCCCAACAGAAAAAGAAACAAATTCATACCATGCTAAAGTAAAAAGTTATGATACTCCAGAAGAAAACATTAGAGCTCTAAAATTTGACATTTTAAAAGGAGTAAAAGATCCTGAAGTAGCTTTTACCATATTATATTAGCATGGTTCAGTCATTTTATGATGTCACAATTCCAAAACCCAATAATGAACTGCTCTGTAAATGTCTTGAAATCAAATGATAAATCTATATATGTCAAAAATTAATAAAATATTAATTGAAAAAAACTAAAAGGACTTTTTCTGAACAATAAAAACATAATAAAAACATAAACAAACATCTGGAGGAACATTTCACATAAGATTCTGACAGAATATTGTTTTACCCATCAAGTGCTGTATATAAAGTGCAAGCATTGTATGCAAAGTAAAAACTGTGCATAAAGTTATACACATATCCCAGACTTGAACTGCCAACACAAATCACTTGAGTTTGCTCTTGTATTTACTATAATGTCATCAAAAACTCTTGATGTAAAATCGTAGTGCTCATGTTTGTCAGTGTAATATCCTCCATGAATTTCATAAGCACAATAAAACTAACTATTTGTTAGCAAAGAAAGTAGACATATTTAATGACTGCAGTAATCACTATAATGAAATTAGACTTTTAAATCAATAGTGTTCAAATTGAGGAGAGGATCTCCCCTTCTTATGGACAAAACAGAGAGGAAAATTCTGTGAGGATCCCCCCATTGTGTTTTGTCCAAATTTCTCCATCAAGATTTAGGGGGCAATGGAGTGTGCTTACACCTACATACTCAAAAAGCAGAAGTTGGTGATCACAAACCCTGTAGGAACTGGAGGTTCTACCAGAGGCATAGAAACAACTGTACAGAGGCTTTGTCTACTGCTCCTATATGGCTCTCAAGCAACATGGCTCCAATTAAGCCATACTGCCAGGGAATCTTTGTCATGTAGCTGCTTCTGGAACCTACCTTTAAGAAAGCTGATATGGGGCAAGATTCACCAGCATTGAGGGGTCAGTGAAAACATTAATATAATTTGATAATGTACTAGCTTTTACATAGCTTCCCATGGGGCTTGGGGAAGGGTGATGTACATTACTTCACACCTCTCTCAAGAGACTTGAGCCAAAGCCCAATGAATTAATGGGGCCCAAGTACAAAACCCTTTATGGGTGCTCTGTGGGGTCCCAGGAAGAGGAG